>NW_027132905.1:47320000-48570000 GCF_026122565.2 Emydura macquarii macquarii
GGTTTTTCTCATTTTAATTTTGTAAAAGTGATATTTCCTGTATTTCTAGAGAAA
The DNA here is from genome assembly GCF_026122565.2 of Emydura macquarii macquarii. Lineage (NCBI taxonomy): Eukaryota > Metazoa > Chordata > Testudines > Chelidae > Emydura > Emydura macquarii. The sequence goes on from NW_027132905.1 coordinate 47,320,055, forward strand.
ATTGTCAGTTTGCTTGACTGAATGTCTGCACACTCTGAAGATTGCATGTTGGTTAACAGCTGAATTTAAAACTAGAGGATACAAACAAATATTTAACATATTTAATAAATTTAATATTTAGTTTTTGTTTTGTGTGTACTGCATATGGGTATATTTTATGTTCGCTGCCTCATAAATTAAAAGCATATTTTTTTATCCTTGGAATAGAAAACTGTATGTTTACATTTGAATAATCAAGAATTAATCTCTTAATGCAACAGATGAATCCAGACATATATTGATTCTGATTATTGTCTTGGCTTTCCCTTGTGAGATGATGCCTTAATGATGATTTGACTTTTTTGGAACTGTTAGGCACACACACGATTTAAGAATTCATCAGTTGCAAGTGAGAGTGAATGGCTGGGAACAAGTCAGTCCAGTGTCGGTAGACAAAGTTGGAACATTTTTCCGATATGCAGCACCTGACAAGAACACATCATCTTCCACTGTAAGTTCTGATTCGGAGTGTATTTCAGTGACGATACCTTTTCACACAGTTTACTTGAGTAGTAATCTTCTTTTCTAAAGCAGTGCGTGTTCACTGATGGGACCTTCTTTCTCTTCACTCAGTAAAACAAATCTTGGGTCAGTTATCACCTGACAGTTTTACACGTTGCAAAAACAACATACATACCGTAATAATCAAAGTTAAAATCTGTGCTCAGCGGAGAATCAGGGCTTGGAATGACAGAAATATTGCATAGTAATGGTGTCATGGATCCATTGATTAAAATGATGAATCCCACCAACATTGCTCCTATGTCCTGTTCCTCTGTTGTAGGCTTATTAGGTCTGCTTTCAGTAGTTAATTTACTGAAAATAAACTATATTGACAATTTTGTATAATTTTGGGGCTATGTTGGGGTGTGGCTGCTTTGAGTCTGTTTTGTGAATGAAATAATTTAATTGGGCCAGCCCACACAGTGGCATTCATGGTGGGACCTAATGACAAAGCAATCCTGTAGGCAATGAGAAGTAGATAAAGAAACTTAAAAGCCTTTTCCTGCAAGTTGCTGAGCCCGCAGGGAAATGAAGAGTTGATCGTCTCTTGGCATCAGGCAAGACTTGGCTCTAATTTTATAAGATTATTGAAAGGGCAAATTGCTATTCAGCAGGAGTTTTGGAGGTGGAGGAGTTGTTAAATATTTTCAGTAGTCCTGACAGTTGCATATTATAACAAGTATAGTATCATCTCAATTTCCTTGCCATACATATATATTGAAGGTCTATTTTTGCTTATACCAGGAAAATGATGTGGTAAAGAATTACTCGGTGTTTGAAATTAATCTGCATCTCTCTCTTATACTGACACATTTTCAGGCAACTCTCCTCCATTCTTTATTACAAAATAAAAGAACTACAAAGTACAGGAAAAAAAATCACATATTACTTTTTGGAACTAATCTTCCTGATACCTCTCCAAAGCCATGGAGAACATCAGGAAGACTGTTGACTACATTTTAGCTTTGTTTCTTACAAAGCAATGAGATACTTTAGAAATGACATTTGCAGGTTACAGTGTGCTCTGATTGGTAAAGCTTTTTTTTTTTTTTTTTTTTTTTTTTAATCAATCTTTATTCTTGTGTAGGTTGGGAGCCCCATCAGTAGAACAAATAAAATACATCCACACGTCTATGTGAGTACATTTTATCACTGTTCCTTCAGATTTGCTTTAATTAAAGTAGCATAATTCTATGAATGGAGTGATTATTATTCTCTCTTTATAAAACAGTTTGATAGACTTGGTACAAATTGTACCCAGGCAGTGATGCTTATCTGATTATGGAAACTGCAGTGTATTTGACATCTGATTTAATCACTCATATTTCAATGAACCTATTGTATGGCTACTTTCATTCCAAATTCCTTTGCAAGAAAAGTCCCCACCCCACCCCGTCTGCCTCAAATCCCCAAGGAATAACAACTGATTTCCACCTTAAAGGGCACTCTTCATAAAAACAAAGATCCTTACTCTTCCGTGTGACTTGCCTCATTTCATACGAATTTTACAATGGCCCCATACATTGCTGCTTCTCCATCATCTCAAGCAGTGCTGGGTGGAACACTGGTCTGTTTGCACATTAGATGATTTATAAATCATTTTATTTCTGAGGCACTGGGGATGCTGCACAGCAATAATAGTTATGTAGTAATAATTCAGGAGACCCAAGAAAACTGTTCATCATTCTTCAATATTCAAATGTCCTGCGTTGAGCAGTGGGTTGGACTAAATGACCTCCTGAGGTCTCTTCCAACCCTACTCTTCTATGATTCTATGAAATGAAGAGTCAACATCAGATCTTCCACATACCACAAATGTGGAAAGTTGTTTGTATAACTGCAGTGCTTTTTCTTGTTGGCAGAGAATCCACTGAGCTAGTAAAATAGCATTCTTGTGGGTTAGGGAGCATCTTGAACCTCACTCCATAGTTCGAACAATTCACAAGAAACCCAGATGATATACACCTTTGTGTATACGTGAAATGAGTCCAGACTTCGTTTGGAGCTCTTGCCTAGCTTTTCACCTTCTTTGATTCCAGTTTCATCTCCTGTTGATCCTGTTCCTTTCATCCTTCTTCCTCTTTCACTGTCCTTTTCTACCAGAAATATTCTCCTTTCTTTCAATGCAGATATTCCTGTATCCTCTTGTTTGCTGCTTTGTTCTGAATATGCTCTCTGTTGCTGTAAAAATAAAAGTGTTACCAGATGTAAATGATTACATAAAGGGCAAAGCATTTGGAGAATAAGATCTCACTATTTTCCAGGATGACTGAGCACTTGTTAAATGTGACTGTCCAGAACTGTAACTAGTTCGCTCTGGCAATGACTTTCTTAAATAGGGAAGAGGATCTGTGAATTTTTAGGGCAGGTAAGAGAGAAAAAGGATAATAGGAGTATCTGGGAGAGTTTTCTTGGTATAGATTTATGATAGTTATTTAATTTTCTGTATATTTTAATGCAAATCTTTTTTGAGAACTGACCACTCATAGACTTTAAGGTCAGAAGGGACCATCATGATCATCTAGGCTGAGAACTCACCCACCCGCTCTTGTAATAGGCCCCTAACCTCTGCTGATTTACTGAAGTCCAAATCATGATTGAAACACTTCCAAGGTACAGAGAGTCCACCATTTACACTAGTTTAAACCTGCAAGTGATCCAATGCTCCATGCTGCAGTGGAAGACAAAAAACCGCCAGGGTCTCTGCCAATCTGATGCGGGGGGGGGGGGGGAATTCCTTCCTGACCCCAAATATGGCGATCAGTTAGATCCTGAGCATGTGGACAAGACCCACTGACTAGCGAGACATCTGGGAAAGAATTCTCTCTAGTAACTCAGAGCCTCCCCATCTAGTGTCCCATCACCAGCCATTGGAGTATCTGCTGCTAGCAGTCGCAGATCCGCTACGTGCCATTGTAGGCAGTCTCATCATACCATCCCTTCCATAAACTTATCAAGCTGATGAAGCCAGTTAGGGTTTTTGCCCCCACTGCTCTCCTTGGAAGGCTGTTCCAGAACACACACACACACACACACACACACACACCCCCCCCCCCCCCCAATCATGATCTGGCTTTAAGAACCATTGCAGTCTGTTTTCTCAGCTCTGTTCTCATCTACTTTGACACCCTAATGTGCACCAAACTGCAAAGGAGAATGAATCTTTTACAAGCTGGCACTGCTTGACACACATACTCCTATGCAAAGGAAGCATAAGCTATAGCAAGTTCCTCTTTCTCTACCTGTAACCTATTGTTTATTTATTTGTGTTGTGATACCACCTAGAGGCCCCAATCTTGGTTTCTTCCAAGTACTGCATACACACAACAAAAAGATCCAGCTTCCCTTCTAAATAAAACACTGGTTCTGGGCACATCTTCACACCGTAAAACTCTCTTTCAAACTATGATATTTAGTGTACACAATTAGGTATGGGGGAAGACTGAGGCATGAGCCAATTGAATGGAAATTTCAGTTCACGTGTGTACCTCTTTGAGGCCTGATCCAAAGCCTATTGAAATTAGTGGAAATTCTCCATTGCCTAACAGTGTTTTGGAGCATGTCCCTTAATTCCACTGAGGATCATATCCTATGGTGCTAAAGTATAGCATCTTAGGGAAAGGTAGATTAAGGCATCTCCCATAGAGCGTAAACCTTTGATTTAAATTTTATAAAACGTGTTCAGTGTTGCAGTAATATGAGCTACCTGCAAAGGAAGGGAACATTGGTACTGGCAACCGCCATAACCACAAAAGAGCCAAACTGCAAGATTATTCAAAAATCAGTCTGCACAAATAGCAGAATGACAAACTATATTTTTGAAAGAAGAGTACTGTCTCCGCAAACATTATCATTGAAAGACTCTTGGACAGAGTCACTAATTCCAGGGAAAAAAAAAAAAGTGTTGAAGTTTCTCCCTGCCAGAATTTTTTTTTTTTTTTTTTTTTTTTTTTTTTTTTTTATTGAATCAGTTTAAAAACAACAATCCTAAATGGTGAAGCTAAGAGATCTTGGCGCCTCTCATTTTATCCTGCTGCTGTTATTGTCAGCAGAGCTGGGAGCACAAGGTTAAATGCAGAACTATTCATGTTCCACCTGAACTGGATTCAGAGTTCACCAGCAATATTTCAGAGCAAAACTTTTAAGAATTAAATAAAGAATACTATAATATAACATGATAGCAAGATTATATTTTTAATACTTCTCTTCAAAATCTTTAGAATTCTTTTTTGACATAATATTTTTAAATAGAAAATCTCAAGTAAATTACTAACCCCATAACTAAAGTTAGTATTGTGACTTGCTTTCATTGGATGGTGAGTTTAGTTGAGGTCTCTCAGTTGTTTTATTTAAACCCTTCCTGTGAGCTTTGTAGCCAGAACTGGAGCTGTGTTTAAAAAAATAAAATACTTCTGTGTTTTTCCCTATGATCTTAGACTTGCTGAATGTGCTTCTGGCAACTTTCAGCAAAACTATGTACATTTCATTGTGGTGTTTGTTTTTTTTACATTGTTTTAATAAAGATATTGGCAGTTCAAAATCCTGGCCCAACTGTCCATTCTTTCTCAAATACAAAAACATTGTCAGCATGTTCTGGGCACAGTCTCTTAAAATAATATTTACTGTTGCGATTTTTCTTTGGGTCCATATACAGTATGGATTTTTTTACGTTTCTGTAGTGTGAAGGGAAAATGAATTGTTTTAAAGTTTATATCACTAAAGATTTTGTAATAGTGCATTGTGTATATATATAAAAAGCTATGTGTTAATCTAGATATCTGAGGCTATTTTTCTGGCTGTGTACGTAGAAGGCAGTGATTGAGAAGCACTAAGGAAAAGGAGAATGAACAGAACCTTGAATTATCAGAAACTATTTTGAATTTTTTTTTTGGACAACATGAAGCATACTAATAAAAATGCTTAGCATAAATAATGCTCTCAATATTCTAGCTCAGGAAAGTCCAGGATGCAGCCACTTTCCTGTTTGCTATCATGTCTAGGGAGTTGCAGTTCATAAAGGATTGTAGCAGGCCAAATCTGCTATTGCTTTCTAGTGAGTTGCTTGTATTTTTATTTTCATTGCTTTCTTTCTTTAGGTTGACAAGCCCAAATAATGAGTTTGTGTTTATCAAAGATGATATAAGCACAAGTAAATATTATGGGTATTTTAAAAAATATATTAAATGTATAAGTTAGGTGTGGCCCTTGGGCTACTGGCAAGCTGCAGTTACTGCAAAGTTGGGGCATTTGTTTTCTAGATATCTTCATTGCATTTTCTGATACTTAAACTTTTTAAATGGCTTTGCAGTTTTCTACATTGCCTCCAGTTCGTGTGGTATTTGAAGTTACTATGGAAGGTAGCGCTCGGAAGGTGATAACTGTGCGCTCTGCGTTGATTGTGAAAAACAGGCTGGAAACACCAATGGAATTAAGGCTGGATAGCCCTTCAGCTCCTGACAGTAAGTCTCAGAACACTCTCACCACACCCTACAACATATCAGTGAGGAAAACCTTACGGTCAGAACCATTTATGATGGCCCCAGTTTTGGTTGTCTCAAATGTTTTCTTGTCTTGTTCTCTAGTAAAAAAGAATGTCTAGAAAATGCCATCAAAATATTCAAAGTATAAAAGCAAGTAAGACTTCCCTAAAAATCTTATGTGGAGATTTTTCCTGAGGATAAAGTCTGAAATCTCAAGCAACAGATAGAATTTGTGTTACGATGTTGTCATGTTAGAGTGTGATATTCCTGTCCCCAGCTTCTTCAAAGCAGAAGAAAGGAATGTTTAAAGTATTGTGCTTTGTTTACTTACCGTCAGTTTAGAAGAGTCAGGCTTCTCTATCTTGCATTTCTTTGCCTTAAGTCAAAACTTACGTAAGTTTTTTTTTCTACAACAGATGTTTTATCCAACTTCATCATCTTAGTCAAACAGCTAAGAGCTCTACAAACAAGAGCATTTGAAAGAGTTTACAGTATATTTTAATGTGAGAGAGGGCTGCTTCGTTTTCTTTAACAGCAGTTAGGTAACAGTCATCTTTCACATCAGCAAGGCAAACACTAGTACTGGCAAAGAAATGAACCCTGTACTTTGGAGTATTTCAGTACAGATCTGAGGTACTAGATATAGTGATCTCACATCCACCCTGAACAATTTTTAAACCAAATTGTCTTTTTGTGTCCACTATAATGGCGGAAGAACTGATTAGCTCAGTGAAGTTAGAAGTATGGTTTCTGGAACCAAATTTCTGAATAACACCTGAATTTGCTTTTTCTTGGGGGGATGGGGCTGATGGAAAAGAAGGGGTGAAAACCCTATAGATTTCAATCCTACTTGTACTGACAACAAAATAGCCCTATCTAAGGAGAAAATGGTCAACAAGCTACATTGAAGAGACCAAAGGGAGTTTCAACTTGCTGGCTTAAGTGAATTGGAGGAGCTGAGGCTGCAAGAGGGCCACATTTCCTTATGGGTCCATGTTTAGAACGTGCCACAGTTGAGATGAAGTCATTGTGCCATCCAACAGTCAGAACTTTGCGGAGGGTTTCACTCTTTGGCACTGTGTGCAGATATAGTCCAGGAGTGTAGATCTATTTTGACAATTTGCGTGAAGATCTCTAGTAATGGATGAGTAACTTTTCTTTCCACACACACTTAAAATGGGACTTTTAACCAAAACAGCCAGAGAAACAAAGTTTAGAACTCCCGCTAATATTTTTTTAATCAAGTCCTGATTTATCTAGAATCAGACCGTTAGCTTTATAAGCAGGACTTTCTTGCTGTTTGACTCACTACTAGCGGCGCTGTAAACAGCAGCTTGGCGTTTGGATTGGTTGATCTACGTATAATGGGAAACGTCTTTCATTAAATGCATGATACAAAGTTTATAATGGAAGAAATTTATTTATAGTTTGACCAAAGGACCCAACCTGAAGCATGTGTTTTCTTTGTGATTTGGTTGCAGAACCTGTAGTGCTTCCAGCAGTAATGCCAGGGGATTCCTTTGCTATTCCATTGCACCTTACATCTTGGCGATTGCAGGCCAGGCCAAAAGGAATGGGAGTCTTTTTCTGTAAGACTCCCATTCATTGGACTAACGTGCAGAAGGCAGCAGAGGTATGTAGCAGCAAACGAGAGTGCCATTCGATGGAGTCTGAAAACAGCCGATTTTTCAGGTAATTATGACGTTATAAGGGTAAACATTGTGCTATAACTGACCAGTTACGGATAGGTGAATGAATATGAAAGTAAGTAATGCTAGAAAAAGCTAAAAGGGGAATGGGAAAGTGGTTGGTTGTTCCGAGATAACCGTTGTGGTGTTTTGTTTTTTGTTTGACACCTTTATAATATGAGATTTTTAAGTGCGGCTATACTGTAATTTTACCTGGAAGGTTAGATGGGATATGAGGTCATATCCATCAGGTTATTTAAAAATAGGAAATGAGCCCTGCCATGTTGGTCGGAAGGAAGATCATCAGGTCTCCATTCCCAATCCCACAAACTGTGGCTGAATGTAAAAGGGTAGGAAACCACAACTCACTCCTCCAACTTCCTTCGATAAAAAGCCACTACAGGAACAGCAAGCAGAAATTGGCATTAGCTTGGCTGTGGCAGTTTCTTCTTTGCTGACATCAGGAGAGTATAGAATCTTCTTAGGAATCAGAAAACAGTGAAGCACTAGAGGCTTTTTCTCAGTTTCTGTCTTAAGACCAAAATAGTTCTTATACCCTTACTTGACCATCCGTATAGCAAAAGTGTAAAATTACAAAACAAACGTTCTACTAACCTTCAATGTAATAAAGTCAAATAATAGAAATTAGAGATGGGTATAACCTGCTGGGTTACCTAGCCTGTCCTTCCGCTAATGCAGGATTGTTCCCTACGGTTCATGTTTTTTGTCCAAAATACTCAGTGTTTTGTTTTAATCCCCATAATGTCAACTTATAATGAACACTGAATGGTATCTCATACTTCTTTAGTTTGATACAACTAGTGATGCCATCCACTTGTTAGGCCTTCCCAGACCTGAAGAAGAACACTGTGTGACTCAAAAGCTTCTCGCTCTCATCATCAGAAGTTGGTCCACGAAAAGATATTACCTCACCCACCTTGTCTCTCTAGGCTTTATATATAGCATTCCTAAAAATAGTTGAGGGAAATTACCTTTGTTTAGTGAATAGTTATCATTTCAAAAAGACATCACTTTATAGTTCAGATTTTTAAAAAATATATACTGTTTTGAGGTCATTACTGTAGGATGCTAAACAATTTTTCTAAGACATGAGTACCTCTCCAAAGAACTTATCTGAAGAAGTATTATTATCTTACATCCTCATTTGATTGTCTAATTTAAACCCCCAAAGACAATATTGTCTATTGGTTAGAGCAGGGAGGACAAGAAAAACACAAATCCAATTGTATTACAGAATGTAATTTTAATTTATTTTGACTAGTATAATTTAGTTTTAATTAATCAATACTTCATAGCATACCAGCAAATGTATTGTAATATATTTTGTAAAAATAAAAGTTTAATAACCTCTGAGACCTCTTTGCATACTGTGCTTTGCTATTAAGTACATGTTGAGAAGTGCAATGAGACCTTTTTTTTGCAAAGGATAATCAGATTTGTAGATGGAGAATTCTAGTATAATTACTTGTTATAATTCACAGACTTCTTATGAGGTGGAATTGTTTGTGAACTGTTTTGAGAGTTGCAGATGAGGGGTAGTATAAGTGCAAAATATTTGGAATATTTTACAATCAAGTTTAAAATGTTGATTATGGAGAATAATTCTAAATACTCTATGGGTTATGAATTGTGTAAATTGCACTGTGGCATGAGATTCAATCTAGTGCTTGGGAAGCCAAAGTACAACTATTCCATTCAAGAAATGGCTTATTTTTCACACACATCTGTCTTTCTTCATAGGTTTTGTGTGGCTATAAAGAAAGAGACTTATCCAGATTACATGCCCTCAAACATATTTTCTGACAGTGCTAAACAGATTTTCAGACAGCCTGGGCATACCATTTATCTCTTGCCAACTGTGGTAATCTGTAACTTGCTACCTTGTGAACTCGAATTTTATGTTAAAGGGATGCCAATTACCGGGACACTAAAACCTGGCAAGGAGGCAGCATTGCATACAGCTGATACATCTCAGAACATCGAGCTCGGTAAGGTGTTACAGGGGCATTATTATTTGCTGCTACTACAAAAGCAGCTCAGAATGACTGCATGTTTTGTTACACAAACAACTATGGCAGCAAAAGGAAAAATAAGCTTTTTTGATACAATGTGATATTTTCAGTGGTTTGCAACATTTCTTATGGAATTGTTCATCACACACACACACACACCTGAAAGATATCCGAATTGCTCCCCTTTTCCCTCACCTCTTTCCCTTTGCTCTAATATTGCAAAACTTGCAGTAAAATCATGAGATGGCAACAGTGAAAAATTTGTAATGCGTGAAATTTTCAAGTTAGACCCGTTTTCAGATTTTAGTGGACTATGAAGGCGTGGCTGTATAAAAACTTATTTCGCAGCAAGCTGGGGTATAAATCTACCTCATACTAGCCTAATGTGCATTAAGTGTCTGTGTGGACTCCGTGGCTGTGTGCTTAAAAGGTCAGTAGTGTGCTTTGATCAGAGTGCACTAGGGAATGTTCAGTGGGCAGCAGACTGGTATGAGGTACTTCTTCTCTGAGTAGTGTCTGAATGGGTGCTCCTCTTCAGGTATTCATGTTCATGGGAAAATTTTCTCATCAGCTAATTTTAAGGCCACAAGAAATTGCTTTATTTTTAACAATAGCTATTTAAAATATCCTAGTTAATTTTAAATTCAGATATTCAGTGTCCATGTGCTACTGGGAAGAGTGCATTAGAAATACTGGTATTGAAGGTAGATATAGATATGACAGAATTATTTTTCTGAACGGTGGTTGTGCTGTGAGAATATTCTCAAAAGGTGAAATTTGTTCCTGTGCAGAGAGCCTGCACAAAGCTTATATATCATTTGAGATTTAGTTTGAGGACTGTGATCACAGTACCTTCTTAGCTCATATTCGAAGGTCAAACAGGTAGTTTTAAAAGGAAGTAAAGTCAGGGAAAGCTGTATGAAATATTCTAGGAAGACGACTCCTTCTCATAACAGTCCCGGAGAACATGCTTTTTTGTGTGTGTTTGTTTCTTAGGGGTATCACTGGAAAATTTTCCACTGTGCAAGGAGCTGTTGATTCCTCCTGGGACACAAAACTATATGGTCCGAATGCGATTGTATGATGCCAACAAGCGACAACTAAACCTAACAATAAGGATTGTATGCCGAGCTGAAGGGTCTCTAAAAATATTCATTTCTGCACCATATTGGCTAATTAACAAAACAGGTATGTTTAACTTTCATAACCACTAATGATGGTCACTCACTTGGAAATAAAGATTCCTTTTAGAATTGATCTGCTGTGCAGCCATGTAGAACTTTTGAAAATGGATTAAGGAAAATGAAGTTGCAGAAAATAGGCTGCATCAAATAGCAAATAGCCATTCTTATTGTGCAGGTCTTATAAACAATTACATTATAATTAAATAACTGAGTTATTGTGCTGAAGATTTTAAAACTTCATAGTTATGCGTTTTTAAATGTAGTAAGGTGTCGAATCCCTGGTCTACACTCACCTGGCGATTCGGCGGCAGTCGACGGGAGCTTGCGTAACTCCCGTCGACTGCTGTGCTTTCCGTCTTCACGATGTCTTCACTGCACTGCGCCGATGGGAACCACGTTCCCGTCGACGCAGCACTACGCCACTTGAGGGGGTGCTTTACCAGTGTCAACTTCTGGATCGATTGAGTGGGTCTTCACTGACCGCTCAATCGATCCAGATAGGTTGATCTGACGGCGGCGACTTTGCCACCATCAGTATAGAAATACCCAAAGAGCTTGGTTAGGCTCTGTATACATCAAAATAAAAGAATTTGTTTTTCAAACACTGAAGAACCTTCATCAAGTAACAGAAGTCTAGAGCAGTAATTGTATTGTGATGGTGCCATCTTGGCCAATACACAAGGATATGAAGCAGAGAACTTCGGAGCTGAAAGCATCAGACTCTGCAGCTTGAACTAAAAAGCCTGGCTGTATAGCTTGGAACTGTTAGTCTCATGTCCTCTGTGGGTCAGTCACAGAGTGTAATATACAACATATGGTGACCAGTGGCTTACATATTACATCAAACTTTAAAATTGTTCTTAAAATTGCTGCTATTGTTCCCATTTTCACAACTAATAATATAATCCCTGGTCCTAAATGAAGTATATATTTTTGTTTTAAATTTGAGTGTAAATTAAAGTTTCATTTATGATTCTGTTTGCTTAAAGGATTACCACTGATCTTCAGACAGGACAATGCAAAGACAGATGCTGCAGGTCAGTTTGAAGAACATGAGCTTGCCAGAAGCCTGAGCCCACTTCTCTTCTGTTATGCTGACAAAGAACAGCCAAACCTGTAAGTATTGTTGATGAGAAGGAAAAATGTTTAAAAAGAATGAAAATAATTAGTGAAAGGATCAGGTGCTGATACTTCAGTATGAATATCCTGTAGGAAAAATCCTTCATTGGCAAGATGACCTGGTAAGGTATTTGGTTTGAGATATTGACATGAGTTTATGCAATATTTAGACATTTAATACTGAACACTAACCATTTAGTTGGCTAGTTTTATTGTAAATGCAGTCTGCTGTGTTTTTATTTCACATATATTGAAATGATATTTCTTTTCATAACTTGGTAAAGCACGAAAATGCAAATTATCTTTTCCTTGAGGACATTTATCAGACTGCTCACTCTGATAATGTCCTTACTACAACTAAAATAGTTTGACTAGCACAAAAAGACAAGCACATTGGGTAAACAGTAAACAATTACCCAAAAAATGTGTTTTAAAAAAAAGTCTACCTTTTTATGTTTGTGAGTTTAACAAATTAATTGACTGAACTTGTCAAAAAATAGGGACAAATTTAAATGACACACACAAACATATAAACATATTGAAAATATTTAATAGCAAAAAGGGAAAATTGAGAAGCCTTTATAATTTGTGGTGGCTTATTATTGCTTCAGTGACTCATTTTGGACATAGCTTAGTTCTTTGGTGATTTCCTTCCTGTTTTGAGTTATTATTCTGAACATATCCATCAGCCTCAAAAACTGCCCCAAACCATCCACTTCATTTAGGAGTTAAGTACTGCCTGTAACAGAGCAGCTATATTTCTGATGCACAAGGGAATGGCAGGATTTTGGAGCCAACACATCAGATATTTTTAATCCTGTTGCGTCATGAAGCTCATCTCTGCACAGGCTTCCTGTGTAGCTATAAACAGTTGTTCTTTCGGAGAATCTGTTACCGTATGGATCCGCTGATCATTGATCCCCATGATGTATGGTTGCAAGGAATGCTATAGATACAGCAGTCTGTCAGGAGATTTCTTAATGGATTATGCTCTGGAAACAAGATTCACCATCACTTTAATGACCCATTTAACTATTCTTAATCATTGGTGAAAAGGTATATTTTTAAAAAATCCTGACTTTTTTTTAAAAAAATATTTTTTTTCAGTTTTGTAAATGAAAAATTCTCTCCAAGCTTACTTTCATTCCTAAGCCTTTCTGTTAAGATTGTCAGAAGGATAACGGATACTGCCAATTGGGATGGTGATTTTTGTAATGTGCTCTGAAAAATAGGACTTCTCTAATATAAAGTTGAACCTAATCTGAGGAAGGAAAATTATTTGGATTGGCAACATTTTATTGAGTACATCACAGCTTCTTCAAGTGCTTTGAGTTCTACTAATGAGTAGTGCTACATAAGATCTAGGTAGTTGTGGTGGTGGTTATTATTATTGAACGGAAACATAGACTTGTTGATTCTTAAGAGGTGGTTTATCTGGTGTTCCATGAACAAAACATTGGAAGGTAAAAATGCTAAGTTGGTTACTAATTTTAGAAAAATGTGATTGAAATTTGTTTATAGTCACATACGTATTTTCCTTCTAAAAAAAATTATTCAAGTCACTGAACCGCTTCTTGCCTCAGTTTTCTCATCTGAAAAATAGTGATAATAATACCTGCCTCCTGTGGCCATTGAGTTTTCATTAATTTTGCAAGATGCTTAAATAGTTTTAGATAAAATATGCTGAAATGGGTAATGTGTTATTACTAGGCAAGAGATTTTGCTTGTGGTTTTTAATGGTTTTTGTGTTATTGTATACAGTCTGAATATATCTGCATTCAGTAGAACACCACCAAAGTATTGTTCTGATACTTAACTCTTCATTTAGAGGAGTAAATCAACATGTCCTTTCACTATCCTTAGTTGTACAATGCGAATTGGGAAAGGAATCCATCCCGAAGGTATGCCTGGCTGGTGCCAGGGATTCTCACTGGATGGAGGCAGCGGTGTCCGAGCCCTTAAAGTGATTCAGCAGGGACACCGACCTGGCCTCATTTATAACATTGGTATGTAATCATGGAGCAATTCCTTAAATATTGCACAACTGTGTAAAACCTTTTTTTTTCTTCCTCTACCTCTCCAAACAAAACCGCACATGCATACTCTGTATCTCAGATATTGTAGTGAATATAAAGAGTTTTGGGGAGCAACCTCCCTACATTTAACTTTATTTATAACTTCATTTTTCAGTGAAGAAAGACTTCCTAATGTAAATTGTTGTCAAGATTTTTTCCACTGAATTATTCAGTGCTCTTGTGATATGGACAGATTTAGGTTACTAAACTCATTATGCCAATGGTATAATGGGATTTCAAAACTAACTGGGAAAGGTTAATACAATAAGCAAGTGGTTTGATCTAAACACAGGGACTTGGACCCCAGAATTCCTGTGTTCTAATCCTAACCGACACAGATACCTTCTGTGGCTTTGAGCAATAGCTTAAACTCTACCTGAGTTTTCCCATCTGTAAAATGAGGATAACACCTACTGTACTTACCCCTCAGGCGTGTTGTAAGAATAAAGAGGGTAAAGTGCTTTAAAATGTTGTGATGTTACTTATAAGTAACAACATCAGATTTTCAAAAGAACTCAGCACCCAGCAGCTTGCATTTTTCTTTGATCTCATTCTTGATTCATTCTGATCTAACCTATCTGAAAAACATTAATTTATGCCTGAAAACATATAAGTATGTACTGTGTTAATTAATTGGTAAAATAAAAGTAGATTACCTGACAGTTCAAGTTTTGAACAGAATTTAAATGGCTTAAATTTGTTTGAGGAATAAATACATTTTATAGATACATTCATTCAAATACCAATTTAAAAAAACAGTCTTCAATGAAGGAAATGCATCTCTCTCTCCTTTCCTGCAGCAGACTTAAGGATGCTTTCATAGCAGTGAAAAGAAGTTTGGTTTAGCTCTTTCTCTAGGCCTAAGGCTCCTGCTCCATTATTTTAACATGAGTGGAAAATTTTGTTTGCCTTGATTTTTCCTGTAAAGATCAGTTCTGACTAGCTTCTTTCTGGAAACATCACAGTCTCAGAAATGTCATTATATTTATTTCTGTTGATCTATGTTACACAGGAATACTTCTGGTTTTGATCCTTGGTCCTTGTGGCCTGTGAGATGGAAATCGCCATTAACACTTCAGGGTTTCTAGTATGAACAGACTGTGGTACTACTGGAATGCAATCTGAGTGGCTACATAAACATTGCTGACACTGTGTGTGTGTGTGTAATAGAAATCTGACCTTAAAATTTTGGGGTGGGTCAATTTCCCTTTTCATTAAAAGATGTTTGCCCCACTCTCTGAATAGAGAGGTTTTTCTCTCTGAGGCAGGGTTTCAGGTTCAGATCTACATTTGGTGCAGCTAATGAAGCAAGCCAGCACAGGTCATATATTAGCAAGGTGGGGCTGTTCAGGAATGTTATTTCAGCTAATGGAAAACATAACAAGCTGGTCCATTTCCCAAAGCAGTCAGTCGTCTTTAAACAATCATGGAGTGAAACTGTGTTTGGGCATCTTACTGTGGTGGTAGTTTCGCATTGCAACTATAACATATCCTTAGACTTAAAATACAAATCTTCTGTTATTTGGACCTTTTTGCCTGATGTGCTGTAGAAATCTTGCTATAAGATTAACTACCAAGGCATGAGGCAAATTACCCATGCCCATCAAAACAAGCTGTCACTAATTATAATTGAATGTGTCAATTTACCACAATCAATTTTGCACATTTAGTCTAATAAGCAGAGGGGGAAAGTAAATGACTAAAATTTTGGTTTCATTGGACTTTTGGGTCCTTGATACAAAAACAGGCTTCACCTGCATGAAGGTTTTTTTGCTAGTGACTTGGAACTTTCATACGAATATTGAGGCTAACCTGATATCAGTGTGCTGTCAAATTGGGTGAGAGAATATAAATTAAATTAGTCTGTATTTCAGATTTTTAATACATTATTTGCTTGCCTCAGGTTTGTTGAGTCTAGCCTAAGGAACTGCACCACTGGCTCCAATGTTTTCTGATTCAATGTACACAAAGTATTTTCAGAGAAGCATGCTGCTATAGATGATGATAGAAGCTGAAATCCTAAGGAAAATAAAGGAAGCTGAAGTTCTTAGTTTTTTGCGTTGTATCGGGAAAGTACTGAATCAGTAGTACTGCAAAGAAGTTCAATAGGAATACTTGAATTATTTAGAACAGCGACTACAGAATTTAAAATGTGCTTTCCAAGCAATAAGAGCATGAGTTATCTGAGCTATTTTTTATTTTGTATTTCCTCAGTGCTCTTTGAGTTTTTGTGAGCTCTGTTTGCAAACTGTCCTTCCAGGCTTCCTATGTTGACATATTTACAGCTATGTAGTAGTTTCCAAAGCACCATTTGGACTCTCTCTGCAGGCGCTGTTGTATGCTTCCTAAATTTCTTTTGAAGGTTTCTGTACTGTAGCTTCTAGGCCATAAATTCCCTGTATTTCCACTTCATGCATCCGATGTAGTGTGTTTCTGCCCACGAAAGCTTATGCCCAAATAAATTGGTTAGTCTTTAAGGTGCTACAGGACTCTCACTGTTTTGCTAAAAACAGACTAACATGGCTACCTCCCGTGTTTGGGTATTTATAGGTGCTTTTGTTTCCAGACCTCTCTTCTATCTCCTTTTTTCCCCCTTCATCCTTTTACTGTGTCTGTTTCCTGGGTTTTTCTCTTTTCTCATGTTGTTCATATAATTCTGAATAAAAGTGCATGACAGGGAGTGGGGCCCAAAATGGGTTAGAACTCAGTAACCTGCAATTTGACTATAATGCCTCATAGAAAAATGTAGTCCCATTTTTCCCATCTCTAAGAAATCACTGCACTGACTAGAATGCCAGTAAAAGGAATGGGAGAGCCCGACTACTCACTTCTCTGTCAGTGCCCCATGCCAAGGAAGTAGTCACTCCTCCTCTTTCAGAATTCTACAATTCACTCAAACTTCAGGCTGAATTTTCACAATGAAGTGCTTTTTCCCCCCCACCGTGTTTTGAGGAACTTCTGGAGTGCTCAAAAACATTGGTATTTGCCTGTCAGTGTTCATGTATCTGGTCTTCGTGATTTGAGTAGATCATGGTGACTCTCTTACTTCACATCCGTAAGACTCTAGCTGAAGATGGATTGGAGTATTCTTTTAAAGCGGAAAATAAAGGTACTTTTGAAAAGGACCCCAAGCTGTTTCTGTGCCATCTATAATGCTGACAGGACTAAACTGCCAGCTACTACATTCCACTTTATAAAAAAGTATAGCAGATGGCATTTTATAAACCAGGTTTTGTTTACTATTTCTGTTCAAAATATGTGCAAGCTGTAGAACATCTGTATTGCCTCTGAAAAACATTATTTTAAAAGTTTTACATTTCTTATACTAAATATTTTTTCAGGCAGTAGATACTTTTATTTTTAACAGACTATTTCTTCTTATTAGGTATTGATGTTAAGAAGGGCAGAGGTCGTTATATTGACACTTGCATGGTAACATTTGCACCCCGTTACCTATTAGATAATAAATCAACACACAAGCTAGCCTTTGCTCAACGAGAATTTGCCAGAGGTCAGGTAAGACTTCCTTTCTACTAGAGATTATGTAGTATTTTTTTTTAATAGTGTAAACATTTTTCATAGCAGGTTCTCTTTAAAGGAGGGGAAATGTATCATAAGGTAAAATCCCAATAAGGTTGACTGCCATTCTGAATGATATACCTGTGTTTCTTGAAAGACTGTTGGATCAGACCTTGAAAATGAGCTCCTGTCTCATTTGTAAGGACATTAAAAATCCTGACTCTTTTTAAAGAAATAGAGGTTTGTACATGTGCCCTTGCCCAAAATATCCCGTCCCCTTACCTTTGTGCAACATGTTCTGTGACTGTAGGTTCTGGCCCCCTCCATCCAAGAAGTGATGCCTTTGCAGTGTTGCTATATGTATATAATTGTAAATTATTTGGAGATGCCTGAGGATGAAAGTTAATGTGACTAAATAAACTACTATTCTAGCTTGGTTATGAGATGATCTTTTCCTGTTTATCTAGTTGCCACAGTTAATTTCATGAAAAAATTACTTCATTTAAATTTCATGGTCTTTATAGATTGTTTGTTTGTAGTGTATCATTTTTAGCATGGTGGTCTTACCGTCTGTCTTTTTGTATTTAGGGTATCTCCAATCCTGATGGCTATATCTCCACCCTTCCTGGTTCCAGCGTTGTGTTTCATTGGCCACGTAATGATTATGATCAGTTATTATGTGTACGGCTAATGGAGGTTCCCAACTGCACTTGGTCTGGGGGTTTTGAAGTCAATAAAAATAGCTCCTTCCATATCAATATGAGGTAGTTACTGTACATAGATGATATATTTTTAAAGTTGTCTTCTATGTCTAAAGAGGCTAATGTCTAAACTTGTGACTGCAATAACACAGATCAGATTTCTGCTCTCTTGTGTTTAAACCAAAAGAAAAAGAGGTCAATGTGAAAAGCAGATACTTTGACTGGTGGACTGTTAGGTATCTTAATTAAAAGGGCTGTGAATGCATGTGTACATTTGCTATGAAACAGTCTAAATGCCCTTTTTTTGTGTGTGTGTGAGACATGTTGTACTAGAGTGTTAAAATCCAAGGATTTTATCAGCATGGAGATGATTCAGCTTACACATATCATGGTGATGGGCCCAGTTTAAGAACCTAAGCAGAACTGCATAAAAGAAATAATGAATGATTGCACATACCTTGGGGAAATCCTGCCCAAGCAAGTTATTTAGATGGAAGATTAGAGTATATTATTTTTCTGCCGTACCTTTTTAATATATGCCTAAACTGTTTCAGAAATTGTTTGACTAATTGATGCAGCATTGGTTACACCCAGCATTGTCTAGATACTAGTTAATAGCTTCAATTTAACAAATATGCCTATGAATCCTTTAAATATATTGTACTGTTTTTGTTAAATGTTCTGCAGGGACACTCTTGGGAAATGTTACTTTTTACGAGTTGAAATTACCCTTCGAGGAGCCACGTACCGCGTCTCATTTAGTGATACTGATCAGTTACCCCCTCCATTTCGCATAGACAATATTTCTAAGGTAAAGAGCTATAGATCCACTGAAAAGTAAAAACAATTTTAATTGTGTGTGCTTGATGTGTTCCCAACTATTCTGTAAGAGAGGTGCACTTGTTTGCACAGTGAAGTGATCAGAAAGCTCTCATAGTGAGAAGCATTAGTATATTTAAGCATTAAAATCTTTTTAGTTTTCAGAACAAGTTGGTGTTGCTGAGCTTCTTACTAGAAAGCAACATCTTACTGAATTATTATTCTTAATTATTATTATCATTATACTTAACACACAAGTTGTGTTTTTCATGTATAGATCTCAAATCTCTTTTTCCAAGGAGGATCGGTATCATTATCCTCACAGATGAGGAAACTGAAGTGTAGATGATTTATAACTAGTCCTGTGTCATACAGCACATTAATAGCATAGCTGGGAATAGATTCCAGGGTCCCTGATTCTCAGTTCTACACCCTATCCACTAGAGATGCCTACAGTGAGGCATTATTTGGAGAATGACAATAAGTTCCATGCCGGCAATTGTAAGAAAAAGTTCTTTCGTACTTTTATCCAGTAAGGAAGTATGTCTTGTGATTAGAATAGGAGACTAAGATTCAGGGCTGTCGAGTTCTATTCCAGGCTTAGATGCTGAATTGTTGTGCCACCCTGGGCAAGTCATCTAACTTAGTTATACCTTAGCTAAAATAATATCTCCCAGAGGATTGAAGGCATAGGGTGCTTTGGGTGAAAGATATATTAACATTCATCATCAGACAATCTCTAATGTTGAGACTTGGATGAAGGAGTAAAATGCCTTCATCCATGAGAAGGAAGCAAAAATTGAAATGGTGTGGAATAAATTGTAGTCAGTTCAGGAAAATAACATATGACATATAGAATACAACTAACATGCTGAAAAACTGGAAAATGACAACCCTGAACTACGCTGTCAATAGCAGCTGACTGCTGAATCACATACATATAACATTTTCTAAAGCCTTCTCTCATTATTGTAGGTCCCAGTTGTTTTTACTCAGCATGGTGTTGCAGAGCCCAGACTCTGCACTGAAGTGAAGCCAATGACTTCTTTGGATTATGCATGGGATGAACCCATCCTACCACCTTTTATCATGTTGACAGTTAAAGGGGCAGGCTCCTCAGAAATTACCTGTAGCATGAACGACTTTCAAGACAGCAAACAGCTTTACTATGAAAATTTCATTTATATTGCTGCTACTTATACTTTCTCAGGGTAACTCTTTTTCATATTATATTGAAAATAGTCTTTGAAAGCAAATGGTGAATATTCAGCCATCAATTAAAGCTATCTTTTTTAAAAAAAACTGTTGCTTTTATACAGTAGTAATCACTGTAAGGATTTCAGATACTGAAAAACTTATGCTGGCTACAGGGTCAGCAAGAGGAGCTGACTGGTTAGAAAAGGATTCCAGGGTTGTATTTCTTCCACTGCCACTGACTTTTTCTGAGATCCTGGGCAAATAGCTTCACTGTGTCTCAGTTTAATTATCTGTAAATTTCATAATAAGATGCTCATCTCATGTGCTCTTGTGATACTTAATATTTTTAGGTATTTGTGCACATTGCCAAACAAATCAATACTTCAGGCACATATATTTAAAGCGTAACTGGTGTATTGCTTGAAGAATGCTGCTTACATGATTACGTTTTTCTTGCAGAATGAATCTCTACTTTTAATTAGTACTGGTCTTTCAGTTCTTTTAACCTCAAGCTGCCATTAATATTAGAGTATTGAGTCTTTCCCCTTTTAGCAAAGACAGAGCTATAGTACTGTCAGCCAGAGCAGTAATGGAAGAGTGAAAGAAATCTGGTTCCATACCAGATTAGGTCACTGTGGAAAATATGGGTGGGAGGTAGCTTAGTATGGTACCCACTGGGAGATGGGGTTGAGGGACTGATTTCTGAGAAAAGTGAGATGAGGACCTGGTGTCTTCAGCTGTAGTTTCTGCTCTTTGTGATATCTCCAGTTGAAGTGCATATCACTGAAAGTCTCAAACTGAGGGGAGTTGATCTTTGAGTGAGGCCTTCTGATAACATCTTTGTTACTGCAGATTATAGTGGAAGATGTCACTACATGTACATATTGCTTATTATTGACCTGTTGCCCATTGGAGACTAAACCGAGATTAGTTAAAATGCAAACTAAACATTAAAGGAATTTTAAGGTTTTCACATGCACAAAGCACATTGTCCTCCAGTTCTTCTGGATATGATTTCTTTTGGAACCTGTCAGTATCTCCTCCAGATAACTAATTGTTAAAAGATGAAGAGCTTAGCATTATTCATTTCCCATAGTGGCCTCTTAAGGATTTAGCTTTCTGTATCGTTACCCCAATATTTGCCCTCCAGGGAAATGAGCAATCAGGAGATGTATCCAAAACTTGATCTTACACATGGTGGTTCAGAGTACTGCCATTAGGCCATAGGGCAACTATTGCTTGTAACTTACCCGCCGTGTTTCTGCCCAGACAACTTGTATAACTGAGTTATGGAACACTGAAGATAGTTGTGATGAAAATACTGACTCTCTCTTAACAATAGTTATGTAGGCAATGAAAGCATTACTTTGTCTGCCAAATTGAACTCTGAGTTGGACATTTGGCTCCGTTATTAATTCCAGACATACAACGCTTTTAATAATTTAAATACCATGCTGATGGTTTACCACAGCGATTCAAAAAATGAAGGGAAATAGAGTAATGGGTAATCTGATTTAAATTTGCCTAATGTTTAATGAAGGATAAGCATAAGTTGTCCTTTTAGTAGCTGGGTGTGGTTCTGACTCAGTCTTCAGAAGAGACAGCAACTCTATATAGATATGTATCTGATTGCATGTTGGATTTTCTTGCAATTCTAGTTTGCAAGAGGAAACTGGAAGGCCAGTTGCTTCAAATAAAGATGTTGCTTATGCAGAGCTTGTCCTGGATGTTTCTCCAAAGACACAGAGAGTCATACTAAAGAAAAAGGTATGAGACTCTAGTGAGGCTTCTAAAAACAGTATTTTGCTAAGAATATTGTTGCTGTATGATCCTAGTAGCACAGAAACTTTAGAAACCTTTTCTAAATATTACCCAATTAGTTTGGTTTAGTTGTGTATTTAGCATTACATGATATTTCATATTCTGTTAAAAAAGAATGCAGCATCCATAGTATGATAGACTGAGTAGAAAAGAGTGAGATGAGGTAAGTGCTGAAGGGAGTTGGAAAAAGGGAATAGAGGAAATGTTGTGTTTTAGGTTTTGATTTGTGAAGATTAATAGCCCCTGTGAGATGAAGATCAGAGAGAATCTGTTGTAAAGAAAAAAAGTCACCAATGAGACTTGAATTATGATAGTAATAATATTTAGCACTTCTATAACACTTCTTCATTATTTAATAGCGAGGAAGGGGGAGATCAGAGTTGCTCAGACCCAACAGAATAAAAAGTACAGCTGGGTGGGAAGAGTAGTGTGTGGTAGAGAGTGAGTGGAGCCAAAGCTGTTCAAAGATTTGAAAACCAGTTGGTTGATATCAAGTTTGTATTCATTGGGAGAAGATAATTGATACAGGTCAATAAAGGCTAAGTAAGGTGATCCCACTTATACACCGTATGAATGGTATCAGGTGAGGAGACTGTTGGATGCCAACAATACAGTAGGTTGCAATGGTCCAATAAGGGTTTAAGGAAGGATACTGCAGATCGATAGATCAAAGGAAGAATGAAGTGGATAGTAACAGATTTGGATATGGGTCTTGCAGATATTCTTACTATCAGAAAAGCATAGAAGAGCAGAGATTTCAGGTATGGAAATCAAGGGAGTGGACAGGACAGAAAAAAGGTGAGAGTATTTAAGGAAAAGAAACTAGAGATCTTCTGTTGAAGAAAGTTCAAGTAGCTTCATGCACTGATGAAGGGGAGATTCGAAGGTCAGACATAGATAAAGAAAAGGGAGTAATCAAAATAAAAGTAGTAAGAAATATTAAATTTACAGATGTGTGTAGGGTTATAGTGAAGTGTAGAGAACCAAGAAAAAAAAATTAGAGGTAGTGATGAAGTTGCATACAAGAAGTCCTTTTGTTGTAAAAGAAGATGGCAATGTAAATAAGCCAATTATTTCTTTACAAAACTTTTAAGAAATGAAAGGTATTAAATCAAAAGCATATGTTTTGAAAATGAAGCATTATTGAACAATTTATATTGTTAAGGTAGCCTAATATCCTCAGAGTTACCAATACACGAGGGATTTATGCACATTTGATTTGATATGAGAATATTTTGATAATGGCAATAGATTTTAATATGTACTATTAACACCTGATTTTGAATCAGGGCTGTGAACATGGATATGTAAAAGTCATTCCCAATACCAGAACTTACTGAATTCAGTAATGAAATATAAATATATGTTTGCTCTGCATTTTTTATGATCTTATGATCTTTTATTTATGTGCTACAGGAGCCAGGGAAGCGATCCCAGCTTTGGAGAATGACTGGCACCGGCATGCTTTGCCATGAAGGTTCCTCGGTTCCTCATAACCCCAATAAGCCTTCATCTCCTCGATCTGTCGAGTCGTCCATGATCTTAGATATTGCAGGCCTGGCTGCGGTCACGGATAACAGGTTTTCCAGATAGGATTTCTGTTTAATTGCTGTAGATTCTACAGAAACTTATAAAAATGAAATAGTTTGAGGTTTAAAATACCCACATTAGATCATTGGGTGGCTTGGTGGATAAGTAATTGTATTCGTTGCCTGGCATTGCTATCTCACCAGTTTGAATCCAGCCAGGGCTGGTAAAACCCAGAAGTTACAATCTCACAAGTCTTTTGTCACGAAACAATTCCTAGAGAACAAGTGCCCACATCACCAAAACCACCACCACCACAAGTGCCACTGACTGGTTGCCTCTTGAGCAGTAGCAGCAGACTGGCCAAATATTAAAACAGCACATGAACTTCCCTGCCCTCCCAAAATTGCTCTTTTCAGACCATGGTAGAGATACATTTAACACTGCTTGGGCTATATGTCCCTTTATATAAAAAGAGTACTTCATTCTTAAAGACTGCCAACCTTGCAGAATCACTAAGTAATATTTATCTTCATATGAGTATTATACTGTATCTCTTTTGTGTCTCACTCATATTATTGGTTGCCTTTGCCCCTAAATAAATGGAGTATTAATGTAATGCAGCAGCAGCAGCAAATTGAAATAATACTTTAAAAAGCTACAGGTGAGGAAGCCAGAATAGAACAAAATAGGGATGCATAACTAATTAAAAACTTCCCAACAGTGGACTCTAAAAGTAGAAACTTTTGGTCTGTCATTTGTTTTCTTGAGGTATGAGCCCCTGATGCTGAGAAAGCCAGATAGACGGCGCAGTACTACTCAGACTTGGAGTTTTCGAGATGGCAAGTTAACCTGTGGTATGCATGGCCTCGTTGTACAGGTCAGTATTAATTATTCTACATCTGACTTGCTTTGACTGTGGTGAACAGTGTTCGAATCAGATGGCTTAGTGGTATTATAAACTTTGTTTAAAAGTTTATACCTTGAGGGGGAAATGGGACAAAGATCCCACTAGCAATTCATGTGGTATAAGTTTGAGAAAGGCCTTTAATTGCCTTCACATATTTGTATTGGTAAAAATTATTTAAACATGAGGCAATTTATATTTGTGGATTTGCAAACAAAGGCATTGGAAAACTGGGACCAGAGTTTTCGTCTTGGGTGTCACAGTTAGACACTTGAATCCACTAAAAATTAATAAGCCAGAATTGCACGTTGCTAAAAGTCAGGCCAACATTTTAGATTCTAAATAGGGATTTAGGTTAACTTAACTTAAGGCACCCAAATCTGAAAATTTTGGCTTAATAGCCTCATTGTCAGAAATGCAGAGCACCTACAACTCACTGATGTCAGTTGGAGTCGTGTGTTCTCACACTTCTGATAATCAAGACATACGACTTTCATAGTCAGATTTTCAAAAGTACCTCAACCTGGTTTCCAGCAATGCATGCTTTATTAAGTTCTGCATAACACTTGTACATGTACTTTTCAGGCAACTAACACATGCATATGCATCTGATAAATTCTCATACCTGAAGAATGTTGATATTTACAATGGTCTGTTGTTTCTGTTACTGCGTGTTTTGTATCTTTCTGTTTTAATCCAATTTATCTGTGTCTTGTTTACAAAGTCTCTTGGAATGTATATTCTGTGTATGTATACTACCTCTTGCAGTAGAAAATAGGGCTTGATTTTTGTGATAAATAAGATTGTGATAAGAGGATATTTTATAATAATAGGATATTGAAAGACAATGTGATATACAAACGATACCAATAGAAATCAACCTTGACTTGGTGTAAAGAGGGACTATGGTATTTGCTATGTGAGCCCTTCGATCAAAGTCTGGCTGTTATATTATGCAACTGGAATTGACTTGTAAGTTATAGGATAATAACATCACTATTCAGAATTCTGTAGTTAAAGGGACACTCAAGATTTGTGAGTCCTATATTTGACCTGATTTTTTTCTTGTTTCTAAATTCCTTGTAACTTTTGTGTGCTGTTTTTTCCCAAAACAATAGCTTCAATGATGTTTATTCACTCAAAACAAAACAAAACACCAGCAGCTTTGCCACACTGATGACTAATCCTATAATAACAAAACAGCATGTGCATGCAATGGAGCAGGAAATCTGTCAAGATCCAATTTGAAGTTTGAGACAAACCTCTTTTGTTACAAGCAGAGAGGATAAAAATTATGGAAAATATTTTAGATGTGTTTCACAGTGTCCTTTTAAGAATGTCTGCTGTTCTATGAAGCTTATGTGAATGCTGTGCTTGAAAAAGATGCAAGATTGAGAATCTTGGAGATAGAAGTCCTCTGTCTCTAGGAGAGATACAGAAAGGACAGCAGCAGTGCAACATTTCCATATTGCCCCTGCCAGTGTGTTTCAATCCTAATTTTAAAAGATTGTTTTAGAGATTAAAGTGTAATTCAGTCTCAATGTTCATTCACTTCTTAGTCTCTTAGCTAAAACTGCCAATAAGGATGCCAATCTGTGTCAAACTAATGTATTTATGATGTGGACATATGTCCATTGAGAACTAGACTCACACCATCAAATTGGTTTCACTTTAGCCATCAAACAGTTTGCGATGACTTTCACCCACTATTAATCTGTCTTTGGTTGGAAGACTGTATAGACGATATTCAGTCCCTTTTGCCATCCATTTTCCCCGCACTTTTCTTATAACCAAACTCGGGTATGAAAACTTTCATTGTGCTGAAACTTGTACAAGTTTGCGATCCAAAAGCATGTTTAAAAAGTGGTTTTGAATACAGGTGAAACTTTTTTTTTTTTTTTTTTTTTTTTTTTTTTAACTATATGAATTAACTCTGTGTCCCTGTGTTTACAGTTTCTTGACTTTCTTGTTTTTATGACTCCAGTGACTTTGTTTAATAACTAAAAGAAAAAGTTTTAGTAATTAATCCTCAGTATGGTCTAATTACTTTTTTGTCCTCTTGAGGGGGAAAAAATACAAACAATCTGTCAAGATACTAAGTTGCATAATGTTATTTCCACAATGTTCTATTGGCTTTCCATGTGCACTTATGGCATGCGTGCAATATATACATGCAAGTTGTATACATCCGACATGTGGTGTATTTATGCAGCACATTGGAATTGCTTTGATGTAACATCTGTGTATACTATGGAAATGGAAAAGCTAAGACATTCCTCTTGTGGTGGATGATCCAACCTTAGCTGCATATTAGTGATGGTAACATGTTCCTCTATTGTCCGTTTTTGAAGCAATACAGGTTCCACTATTAAGGAGTTAACTCATAGTGATATAAGTCTTTTTAACAAGTGAAGGCCACAGTGTATTTGGCTTTAACTCTGGATCTATTATAAAAGATTAGAAAATAGAGCCAAGAAATTTTCTGTCCCTCTGCAGAATACCTTTTAAGAACTTTCACTCACTTTTAGCAGAGCTTTTATCCCATTCCCAGTTCTGAACATGCAAGGTGAATTTTTAATCATGGATCCAGATTTTTTTTTTTTTTTTAAATCATGCAAATGGCTGAAGTTCAGTTACCAGAAACTTTAGTAATATAAAATACAACTTCTGTTGCAGCATTCATCTATTACACCTGTGCAGTCTGAAAAATACAGTTGGCCTAATTGCCCATCTGCTCAAATGAGTTGTGGATTTTTTTCTCCAGTGGAATAAATAGAGAAAAAGATAAATACATTTTAAATGGATTGAAAATAGCTTGATCTATAAAAGAGAAGTGATTTTTTTAAATACATTTTTAAAATTAATGTATTCAAACACCATTCTCTGTGCCCTTCTGTACCATTCAGTGTTTCTACTTGTGCTTTTTATATTATGTTTTTCTAGGCAAAAGGAGGAATATCAGGTTTGTGTGATGGGGCTGAAGTTGTTCTTGGTCCTGATATGTCTCTGGAGCTTTTGGGGCCCATTCCACCTGAACAGCAGTTTATAAACCAGAAGATGAGGCCTGGGTCAGGAGTACTAGCAGTCAGAGTCGTCCCAGATGGGCCAACTCGAGTTCTTCAGGTGAAAGCTATTCCTCAATTCTGGACAAAGTTCCATTATTAATTTTTATTCTGATGTTTCTGTAATGTTTGGAATACTTTTTGATATTTTAACCATGCAGCTGTAAATTCTTGTGCAAAAGAAAGGTAGACGAGCATATTATTAATTTGTAATAGCATGAAGGGGAAAAATCTCATGTAGTATAAAATTGGTTTCAGATTTGATCAGAAATGTTGCCATTGTATTTTTAGTTTAAAGCTTCTCCTACCATATGTAGGTAGAATATACTTGATTTTTCTTCTTGTATATAAATAAGATAAAGCTTCTTAGTAGTTCATTTTGTTTTAGATAACAGATTTTAACCAACGTAGAAATGATCGTTTATCGTGTGAAGGAGGTGAACTTCCAGTTACGGAACAAGATCTACACAAGTTAAAAAATCCAGACACAGATCAAGAATTGGAAGTAAGATAATAAAATTGATAGGTCTTTTTTTTTTTACTGTAGGGGAGGGGTGTATATAATATTGGCCTTTATAAATCTTTATTGCTATTCAGACCTCTTACTCTGTTGTTTTTCCATGTCACAACCCCAAATTCTAAACTGAAAGTCAGCAGTGAAAGTTGCAAGTCATTCAACTTGTCACACAAGCTTGTTATTATAGTTTAGGACCTCTGTACGTATTTGAAGACTCTACTGGCAACGAGCATGTTTTTAAACCGGGTAAAGAAATGCATTGGCCAAAAATGTGTGTGTGGCATGTAGAAATTTTTTTAATTGTTCTTGTTTTCAGGTGCTAGTGAAATTAGAAGGTGGAATAGGATTATCTTTAGTTAACAAAGTTCCTGAAGAACTGATATTTGCAAGCCTCACTGGAATTAATGTTCACTACACACAGTTGTCAACCAGTCAGTTGCTTGAGCTCAGTATACAGGATGTACAGGTAACTATTTTTGGAACAAATGTGTGCATTTATTTTCATAATTTATTTAAGGATGCAATGGATGTTTGTGTGTCCGTATGTAATAAAGTAGTGATGTGTTATGCAGTTTGCAGTGCTTAGAGGCAGGTGATGTGTTTCAGGTGAAATAATAAAAGCCCAGGTCTGGTCTGCAACATATCAACATTAAAGATGTCATGGTCACCTTCTTATAAGAGCAGAATTTTGCTCTGATATCTTGGTCAAAATGTCAGCTTACTACCCTGAATCAATCACGTAAAACGTATTATAATTCACAAGTTTGACAGGTTTAGCAGTCAAGGTGGCCAGTATATTTCTGTTATATATAATCCCAGACTCATATTCTTAAGGATTTGAAAGGATCAAGTTAAGCCTGAGTGCTTCTTACCTTTCAGAAACATTAGATTTAACAATGCAAACCAAAGAAAGCCATGAAATGCAGTGTTTAACTTGCATTCCTCAAACAAGGCACCTATGCTACTTTAACTGTGCCTCCATAGAGATGTAAGCATACGATTTTCCTTTCTTTGTAGAGAATGAAAACAATGCATCACAGAACATTGGTTTTATAATTTGTTTTGTATGTACATGTTTCTGACCCTAACTGCACGGTTCTGCTGCCACACACACCTTAGCTTTTTCTAAGCTAGTGCTCTGTTTTCATTGTCTGGGCCTAAGAGGTTTGTATATGGAGCCACGTCTGGCACTTGGGTAGTTGGTTGCCATGTAGCTGCTCTGTGTAATCCACTAAGATGTTAATCACTTCTTATATGCAGCTAAGCGTCCTTAACACCTGGCAGGTTTGGGCCCTTAATGAAGATTGAGGACTGATTGCATTCAGTAGATTTGTCTAATTAAGAATTTTTAAAATTATTTTATATGTACTGTGTACCACTATAATGCAGGCTGTATGCTAGCACAATCCCCATAAGATTAGGATCAAGTCACAAGATCTCACTTGGGAATGTCCTGTAAACTAAATTTCATTCTTCCTGTTGATTTTTGTTATAAAAAATGAGGGCTGGGATACCTAATGTGACTTTAGACCTGGTTGCTCCACTGTCGATCAGCTCTTTTCCTTGAGACAGCATTTTGAGAAGATGGCTGAATTTAATAAGCCGTGCATAGTACTTTCTCTGGACTTCTGTCTGGCCTTTGATTCAGTGCATCAAGCAAGTTGCTGGGATCTGATGAGGCATCCTAGTGTCCCTGGGAAGATGTCATTGATAGAAGCGCTCCATAATGGAATGGAAAGCTGCCTTCAAGTCAATGGCAGATGGAGGGCATGGTTTCTATCTCCATGAGAGTTCAGAAAGGCTGTGTTCTATCAGTCGTTCAATATCAGTGTTGATTGGTTGATGGATAAGCTTGAGGAACCAGCTGTTGATGGCATTGAGCTGAATACCTTCTACTTTGAGATCGTGAATACACTGGTGCAGGAGCACCAAAATCTTTGTGGAATTGTGCGGGCCACCAACACCAGAACTGTGACCCCACCCCCTGCTCCTCAAGCTTTGGCGATGTGACAGGATTGCCAATGATGGACATTAAACTAAACATATAATCAGATTGCCTTAAACACCTTTCCAGAAAGAGATTCAGTTGGTGCTCAGTTTGCCAGGAGGCCATATCACTTTGGGATTTTGGTGGTGGTCGTGATGATGATGATAGAAGAAGAAATAAAATTACAAGTCTTTTTTTTTTTTTTTTTTTAAGTCTAAATATTTCTATTTTGAGGTTATAATTCAGAAGCCCCTGTCTAATTCTCTTCAAATTTTGTAGAAATTTTTTCCTTAGCCACAGACAAAACCCTATTGATGTTGAGGCTAAAATGACTTTTTATACAATGTTAGAGGAGAAGACAAAATCAGGCTTAATTTGGAAAAAGATGGCTATCATGCAGCTTGAACCAAAGTTCATTTAAGTCAGTGGGAGTCTTTCCATCTCCACAAATTGGCTGTGGATGGGGCCATAATGAAATAGCAAGTAGACATAACAATACAAACAGCAAATCAGTATAAACGTGAACATCAATAGTTTAGTTAAATAACTAGGAAGATTTTCAATATGTACTTGAATAAAACTTGCTCACCAGTCCTCTAAAAATATTTTCAAGGAAATTTTCCTTTGTCCTCCCCTTTCACATCACCTGATTAATTATGTCTAGTCACTTTTCAAAATCTTTTTCTGACTATTTTTGCTTTTTCCGATGTACACATGCAGAATATCAGAATTCGGTCTAATCTTTTCTCTTTTTGTTTGATCAGAGATCCAGAGTTAATGTTTTGCACCCGTGCTTTTTCATTGTCCTGTTGTGTACCAGTAGTTGAGACACTAATCTATTTATTGATTATTAGTCTTTCTACTCCTTTTTAATTTTAGCTGTTGTATAAGTCAGAATCTTTTGTAACGTGCATAAAGTTTACAAAAAGCTTTCTCACCATTCTGTTCACTATTATACAAAAATCATCAGGTGCTGTAGCTGACTAATGAGAGATCAACCATTGAAGGTAGCAGCAGTATGTATAGTGCTATACATAGGTCAATGTAGGACAGATGATTAGAGACATTCTTGCTGTTTTTACTCAGATGGTGTTTTGTCTGAGAAGGGAATTTAGGGGTTGGCACTTTACGCCTTCTTCATTGTGGTGGTTCCCATTCAGGGCTCAGGAACCAGCCTGTCCAATTTGGCCTCATTTTTGAGAAAATAAAACACTTCCAAGTATTTCTAACCTTATTTTAAGCCAATTTGTAGTATTTAAATTCTCTTAATGACAGCTGTGTGTTTTTGTAGAATACCATGTGTAAATTGAAGAAGGGTGGGAATCATAAGCAGACTTAAAAAGGGTGGGAATCATAAGCAGACTTACAATGGGGAAGCAATTTAATTCGGCATATCTTTTGTTGATATGTGCTTTGTGACTTATGCAGAAGAAACAGGCTGATCTTATTTAGGATCCATTTTGTACTGCCTAATGGTGTCCAGGCTTTCAAAGTACTCATGCACATTTGTGTATGTTGCTAGTTGCAACAATATTGGCAAAGGAGAGGTATTTCTGAATGCTTCTGAAGGGATTTTAATGATTAAGAAAAATGAAATGTGCGTAGTGTGTTCTGTGTATCTGCTGTTTACAGGACATAAACAACCACACCTCTTTTGAGAACTTTTAGCTTTCAATTTAAAAAGCGAGCTTAGATTTCATTATGTACGCTGAAGAGTTGTCAAAATCTTCTGCTTTCTTGTTAATTCTTCAGGTGGATAACCAGCTCATTGGCACCACTCAGCCTTTCATGCTCTTTCTGACCCCCAAAATCAATGAAAATGAAGCAATTGAGACAGGCCCGGCAATACAGTTAAATACAATGAAATTTCCCAGTAAGAATGCACTAACTGATATATACAAGGTAATCCAGATTGATTGTATCATTCAACTGTCATTGTGTTTGAGTGTTTTTACTTATTCCTAGTTTTGTATCTGTAAGTAATCTAAACTAAATCAGATGTGCAGATGTACTAATTTTTTTGTGACCAAGAGGACTTCTTTCATCAATCCCTTTCATGCTCTAAGTACTTTGCAATTGATGAGTTGATGACAGTGCAGTGACTTGGCAGGCAAATATGGGAGCCATTTAACTTTCTTGAATAGCTCTCCCTTAAATTTTAGAACCTGATTTTATTAAGGGAGAGAATATTGGCCAAGACCCTGGGGATATCCTCTGCTGTTTTCCAAAAAAAAGTTAGTATCTTTAAATTCCACCCAGATACCATCAGAATGACAATAAGATCCAGAATTTAATTAGTTATCTGAAGACTATTACATATAACAGTGCAAGGGATTGTAGAAGATGCCGAATTGGACCAAACCTTTAATGCTTTAAACACTAAGTCCAGAATCTAGCCTTCAAGCCACTGTCTGAAGCCTCAGAGAACTGAGACCCCACCTATCATAATAGGCGGGATCAGCTATGCTATGCTTTACATGATGTATATAAGGTGAATTTTTTCCCCCCGTCCTTGTCATGAACAGCAGATACCTTGTAACATCAACCCTAATTTAGAAGCATGACTTCAAATGTTAACAGTTATAACATTATTTATTAATCCTAGCCTACACAAAGCAGTGGCAAAACTAGGTAGATTCTTGAAGCCTAGTATGAAACTTAAACCTTTTAAGTGAATGTTATTGATTTTGACATTATTTGAAAAATAGCTGATTGTAATGTCAGAGTCCCTTAGACAGTAATAATTCTGCAATATTGATATTTAGTAATTAAGCACAGATAGTTACAAGAACTAAACAAATACAGTTCACTGCAGATTTCTTGGAACTGTAATGAGGGGGGAAAAAGGGCCTCAGACATTTTGATAGTGGGGATCTTATGAAACCCTATGAATAAAAAAATCGTGTCAAGTTACAATAGATTTTTCTTGTTGATGGGGTAGCTGGAGAACATTTCTGTTGTTCACACTGTAAAATGAAATACATTTATCTCTGCAGCATCTGATGATCACAGCACGAAAGTTCACAGTCCAAATTGAAGAGAAACTACTCCTGAAACTCCTGAGTTTCTTTGGCTATGATCAGTCAGAATCAGGTACAGTATAAAGTTACAAGGTCTCTTCCACGGTGTGCAGATTTTATTGTATCCCTGTTGTCTGCATACAGAATTAGTTCAGAATGCCTGGCAATTTCCACTGCTAACTTGAAATCCTTTGGCAGCCTGGAAACTTCCACAGTGAAAAGCTGGAAAGCTAAGATGTGTCAATAGCCTTTTTAAAGCAGCTTACATATTGTACAGTGTTTGTTCCAAGATTTGGGGAATGACTCCTAGAACATTTTATTGTCCAGTGCACAGTTGAGATGAGCCCCTATGGGAAGAAGTTTAATATTCCTCTTCAGTTCCTGTATCTGCATTCAGCTGAACTAGGATGAAAGAAATATTATTTAGCAAACCACATTGTTTGGTAATGTTTGTTTATTAAACAAACTCATGGCTAGAGATTGGATCTCTATTAATTTGTTCCTTGGACAGTTCCTCTTGGTTAATTGAGAAAACTTTTTGTCTGTCCCTGACCTCTTAACTGGTGACATCTATACCCTTGGCTTTAAGTATAATAAAAAGATTTCTTGATCTTAGTTGAAGTGAAACAAGCCTTTGAATGTTTTAATCGCATAGAAGGATTAGAGAAGAATCTATTCTGAGGCTTATCAACATTTGGAAATTTACCAAAATAGCTGTTCTTCTTCAAGTGATTGCTCATGTCCATTCCATTATAGGTGAGTGCACGGATCCTGGAACTTTTTTCCCGTTAGCAGATCCCGTAGGGCCGGCTCTGGTGCCCCCTGGAGTCCCGCGGTATATGAGGCATTGCGCCCCCTCAGTTCCTTCTTTCCGCCTGTGAGGATTGCTGGAACTAGCCTTGCTCTCTGCAAGTACTATTCCTCTTGTTTGAACTCTTTGTTATTCGAAGTAGGTTAGTTAGTTTTAAGTAGTTAAGTAGTGTTAGATAAGAAGTCCCTGAGGGACTTAGAGTGGCTGGGCCATGCCCCAGTCACCCGGATATAAGCCGTGTGCCTCCTGTGGGAAGGCCTTCCTGCTCAGTGATCCCCACGATCAGTGCCTTAAGTGCCTGGGGGAAGAGCACAGGAAAGATAAATGTAAGATCTGCAGGGCTTTTAAACCGTGGACTCAGAAGGACCGAGAGATCTGGTTAAAAGCCCTGCTTATGGAGGCAGTGCTACGCCCAGCATCCGAGCCATCCCGCTCCATGGCACCGAGCGTCACCTCGGTGCGAAGTGCACCGCCGGCACTGGGCTTGACTCAGCACCGAGCAACATCCCCGGTGCTGAAGAAGAAGAGACAGCATGCACCAGCAAGAAGATGCACCAGCCACGTACTGTTGAGCATTCTCCAGTGCTTGCATCTCTGAGCAGGAAGCCTCCCCCGACTCCTGGGAGTGGGAGAGTGCCCCTGCCAACGCTGTCGACA
Source organism: Emydura macquarii macquarii (assembly GCF_026122565.2). Taxonomy (NCBI): domain Eukaryota; kingdom Metazoa; phylum Chordata; order Testudines; family Chelidae; genus Emydura; species Emydura macquarii. Next base: position 47,354,722 of record NW_027132905.1, read on the forward strand.
CTGGAGGCTTTTCAGATGGCAAGAGCCTTGTTGGCCTTGCCCATGCCACCTCTTCCCCCCCAAAAGGCGTTCCCTTCGAGGAACTGGTCCTGTCGGGCACCCTAATTTCTGATGCTCCCGATGTAGGATGGGGAGCCTGCATCAGCGTCAACTCAGGCAATCAGGGGCCCTGGTTGGGGGAGGAGAAGCTTCTTCACAGCAACGTGAAGGAGCTGAGAGCCATTCACCTAGCATATAAGGTGTCCCTCCGATTCCTGACAGCCAAAGCGGTGCAGGTGCTGATGGACAACACCGCAGCCATGGTTTGCATAGACTGGCAGGGGGGACCACACCCCTTGGCCCTCTGCAGGGACTCCTAGGAGTGTGGAACGAAGAAGCGGATAGCCTCAGGAAGTCGTTCCGAACCCGTCACAACAGGCAGTTGCACCCGGAGTTGGTGGTGAGGATCTTCCAGAAGGGGGGAGTTCCCCAACTGGACCCATTCGCGTTGGCCTGGAACGCGAGGTGTCCGAGGTTCTGTTTGCTCCGGGGTCGTGTGACTACGTTGATTTCCGACGCGTTCCTCATGAACTGTTGAACCCGGACCTGGACCCCCTGCACCTCACAGCCTGGAGGCCCTGTGGCTGACTGAGGGGGAGAGAGCCTGCTCGGTGCAGGCCCAACAACTCCTGCTTGGAAGCAGGAAACCTTCTACATAGGTCGTGTATTGGGCTAAGTGGAAACGGTTTACCTCTTAGACAGTGTCTGGGGCAGTCTGTCTAGCCTGTTGCCTTAACAGGCGACCCTGGAGTACCTGCTCCAGCTAAAGCTCCAGGGTCTAGCGCTGGCCTCACTGAAGGTTCACCTGGCGGCCATTTCAGCCTTCCATCAGCAGCTAGAGGGGAGACCGCTGTTCTCCCACCCCATGTCGATCAGGTCCCTCAAGGGGGTGGAGAGGCTTACCTGCAGGTCTGTGACCCGGGGCCTCCCTGGGATCTCACTCGAGTCCTCTCGAGACGCACGGGGCCCCCCTTGGAACCCATGGGTTCATGCCCCCTGCTCATGCCTTCAGGGAAGGTAGTCTTCCATTACCGTTACCTCAGCTAGGAGGGTCTCCGAGATTAAGACCTTGCCTTGGAGCACCCTTATACAGTATTCTATAAGGATAAGGTGCAGTTGAGGCTGCATCCAGCCTTCCCGCCCAAGGTGGTTTCCCAATTTCATGGTAACAAAGATAATCTTCTCCCAGTGTTTCCCAAACCGCATGGTTCGGAGGAGGAGAGGAGATGGCATCTCTTCGCCGATTACATCATGCATCAAGTTCTGCGACCAGCAGGCAAGGGTGTCCCTCCTGGGAACCATCACAGCGCATTCAACCAGGGCTCAAGTGCCATCGCCCAGCAGGCAACAGAGGACGTGGGATTCGGCAGAGCTGTGCCCAGGGCAGCTCACCGGTAACTCCTACCCACCTCCAACATATTGCTTGTTAGTCACCTATAATGGAATGGACATGAGCAATCACTTGAAGAAGAAAACTAAGTTACTTACCAGTAACTGATCTTCTTCGAGATGTGTTGCTCATGTCCATTCCACCACCCATCCCCCGTCCCCGCTGCTAGAGTTGGCAGAAAGAAGGGACTGAGGGGGCGTAGGGCCGGCTGTGCCTCATATACCATGGCATGCGCGTAGGACTCCAGGGGCCATCAGAGCTGGCCCTACGGGATCTGCTAAGGGGAAAAAGTTCCAGGAACCATGCACGGTGGTGTGCATTCACCTATAAGGGAATGGACATGAGCAACACATCTTGAAGAACATCAGTTACTGGTAAGTAACCTCGTTTTCTGGGATAATTATTTTGGTATAATTATTCTGGAATAGTTAATTTGATAAAAACCCCTGTGTGGATACTCTCATACAAGCATATCAAAACAACTATTCCAGAATAGCTATTTCTGTAAATTTCCAAGTGTAGACAAGCCCACTTTAGTGTCTGAGTACCTCACAATCTTGAATGTATTTCTACTTATGAGGTAGAGCAGTGCTGTTATCCTCTGTTTACAGATGGGGAACCGAGGCACAAAAAGACAAGGTGATTTTGCCCAAGGTCGTACAGGAAAGCCTCTGACAGAGCAGAGTTTCTCAGTTCTCAAACTAGTACCATAACAACTGGACTATCCTTCCTCTTAGTTTACCACGTTGCTTTTTCTCTATTGTTGTTTTCTGGTATTGCTTTCTTGTTCCAAAGAGATCAGTGTGTACAAACTAGAGTCTAGACCTTGCTAAAAGACTGATGTATCATCAAAGGTGCAGACAAAATATGGCTAAACTTAGTAAGAGCTTAAATGTATATGACAAAACAATTAGAAATGCTTTTAAGATTTATAAAGAGAGAAAGAATCAGCTTGTATTATTTGTATTGAAATAATGGAAATTGTTCTCTTTGCTGGAGGCCCCAATAAGATCTTTAGAGGTTCTAATAGTCACATGAGGCGGTAACCTGAGGTGTTTCTCCCCTTGTGTCTTCCCCAAACTGAAATGAAGAAGGCAAAGAAGGAAATCGTATCCTTTTCCCCCTCGATATTGAGGGTGGGAGAAAGAGGATTGAAGCTCAGGTTACTGCCTCATTTTATACAACTGTTGAGGTCCTCCAAACAGCTTGCCTGTTCCCTCCAGAAATAAGAGGGAGGAGAGAATCGTATACTCCAGATGTGAAGTATAGTTTCTGTTGGGTAAAACAAAAATCTTGGAGGTCATCTTGATTCATTGTAAGAAATCCATAAAGGACGGGATGGGGGAAGTTTCTGCAGTTCACTTTTCAGCCTGCTTAGTATTTACATATTGCCTTTGTCTATGTACTGTAGAAATTTCTTCCAGAGCAAAATGTAGATTCTCTTTCCAAAAGAACAAACTTCACAGCAATCTGTTCCAAAATGTAACTGAGATGAGGAGCAAGATTCTCAACTATGGAAAGGAAGCCTATTTCTTGCTGAAGCTACTTAAATTATTTTTGTTGCTTAACAGACCAATATTTGTTGATCTTTAGTTCTAGGGCTCTTCCTTTGTTGTTTTGGGAATCTTTTTCTTATATGATGCTTTAAACAAGCTATGTAATATTCATGGAAGCTAAGTGAGTCATCCTGACTTTGCTGATCATTTGAATCAATTGGTATATATATTCTCAAGGGGGTTGATTTTATTTTCAGTTTCCTACGGGATCCATTTAATACATCTCTGCCTGAGAGGCAATTTCATTCAAATTTTCCATCCAATGCTTCCTTGTTTTCTAGGTAGAGGGAGTGATAGTACAAGTGAATCAGGATGCAGGCTTGAAGTAGTCCTACAGAATTGTTGATTTATTTATAAGGGAAGTTAGAGCAAGAATCAGACAAAAGAAAGAAAAAGTTAAATCAGTAACCCAGCCAAGTACATATATATATGTTTTAAGCAGATGTTATTTCTGTCAGTAGAATAACACACACACTTACTGAGAGAGAGAAACTTCTGTGTTACGAGTAATTGTCTCTTTAGTATGGAGGAATCATGAAGTTACCTGCCTCTTCTGCCAGCAGCATGTTTGAGTTTATTATAAATTATTCCAATTTTTTTGGTGGAGTTAGGGTTCTCTGAGTTTTTCTTTACTTGAAAACCAAATACCACTGCTCTTATAAGTAGTTCTGGTTCTACCAGTATGAATGTTACCTTCCCAAGTCAGAATTCCAAAGTTGTATCAGAGCTGTATGGCCTGGCATGCTGATTGGCTGCTGAGACAATAATATTTTTTTCAGTCTCTGTTCCCCATTTTTATTGGGCAGTAGTGGATTGCTGTGCATACTGTTTTAAAAATTCTATACCTGAATACTAAAATAGTATGTTTTTAAATCGATAATCCTGCAGGCTTCATTGAGAGAGAAAAAATTAACTTTGATGGGACTATGTAACCTTCCTTTGAAATAGAAAGCATCTTGTGGTTAACTATTTAAATCCTACAATAGCTAAAATGATTAGAGCTTTAAGGATAAGATCAGGTTATTTGAAACAATGGGAAGTCTTGCCCAAAATTGCACTCACTTAGTCCTGTTTCTTGCAAATTGCAGATTTAATTGAATATAAAAAATATGCCAAAATAGTGTTGTATTAATAAATAGTTGGTGCGTGCCAGTTTTGTTTGTTTGAAAAATGTGAAAATGACCAATTTGGATGGCTCATAGAAGGAAGGTGGATGGGGCTGATGGCACAGTGCATAGATGGGGTAGAGGGATAAGCAATTACACAGGCTTTCATTGCCTTTTGCAAATGTACAGTGGTAACTTCAACCCATGTAACAATCCTGTGTTCTATTTCATAGTTAAGTTTGTGTATCAGTTAGAAGGCATACTCCATAGTATCTATCACTCATTTGTGGGTGCAGTATTTACAGAAGTTTCAAGAAGTTTGTCTTGGTTTACTTGGTCCTGCCTTAGTGCAGGGGGCTGGACTTTATGATTTCTTGAGATCCCTTCTAGGATTCTGTGAATTTGTAAAGAATTGTCCTTCATTGTGGTAACAAATACATTACATTTACTGATTAATGAAATCAACATTTCAGTCTGTGGATATGGTGTGGGTGTTATTGAAAAGTGGGCTAGCTGAAGACATTTTCTGCTTCGATCTCCTTCTCCAGTAATGAGTGGGATGGTAGTGCTGGCAGGATTGATATCTGTCCAGTTATGTCAGAGCTCATCCAGGAAGTCTGAGCAGTAGATGGCACGATAGAGACCAGTGTTTAGATTCTGTGATGATGCTTGAAATAAAAATAAAATAAAATAAATTATATATTCATTTAGATTTGGCAAAGTTGGAAAAGAAATGAATATATCAGCCTGTAGCTACCACTATCTATTCCTCAGTATTTGTACGTAAAGAGCTTTTTAAATAGAAAATTATTTCTTTACCCCCTCACCATACTCTGGTAATAGTTATTTTTTTGACAGAGTCAGGCTAGGTGCTATTTGTAAGAACTGGGTTTTAATTCTTTTCATAGAGATTTTCTCAATTTCCATTCTAGTGGGGGCAAGGATCCTAAACTCATTGATGTCAGTACTAAGTGGACAAGTACAGCAGGCTATATTATTTCAAAACTTCGATAGATAAGGAAGTATGAAGGAAGCAAAAAGAGAACAGATTTAATTTACTGCCAGATTTCACCATGCCTGAAAACCAGGGAATGTTGTGTAGTTATCAGATGCTTTTGTGCTACTTTGTCTGTCTTCCTCAGTACACACCAACTAGAAGTGAAAGCAAACATACTGACTGAAAACTGAAGTATGAGGTCACAAGTTAGGTGTCTGGGTGGTATAATTTGTATTAACTAGCTACAAGTAAGGAATCAAGGTTTGAGATAAAAGCACTAAACGGTGTGGTTCCTCTCACATCAAAGGCAGATTTATTGAGTAGAGATGAGTCCAAATGAACGGCCTTGGTTGAAATGCCACCAAGCATGGGAAAGGCTTCAGCTAAGAAAGCTCATAAATATTTATAAAATACATATTTATAGTTGTGTATGCCTACATAATTACCTGATTTTGATTCCTATGTTATGTCGTGGTAGCAGAGGTTGAAAAGTATGACGAAAACCTCCATGAAAAGACTGTTGATCAAGGTGGGGCCCAGAAGCGGTACTATTTTGAAAATCTTAAAATCAATGTGCCACAGATAAAGTTGAGTGTCTTCACTTCCAACAAACTGCCTCTAGACCTCAAGGTAAGCCACTGCCCACAACACCTAATGTGATATGTCCTACCTACTATCTTTCTAACTAGAGAGATTTACTGTGGGAGTAAAAGGTGTGCACATTTTAACTTACGCTCTCTATTTCCACTTATGCAGAATCTTCCTATATTGCAACGTCTTGTACAAGCTTTCTTATGGCAATAGACTCATTGTTCCAATACCGTACACTAACTTCTTGATGCAACAGCCTAAAGCCTGGAGATTTAGAGCTCCCTGGTTATAGTAAGATGCATAGACATAAGCAGAGTATAGAAATGCAATAGAAAAATACCTATTGCATACATTTAACGATGGATGAAAGAGAGATTGAAAACACAACCTTTTTGTTCTGAAAACAGATATTTCATCACAATTTCATTTTGCAAAAACAAGTGCAAAATGAAAAATTTCAGAACCTTGAAAGCTGTCATGAACAGAATTGTCATTCTCTGGTCAGCTTTACTGGCCACCTTAAGTGATGGAGAAGGCTAAAGCCTGTTAACTCTCTGGGACCAAACCTTTCCACTATTGACCCTTTTTGTGTTCATCATCATAACATTAAAGCAAAGGGAAGGGGAGTTCATACAATCTGATTAAAAGAACAAACAAACAAAAACCTGACATGATTTCTGGTAGAAATGTCAACAATGCACATACAATAAATTAATAGTGCTTTAAAAATAGTTTGTATAAACGACAAATGAATTCACAGTTGACTTTGGTTTTTAAATGGGCACAAAGTAAAATTAAATCTTAAAAATAAGAGATGGGAAAAACCTTTTTAGATCATTTACCATTTTCACCCCACTAATACAATCACTGCTAAAACTATACATTTTAAAAATGTTTTCTTTTTTGGAATGTGAGGTGGTATCATGGAATCCTGTGTGGGAACTCAGCCATGGGAAATGAAAAGCGATTCATCCCCGCACGCTGATATGCTGTTTTTAACAATGGTACTGTGAACAAGGGCAAGTCAAGAACAGATTATTGGCACTCTCTGTGGTTTAACAATGGATTCAAAATATAAGATTTCTCTTATGTTTTTGCATTGGCACAAGAGACTGCTCCTCATCCAGATCTGCTTGAGGTTGAGGAAGAGGAGGGAAGTGGTAGAGTGGGTCGGACTGTCTGGCCAGCTAGTCTAGTTGGTAAGACATTGTTTTAGAGACGTGCACTTAACAAAGGCAGCACATAACTAGAACACAGATCTGAAATATTTTGCTGGAAAATTTTTGACCTGCTATACTCTCTCTTGCTTTTTTTATTGTAATTTAAAGAAACTGGTATTGTTAAGTGTGAAAAAAGATGCGTCCCAGCAGCTGCCAGCATTGTCTCGAGAGAACTGGGCATATAAACTTTTTTCTTATGAAAATATTCAATGGCTATATAACATGTACAAACTTTTCAGAGAAGGGTGTTCCAGTCAATTGTGTTGTACAGAATAGTTTGAGAGGGAGAGAGTGAGTGAATTCACAATACAACTTTATATCTACCTACCTCCTCAAATGTTGTTTTTATATCTTTATATCTAAGTTATTTTATATACTATTGATTAGGTATTTTCCCTACCTCCTCAAATGTTGTTTTTAAGGCTTGGGCACTAATTTTTGTCAATGTCAGTGCAGATGGATTATTATTTTTATTCGTTACCTGTATCAACAGACCTGCTTTATGTAACCTCTAATGTTCATGGACAGGCAACTGCTTGCTAATTGTGTAAATAAGCGATTGGTTTGTACATTATAGTATTTGTTTAGTCATTTTTAGTTACTGTATGAATAGTTCCTAGTTTATCTCCCCTTCTTCCCCCCGCACCCCTGCCCAATCAAACACACACACACCTATACCAGCTGTATAAAATAATTTAGTAGCCTGTAGGTGGCAGAATAACTCACTTTACTTGATTTAACTTTACGTTTTAACATGGATGTAACAATGATTAATGTAGAATGATATAACACAAATGCCAAAGATTTCTTGATACCTTAGCGTCTCTGTGGATTAGGTATGAGTTTGAATTTTGAATTTAAGTAGTGTAAATGCTTCAATAACTAATGTCACTTAGGAATGGAAATAAAAATAGATTTTAATCTTCATTTTTTTTCCTGCATTTTCTTAGAATTTTAGTTTTCTTGTTAAAAGGAAGTAAAAGGTAAACAGTTCCATAGATGCTTTTCATCTCATTTTCTGTTGTTTTTGACGTCATACCTCAATGCTGTGATGTTAAAGTATATTTTAATTTAAAAAATCCCCAGCTCCAAAAGATCTAAAATAAGAAGATCTAAAATAAGAACTGATGTTTGTCAATCTAAATGTCATCATCACTGTTTCTTTTTGTATTTTTTTTTTCTTTTTTCCTCCTGAATTCACTTTTCCAAAATTATTATGCTTATATCAAAAGGTAAGACAGGAGACCGTACATAACATGCTTGTCTCTTGGGTAACATTCACTATTGGAGAGTGACACTGGCTTCATGTAACCCCACTCTCTCTTTGAGATATAACTTGTTAGTGACACTGATAGCAGTAATATCATTGATGCCATCACTCGCCTCCGAGTCATAAATCATCTAGAGTTGCAGTTCATGAATAGAAAAAGTTCTGCCAGGGATGGTTTCTGTTCATAGATAGAAAAGGTTCTGCCGAAGCTGTCTTCATCTAAGAGTAAATTTCAGAATCAGTTCTATGAATCTGAAAGAAATTTGGTGTTAGTTCTAAGGTGAGAGAAATATTTTCAGGTATATCACGTCTCAGACATATTTGAATTCCGTCAAACAGCCAGAGTTTCAGATTCTAAAGTCCATATCTTCTTTGTGCAAGTCTTAGTGAACCAGTGATAGCACTTCATAGAGATTTGTCCTTTTCAATCTTACTTTCTCATTGACATTGCCTAAGATGAAGATGAGCAGTGCTGCTCTAAAGTAATTTTAGAGTATGTGCAAGCATCACATGGGGTGTCAGTTTCTTTAGTCATCTTCCTCCCATTGCTCAGACTTCCCCCATAAGTCTCCTGCCACTTAGACCCATCTTCATTCTTTATTGCTATTGCCCGTCACTTCATTGTAGAGGGGGTAGCATAAGCCGCCTTACTTTTATCGTATCCTTAAAACAAACTCGGAAAATGAGTGTATGGGAGACAAGCTATGTGGGGAAGGGGAAGGCTGTTGTAGGATCAAAAATGCATTAAAGCTACTGCTGTTTGCAGTGTCCTAACAACAGTTGTGTGGGTAAAACCAGACAATCACCATGCTCTTGAATGAACTCAGATAGAAAAATGATAAAAGACAAAAAAAAAAAAAAACACCTTAGTCCCTATGGGCAAACACTTTGCACAAAGCAGTCCTTCTGTATCTGACCTATGAGTCCTCATCCTCAATGGAAACCTGCACAACTCCTTCAAAATATGAGCTTGGGATCTTAAATTCATAACACTTCTAGACATAATTCTTAAATTCATAACACTTCATGATCTCAACAGAGACGCTGGTTTTACTGCTCATTACAACAATTTGTAACCTACTAACCCTCCTTTGTCATATGACTGCAAAGGTGTTAATTGCCCACTTCATTTTAAGTGGTTTCTTGCAAAATGTGTTAAGGCCTTACACTTAAACCATCTGCCCCAGCTTGTACTTAACTATGACACTCTAGTTACCTTTTCCCAACCCTGAAGAAGATCTCTGTGAAGCTCAAAAACTTCTCTTCCACCAAAAGCCATTCAGGTGGCCTCCCACAGCTGAGAGCTCATCATCATCCTCTTCTTCATAACGCTGGACAGGCATCTCTGCTTTATTATCCAAACCTCCACATTATCCAAATCCCTTCATTGTCCCCCAGCAAATGGGGTTTTGGATAGATGGGAATATACTGTATTCCATTTACATGTCAGGAACAAGTTGTAGCTGCTAGGTAAATTTGATTTGTTGCCTGCTTGGAAATCAATTAATTCAAATACCATGGATGAGAAGTACAGATGAATATAAAAGTTCTAATTCCAGTTTTTTATTTAATTAGGCACTGAAAAGCACACTGGGGTTTCCTCTAATACGATTTGAAGATGCAGTGATTAACCTGGATCCATTCACTAGGGTCCACCCATATGAGACAAAGGAGTTTATCATTAATGATATCCTTAAGCACTTTCAAGAGGTGAGTGTCAGATTAAATCATATTGTGACATCCACTAAAAGTCTAAAACTTTTCTGTTTTAGGAGATCTTTATCAAATATAAAATATTTAATTTCTTTTCCTGTTTTAATGTGTAAATATATATCTTTTAATCATTTTATATATATATGTAATATACATACTCTTTAATTATAAGGAATGTTGTGGGCCAGATACTCAGTCAATGTAGTTCCATTGAAATCACTGACTTATGGCTCTTCTCTTGTTAATGTTCTGATATACTTTTTACTTTGAGGGGAATTGGGCTCTCCAGAGCTAAATAGTGAACCTGGGTTCCCGTTTTTCAAATTGGTCAACAGGCACAGATTGGTAGGCAGGTGTCATGTTAGATACTTTCAGCAATCAGTACATTTTATTTTAAAGTATAGATATTGTTAACCATATCTTACAACTTTTGCATCTTTTTGTTCTTTCCAGGAGTCAATAGCCCTGCTGACCATGAAATCTGATGTGGAAATAATGTTTTTCATTTAACTGTGTTTTATAGGAGTTGCTTAGTCAGGCAGCAAGGATTTTGGGCTCCGTGGATTTCCTTGGCAATCCTATGGGTCTCCTGAATGACGTTTCTGAAGGTGTTACAGGGCTAATAAAATATGGAAATGTTGGTGGTCTTATAAGAAATGTCACACATGGAGTATCAAACTCTGCTGCAAAGGTAATTGTTGATTTATGAAAAAATCTGTAGATAACCTGCAAGTTAACACATTAAAAAGACAAATTGCATGTTTTTATATACCTTACAACGAATAGGTAATAACTAAAATGCAGTTAGAAACAGATCATCCTTGAATTTTAATTTGCATAGGTCCTGCCTGCTGTATAAAACGGTGTATGGGGTATAGGCCTAGCAAACACTTATGCACATAGTTAACTTTAAGCATGTGAGAAGCCCCACCAAGGTTAGTGGAATTACTCAAGTGCTTAGAGTTACTCATTTACATAAGAGTTTGCAGGTTCAGGGGCTCAGTTAGTAATGTAATAGTTTTCCATCATGGTTAAAACATGGGTCTCTTCCTGTGTAGATGAACAGAACTGTGTATTAACTCTGTTATTGAATCCTGCTTGAAATTCTAGACTATACAGGGCTTTTGGATGTTCAGGTTTAATTTTTCACTTGGTATTGAATCAGTTATGATGATGTAAATATGAAGATTATTGTCATCCTGGAGCTGAAGGATTTGCCAGCACAACCTTTGATGCCAACTTTTCTGTGCCATGTAGTAGCAAATTTTACTTTACCAGTTTTTAAAGTTGGTTTGCTTGTTTTTAAAATGAGTCATTTATTTAAAAAAAAAAAAAAAAAAAAAATCCTTGAAACTATCTGTGTATGGCTTTCCAGTTTTGTGACTTTTTGACATTCTTACAAATCAAAGCATTTGATTTAAATTTAGCTAATAAATAATCCCATTCTATGGTGAAAATGCTTTAGTCCTTATGAGGAGAGCGAAGATGAATTGATTAGAAGGCTCTAGTGCCCTAGTATTGTAATTATAGTTTCTAAAATTTCATTAACCTTTTTGTGCCTAAGAAAGAGGCAATGCCTGAACACAGGGCTTAGATCTAGGAACTACTTGAATTATTTTATTATTTGTATTGTGGGGGCTCCTAGAGACCTCAGTTTATAAACCAGGATCCCATTGTGCTAGGCACTGTACAAACACATCCTGGCTTTGGCACTGACTCCCTTTGTGGTCTTGGGTAAATTACTTACCCTCTCTTACCCAGGTTCTTCATATGTAAAGTTGGAATGATACCTTCCTCACATGAGAACTTTTTGATGGGGAAAGGGAGCTTGCTTTAAGAACTTACTAAATAACTATTAATAAGACGTATGTTTCCATAACAGATCACGGTGGATCCTAAAGATATTTTCTATCTATTTGGGAATAAGAGAATCTGAAATGGAACTGAAAGTCCATTATAGTTACATGGAAATTGAGATTATAGAGAAAGTAATATACATCAATGGTTTTAACACTCTGAATATCAGTGTTTTTGTGGGTTGAAGTCAGTTCCATAATGTTGCTTTTCATCTTTGTGGGTGGATGGAGTTAAGGCATCTACAGATGAACACAACCCAGTCGTAAAACAGCAGTTATTTGTACAAGGTTTAAGATTTCTGGAGCAACCTGTTTTTGGGATGGGGAGGTGTAGGTGAGAGAGAGAGAGATTAAACAGGTAATACACTTTTGTTTGTGGGAAGTAAATATTCTCATATTGGTAGTCTCTGGTAGATTGGGGCTTGCACCTTTTTCCTCTGTTTGTGCAATCTTGCTTTCTTGATTGACCAACTTCCCTATGCTGTTGTTACCTCCATTCAGTTCATACTGGAGAGGCTGTGGTTACTGCCCCAGCCCAGCTGCGCTGAGGGCAGTATGTACAGAGTATCTTCCAGAGGGACAAAGTACTGTAAAGCATACTCCAAGAATTATCCCTGTGCAGTTTTCTTAGGAAAATCCCAAACATAGGTTGTTTGTGTTAGGATGATGGGGAGGGAGAATGCTTTTTTTCTTCTTAATTTAGAATGGCAGCAAAGAGGCAAGAAAAGTGATCACCAGGGCAATAAGGATATATAGCGATCATATTAAACTCCCTGTATTCCAGAGTCTGAGGAAGGCTAGGACATAATTAGTTTATATTATTTATTGTTAATTCTTATCTAAAACTCATTAACATTATTCTGAAATGTAAGTCCATGCTTCAACTAAAAAGCTTTCTAATAAACCTAATTCCCTTCTGGAAGATCATTCACCTAGGATTGAGGTAGACATGGGGAGGGCCGTAGTCTTCCTGATACAGGAAAAGAGTCCGCATGATCAAACTTCTGATTTCCACAGCATTGTGGAACTGGGTGATGATAATCCTTCTTTACCTGCAATTTCTGTCTCTTCTAGTCTCCTGCATGGAGATTACTCTAATGATAAGAGTACACATGTGAGAGTTTCAGAGATTCTTCTCCTGGCATAGAGTAATTTCTAACAGGAAATGTAAAGGAAAGTGAAAATACTATTCAAGAGGGATCCACTGTCTTATGTAAGGACTCTTCTTTCACAATCTGGTCCCCAAAGCTCTGGCCTCAGGCACCAGCCTTTATAGATTGGAAGCACCTTCCGGACACCTAGGGAACGAGGTTAAGTTATGAGAGGCTTCACAGTGTCAACTTTTGCTAGAGAGAAAGGGTCAGGCTGGCCCTTCATCACTTCACTGATCATCTGAGGAAAGAGCACCTCCGAGACCTCAGCCAGTTGGACAACCAGACAACTGCAACGTACATAAACCAGAAAAAGGGAACTCAAAAAGTTGATCTAAATATAGGAGCTTTATGGATGCCTTCCTGGACAGAACATCACTTAGTTTCAATCAGGGTGCTTCATATTAAAGGAAGCACACTGAATGCAAAAGCAAATAGACAATGCTGTGCAGTCTCTGGACCAAGGGATATTGCAGCTGCTATCGAGAGACCTATGTTATCCCCAGGTGGAGATGTTCCCATCTGCTAGAAATTTTAAAAGAAGGCTTCACTTCACTAGGGAAACAGACAAGAGGTCAGTAAGAGCAGAGGCTGTGACCCAAACGTAGCCAAATCTACTTTTATAAACTTTCCTCTTTCTCCAACTAATAGGAAAAGCAATTCAAAAGATCAAAAAGGAAGAGGTATTGGGTATTCTCATAACCCCAGATAAGCCAAGACCAGGGTTTTAATACTTAACAGAACTGTCACAGCACTCTTAAATATATCTTCCCAGTAAACAGAATCTTCAACGTTAGTGGCTGTATCCTAACCCAAGTTATCTGAGTCTTAACACGTTGGCTATTGAGCAGCAGCAAGTCTTAACTAAGATTGCATACTGCTTCTCAAAAGTGATAAATACCCCACTTGCTCCCAGCAAGCTTTCCACTCTTCGGGTCTACACAAAAGTATGAACAAAATCTGATACTGGTGTCAATACAGGAGTATCACCAGTATACCAGGTGTTCCATCTCCTTTAGATTTCCCACTTGGCAATCTAAACCTGCATCTGAGATCTCCCACCATATCATCTATGTCTAAGCACTACCAATATGACAAATACAGGCTTATCCAAGTCTCTTATAGATCACGTAATGGTATGGAGCTTCCTTAGAGCAGTACGTTTATCCACCCAAACACTTATGCCCATGTTCTGAGCTTCACAGTGCTGCATGCTCTCATGGCCCATCCATTCCAACCATTGATATCTATTTCTTTTGTATTTTCTTTCCATACAGATTTGTTTCCTTGTTGCAATCACATCTGCAGTAAGAGTGTCATAAATCTCTGCCTTTAAAGGCACGAGCCTTACTGCATTTTCCACACGGGCCAAAGTCATTCTTTGAACCACAGGGTCATTTGTAACTGAGGTTTTTGTTAGGAAGATTTTCCAAGACACAGAGGGCAGTGAGATGCCCAAACTCCCATTGAAATTGAGTGGGAGTTGAGCAACCAACAATCTCCTACTCTAAAAGGGCTTCTCTGAGCAGAGTGATAATCCCCCTGCTTATGGGGTGGGTCAGCAAGACACTTATGATCGAGGTGAAGGCCCCTTCCCAACTAGTTGTACTGTTATTGGACGACTAGACCTAACTCTGGAATGCAAGTATAACTCAAAACTTCAATTTCAAATATAACTTGTGAAATGCCATAACAGCTGCAATGAGTAAAATTAATTAAAACCTGCTTTCTCTTTAAAAGAAGGAAAAAGTCAAATCTGACCGCAATTGTTCAACAGAAAACATGACCAGGCCAATAGATCATGTTCATCTTACTCCACTGGTGCTGTCCCTAGAGACAGTATGATTAATTAGTGTCTGCTCTCACTGCAAAGATTTTCACCTGATTCAGCAGTGCCAGAAATTGTCCCTCATTGATGCAACCAGTTCTGTGGAGCTGGCAATTAATGCAGCCAACACTTGATGAACTGTCTTCCGCATCTAATAATTACCAGCCACAGATGGCTGGAAAAGCTTTCACAATGTTATTTGTTTTTCAGTTACCTGGTTTCTTATAAGCTCCTTTAATAACATTTGTATTAGATTTTAAGATGAATTGAAGGCTGTAAATAGGCTGCTCTGTTCACATAACCATGTAAGGGTAAACTTTAATAATCACTTTAAAAGAAATCTAGAGAAGAGAGTGCCTGCATGAACTGAAAAGTAAGTTGTTTATGAGTTGTATCTGTTTTTGTCATTTTATGGCTTTTCTGTTTTAGAGTGCTGGTGATTATTCCTGTAATGGCTTCTCCATGTATCTCAGAATACACAGTGGGTAAATGCCTTCTTTCAAGTGGGAGAGGTTCAGTGTATTTAGGTTGGCAGAAAACCTTAGGTTAAATAAAGTTCATTTCAGACAGTTTTGTAGTTTTTATCCCTTGGAGGCTACAAGTTTTGTATTTAAAAAAAATACTTTGATCCTAAATATAGGCACCTGAGGGAATTTCATTCCCTCTGCTTGGAGGCTCCTACAGTGGCCATATGCGCAGAAATGACTCAGATTCTTGGCATGCAAACTTTTTTCTTTTTTGTTTTCCGTATTAGGCATGATAATACTAAAATCTAAATTATTCCCCTGTTGGAGACTTCTCAGTCAGAAATGCCTGCTGGATGCTGAGCTAAATACCAAAATAAAGCAAAGCCCTGTATTGATTCTGTGCTCTTTTCTGACTTGAAGACTTCATTTCATCGTACCATTACCAGTAAATAGATATTATGTGGAGTTAATATAACTCCTGGTGGAAAAGGATTAAAACGTTTACTATACTTTGTAATTGTTTTGCAGTATTTTATGTGAGAATCAGCTTTTCAGATACAGTACATGATTTGTTTAAGATTTGCAATTCTTATAGGAACCCATCCTGTGGGTCCGTATACGTTATAGCCACAGGTGTGAATGGCACCTCATGTAGATGGACCCAGGCTAGCTGTACTAAAAATAGAAGTGAGAATGCCATGGCATGGGCTGCACAAACCCATCTGACCAGCCTGCATAGGTACTCGCTTGTGCAGCCAGTGCTGAAGCCCACACCTCAATGTCCTTGCTTTTGTTTATGGTGAGCTAGCTACAGTACAGGTAGTGCCAGTGCATCGACGTGGGCTGCCATTCATCCATACACATCCCTGGCTTCAGTGTAGATGTATCCTAAATCATCAGCGTGTGATGGAGAAGCTATACTCCGTTTCTGCCTATAAATATTTGGTGAAAAAATGTTGAAAAAAATAAAAGTAATACCAGAAACAAAACAATATTATCAAACTTTCTCACCTTGAAAATTCCACCGGACATCTCAGTCCTGACTTGCAGTATCCCTGGTTTTCAAATTCTAGATCTCTCTTGCCATGAATGCCAGTTGTAACAAATTAAATTTGAACATTAACAGGCAGTATGAATCCAATGCATCAATTTTTACTTGAGTTAAAGAAGGAGGTGAAAGGCTTGATCCCAGAGTCTACTGTGCCTTACATTCAACCAAATCAAAAAAGGGCCTGTCAGGAACTGTCTGCACTACAAATACAACAGTCAGGGGTCCCAGTAATCACAGGGTTGCTCCTTAACTGGCTACAAATCTGTAGTGCAGATAACGTTTTAATGTGTTCTGTGACCTGCCTAAAGACTTGATCTCATCCCAGGCTTTAGCCTGCTTCTAATACAAGGTTAAGATCCTGGCTTTCCTTCAAATGAGAACTAGGCTCATTGACATGATTCTTTTTGTAGCAGGAAAGTCTCTTTTGTAACTGTCAATGTACTAAAAACATTTAAATCAAAGGAAGAAAATCATAAGATTTTGCAAAGAAATAATAAAGATTCTGAAAGCTATAAATATAAGCAACATAAAAGGAAAAACCTCTTACTAAAAGAGAGCACAGTTTTTGTGTTAAAGTTTGATGTTTTCTGAAAGAGGTTTAATTTTGCTTCCTTAACCAGTTGCCAGCTGGTGGTTGACTTTTTCTAGGTGTACCTTTTGTACTAGATCTTAGTTTCACAACTCTGGTAAAAAGGAGTAAAAGAGAAACAAAAAAATCCTAGTGAAGGAGAATTTCTTTCATATAAAATCAGGGAGAATTCAGAGGTGTGACAAGGCAGTTTATAAACTGATGGAGATTACAGACTTTTAGTTGCTTCCTAAGCAAACTAAATATAAACAAGATTTGATCAGTGGCATTCCAATTATCATTTATGCAGTGTCCATGAAGCAGATTTTTTTCTGTGTACAAGAGTTCTTTTCTCTACATTTTTACCAGATTTTTACTTAATTGTCAATGTAACATTTTTAGGTTTGTCAAATAGGCCTTGATAGGATTTAAATCAGTGATACTAAGACTGGGGCCTTGTCTACACTATAAAGTGTTGTTGATGCAAGTTACAGTGATGCTCAAAAGCGCTATAATTGCAATGCTTGTGCCTGTCCACACAGCACTCATTGTGTTGACATAGTGCATCCACAGTTGATGCTCTAGCATCAACAGTGAGAGCAGTGCACTGTGGGCAGCTGTTCCACTCTGGAACTCACCACCTTGTGCCACTAGGAATTATGGGAAGGCAGAGAGGATTGCAGTGCATCATAGGTGTGGGCTCAACATTCTAAGATACAGTGAGGGGTCTTTGTAAACAGCACTGTGCCATGCTATGACTGCTAGCCAGCTTGCACTGTGTATCAGTGTGAGTGCAACCACTGTGTGCAAGAGACAAATAAAGGTTGCTTATTTGTCTCAGAATATGTCTTTATTAAATAAGAATTATTCACAACACGCATGACAAGCTGAGCTGGAGGGGAGAAAGCAGTGAGGGGCAGTGTGAGCTTTGACAGCTGGGTGTAAGTCCAGCTATCATTCTGGAAGCTGTCTGAAGGGGTGGAGTGAATGGGGATGAACCGGGAGTTTGGTAGGAATGTAGGGCATAGAAAGCAGTTCTGTACTGGCTGCAAAATTGAATTCAGTCTGCAGCATTATTAATGACTTTAACAGCTCCATTTGCTCCTCCATGGCTTTTCTCATGCGCTTGTGACCTGCTATCACTTGCTCCTCGCTTTCCCTCCTCTCCTGCCTAGCAATTTTTTGATTTTTCGGGCACAGTGTGTCTCCATGTGGCCTTTTTTTTTTTTTCCCCTCCCTCACCTCAGAGAACTGGAGGAGTTCTTGGAACATCTCCTTTTTGCTCCAGTTTTCTTATCAGCTGCAGGCACTCGGCAGGTGTGGAGGAGTTTCCCCTCAAGGGCACATCTGTAGAAGCCCAATACAAAAATGCAATAACAACATTGATTCATTTTTCTAATATACATCTTCTTCCTACTGTCCTCTGGCAAGTGCACGGCTCGACGATCAACTGGGGCATGTGGAAGGGGACAGTCAAGCTGGGGAAAAGGTTCTGGGCAATTGTTTGCCTGCTGCCTTGTTTTCTGAAAGTGGGGAAGGGGCTCAGTGATGGGGAGGCACAATTGTTACACAAAAGTCCACAGGGGGGCTCCATTTAAAAAGTTTGAGAACCACTGGTGTAGACCAGGCCTGAGCCTCCTGCAACTCTTTGCAGCACATGATATTAAAACACTGTGATTTAAGCTATTAACCAATCAGGATGCTGCTACTATGTTTTTAACCAATTGTAGACTATTTGGTCAGTCATTTTGCTGTGAGAATAATATAATATAATTCATAATAGTAAAAGAAACAATGAATTCATACTACTGTGGCTCTTTTGTGTAATGTTGGTTGCTAATTTGGCTCCTGAACCATTGAGGTCTGAGTATCCCTGATTTAAATGAACACTTAAAAGAATCTTTAAAATGGCTGACACGTGAATAAGTATTTTATTTTCAGTTAATTTTTTGTTTAATTTAGTTTTTAAATTCTTTGTGACATTCCTTCTTCACTCAGAGTCTGCACTGTTGAAGAGAGCATCCTCTTTTTTCTTTTATATCCATTGTTCTGTGTTGTGGTTTTTCACCATGGAATAAACTGCCTTTTCTCATCCTTGATGCTGCCCATCGCCATTGCGGTTAAGCAATACTGCCAGTTAGTTAGTGTTAGTCTTGTGCCATTCAGTGATGATATTACAGCCAGCAAAAGTAAGACACGTTTTTTTCCATGTTATAAATTAGGACTTCTTTGCTGTTTATCTGATACTTTAAGTCATTCTTTTGGGGCAGATGTCTAGAAACATTCAGTGGGACATACTCATACTGAACAAAACACCTTCATTGAGCCAGAGGCTCAGCCCATTGTTTCAAAGCTCATCATAATTGTATATAAAGTTTTAGAGCACCAGAGGTATGCATGAAGCTTTTTCGAGAGAATAAATACTGACTTGAGGATATTATTAGCCATGTTAGATATGCTACAATGGCATGCAAAGAAAATTGACATCATGCAAGGCAGAAGGAAGGAAGTTAACTCAAATAAGGATAGAATCAGTACTGCTGGAACTAGGAGTGCTGGTGATGCTGCCCAATAGTAATAACAAACACCAGATACATGGTTTCCATCATCAGTACCCCCACTATAAAAATTGTTCCAGTATGCCTGTATAGAATTTTTCTTGTTTTTCTAAGGTACGCATAACGGTAGTTCCAACTTTTTAAACTTAAATGTTGCTGTAGGAGCATGAGTCATTGTTAGAGATGTGGAAAAAATCCAGTTAAGGAGGCTGCATAAAATACAGTCATGGGAAGGATATTCCAGAATTTGGAAAACATGGAGGCATTTGTGGGAAGGGAAAGCAAAGACAACACAAAGGGCAGTAGAATTGGCAGAGCACAGGATCCGAATGGAAGATTGACAGGAAACGAGATGAGATGATAGGCAGTGTCAGACCTATGAAGAGGGGATATGAGGAGTTTGAATTTGATGTGAAAAGTGATTGTGAGTAATGAAGGCTGTAAGAAGGAAGTAATGTTGGCAAGTATTGGGAGAAGAAGATGAGTTTGTCAGTCCATTTTAGGCAAACTGGAAGGATGAAAGGAGGGAGTCAGGTACCTCAGAAAGAAGGTTGACATAATCTAAGCAGATTACCACCAACATGTGGAAGCTGTATGTAAAATAAACGTTGAGTTAAAATTTTGCACCCTTTGACAGCAAACCATTCTCATTTGAGATACTTCTATTCAGAAGCAAAGACAATTAGTGCACATCCATCATTCGAAATGTTTTGCTTGAGCAATTCCGGGGTCATTTTGACAGAATAGAATTGTAAATATCTGAAATGAGTCATCCTATGTTAAATTTTTATTCAGTAGTGATGAGAAATTTCTCATCATCAAGGACCTTCACACATGAAGCTTAGAAGAGGTAACTTTTGTCACCATTCGTCTTTTGTGTATATGTGAAGCTAATTAGACAATTGATGATGTGGTATGATCTTCAATGTCGTCAGTTCATTATATTGTTGTCATTCTAAGTTGTGGCGGTTTCATTTTGGCACCGCTCTGCTGTTTGACCAAGACTAACGTGACAGCTGGTTTAGGTTGAAAGTAGGCAAAATGAGAAAAGGCTGTGGAAGCCTAATTGATTGAGTTTGAATTTTGCCCAGGCAAATTGGTAGGTGTCTTGTCGGACAGTGAGATGAATATGGAAATCCAGGTTTCAGCATTCATCGGTCAGCATGACTGGCTTTTTTCATTTCCAGAATTTAACATTATGTTGTACTGGCTTACGTGCAAGAAGACTTCTGTATTCTCAGTTGTTTGCATAATGTGTGTAGCTAATGCGGCCCCCTGTGCTGTAGTCATTATCTGCCCTTTTAAAGTAGTAGTTTCAGTGATTGAGCTTTTTGAAGATTTTCCATATAAACATAGTTTATCATCTGTAAAATTGAATCAAACAGTAGATCCAGCTGACCGTGGCTGCCTCTTGTCAGTTGAGTTGGCATTTCAGCATAAAGGGATGTGACAACACATCTGCTTTTTTTTCTGCATCAGACATCCGAAGTTGGAGCTGGGGACAGTGATAGAAGTTATTCAAGTTACTGTAAGGACAAATGAAAAATTGTAGGCCAACTAACTGTCTGGCTAAATAAATAATCAGGATTGGCGATTTAGTACTGTTTAGTACTGTGCAGACAAACGATGTATAGTCAGGTTGCTTAATACACTACTGAAAGGTGGTCAGATACAATGGTGATGAATGCTGTATAAGAGCCTATGTAGAGAGAGAGAGAATATGTGGGAAACCTGAGTTTAGTTTTTAATCCCTTGTTCCCCAAATTGGGAGGAAAGGATGTAGAAGTAGGCCACTCAGCTCCTTGGGGACAGCATAAAAGGGAAGTGCCTCATTTTAGTAGCCAGTGAACCTAGCTAAACGGGGTGACAATCACAATCCAGGAATAATGTCACCCCTCCTTCATATATTCAGAAAGCTCTGGCATCCATGAGTCTATATTATTTTGAGGGGGATTGGTGTAAATCTGTGCAAAGATAAGGCAAGTCTTAAGAGTTTTAAAGGATCATTGAGTCTTTGTTTCTTTCTGTTTCCCACCCCCATCTCCTACATCTTAACATTTTGTAAAAGAAAATACAGAGACAGACAGACCCTCTCCCTACCCCTCCCCTCCCTTGTGGTCTCTTCTAACCCTATGATTCGATGTGGGGACAGCCATAGCTGATGGAAGGTGCTGTTATGCGAGAATGTGTTTTGTTAAACAGCTACATATGTACTGGTGTTCTGCTTTATCCTATCTGGGTCCAAATAAAACTGATGACATTGTACTCTGTTGAAAGAACTGTTTGGTTTAGATTTGGTGTCTCTCTTAGTAAGTTTGTATTCAGAAAGAAACTGACATGTAGTTGGCAGCTTTGTACTAAGCTTTTGCCCAGCAAAATTATGTAGTAGGCAAAAGGCATCAGTTAATCAACTGCTAAATAATAAATATCTTAGCCATTTATTGAATTTTTGAAGTGTTTAATCTAGACACTTGTAACTAGCAATCTAGACAGTTTCAAAACAATCTGTAATCTGTACAGTTTCAAAAACCACGTTAAAGAACTTCAGCTTCTACACCTGCTTTTTAGACCCTCACCAGATTGAGATTTTACAAGCCATGATCACTGGGTTTTTTTTGTTTTTTTAATGTTTTTCTGTCCTGCTTTGCTCTGTGACTGACTCAAAGTGGGGGAAACTAACTGTACAGAGGAAAAGGTAAAACATCAGATATGCAAAGTGCTGTCAAGTACACCAAATAAATAAATAGACATGATAGAGAAAACTGTTTTTCCTCTATCTTTTGGTTACAGTAATTTTAAATCATAATAAAAAAAAAAAACATACTGAAATGTGATGTGTAATTTGCTGGTGTCCCTTTAGGCAAACAGTTATCTGTGTTCAAAGTTCTCATTTTTACGCTTTGATAGGATGAAAAGGGGAGAGTCTCAATTGTTTGTGAGTTAGGATTAGTCAGATTTTAGTCATTATATGTCAGCCTAAATGGCCCTCCCAACTATAATTTGGATACAGACAATATATGAAGCTTTCTGGAAAATCGAAAATAGATATAAACAAAACCTCAATGAGAATGAGGTCTGTTGGCTAATAAAATGTGTTTTATTTTTGAAGACAAGGTGACAACACTGGTTTATTTGCTTTTAAAGAGACACTACCAGCTAGTTTTGGCCACATAGTTAGGTTTCATTTTAAAATTTAAAGCACTAACGAACGTAGAAATTTCTTCATTCATTTTTTAAAAATGAAAATTCTTTGTTTAAATGTTCTCTGGCATTTTCTACAAAATGAACTTGATAATGGGGTACCAGCCACAGAAAGTGAAACTGATTGGAAACTGAAAGTGACTAGTTTGTTTTCATTATCCAAGCAGAATGAAGTGCAGAATGTAAACAAACAGCACAGATAGTAAAAATGAATTGTTTTTGTTTTGTTTTATTTGTTTTGTTGTTTTGTTTATCTAAGGTATTAACATAAGATAAAGACATTTTATTTTTAGAAGACTTTTAAGATGACAAAGTTCTTTAAGTACATTTAGGTTTGCCAGGCTAAGCTTTCTATTGCTAAGTGTTGGTAAACATCAGTTTCACCAAACATAAACCCCACCAAAAAAAATCCATTGGTTGGTAAATAGATACTTACAGTTGGTCAAAGTAGAAAATGTGCTGCTTGAGATCTTATCAGAGTTTGATTTAAGGATATTTACTTTGTGTATGTTGACATGAGGTGTTGACAGTGTGGGTTTTAACAGTTATAAAGCTTTCACATTTTGAATTTCTGTGTCTCCTTTCATTAAATAATTGTCTGACCCCCTCCATAATTTATCTCAATTGTGAAAAGGTAAATTGATGAAAATTGAAAAAAATGCTTAAAAATGGATCTGTCAAATTATGTTAAAAAAATCAAATTCTGCCAAGATATTTTTACATGTTAACTCAAAGAACAAGAAAGGGTCTTTAAAAGTATTATAGGGTTTATGATACATGCCATTATACTATGTAAAAAAAATTAGAGAAGATTTGAAGGAGTTAATATTTTTTCCTTCTGAAAGTTATCTGTTAAGAGTATTAGTTGTTTAATAAAGCATAGCTGCCCTCTCGATGAACCCGCCAGTGACTCTGCAGTTGGGGTCATTCCAAGTTCATGCTGTGGACTTTTGACTGCCTTCTGTGTATGTGAAAACAGCTGGCAGTTCCTGCAGGGATCACTCATTCAGCCCTGTAACACAAAACTATTGCCAATGGGCGCCTGCAGGTGCAGTGTCGCAGGAGGTCCTTGGGGGAAACTACCCAACTCATCTGGCATCTGTGGATGAAAACAGTGGGGGCTCCCCTGGGATACCCAGCTAATCAGGCATCCATACAGATAACTCATCAGGGTACTTCACAGATTACCCAGCCAACGTGCCGTTGTCAGAATGTATTACGAAGCTTAGTTAACGATGGGATGTGAGCTAATTAAAGGCCCTTTACTTTGATTATATGACATCAGTGGGGGTGGGGAAAATGTCTCCGGAATCTCCACAAAGGTATCGTGTTTGTTCAGTGTTGAATGCAGCTGGCTTCTTTTTATTCTTCTGGTGATCGATAATTAAGGGCAGAAAGGAGTCAGAGCCTATATGCATTTTTATATACGACACCACCATGATTTCCGCATTTGTAGAAAGTGGGTATTGTACTGCCTAATCTAAGCTTAAATCAATATGTCACTATATTTAATGGTCTGTCAGTATTTCCATTATAAATCGCTCTTTTCAGAAGATTGTAACTTGGTCATAAACATTTTGTTCTTGGCTTAAACTTTCTCTTGTATTTTCTCCGCTGGGCCTACATTAAAAGAAATCAGTTTGGGTATGTTTTATGCTTTCTAAGAGAGAATATGGAAAGTATATAAATTAACTGATTTTAGAAAATCTTTTGCTTGAACTCCA
Organism: Emydura macquarii macquarii; assembly: GCF_026122565.2. NCBI lineage: Eukaryota > Metazoa > Chordata > Testudines > Chelidae > Emydura > Emydura macquarii. The sequence continues at coordinate 47,379,008 of NW_027132905.1, forward strand.
GTACAGCTACAGTTTGGGGGGGAAGAAGGGGATTAATGACAAGTGATGTGGCCTTGCCACTTTAAATACTTTGAGAAACAATTTTTAATGACTGAGGCTTTTAATTTGGAGAAGTAGCTGCTGCCACATATGCACAGTAAGTTTTCAAAGACCACAAGTATTTTTATTATTCGTATTTCAGGCTCAGGATAACACAGATGACAAATGTGGATTTATGAGTGGGAAAATGGCTTCTTGCCTTTCTGCTAAATGTATGGTTTTTACATTGTTTAAATATGTCGTATTTATACATTCCTCTAATAACAATGCACATTTTAAAAAAGCTAAATATGCATTTGCACAGTAAAGAGGTTGATCTGTTGTGTCAGTGATTTCTAGTATGTTTCCATTATTGGCAGAGCCCAAGCATAATTTTTTGGGCCCAGTGCAAACTTGTAACACGGGCCCCCTCCCACACACATACCCATGGGGGTTGCAGCCTGGACCGGGCCTCCCAGGGCCTCCTGGCCTGGTGAAGTGTACCTGGGGAGCCAGGACCTCTTCTTGACCCTGGAGCCAGTTTGAGCCAGCTCCAGCCCTACACCTTGTGCAGCTGGAAACCCATGGAAATACGGGACAGAAATCACTGCATCATGGGACATTGAGCTTGCACCCATGATGCACTGCGATCCTCTCCGTCTTCCCACAACTCCTAATGGCACAAGGTGGTGAGTTGCACAGTGGAATGGCTGCCCACAGTGCACTGCTCTCACTGTCAGTGCTAGAGCACCAACTGTGGACGCGCTTTGGCAACATGACGAGTGCTGTGTGGACAGGCGAAAGTGTAATTACAGCGCTTTTTGATCATCTCTGTAACTTATGTCGACAAACTTTTCTACTGTAGACAAGGCCTAAGAAACTTGGCACTGCATACGGATATTTTGAGTCTATAGTGGTAAGATGCAGGCTTCTTCGTTCAACCACATGCCATACCTGTTGATTATTACAGTTGCTAAAGAAGGTATGTAACCATTCGGAGCAGGACGTTGAGGTTCCATATTGCAGTCACTTTAGCAAAAGGGAAATTTGAGAAATACAAAGAACATGTCCGGGATAAAAGGCCAAAGTAATACTTCCTTTTTGATAAGGTGTAGGCAAAGAACCTATTCTGGAACTGAAGGGTGGAAGGGATCGGGTTTTAAGAAGTGCTTTGATTCCAGTTGTGTGTTTGTTTATTCCTTAGATTTCTGTACTTAGTAATATTAGCATTTAAATGGTCCTAACTAGGCTTTGAAGTTAACACCTCACACCTCATTGAGGAAAATAAGCTGGGGGAGGGGGAGAGGGGAGTAAGGGTGGGTCATGCTTTTGTTGCCATTGTTGTTTAGCTGGAGGCTGTTTTCTGCATGACTAGATTAACAGTGCAATAAGCCATCAATTATCTTGTGACTGCTATTTCACAACGGAAGAGTCAGATACCACCACCTTTAAAAGGAGAAGTAATGCATCAGCAAGTGAGAGACCCAATGTTTTTTTTTCTTTTCTTTTCTTTTCTTTTCTTTTTTTTTTTTTTGTGTGGACTTCCTTGGAGTTCACTTTGCAGTACTTTTCTTAAGGCAGGTAGCTGAAATGATTTTCAAGATCTGTTCTGAGTGGATGGAGCACAGTGTGGTTTATGAGAACCTTTAATCCTTTCTTTTTCTTTGGTCATGGGGCAGGCACAACTATGTTACCTGAGACACAGTTGAAAACCATTTAAGAGTTGGAGATTTTGGGGGTGTAAGGGAGAGAGAAGGAATGAAGGTGACCTTAATTTCGTTTTGTTGTTAGGCTCTATCTACCTTATATCTGTGAGAGCTAGGGGTATCCGGGGCTAATGGTGTCCATGTAATCAAATTAATCACCTGGACTGTTCAAGATATTAATCAGATTATGGACATGGTTAGATCTACACTACACCTTCTAATAATTTTTTAATTAAGGCCTCGTCTTCATTGTTTTAAAAAAAATAAAGGCTTTTTACATGACCAGCTAACTTGTGTGAAACCTAAACTGCCTGGTCTTCACTAGGATTTTACCTTGAGTTAGCAAACCTATGAGGGAGCCTAGGCTTTAACTCAAATTGCCAACTCATGTGAAAACGATGAATCGCCTTGTCTTCACTATGATTTTACCTCACGTTAGCTAACTCAAGTGAACAACATGCTTTTTTGTAGTGAAGGAAAGGGCTACATTTGGGTTTGACTATGCTGTAACTGAATCTCCTGGCTTGGTTACAGTTGTACTGTACTATTGTGATTTACAGGTTGAAAAGATGTGCACCAATTTCACTATGAAATGTTACAGTACATATTAAGAATACTTGTACTGTAAGAGCAGTATAAGGTTGCTGTGCTTCAAAATAAAGGAGTACAATTCTCTGGTCTACTCTTCTTCACTCAGATATTGATATTTATTCACACCCAGTCCATTACACCCCATCATTCATACACACAAGCTATCACGGAATCTTATTGGAAGACTTGTCACTACTCCCCATAAACTGAAGTAGTTTTCAAAGCTTTAGTGTTTTTCTATACAGACACTTAGTTCATGGCAAGCAGGCATGTGAATCCATCCTGCAGTAGCCTCCAGCACAATAACAGTTCCTTAGAGCACTTTGAAACTGAAGTAGATCAAAGCACACTAGGAAACCATTAGGGTATGGCAGCAGAGTCCACCCTACCTGCCCAAAGGTATTGGTGAATATAGTCATAAGCGAATGTTTTGGATTGGCAGTCATGGAAATCAGTCCTCTATGTATCGGCAAAACTGCGTACATCATGAGCAATGGTACTGCACTACTCATGTTCCCTCAACTCTAACCTGTGCTACTGATAAGGGAAGGGGCATTCCATTTCCCTGCTCAACTAGTCTGTGGTATCTCTGTTGAGGTTACCAGTTGTGGCCTAGAGACCCTGGGAACTGGACTGACCTTGCCAACTCATTTTACAGAGATCAGCTCTCAGACTGCAGTGATTTTTGGTGGTGCTGAAATAACATGCTGATGGACACCGTATAAAAGCCCAGAAAGCTAAATCTAGATTACCAAAAACAAGAAGGTGCCATCTATTTCTGCACTAGGGAAAATGGATGCCTACCATATGTTTTCTGTGATAACCTATTCTTTTCTAGTAACCTTTTGTGGATTGGTTTGTAACATGTTTAAATAAAGCATATATTGTTAAAGGCATTCAACATTAAAATGTAGTGTTTTGTGGTTAAAATATTATGAAGAATTTGGATCACATCACTTGAGGCAGGACATCAGGAGAACATTTCTAGGTGCATTAAAATCCTTAAGGTCTAGCTATGGAACAAATGTCCATCTTTTAAAAATAGGAATTTGGTGCTATTTGCAACAACACATAAACCAAAGTGTCCCTGTTTAACCTTGTTTTTTTTCTTCTTCATGGAGAGAGTATTAAAATTGCCATGTGATAGATGACAAGATGAACTTTTAACCGGTACATTTATGAATTTTTCCTCTTAGGGCTTTACTAAGAAAACAATTCTCATATCTAGGCATTAATACTGGAATTGTTATTGACTAACATAGATGGTGGACTCCTTTTGTTGGGGGAGGAAAACGTGAGGAGAGAAAACACACAAGCCTTATTTACACAGGAAAATTAGATTGTTGTCATGGCCAATCTGGACTGGGCAAAACGTTTTCTCCAGAAAACTGTTATAAAAGCCCAATCATTTCATTAATCATCATTTATAATTTTCCCTATTCACATTGGCTGGCACCAACCATCACAACCAAGCTAACTAATTTGGCTTTCAAGATCAGTTCTTGAAAACTGTTTCAGGACATGGCACTTGTTTCAGAATGGGCTGAAAATCTAGAGCCAACAGAAAATCTGCCTGCTCCCACCTATACACACATTTCATGTGTGAGTCTTTAATCCTTATAGCAACTCTTCTAATATCTGTAAAACAAACTTACTACCCTTTAGAGAGAACAACATCCAGTTATGGGTTAGTTTCAATTCAGTTTGTACTTCTAGACTAATCAAAAATAGCATCTACATTAAGTTCAGAAAGGAATTAAAAATAATTCAGCCACTGAACTGTGTGCTCTCTTTTGTGTCCCATGGTTAAGTTACAAGAACAGCTATGGGATTTAATTTTCATTCCTATGCTTAGTCTGCTTGTTGAGATAATGGAAGTTGCTTTGAATAGTTTGCATTTCAAGAAAGGAATAGCTGTGGCCCAGTAATCACGTAGCTAGCAAAAAAACTGCACAGCTTTTAAAAGCATCAGGCACTTCATATAACTAATTTTGATTTTTTACCCTACAACCAGGATCATGGGCATATTTCCGGTTGTCTTTAAACTAAAATTGTGTACTTGAAGAGGTAGCGTTGTCATCTGCTTTTCATTCCCCTGTAGAAATAGGCCATGAAGAGCAGTTTGTTTATGTACCCAGATATGTTCTTTGCATTGGTTATGTTACTGAATAAAATTCTATTTGGAAAATAATTCATCTTTATTAGTTCACCACATATGCTGGAGAGTGCCTACCGTTTCTGAAAGCACCTACTTATGTATTACTGTATAGTGTGACACAACTTATAGGATCAGTGACAAACAGTGTAATAATCATAAATATAGAGGAATCACTGCAAAATTAATAGATGCATTGACCATGTTATATTCATAGATGTACACCAAGCACAACACAGTTCCTAACAGGCTGCAAAACAGCAGGACCAGGTAGAGCACAATACATCACTGTAGCTCACTGTTAAAGTGGTCTTTCAAAGCCTTTCTGAGCCATAGAGCTCTGCGTTGAGCTCTTCTAAAAGCACTTTGATCTGGCTGTTCAAACTCAGCAAACAGTTGCTCCCCCATTGCCCTCCACCCCAGCAGCAACTTTTCCCCCTCTGCTTCACAGATATTATGCAGGGCACAGAAGGCAGCAGCTATGGGATGCTTTTTTCACAGAGATCCAATCTTGTGAATCACCAACACCAGCATCCCTTCAATCTACCAAAAGCTCAAGCAACTGTCATTCTGCATCTGCTGATCCGGTAGTTGAATCTTTCCTTGGTGTTGTCAAGATGGCCAATGTATGGCTTCATGAACAAGGGGTAGACTGGGTCACCCAGGATCATTATTGTCTTCCAGCATCGTCAATGGTAATCTGCTGGTCAGACCATCATGCACCATCCCTGACCAGCCAACATTGATGTCAGTGATCCACCAGTGCTTGCATAACTATAGAGAAGTCATCTTTTCCATTGATGTACTTTGTGGCCAGGTGATCCGGTGCTAAAATAGTGATATTCGTGCCGTCTATCGCTCCACCGCAGTTTGGGAACCCATTGCTGCAAATCCATCCACCATGTCATACACACTGCTGAGAGTCTCAGTCCTGCACTGCAGGAGATGATTAATGGCCCTGCAGACTTGCATGAAAACAGCCCCCATACTGGATTACCAAAATGATTTCCTGCTAGCTGGTAGCAGTCCGGCGTTGCAAGTTTCCACCGAACAATCGCCATTCTCTTTTCCAGTGTCAGTGCAGCTCTCATTTTGGTGTCCCCACACTGGAGGGCAGGGTTTGCTCTGCACAGAGATCCAGGAATATGACCTTGCACATCCAAAAGTTCTGCAGCCACTGCTCATTATCCCAAGCCTTCATTATGATGTGATCCCACCAGTCTGTGCTCATTTCTCTGGCCCTGAAGTGGGGCGTCACCATCTGCAGCTGCTCTGTGAATGCCAGGTGCTGTTAGGCATCCTTTTCACTACTAGTAAGTGTTCTCAGTTAGAGGTAGGGTTTGTTTTTTGTGTTTGGATTAGCTTTGGGATGTGATCTTAAGAGTTGTTGGAGCACTGAGGCAGAACTGCCCTTCGCTCTAGCTGGTGTTTTTCCAGTATCATCATTGGGTAATGCTCAATGTTTCATAACTCCTGCTCAGATTAATGCACTACCTGTAGATGTGTCTTAATTCTTCACCTATATCAGAAGTTTATATGATTAGAAAAGAGGTCAATGATTTTAGAATGGTTCTGCACATACCTTCTTTACAGTCATTAAGATTTTCCTTAGATTAGTTCAGATCTTTGTCCTGTGCTGCAGTGCACATGTATCTGTCAGCATAGCCATCTATATGGGTCATCCTACATCTTACTGTAAATGGGACACTGCTCCCCCACCAACTGTTTTCAAAATAGATCCACCTTAAAACCACATTACTGAAATATATTTAAATAGTTTCTTAACTTGCTACAAAATATAAAGTACACTAGTAGGAGCATATTTCTGGGTCTTGTGACAGCAGCCTTGAAGCTTTCACATATCTCTGCAGAAGGATAGCTGTATTTCTAAATAATATTCCAGTGAGTTTTCTGAAAACTTACACTTGAGTCAATGGCATTTAACTACTTGATTTGGGAGATGTGAAAGTTAATTATATTTAGCAGTTTTCATTTGTTTTGCCTTGACTACTATATTTAGGCATAGATGTGGATTCTTATTTACTAGAACTATTTACTCTAGAACTTTTCAAATTGCATAACGACAAAACACAGGTTAATGTTCTTTCTCAATCCTCTGATAAAACATCTACGAGGAGAGTGCTAATTTATTTTATATGTTATACAGCTCAGCTTGGTATGTATAAAGCAAAGTTGAGTTAGTACATTTGACTGGGGAAAAATAGGTTGACCTCATTTGCTGCCTATGTAAAAAGATAGTGTAAACATAGCCATAGGATTCAAGCGTGTGCTGCTGACGTCAATGGCAAAACTCTGTTGAATTTGTCAGGAACAAGACTGGACCCTAAATCAGTTAGCATCCCAAAGCAGAAAAACTGGATAACGTCTGTACATAACTCTTTTAAAAAAAGCACAAAGACTTTGAAATACTTAACAAAATCAAATATAATTGGTAGAAATGTATAGAATTAATACAAATTATCATTGTCCTTCTTAAAAAACTTCCTCTAATTCAAAACCATTAGAGTCACACTTCCCATCATTGTGCTAGCATTGGTTCAGCTCCACTAATGGTTGCAGTGATTTGAAGCTCTAGTGTGGAAAAGCCAATGACGTTTTAACCAACCTGAGATAAATAACACTGTTTAGAATAAAAGTGCCTGGCCTACACTGTTGCTGACTTCAGTGGGATGATGGTGGTGGGGCAGTGTTAAAGAAAGTTAATGTAGACAAGTTTATGAATATGACATAGTGATCATGGATTAGATTGTAGATGTATGCCTTCAGATAATGAAGAAGTTTCTCTTCTGCTGCCATGTAAGAGACATGCAGATATAAAGAACTGGCCAAATTCTGGTCTTTAAAACTCTATTAATATTTAAACTAAAAAAAATTTAAAAGGAAAGTTACATAAATCAGTGTTTTTAAAACTAAGTACAGGGAGCTTTTTTCAGGAAATTTTGATAATTTAATATTCTGTTCTTTATTTAAAAAAAAAAAAAACTTTTGTTTCTCTCACTATAGTTTGCCGGGACTTTATCGGATGGTTTGGGAAAAACAATGGATAATCGACATCAATCTGAACGAGAGTACATTCGATACCATGGTGCAACCAGTGGAGAACATCTCATAGCTGGGATCCATGGACTTGCTCATGGTAATTTATGAATCTGTAGATTACACTATTGTAATATCAGTTGCTTAGTTTATCTCTCTCGTGGTTCTAAAGGGATAAGATACAGAAAAACAATGCTGCTCAGTTTAAATCAGTCCACGCTGGTTGGTTACATGTGACTTGAGGTAATGGAGCCAATTGCTGGCTTTCCTTTTAATCTGATTGTTTTTAATTTTGACAAATTTGAGATTTGAGAATAGGTCCTATTTAAGTGTACTATTGAAAATCAAAACTAAATTTAGGAAAGAGATCAGCCAAAATTTATAATTTCCATATAGGTTCATAAATATACTTACAAAGCAATCTCTTTGTAAGTTACAATAATAAGATAGTATTCAACCAATGCTAAAAATGAATAAGTATCATTCTTAGCTTCCACTGCTTGTGTTGTGGTCTGTGGGAACTGAGTTTTCTTGCCGAATCAGGCTCTTGGCCTATTCAAAGTTGCACCTGTTTAACTTTCAACTTTCTTAAAAAACGGTTAATTTAAACTGGTGCAAAAGACAGTGTGGACACGCTTAATTTGATTGAAGACAGGCTTATGTTAATTTAGCTTAACTCTATTCTCCATTGAATTAAGCTAAATCGATAGAAGCCAGCTTTAAATAATGTGAGTATTCACACTATCTTGTACCAGTTTAACTAAATTTGTTTAAAATTGCACCTTTAGTTAAATGTAGTCTGTATGATTATCTAAAAGTCTTGTATTTAAGAAAATGTAAAATAAGGGGAAATTTGTTTACTCGGTCTCTAATATTAAACTGAAATAATCTTCTTGGTAGTTAAAGCCTCATCACTTGAGATAAGTAATGGCACAAGAATGGAAAAGGTTTGTTTATGTAAGTCATTTCTATATTTAACTCTTGTGGTTCACTTAAGTGAAGGGATAAAAAGTATTCTATGAAAAAGATAGCAGTGAAGTTCTAAATGGATCACATGAGACTTCTCTTTGAATGCAAAGCATTTTAGTTATACCAGGTACAGAACACTAGTGTGTTCTAAAATCAGGTTTAAATTATGTTGCTAGCAACAAGTGAAATCTGAAATATGATTGAGTCAGTTAGAAACATTCATCATGCTATTTTACTAGCTGATCAGTTTTTGTCTTGAATCTTTTTTGTTTTTTGTAATGTTTCCGATTTCCATTGTTTCGAAGGAATTAACTGTTAAAGTCTGTCTGTCTGAACTGTAGGAGTTTTCCCAGATACTCCACTGTATGCCAAAGTTACTCTAATGAAACACTTAAACATATCAGGCTATAAGCTTCTCAACTCCAGAATTTATGTACCAACAATACTGTTAGTAAACATTGTGATGTTGGAGATACTGTCTTTGGCTGTGATGTAAAATCAATAGGGCAGTCAAAGAAGTCAATGGAGCTGTGTCAGTTGACAACAGCTGAGGTTCTGCGTCTTAAGTTTCTGACCCCTTGTGGACCCTCAAGTTCTCATGGACATGAACATTTTGCAAGAATGAGGTGCCTATCCCCAGTGTCTTGGTCGAAATTCCACTTTGGGTAATTCCACTTCGCCTGCTTAAATTTCTCTCTGTATTTTGAGCTACATTTCATTTCCTGTTCTAAACTGTTGTGTAATATTTTGTGTTCTGTTAAATCCTTGTCACACTATGTTGGAGGTAGTTTCACTTCAGCAGTAGACAAAATAGCTTTGTGTATTTATAGCTTCAGGATAAAATGCCCTATACAAATATAAGGCTATATTAGATGAATAAAAAACTTCCATTCATAATTCAGACTTTTCATGTGTTGCATTAAGCGGGTACCATGCTTCCCCTCTATCAAGAACTTTCAGCGAAAGTAAATCATTCAGGCAGACAGCTTTGTTAGCTGTAATAACATCCTGTCATTTTATTTTTAATGGCAAAGCTCTTAGTCCATTTACAGTTTTTGTTGTCTTTGCTAGGTATCATTGGTGGATTAACAAGTGTTATAACCTCAACAGTAGAAGGTGTCAAAACTGAAGGAGGAGTCAGTGGTTTCATATCAGGCCTTGGGAAAGGTCTGGTTGGCACGGTAACCAAACCAATGGCTGGTGCTCTAGATTTTGCTTCTGAAACAGCGCAGGCAGTGAGAGACACTGCAACTCTTAGTGGTCCCAGGTCAGTGAACTCTTTACATTTCTAGTCAATAAAGTGTCTACAAAACCATATTGCTATACCTTCTGCAACTGTGTAATTGATTTTGTTTCTTAGCCCAAAAAGGAACTGTAATTTTGTAAAATTGACTGTGTATTATTACTGTAGTACTGCCTGTAGTTTATTTAATTTCCTCCTTTTTGAAATTCATAGACTTACTAATGTATTCTTGGTACAGAAAAGCTACAGTGTAATACAGGAAATTCCAATTACTACATCAGATTAGAAAAAATCAGGAGAAAGAAAGTCTAAAGAGCTTAAATATAAAACTGCCACCTTGGCATCCTGATGCAGAGTGGGACAAAAAATGTTCTTCTTTGGGGCTTCTGTTAAGAGTTCATCAGAAAACCGGTCTTTCAAAGAAGGTGAAGCGTTCTGAAGATAATGTAATAGTGACATCCTTTCTATTGAAAAATCAGTTTTTACTAAGAATATGCATGTGTGTGTGACTATGCATGTGCACGCATCTGCATGTATTTATATTTTATATTTGTATATATATATTAACTTTACTAGGGGGCCATTAGTTTCTGTAGGCTGAGCACATTGCACATACCAGGGGCTCCTTGCATTCCTCCGTTTCCCCCAACAAGCTCCATGTGTTACACCTTGTCATCCCTGTCTACTTCATTGACTCGTTTTAACTCCTCCCAATCTCTCTTTTGTGCGGGGTTCTGGGTCCACTCCTCCCATTTGCCTCTCTTCCCAGATCAGGGTCCTCCATTCTCCCGCCATGCTAGCAGCTCTGTTTGCCCTCCCCACATGCCCTCCATTCCTACCTTCCTCCCTAAGCCAGGGACTCGGTGTGCACCCCAGTTCCCACCTCTCCTCAAATCAGGGGCTCTCTGTGTGCCTCCCCCCTCCATTCTTACCTTCCTGCCCTGGCAAGGGCTCAGTGTTTGTGTGCCCCACATTCTCCTCTCCACCATTCCAGGATCCACCCTTTGCTCTGTTTGCCCTCCGTTGAGTAGACGCTATACCTTTCTGCGTGTGTTCGGTGGCTAGCATGTTGTGGGCTCTACCTGAAATAAATGTTTAATTATATTAAATATGTTTAAGATAAATTAAATGTTGCAAAAACTGATACAAATAATAACAAAGTAGATGGAAAAAAAGGAAAAGAGTAAGCCCTGGTCTACACTTCCTGGAGATTCGGCGGCGGTCGATGGGAGTAACGCAAGCTACGCAGGGTAGCTTGCATAACTCCAGTCGACTGCTGTGCTTCCCTTCTGCACGCCATCTTCTCTGCACTGTGCCACTCGAGGAGGTGGTTTTAATACGTCAACTTCCTGATCGATTGAGCAGGTCTACACTGATCGCTCAGTTGATCCAGAAAGATCGTTCTGATGGCGGCGACGTCAGTATAGACATACCCTAAGAGAGTTTTTCAGAGTTGGATCTAAGAGAATAAACATTTTATTTTCAGTGGTTGTGGCGTTCAGTTCCTGTCGGCTGATGCTGTACTGTGTTATTATAGGCCTTAGGAATTCTGTCTGTTGTACAAGACCCAGCACAACAGAGGGGTTAAAAAAAATCCAGGTATATTTATTTTGTGATTTTCAGAATGGTATTTTAGTCTTTCCATTTGGTTTTTCCATTTCCTGCGTTTTATTATGCCACACTAGGAATCCTGATGTGTCTACCATCGCTATTCCAGTACGGAACAATAAGCTTGATGAAGTGTGAGTGAAGTGCAGGAAACACATAAGAATGCAAACGTAGACATACTTTGTTGTGAAAGTAGTAAGTGTTCCAAATGCACCAGCCTTTTTAACTGCAGATGAGTGTAATAAATATAAAAAGAATTAATGTTAGGACTCATAAGATTCTGTTAGGCCATTTTTTATCGGTAATGATGGATCTTGGTATAATAGGGCCCTGCATTTTACCTGCATCAAATGTAACAGTAAATTTGAGCAATGATTAAATTAGCATGTTTGGGGGCTGGGGAGGAAATGGGAGCAGCTGGCATCTAGTTAAATGTATTTGGGATTTGTAGAATTGAAATGTCAGGGATTATAGTTTGGATAAGTAAAGAGGGATTTAAAGAAAAAACCCATTCAGAGTATGGTTAGAAATGTTGTAATAGTATATCTCAGACAGGTAGAAGGTTGAGACACATGCAAGCAAAATAACTAATGTGTTAAGCTGAACAGTATCAGAGTTCATTTAAAAAAAACAAACCCATGGTTATACTGTACTTTTTTTTTTAAAAGAAATTATTACAAAGGTTGCACTTTTTTTATTTAAATGTGTATATCATCATGCATAAAATGTGTGTATTAAATTGAAATAAATATCTGCATTCATGAATTTCCAAGCTTTTTGCAATATTACTAGTGATGACGGTAGCATGATAGATGAGAAACTAGACAGCAGGGAAGAAAAGAGCTTTATCTGCCTGCCATATGCCTGTGTAGCACAGTGCCCTCCTACTGATAGCTGTTGATTGAGTACAGATTAGGATATTTCTATGAGTTGAACCAGAGCCTAGCTTCCACTGAATTTGGAATAACTTATGTTTGCCATGGACCAAGAGCAGCATGAGGTGAAGTTCATCTTCATGCAATTCTCAATCCTTGGCAAATTAAAAAAATAGCTATTTCTAATTTTGTTGCATGGTAAACTAATATCAGAAATCATATAAGGCATCTAAATATATGGAGTGCAAGCTAAAAATGTGTCCAATACACAGAAATCTTGTATTGTTGCAACTGTCCTGTGAAAATTCTGTGACCCGTAAACCTTTCTTAAAGGAAACAAAATGTTTCTAGTAATTAATCTGGGAAGCCTCTTTACACAGGTGTGGTGGTATTTGTTTTTCACAAAAAGATTTTAATCAGAGATGTATAGACCTTATAAATTAAATTATGATCAACTACAGTTGCATGTTGCAAACGTTCATAAAAGAATCCCACACCCACTCTTATCTGTGATTCTCTTATATCATCAAGCAACTAAATTGTTCTTTGGAGGACAGGAAAAAGAACAACAAAGGATTTGGACTTGTTTTGACTGTTGTGTACCAATAGCCCCCTGTTGCATTTGTGAACTGTTGAGCTATGTGTGGTTTGGAATCCAAATAAAATGCTGTTCCAAACAGAATCTGCTGGCTCTGGTTGCACTTTCTGCTCAGCGTGTGCTGGTCCATGCGGACTGTTCCAAGTTAAGAAGTAGATAGAAGTAAAAATGCTCAGGCTGATCTTATTAGTGTTGTTTAACCTTGCAAAGTATGAATTAAAGTAAGTTTACTGTCATGGATGAACTCAAAGGCTGTGGTTGACATTATTCCAGAACTGAAAATCTACTTCTGAGCTCAGATACAGGGAGGGAGCACATATGGCCAGATATCTAGAGAAATCCTCTACTGTGCTGTACAATCGGAATAGCTGATTTTAAATATATAAGGCAAAATCCTGTTGTAGGTAAAGGAGCATTTTTTGAAACTTCCATCTGTTGTAGCTTTTATGATGTAGGACTGGGGAATTATGTCTTCAGTATGCTATTAGTCCAACTGGGAATAAAGCATTCTAGTTTTTGTGGTATCTGAAAGTTGGAACTGTTTGTTATTGATGGATATGGGGGTTGAGTTTCAGATTTGTTTTCAGACCATGGATATGGGTGGAATTAATGTGGCTTGGGTATCTTAACTATGGGCTTACCAATGTATGGGTTTCTTGTAAAAATGTAACTGTTAATCTTAAATTTCCTGCCTTTGTAATGGTTGTGCACAGGACTAGGGTTTTCCCTGGGGTAAGTGCATCATGCTTCTGACAAATTTGTGAGGCCCCTTCTTAAACCTTGAGAGCCTTATGGGCCTCCTGCATTCTCTGCTTCCTATGCGCTGTAGGAAGAGGTTGTGAGCAGCTCTTCTGCCCTTTCCTGCAAGCTATTGGGTTCTTGTCAGTGGTCTGCCCTCTCCCTGTTTAATACGCTCATCAGTCTCCAACAAGCCAAAATAAGTTGTTCAGGAAGTACCAGGCTAAGGAAGGCATATGTGTCCCCCAGTTAGGCACCTAAGTCACATTGAGGACTGGAGAGGGAGGGAGCTGAAGAGCCTCCAAATTCCTTATGGGGTCTCCTAATTCTCATAGACTGCCAACAGGAAATGGATGAATGCCTTCCCCCAGCCCCCCAATCACCATCTCCCCCCCTTGGCAACTCTTTCTTCCCCCAGGCAGAGTTGCTAAGTGTCTGCTGTAGCAGGTATCCTTTGCTGACAGCCTTCTGTAGCTCACAGAGGTGTGAGGACTGAAGAGAGTAAGGGACAATTTTTTCTCCTCCCCAGGGTCTGTGAAGCAGACCTGGGTGGAATTCATCCCTCCCTCCTCACTTCTCAGCACTGTTTCTTGAGCTGCCAATGAGCCTAAATTAGCTTGTCAAAAAATGCTGACTTACGCTTTAAAATGCGAACTGCTCTTAAAAGTATAATCTCTTTTATTCTGTGCACTAGACAGTACAGTAAATTATGGTTTATCTCTCTGCTTCTTGTCAACATTATTACTGTTGGCTATAAAAAGCCATTAGAATTATTTTTGGACTCTGAGTGCCTCCATCTTTTGGGTGTCACTCATGAATGCTTTGTCCAGCTGAACTCCAGTTTGGCAGAAAAATCTACCTAAGTTGCAAACTTAACCCTCCAGTTCTAAGGCAGATGGTCCTTTGTTGGCAGATTTAAGAGAGGGAGCCAAAATAAAAACCTCTTGTAATAGACATTCAGTCACCTCCCACACAGAGTGGGTGCGAGATCGCTGGTGTATGGTTGCTGCTTATGGCCACAGAACGTTCTGAAAAGCAGCTGAAACATAACTGCCACCCTCATGAGCGCAGCTCAGCCTCCACTAAAGCACAAACCCCGCATTCCAAATGATGTTTTTACTTCTGTTTGGCTGAACTCTAAATACTCCCTAATGCTCAGAAGCCTAAAACAATACGTTGCTCATTATAGTGCAGCTTATGGAAAACCAGTGCCTGACAAATTAAAAGAAAAATGTCTTTTCTTGAACAAAGTTATATAAGGGCAAGACTTGCTTTCTATTGGACTGTTGGATGGAAGAAGAATACCCATTTCTTGGTCACAGTTGATTAATATCATTGCTCGAAAGGAGACCTACTTTTTTCCTTTTATCATTTTGGCACTAAAGGACCAAACTGCTATGTATCAGGTGCACACCTTAGGAAAAAAAACAAGGCTAGGGAACAAACCAAGTATTTTGAAGGCACTTATTGTACCTTTCCATTTCTGTCATTTTTGATAGAACTATTGCAAATCTGACTTTTTTAATGTATGCTTAATATAACTTTTAAAAATAAGACTAGACATCAAAATTAGTAGCCTTAATCAGAGTTTGTTCATCCTCAACCATAGTGGTATAAAAGACCTCTATAGAAACAGGGCCTTATTCTA
The DNA here is from genome assembly GCF_026122565.2 of Emydura macquarii macquarii. Classification (NCBI taxonomy): domain Eukaryota; kingdom Metazoa; phylum Chordata; order Testudines; family Chelidae; genus Emydura; species Emydura macquarii. The sequence continues at coordinate 47,394,214 of NW_027132905.1, forward strand.
TCTTCTTGGACAGTCCCACTTCCATCTAAGTTGCATGCTTATTTTTCAAGTTCCATGTTAGGTGGAACATTCCACATTTTGGCCTAAAGCAGAATGTTTATTCCACTTGTTAGAATAAGGAGCCAATCCTTTTTCCATATGGATGCATTTAAATATTTAGATGGTGGTATCAGAGAATGTATTTAACATTTTTAGGTCTGCATTATACTGTAATATAAAATATTTTCTTCTAAAAAATTATCCACCTTGCCCCAGGGTTGGAAATCTCTACCCTTTCCTCTACAATTAAATCATGCAAGACTCTACTAGATTAGAAAGTTGAAAAGCATACTTGTATAGGCTGAATTCACCAAAATTTCCTACTTACTTTCAACGAAGTGGTTTTCTGCCCACAAAAGCTTATGCCAAAATGAATTTGTTAGTCTTTAAGGTGCCACAGAACTCTCGCTGTTTTACTTTATTTTAAACTTCTTCGCTCAGAAATTTCTATAACCTTTTAATGTTGCCTTTAAGGGTTGTAAGTAATTTTTATGACTCAGGTGTTGTGAGCTATTCTGAGTAGATGCAGACCCAAAAATCTGGAACTCTGACCTTTCGTACCTTGTGGCCTTGGGCATGTTACTTGACCTTCTGTCCCCATTTCCTCCTTTGCAGAATTGGAGTACAATACCTAGATCACTAAGGTGTGGTGAGGATTAGAAAATGGAAAGTGCTATAGTATTTATAGCCTTTTCGATTGTTAAGTCTGTTAACATACATATTGTCACATTGCAACCACAAATTGGAATTTTGAGGTTATTTGTGTATTATTATTTTGTGGTTAAGTATTTAGACTGTTCTCAAAAGAACTTGGTTTCTGTCCTGAAGAGCGTCCAACCTGTTCTTTTAGATTTCCAGTTCCATAGGGGGCTATTGTATGCTTTAATTACAATTTTTATTTTCTGTCAGTGTGAAAAATAAAACAGTCACTATAGCCTGGGGCTGTCAAGTATCATGCAAACACATTTAGCAGCCTTGTCATGCCTGCTCATAGCTCAGCCAGAATCTCACATATTTGGCAGAACTGACAGGAGTTGAATTTCACCTTACAGCCACTAAAGAATGTGGCACCAGAGCCTCAGAGAGGAGAAGTAATAAGGAAATGTAGTTCCAAAGGGGGCTGAAGGCAGGACCTAAAGAAGGAGGGAGGGATCTTTGGATGGGCTGAAAGGGAACCTGAAGATGGGGCTGGAATGGAGGATAGAGACTAGGAAGGGATGAGGGTAGAATGGAGAAAGCTGTGGGGGATAGGGATGTAGGAGAAAATTGGGGATGTCTTATTTCAAATCCTCAATAACCCCCAGGCTTTCTGTACCCCTAGATGTGGTCTCCTTTCTCTCCATTCCAAAGTCAGGGATGAGGCATGCTGGCAGGCATACATTTTTAACATGAAGGGTAATTAACCTTTGGCATGATTTGCCAATGGATGTGGTAGATTCTTCATCACTCAGTCTTTAATCAAGAATGCATGCCTCACTAAAACACAAGCTCTAGTTCCAGCACAAGTTACTGAGTTCCAAGCAGAAATTACTGGATGAAGTTCTATGGTTGTTATGCAGGTGGTCAGACTAGCTGATCATAATGGGTCCCTTCTGGCTTTAAAATCCATTAATCTATGTTGTGACACACCCAGCTAGCACAAACTGTGGTTGGAGCATGGAGCCAAACCATGGAGGCTGGGATAAGTGGTGGTTTTACAGCATATGGTGCCAGTTTAAAAATGTTTCATGTACTTTTAGCAGGTTGCATTTTAAAAAGCCTGACCTCCTGATGAACTTCTTCAGAAGAAAGAAACCCTATAATTGCATAAGCTGTCAGAACTTCTGAAGCATAAAGTCATTTAATTTGTGAAGAAAAACAACTTAATATTGTTTTGTTGGAGATAAACTTAACATTAATTTTGTTTTTTATGAAAAAAGAAAAGACAGCTGGCTTAATTTTTTTAAATGTTGGTGCACTGAGATATTAAGAGAATCTGTGCTGACAGTGCATCATACATTTAATTTATTAGCAACTAATGTGTATGATTTGATATCTTACTTTGAGTGGGTTTTGTGTGTTCTTCTAAGAACGGCAGAGTCACATTCAGCAGTTTTGATTATTTCCACATTTGTGTTGCATACTGGGAAAAGGCTCAGAGATTAATCTAAAACAAGGAAACTATCCTGTCATTGAAAAGATACAGTCAGAAAGCTATTTTCTTAGAAATCTGCTTTAATGTACTTTTGTTTAAGAAAACATGCACTTAAATATTTGCCAGTAATTCATAAGGTAATGAAAGTAATTTTCTGATACTACCTTTTAGTAACATGGCATGCATGGCTGTGGACTTCTGGAGATCCGAATTTGAAATCCCTTTTTATACCATACCCACATGCAATACAGGAAATTGCCATTATGGCTTTCACTCTGACTTCTGTCAGAGCAGCTTAACTCTGGCCAGAGACTTTTCCTTAGTTATTACTGAACTATGTTGTTCTTTTATATCAGCAACATGAGACTAAAAATAAAGAATTTGCTTTCTGAAATGTCATTAGAAGCAAAGGATTACTTCATGGGGTTACCTAATTCTGAGAGGTTTGTCAGACTCTGTTAAGTTAGGAACATTTTACGTATGGCTAACCTTAATGAATAGTAAAAAAAAAAAAAATTCTCCTGTGCATATATTAGATTCTTAAAAATGTACCTCTGTCCCAGAAGAGAGGCATGTATTGGTAATTCTCCACTTTGTCATTTTAATATTAATGTCCTGTAATGGTGACCCAATGACCTTTAAAAAAACAGTAAAACGTGTTGTGTATGTCTTTGCCTGCTCTGCTACATCTTTTCATATCAACGAATAGGATTGTAGCATTCAAGTGAACTGAAGACAAAGAGGCATAGGAGAAGAAGAGGAAGTAGTTATCTCTGATGTGTCAATCTCACTGTTCAGCTGCCATTCTTCATAGGCAACAGCCACAGAACAAAAGGAGTGCATGGGAGTAGAAATAGAAGAGAAGGAGGAAGAGTATGTATATAATATTCAATGGTGTATAAAGTCTGTGGGAAGGGGTAGAGCTCATTTGAGATACTGTCAGGAGTGTCCCTATGTGCCCATTGTTTTAATCTAAAATCATCATGCTTGTTTTCATCAGCTTAATAATTACAAGATGGGTAATGTTCAGAGTACTCTCTTACTAGGGTTTTCTGATTTCCTCCCAAAATCAATATGGTTCTGGTCTTTGATGCCTAGAATATTCCCTGACATTTTTTAATTGAATGGAGACATCATTTAAAAGTTAACGCATTAGAGACAGACAGACAACTGTAGAAATGTCGTTGAGTTGAGTGTAGGGCTTCACAAGCTCAGCCAACCTTTCCTTTGTGCAAGTTTGTTCTCATTACTTCTTGTGATACCCTGTTGGACTGCTCGAAACAATTGCTTTCCCTCATTGATGTTCATGCCTTCCCCTCCTTCAGTCAGTGTTGGGCCAGATTTTGCAGGTTTAAACTCCTCTCCTATCGTCAGCCTATCCAAACTCCCTCATCATTTTTGTTCATCTTTGAATTTCCTTTGGTATAATCTTTCCCTGAATTGTAAGTATAGCATCTCATCGGTATTGTGTGAAAACGGACCATCATCTCCCTGTTCTATGACATGCGTTGCCTGTGCAAATAATCCAAAAATTACTCTCTGGTTTTGCTACCATATTGCATTGCAAACTTGTATCCAATTTTCTGTTTACCCTTGTCCCTAGGGACGGGGGTGGGGTATTGGGTTGATGGCTTTCCAAATGTCTCCTTGTCAATAAATATCTGTGTTTTGGGTTATTTTTCCCTAGATAGATTGGGTTGCTATTTTCCAGGTTGAATCTTGTTTCATTTCCTGCCATATATCTAACCTCTTTGGGTTCCTTAGAGTTTCCCTCGCCTCACTGGTGTTTTAAACACCTCATAGTTTAATGTCATCTACAAATGTACTTTCTGTGCAGTTTTTACCAGATCCTTAAATGAAGTAAGCCTGGGTTCAAAAGTACCTCACTAGACATTTCTTCCTGATGAGCTAGATACAGTTTCTGTTTATCATTGCCATTTGTTCAAGATAGATTTTAATCCATGTGACAATGTTGATATTCATGGCACCTTTATCATCCAGCCCAAATTTGGGTCGTGCTAAATTCCAGGGAATCATCTACTCCCGCTTGTTACACACACAAGCGAGTGGAGGTGGGGAAACAATAATAGCATCTCTCCAGCTACAGCCCCTTTGTCTTCAGTGCTGAACATTTTTGTATCAGTCTCTGGGATGTCCTCCCTAAAAGGTTCCCACTTAGCCATTTCAGTTCTTCATCTACAGACAGTGAGAGTGTGTTGAATCACCCTATAGTGAAACTCATTCTGAAGGGATTGGTGAGTCTATTCCCTCTGCTGAGGAAGGCATTAGCGTTCTACCTAAATAGGGTGGTTTTCTGTATTCCTTTTAACCTAACATTTCATTGCTTATAGGGATAACCACAAACATCCAACGAACTGTCCAACATCTGTACAAGTGGATCAGGCTCTATATTGAAGGGTAATAAGTTAGCAAATATTCCTATAACAGTTCCATAAGGGCTAATATGACTGGTGGGTCACTTGCTGGTGGATTCTCTGTACCTTGAAGTCTTTAAACCATGATTTGAGGACTTCAATAACTCAGTCATTGGTTAGGGGTCTGACAGGAGTGGGTGGGTGAGGTTCTGTGGCCTGTGTTGTGCAGGAGGTCAGACTAGATGATCATATTGGTCCCTTCTGACCTTAAAGTCTATGACTTCGGTGCATGCTTTAGAGATACATGCCTATAACTGAAATTAGTTGAGTTGCAAATTGAAGCTCACGACATACTTTCACTAAACATTCTTTAGACTTCAAGATCTGATGCAAGATCTGTTGCATTCAGCTAGGACCCCTCAGTCATCCATCCTTGGACGGTTGAGGTAACGCTTCTTGCCAACAGTGGGAAAGTGCAGAAGCCACTCAAGAAATGATTACTTACCAATAACTGGAGTTCTTTGAGATGATTCTCTGCACATTCAAACTACCCACCCACTTTCCTTGCTAACGCAGAGAACTGTTGTCCAGCAGATCTCTGAGGCTCTGGTGGAAAGGACTGAGGTAGTTGAGGCATCTCACACATTCCATGCCCGGTGCTATGCCAGCGTTCCTTTGAGACTCTCACCACTGACATGCTCAGAGCCATCACAGGGCTGCATAGCGGCCCCAGTGAGCACTGCTTCCTGAAGGTTTGCCATACTCCTGAGCCGAAGGCACCTCTCCCATTTGTCTGAATGTGCCCATCTCAAAGAAATTCAGTTACTCATCCGTAACCTTTGTATTTCATGACTTGCATGTGAAATGCAAATGAAATATTGTATAGAAATAACTGGATCCTCTTCTTGGATTTTGTTCGCTTTGAGATCCAGCAGCAGATGATAGATGTGGATGGGTTTTGCCATGGATTTTACTGTTTTCTTCGTGAAACATATTGGCTATGACGCAGCACCTGAAAAACAGGCAAATTACACTAAGTTCTATTTTTTTCACACCAGCAGTGACAGACTGGGTATCTCACAGTTTGTTCTTTTTACAGACAAACAGCTGTGGCATGATTACTCTGTGTCAGTCCTTACAATAAAGCAGCATTTGCTATGCCTGGTTGCAGAGAATAGGCTTGACAAATGCAGTTTCTCTAACGTCTTTCTTCTGTAGGACACAATAGGCAGTAAAAAGAGGATGGAGCTTGTAAAAATTCCAGTTGCTTCCTTTTATTTGATTGTGGTGTCTAAAATTATGCAGTCCCATGTATACAGCCACTTCATGGCCAGAGAAGAAAAACACAACTTTTTAAAATGTATCATTCGTACTGATACTGGCCTGTTCACTGCTTGGACGCTAAACAGAGCCCATCTCCCTTTCCCCTATCAAGGGTGTGAATAAACAGGGTCATGAGTTCGGAGCACTCATGAATTAGCAAAATCTAAACCACCCCATCTTTTCACACATTCCTCCAGTGCTGCAAGTGGACTTTACTTCTGAGTAATGTATGCCTAAGAGAGTGTTTACTAGATATTTTAATGCACTCTAAAGGGAATAGCTGTGAAAAGTCACAATAACAATTAAAATTGATGGTGGCTTTGTGATTTCATTGGGAATTTATTCTCATTTGGTGACTCCTGTCAGTTTTAAACAACTGGGGGGAGAGGGGGGAGAATTTTGTTTGTGGTTTGTGATGGACCTGGGGCTGCTCTGTAATAAGTTATGAACACTACACATGGTAATCTAGTTATCAGGATTGAATATGTTGGTTTAACTGTTTAATAGTAGCTATTGGGAAAACCAGCAGGAAACAATGACTTGAGATAGCCCCTCTATATGACAGAGTTTAAGAGCCTTTTGCTTTGATGTACTGCCTCCGACCCCTTGTGGAGCTCACCAAACTGGTTTTGGGCAACGGAGTCCAAGCTAGGGACGCTGAGGAGGTCAAAGCCTGACTAGTTTTTAAAAGACTTTGGCTCTCCTATGCTCCATCAGGGGAGTGGTAAGCCTTTAAGTAAGATAGACATTCATGTGGTTCTTTTCTTCTTCTAAAATCCTTTCTCTCTCCTGTTCTGCTTTGTTACTATTGGTTAAAGAAGGCTGTCTGGGCACTGTATTCACCGCTTGTCATAAACTCCCAAAGGGAAGAACTGCAGGAACCAAACCCAGGGCTAGTCGACACTAGAATCACTAGTGGTGCAGCGATACTGATGTAACTGTGCTGCTGTAGCTAGTGCTAGTGCAGACGCTCTATGCCAGTGGGAGAGCTCTCTCCCATCGGCATAATTACTCCACCTCCCCGAGCAGCGGTAACGATGTTGGAGGGAGAGCTTCTCCCGCTGACATAGTGCTGTCCACACTGGCAGTGTAACTTACATTGCTCAGGAGGTTGACTTTTCCACACCCTGAGCGACTTAAAAGTTATTCCGAATTAAGTGCTGGTGTGTACAAGCCTCCAGTCAGAATTGCTAGGTAAGCATGGTCAGTATACAGTGTACTGCAGTCCAGGACCTCATCTCAGAGTAGGAGAATCACATCATTCCACTCCAGGAAAGGTAAAGGCCTGATATCTGGGGTGGAGAGGGAGAGGGGTGTATGCTCAGAGACCAGAGTGGAACCAGAGGAGTTTCTGGAGTCCCATAACTGTGACATTTGCACCTATATATTTTTGAGGAGCAGTAAGCACTCAAAGTAGCTTTAATAGCTTATGAAAGAACAATTGTATCTTTCCAGTGGATATGACCTTTGGTCTTCCAGCTTGGATTTCCCATTGATGTATATGTGCAAGCATTGGTGGAGACGTCCTTCTGACTAAAAACGTTGCAGGTTGTTGCCTCTTACTTAGTAGATAATTTTTCTTTAGTTACAGTTTCCTTTCCTGGCATCATATTGCTATTAAAATCCCGTTGTTCATCATGATCTGTTGACCTTCCTGGAATGTAGAATAAAAAAACCTTATCTATACCAACCCGGGAAAAAAACCCAAAATTTGAATCCTGTATGTTTTAAGAACTTGCTTTTTTAGAGGCCTCAGTTTTTAGGCCACATCCATTGCTTTTGGAATTTCAGTTTTGTACTTGAGAAGTGTCAAAATGCCAGTAAGCATCGGTTATGCTTTGTATGGAAAATATATTATTTGTTTTGAAAACAGAAATCATGTAGTTCTTCTAGCTTCTTCCTTCAATGCAAGTTTGTTCCTTATGGTCTTGTTTTGTACTGCTTGTCCAGTCTAATTTTACATACCACAGGGCGTCCAGCACTTACCCTGGAAAGACTATTCCATATTTTGATAAAACTCACCATTAGGAGGTTTTGAATAGCATTGGAGACTTACATGTATTTATGGAGAACAGTTAAACATTCTGAGGGGATATTCACGCTGAAGCTAGATTTTTTGTTTTTTGTTTTGTTTAAAAAAAGTTTCACCAGTAAACCATCCATATGTCACCTTCAAACTCACCTCATTTTGTATTTGTATATTTGTATATTTATATACATTATTGTATATTTTTATACATTATGTTGTATATTTTTGTAGACACTGTTGTCAATTCAATATTGCAACATGAAAGAGAGAGCATACAAAGTATTAGTGATGAGGTGCTGTCTCTTATTTAACTTTAAAAGATGTTTCAAGGGAGCCTTGAAATTCTTAGTACCAGTATTCATTTTATAGTGTAGAACTAAGGTTGTTGAAAGTTTTCTTACCTTGACATTCGAGGGCAGGGTGATCAGTCTTCAATATCCCATAAAAAAAGGAGCAAGAGAAGTGGAATTTAGCACTAAAATCTTAGTTCCACTGCCAGTCCTGGAAAAAAATAAGAAAGGAGAATAGTTGAATATAAATAGAAAAAATTAAAATGATAAACACTGGAAGGGGTAAAAACAAACGAGAGTTCTGTAGCACTTTAAAGACTAACAAATTTAATTTCACCAGTCATAAGCTTTCGTGGGCTTCAGCCCACTTCCTCAGATGAGCTTATGCCTGCTGAAATTACATTTGTTAAAGTGCTGCAGAACTCTTGTTGTTTTTGCTGTATACAGACTAACACGGCTACCCCTCTGGAACTGTTCTGCTGGAAGGGGTTAGTGAAGTTTGGGGTGTGAAATCTGCAGTCATTCTCTATACGTCAGTTCTCCCCATGAATAGAGTAGGTGCAGTTAGTTTTGAAAAAAATGAATCATTACAAAATATCATTCTTACTGTGATTGTCCCTGTAAAAGTCAAATGTTTGTTGATATCTCAAGAGAAGGTTTAATTTGAGGCATCATAATTGGATGAAATGACACCAAACAAAACTCATAAAATTCCCATATTGCACAAGAGACTCTGTTGCCACTCCTGGGTTCTGAACAGGAACTAGAATAAGCTTAATATCATTGTGTACAAGAAGTGTTTTGAAAAAGGTGTGTGGGGACACGAACTCGCTTTGAACCCTCTTGTCTTAAGCAGGTGATCAGAGCATTATTGTTAGTGTCTGTTGTAAGTGATATGCCTCTGGGTTCAAGCAGAGTTCAGCCAAGAGTCCCACATCATAGTGAAACCTGCCCTTGAACCAAGGTTTGCTGGTAAAAGTTATGTGGCAAATGCCTTTAGTTTTAGTGTTCAGCATGTACAGTATGCAGAGTAGTGCCATTTGTTACAAAAATGGGATTAAACGATCATTCAGTGACTGTAGCTGCCCTAGTTCTGTAGCTAAACCATCTATCTAGCAGTAAACAGCTTTTAGAGGTCTCTGCGCTGAAAACGTTTATTAAAAATTGTTATATTTTTAAGAAGCATGACAGTTAATGGTTCTTTTGACACGTAAGAATTGGGACTAGTTGAACAATATTCATTGAGATGTAGTAACCACAATGTTCATTCGTTAATATTCTATACATTATTAGTAATAATATCATATAGGCCTGATACCTTCTCTCAGCAAAACTTTGAAAAAGAGAGGCAACACATCCCTTATCAGTTTTTATGGGGTGCATTACCTCATCAGCTAAACCAAATATTGTTGTGTGAATTCTTCATAATTAAAACTGTGTAACTTAAGATCACAAAATGAACTTTTAATAAAAAAAATTTAAATGAACTTTCAAGTTTAGAAATGGTATGCATAGTCAATTAGTACAATTACAGTTCAGATGCCAAATGTACACAGTTGAATCCTATTTGGGCTTAATGCAGGTTGGGATCTGAGCTCATTGACTCTCAATCTATTAACACAATAAACCGATTTCATAGAGCATATACACTTAATATTGCTATTGCAAACAAAGTCTCTGAATTAGAAGATGGAACTAGTAATTAAATCTGAGCAAAGTTTCTGGTTTTCTTTGCAATTAATTTTTATGGTGAAATTAACAAAAATATTCACAAATGTATTCAAAATTCACAGTTGATGAAAAGTGTTTCATGTGGGCTTGAAAACAAAGGCTTCACTTTATATGCTGATTCTTTTGCACCACTCTGTAATTAAGGTCTTGTCTACATATAAGTTGCACCAATTTACTAAACTGAGACCATCTTTGTGTGTGGACTCATGTCGATTTGAAAATGGTTACATTGGTTAAGTTTACACCTGTAAATTTACCAACAGCCCTAAGCCAGTTTTAGAGTGATAAGTGTCCTCACACAAAGTTGTCCTGGTTTAACGAATTTGGTATAAAATCACACCTTTATTTAAACCAGGATAACTTGGTGTGTAGACCAAGCCTAACACAGATGACTTTTGTATTTAGTAGAAAGGGTGTCTAATCTCACTATTCTGTAGTGTAACCAGTACCCCTGAAATTCTGTAATACTTAAAGTGAAATTAATGTTAACATGGTGGAGATGATTCTAAGGCAAGCTTTAGCATAACACATAGTTAACTGCAGTTTCACTCTGGTATAATCAAGACATTGCCAGTGCTAGAAACCTTGTATTTCCACATGTAGGTGGACAAAGTATACATTTTAAAACCCTTGGAAAATATATGCCTAGGGAAGTGGATAATACACTATGTCATAACAAAAAAAAAAATTGATTCCTGTTAGGCATACCTCGTATGACATCGTTATTATAGAATTCATCTAGCCAATGAAATACTACAGGATCACAGCAACAGAATGAAGTTCTATTAATTGCTTTCTCTGTCTATATTCCCACATTAAAAACAACATCAGTGTGGAGCTACAGTTAAGTATATACCAATAATTTAGGGTAAAAAAAATTATAGGGTATTGTAATTATCCCCAAAAAACTTCACAGGTGTTAAACTCAGAGTTAAACCTTAACTTAAAGGAATTCCAAATTGGTTAAGCTATGGAAATGCAGAGTTAGGGCACCCAAACAATCTTAACTCTGCCCTGTAGTGCTGAGTCATGTAATAATTATATGATTGTGAATAGACATTTTAGTATATGTGGTACTTGATTAGCTTAAAATGTTTTTTAAGGACACATACTTGATTTTTTCCCCTCCTCATGGTGTCACTATAGGGCAGAGTTGAGGGCATATATATGGGTTAGAGTATCTGAAAATTCCATTGTTTATTTCCCGATTTGATTGAGAGAGTGAACATTTTGGGGCAGAGAGAGTTATAACCAAAGCAGTTTAAAATTTTAAATAAATTTTAAAAAATCTTGAAATATAAAATTCCTCATTGTCTTAGACCATAATGGGTCTAAAATTAGTCTTCACAGAACTGTATATACACTGTTTAAAAATCTGCACAGAACTGTTCTTATCTATGCAATTAGCATTACATGAGACATAAATGTTACAAGGCTTTGACACATGGGTTTATTCCATCTGACACACATTACATCCCTAAATGACAGTCCTACCAGAAGAAGAACCAAATTCATTCCCCAAAATGAAATCCACATATGGCCAGCCCAGCTCATAGCATACTTCTATGAATTCTGTGAAATACTCCTTGTGATTTTTTTTCATTTAGATTTGTATCTAGTTATAAAGTTCCTGAATGAAATACAGTTACAAGAGAATAAAGATAGATTTGCACATTTCCAAAATCTTGCATATTTTGTCTTCATTTTTCATTAAATACTTTTAGACACTAGAAATTCTTAGCAAAGTAATACCTTATGTGCTGTATGCATCTATCTCCTGATGTTTGTCTAAACATTACAATCCTTTTTTCCCATGAAAGTCCTTTAGCTTCATGATGTCACTGTTGTGGTGTATCTAAATAATAATTTTGTTACAAAAATATTTACAAAAGGATGTAGATTTAAGTAGTCCAAAGGGATACAAATAATGAGGGAGAATTTCTCTCCGAAAGGTACTGTAGATAGTTTGGAAAGGAAGCTATGTTAGCTCATGCATTAACATCAGCAGAATAAACTCAAAAGTCGACAAGGATAATGGAAAAAAGTATTCACAATTTCCATTCACAAATCTACTTCTTATTTAGAATTAGGCTGAATAACTTAGTGTCTACACCCCAGAAATGAACAAAAGCTTTATTCAAAACAGACGTCTGTTGGAATGTACCAGGAAAAATCATCAGACTGCATTAAACCAGTCAGACTGGATTTCCAGAATTGAAAACATTTACTGCATATTCAGTGGTTTTTATAACTTTTGGCCCCTCGTCTAGTATTTTCAGTTTATAAAAATAATTGAAAAGATTAAACTAGTATTAATGCAACAGGAAAACAATTTCTTTTAAAAGTAAAAGGAAAGCAAAAAGCAATAAACTACTTGCCAGTGCAGTGCCTTTATGACCTAATGTCCAGAAATATCTTCTTTCTGTGCCAACGGGTTCAAGTCTGGTACAGAAAGTCTAAGCTAACTTCTTGAAGTTAGCTTTATTAATCTTCTGTTGTGCCGATAAAAGTTAAAAGAAAATTGTAGAAAATATGCGACTAGCTTTCAGATTTACTGCATAGAACTTAACTATATAGATTATAAACTCTGATATGTGGGACACACACAAGCCTCTTTGAACTGTAACAGTCTCCGTAAGCCATAAAAAGGGATAGTGAGATGTCGAATAGTTTTTAGTTTTTGTGGGGTTTTTTTTATATTTTTGCTTCTGTGAGAGCTTCTACTATTCTTTTCCATTCACTTCCATTTGAGTGATTTTGCTTGAGTTAGTTGTGAGCATCTTAAAGGCTTCTCCATGCCCTTTACCTCCTGTCCTTTATCAGGAAGTGTCTTTTAACTCTAGCAATAATAATGCTTTTACTTGAAGAAGCATCTGAGAATGTCCAGGCATGGTTTCCCTTTCTTTTTTGTTCTCCCCTGCTCAGTGACGAGAAGACCACTATAAATCTGTTGCAGCTCTGGAAATAGCTAGCATACAATAAATCCAAGTCCTATTATCCTCTTGTAATCAATATAAGTAAGCCACCATGTTTACTTTTTGGCCTTCATGTTCAGTGTATGTAGAAAGATTATAGCTATAATTTAGATGCACTATCCATAGAACTTAGTGGCATATATTTTGTATAACCTGATTCTATTTTGTTGTTGTTAAGCTGTGCTATTTTCAACATGAAACTTGAAATTCTATAAAAGGATATATTTGATTTGACTTTAAGCACAGGGCAGAGATTTTTCTGATAAGATTTGTAAAAACCAGAAAGGGGTTTAACGTTATGTTGGTTTGAAAATTTTCCTGGTATTTCTTTGGCTGCACATATCTCCAAAATGTCATGGCCTAGACTTTCCAAGTGTGTGTGTATGTGTGTGTGTGTGTACGTACTTGCTGAAGGGAGGTGCCTCTTTGCTTTTTTTTTTTTTTTTTTTTTTTTACTTTGGGAGTGAAGAGAGGATGGCAGAGTTGTGTTTAAGTGTATACAGAGCAGTGTTTAAACCACCAGTATTATAAATGGGTATGAATATGGACTTTCATAATACAAACTGACCATCATCCAACTCCAGGTTTTGCTGCAGCAGCTCCTGGCTTGGGCCAGAGATTGGGGGCTAAGAGCCCGTGGCAAATATGATGGAGCAACAGTCCGATATGATATATGGAGAGGGGAGCAGGACCAGGAAGGGACATGTAGTTTGCAGGGTGCAGGACTGGAATATTGGAAGAATCTAAAGAAGCAGGGCTCCCTGGTCTCCGAATGAGGTGGCAAGAGGAGGAAGCACATGTCAGATGAGTAAGACAATGTCAGGGATGGAGGGGAATGAAAGGTGCTGTGGGTCCTGGGCACATGTAGGGGAGAAGGGACATAGAGGGGGTACAGGGAACCAATATGTGGTGTAATGGGGGTGTGCACAGGGAATCAGGAGTGGAGTGTACCTGAGGGAACACAGAAGGAGGTGCACAGTATTACGGAGCATAAAGAGAACATGGATGCAGTTAGGGAGCATGTAAATGAGACAGGGAACCATGTGTGCCAAAGTATGTACAGCACCTAGCACAAAGGGACCCAGATCTCACATGGAAACTTTGGGCTCTAATATGGTATAAATAATAACAAAAGATTTAATGGCAGAGGAGACCTTGCTTAATCTTTCAACTATTCTTTTCCAGACATTGTACTAGTTGTGGGGGGTGGGTTCTGTGTAAGCTTTTTGTAAAGAAAATGTATTATTATTTTTGAGGTATTAGCTGGAGTCTACTAAAACAATCTTTCAAGCTTAACTCTTGATGAACTCTTAATTCGTTTTTTGCATTGATCATGGAATTACGATGATGAATGGGGTAAAGGCAGCTGAACAGAGCTCAAGTTCCCCACATTAGGAAAAACTTCCCATGTAACTCCTTTTTGCCATGTGCCAATTTCACATTTATTTTATTATTTCACATGAATAAAGAGAGTAGGTGTCCTCTATTTGCTAGGCATGTCAAGGAGTGTCACGAGTATTATTTCCTTCAGAGAGAGGCATAAAGATCATCACATCAAGTTCTCGGGAGCTCTTCCACTACTTTAAAAAAATGATCATTATGAAACTATTAAAATGTGCTGTTGGCCACATGACAGTGTTTGCACTTCATAGGTTTCATGTTCAGATTTTGAAAAAGAAATTGCAGCAATGCTTTCAAGATCATTTTCATGCTAATTAGTACATTATGCTAAATTATTTCATCTGTGTGCAGTAATATAGATTTGGTTAAAGTTAAGTGACAGTTTGGCAAGATATTGGGCTAACTTACTGGTTAGTCTGTTCAGCTTATCTAGACTGAGATTTTTCCTTTTGTCATTAACTGCAAGTTTTTATGTTCAGTACTAGTCCAGCGTCTGTATATGGGATCCCAGGGCCTGCTGGGATAGGGTTTTACACTTGTGCTGTCCTTTTGCCCTTTCATTGAACCCTTTTCATTTCAGTCATGAGCAAACAGTCAGTGCCTGAACTAACAACCCTGCAATCCTCCAAAGCACGCCTCGCTTACAGTACCAAACAAAGGGAGGCCCGCGTGGGCCGGCCCAAGCCAAGGAATGCAGCTTCAGGGTTCTGCTCCATAAATTTAACCAGCACGACAAAAAGGAGATAATATGAGCCTTCGTGATGATCTGAAAGGGGGAGGTTTGTGTCCCATTGATTGCGGTCTGGCCCATTGCCAGGCCCCGAGCCTGACCGACAGTTGAACCATATCGTTAAGGCGTGTAATACAGCTCAAGTGTTGTACAGCAGCCAATGAGTACATATCCAGAGGGCAAAAGTTTATAAAGAGTTGAGGCTGTCCTATTTAACCCTCTCACACTGCTTGTAATATATACTGCTGCCATTCAGAATAGTCATATTGCTATTAAAAAAGTAAACCTTCAGGTTTTTTTACTTTAAAAAAAATACATCTGATCTCTAATGCACAGCAGATTTATAAAGTGATTTGAGAAAAATATGTAAAACTGATCCTTCAAAAAAAATTCCCAACCTACTTTCCTTTTTCAATCATTCTTTATTCAAAGTAACTTTGAGAGTTTTTTTGTTTGGCGATATTTCCTGTCTAGGTTGTCGTACAGTCTATTTCATACAGACAGAGCTATTTATTACCCTGATGTCACCTCATTTAGTACAAGTGCTGGTATATTTTATAGGTAATTTCACCACCTGATAACTGCTGTTAATATGTTGTATTGCATGTTCTACCAATTAATTTAAAGTGTTCTTTGCAACTGTAAATTTTAAAAGTCACAGCCAACCTATTTAGCACCTTTGCCCCTTTCTGTTTGTCTATCTGAAGAGTTTTGTACAGCACCTCTCACTGGTATCATCTGTAGCAGATTTAAAAATACGTATGCCAGGGTCTTGAGACAAATACCATTCTTTATCGAGGATATCCACTTTGTATGGCCTTTTCATGATATGCAATTTAGTATTTAGCCCTGTATTCTGGTTTTAAGCCCGTTAGTTAGCTTACTTTCTCTAAAGGTTCTTCTTGCCCAAACTATGAAGCTGTACAACAAAATAGTTTTCTTATTTAATGTAATTGAGGGATCACACATTGGTTGTCGTTACAAAGTGGCAGCTCCTGGTACATGCTAACTTTTTAATGGTGATCTCTGTAGCAATTGTCCTACTACAGAAGACTAATTCTCCATCTAGTCCAGCACCCCACCTCTGAAACAGTCAATTCTAGAAGATTCAGGAGTAGGGTGTAATAATCCCACATTGTACCTAATTGTGAAATACTATGCCGTGGAGTGGGATTTCTTTTGACTTCAAGTTATCAGCTTGTGCCCTGAAGCGTAGGCCTTGTGATTTTTAATCTTAGCTAAGGCAGCTGCAGCACATCTTATTCAAATAAGTTCTAATCCTTTTTTGAATTTTGGGAGTTAAAAGTAAAGGCTTATACTTGCATACAAGATAGCTGTGAGTTATCTGACATTCGTGACTCATCCTATTAAGAATTAGAGCTATGTGTGATTTGCTTTAACCAACATTAAAGAGGGAGAATGCAACTCCTAGGTCACAATGCTGGGAAAGAAATAGTTTTCTTGGGCCGCAGAAATCAGTGATGTATTTGAAGGAGGTAATTGTCAAAGTCCATCTGCCTTTTTATTTTTTAAACTGGAGTGAGGGAAAGAGTTCTTCAGCATCTTAAAAAAAAATCCTGATGAAACAACGATCATGACATCAGCTATCCAGGCCAAAACTGGAAGCTAATAAAGGCAATAGTATATTTTCTGGTTGTTATGTTTTTTTAAATGTCAAATCTGTTAAAAATGACAGTTACACTAATCCCTGGGACTAAATAGTCAAAAGGGGCATGTGTGCACGCACATGAATGGGGTCTGAATTACGTAATTGCAAATGCATCCAGGCAGTTGGCACACCATCATCCAGTTTGCAAATGCAAGTTTTAGTTAGACTGTACAAATATCCGTTCTGGTGTGGGTGTCACAGGTACATTCATTTTTTTCGGGCAGACCTGTTGCTTTCCTGTTTTGAAAACGTGGCCCTCAGGGTCTGCCTTAAATGTATAAAGGCAAAATGGGACTGCATTCACCTCACCCTTAAATCAGTCTGTTATAATTATCAAAGTCATAGGAGATTTTACATAGTGTCTGCACTAAAACACACAAGGCTCATTTCCGATCTGATCTCGGATTAAAAAAAAAAATAGTGGATTAGCTACATTTTTGAGGAGCTGGCAAGAGCAGCCTCCATAATAAACAGTTGCTTACCCAGGACACTATGGTCCTCCAAAAGCATATTAGGTCAGATAGAGGTCTTCCTCATCTGAGCTGGTAGATTCCTCAAAGGAGGAGTGATTTGACTGTAAGTGGGAGGTTTTAGCCCTAGGCACTGTTTACTTGCATGTTTTTGCTTGAAACTAGCATATTGGGAGCACATTTCACAAGTACAATGCATTCCATGCATTTGTTGGAATAAACAACTCAGATGAACCTTCTTCAGTGTGTAGTCAGTAGGGAGCTCCCTGGCTGCATGTGATTTTCACAGATTTTTTCAGTTCACTCGGATATTCTGATGCCAAATCCAACATTGGATTTCATGTGCATTTGTATCACACTTAAAGGCATCTGTGTCTCTGAACTGGTGAATGAGTTACATTGTAGAGCAGTGACAACTCATCAGTTTGTTTGCAGGAGTTCATATAATCATCTTCTCTGCTCCTTCTTGGAGTTTGCACCCCCTGACCACAAAATTGAACAGGAAGCAGCTGTAAATAACCTTTAAAAATGAACACAAACTTCGTCAGAGCAGTCACAGTCCAACCAGGAGCTTTAAATTAGAGTAGGGTTGCTTGAAGTTGGGCACAGTTCATTAGATATTGATTCTCTCAGTGTGGAGTTTCTGTCCTCCAGACCCCCTCCAGTCCTGTTTCCACCCCTTCACTCAACTGGAACCTCTCTTGCCAAGATCTCTCATGACCGTTTATTAGCCAAAAGCTCAGAACCTGTACACCATCCTCATCCTCCTTGACCAGTCAGCCACCTTTGATGTCATCAACCATGCTCTTCTTGAAATCTTACCTTTCCTTGGCTTCCATGACTCTGTGCTCTCTTGGTTCTTCTCCTACCTCTCTCCAATCCCGTCTTCTATAGGTCCTTCAGAGGCTCCTTTTCTAACTTTCTGGGAGGGTTCCACGAGGCTTTGTCCTTGGTCCCTTTCTCTTCTCCTTCTGCGCCTCATCGCTGGGTAATCTCATTCACAAACACAAATTCAGGGTTCCTAAGCAAGCTCAAGCCCTTCCCAATACCTTCTTTCTTATTATAACATCACCATCCTTTTCTGTCACTCCAGGCCTGTAACCTAGGTGTTATTTTTAACTGGAGTTTGTCTCTAAGCCCTCGCATCCAGTCTGTGTCTACATATTTGCCAATTCTTTTTGCATAACATCTGTAAGAGCTTGTCTAAATGACGAGTTAGTACGTAGCAATCTGGGGGGTAAAACTACAGCACTCCAGCATGCCGCAAACTACCTGTCTGCATGGACCCTGTTGCTGCACAGCAAAAGTTCCCTAGTGCTCTTTGCATACTGCTGTTTCAAACCGCAGTAGGTCAGTGCGCACTAGGGAACTTTTGGTGCACAGCAGCAGATAGTGTATGGCAAGTTGGAGCACAGTAGATTTACACCCTGGCATGCCACACGTGAACTTGCCATAGACATGCCCTAAAATACAGCTTTTCTTATTCATCCATACAGCTAAAACTCTTGTCCAAGCTCTCATCATCTCACATCTGAATTAAGCCTTGACAAATGCAAAGCATTTTAACAAGTTGCTGCTGCTTATATAAAATAAATGTTTTTTTAGCAGTTAAATCATTTTCTCTTCCATCAATTTAGCACTTTTCAGTGTCCTTCATACATTTCATTCACCCAACACCCATCTGTGATATAGGTAAGAAATTATCCTCATTTTATGTATCATGGAAATAAGACACATGGAGATGAAGTGACTTGCCCAAGGCCACAGATGGAGTTAGTATCACAGCTTTTGGTCTTGTGCTCAGACCACTATTCAGAGAAAAGTTGAAATAGTCTTCCTCCTCTTACCTTTAGAGACTGCCTCATCTCTGTTTTTTAAACACAGTAAAACCCTTTTAGAAAAAGTCCT
Source organism: Emydura macquarii macquarii (assembly GCF_026122565.2). Classification (NCBI taxonomy): domain Eukaryota; kingdom Metazoa; phylum Chordata; order Testudines; family Chelidae; genus Emydura; species Emydura macquarii. The sequence goes on from NW_027132905.1 coordinate 47,413,288, forward strand.
TAATATATTATGTGCACCAAACTCTTTCCACAGTTAAATAGAACACAAATTTTAACCATCTTTCTTCAAAATACCAGCAGTGATTGAATTGTTTCCTGGATTGATAACCTGCCAAATTTCCTTTGTTTAAACTGATGTTGTTTCCTAATTATTTAAAGGAAAAAAAGAATTGTTCCCAGCCTGGAACTTTGTATGCCAAGTTACAGCCTGGAGGAGACGTCTTACAGATGAATTTTATACAAATGTGAAAAACAGGATTTACAATGGAAACCTTGACCCAGCTTTAACTATACCAGCACCAATAAGTTACTGTTTTAATAGGGTACCGTGACTAGGCTGTTAAATTGGAAAACTGCAACACCTTTCTTAACTCTGACATTGGTGACAGTTGCTTGCAGTTGTGTTTTGGCAGCAAGGAATAGGACTAGCTGAGGAAATTCATTACTAGCAGGAGTGTTGAAGAACTTGATGGCTTCAAAGAGGGGGGTTTTTTTTAGGTGCTTGTCTCTGATTTATGTAGAAGTATTTGTCAGCTGGAAGGGAGCCAGGGTCCTCGTCTAGGTGTTTTGGGGAAGGGTTTGGTAATAGGGAGGATGGGTAGGGCTGAATAGGCTTTGTGGTATGTCTATCCCTAATGTTCAGTAACTTCCAGAGCAGTTTATCTAGATGAGTTTGTGGCTAGCTGACCCTGTGTGATGGGTCGAGTGATGTGCCACCCTCTTCTGACTCTGGATCGAATTCTGCATACAGCAGCCTGTTCCAAGTCCTAATGTCTCAGATCATATTCTGGGATTTGGATTGCTCCAGACTATATTATGTACTATTGCATGCACAATTCCATTGAAGGCCTGGTGGATAAGGTACAAATAGTGCCCAGCACAGAGGCATCTGGGCTTTAAGCCACATTATGATGAAGAGAAAGTGTGTCTGGAAATCTGACTGGCAATATTGAAACCCAGATAATCTGTCTCCTACCTTATCCCTTTCCAATAGAAATTGGCAGAGACAACCCCTCAAAATGAAAACAATCCTAGTGAACTTCATCTTCACCTTGTATGTGACCATATAGTTCTTGTATGCAACCGTTTCCATTTCTCTGTTGAGCTAACTGATCTTCACCTTAACCATTCATTTGAGAATTGCAGTGAAGTCCTCTGGAAATGTGTAAAACTGATATGTCCCCCAAAAGGAACTGTCGTCTTGAAAATACTTAATTTTTCTTCTTGCAAAAGACTTGATGCAATGGCATCTGAAGTACTGTTCCCAGTGCTCAAACACGCAGAATTTATGTCATTAGAGAGACTAAATCACAAATGTTTTTAAGATCAGTGAATCTAGTAATCCGACAACATTTTTTGGATCTCTTTAAATCCTTCAAATAAACTTAACTCCTGGGTTGTTTACTGAGCTCCTTTTTAAAAAAAAAATATATATATACATACACATACATACTATTGAACAGATCAGGATATTTAGATCAGGATATTTCCCTGTACCAAGGAAAAGCTTATGATCTACTGATGTAAACATGTCTTTAACTGCCTTTAGTTTTTTTAAATGGGTCAAGTGACAAGGGTGGCAGCTTTCTTATCAGGAAGACCGCTTTAGAAAATCTCACAAGCTTTTGTTTCTTAGTGAGGCCACAACTTGCAATGCAGTGTTTTACCTGGAGGAGTTTTCTTTGTTTCTCTTATTATGTTTCTTTTCCATGATGGAAAGAGATGGAATTTGATTTTCTTACAACTACTATGATACTTTGAATAGCAACTTTTGGTTTGGTGATGAGGAAATGGAAAGGTGCGATAGAAAAAACAGGCAAAAACTCTCATTTATGTGTAATTTGGCAAAGACTGAATTCCACAGAGATTCTGTTTGCAAGACTTCTCTGTTCATTTCTTTTTATTTACTATAGTGATACTTTCCAATCTGGCTTTTTAAATAGTTTAATCCCAAACTAATCTGTGTAAAACCAAAAGAAAATATTGTATAGACTCCTTTAAATAATGTATTACAAATTTTGCCCTCAAATATGTATGCGCCACTTCTGTTGACTTCAGTGAGTATTGCACCTGTGTACCTGAGGGCAGAATTTGGCCATATATAATTTAAATAGTGACTGTGCAGACAAACCTAGGGTATTACATGGAACAGAGGGCTAGAAAATATAATTTGTACAAGTACTAATCAATTGACTATGATGGGTCACTTATTTATTTTTGTTCTGCAGCCTATTAAATATGCTGTATACCCTGTTTATCACAAGTTCTCACCAGTGAGCTATGTAAGTGCCTTGTTGCATCAACTGATTCACTGATCGATTTGAACACCAAACCTTTTTAAAAAAAAATTTGAAGCCCTTTTGGCTGAACCACAGAAATACTGTGGATTGTTAAGTAAAAACCAACCAATTAACACAGCTACAATAATACAAGCCTTACGGTTTTTAAACATGCGTATAGCAAATTGAAATAAGAATCTCAAGTGTCACGCTTCGTCTGAACAGTGAAGCAGTGTACTGTGAGCCACAACCTTCTGACACCATTCACAATCTCTTTGTGTCTCCATTGAGCAGCACTTTTTCCTGCTGTGACTAGTAGACATAAGGGCATTTCTGTCTTGTATTGCCTTTGTGTGCTTATTAAAAAAGAATCAGCAAATCTGTTGAGTGCATGTTTAATGTAACACAGATGTGGGCACACCATCGTTCATTCTGCTTTATAGATTTTCAGCTTTTTGTATTTCATCGGTGTTGCTTATGATTTACAGAGCGTAACTTGAGACAGCAGAACAAATTGTAGATTTAAAAAAAAAAAAAAAAAAAAATCAAGTACTGTGGAATGTTTTTAACTGTCCAGACCAAGCAAACCAATTTGCCCAGGGCTGATGGACTAAGACAGTCAATGCAATTTGTGTTGTTATTAGCGCACTTAATTAAAAGGCAGCTGACCTTCTTATCAGCAAGAGAAGAATTACCTTTTATCACCAGGTTGAACATCTTAGCACCAAAGAGCCATGAGGAACAATAAATAAATCAGCTTAGTAGACACACTGTACTCCTAACTTTTTCCAGTCTAACTCATAAATTGCCAACAGTCTTTCAGAAACACATTGCAATGCCTAGCACTTGTCTTCTGTTTCTCGGACTTGCTCCTAGGCCAGACATTGGAAACCAGCACTCTCTGATGTTCTGATTTCTGCAGACTGTTTTTTATTAGAAGGACCTGTTCCCTCCACATCTCACAGCAGTCTCACGAGCCCACCTTTCATATGCTTTCAGTCACTGTGCTGCAGAAGAGAAACAGGCAAAATCTTAGTAAAAAATGACATGATTGAGTGCTACTGGAAGAATATTATATATTGAAAATTATTGAACACTTTGCTGCTGCCTATTCCAGGGCAGATGGATTAATGGTCCATTATTCATTTCACTTTCCTGAATGCATAATGGAACAGTCTTTCATTGAAAAGTTAATTATTGACCTGTAGCTTAAGTTTAAACCTTTTTGTTAAGATTAAGCCAGTCATTCCTTAAATCTGTCACTACATAAGCGTTTCTAAATCACTTGTCGCTACAGTATCTGGGTGCTGCAGAAAGATTAAAGAGCCAGTGGGAGCTGCCCAGAAGCAGTAATTTCTCTGTTGTTCTTCTCTTTTTTTAAATGTAGGGTATTCAGGCACCTTGCCTTTTCTTTGCGGCTTATGTGTGACAAAGATGTGGGACTAACAGGAAGATGGAAAGATAGTAAGGGTGGGACACTGCTTCCTATTATAGGAGTATGTTCCATAACCTTCAAACATTTTGCATTTTCATAAAGAAAAACACATTGTATTTAGTATTGTTTTATAATTGTAGAAGCTGGTGGGGATTTGCATGTCTTGCACACAGACTTCATCAACAGATCTAGAAGTACTTAACGTTAAGCCAGCTTTACCCCATGAGCTTTTATTATTCCTGTTTTACCTATGGGAAAATTGAGAGGCAGAAGTTAAATGACATGGCCAAGATCACAGACTGAGCCAGTAGCAAAGATGGGGAAGGGACAGCAGGATTCCTAGTCTCCTGTTCTAACCACTTGACCTCAGTTTTTCCCCTTTCACTTCCTTTTACATTGTCTTAACTACCCCCATCCATGGTCTTTTGAAATTCTTCACCAATTTTCCCTGCTCGTACCAGGCTTTTAGGTAATTCTTCAGTAAATTATAATCTTTGTTTAAACATTTTAGATTGTGATCTTAATGTGATCATTTAATGCTCAGGTAGCCCTAACTCAGACAGATGCAAGTGATGAAAAATTACTGTTTGAAATAAACATTTTATTTCACTCCTCTTAGTTTTTTGTAAATTAATTCCCTTTTTCTCTCTCTATATATATGTAGGAAAATACATAGTCACACCTGCAGTAGAGATCTCATACCATGCAGCCCTAAAATGCTCATAGACCATTTCTGATTTATATGTGCGTATTAATGCCATTTTTACCGGAGATCTGTATGAACTGAAACTGGTAAAAAGGTTCTTTTTTCATAGGTTCAGGGTGAAGTAAAGGATATCACTCTGTCATATGCTAGTTTTCAACTTCTGAATAGGGATGTTGGAATAATTAACTCGTATAGCATTTACATCTTAAAAATGCTCAACAGTCAATCATCTTAAAGTTCTATAAGATAAGTATGTACGGGTAGAAGTATCTCATGTTCTCAGTTGAGGAAACTAAGACATGGAGGAGTATGTACAGTATGATTGGTCAGCGATGATCAGACAGCGAGTTAGTGACCGAGCCAAGATTAGATGTCCGGAGTTGTTTCCTGCTTCTCTGCTCAGTCCACTCCGTGATAGTGTCTCTTAGTTTTTTATCTAGAGAAGTGATTCTTCATTCACCAAAATCAAAAGCTATGTGGCAATAGGGCAGGAGAGGCTGAAAAGCAGAGTTTAAAGGTTGCTGGCAGAGGGTATGTCTATACTAGAAACGCTATAGCGACACAACCGCGGCAGTTCAGTGTAGACCTATAGGCTTGGTCTATACTAAAAAATTAGGTCAACCTATCTACATCACCAGGGGTGTGAAAAATCCACTCCCCTGATCAATGTAGTTAAGCTGACTTACCTCCCGGTGTAGACAGCACCAGGCAACGGAAGAATTCTGTTGACCTAGTTACCGTCTCTCAGGGAGCTGGATTACCTATGCTGATGGGAGAAGTTCTTCTGTCAGTGTAGATTCCGTCTGTACACTGAAGTGCTACAGCAGCGCAATTGTAGCATTTCAAGTGTAGACAAGCCCTTATTACAGCGAAGGAAGGGATTCTTCTGTTGCTGAATAAATTCACCTCCCCGAGAAGCAGCAGCTAGGTCAGAGGAGGAATTCTGCTGTAGAATGCTGTCTACACTGGGGCTTCAGTCAGCTCAACTACTTTTCTCAGGGGTATGAATTCTTTTCTGAAGTTTTGCAGTTATAAATCCCTGGAAGGAAGGGAGAGGTTGCGCTGACTTGGGAAGAAAACAAAATAAGAAGACAAATGAAGCCCGATAACCAATGTGTACCTGTTTTGTACCTAATCTCTTCTTTCATGTTCAACATGTGGGTAGAGGGTGGAAAAGTTGGGCCATTAAAGTTGTAGAGAAGGTGGTGCTGCATGGAGAGAAGGAAAATTCACACAAGTAAGGTTAACAAATAAAATGTTCTTAGGAGCTAATGGATATGGAGTGATTTCTGCTTTAACTTTTTATTTAAATTCTTTGGTTACACCCTAGCCTTCTTCACAGTATATGCCACTGCCTGGGAATTTTGATAAATGGATTAAAGTGCCGTCTAGTTTTACTTCTAAGTACCTGTCTGGCCCTCGTGAAATCTTGTTTTATAACTTTACATCTTTGTAAATAATTCATCCATGCACCACTTACAACAGCAGCATGGGAGGGACTATTTTATCTTTTTCTCCAGTGCAAGAAAGACCACTCCTGGGGACTAGTTATCTAGGGGTTTCTAAACCCCACACAGCACAGCAGTTCCTAGGTAAGTTAGATCTACACAGTGATGTTTTTAGGGATAGTCTACACTTAACTTACAGCGACACAGCTGTATAGGTACAGCTGTGCCCCTGGAAGAGCACTTGTGTAGGTGTGTTATGTCAGCTGGAGAGAGCTTGCCCGCTGACATAATAAAACCACCTAAATGAGTGGCGGGAGCTGTGTCAGTGGGAGAGCGTCTGCCGCCGACATAACACTGCCCACACAAGTGCTTATGCCGGCAAAACCTATGTGGTTCAGGGGTGTGTTTTTGCACAACCAAGTTTTGCTGGCATAAGTGCTAGTGTAGACAAGGCCTTAGACAGCTACTAATACCAAAGCTGTGAGAATGTCGTCTCGCTGTAAAGGTAAAATTGGAAACTTTTTAAGGATGATGGTTGTGGCTACATTATACATTTGAGGCGTTTCAGGTTACCATTTTGTGTGCTAATTCAGAAGTTTTTATGGTGCATCCTACAAATCTGACACCTATTCTCTCTTTACCAGCAGTAATTATTCCCTGCATTTCAGGTGCAGACTTAAAAGACTAGATCAGAGGTAAAAACAAACAAACCGATCCTTCAAAGAGCCATTTATTGCAGTGGCCTGTTCTCTGCATTCCAAGGACTTGAGAAAGAGAGGTTTCCATTTCTTACTTCTACCGAGCCAGCTGAACGACAAAATGGCACAGAGGCTAACAGAAAGTAAAGCTGAAGGAAGCCCCAATAGTCAAAATGCTTCAAGTGAATTTAATCACAATAAGTAACTCATTAAGTAAAAAGTTACGGCAGATAAAGCAGTGAATCAAGTCAAAAGCAGCACGTGAGGGGCATATAGAAGATGACTTTTCTGTTTATGATAGCTGTAGCCAAGAAGAGCAGAGGCAGTAAAAATATACTTTGCCATGATTCGAGTTAGTAGGCAGGGATGCCAAAAATGCAGAGGAAAGCAGAGTTTTAAAGTGCGTTTGTGTATGTGTGTCTAGCAGACGGTTGATGAAAGGGAAAAGCACTAAAAAAGTAACAAGGCTCCAGAGAAAACATCTGCAATAAGCAGAACTTAGAGGGCAAGTACACTTGTGTGCTGTTGCCAAGCAGTTAAAAAGTAAACGAATTGTTATGTGGGATTTTCCCCCTTATTCGATCAAAAGGACAATAGCAGTTCATTCTGCGGTGTCTGTAGTGAACATCAAGAGGAAAGTTAGGGTTCAGTAATCAAAAACACTGCGTTCAGCTATAAGTAGCCTCTAGAAAAATTAATAGTACTAGCTTGAAAGGGAGATCTGAGCAGCATGCAGCAGTCTGAGTGGTGGTATTGGGAAGAGGCAAGGAACGAAGCAAGGTTAGGTACCCCGCAGCACAATTCTCTACATGTTGGTAGTGTTCAAAGTTTTAGAAAGCATTCATGATTTTTTAAAGTAAAGATATGCTATAGTACTGACACAGGTACTGGTGGGTAGAGCATTAACAACTGCAGAATACTTGTGGGTGGCTCTTATTTTTCGACCTATTGTCATCTTGTCCATCAACACACGACCGTCTACATACAACAAATACAATAGCTCTCTGGAAACACCACCTACGGATTCCTGCTTCTGGAAAAAATGTTAAAAATCATTATGTATTATTACATATTTTTATTAAAAATGTGCAGGCTATTGTGCTTCACGGTGCTTTTCCACATCAATTTCACCTGCTTTCTTTTTAATTTCAGACCAAATTACAATGGAAAATTGGAAAAAGAAGCAGAAATATTATAGTATTTATTTGAAGCAGATACCAACAGAGACCTAATAACTTAACTTTTTGCATGCCAAAAACCTCGTTTATAATATGACAGTATATTGAGTAGAGTTCCCAAGAGAAAGAAGAAAGTCCCATGAAATCAATTAATGCATGCTGCATGTGTGTGTTGTACGTAGGACGCAGGCTGAGAGAGTGAGAAAGCCACGCTGTTGTAGAGGTCCTCAAGGACTCTTGCCCCGGTATTCAGAAAGCCAGGCAGAAGGACAGGAACAGCTATTCAAGCTGACAGACAACATCCCAGATGAATTGTAAGTACTAACCCAGCAACGGCTGTGTCACAATATAATCATATAATGAAAAATACATTGTGTCTTCGTGATAGCGACCGAAACCCTTTTTATCCACGACATCTATTTCTCTTGTTCTTGATTTACTGGAGGATATTTTGGGTGCTTGATAACTTCCCTCATCCCCTCCCTTCCAATTATGTTCACATAATTTACAAATATCATTTGACGTAGCCTCACAGCACCTTTATAAAGGTAGTTCATTGTCATTATCTATGTTTCATGGAAAATGGAGGCAATGAGATATTAAGTAGTCCAAAGTCTCTCTCTGTCTGACAGAGCCAAAATTAGAATCCATGTCTCTTGATGCCCAATCCTTACCTGAATGACAGGGCCAGTTTCTGTCCCCACATTTATGAAAGAAGGAATTTGATCAGTTAGGTTTCTAAATGATGTACTAGTTGTGTTTAATTGCATGTTATCAGCCTCATTACTCTCATTTTGCTCTGAAAGAAAAAAACAGTAACATATTTCAAGAAGGGCAGGTTATAGAGAAATTATATCACTTGACATCTGGCCTTGTGCCTCGGTGCATCTAATTTGGGGGTACCATGACCTTCCCTCTCCTCTCCACTTTTGCTTTCTCCCTACTACTTGCTTTTCTCCCTGCTTTTCAAGTTGGGGGTCTAACAGATTTAACAGCTGCTCTACAGGAGCAGTGGGCTCACCAAGGTTTTCTGGTAGGTCGTGCACTAGAGATCACTGTGTCCCTGGTGGGACGGTCGTCTGCTGCGGGGGCTCTGAAACACACACACCCCATGCACAGACTTTCCACTGTCAGGGGCGATAATGTGGCTTCTGCTGGGGGAAAACTGGGAAAAACTTGAGCCCTGAGAGTTAAAGTATTTTTATATAGATTTTCCAAATAAGACTTTTATGAGTGGTGTGTGTGTGTGTGTGTGTGTGTGCGCGCGCTACTAAATGAGTAACTACATCAGTGAAATTAACAAAAATGTCTAACATGACTTCAGCTGTCGAATTGCTCATTAACTGTGACTTTTACCAACAGGAATATCACTCAACAAGAAAACAGTATGTCTTGTCATGGAAAACCAGTACAAAATTGTGCCTCTGACTTTTATCCTAGTATTGTAATTAAAAACATGTTTAAAGACCTGATTATTTGCATATTTTCCTTCCAAGTTTAATCCATAAAAGGGGGCTATAATACCTTGCTCTACTGTTCTAACTAAATGTTTCCACATTTTTTTCCAGTTAGGCTCACTGTTTCACTTCTGGAAAATATTGTGTAATTACTTCCTGATGTACTTAAAACCCCACAAATTCTCCAGAGATCTGGTTGCTTCTACTTTGTTCTACTGGATCATGTTTCATTTAATTTTTCATTTTCTTTTATTAATTTGATTTTTGTAATCATAGAAATGTTAGGGATATGGAAAAAAGCAAAACGAATGTCTTGAAGTTTCAACAGAAGAACTGAAAACTAAGCACAGAGCAGAGGATGTAGGTTGTTGGCAAAAGAAAATGATTAATGACGTATGACTCAAACTTAGAACAAAATGTAAGGTTTAACTGCAGATTTGCTAAAATGTCCATACTTCACCAGGAAATCACTGCCCTTGGTTTCATACCTCTGTTCCTCAAAATACATTCCTGATACCTTGAAGGAAAATCGGTAAAGATTAAATCTGGCCTGTTGTAAAAAGCATAATACAAATGAATGATCTGATTTTTCTAAAGTGCTGGGCCTGAGAAGCCCAATGAACTCAAGGGAACTCCTTCAGCTGAGCACATCTGAGGATCAGAGCTTAAATATTCAATAAACTACAGCCCAAAAAATCCACATTTCCTTTTATTGTCTGTTTCCTTTAATTTAGACAATATTCTTGCCATTTGATGGGATTTTTTTCCCCTCTTTATAATAGTTCGATTTATGGAGTGCGACTTTAATTGATCAAGAAAAACTGATAAAATGAAATAAATCCTTGTCAGTCAGAATATGGTATTAGCATTTTCTGTAGTAGCGTAGCTTTTATATATGCTAGAAACAATGATGTAATATATTCTCATAGAATGGATCACATCACATCAGAGGTTATCTGATGATTATCTCCTTTTGCCTTTGCAATTACACAGACCACCTCCTTTCCCATTTGAAATCTCATAACTTCCCTGTGGGAATTACTTACATAGAATAATACTAGTAGGTTTTTGTGTGTCTGTTAGCTTCTTTTAATGCAGTTTTTCAGCTGGGAACAGAGAGAACCAGAACCATTTGGCCAGTAAATTGTCTGTGGACCATGATTGGTCTATGAACCACAATTTGGAACTCTCTGATGGAAGCCTGAGTGCCTCCGTATGCCTGTCTCTAAAATGGGTATAAATGCTGGGGACTGGACTAGAAGACCTCTCAAGGTCCCATCCAGTCCTATGATTCTATGAAAATATTATACCTGTTTTGTCACAGTGGTGTGTTGTGAGCAGAAGTTTGTGTTCCTCCAGTCTCTAGTATCTGTTTAAGTCTCTAGTAGCAAATTAAATTTAAAATTCCCATCACACTCCTCAGAAAATGATGTGACAACTCTACTGTCTTAGTTGTGATATCATCTTAAAATGATATATGGTAAAGGTCTAAACATCTACGGCAGTGTGAGCTTCTGCTTTTGAGCGGTATATTAGATAAATGAAAGTTGGGATTGTTAACAAGAAATAGTAAGTTAAATAAGCATTTGAGAATAATTTTATCAGTCAAGGCCTGAGAACAGCAACATATGAACTGTGACAGTGTGTTCATTTTATTTCATAACTGTGAATTGAGAGGCTGATTCAACTGAATTGAGAGGTCAAGGGAGACAGTTGTGTGTTTTAAAAAAATGTCAGGCAAAGAATGTTAGGAACACAATGGCCTATGTACATATTATATAGATTATTTGTAAATGAGGGGGTTTAACGCAAGATGGATTTACCCTATCATGGATTCTGTTCTATGCAGACCAGGGGCTGATTAGATGATCCAATAGTCTTCCATCTTTTCTGTGAACAATTCAGGTAATAAATTAGACACACAAATAGGCTAAAATTGCATGAAAGCAGAGGCATAAACTGAAGTATGGAAATTCTGAGTTTAGCCTGCCTCAACACCTTTAATCCAGCCTCATTTTATATAGTCAATAGAGCATGGAGCATCCTTTGACAAAGGTATAAATAAATTATCATGTATGTCGTACCTATGGGCTAAATACATGGACAGATGCAGCTATTTTGCAAATACCATTTGCTCATCTTTGAGACATTACATTAGCAGATTCATGTTGTGGTTGTCACCTATTGGCCCACAGTGTGGATCTAGAGAAATAGAGCGTTTAGAGAACACTTAGTTGGTAAGAAGAATAGGACAGGTAACACAAAGTTGTCAGTATCATTTGAATAGTAGCAGCATCTTTGGAAAGCTGCCATAGGCCTCTCAAACTGTGACCATTTGGAAGAGAGAGATTTAAATATAATAGGGCTAGAATTTTAATTGTTGCTATGCAAAATATTTTTCAAACCGCCTAATAATGGATCTAAATGAGTAGAATCTCCTTCCTACGGGCATGTTCATACACTAGTGGATTACTGACAGTGAAGGAATAACACTAACATTTCCATTTAGCACTCTCACTTGGTAGTATGAATAGAGAAACTAAATAGATATTTAAGTTTGTAAAATACCCCATTAGTGTTCAGGCTTGTTTGGAGACTCAAAATGTTGTGTATACATAAAATATTTCACTTTTGAATTCTCATTGTTTTTACATTGATCTTTTCAGACATTATAATTCTCTAAATCTCCTTAATTCACCTTTATACTCCCTCCCGTATTCATCACTCAGACTAACTAATCTCTCTGGGGACCCCTCCTGCTTGCTGCTTAACCTTTCACCTCCAATGTTAAACAGCTAATTTCTCTTCTCTAGCTACCGGTCAGGCAGCAGGTTAATGTTGTTTTTTGTTTGTTTTGTTTGTTTGTTTTTTTTAAAGAAAGAAAAGTGAAGCACTGTAATTTGCAATGCATCATGAGAGACAGGTGACATTTCATTAACACAACCCACCTTTCATCAGAGTAGATTTACAAACCATTTCAATTTCAAGAATTTGTCGGCAATAAAATTGGCATTAAAAAAAGCAAACAAAAAACGCAACACCACTTCTTCATGCTAGGGAAATGTCTTGTGTGGTTTAAAATATACAGGAGTGGCTCAGTCCAACATCTCCCTCTCCTCCACTGAACAATATTTATTAACAGAAGGTTCCCAGCCACCTGTGTCATGGGGTGATTGCGTCTCTCCCTTTTCCTCACTTCTCTTCTTTTCCTCCTACAGACATAAATATATTTTTAAAAAAAAAATCACACCCCTAACCACAAAGTTATGGCCATAAAAATTTTTATGCTATGCACTTATCCCAGTCTCAGTGCCTTGCTTTCTTCTTCTTCCATTCCCTATTACATCTACCTCTCTGCCTTCCTTTGATTTTTGAGCGAGAGTCAGACTGTAGTATACCTAAGATTTTGTTTGACCTAGAGTTAATCCTGTAGCTCTGCCTATTTTGTAGCCCTGACATGCAAAGTTAGAAAGGCTACAGAATGGACACTTAATATTAATATTGTGCTTACTGTGCCAGGGTGATGTTTTGGGGGTACACTTCAGTTTATTTTTGATGAACTAATAAAAAATAATGTAATCCTAAAGTCACAGCATTATATATGATGCAGTTCATTTTTCTGATAGGTTTCCAAAGGTCACACAGAGAGTAGCAAGTACAAGAACAGAACAGTCTTCCAACTCAGTGTTTTAACCATTGCAAATAATAGGATAATAAACAACACTGACTTATCTTTCTGGTTTTGCAGTTTCATAGCAGTGGAGAACACAGACAGCTATTGTGTTCTCATTTCATCCAAAGCTGTTTATTTCCTGAAGAGTGGGGATTATGTAGACAAAGAGGCCATCTTCTTGGAAGTCAAGTATGACGATCTCTACCACTGCCTTATTTCAAAGGACCATGGGAAGGTCTATGTACAGCTGACAAAGAAAGCCGTGAATACAAGTAGCGGTGTAGCAATACCAGGCCCATCACAGCAGAAACCTATGGTGAGGACCCAGCACTTTTTCTTACGTTTGTTATGTTTTTTTCCTTTCTAGGCGTACATATTGCAATAGTCAAATGCTTTGTCCTCATTGATATACTGTCTTCTATGCCATTTAATTATGAAAATGTCATTCAGCCAGCTGTGAAAGTAGACACTATAGTTTTTATAATGTTTTGTCCATCTGTGAGAGAGACCTGGGTGCAGAAATCCAGTCAGAAAGATAGGCTGGGCATTACCCAAGATGATATTGCTGGGGCAAAATCTGATTTAAAAAAAAAAACAAATTCAGAAACCTTACCCAGTATTCCTTAGCTTAATGGAATATACATCAGGCTGCTTTACGGTGTTACGTCCACACTTCCTCACCTTGTAATAGCAAAATATTCTCTCCAGTCTCATGATATTTATTCCATGTGTGTAGTAAAGTTAATCTTTGTAACATAGACAGAACAAAAATTGCAGAGCTCTCAGTTCTAATCCAACTGGAGTTTCTACACTTACTAATGTAAGTACTACAGTTGCACCTAGAGACATGAGCAGAGATCAGTGCCCCATAAGAGATTGACCTGACCCAAAGCGCTTTCATTCTAAAGAGAAAAGAGAGAGAAAAAGATAGGAGGGATAAAGTGACTTGCCCAAAGTATTTGTGTGGCCTATCCCACTCCCTCCAGTGAAAATAGCATACCTGGTGTCTCTAGTTGTCTGTCTCTTTGAGCCGAGTTCCATGTAAACAATTAAAATACTGTTTATCAGAGTATCTCAAAGCCCTTTTACAAACATTAATTCACTCAACCTTAGCACTGAGCTAGATGAGGAAATCTATACTTTAGAGATAGGGAAGATGATGAGTAACTGGTATGGAAACTGAAACAGAATCCCAGTTCCTAGTTTTCTACTCTTAACACTAGATAGCACTACCTCTGGAAGTAACCAAGCCTGGTCATTTCATTTACATGAGAAATTTGATAACTGCATAGAGTTATTTTAAGTGGATATTTTTCTCTTCACAGTTGTGGTAAGTTTTCCCACTACTCTAAATACAGTTGTATGTGTAATAAACTTTTGTTTGTGCAGGTCCATGTGAAGTCTGAAGTCCTAGCAGTAAAGTTGTCTCAAGAAATAAACTATGCAAAGAGTCTTTATTATGAGCAGCAACTTATGTTAAGACTCAGTGAACACCAAGAACAATTGGAGCTGGACTCCTGAAACCATCCGACTTGCTGCCAGACCAAATTTCCCTTACACCATCAGAAGTACTAATGCAGGGACTAAGGGTATTCTGTCTCCAAAATAAAATGAGAGAGAAAAAAGTGGTTGGTGAAAAGTGTATTCTGTAATTGAAAACCAGTGCACTGGAAACAAATGAATACAATTAGAATATTTGCTGTATTGGGTTATTTAGTTTGAGAAAACAAAAATTTTTAAAAAGCGTTTAGTCGAATAGCAGACACGATTGCAATGTTATGGAGGAAGCCCTGTATTTTGATAACATGTATATATGTACAACTGTGTTTGATGTAAATAAGGAAGTACAAAACAGTTTGTGGATCTGTATAAATGTCTGTTTACTGTAAAGAAATTAAAGAAAAGTTATATTAAGTCATATTGCACTAATTTAAACTGCACATTCTCTCTAGACAGCTCTTCTTAAGAGTGGAGGAATGTAGATGTAATAAAAAGACATTCATTCGCCTTCTGTGGAGTTGGGATCCAGAACACAGAGGACTTGTATTGTGGGTGTCTTTATTGTGGGTGGTTAAAGAATCTTATCATAAAGGTGCACTTATTTGATTTTCAGGACTATGGGTGCAACTGAAAGCAGACGCATCAAGCGTTCTGCCAAAAGTTCATTTCATTTTTTACACCAGATTCATAATGCTTTTGTGAATCTGTTTACTGGAGTAGAATGGTAGGGCTTACTGGTTCACATAGTTTAACATCACTCTTAAATACTAAAAACATAATTTTTTTGCAGAATGATTGTTTATTTTTCAGAAAAATAACCATACCCTGTTCAGAGCTGTATTGTAGACGGATATAATCCAGTTGCAGAGGATATTGGCAAGATATTTTAAATGGACAAAACTTGAACACTTCCTCCACCATCCTTTGATTTAATAAGTGTGTTATAGAGTTGCTCATAAGTGTTAGGCTGCTGGCACTGGTTTGGGTTGATTTGAAAAATCACTATCATTTGTTTTGGAATCTAAAACATGCACCTCCAAATTAGACTTTTGGAATAGATACAGTATTGAGAGACAGAGTTACTTTATGTCAAATGTTGGACTCATCAACTTTGACAGTGTTCCTTTACCAAAAGCAGAGTGTGATCTCAGACTTAGAGGAAAGATGGTGGGGTATCCCTTAAAGTCAATTTTCCTAGTTTCTTTTAAGTTATCTGTAATGGAGTTAAGTCTTATTTTGTAAGTTTTTTCCATTAAAAATATAAGGAATATCTTGCTGGGGTTTTTTTTGTTTTTTTTGTTTGTTTGTTTGTTTTGTTTTTTTAAGAGGGTATTGTTGTGCTCTTTGTCTCTCTGAAAGTGGTTTACAATTGCAATGACTTCCTGCCTGCAGCATGGCATCTGCTGTGTAAGTTTCATCACTGGATATGCTGTTGCTACAAAACTACTGAGTAACTTGTTGCAGATTTCAGCAGGTTTTCTAAACATGCATTCTTTTTTGTAAACTTTAGATTATAAATAAGCAGTCCATTAAATTTTTACTCTTGAATTCACTTACTTGTCAAGTTCTTAAATAAAGGCATACTGTAAGAATATTTTTAAATTGAAGGCTAGAGTAAAACAATTTTTAATGCTTGTAATACATGAAATGCAGGGGATCAGTGCATAAGGAGAAGCTGTGATGATCAGCTGATGTGTGTGGTCTAAGAGGTTAACATTTAAATCCATAAAGGTCCTTTATACTCACTAACTGACTTAATGCTTCACTTTTGGTGTACATTAAAAATACAATAGGCAGAGAAAAGCAAGTTTTAGCAGTTCAACCCGTGCATTGGCTCAATATTGCTTTAGGCTCATGGCTACTATCCCATGTAAAATTCATATTTGTTGCAGTGAGCACCTAGCTAGCTATTGAAGCTGGAAAGCTTTTGTGTGGAAGCAGCTAATGTTCACACACAATCGAAAATAAGCTTTAGGGGCAAGAATAAAGTTACTACATGATGATTTGTATATTGTGGAGCGGATATGTAATGGTGATTTAAAAAGCAAGAGACACAAACAGCTAAAAAGGTTGGTTACTGTACCCTGTACATGCATGATAATCAGAGTGGCTCCCTGAATTCAATTAAGTATTCCTGTATTAGTTTCAGAAAGTATTTACCTGGTAAGGGGTATTGACCATCCAGTAAGCAAAGTCTGTCATTCAGATCTTAGAAAATTGTAACCTACCAACTGGACATGAATACAATGCATTGTATTTGACTTTAAACCATTCTAAGACCTGTAGCCCCACTCCCTTGAAACAGTGAAGAAAGATCTTTAGTAAAAAGTGAACATTTATGGCCAAATTGTGCCCTTATGGGAGCTTCCACCCTACTGCTTGTAAAAGGAATGACCCACACATAACTGAAGGCAATAATTTACCTCACTTAACATTCTTGTACTCAGCATTTTGAGTTTGAACTTTACATATGTATCCTAAATGGCTTTAAAAGAAAGAGTGAGTGACTTGAAATTTTGTCATCATAAACCAACTATTTTTGTGTTATCTCAGTAAGACCTCCTGCTGTGGGCTTCCTATTATTACTGGCAGTCTAACCTATTACTAACATAGCTTTCAGATTCCAAGAGCCATATTCAAACATAGTTTTCTGCTGCTGAGAATAAGTGAAGTTTTCTTATTTGTCATCCTCAGAGAATTCCTAAGAATGCAAACAAGCTGTAAGCAAACGAGGACAGATTGCTGCATTTCTTTAATTATGTATTCAGTAAATGCCATCATCAAAGCTTGAGCACCAAGAGCAAAATCTTGCTTTCCACCTTTGACAGTTGAATATGAATATTTATCAACTACAGAGCAAATAGCTTAGCAACCTCGTCCTGCTGCTAGTAATGGCAGTGAGCGTACTGCCACTGATGACAATAATGAGAGCAGGTTCAGGCTTTAAATGATGGGCTTTGCCTCTACATGTAGTTTAACACCCACCCCCCTCGCCTCAGACCCGTAATATTGTAAATAAACCGAATGGTTAGAGACTTTAACCTTTGAGAAACTCTAAAACTAGAGAGCTTGTGAAGAATATATTAAGGCTGACGGGGTTTTTTTTTTCCTTTCACACTGTTATCCTCAGAAAACATGATAAATACAAGTTGGCCGAGCAAACTAATAACTGCTTAACACAAATTGTTCGTAACTGCCTTAAGTAGCCATCCACCTGTATTTGAAAAAAAATAGAGCATTTAACAAAGAGGCAAATGCCATATTGGCTTTAACTGTTGTCTAAAAACGATCATTGAAGCAGTGATTTTATACCACTAAAGATGCTCTGCTACTTGATGTGTTTTATTTTCTCTTCTGTTGAAAATTGTACAGGGTGTTCTCTGCCCATCTAGAACCACTTAATTTTCATTCTTCTTTAAGTGGCTAATGCTACAGCATTGGAGAACATTTACAATAGCAACTGTGTTAAAGTTACTTCAAACTGATTAAATAAATATTTGGTTCTACACTGTGTAAACAATGTGATCCTAAACCTTTTAAGGCACTATCTTGCCCTTTATTATGTTGCTCCTATTGAAGTATTCCTCCCTCGTGTGGAATAAAAATGTTATCTGGCTTACAGAACACCCTGGGTGTTTCCTTTCTATAGTCTGTTCATGTATGGAACTTTTGGGCTACACCTTTCATGTATTACAACTTTTGGGCTACAACATACGTGCAATGTTCTGTTGGAAATTGCTCCTTAGCAACTCACTAAGAGTTGAGAGCCATTATATGTACACAGGGAAAAAGGTGACTGACAACTAACTACAGGGGATAAACAGGCATTCAGGTTACAGAAAAGTGTTCATTCCTAAACTAAAAGAAAAACCGCCAGGGTCAGATTTTGATTGGCAGGGCAGCAACAAAAATATGACTTACCACAACAATGCAATTGTTTCACAGTTTGAAATATGCATTTCTCTGGCCAAGATTTCCTCTGAAATGGATTTGGGAAATGCAAGATCTTTAGCCTCTGAAGTTAGGATATGTCTTCACTGCAAAGTTATCCCAGGATCTTCCTGTCCACACACAAAAACCTCCAACCAAGTTCAGTTGGGCTTTCGACCCACCATAACTAGTTTGCCTGGGGATCTAGGCTAAAGACCGGATGCTGCTTCCATTCAGGCTGGTAACCCACTCACTTTGCAGTAAGGATGTAGGCTAAACCACTCAAGGTCTAAATAGACTTCCCCTGCCTTCCCACAATTCCCCAGTGTGCCCGGGAAGACAAGTTCTTCCACAATTCACTTGTGAAGCATTGTAGAGCAGCTCATCTTATTGCAGTATGAAAAGCCATGGGATATTTATGTCTCTAGAAGTCTTAGTGAGAGAGACATCCACATGCACCACCACCCCTCTACAGGCACGGCTCTGTTGCCGTGGAAGTAAATGGTAAATCTCTTGGCTTCAATGGGCACAGGATCCATGCCCAAGTTAGATAAGTGGTTGTGTATGTACCTTGTATGTTACCTTAGTAACACAGAAGAGCCCAATAGGTCCCCCAAGCCCAACAGTTGCATCCAAAAAACCCTCCCATTCTTTAGGCCTATGACCCAAATTCCGCAAATATTTGTAGCTGTAAAGATTTGTAGATTGCAAATTACTTTTTGGCCATTTTGTGCATTGTAATCCAAAAACATCAGGAGAGCCACTGACCCAGAACACATGGTCTCCATTTTCCTTGTGGCAGTTAGGTAAGAGTGTAAGGCGCTTGATTTTTCCCCTAGGAGAGCAGTCTGGCCCTGTAATATGCTACTCAAAAGCTCATAACCTGTGGAGGGCAAAAGTTGCTTTTGTTTTTCATATCCGTCAACTGCCATGAAGAACTGCTTTCCACAAAGAAAATCCACATGCTCCATCAGTTACAAGCATGAGTTTATTTCTTGGTATGGCTCGAGTGGGACAATAGGGTGTTTTTAAAAAATCACCTCAGGTGTTGGGCAAGATTAAACAAATCTGATGGTGTGTCTATGACCGCCTAACACATTTTTAACACTGTGTGGGCAGGAGAAGTAAAGTTCTGCACGCTACTCTTTTAAAATGCAGCCTGTGTTCTAAGGCCAGTCATGTCCTAATGTGATTGGAAATGATGTTCAGGATCTAGATTTGTCAGATTCCTCTCCCTTTCATTGAGGAAATAGAACTCTCACTTCGAGTGACTTGGAGAGCAAGCTGGGACTTGGGAAGTACAGCAAAACCACATGATCTGGACCTAATATCTAAAAGAGAACTGCAAAACCGCCACTACTGGTAAGAGAAGTAAGTCCACAGCTGGTACAATGTTGCCCAAGTACAGGTGTGGTGGGCTCACAAGCAGCTGGGCTACCTCTTTTTTCCCTTAAAGAAGACACACTTTAGGGTATAGGAGAAAGTGGAAATAATACTTTCAGTAACAATTGAAAGGCAGAAACTGATTTTTTTTTTTTTTTTACAAGATGGAGGCAAGAGGAGCTGTCCAGACATTTTCACTGACACTAACGCAGATGTATTAAAAACAAAGCAGAATTTAAGACTCTTCTTTCTAGGTAATGAAGAAGCAGAAGTTTGCCTTTATACATGGCAGGGCTCACAAATGACAACGTCTAGATGTATGGTATGGTTACCAGTTTATGCCCTGCATAAATGACACAGCAAAATTCATAACAGGCGTCACTATTTCACCCGTTTAAGCTCTATACACCTAGGCACTCATTCACAAAAGCCCCGCCCACCACCACTATGGCTGTTGGTTAAAATGTTCTTTTAAGGCCTTCCTCATACAGGCCGCACAGTTTTATGGTTGGCTCTTGTAATAGCTCTTCTGTCCGGCTGTTCAAATTCAATAGCCAGCCTGTCCGTCTTGACCCTGCCCATAGCCTTTTCCCTGGCACCTCGCAGATATTATGTAGTTCGCAACAATGTTGACAAGAATGCTTGTCGCCCTGCTATCCAATTAAGTCATTAAACATCGCCAATGAGCTTTAATCTACAACAAAACACATGCAACAGTCAGCCTGCAGCGGCTTAGCTGGTTGTTGATTCTTTCCTTGGCACGAAGTGGCCCGTATATGGTGTCATAAGCCAGATAAGCATGAGGTAGGCTGAGCCACAAGTTCACATTGCAAATAGGAAGGCACCAGTCAGGTAAAACCAGCCCTGCTCGCAGCTTTTGGAAAAGGCTTGTGTGCTTACATATGTAAGCAGCATGCACCTTCCCCGACCAGGCCACACTGATGTGGCCAAAATGATGGGCGCGAAGGGGGTGGGGGAGCTAAATTAGCTGTTACCACTCAAGAAAGAGATTGTGGTGTGTGTCATTGTAGCGAGTTCTCTAAAAAAAGCCACCCACATTGTAGCGGCATTCAAAAAAGCTAACAAACTATTGGGAATCAGTTGGCAAGGCATCGCTAATAAGACAGAAAATAGCATATTGCCTTTTTATAAAGCCCTGGTCCATCCAGATCTTGACTACGGCATGCAGATCTGGTCATCCCCCAGCTCAAAAAAGATATATTGGAATTAGAAAAGGGCAAGAAAAATGATGAGGGGGTGGGGTATGGAAACCCTTCTATATGAGGCAAGATTCATAAGACGGCCTTTTCGGCTTGGAAAAGAGACAACAAAGGGGGGCATATGATAGAGGGCTATAAAATCATGACTGGTGTGTGGCGAAAGGAAATAAGAAATAATGAAATAAATAGGCAGCAGGTTTAAAAACACACGGAAGTATGTCACACACAATCTGTGGAACACTTTTCCAGCGGATGTTGTGAAGGCCAAGACTATAACAGGGTTAAAAAAAGAACTAGATAAGTTCATGACGTTCATCGATGGCTGGTAGCCAGGAATGCAAAACCATGCGCTGATGTGTCTCTAGCCTCTATTTGCCAGAGGGTGGGAATGGGCAACGGGATGGCTCACTTACCTATTCTGTTCATTCCCTCTCAAACACCTGGCATTGGCCACTGCCAGGATACTTGCCTAGATGACCCAGTATGGCCGTTTTTATGTGAAATTGTGGGATAGAGGCAATGAACACATGATTCCACGGTTCCCAGATTTTTGTTGGCATCTCTCAAAGCACTGTGAAAATATCCCACAAGGCAGTGCACAGAATGGCAGGCTGCGATACCTACCGTGGTGCCTCACAAGTTCCAGCAACACAAACAGTTGTGGTGAGTAGCCAAAGGTGTACCTGCCTTCGCAATATACAAAAGTCAGCAACAGTAAATATACTTTACGTCAAATGGCACCAAACCATGGTTGTTCGGTGCACCATGACTGGCTTTGCACACTGGTGGATAGCAACAGAGTGTAGCATTCGTTATTTGAGCAGAGGCCTGCCAAAAAAAAACATGTGAATTAGTAACTCATTAACAGAGCACTGAACAATAATGTAGCCCTTTGCCTCAGTGGAATTACAGCACACTCGTTAATATAGAAGTAAAACTCATCTTGGCACGGGCTGTGCTTACATAAGAACTGCCTAGCCCATTATATAAATTCTAGTACTGGCCTGTTAGCCAGCTATGGGCTCGCCTCGTGCGCTTTGACTCCAGAATCACAAGGACCCTTTGGAGACTGATGCACTATTGCCCAAGCCATGTGCCCAGCACAAATAGTTCGCACAGCGGAGAAGCACAACCTTGTGCTTGTTCTGGTCTGACTCAAAAGTACTAAAAGGCCAGGAGAGAAGTAAACAGCGTTCATGTACGTCGGGTAAATGGCTGGGTCACCCAAAGGCCACAGCTCGTGCAGAGAAGCTAGAGTTTCCACAGGCTGAGCCCAGAGACAAATCTGGCCCCTGAACGTTGTGGCCCCCAGAGAGCTTTTTGAACCAAAAACAAGCCAACCAAGAGACCTGTTTGTGACACCATAGTCCCTGCTCGCCGAGGCAGGCGACTGCTAATACCGGAGGCTCATGGCTGAGCTTTCATTTCACACCCACCGGTGGCAGCTGCTGTGCCAGCCTCGCCAAAACAGCTCGGGAACAAACATTTGCTCTGTCCTTGGAGCGACCCTCACCGACACTGGTTTGCCACAGGCGAATGACACTGAGCTGGGGCGGGGGGCGGCCTGGGCCCTGTAGTTCTTAGCGGGTGGGAGGGCAGAAAAGCAAGGTTCCAGTTGCTTAGCCTGCCAACCCTACTGCAGGTGAAACAGGCTCACATGCCGTTTCTGATACGGGAGTTCCCACGGGCACTTTTAAATCAACTTTGGCGAACAAGAGCCTGGTGACTGTTTCATGCCAAAGAGCACCAATACTTGCAAGAGGAATAGACGGGTGTGATGCGGCAATCTGTCCCTTTTATAGTCCTGAAGCGGGGTGGAGAGAGAGCCGCCAACCCTGCCCTGGAGAAAGGCCAGCAGGCAGGTGCTGGGAACCAGCTGATCAGCACCTCATGACTGGCCCAACTGGCCAATATAAAGGCGAACTCAGCACGGTCCCTGCTGCAGTGCGGAGTTAGACCTGCTCTTTGCGAACGCAATAAACAGAGCCCTGAAGAAAGGGCCAGAAACCTAACCTGGACAGAGCTGGCTATCCCCAGCTGGGAACCATGGCCATTAGCAGACAATGCGCTTCGAGTTTCTTCAGCAATCAAAGCCCTCCAGGAACATTTGTAACCAGCCACGTCACAATATGCGATTGCCTTCAGCCCAGAAATCACACTTCTTAATGCAGCTATGCGTGCGGCCGCCCATCCGAATGGATATGAACCTCTGGAGGAGGCAGGTTGAGCCGTATCTATAAATATCCTGTCTGCCCAGCCCTGGAAAATCCATTGCTGGATCTCTAGCACACGTGTAGTAGGCGCCATTTCCAACACACTGCATCTCGTCCGTGTAAATCAATCAGTATTGTTAAGCCCATTTTCAGATGGGTAACCTGAGAAACAGGTTCAGTGTCTTGGGCAAGTCCTTATAAAATCAAGGACAGCACCAGAAGCCAGGAGCCTTCTCCCAGTTCTGTTTTCTAGCCACTAGACTTCCTCAGTTTTATCTACACAGAGCCTTAAACAGCAGTCAGTGGGACAGCATCACTGAGCGAGGATGAAACGAAAGCAGCCAGTTGACCCAGTCTGTGATATATGTGTATTGGCAGCTAGAGTGAGAACAAAGGGTTGCTGTCTCCCCACAAGTCACTTTATTCACTAGAAAGTTTAGTTTTTGCCAATTTCTGTCTGCCCTCAACACTTGCCTCATTCTCTCGTCCACAAAGGAGAATGACGGATCAAAGAAATACATTGGCTCTAGTGTTTTCCCCCGCAAAATAATGCTATCTGCTCCGCTTGCTTTTCTAAGGAAAGCGGGGAAGAGACAAATACTTTAAAGTAACTGGGGTCTTTTTGAAAAGGAAGGGGAAAAAAAGCTTTCTCTGAAAGCAAGTGCATTTTTCAATGGCTCTGCTGAATCAGCACAAGCTTCATTGGTTGCTAAAGAAATAGTGTTATTCTGAGCGCTTTGCAACTGAAAACCATCCTTGATGATTGCTAGGGAAGTGAGAAACAACCATGCAGAGTTAAAGCTGGTAGAATCCATAGAATGAGGTAGGAAAAGGCCTCATCTGAGTTTTGTTATACCAAGGACTGTAAAATCTTCATTAAAAAAGAAAAACAGCTGTTTGAACCACAAACAAACCCTGAACTTTAGAGCAGGGTTGGGTGGGCTATGAAAATGTGAGCCTTGCTTCAAATTTCTCAGCTGACTACTTATGAGCGGGAGGAACCAAATGACTCCTCTTCATTTAAGGGTCTTCACGTTGTAGCTTCCTGGTCAAGCCAATTTGAACTAGTTTCCATAATATGTTTGTGTGATTGACCACGAACTGCTTTTTGAAATGTAGCTCTCTCGCGTCCCCTTCATCTACTAAACTAGAAAACAACGGAGAGTCTCTTACAAGAGTTGGTCCTTACGAAAGGAGGTAAAGGCCCACATTTTCAGAAGGGTATCCTTATTGTGTGTACTTAACTTAGTTCAACATTTTCAGGCGTGATCTCTGGCTGTGGGTGATCAATGGGAGTTACAGCGGCTCAGCCCGTCCAAAAAATAAAAAATCAGGTCCTGCGTGTCTCAAGACGCAAAAACGAAGGCACCAGAAATCAGACGCCATTTGTGGACTATGGCTAAGGTTCACTAGGAGTCCATGTAACAGCTGTTATTACAAACCAGCATCCGACTGAAATGACTTAAATTTGCATCTTCAAGGGGTAATGCCTTCAACGTAGGGCATATGTCTTCAGCCAGCATTGTAACGTGCCGCGTTACAGGCTCATTCTTACCCGTCAGAGAGACACATAGGGATTGCTCACCCCCTCTCCCCGCCAACAGTGTGTGGGCTAGTTTATGCTCTGAAGCATGAGGTGTGATCGCCCATTTAATATGAATCTGGATGCTCTCACTAGCCCTATAAACATTTCATATTTTTCTGAATCCTACTGGAGCCTTGGTCTCAATTAACTGTTGTGACAGGGAGTTCTACAGGGTAATAGCGTGTTGTGGGTCCCATTTAATCTCCCTTCAGCATTTCTGTGTTGCCTTTCAATGCCCTTTGTGCTTACATTCTTAGAAAGGCTAAATAAGAGTGTCAATTTAACTTCTCTCTATCATTCAATATTTTATAGCCAGCTATCAAATTCCTTTTTCATTCACCTCTTCTTTAAATGAAACAGTTTCACTCTTTTCAGTCACTTTCATTGCAAATCGTTCCATGCCTGTCATCAGTTTTGCTGCCCCTTTCTTGCCCTCTTCGATTTCTGCTGTATCTTTTAAGAACAGGTGACCCAAACAATATTCAAGGCCAGGCCATACTATCCACTTATATAACAGCATCATATTTTCAGGATTATCTTCCATCCGCTTCCTATTCCATCTGCTTTTGTAATGACAGCTACACAGTGAGCAGAGACCTTAAGGGTATGTCAATACTGGCGGCGGCAAAGTCGCCGCTATCAGAGCGACCTATCTGGATCGATTGAGCGGTCAGTGTAGACCCGCTCAATCGATCCAGAAGTCGACGCTGGTAAACCACCCCCTCAAGTGGCGTAGCGCTGCGTGAATGGGAACGCGGTTCCCCGTCGGCGCAGGGCAGTGAAGACGCCGTGCAGAAGGGAAGCACAGCAGTGGACAGGAGTTACACAAGCTACGCCGTGCAACTCCCGTTGACTGCCGCCGAATCGCCAGGTTAATGTAGACCAGGGCTCAGTGTGTTGCCCACATCAATATCCGAATCCTTTTCCTGAGTCATTTGAGAACACAGCAGTGAGCAGGAGTCACTACAAATTATTCTGTCCAAGGTTTGGATCCACTATCATACGACCCGTTCACCCAGCTTGACTAGGTTTCTCTGGAGTTCCTCACAGGCGTCTCGCAACTTGACTAAGCTGAATCATTTTGTGTCACCATCAGAGTTGAACGCCTCATTGCTAGTCATTGCTCATTCCAGTGGCTGATCAGTTTGTGACCTGAGGAAGGACGCTTGTTACCCTTTGTACATTTTCCCCCACTGGTGCGAACTGCAGATGCTAACCTTACTGATGAAATGTAGTCTGTGCTGGCAGGGAGGCAGGAAGTGCCAAAATGACACAGCGGGAAAAACACCCAAAATATTTGCAGCCAGCAAGGTTGCATCCGCCAGGGTTAATGCTTATATAACTATGAGGTTACACAGAAAACGCCCCTGCTTGGAGTTGTCTGACCACAGGTACTTGAGCCAAAGCAACTCAAAGGCGTTTTCCCTCTCTTGTCTATCCAACATCCCTTCCCCAGAGCACAAGGAAGAGGAAGCTGAGCTGTGCCCTGGCTCACCGGAGACGTGTGCGGCACCACAGACGATGCAAAGACGTGTTCCCACTATGTTCTCCGGCCACAGCATCGGCCGCGTTCACTCCTCACCTTTGCTAGGCACGCTCAGCCTGCCACAGCCAGCCGGCCACTTCTCCAGTGGAGGCAATCTGGTTACTGGGGCGTTACAGCTGCAGCTATCGGGGAGAGGTTTATTACCGGGAACGGGGCAGGGCCTTAGACACACCGTTGGTTTCAGAATGCTGCAGTAGTGTAAGGGTTGGGGAGTTGTTTGCTGCAGGATTTACTGGAGGATGGAGCCCAAGCGGTGCACACTGGACCAGCTTTCGCAGAGCAGTCATTCCAGAGCTGTGCTAAGGACCGGGAGCCAGGGCAAAAAGCATTGGGAAAACTTTGCCTGTCCTGAGTCTTGCTCTCAATAAATTTGTACCTGCTCCAGGATTTGCAACAGCCCAAAGGAGTGCAGTGTCAGTCTATCCCAGGGAGTCGAGGGCTTGAGACGTGCCCATTCGAGTCCGTGTTTGGACTCTGTTTGGCGGTGTTGCATCCCACACTGACTGCTTTCACATACCGGAGCAGCTAGCGGCACGCAAAGAGGCTTCCAGCACAAGCGAGGCACGCAGACGAGACGTGACATTTGCTTTTGGGGAGACAAGGTGTTTTTGGAAGGCTGGATTGTCCCCAGAAGAGAGCTGTTTCCCTTGGCTTGTGAAAGTCACTCCGGCTGAGAGCAATAACAGGCTGGAGAAGCCAGCTTTCCATTCCCCTGTTCCATTACTCTTTTTGATTGGCACTTTAATGAGGGCGCTAGGGGTCGACCCCCTGCCAGGGGGCTGGTTCATGCCCCGTTTATCTCACAGTCCATGTAAGACTAAAATAACACGCCAGGCTGAGTTTCACTGCCTTGTGATCCAACAGCCCACCATGATGGATTGAGTGACTGCAGCACGTTGGCAGCTAAAGTGTGTTGTAACAGTATCTTTCTGTCAGCACAACACAATGGATTTGCTGATTCCCGGGTTTTCGCAGTGTTCCCTGTTGCCGTCCGCTCAGGAGTTGCTAACGTTCCTTTTCCAGGGGGCTGCGATGTGATTAAAAAAAATAATGTTCCAAAGGTTACTTCAGGCTTTTCTTCTCCTCAATCGCCCTGTAGCTGACCAAGTAGGTGTTGCCATGCCAGCTTCACTCCCCACACAAAAGGAGCCATAAATTCCTGGTGTCTGCTTTTCCAGAGCTGCTTAAAGTTCAAAGAATAAAGGGGGCAGCCACGCCAGCACTTTTCATGTGTGCGCATTCTGCTAGGCCAACATATGGTGCACGGGGCTTTTCACCCCTACATACGTATTATCACCCAGTGCAGGAGTATGCGGCTAGATTGCTCTGGTCTGTTTAAAATGTGATAATACAGTAGCTGTGGCTGTTATCCTGGGACAGAGGTTATAAAGTGAGGTCATGCCGCTAGCACATTCTAGTCCATGCAGCTACCCCACATATCTGCAAGGTTTAAAATAAAAATACCCTGCCCTGTGTTTCATCTGAGGGGCTCAGAGACTCACACCCTCTCCAAGGGGTTACATTCCTCCCTCTCCGCCACTAGTAAGATCATCCCCATTTTACTGGTGGGAAAAACAGGCTCTGTGAAGTTGTGACCTGCCTCCAATCAGTGAGTCGCCGGTGAGGGTGGGAATAGAACGCAAGCATCTGAAGCATCTGACTGATTGGGATAAATCCGTGGAGCTATGCCAGGGGCTGATTAGGCCTTTCCTAAACATTACACCACATCGCCGCCCTCCAGAAAATAGCCTGAGCACCAAAAAAGGGGAATCATTAAAAAAAAGTTGGGTGTGAAGGGTTGGTGTGAGGGAAGGCACTGGGTTTTCGTTAGGCATCCGAACAGGTTCTCCTTACCCTCTCCTCCGCCCTCAGCAATATCTCAGGCCTTGCTGGAGTTCTCAGCAATTCTTAGTGGCTCCCAAAAGTGAAACCGAGACCTGACCGTGAGTACTGGAGGAAATCTCTTGTAGTCAGCTTTTCCCATCAGCAGCATGACTAAGGGTGGGCCCTGCAAGCTGGTGGGGTGAATCAGGCGGCTCCACAAGCAGCTGGATATCTGTCAGTGAGAAGGTTTCTTCCCCAGGGATGAAGCTTTTAGAGAGCAAAGATTGCAAGAAGGGACACTGGAACAAAATGATTTTATATAACCAGAAAAACAACCAAACCCCCCAGCTCTGTAACAAACAAAGGGTGTGGAGATCTCCCATCTCTGCGGTGAGACCCAGCCTCGTCTTTCTGACAACCAAGTACCTGGTTATATGGTCTGCCTTGTGCAAGAGCTAAGCAAGGGTATTACTGCTTAACCTGCCTGCCTCTCGCATGAACCAGAACCCCTGAACTGCTCCGAACCTTGGGACAGGGGGTATTCAGCTCTGGCCAGTCATCACTGACCTCAAGCTGTGCTCTGGGCTGCAGGCACGTCCAGAAAAGTGCTAGGAGGGAGTGAGATTAAGAGAAAAGCGGCTGGAGCCAGGGAAGGAGTCCTGGAAAGGGGAGATTGAGGAGAAGAGGACACAAGTGTGGAGAAGTAAACGGGAAAATATTGAGTGAGCATGGGAAAGAGAAAGAGACAGAAGATGCAAGATGGCGAAAAGGCAAAGGAAGACGTTGTTTTAAAAAGAAGTGGCAGACCTCAGCAGCTACTGTTTTCATCTTTTCCGTATGAACAGCTGGGCCTCAGCCGGCCACGTGGTGCTAGAACAATCGGCGTTGTGTAAGGATTGTGAAGGAGCAGCAACCCCTATCCCTACAAGGTGGAGTAGTGGCTGCACATTTATCTCGAATGTCCCAGGGCTTTGCTGGTGGACACGGGATTGATTCAGCTGGCCCCATACACAGTCCGGTTACGCAGGCTCTGTGTCCAAAGGCGTAAATATCGCTCTTGAGAGTGCCGCATACATACAACTTGACTGTCGCAAAGAGGAAGGCGGTAAGGTCACAGCCAGGAGGCATGGAAATTATCTGGGGCTGGAAGTGGGTGGTGGAGGCCCAGGGAGCAGTGGAAGGAAGCCGGAAATCAGTAAAAATTGAGCTGAATCCCAGTAAGGATCATTAGGGCTTCTCCAGTGTGACTCAGCTCCCCAAAACCCATTATCTGAGTGAGTCACTTAACACTGACCTCCAGGAGGCAGAGGGGAATATGCTACGGGAACAGTCCGGTGAAGGCAGATGACCCACTAGGTCTTCTCCAGCGCTAATTCCTAGACCCTGGGTGCGCTTGTTAAAGTGCTGACGATGGAGGAATTCTCATGCTGGACACAGGTCCTAACTGATCAATCTGCCAAACAAATTTGTCTTTGGACAAGCCTAAGTGGGACGTGCTAGTCCAATAATCAGTTGCTGTTATTAGCAGCTGGGCCAGTAGGCTGGGAAAATGAGCAGCAGCCAGCTTCTTCCTCACTCTCCTACCAGGTTACTGGGGGGCAGTGGGGGCGGGGGGGAGGAAAGGGTGCATTTCACCAGCTCTTTGAATGCCGAGGAATGTTTCTTTTCAGGTTACAAACGTGTGCTCTGTGCAGCCACTAGAAACACCAGGTTTCTGTATCTGGCCTCTGGTTCTGGCTTCCCAGGCAGGCAAGGGAGTAGCACTGAAGGAGCGAAACCATGCTTCACGTCCCCCGGGCACAACGGAGTTGTAAAGGGAAGGCTGGAAACTGCCCATTCAGGTACCACCAGTGGAGGATACAAGGTGGGGGGGAGCCATCACAGGGCGAAGAAGGTTCTCGCTAGGCATTTATCACTGCAATTCACACTGAACTAAACGAGATCAGAGACGGGCCCTATAGATAGATTTTTTTAACTAAGAGAAAATTAAACTTAATGGCTAACATAAACGTGATATTCTCTCCACATCTGTCAGCAATTATTTGCAGTTACTAGCACTGCCAATGAAGAAAAGGTCAGTGAAGAAGAAACATTAGCATCCACTGGATTCCCATCAGCGCTTGGAGGCTTCCCAGAAGGGATCCCCGGTAGTCTCTGCTTAAACCACTGGCCCTGCGTCCTTGCCCACTCCAGCATGGAATTTCTTACAAGCTCAGCTGGGAATACAGCCGGAAGTAACAAAACCTCAGGCTCTGTCCATGCACTAATGAGACTCAGCTGTGACTCCTTTGAAATTAGCGGCGCTAACCTCGATGTGTGCCTGCAAGGTTTCCTGTATTCCAAAGAGCAAATCAAGCCCCTGTCAACCCTTGCTCTGATTTCCCCCCCGTCCCTTGGCCAGGCCCAGGGCGATGGTAGCGGAAGGCAGGGGGAATGAGGGCTGTTCTCTGCTGGAGTTGTACTCCACCTGTGCGGGGCGGGTGAGGAACAGGTTAGCCGGGTGAAAAGTTCACGGCAAGCTGAGCTATCTGTTTCCCTTGCTTAATTTATCTGATATTTGGCTAACCTTGCTCTGAACCCAGCCCCGGAGACCCCCTTCCTTTCACCCCTTCCCCCGCAGGCTCGTGTCAGCCAAAGACACCCCCCCTCCCCTTTTCTCTGGCCCGGCTGACGGGAGTGAGGGCTGGGACAGAAGGCCAGGCACCAGGGTAAGAACTTGTTGCACAGGAGAGAGAATTATTTATGTGCTGCGCGTTCCAGTCGGCAACATTTGCCTTGTTTCTGTGGCCAAGAAAATCAGCCTCCTGTAGGGTGGACGGCCCCCCCCTGTCCCCCAGCCTGTCCCCACTCTGCCCTGTCACGCTTCCAAGAAGGTGTCACTTAGCCTGTAGTGGAATTTCGGTCCGTGGAGACCCATTTTGCTAGGCCTTGACAGAAGGATTTTCTGATGGAGCCGTAAGATATCCCTCGCACGCACCTATGCATGGGCACATGTTCCCTGCTGGCGTCCCACGTGCCTGAACGCTTACTCCCAGTATCTGCACGGGAACCAACCTGCATAGGGAGGGAGTTCCCCAGCAGCAGCAGAACGGCTGTCCTTCCACTGTGCTGGAAAGTGGGTAGAGGGAGGATTTGGAAAGCACATGCAGCATGGCAGGATGGAGTAGGGCTGGAGGTGGAGGGACCCTACATGGAGCATCCTGTTCTCCCCCACACCTCACATATGGTACGCAAGCAAGGTGGCCAGCCCTCCAGGAATTAAAGAGTAATAATTTGTCCAATCAAAACTGGCACCCCTATACACCCGGGAGGCAGAGGCTGGGGTATTTGGCCATGACATTCTGTTGCTGATGCTTTTGTGGGGCAGGAAAGAATCCTCCCCCAGATCCTGATGGACTCTGCTGCTTAAGATACTCAGGGTGTACACCAGGGAAAGACTTTGCTCTTCCCTGTAGGCTGAGCCGTTCTCCTCCTTAGGGGAGCGTCCAGTCCCCTGTAAAATGCTGGGGACATCACAATATCGCTGCCCCTCCCCCCCCCCCCCGCTTCCTCCCCAATACGCAGCTGCAGAGTACAACTGTCACTTTCTGGGAAAGCACCAATGACGCTTCTGCCCAAGTCAGAGCATCGCAAGCCAACTGGCACAAGCCGTCAGAAACACAGTCATCTTTGACAGGCTGTCCTCAGTAATCTCCTTACCGTGCTCAGAACTGCCACCAGCTACCTTTATGCAAGACAGAACATTCCTGGTGGCCTTTCTATGGACCAGACGTATCAGCGGAAAGACTACAAGCACAGAACTAGCCTGTTAATACTGCTGTCACGCTGGCTGGATTGGGGACGGGGACGGGACATAAAGGTGCATCAGTGGCCAGAGGAATGGCCTAGCATAGTGCCAGCAGAAGTCAATCCTGCTGTGTGTGTGTTTTAAAGCATTGTGCTCACTGCCTCAGTATTAGATGACCTCCCCTTCCCCAATTTAAAAGTGATTTCATCCCAGATCCACATAGTTAGGCGGTCTGGGACCGTGTTTCTCAATCTTTTTGACAACAGGCACCGGCTTGCTGCCTTCCTAAACTGTGTCAGGGAGATCTCAGGGATCTGTGCTGGTCCACAGACCGGTCATTGAGAAACATTGGTCTGGGGAATACAGATTATTCACGTAGGCCTAACTAAGTGTTACAACACACTATACTCCATGGAGCCTATTATCCTGACAAAGGGCTGTCTAAGTTCTTCACAGCTTCTTGATTCATGCTGGCTGTTTTAGCACCAGTGGAAACTAACAGAAAATGGAGGCGAGAGATTGTACTGGCTTAAGTAAAAAATCTATGTTCTTAAAAGAAAAAAAGACTCCGCCATAGGTGTGACAGCTTCGTAGTAAGTGGAAATTCCTTGTGGTCTAAGAAAAATATTTAACTGGCTTCTCAGGATCACCATGTCTGGAAGCATGGATTGAAGCAGCTCTGATGTGGTCACTCTATGGGGACACCAGCCTTTCGGCCTTCACCACTGCCGTCTACACACACACACGCCAAAACAGGCCCTGTTTTGTAATAATTGAGGCCTCTCTCTTAAAGGAAGCCTGGCCACAGCTATCTCAAAGAACAAGACAGCCCCTCCCACCTAGCTCCCTGCATAGCTGCAGAGTAGGAAAACTGCAAAGAAGCGTTGAGCAACTTTGTCGGCAAAAGTTAGAAAAGGCAAGAGTACAATGAGCTCAGCGAACACCCACTACAACTCTTAGTATATATATTTCCCCCCCACGTATCATTGCTATTTAGCATGTGGACAGATGCTGATGGCGCCATCCCGTGAGAATAATTAAATAATAGTTATCAGTTCCACTTAATGTAGCATGTATCTAGCACCTCAATGCCGAGTTGTTAAGCCTGATGACACCTCTTTGAAATGGGCATTATTAGCTTGATTTTACAGCTGGATCAACTGAGACAGGGGGAAGCATAAGTTAATATCCAGGACACCAACACCAGAACCCAAGAGTTCTGATGCCCAGTTCTGTGATTCAACCACGCCATAGCACAACTACTGCAATAGCACATCTTGTCTTGGCAGATACCCCTTGAACTACTAAAGGCACTTTGACCGGGAATGGGCTGTAACACTTTACAGGGCATACGTTAACAATGGCTCCATTAAAGAGCTTTACCTATGACTTAAACGTTGGTCTTTCCCAGCACACAACAGATCCGGCACTGGGCAACAGGAAATCGGTTATAGAGCTCTTACACTCAGAGGAGAAGGTTCCCTGCCTTTCTCGGTCCTGCCCTGCCTACACTTTCACCAAGCCAGAGAAGGCAGCATGGAGGACGGTCACAGATAGGTCAAGCGCTAAAAGAGAGAGCGGGGGGCTTGAACCTGCGGTCACCACATCCCAGGCGAGTGCACTAAGCCTGGGCTAAAAGTTACAAGGTGCCCACCATCACCTCCCCTTCCAAATGTTATGTGTGCAGCAAGTCGGGTGACCAGACAGCAAGTGTGAAAAATTAGGATGGGGGAGGGTGGTGTAATAGGGTCCTAAAAGTGTGTGGGGGGAATGGGATCCTATATAAGAAAAAGCACCTAATATCGGGACAGCTGGTCACTCTCGGCGCGAGACAGGGCCTAACTCATCCCCGAGGTGCCTAAGCCGTTTGACTCCAGGTGGCGAGTGCCCATTCGCAGCTCACTGAGCAGAGCTAGGTGCCTCCCTGCAGCCTGGACTTCGGTGCCCGTCTCAGAGAAGGGCGGGTCTTAGCACTCACCCGTGTCAGCTATATCTCCCATTGGCTAACTTAGGCAGCACCCACCTGGCTTGCTGGCTTACGTGATTGGCATTCCAAGGTGCCCATCTCTCCCCTTTCATTGTATAGGGAACCACGGCAGCTAACTCGGCTCTGTAGATTGGAGTGTGTGCCTGTGATTTTTTCACTACACCTAAAAGTTGGATGCTGTCATGCTCAGCGTTGCAATGGCTAAATCCCTTTGTGCATCCCACCCCAAGTTTTTTGGCCAATACTAACAGTCCCACCGGCAAATTTGCTACCTATCGAGCAACCAAAATATTAAAAATCATTAACATGTGGAATTTGTTAAGACATTTAGCATTTAGAAGGAATTCACGTTCATTGGTTCATTTGAAATACAAAGGTTATAAAACTTAACGACCACATGACAAGGAAACGATATGAAACACTCGGAGATTTACGGAGTAACTGTTATGATCTTTAGGCATGTAGGCTGAAAATTGCTTAACAATGAGCAACCCAACCTGGGGTTTGAGAGCTGGGAATTTTGTGGCGGGTTCTTATTTTGACCTTGCAGACTGGTATTCAGTTACCCCAGCAGCACCAAAGTAAAACAGAAACACAGCTTGTATCTTCTTTCAAGTATTTAGTTCCTTTGTCCTGTTAACATCCAGCAATGAAAGGAATTGTAAAGATTTTTAAAGAAGAGAAAAATACCAACACGATGGCTTAATTTCTCACAGCGAGCGCGCAGGACAAATGAACAGCAAACACATACCACGGAAACATGCAAACAAAAGTTCAAGAGAAAAGCATTGTGCGCGCCAAAGCAAACATTTCCATAACAAAATCCTGAGTCTTTGCATTTCTGGGTCAACTTAGCACAGCAGCTATTCTTTCTCTTTCCCCATCTCGCCCCCCCACACATAGTGCTAGATTCAATGGTCTATCAGGCACAAGTAATAGGGACAGGCTTTCAAAAGTCTCTTCTCTGTAACAAAACCAAAAAAAAGTGTGTAAATCTTGCAGTTATGGCATTGAGTGGGCAACTGTAGTTTAGACAATTGAACGCAGGCTGGGGAGTCAGTGACCAGTATAGGAGCAGCATGCTGACTTTCTGTGTGACACGGGCAAGTCTCTAAAGTGTTCTGTGCCTCAGTTTCCCCATCTATAAAATGGGACCCATAATTCCCGACTATCTTTGTCAAGTGCTTGCCTGAGCTAAGGATGAAAAGTGCTGGGTTATGTGAAAGCATTGCTATGCTTGCTGCTTGGTCCCAGAAGGCCCTTCAGTTATGTACCCAGATGCCATGGTGATGTGTGTATGTGTGTGTGTGTAAGAACCTCAACACAACTGAATTCTGTTCCACACCGAGCACCAGGGAACAGATGCATCACCCAGAGACTTTGTAAGTATGTAACGTGTTTGTCAAATAATTAAAAAAAACAACTATCTGATGTCTGTTTAAGGATAATTCATAAACACAAAAAGGGGCTGTGGCAAGGTGCTGTGGCCTTCCTCGGAGCCTGGGCCCGAGACCAGCTGCAACCTCCCTGCTGGGCAGAACAAGACCCTGCAGGCCAAATACCTTGGGAGAAAAGGGGCGGAGCCAGGACAGGAGAGGCTAGTATAAAAGGCCGGCCTAGCAGCTCAGTCAGGGGGAAGTTGCTGCTGTAGACAGATGTGTCACCCCAGAGGCTGTGGTCTAGGCCTGACCCAGGCCCTGCAGCTGTTTGGAACAACCGCCCTGCTGACCGAGGCCTCCAAAGCCTGCCACTTGAAGGCCGGGGGCAATTGACTTTACCAGCCCTGCCCGGCTTGCGGGCCGGAGGCTGTAGACTACTTTGCTCCCCTTGCCTATTGGAAGGCCAGGGGCTACAGACTACATCGCTTGCCCCGCCTATGGGAAGGCCGGGGCCTATAGACTGCTTCGCCTGCCCTGCCCTGTCTGAGGGCCAGGGGCACCAGACTGCCTAACAGCCCCCCTCTGTCAGAAGGCTGGGGGCTACGAACTGCTTTCGCCTGCCCCGTCCCGCCTGAGGGCCGGGGGCAATAGACTACTTGACCACCCCGCCTGTTGGAAGGCTGGGGCTCCCGACCCCTTATCAGCCCTGCCCTATGAGCGGGCCAGAGGGCTACTGGCTGTGGAGGAAGCCTGCCCTGCCAGGGGCCAAGGCTAAAGACTGGCACTGCTTATTCCCCTGGACTAAGGCACTGTGGCCTTCCTCGGAGCCTGGGCCCAAGGACGGGTCGCAATGCCCCCGCTGGACTGTGCCACCAGTCTGCAGGGGGCTACGTTTGTAATTTACATTAAACACTTCTATAGTGAGGTTCTCCAGGGCAGGCTTTGCCCACCCAGTTTTAGTTTAGCCACATCACCTTTTGCTGTGAAGGGGCTCTTTTATTTGCCAGCTTTCTCTATCCACTTTCCGGGATCCTCAGTTTCTTTGTCACGATTCCCAAAACGTTTCAAATCTGACCCCCAAACTCCTGTGCTGACTACAGCCTCAGGTCATTTATTTTCACGCCCTGAATCCCTTATTACTAAGTTATCAAAGGAGCGCTCACATCAGAGTGTAGTCAATAAACCATAGAACACCCCCGGTTATTCCGCAAGTCGTGTTCTATCACCGCAGTGCCAGTGTTCAGATTGAGAGAGGGGGTTCCTGTGTTTGACTGGTTGTCTCTTTCCACTTCCTCAGTGCTGATCTACAAAGGCTCCTGGTTGCAACACCTAAACCTAAGCCCACTCTGGCAAGTTTTCCTCGCTCCATCACGGCCACTGACGCCATCACTTCCGGCGGCATGATTTCCCTTTTAAATACTCGCCCCAATGGTTTCCTTTTGCCAGTTAAGCTCATGTTCTGCCGAGTAACAATCTTTCCAGGGGCAGGTCCAAGTCTTAGGGATGTTGGAAGAGAGTAGTAGCTCCCGACCCCTCGGAGGGAGATGCAGGTTTTTGTGCCTGGTTCGTTGCACTCTGGCCTTTAAAAAAAGCCTAAGCGCAAAGATATTTAAAGTGGGCTGCAATGTTAGCAGATGATAAGGTGTGTACACAGGTGCGAGACCGCCTCTGGGGAAGGTGAGGTGATGGTTAATCTGCTTACACAGCACACTGACTCAGAGCCACTCAAATTACAGCCCTTCTCAAGGAGAAAAAAATGGAGGGGAAAGTCTTATGAAAACAGGTGCGGTGGGGAAAACTCAGGGTTCCACCAAATCATACAGTACTGCTGTCAAACCTGCAGAGAGAGAGGCCTAGCTAACATAAGCTCAGCATGGCCTCTATTGGCTTAGTTAAAGCAAGGTTCCTGCTTGGGTTTGCTTGTCTATTGATCACGTCACTTCAGGAGAAACATACAGAGCATGGATGCTCTGGCATCTGACCGGGAGTCAGCTAAAGAGTTAGCTCCATGCTGGTGTGTAGGCATAGGTGCCCTGTGCCCATGTGGAGTAGATAGGTATTGTCCCCATTGTCTGGACATGGAAACTGAGGTACAAAGAGGGGCAGTGATCCAGTCCTGTTCACACAGCCAGATTGTGAAAGCGTTAGGAGTTCAGCGCTTTAAATATTGCTAGGCTAAAGCAAAAAATAAAATGACTAGATCACATAGCTGTAAATGGCAATGTAGTTTAGGGCTTTTAACAGTAGGGAAATTTACCTGTGCTTATCTGAAAAACTTCCTTTCTTCGAGTAATGTGGCCCACAGGTCCATTCCAATAAGTATTTCAGTCTGCTTGCAGTGTGGGGCCAGAACCAGACCTAATCCTTGGCAGCAGGGAAATGCCTCATCCCCCCGGAGTTCCCTCCAGTTGAGACAACTTCCACAGCCACAATAATTCCGTTCCATTTCTCTAAAATACAGATTGTCTTACCTGCTCTTTGAAGAAAAAGCACCACAATTTCTCTTACTTCAGGGGCTAATTTCCTCTGGTGAAATAAAACTATCTTTGGATGTCAATTTCCATTTCTGTTCTGGATGATCTGATCATCACCTGGGGGACCAGCTCTGTGGACCTTATTACGCAAAGTAGCAAATTTTCTGATCAGCACAGATAAATTCTCCTATTTTTCATTTTCTAAGGGGCACAGCTCCGTGGCAGTAGGATTTTCATAGATGTGTGTCTGCAGGGTGGAAAGCTGGATCAGCCTTTATATAGGGGACATCCAAAATGCGCTCAATTGTATGTCCTCTGTCTTCTCCTGCACAATGAGGTTGTGGAGAAGACGTCTGCCAAAAATGGCACTGGCTAAAGACTGGATGACCAACATGTAGAGAGTGGTGAATTTATGTACCGATGACCCTCTAGGTGCCTGGCAGATCTCATTGCAGGAGACAAACTTACTTCGTTGGAGAGGACTGTTGTCAAGAAGTCTGCATAATGGATAGCAACTATGATGGCGCTTGCCATGTGGGTTCAATTGAGATAGTGCTATAAGGCCCAGAATGAGGTTCCAGGGCTGTGCTCCCCAACACTGTGTGTAGTTGTCCTTTAACGCTGGTGTCTGCACAAAACTTCATTTTCTTGAACCTACCAAAAACATTGAGTACAAAGACTTGAACTTTTGCTCGGCCCATCTCATACACCCACATTAGGGCCCTCCCAGAGGGATTCAAGGCTATGTGTCACTTGTTTAATGTGACCATTAAACCATGGACTTTTCTTCGGCCGGTAGAATCAGTTCCATGGTGACTTCTTTCTAGGCTCCAGGACAGTAATAATTGTTTAATCCAGTTTGGATCTGTCTGCTGTTGGAGGGATGATTTGTTTTTTGCACTAGCAGTCTCCTGTGAGGTAGAGTCAATTCTGTGCTAGGTTATCTGCACCTGATAACCATAGCCTCTTCAGCCAGAAAATCATGAAAAGCATCATTGCCTCTTTCTCCTTCCTGGCTTTTGTATGGTCCTGGGGAATCATCCATCACCTCACATCCCAAGTGCTGAGACATGTAGACTGTTTCCAGATGCAAAGAGATAATCACCAGCCCCTCAAACTGACTTGCAATGAGGTGAGGATACCTCAGTGTGCAGGTTCCACTCTGCTTCTGCCATAGACGTCTTGGTGTTCATCTTACCCTCGATGGGCAGGGGACAGAGCAATAGGAAACTTTCCTCTGTACAGCACAGATGATTTTCTCTCTGGGGTCAGGCTGCTTGTATTCTTTCTAATTTATTTATGAAGACACCCATCAAACATGTTGACTGTCTGTCATTACCAGACCGAGTCTGTTATCCATGGACGGACGAGTGCTCCGCGACCTCAGTAAATCACCGTGCTCCAGGGGATGCCGTACTCGCTCTTTTTGGTACCTCTCCGCTAGCCTTTAACATAAGGATTGCTTTAATGGGGTGGAGCCCTTAGAAAAATCTGATGCTCCGCGTTCAACAGTTGCAGGAGCAGAGAATAGACAATGGAATCTCGGCTTCTGCCAATAGATGTGATAGGCTGGGATGTGGAGGGGCTAACAGGAATTACGCTGCTGGGTTTACATGAACTCTAGTGCAGTGAAGCATTCCCTACAGGCTGCACGAAGCATTTTTTTGGGAGTTTTGCATCTGTGATCCTGCTTGTTTGCCATTATGAACATCTTTAGCCTCTGTTAACATTCTTCTGAACTGAGACCTTGTTCCATGAGACCTTGATTTATGCGCAGACCAGGCCTATGATTGACGTCCCTAGTGCCACATGTCTGTGTTTATCATGAATCCAAGATACTCCAGTGCGTTTGTTTCAACTCTCTCTGTGTAGAGAGCCCTGAGCAACAGAACTTTTTAAGAAGAGCTAGAATAGCATTTCCTTCTTCTGTCAAGCCCATGTTAATACCATCATGCTTCTGGAGGAGACCCTGGGAGCACCAGTCAGGTCAAATGATAATGATCGGAGTTGAAGAAAAAAACCTACCCTCCATATACGAAGTGTGAGAATTGTCTGTAAAACAGGGACATGAAGATAAGCCTCCTTGAGGAGCTTGTTCAGGTGTTTCAGACAGCTCTGCTATGTTTGTTCCTGATAAACTGAGGCTAGAATGAGGATTGAGAACAGCCCTTGATGAGGAATGGGGAATATCACACTGATCTGAAATAGATGATGTATGGTTTCATTCATATCTTGGCATTTCCATTGGCTTCTTGAACTTGGGAACGGGACAAAATTGTGTCTGTGATTCTTGCGCAGTTCCATAGGGTGCCCCAGCTGGACAATGTCCAGAGCTGTTGGTAGCCATTAGCTCCAGGCTGAAAGAACCTGGAACTAACCAGGGGGTTTAACTCCACATAGGGCTGGTTGGGAGTCATGCAGAAAACACTGAAGCATCTGAGGCAACTATTGACTTTGCCTCGACATTCTGGATTTGTTCCAGCTACCGCTTGTGAAATGGCAATCTCTCTGGTTGTATGTCAGGGACTTTGCTATGCAATCTTTATTCTTTTCTGTAGTGTCTGGCAGGAGCCAGGATTGTAAATCTACTTTTTCCAATGAGTCTCTGAATAGCCTCAGCTTTCCATAAAAGTTTCCCTGTGTGGTACTAAAAGGGCTGGGAACTCATTTGCCTGAGCATCTGGTCTCAATAAGGAAGGCCCTTGTACCTGCATGAAAGAAAATTGTGTCCCACGAGCTTTTTCAGGGAGAACTCTTTAGTCTATGTGGTTTTTAGACTGAGAGGAATCATACTTTCACTACTGTCATCCCACATGTGAGCATTGCATGTGACAGCGTGTGGAGGGTGTCCAATGACCATTAGTGCTTTGTTTTTCTTGATTTCTGTTAGGCTGTGCTGACTGAGCACATTACTGCCCACAGCCATGACCCGGCTGTCCCCAAAGGGCCTGTACAATGGAGAGGCCAATCTTTCAGGTAAAGAATGTCTCCCAGTTGGAAAGACGGACTCCCTGACCATCATGGAAGATAGCCATGTTCGTCTGCGGGAGTGAGGCCCGGTTGAATTTGGACCAGTACTGAGGAGCCATGTGGCCTTATAAAATGGAGACCAGGAAAGCTAGAAAAAAGTAAACAGTGGGTCAAGAAGCCCTGAACTTCCTGCTTGTTCCTCCCCATCAGAGCTGCTCTCCGTCTTGTCACGCCATAGCCAGTTGCTGCCGGATCAGGAGGTGAAGGTGGCGCTGAGACGTGGCAACCTGCACCAGCAACTGGGAACTGTAAACTGGCCATTAGGACGTGATGGCCCACACTGGTAGACAGAGGTAACAGGCTAATATTTAGAGCATGGCGCCCACAGCAGAAGACAAGGGTGACAGCCAAGACTTTCCTAGTCTGTAGGGAAGGCAGGAGATGTTCCATGATGATATCATCCCAGGGAACACGAGAAAGGATAAATAGTTGTAGATTGTCTAGGGCTGCAGCAGATCTCTACAGCCCAGTTTCGCAGTACTCGCTAATCTGCCTGAAAGAGGCTATCATCTGTGATGCCTGTTTTTTTAATGATATATTTTATTATTATTGTGTGATTCCCTAACTCTGAGTCAGACAGCTGGCCTTTCTCCCTGGAGGAGGGATTCCTTTTATTGCGTGTGACCATGTGTGCACTCGGAGGAACCAACGCAGAAGATCATGCGGTGAACGGCTTCATTTATATCTCCTTTGGGAGGTTGTCCCTGTGACCTGGTTTCCATGGAGGAGGAGGGGCTCATTGGAAGCTCAGACATTGCTCCAAAGATACTTCCAAGTGGTCAGTGATCTCCTTGCCCTCCAAACAGGGGCCTGTCTTGGTCTCTCGGGGAAGGACTGGGAGGTTCAAGAATGGTTGCCCCCAGGCTCTATCCTTTTCCACCGTAGGGGTCCACATGGGGCTGCGTTTTCCCTGGATAGCGCAGTTTGGGATATGAATAGAGATCTTGCAGGGGCGCCTGTTGTTGCAGAAGTGGAAGCAGGGGGAGGGAGCTGGGTCCAAAGGACCCCTCACTGCACCCTCTGGTGCTGACAGCATCTGTGCGGTGTCCAATGCCCTCCATCCATAGCCTATGGGGAGGAAGCAGCCAAACCCACGCTCAGGAGCAGGGCTGCTGGTGCAGGCTCTAGGGACGCAGGCACGATCCTTCATCTGGTGCGGTGCCCTCACTCCCTTACCGGCGATGGAGGGAGGCTATTCCAGTCCTGCCTCACTCCTTTCCTTCCCGGGGAGGGAGGCCAAGATGACCCCAGCTGGACTGGGTCGCAGAGAGAGGGGAGGAAGAACTGCACTCTGTGCACAGAGCAGACCCCGCTCCCCACCGAGACACTTGAAAATGGGGTGTAGGGGGACAGGAGACACATCTTTCCTTTCTCAGCCTTCCTCGCTCCCTGCAGCCGGAGGGGAAGTGGAGCTAGCATTGTTGTCAGCCCTCCCCAGGAGCTGTGCAAACAAATCAGATGTAGATTCCTTGTTCTAGTGTGTAAGTGAGATAGAGGGAGATATGTTTCCTTTGCTGTTATGATAATGGTATAGCACTGTTTAGTGGGGCATAAGTGGACTCCATCTTGTTAATTTCTTGAAGTAAGCTCTTTCCTGAAACTTGTACTACTGAACCTAAAAAGATCTTGATAAATTCTCTTTGTGTGAGAGAGGAATAGATGTGCAGGGCATAAAAAAGCACCAACCTAAACTGCTATAACAGAAAGGGGAGTAAAGACACCAACTGCCATCCTAACCCTGAAGGCCGAAGAATACCCATCAACGACCCTAAAGTACAGAAGGATCCACCCCGGGAACAAACAAAGCACAGAAAAAAGAGAACAGTTGTGCTTTCAATTAGCTGATGATTAACACCTATACTGAACCCAGAGGTGGCATGACACAGCAAGACCCATAGACTTACCTGAGAGCCAACAAGTATCAAAGATGGGTAAAAACATGGACACTTTGGGGCTTGTTCTGCAATTGTCATCTTGGAGCATCGGATTCACGTCTGACAGGGGCCTGGCTCCCTCCTCCTGCCCAGCCAACCACGAGGCTGGCTTGAGCAACGTATAAAAGGACTGGTAATTATATCATACCAGCTTGCAGAACTGTATGAAGGTGTGTGTGAATGTGACTGCTTTTTGATAGTCTTACATGTACAATGAACGTGGCACATTGCTTTGTCCCCCTGAATCAGATCCTGCCAGTCTTTTCTTTTACAAGTATAACATTACCACTTGTCCAGGTTTTTCCTAGGATCATCCCTCTTTTGAGGCAGCTCTCCCGGATGAAATGGTTCAGATGTCCCACTGTTTTGTACCTCAGACGTGACAGCTCTAGACGGCGCTGAGGGGACAATCCTCCCACAAGACACATGCAGTTCTGGGACACAGCTGGGAGTTGGACGGACACATTAGAGAGCTGAATTATTAGTCAGGAGTTGGATAAAGAGGAGAGAGAGCGTCCCTCAAAAGAACCCTGCAGGAGGGAGGGCCCGGGGAGCTGCTCAATGCTGCGGAGGCAGATAAAACTGGAGGGAACATCAGAGTGCAGGGCATTTCCTGCTGCCAGCGTTCTTATCCCCAAGATGCAAGCAGACCGAAATACCCATTGGAACCGATCTGTGAGTCTTAGCACGACAGAGACCGTGACTGCAAAGAGATCACTTTCACTGCTGCTGTTTTTTTTAGTGACAGTGGCAACCGAAAATGCAAGAGGTTACCATTGTCAGCATCTTGCCAGCGCCAAAAGCTTATGACACGCTCAGCCAAAGAGCAACGATTATTTATTTATCACCGTGAATCAGTTTATTAAAGGCAGTGCTGGCATGCAAGAAAACCCAAAAATACCAAGTGGCTGATCTGAGGCCGCCCTGTATCCGTTTTTTTTTTTTTCCAGGCAGAAAAGCAGCTTGATTTCAACGAAAGAAAAATAACCTTGGGCCAAATTCCCACAGGTGTGTCCACATGACAGTCAAAGCATCCACGTGTGCTGAGTCTGAATTTGGCCTGTTGCTTTGTGAGATTTGGCAAGTGTAACGCGCTCTGTTAGTGTCTGAAGGCGAGGGTGTGCTGGGAGCAGTTTGTAAACCGAGCGCTAATCGCGCCACCCACACTGATTAACGCACTACAGAAAAGTATAAAGGATTCTCTTGGCAAATGCTACCTGCAGCCACTCGCCCAGGCAGGCTCTATGATGCAGATAGTCTCTGTCAATGTTTAACCTGAAGAAAGGAATTATAGGGGGGGCAGGACTTCACTGCACCTAAGGGAGTTCTCCCTCTTCTCTGGATTCGTCTAAACCAACTGATCATTAAGGATCCATCTGAAGAGAGCAATATCTTTTTTGCTTCTAAGAACGCCAGGTTGCCCTAAGTGGAACGGATTTTTCATTTAAAAATGTGCAGTGGGGAGGAGCTCCAGCCTCACTTGTGCTGGCATCCCCCAGCTGTCCCCTTCGCAAATTATCCCATGCAAATACCAGCCTCTGAGAACACAAAGCACTGACATGTGCCCTTATTTAAATGCCAGGCACTCTACAGGCTTAAATTCAGGACAGAATAAGGCCCACAACCTGTAAGATTTTCCTAG
Source organism: Emydura macquarii macquarii (assembly GCF_026122565.2). Lineage (NCBI taxonomy): Eukaryota > Metazoa > Chordata > Testudines > Chelidae > Emydura > Emydura macquarii. Next base: position 47,457,595 of record NW_027132905.1, read on the forward strand.
CAGTCTAATTCTAACGGGCAGCAGCAGCCTTCCACCCAGAAAAAAACATCGCGTGCGCACTTTTCTATTGGTCACATGTTACAACAAGTCGACCAAATCTGCAAAGCGTTGCTAATTTCACAGGAAACCTCCCCAGCCTGTTCCCGCTGCCTTATCTAGACTCCTTCTCCGACAGGCGAATAAATATATACCTCTGTCTTAGATTTATTCCAGACCCTCTGTTTGACATCTGGCTACAAGATGGTGGCACTGAAATGATAGAGGGAGAAATAAAAAAGGGTGGGAGGAAGCGTGGGGCTGGTTGAAGAGCAGGGGAAACGAAAATTAAAATAAGTCAAAGGGCGGAAATTCTTTTGAGAAAGCCTTAAGGCTTCTACAAAGCATGTCTATATTAGCCATGCCTCCAGCTTACCCAGTGTCAACCTTATGTCTGAGGGAACACAAGACTTCAACAAGCATTCCAGAGGCGCCTTTCAGCGAACCAACGTCTTCAGAATGTATCCAGCCAAACAAGAAACTAATTCATAGAGGCACGAAACATTCCTTCTCTTAGCACCAGAAGGAAGGCTCTTGTCCAATTCTAATTCTGAAGAGAGAAGCCAACGTTTTCCTCGTTATTTTCTGTTTGCTGCATACCTCTCCCCCACTGTGACTGCTATTTGACCTGCTGTCCGCTCAGAGACCCCGAGGGGAGGGGAGAGCTAGGGTGTGTACGTGTGTGTGTGGGGGGGGGAGGGTGAGAAAGAAACAGACAGCAGAAAAGTGTGCAGAAAAGGAGCAGGTCCATGTACTCGCAGGGACGGGGGGCTTGGTGCTGTGTGTGGAATGCCTCTTTTGCCTCCTCTTTGAATCGGCACGTCACTAATTAATGGAACCTCAAACCAAAGTATTAATTTAAAGGGAGGCACCCAGCAGGGAAGCCCAGCTCTGTTTGTTCTTACAGCTGCAACGCTGGCATGCCTGATCATGGATAATGAGAAAATTCACAGGATTAGAGGGGAAGGACAGAGTTCACTCTGCCCCCAAATGGATCTCAATACAGATGGTACCTTTGTATTCCCAGCAGATCCCTGGAAGGGCTCTCCTGTGAACTAACTAGAGCGCTTGACAAATTCTCCCATGTCTCAGAAATTAAATAAAGCCCCAAGGGCCCACTGGGGTGGCAGTGGCTGCAGAATCACAGGGACTAACTAAATGTACCTTTGCAATCGCTCCAAGGAGCCTCAGCTATCTAGGAAATCAATACAAAACCCCACTGTAAGGAGCCTTTTCAAAGCAGATGCCATAATAAAGCTTGGCCATCTTGACCTCAGGAGGAAAGCACAGTCATGGGGAAATCTCCAATAGCTATGGAAGTTGGATACCATCCTGGGAACAGTGCAAAGTCCCTATGGCCCTGATCCTGCAAAGGGACAGATCCCGCCATGGAATCCCATTCACTGGGAGTCTACATAGACAAAGAAGTCTTGAGGGGGTCTGTGCTGGATTGGCCTCTCAAGCCTGACCTACACTAGAAAGTTAAGTCAACCTAGCGACGTCAGTAAGGGGAGTGAAAAAGCCACCCTGCTGAGCGCTGTAGTTAAGCCAACCTAAGCCAGAGCGTAGACAGTACTAGATCGACGGAAGAATTCGCCTGTTGACCTAGCTACCCTCTCTCGGGGCGGCGGAGTAGTTAGGCCGACAGAAGGATCCCTCCTGTCAGCGTAAGGCGTGTCTACAATACACTGAAGTGCTAGAGCAGTGCAGCTGTGCCACTGTAGTGTTTCAGGTATAGACAAACAAGCCGGTAGGTTGGACAGTTGGCAAAACCCATCCATAAATGAATCTATGCTGATTTATACCCACCAAGGAGCCGACCCTCAGAGTGTCACCAACGCTAGCTAGTCACTCTCCAGTCTACACAATAGACCCAAGAGAGGAGCCAAGTGCAGCTCACAGCTCCACATACAGCTTTTCTGACCAAACACAGACCTCCTCTAGAAACGGATAGGTTTTATTATCTGGATTCATCCTCCTCTCTACATTTTTGTAGCTAGTCTTTCAGTCTGTAAGCAAGTAACATGTTGCCCTTCTGTAGCTCCCGCCATTTGAGGACTGCTAAGCACTTGACAATCGTTAAGGAACTGGGCCTCACAGCCAGGGCCCAAGCATAATTTTTTCAGGCCCAGTACAAACTCGTAACACAGGCCCCTTTCCACACACCTCCCACAATCCCCCATCCCATACCTACCATCTCATGAGCCATGAACATTTTTTTCCTCGTGGTAATGGGGGTCGCAGCCTGGGCTGGGACCCCCAGGGCTTCTGGGTCCTGGTAACATAATCCATTTATTTCACTGTGCCAGTTAATCAATGGGTCTAAGACCTGCTTCTGTGAATAAGAGTTTGCAGAGGAAGGCTCTAAGGTTGATTTGTTTCCAAACCGACACTGGCTAAATGAGTGGAAATCTAGGGATTATTGTTTAAAGGAAATTATATTTCACCATAAATGAACAAAAATATTCAGAAAAACAATTACTTTCCATGCATGATTTCAGTGACAGATGGGATCTTCCACGATTCAGATTGTCCATCTCATGAAATATGTCTATTCACTCTTCTTTCTGAGTCTCCCCCTTCAGCCTTTGGACAGGCAACAATAAAGACTCGCTCTGGTTAGCACTGTCTTTCCACACAGAGGCTTCTCGAGTGGCCATTAAGCAGTGGGCCAGCTATTGGCTCCTTTCCTGAGATGCAGAAGGAGTCAGAGGAACAATCTTCTCCAATGGTTGTAAAGCATAAGCCACCCAGTGCAGTGAAGGGGGGAAAAAAAGTGGGTTCCCAATAAACGCCCTTCACTAGTTACCCTGCAAAGCCATTTTTTAAATTCTCATTCAAAAAGCTGAAGTGAAATCAACACTAATTGCTCTTCCAGTTTCCGTGAGCAGAGTGGGGGAGGGATGTGCTGTGCCCCGGTCGGAACAGCCTACAGGTACTTTCAAAACAACAATTACATCTTAAAACTATGAGCAGATTTAACAATCAGACTCTAAAGAATTAAACATTATACAAAGATTTCAACATTTTTGTTGTTCCTCCCAAAAGTCCATGGTCGAGCCATGCAGTCCGGTGCAAAGGTCGTGTTGCTATGGAAATGACCTGCAAGAAATTTGTTGCCTGAGAGCAGCATAAGTCACGCGAGCAGGGCAGGCTAAACGCCAAGACCGTTGATTCACAATCTTGTCAGGATTTTGCTGCTTGTGTTGGCTTCACTTTAGAATGAGTCAAAGTATCACCGGGTCTATGTTCGCCCTTTAAAAGTGTTCATGCAGGTGTAGCTTCCAGAAAACTTGTGGATTTCTTCAAGTGCTGACTGAGGGAGAATGCTGCAGAGGAAGCAGAGGGAAAGAAAATAAACACACCATGTAACCTTTTCATCTGTTCTAATGAGAAGACATATGCAAAAACACACACGCAAGATGGGGTGACTACTGTGGCATGACGCAGTAACCTTTCAATCGGAAATACCAAGCGTCCAGTCTCACAACTTGCTGTGTTTCCAACAACTTCACTGGGATCTGAAGTTAATCAGAACCTGGCATGACTGACCCTACGGGAGAAAGTGCTACAGAGTTTTTTCCTACTAAGAGACAGCTTATTAAACAGGCCCTGGGAGAACCATGTAACCTGTAAGACAGCATCAACCCATCTCTCTTAAATTGCAAGATTCTGTTCAATATTATAAACATTGAGAATTTATAAAGAGAATCAATCTATACATTTAGCTTGCTATCTATCTGTTTAGGTACCTTTTTCATCACATTTCTATTTCTTTTTCTATCTTTCTATTTACCTCTTTCATCACATAGTTCTGGTATGACTGAAGTGCTATTTTCCTGTTGCCTACTGTGCTGAGAAGCTAAGTGACTCATAACAAATAATATATTTGACAGATGCCCATTTTTTTCTGATTGTAAAGTATCCACAAACTGATTGAGATTTTCTCAAATGTATTTGGTATTCGAAGCTATTTAACATATGTTAAGAATTGTATTCACTTTTGGCTACCTATCTGAAATCTGGGACAGGTCTTTTAGTTGCAATTGGTCACATAAGTCATACGGCAGTATTTCAGTTCTCTGATTGGATGAGCTATATTTTTAGAAGGTTTCTGGTGTGCATGCTCACAGAAAGTAAATTTAAAATGTGCTTTCCTCAATTATTTCAGAGAGAGAGACGAGGATTCACTTTCTGCAAACAGTTTAAAGGTCCGTTAAAAAAGTGATCACATAAAAATAATTAATTTTGGTTTACATTTTTATGTTCTCATAGCTTTACAGAAATAGTGGTCTCTAAACAGATATGTACATTTTGTACAGTTCCTGGAGTCTGGAGAGGGGCTTACTAAATAAAAATCAAATAGATAAATGTGTTAAGAAATTTCCTGGAAACGGGTTGTCAGTACAGATCTCAGAGATCTTGAGTTGTGAGGGCTGAATCTGCTTCCACATTGGGGGAACATACTCAGACGTAACAAGCTTAAGACCGCTCTACAAAGGGAACCTTGCAAAGTTTTCTCTCCGTCCTTGATGCCCTCTGTCTTCTGTGGGAGGGGACACTCTGGCCCTAGGTGATTACTGTATTGTGTGACTACCAAATTGAGATTTGCCTTGGCGGACAGAAAACAGATTTGCCTCCCACCCCTGCCCGAAGGGTAAAATGAGTGGGTCAGGCAGCCACAGACCAGTGAAATATTTACCTTTTCAAGATGACAAGTACATGCATTGTCCACGGAAGTAGAAGGAAGGCTTGGTTCAGTTGAACAGCTTCTACTGTTCTCCTGGCCACCGTCTCTGGCTTCAGAGGGGGGAAAAGATTGGGGAACCTGAGTGAAGAAATTAAGACGTAAGCTCATTACCTGATTAGGGTGCAGTACTATTCCAGGCCTTGGGCTCTCTGAGCTGCTGCTGGCGGTTGGCACTCAACTCCCCCCCCACTCCCTGAATTTGGCAGGGAGGAGCAGAGAGAGGATGAGATCCTGGTTCTATCACTCGTTACCCAAACTAGCAAAGCGGGGCTGGCACCAGGGCTGCTGGGAACGTATGCTGCATTCTATAAGAGGACATAGCAGAGGCCACTCCGTCCTTTCTCTCTCCTGCCTTTTTCTTGGATTCATTTATTGGCAGGTGAGAGACAAAAAAACAGGTGAATTTACTCCTCTTAATACCAGGAACATGGACTTCCAGGTGTTAAGGGCAACCTCCCATTGCACCATTCACCAAGGCTGAGGGTGCACAAAGCCTGTTAGTGGTTCTTATCAAAAGATGCAGATCAACCACTGGTAATGGGTTAATTTGGCTAGTCATTAGCCTCTTGAATAGGGTTAAAACTTGTGTAGGAACAGGCCACGGTCCAGTGCTGTTCTCAGTGCTCCATTCACTTCAGTGGTGGAGGTCTGAGCCCTTCAATGGGAATAAAGAAGGAACCAGGTTTGTACTGTGGATGCTCAAGTAATCTGTAGGACTATTCTCCCCTTTGAACGACCTCAGTCATCAGTTTGGTTCCTCTGCTCTGATGTCCAGAGCTGGCTCCCCCGTGCAAAGTCACTTCTCATTTTCTCTCTAGCAGCAACTGCCCGGAAGACACCCTCCCATAGGACGAACTGTCCATGTTGGGAGTGTGCCAGCAAATCAGAAGAACCAGTTTGCTGGGTTTCAGGAGGTCTAGAGTGAAGCCTCTGCTCGCAGGCAACCAGCTCAGACATCAAATTCTCTTAAATAAAACTGGCGTTAACTAATGTCTTCAGTTGATTATTCGCAAAATGATGCTTTATTCCATCTCTCCTGGACTGACCTTATTCTCATGCCCTGAAACATCTCTGTGCTGGTGTGGAATGGCAGGACTGTCGTCGCATTCACTCCAGGACAGTCCAGCAATCCCAAGGTCAGGCTCTCCATAAAGGCAAAGGAAGAGGCTTTGGAGATGCAGTAGTCAATGGCACCAGGGATGGCGGACAAGGCCAAGACAGAGTTCAAGCAAACAATGTGTCCATTCTGCAGCTCCAGCATCCGCGGCAGGAAGGCCTTGGTGGTCTGTAGAGGAAAAGAGAAAAACAAAATCTTCATTAAGCAGAGAGACAACAGAAGTTATAGCCACTGAGAAAACAAAGCTAGTGACACGGGGCCAAATTGTGCTTTCAGTTATGCTGGGGTATATGGAGTAACTACATTCAAAGTTCATGATTAAGTTCCCCTTAATATTGAAGGGAGCCTTGCTGCTCTGTGAGTGTTTCCAAAGAGCCTCAGTTAACCTGATTGCATGTGAACAAAACTGCCTCTTTGCTATCACAACACTAAGCCATGCACAAAAATGAAAGGCCATAAAGATCATGCCCCGTCTGCTCTGGTGCACATTATTTAGGAGACAGACCTTCAACACTGAGAGGAGCAACACAAATACATTATTTTTTAATTGATCTAATTAGAAACTGAACGAGTTTAATGCGAGCTCTCCTCCTTGAACAATGCAGCCATGCATCTGGTCATGTTTCTCTCGTGCTCCAGATGTGTGCACCAAGCAGAGCAACTCTGCTCCGCGCGCCTGGGATTTCTCAAAGGAAATCAGCGTTTTTCTTGTAAGTCACAGGGTGGGTTGAAAAGAGCATCAGAGCCTTTATAATTACTGGAAGCCTTTAATATGGTATTTTAGAAGAAGTCACTGAAATCAATTTGAGGGAATCTGTCAAATTCAATTTTTTCCTCAGGCTTCTCTCCTCTGGCCTTTGCCTTTCACATTGTTTTCCCTGGCTCGTTTTCATGTCAGGCTGAGCTTACCAAGCATCGTTTAGAAAAGTCTAGCAGCAGCCAAGGGTTTACTGACTGCAATTTGTCACTCTCATTTCCAAGTCTGAATAAGCTGGATACAGGAGCTTATCTTACCCAGAACTGTCCCAAGGTATTTATGTGTTGTGATTTGAGTAGCGCGTCATCGTCACTGTCCATCAGGCTCTTACCATGAACGACCGCAGCATTGTTCACGAGGATGGTGATATCACCCACCTGTACAAAGAAAAAGAGGGCAGCTGATTGGTTACAGTGAACATCTCTTCTCACAAATACAGCTGTCACTTGATCCTTCTACTGAAGTGGGAATCCATGCCCTCTCCTTAGTTCCTGGCATCTAATATAAAGGGCCTTGTAATCTTTCCAGTTACTGCAACATACCCCAGCTTAAAATAGTTGAGGCACGGATAATTAATGTATGCACAGATGAGTTCTCCTGGTTCTTTTTTCTAGTTTCACAGCATTTTATTTGGCTATTAATGAAATTCTACATAGTTTTGAAACAAAGACAAAGTGCCGTAAATCATTTACCCTTACAAAGAGATGTTCAAAGGGAAAAAGGCAGCTGGAGAGACGGCTGGGAGTGTGAGAAGGACTAGCAATAGATGTATAGTTCAAAGAAGTTCCCCCAAAGGGCTATGATTAGGATTATCTCTCTATATATACATCCCATTGCTAATACATACTATTATAACTAGAATTTCATAATTCTGTCTCAGTCCTATAATATCATCTAGATATTTCAAGAGAAGAGAGGCCAGATTCGTGATGGGATATTTGCTCATTCACAGTTATTTATCTCTGCTCCTTCCACATTCAGCTTCTTGCTGTAGTGTAGGATCCAGCACAAGACCTGCCAGGACTGATTCTCTGCTGTCTTTACACTTTGTGTAAATATTTCTTCTGTATAAAATTGGTGTCAAATGGACACTCGGTGTGAGTGGGCAGAGAATTCTGATTTCATAGCACTTCCGACCTGCTTTGCTAAGATATAAATGTCAAAAGAAGGTTGCAAGCCATTTGGAGAATCAGGCCCTGTATTTCCTACCATAAGGGCAAGAAACAGAAAGGGCCAGGTCCTTGAGACATAGCCAGATACAGAATGTATAACTTTCCATTTTCCTAACCTGCAAGACAATGTTTCCTACTTGCCAATGGTTAGGGGATTTTCTAAGCTCTGCCCATCACTGGATTGACCATGCAGACCAACCTTTTCCCGGACAGCTTTGGCCTGCTGATAGACTTCTTCCCGATTTCCCACATCGCAAATGAAGTAATGGCACTCTGTTCCCAGCATTCTGATCTCCTCTGTGGTTTCCTTAAGGCACTTCTCGGTTCGACCCCACAAGATGATCTACAGCAAGAAACATTTGCTAAAGTAAAATTGTTCCTGTTTTGAATCTGCAGTAATTAAAATCTGTTTCTAACTTGAACAATTTGCCATGGATCATTAATTGCGTTTGCACAGCCAGTTCTGTCACATTGTTTCATTTAGCGCCACGTTGATTTTTAAATGAAAATATTTATGTAACACGTGGGTCTAGGGAACTACAGTGGTGGTGGGGACGGTGGCTAGAGTGAAGTAGCTCCATTGTGATTGTGACTGATGCTCAACGGCCAGGTGAAGGCTTTTTATTTGCAAGCTGTGTAACAGCCAGCACTGAAAATCTGAGCTCAGGGGCCAAATGATTGGCTTGTGCCATAATGCAGTCATTAAATAAGCCAGGCACATGGGCAATTAAAACAAACCAACCAAACCAAACATGATTTCTCAGCTCTAATCCTAATTTTGTCATGCAGTTATGGGGTAGAACTCAGGGAAGTGGATTAGGTTTAGCCCTAAAAACACAGACCCTATATAAACACACTGCATATGATTGCTTGTCGTACATTGACTACTACACTTTGTTATCGCTTCTGCTCCCTAATAAGGTGAAATACAGTTTAGGCAACACATGAAAAGTAACAGGTTAGAATGTCAATAGTTTATCAGCTTTTATTCTAGGTGAATTCCCCATTCAAGAGCATGGAGAAGGGGAAGCCAATACCATACAAAAGAGGAGGAAATTAAGCAAGAAGCTCATTATAAAGCAGTGTTCTGGTTTTCAGGTAGACCCACAAGAGCAAGGACATTCACCATTTAAGGATTTTTGTCTAATGTCTACACTAGCACTCTTGTTGGTCAGGGGTGTGAAAAACCACATCCCTGACTGACATACATTTTCCCGATAGAAGCGTGGGTGTGGACAGCGCTGTGTCAGCGAGAGACTACCACCGCTCATTGGGGGGGTTTAATTATGCCAACCGGAGAGCTCTATTCCGTCAGCATGGAGCAGCAACACAGGAGACCTTACAACAGCACACTGCAGTGGTCCAGCGATGCCACTGTAAGGTCTCAAGTGTAGACACAGACTTTAAGTAAAGCCACAAGCTCAAGCCCTAAGATTCCTAAACCAACTTTGTCTCGGACTTGCTGTCCTGGGGACATTGCAGCACCTAATGGCATATGTGCAGAATAATGGGTCCTCCTTTATTTCAGGCATGCCAGGCGCTGTGGGAACACTGAACACACATCGACAAGGGCATTCTAAGTCAGAAACCTCAATTGTTATCTTTATTTACTTTGCAATGAATACATGCAAGCTCTCATTCAGGACTTATTTCACAAGCTGAGAGCAACATTCAGGATAGAAAGCTTCCTGTAACAAAAATTACAAGAATTCTTAATGGCCAGCTGAATAAGAAATTAAGATGGTCCAACACAGATTTGGTATAGAATGAAGACATAACTGGGGCCACTATGTTCTACATCTCCATGGCACCACGGATGTTAAGAGACAGAAAGGTCCTCAAGTTTATCTTTTTCCAACTAGAATGGACCTTGTAGCACATTTTCTAGTGACTCACACCGTCTATTTTTAAAATCTCTCAAGTGAATGATGCGGCTTTCATCACTTTCCATGGAACATTAAATCCACGGCCTAACAGAACTAACTGATAGGCAACTTTTTTCCCCTGAAACACGCCATACATTTCCCTTTTCTGTAAAGCTTTTAGGGAGTATTTCTATTTCCTCAAATTCTAAGACTCTTGCCCAGGAACCAGTCCACCTCTTCTGCTCTCTAACAGTTACAAATAAACTTCTGAACCTCCATATCACTATAAGTAATCGGAAACTTGTCATTTTACAAAAGTGAAATTAAAGGACAGTGTGCATCCCACAGAGACTTAAATGGCACCGATCTCCCCCTACGCCAGTGGGCAACACAGAAAAAAAGAGGAAGAGAAAATACGCATGTTGCTGATGCTCACAAGTGCAGTTTTGACCATACAGAAAGGCTCATGGAAGATAACATTCTCAATGCAAGTGACTATTCAGGATTAAGGGACTGACACAGCTACAACAACATGGCATATTCAGGATTAAAACAAAAAAGAGACAAGAAATTCCCAGGTTTAAATGCTCCTCCCAAGTGGGTTATTCTGCATAGAAGATTGGAAAATTGGGCTCAGAACAGGAAAGACTTGTAGCTTTAATGATGGTGTCATGCTAATGCCAGTAGAAAATCGTCTGAAATACAGATTTTACATGACTGTGTGATTCAAGCTTTCAGCCTCTGTACTCACTGTGAGGATTAGTATGAACCTGAATGGTATCTATATTTTTAAAGTGTTAAAAAGAAGTACATTTCATGTTTAGGGTTTTAGCTACCTTTGATTTTTGGGTAACCAAGTGTTGAAAGACAAAAAGCTACAGAGGCTGAATTACATAACTGCCCGTAACACAATCCCCGGAGTCAGCTGGATGGCAGGAGCAACAGCACAAGACGACAAGGCATTCAGCATTCCCTGCCCACAATAAATCTCTTGATAAAACTCTCTCTGGACAACTTTGCAATCTTGGACTATATAAGCCACCTCATTATTGGCACAGAGCCTGATTCTCCTTTACACTCTCTGGCAGGGCTCAGGACGCTTCAAGTGCAGTCGAACATGGATAAAAATTGAGCGTATCCTGGTTCCAGCCAACGTCTTTAACCGGTTAAATTTAAAACTAATCCTGTTCTTTAAACCACTGGAGCCTTTATGTATCTCTACCTAGACACACACACACACACACACACACACATACACAGAAATACATAGAAAGATAAAGGAGCTTCTGAAGGGACCATTGTCTCTTTGGAGGCTTGTGGATTGTGCGCCATTTGGCTTCACAATCAAACAAGGTGCTGAATTTCCTTCAAACCAGCTCTGAGTTACACTTTCACACCCATTTGTTCCGAAAGAGTAACCAGAAGATACAGCAACGCAAATCTCTCTAGTTAACCCTACTTTGAAGCTGCTTTGAGAAGAAACGTACTGCATGCAGTCTTGCTGTGATACATAATGATAAAGCTTAATGGAGAGACACTCACATTTCACTGGGGTTGCACGAGGACAACTCTCGGGAGAAAAGAAAAGAAGCCGAACTTCAGTACCATGCACGGGGGCTTGGATGGTTAACAAAAGAGCAGGCAACATTGGGCCAGAGCCATTTTGCTGGAAACCTTGGTTCACAGGGGAGTTGTGTGCAAGGAGAAAATAGGTCTCCAATTTTAAAATGCTTTAAGAAAATATCCACAATGGCTAAAAGTCTGAATAAATTACACGATCATACGTGTAGAATGCTCTCCTAGCCGGCCCAACAGCCCCCTGCCTAAAAGCCATCCTTTTAGCTTGCCTTGACAAGTGTGTGTGTGTTTGCAGATCTCTACGCTTCACCCTGCATCACTAATCCCGACCACCTCCATGAAGCTTGCAAAACTGAAGTTAGCCTTTGTTCAGGATCATCTTGTAGTCATAGCTAGATTGGGTGTCCCTTCCATTTTCCATGCTGTAGATTCTAAGAGAAAGTCAGCAGGTGTGAAATTTCACAAGATTGTAAGTTACTGCTGAACGTGTATTTTTTACATGGTAGCGGAGGAAGAGTGTGACCACCGAGGGAGTTATGAAACATAAAAGGGAGGATATAAAATTCGCTGTGCTTCTCTCACTTGTGTATAAACAGGGAAACAAAATACAGCACTGATGGCTGCTTGCGTAGGCATCAGGCAAAAAAACCTTATGGAATTGTGCATTTCCAGCAGTGGGGAGTTTAGCCTGTTTTCTTGCGGACTGCCACGCTCATGCCCGTCAATGCAACTGGTGAAAAAGTAACAACAACAACGGAAGAATGGGAGAGAGAGAGAGAGAGCCGGGTGGGGGAACCAGCCAAGGCAAGAAAATGACCTCTCCTCCCCAGCTGTCTGGGCCATCACACAATGGACAGATAACAGGAAACAGATTTCTCTCTCCGTTTCCGTCGTCAGCGCAACTTTCTGCTTCGTTGCCACTTGTGTGAGTCGGATGGGGACCAGCTGACGTGGAATGATGTCAGGAAACATTCGGTGAAGAGTTGTATGAGCCGGGGATGAGTGCTGCATTATGATGCAAGTGTGGGAGATGGTCATATTTTTTAAGCCTGTAATGGTTATTTGGGGACCTTTAATACCCTGAGGGCTAGTCTTGCAAAATGACTCCATCAAAATGTGGGCTGTTCTGGAAGCATTGGGTGTGGTGTGGTGCCCTTGCCACAGCTCCAGCTCCTCTGCTTCTCTTCTTTTAGTTTTCCCAGTCCATGGTACTGCCTACAGGCAGAGTCCCTTAGCCTTTGTGGAGGAGAAAGTAATGGCTACAAGACCAACCTTCGTTGGGAAGCGTCAGGGTTGCTTGCTGTATCGTGAGTGGCTGGAGAGGTTTCCTACAGCCATTTCTGCTGCTTTTAGTGATGGGCAAAACTCAGAATGACTCACTTCTATGTCTAGTCAAAATGTCTTTGGTCTAGAACCAGGCTGAACTCTCTCACAAGACCAGGCTCTCATGTGAGGCTTTCCGTCTCTGGCTGACATTTGGCCAGAAGTCTGAGTTGGCGCAGTCCTAATTGTCCTGTATCTCTGCCTCTTTAGAGCTCAAATCCTGACCCACCAATGCACCAGCAATTTCAGCTGCTGCTGCAGCCTGAGGCCTGAAAGAGCATCCATTGCTCCTGAACTCCATCGTCAGAGTGGGTGTCGGCCAGTAGCTGCCTGTCGTCATTACTTCTGTTCTCTCCTCCACTAGTGTGTCATGGTTTCGGTACCATTATTGCCTTTTTCCTGGGGGCTTCTCCACTGTTCTTTCCCAAGGAGTTTTTGCACCACCCTGCTCATAGGAGCTGGATTCTTCTGAATTCAAGCCCCTCCCCAACGCTTTTGCAGTTTGACATTTCCTGTTGATCACCCCGGTGAGGTTGCATCGTATCACGTCACGACCAACCACAGCGAGATGCAGAGTCAAAGGTCGTCTTCGATGCCCCAATTGCTTCCAAATAAGCCCTTTACTGGGCTCTGGCTATTAAATGTAAGAACCCCTGCCTCTGTTTTGCTGATGTTTGCTCTTGCTGGTCTGTAGATGAGCAAACCTGGTGTTCTCTGCACTGCTCTGACACCCCTAAGTACCTTTGCACCTTATGCTAAAAGGCAGCCTTACGAGAGTTCGCTCCGCTTTCTCTTATTGAAAAGAGCATGTAGTTAGCTTTTAAACGCCCCAAACTTGAGAGGTGTCTGGATCTGGAGTTCAGGGAACGGCCCGTTTTAAAGATAGGAGGCATTTGCAAAATGCAGATGGGCGTTGGGACTTCGAATGCCCCAAAGTTCTGAGGTTTTTTCTGGGATTCCGGTTTGGACACCCGGATTAAAATGTAAGCATTTTGTCCCAAACTGGGGACTAAATTGGCAGCTAAATGCTAGTGAGAGAAATCCTCTGAGCGTAAGGAATTCTTGCCTTAGAAAGAGCGAGGTAGCGGAGTGAAGGAGACAGAGAGACACTGTTCCTTATTACACGGCATGTCAGGATGTTGCACAGCCGTCCATTCATAGTTTGGGAGGTGGAGCGTGGGGGGAAGGAAAATTTAATCTTCATCATGAAGAAGTTATTGGACAGATGGTTTCCCATCCTGGAAAGAATCCAGCCACCATGTCTTCTCTCCCCATCCGCTCCTGCCCCCTCCCTACGGCACTAGACACGCTCTCCTTTCAAAAAGTTACTGACCAGAAAATTGTTGAGGGCAGCGGCCCAGCGAGGCAGTTAATCCCCGCTGAGGCAGGGCTGCTCAGAGAGGCTTCCTGCCCTGTTGTTACCTCTGGGTGACCCCAGTGGTTGGCAGTCAGGGAGGCAGGTGGAATGTTAAAGCAATCGCTTGGGCTACCAGCGACAGGGGTGGTGGAGGGATTCTTCCTGCTAGTGAAATATTGGGAGATTTATGATGGCAGAGGAACTTCATACGGCTTCCCCTGAATTAACTTGAGAAGTAGCTAAGGGCTGCGACGTCCCAGCTCACTGCAGATTTCCCCAGGATTGATTCTCAAGTTCGGTTTGCAAAACATGCCCTATCACTTTATCTTCCCCTCTCTGGCAAATCACCGAGCTCCTTATCTGGCTCTAGGAGAATCATCCCAGCCAGAGCGACAGGCTCAACAGGCGGTGTCGGACTCTTAGGAATCTTTAACTCTGAGCTTTAGGGTGATAATGAGACATGCTCCCAGGATGCTCTAGCTGCCCGAAAGGTAAGAGTATCCAACTGAGGGCTGTGCTGCCTGTTTGCCAGGAGCTTAAAGGCCACCTGTTGGTGCAAATCCTAACCTTCCCTCATCAGACAAGTCAATGGGAGTTATCCTGTTGACTTCCACAGCACTAGGCATGGCCATCACTTAGTATAAACTGGTGCAGATTTCAGCCACCACCATCCTGAACACAGACAGGCCACCCATGGAATGACCTGCTCCAAGCAGATTTTGATTGCATCCCTGTAGAACAATGTGGGTTACATTTGATTCATCAAGAGTTTGGCGGCGGGGGGCACTTTCAGTGATGTCACATGCGTGATGTCAATGTGGCTTATTCACAGCTTTCAGATGTCCTCCAGGGGATGTCACACCATGGGAAGCAGAGCAAGAATAACACAAGATTTTACTGGAGTGAAGAAGAGGGCCTGAAAAAGGTATATTTTAAAGAAAGAAAGGAAGAAAGAAAGGTCTGCAGACCAATCTATAATCCCAGTCCTTTAAATATCTATTACAGGGGTTTTTACAGTCATATGAGCGCATTTGCAAAGCTATTTAATCTATGGCCCAAATTCATTGCTGGCATAAACTGGGACAACACCAGAGCAATGTCATCCTTTTACATCAGTGCTGAATCTGGCCCTAATATTCCACAAATCCAACATATTGCGCTAACCTCTGCCCATCAAAGAAACTACCAGTTCACTAAGAAAGGGCTGGAAAAGAGTCGACAGCTGGAACAGTTTTGAGAGAGAACATCTCCCACTCTATGTTTGTCAGGGGGTGCTTTAATAGACATCACAACAACTCTACATAATGGTTAACAGACGCAAAGTTCCATCCCCAAAGTGGTAACATTTCAGGGTGGATTAAGCAATCTTGTTTGTATATCAGTTTGAAGACATTCTGTGATAAAGGTGTCTTTTATAAAGATATCAGAGCCCTTCCCACCTTGATGTCATTATTGCTAGCCTCACAAATCAAAAGAAACCATAGCATCTCCTAGCCACAGATTACTAGAGATATTCCGGGTGGGTAGAATAACACATTTCAACCTCCTTCCTCTGCCAGAGAAACAAAAGTTGCTCTGTTTGAGCTGGCATTTGCAATTGCCCAAGCTGTTACCCATGTTTAAACAGAGAGTCTTTGTGTGCCCAGTACTGAAAGATTCTGCGTGACCTTAGGAAATACAAAGTGCAGATAATCCAGAGAAGTATTTCAGCTTTATCCCAGTATATCTACAGAGCCTTAGCATTTATGCCTCAGAATTAGCCTCCCAAAGACACACATTTCAGTATATCCTATATCCTGGGAGAATTTTCTACCTCCTGGATCCAGGGTGCCTAGGCCCTACAGCCTGAAAAACATTAACATATTTTGGTTTTAATGTTATATGGATTTTCTTCCCCACTCCTTCCACTCCCTTGCCCCCTGGGTAAATGCAGACAAGTTAGTTCAGGAGTACTTCACAGGAGAAGCATGCTGAAGACATGATTACAGGCAGAGTGGGAGGTGTGGCTATTCAGAGTGAAAAAATCAACCTTTGCTTTAGAAAGAAAAAAAGAGAGTCTATTGATGCCTGGAGTAGATCAAAATATTTAACCCAACCCCTTGGTGAAATTTGTAAGAACTGTAAGCAAATAAAGCAGGATGATGGCAAAGTTCTGCCAGTTCCTATATTAGAAAGCAATCAAAAGTGCAGGGGGGAGGGTAGAAATGGAGAGGCCTTAGTAATGGGGGACCGAGACAGGTAAGAGGGTAGCTCCAGTTAGCCATTTTATGTAGGATCACATTAGCTAGCTCGAACTAACATACACACAGGAAGTCATATATTAGCACACGCTACCCTGGTCACGGTAAAGCCTAGGGGAGCCGAAATATTGGTGAATTTAAGTATCACAAAGGCGTCTGCTACATTCTACTGGGAACACCTCTGTGAAGGGTAATGAGGACTTGATCTCATTCTGCTCTCATACACGTTTTTACACTGGGCTAACTCCGCTGACATCAGTGGAGTTACTCTGGATTTACACTGGTCCTAGTGAGCAGAGTCAGGTCCAAAGTCTTGAGTTGAAGGCTAACTCGAGGACGAAAAACAGATGTTAGAGACAGAGTTATGGAAGACAATAGATAAGAAATGAAACAAGGGGCTGGGGTTATATCAGGGTGCAATTCTTAAGGCTGGGCCTTCCAAAGGAGACTAAGGTGTAAACTCGCACTGAATTTCAGCAGAATTTGGGTGCCCTCGCGTTTAGGTTCCTTTGATAATCCCAGCCCCTAAAGCTTTATTACACACAAGGGGTAAATTAAGCCACACCTGCAACATTTAACACTAGCTAAAACACACATTTATTTTTTGAGTGAAGGGGGGGGGGGCGCAAACAAACAGAATGAGCACAAATATTTTACACAATGCCCTGAAGCTACCCCCCCGTGCACCATTTCTCTGATTGCTACAGAGCACGGCATCATTGCCACATCAGGAGGGAACGCTGAGCAACGAAGAATGAAGGTCAAGCGAAGACTATGAAAGGCATCCATCTAACCGCAATAAAATGAGAGGCCTTCTGGACTCCCAAAGCCAGGAGGTACTTTCGTTTACAACAGAGTAAATGCAGAGTAACTACTGATGTGAGCAGAGATATGCTGGATTTACACTGGAGTGAAGGATCTGATCTCACGCCCATTGAGGTTAATGGCAGTTTTGCTACTGATGTCCATGGGAGCACAAAGTGGGTCCTAACTGAGATCAGTTTTAGCTATTGAGCCCATGGATAGTTGAGTTATTCTGACTAGGAGAGCAGTCCATGGCATCTTCAGAAAATGCGGCGTTAATGTTGTTCCAGGTTGACTCTGCCTGACTATACAAGTTACTCTGAGGCTCCGCCTCTCGGAAGTCTTTGCTTTTGTCGTTTCCCGCTTTCCTCTCCTTCCAGACAGGAAAGAACACAATAAAACAAAACTCTTCTGTCGCCTACCCAGGCCACTCTTCATCTCCGAAAGCTCCAGATGCAGCCTGGTGCCCTCCTGCAGCACAGCTGCGATCCATCACAGAGCACAACCAAAGTCATCTCCTTTCCTTCCTCCATCACAAATGTGCCTTCCTCCAGCTGCTGTCCGAACACCAAACAGATGTAAAGTTTCCATCCTCTCTGAAGAAGTCTTTTACATCTGGAGGCCAGGGGTCAGATCCTCAGCTGGAGGAAACTGGCATTTCTCCATTGACCTCAGGGGTGCTCTGGTGATTTACACCTCACGTGGACCAGACCCCAAAAGGTTAAATAAAAAGGTTCTTTTTTATGGCAAACTCAGCGTGGACGGGCTGTCCTTTGTATCTGGCCTTGCAAAGCATCACACACAGTCAGCACTCAACAGAGAGCAAATAATGGGATCCACACCCTATTGTAATAGGATCCCCAGAGGCACACGGCCAGTTGGGACTCCAACCAGGAGGTGGGAAATCCCTGCTTGGTGTGGAGTTGATGCAGTGGTTCTCCACCATCCTTGGTAACAGGCAATGTGGCCAAGGAGAAAAGGGTATAGCTCGAGCATTTTTGGGTTGCTAAACTGACCTTTGAGGCTACTCTATCTTATCGGGGCGGTGCCACAAAGGTGGCCAAAAGCATCCCTTGGGTCCCGTGCTCAGTGCAGCTTGGCCAAGCCTGAGAATCAGCCCCAGTAATTCTAAGTCACATCAATTAAACAAACTAGGTAGGCTCAGTTTTGTTCCTCCAGGTGAATCTGTTACTCGTTTGCAGTCACTGGAATCACCCAGCAGCTGGCAGACTTTGCGAGGCAGCTTGCATAACGACCGCTTTCTAATAACCAACAGCCCTGACTTTTGTAGTAACTAACATTTATTAAGGCTCTTTGAATAAAATCAAAGACTAGACTCAGAACTCTGACTTTTCTATCTTTAATTTTGACTTACCGAAACCCAAATAATTGTGTTAAAAATCACTTGTGGGGGTTGTTACGCTACTCATTTAAACACAAACCAGATTCCAGATCTCAAATGTGTCCCCCTTTTCCCCACAGGATGGGGAGAAGCAACTGAAAACCACGAGTAGTATGAAGACACCTGCTCCCAGTAAAGCTAAATCACTTGTTCAAGGGAGGCCTTCCTTGCTATATTGGAAAAAGCACTTCGATTTTCTGTCTACATACAGGACTGTAAGACTATTTCCCTCCGTTGGCATGAACAAATGCCTTCTGGTCTCATAATCAGGAGTATCTGACAAGATGTGGTCCCATGCTGATTTCTCTCCAGTGTTTTTTTCCAGTCGCTTTCGTCTGCAACATAAACTGCAACTGCAGATTGCACAGAGAGCAACATTTCTTCTCAGTGCTGTTGTATAGAACAGTTGAGGAAGAGGAAGGGTGGGTTGTTTGCAAGAAGAGGTCATGCAGGAGTCAGCCTTTACAATCCTATTAACACTGGGACAGGGTCAACTGGAGTGCACGTTCCAACAAAAGCACCAAGTGGCCACAAGCTGTCACACTGCAAAGGTTCCTGGAGGCATTTGTGGGGGAAAAGAAATGACAGCTTTTTAACAGTCAGTTTCTGCCACACAATGTGCTAGAAACTTGCCTCAGCTCTGGGAAATTAAAGCACACAAAGAAACATTCTCTGCCTGCAACTAGTGGAAAGCAAAAGGGAGTGGCACACTTGTGGGGATTTAAAAAAAAAAAAAGTATTTTCGGTACTGCTTTGAAAATTTCTAAGTGAGAAAAATACAATGCTCCATTTCGTAAAAATAACTGCTATGCCCTGTCCAACTTTTGAAACTATTAGTGTTTGGATAGACCGGCCAGGTTTGTTAAATATGCGTAATCAGAGATTTCACTCCATTTAATAAAATCATGAGAAGTGATATGTCACGGGTAGTGTCTAGATGCTCAATCTGTACATCTGTAACACGCTGGTAAACAGAGATATCGGATGATTATATTACTGTATAATGTTTCTTTAAACGAAAGTTCACTATTGTAAGGTTTATTGTATTGTCTCTGATGTCTCATGGCAAAGATCTGGTAACCTGTTCAAACTTCCTAAATCAATAGTTAAAAAAAACCCAAAATAATCGGCTATGCTGCAGCTCTCTCCAGCCCCTTTGCAAGACGTGCCACTAGCTCACATAACCCACATTCAGATGAAAATATCCACAGAGATCTCACGAAATTGTGAGGGGATAAAGATGCAGGTGCAGAAAGCGCTACGGTAGCAGACAGGAACGAGAGAAAAGTCAATGAACAAAAACCTAAAAAGAGTGTCAAAAGTTATTGGGTCTGCCTTGGGAAAATGATTTGATCCAACATCAACATACTGAACGGTGCTGCCTTTTGCATCTTTTTTCTGAATTCAGCATTGTTATTATTAATTATTATTATTATTATGCACTGCACATAACTCCCAGGATAATAGGAGTCCACAGAACACAATACGGCGCAGGTTAAAACGTGAGTGCAACAGCCTTATACATTAACTGCAATAAAAAAAGTTAACCTGACAGTAAGAGTTAGCCCATTTATTTTTGTAAAGCAAGAAACAGCAGAGTTTAGTTTGCCCATTTATTCTGTGATAGCACCAAGCCTTAGGGTAAAGGGAAATGTAAAATTCAAAGGTTAGTCATGACTGGTTACATAAGTCACATGGTATTGTTTCTGTCCCCTGACTGGATGAGCCTAATTCTTAAAATCAGGTTTCTGGTGTGACTGCTAATGGAAAAGGAATTGAAACTGTGTTTTCCCTGTGCATTTGCACGTACAAGCTGTCCAACAGGCGCAGAGAAAACAAACAATATCTGTGGAAAGAATAAAAAAAAGAGGGGGTAGGCACAAACACAACTGGAGTGAATTTTTTAGGAATTTGCATGTACATTTGTTTAACATTTTCCCCTAGAATTCACCCAACTCTGTTACTGACTTTGGGCTTGATTCTATGGAGGGGCTAAGTGCGCTCAACTTCTACTGAACTGTCTACTGAGGGACAGTTAAAGTTACAGTTGAGGACAATTAGCCCTTCCTACGAAATGCTCAGAAGCTCTCTTGATTGGACCCTTTAAATTCAAGCTTTAATACTTACTACATAAAATTTATGTTGACTGAAATATACAGACCAAAAACGGATGCTGGCTTTAATTTAGAATTTTCTTAATTTTAAGTTGTTTTAAATTAAAACATTACTGCTATTTTCAGTGTTCTATTTTTTTTTTTTTTTTTTTGTGGGCAATATGGAGAAATTGGGGAAGAGTTTTATAATAAGAACTGTACACAAACCAGGTGATATATTAAAAAAGGCAGATGAATTAACTCTCGGATACTCGGATGATTCTAAACTTTGGCAGTGGATCTGTAAATGAAGTTCTGTGAACTGGAGCTGGGATCTGCACAGCATTGTTGCCAAGTCCTGCCATGATGCATCATTATGGCTTCATTGCAATCCAGGGGATTTTGTGTTTTATTGCACGGTCACAATGGGAGAATCCAAAGGAGGGTGACAAAAAGAATAAATGGATTGGAGTCTCTGACCTATGAAGAGAGCCGAAAGGAATTTATACAGCTCAGAGGAAAGACAAAGGGGGATATGATAGCCATCTATAAATAATTGAGAGGGAATGACAAGGAAAAAAAGGAGAAGATTTAAGGTCTCAGAGGAGAGGAAAATATAACTAGGAGCAATGGCCTGAAACAAAACAAACAGAGAAAATTTTAGCAGGAACAAATTTCTAACACTGAGATCAATTAATCAATATTGTTTACTTGTATTCTATTAGTGCCCACAATGTGTAGGCACTGTCTGCACACCCAGGAGACATAGTTCTTTCTCAAAGAGAATAATTTGAGGGAACACTGAGATATTTTAAAGTAGACTACTTTTTTTTTTTTGATATCCAAGAGTAGGGCCAAATTATGCCCTCATTTACACCTTGTGCAACCACATGGGGCCAAACTCTCACTTACTCTAGATTCGCACTGGTGTAACTCTAAATATATTGGGAGTTGCTGGGATTTCACCCCAGTGTAGTTGGGAGCAGAATTAGGCCATTGACTTTAGTGGGGTGTGTTGTAATAATTGTGATCCAGCAGTCCTACCGCAACTGTGAGTTCAGTTATTGAAAAGTGGGTCTAAGTTCATAAAATGTTACAATTGTCTATAACAATAAATGCTGATAGAAAAACATACAAAAGGGAGACAGAGAGACTGGATTAGTTCAAACAAAACCACCCAAGGACTCTGTTGAAATCATGACTGGCAAAGAACAAAAGATTG
Organism: Emydura macquarii macquarii; assembly: GCF_026122565.2. Classification (NCBI taxonomy): domain Eukaryota; kingdom Metazoa; phylum Chordata; order Testudines; family Chelidae; genus Emydura; species Emydura macquarii. The sequence goes on from NW_027132905.1 coordinate 47,479,311, forward strand.
CACGTGGAAATAAATGGACCAAAACTGATGTGTTGAAAAGCAGCACTAATTTGTGGACAAACTAATGAGCAATGCACTATTTTGCTCATCATACCTTTTGGGGGTCCTTAATACCCCCCTCATGGAGGGGTCAAAACACTGGGGGACAAGTGGACTAGAAGGAGTGAGTTTTACTATCATGACTGCCACCCCCACCATCTACTGAGACCCCGGGATCCACCATGACATTGGTAAGCCCTCATAGTTCTGATCTTAGAAATGCCCTGCCCAGATTAGGCCAGAGAGAGGGAACTGATGAGATCACCACTTCCACCACCTCTGGCTAAATCCTGAATACCACTGGAATGTGCCCTAACGTGTCTTCTTCCTTTCCCACCTTATTCATTCTCTTTCCTATCTCTTTCCTTTTGCCTTTAGTTAAGAATCTGGCTTAGCTGTCCAAGACTGCATCTTTTGCAACACTGGTGTGAACCCAAGATGACAGCTAACAGCAATGTCCTAAACAGCCTGACACTGATACAAGTTTGCTAGGTCTCAGTGTGGTTGATAAGACCAGGTGCTGTGCCCTTGTTTCTCCAGCAGTGAGGTGGCAGTAAAAGTCAACACCAAAAACAAAAGCTGCATTTCCTAGCATTGCTGGTTTTTTTCTCTCCCCCTTTTACGAGTTTTTTTGTTTTTTCTTCAAGGAAGCAGAATCAAACTTTAGCAACAGCCACAGCGCCAGACCACACAACTAACTTCTCTTTTCCAAAAACGGACAGTTGTCATCATTGTAAAGACTGTCAAATGGGAGGGATTCCTTGCAAAAATCTCTCTACAGCTAAAGTGAAAGGGAGTAAGGGCTATTGTTAAAATAAAAAACTGACAATACATTTTTAATGGTTTTAACTCTTTTTCTGTATCTTTAATAAAAGATTATAAAGATTCCTAATGGTAGTTGCGGCTGTGGGACTAAGCAAGTCAATCTCTCGGTACCTGAAATCTCAAGCCATGTTTAACTGGTTAATGTTGTACAGCGACAAGATCACGTTGACACCTTTAATTCTCTGGGTTCGCTTATTCCATTGAAAGTAACACAACAGGTAAAAGGGATAGAATCAAAGCATTACATGGGGCTGGACTGCTGCCTCCCATAGCAAAGCACACAGGAGGAAGTGAAGAGGGCAGAAATAGTTTATAAGGATCACCTGGTGGAGTTAAGTTCTGAGCTGTTTGTTGAGGGTCGTGATTTGCAGACTAGGCCGTGGAAGTGCATTCACACTCGTTGCAGATCTTCCAGGATCAACGCAAAATCCAGACCCCAGGGGAGCACTAGTGGTCGGTCATCTGTGTGGAGGCCCTGTGCTCACCACCGGCTCTGGAGACTGTATCTCTGCTATGTTCATGCCCCACAACTCCCTGTCAGAGAGCAGCTCCGTAGGGGCTTCTACTGTCCAGGACAACTGTCAGGATCTATGTTAAAAGTAGGGAAAAACCATACAGCCCCAGGCTGACTGAAGGAAACTAAAATGTTGGACCTGAAACTATCAGCCTCCCCTGGAGGAGGCCAGGCCCAGAGACCTGGCCAGACTGTGCTCTCAATTACACCCTTTTAAATTAAGCATGAATGAAGTTAGCATTACTTCTGATTTACACTGGAGTGAAACAAGATTAGAACAATTAATTTCTCTTCTCCGGTTTAAGCAGTTTAGGCATTTAAGGACAGATTTCCAGAGGTGCTATCTGCTCGTGAATGAGGGTGTGCGCGCGCAGGAGGTGGGCATGTACTAAATTGCTTTTGAAAGTCTGGCCCTCACTTATTAACATCAAACACAACCCATGCACCCACTGAACTTTTATGTTAAAAAATTAGGTTTTCAGTGGGATTGAGCAAACCATTTATACTTAGGAGCCGAAATATGGATTTAGTAGCCTAAACTGGCATAAACCTGTGAATTAAGAACACAAAATCTTATCTTAAATTTTCTTAACTGTGTCTACCCTGATTTTAACCATTAGAAGGCCAAATTCTGATCTCCGTTACACCAGAATAAATCCAGAGTAATTCTGTGGTCTTCAGTGAAGTTACTCTGGATTTACAGTGCACAGCTGACATATGAATCTGAAATTTTAAGGGCAATATGAAGTACCGCTCTTGAAATATTACATGATGAATGCTAGGAACTTTCTGACTTTTTTTTTTCCTATTTGAACTCCTAAACAGGAACAGAAACTTAAATCCCTTTAGTGTTATGATCCTTCCTTACTGTGCTTTTGGTTCTGCAAAAAACTGCTGGGCTTGGAAAAAAAAAAAACAAAACGATGTTGCTGACGGTGGTCAAAGCCCATCAATACAGCACTTCCTCTGAGTGAGTGGTAAACAAGTGTAATGATGTCATTAAGAGCTGGCTGACCTGCTGATGAACTCTGGGCTGTAAATGAGATGCAAGGTGCCAACTCGCCCCCTCTTCCTCCACAGAACCAAAGGTGTCAAACACCAATCTGCAACTGTTACATATATAGCCCAAGGAACTGAAACCCTGCAGAGTCCCTTTGATAGTCAGCCCCTTTGCTTCTAAAGAAGCAAACTTCCTCTCCTGCATAAACCACACATTCAAGCAAATGCAACACACAGGATAATCTCTGATGTGTTTTGATTAAAATAAAAGCGCAACAAGAAAGGCTGTGCAATTTTGCACAGACATCACATCCTGCAACCTGAAATTGAGCAACTTGATTCAGAAATGCTGGGATCTTCAGTTTCACAAGGTTCTTGTTCTTGCTTCAACTGACAGCTCACTGTGGCAGGAGCTAGTCTTATAGGACTGACACACAGGGAAAGAAATGTTGATAGCAAGTGAACTGCAGAGAAATATTGAATGCTCCTTGTCGTGGAGGTGATTCCTTTAAACATTTCATTTGGAAGCATGAATTCTCCGTTTCAGGCAATAAACCTGAGTTGTGTTCCTTCCATTCAATGATTTTTAACAGAGAGCAGGGAAATTAGTGAGTTCATATCCAACGCAGCTCCAAGTTGCTAAAACTGCAACTTTCCCATTCCCTCCCCAAAGCTTAAGACAGCCAAACCTTACTCAGTGAATATTCTAATAACAGGGGTTGGTGTCTCTGTTTACTATTATTAGCCAGGAGGTTAAAAATCACAGATCCAAGAAAAACACTAATTTAATCTTCACGCTGGAAAGGTCTGATTGTCTGGTTTTCGTTATTGAGTGACAGAACTGCCCATTCCCTATAAGAGGAGGGAAAGGTGAATCAGTGTTGCCAAATCTCATGATTTTATCTTGAGTCTGGCAATGTTTCAAAAGAGCAGACATTAATAAACTCAGAGAACTGGTAGGTAAAGTCTCACTGGAAGAAAAACTAAGGGAAAACGGAGTTCAGGAGAGCCGACAGTTTAACCAGGAGGCACAACTGCAAACTATCCTGATGAGAAGGAAAGATAGGAAGAATAAAAGACCAATATGGCTCCATCAGGAGCTATTTAAGGACCTGAAAACTAAGAAGAAAACCTACAAAAAGTGGGAACATGGGCAAATTGCAAGGAAGCATACAAAAGACTAGCACAAGGATGTAGGGACAAAAATCAGGAAGCCTAACGGACAATATGAATTACACCTAGCAAGGGACATAAAAGGCAATAAGAAGAGGTTCTTTAAATACATTAGAAGCAAGAGAAAGATGAAGGAAAGTGCAGGTCCTCTACTTAGTGGGGAAGGAGAGCTAATAAATGAAGACATCAAGAAGGCTTAGGTGTTTAATGCCTATTTCACTTCAGTCTTCACTAAAAAAGTTAATGTGACCAGATACTCAACACAATTAATTTTAACGACAAGGGGAAAGGAAGGCAAGCCAAAATAGGAAAGAATGGTTTAAATTAATATTTAGATATGTTAGATGTATTTAAATTGGCAGGGCCTGATGAAATTCATTCCAGAGTATTTAAAGAACTAGCTGAAGCAATCTCAGAACTGTGGGAGGCAGACCTATCCTTGCTTACAGACAGCCCCCCAACCTGAAGCAAATACTCACCAGCAACCATACGCCCTACAAGAAGGCCAATCCAGGAACCTATCCCTGCAACAAACCCATGTTGCCAGCTCTGCCCACACATCGACTCTAGTGACAGCATCACTGGTCCTAACCACATCAGTCACACCATAAGGGGCTCATTCACCTGCACATCCACTAATGTTATATATGCCATCATGTGTCAACAATGCCCCTCTGCCATGTACATTGGCCAAACCGGACTGTCACTACGCAAAAGAATAAAGGGACACAAATCAGACATAAAAAATAATAACATCCATAAACCAGTCGGAGAACACTTCAATCTCCCAGGACACTCTGTCACTGACTTGAAAGTTGCTTTAGTCTTACAAAAATAACTTTAAAAACAGACTTCAAAGAGAAACTGCTGAGCTTGAAATCATCTGCAAACTTGACACAATCAGACTGGGTCTGAATCGGGACTTGGAATGGTTCTCTCATTGCAAGAAGTAATTGCCTCTGATCACACATTGTCACCTCCTAGTCAATAGTTGTGAATAGGCCTCAAGAACTCTACTGAATGGACCTTGCTTTCATCCACCTCCCCCATTGTTGTTACTTCCCTTGGATATGTATATATGTACCTTGTGATTTCTATTCCTCACATCTGACGAAGTGGGTTACAGCCCACGAAAGCTCATGCCTACAGAAATTAAATGTGTTAGTCTTTAAAGTGCTACAGAACTCTCGTTGTTTTTGCTGTATACAGACTAACACGGCCACCCCTCTGGAACTTCAGAACTGTTAGCAATTATCTTTGAGAACTCATGAGGGAGGTGTAAGGTCCCAGAGGACTGGAGGAGGACAAACATAGTACACATCTTTAAAAAGGGAAACAAAGAGGACCCAGGGAATTATAGTCCTGTCAGCCTAACATGGATACCCGGAAAGATACTGGAACAAATTATTAAACAATTAGTTTGTAAGCACTTAGAGGAGCAGCCAACATGGATTTGTCAAAAACAAATCATGCCAGACCAACCTAATTTCCTTCTTTGCCAAAGATGCTGCCGAATGGATGCAGGGGAAGCAGTAGATATGATATATCTTGATTTTGCTAAGGCTTCTGACACAGTCCCACATACCATTCTTATAAGCAAGCTAGGGAAATGTGGTCTTGATGAAATTACTATGAGATCCCTGTACAGCTGGTTGAATGACTGTACTCAAAAGAGTAGTTATCAATGGTTTGCTGTCAAAGTGGGAGGGCATTTATAGTGGGGTTCTGCAGGGGTCAGTCCTGGTACTAATCAATATTTTCATGAATTACTTGAATAATAGAGTGGAGAGTATGCTTATAAAATATTCAGATGACACCAAGCTGGGAGGGGTTGCAAGCACTTCGGAGGACAGGATTAGAATTCAAAATGACCTCAACAAATTAGAGAACTGGTCTGAAATCAAAAGGATGAAATTCAATAGAGACAAGTTCAAAGTATTTCATTTTAGGGGAAAAAAATCAAATGCACAACTACACAATGGGGAATAACTGGCTAAATGGTAGTATTGCTGAAAAGGATCTGGAGGTTATAGTGCACCAACAATTGAATATGAGTCAACAATGTGAGGCAGTTGAGAAAAAGGGTAATATTCTTGGGTGTATTAACAGGAGCATTGTATGTAAGACAGGGAAGGTAACTGTCCCAATCCGTTCACCATGGTGAGGCTTCAGCTGAACTACAATGTCCAGTTCTGGGCACCGCACTTTAGCAAAGATGTGGAGAAAGTAGAGAGAGTTCAGAGGAGAGCAACAAAAATGATGCAATGTTTAGAAAACCTGGCCTATGAGGAAAGTTTAAAAACCTGGGCATGTTTAGTCTTGAGAAAAGAAGATTGAGAGGGAACCTGATAACAATCTTCAAATATTAACAGTTAAGGGCTGTTAGAGAGAGGACAGTGATCAATTGTTCTCCGTGTCCACTGAAGGTAGGACAAGAATGGGCTTAATTTGCAGCAAGGGAGATTTAGGTTAGATAGTAAGAAAAACTTTCTAACTATAGGGGTAGTTAAGCTCTGGAATAGGCTTTCAGGGGAGGCGGTGGAATCCTTGTTATTGAAGATCTTTAAGAACAGGTTGGACAAACACCTCTCAGGGATGGTCTAGGTTTGTTTGGTTCTGGTCAACCATAGGGGGACTTGATGACTTCTCAAGGTCCCTTCCTGCCCTACCTTTCTATGATTTGGTGTTTTTCTTAAAGCCCCAACCCCTAGAGTCAAAATTATCTGAGAATCTTGTCTTTCATTTAAAATAAAAGTACGTTTCTAGCCCTTATGGTTGTGAAGAAAATAATTAAATGTGACCCAAATGCACCCCAAAGGTTCAGAAACCACAAGGTTAATAAACAGCCCAATTTTATTTATTTATTTTAAATCAAGTGATATTTTGAGGTCTGATGAATGATTTCTGAACAGCAGGGGGTTGACAACGCTGTATTTAACTGCTGCTGAAGGATACCCCAATAAGTACTGAAATGCAATTTTGCTAAGATTTTAAATGTGTTACCATCTGATGCTGGAATGCAGTGAACTGTGTGAAATGAATGAGTGGTTTCAGTCCAGTAATGGGAAAATGTGCACATAACAAAATTAGCTACTGACCCAATTAGACCCCATGATGATCAGGAGAGAGATCATGGAACAAATGGGTCATGGAACCTGAAAACGACTACCTTCAGATCCCTATATAGGTAGTCACATCCAGGTCAAGATTGAAACAGAAGCAGACAGTGTGGGATTAAGTTTGCCACCGCTTCGGCCTATGCTGCCCCTGTCTGCTAAACAGGGAACTTCAGCCGACAGGGCTGTTCCAGTCCAAATCCATTTCTGAGCACTACGTTTATACAACCACAAAGCACCGTACAATATGAACAGCCCCTCCACACACAGCCCCTCCTTAAATGGACAACTGCCGCAGTTTACAGAGAGAGAACCAAATTTAGCTTTTAGCTATAGAGGTGCCACTCAGCTGACTTCACTTGTGTAACTGACAGCAGTTCTGTTTTCAAATGTCTTTTTCTGGCCACAAGTGCAGTTCTTAGGTATTTGCTCAGGCATAGATAAAAAGCATGAATCCCTCTGTTAACCAAACCAGGTTAGCACATGGTTGCAATATATTCAATACATTGCAATTAAGAAGCTAGCACCATTAGGTTGGCTGCCTGTAGGACCCTTAGTTAATTAGGCGTAATTCATGGCTAACCTGTGAGAAGGTGCAATTTAAATTCATTACAAATTCTGCCAAGATAGCCATCTATTCTCAAGACTATTAATTAGAATCAATTTAATCCTTGCTGGGACAAAGGTCAAACTACATGGATTTGACCCTTCTCTGCTGGCGTCAGCGTTATCAACCGATGGATCTGGCACTGCCAGGGTCTGACTTGTTCGAATCGTCAACGTGTTGACACGATGCTTTGAAGAGGAGAAACCGAGCCAGACTGAGAACATCCCTCCAATAACTTCTGCTTTATCTTCCTGCTAAGCACTATGGTTTAATGCCCCGGGAGTACAAATCCACATTTGTTCTCCAAGTGGTCAGCTCTGAAGCTGTTGTTGTTCTTTGGCTTTCAGGACTTATCCCTATCAGTTTGGCATCCTCTGCCTAAATTCTTCCTCCGAACTCAAGGAAAAATGATTAGACGTGTACATTTAATTCGGTCTAGAAACACAAGTGAAAGATTTACAATAAAAACAACTTGATACTAGTCATTAGATCTTAGAAAACTAAAATAGGATCAACCTTCTGAAGGGAAGGACCAGCCAGAGTTTCAAAGAATTGAGCTAAACGGAAGCAGAATTTTCATTTGAGTGTCAAGATTCGGAGAGAGAGCAATAGAAATAAGTAGTTTTCTATTGCTTGCTCTGCTTCCTTTAATCCCTGTGATGGAGACAAGTCCCTCTGTGGCCTTCATCAGACTCTGTGCCTCAGTTCCTCCATCCTATAACAATACTTTTCTGCCTCACAGGAATATTATAAGGCTAAATTCTCTGATCACGAGCATGTAAAATTGCCTTTGAATCCTGGTGTGCTGGCTTTGAGTATGATCTCTTTTCAGGTCCATGATAAACTCTGAGGGGCTGAATTTAGAGTCTATCCACAGACTTTACTAAAGCCTTTCCTCCTGTTGTTACTACAGTTCATTATTATTAGTTGTAACGTGGGGTCACCCAAAGGCTCTGATCAGGATTGAGGTCCCATTGTGCTGGGTGCTGTACAAACATATAGGAAGAAAGATCAAGAGGAGCTGACAGACGCTTGGCCACTTTAAAAATCTAGGCCATTTATGTAGGTCCCTTAATATCAATTCAAGAGCCTCACTTCAGGCTCCTATTATTTAAAATGCTGACTCCATTTCCTGGTCCTGATGTACCTACAAGCGAGTTTTGGGGCAAGGTGCAAGAAGTGAGTGCAACAACCAATGTGAGGGAAGAAGGGATGGAGGAGGAGGGGAACAGCAATATGTTTGTGCTGTATCACAGGCCAGCACCTCGCACAACTTGTCGGTTCTCAATCATTTCACAGGTTGGTTGGTTTGGTTTCTTTGTTTACCCCTCACTTAGCTGTTGTGAGCTGGCTAATATTTTTTTTGAAGGCATCACAGCAGAAGCGGAATCCCAAGGAGGGATTTTAAGAAGGGGGCAGAGGCTTTGCAGATTAGTTCAGGGAGGGAGTTCCTTGTGTGAGGGGTATGTGGAAGAAAGTACAAAAGTGACTGTGGAAGAAGCAGATTAATGGGTGGTCAGAGGCGGCATCACTGAAAATCCAGCAGGGGTGACATGATAAGAGACAAGAGCAGAGAGTTGGGGGGGGACAGAATTGCCAAGGGCCATGACGGCAAGCAGAAGAAACGTAACTGGGCTTTATTCAGAATTTCAAAAGGCTGCTTTCCACAATCCTGCCTTCCACAATTACATTAGTGTTTCCAAGTCACCCCATCCCCCTTCCTCCCCTGCAGAAGTACAAAGGCCACAAAACAGTCCTGGTATCTTCTGTTTGCCAGCATCCACATTGAAAAGAAGAACACAAAAAGTATATTAAACTCTTTATCCCTTCTGGGGATCCCTTGCAATCCTTTGACCTTAAGCCTTGAATGCATTTCTCTCAAAGAAATTGCTGTGCCAGACTAATTAGGTGTTAGCTCAACAGCATGTTTAACTCATTTTATAGTGCAGTAAAAGCCATGCATATATTTTAATGCTTCAGACGGAAACAATTCTGCCAATCGGAATCAACTTTTTCCCAGCCTGAGCAGACTCAAGACATGAGTGCAACATACACGGACTAAGACCAAGTCTTTACAGATGATGGTGCCACACAGGTAAAACAGGGATGGATGACCCTGTTAAAAAAAGGCCCAAGCTCAAATCAAAACTATCTCCTTTCTTGTTTGAAAAAAGTTTGGACATGCAGCCTCTTTTCCTCTCTGTGACCCTGATGAGACACCGGATCTGTGCTAAAACCTATCGCAAGGTCTCAGATAGCATTGCCAAGCTTCTCAAACTGTACTGGAACATCCTGCATCTCACTGAAATTTCTGACATACATGATTTCCCCTCACTACAGCGTCACTGCAATGGGATAACTTTTGACATCTTTATGTCATTGTGCTTTGATAGGGTTGCATGACACCACCGGGTTGCTATGTGATTTCCTTCTCCATGACATCGCTCTGTATCTCTCTCTTTACGTCATCATGTTGGGTTGCAAATGCCAGGTTTGCCCTGAAAAACAAACTGAAAAAGGCAGCAGCCATAATGCTGCTTCACAGATACCAAAAGGTGGAATATCTGACATTTCTGGCTGTAATTGCCAGCTAGAGACAGAGTCTTTCAGCATTTTATTCATCCATGCCTGGGACTTGGATCAAAGGTTCTGCCCATGTTTAAATTCGTGAATCAACAGGAAAGTTAGCTGCCAATAGGAAGCATTTAAATAACATTGTTGTGATTACGTAATCCTTATAGAGAGGAAGCCTTTCCACATTCTGTATAAAGAGGTAGATTCACTCTGAGAAGCTGTAAGTCAACAAAGCCAGCAAGGAAGGTTAGATACAATTGTCTGATGAAATCCTTGACAGTGGATATAGTGGGCAAATAGTGACTCAAACTTCCATGTGCAACACACAAGAAGAAATTCTGGATTGGATACTTCAATGTGCTCTTGTAAAGTGCTGAGCTCCCTCACCAACAGCTGATGGAAAAATCCTGAACACTTTTCATGAAATTTTTCATTTTTGTTGCTGTCAAAAATTGTATTTTTTCATGAAAATGCTCGTAGTAAATTCAAAATGCAGGAAGCTTTTAACCTGGCCTATCCTCAGCTCCTACACCTTGTAGATAGGGTTGTACAGTCATCATGGGAATAGATATGCAAAATTCAAGCACAATGGACAGAAAGGGATGTAAAGAGAGACAAAAAATAAATGTTATTGTCTATTTATGAAATGCCTTGTTAGCCGAAGATGCTTGTGTTTATTCATCACTTTAGAATGGTACAAAAGAAATGTAAAGTAACGTGAGTGTGGACAGCTCCTTGAAATCCATCTCTAGAACCAATACTGGCTACTCATCAAATTTAACTCACAGGAATATAGATTATTCCCAGTTCTTCAGTGTTCTCCAATCACCATTTCAAATCCAGCCTGGTTGCCACACCTGCTCTGATGAGACTTCATTTTTTTCCTATGCCTTAAAGGCAATTTGTTGCTGCTGAAAGGTGCCCAAGTGACAGCTGTGAGAAGCCAAGTCCTATCTTTAGCCATAGAATATGTACAGCCTACACAATCTTCCCCACTACTGCCCTGAGAATGTGCATTAAACGTGACAATCGACCCAGACAAGGGAAATCAGACACAATGGCCCCATCACATCTCATTCTCACTGCTTAAGCTCTCAGCAAGAGTTCCAAACTGATGGGGGTATTTGGTATGAGATGGACAAATGTCCTCTAGGAGCTGGACTGAGACCTACTGACTCATCTCACATAGGCCACTGAATAACTGTTTTTGGTCACTATTAAGATAGACTGGAATAGCTAGTCCCAGATTTAAAGGTTTTAACGCCCTATGACATTCTGGGGTGCAATTCAGACCAATGAGAGGCTGCATCACCCCTGCTCTGCAACCTGGGGTGTCGCACAATGCTTTGCTGCTGTAGTTCCCAAACTAGTCTCCTCACAAACAGCCAGACAGCATGCAGGTTACACCCTGAGTGTCTGGTCCAGCAACTCTGACCCCAGAAGCCTGATAGCAATTACCAGTCACATACTGGCTTCCACCAGCCTTGGTTACTACTTGCAGGGTGACCCCAACACACTCCCAGCCCTGGATTTTTCCACAAAAAAACATGTGTTCTGCACTGTCCAGCCCTCTCCTGGACAGTCCAGATATATTATGTCTGTTGCCCCTCTAAAGGGATCAATATACAACTGTTTATTACCATAAATGGAGTTACCCACACAATTCAGTTTAAAGACAACATTGGATTAGCTTGAATTAAAGACTAAAACTAGTTTATTTAACTACAAAGAGAGAGAGTTTGAGTACAAGTATAAGGCATTAAAGTCAGAAATGGTTACGAGAGAAATAAAGAGAAAATGCTTTCTAAACTTAAACTAGACTTGGTTCAAGGTGAAATTCTTACCACATTCTCCCAGCAACAAGACTGACCAAATTTCAGGTCAGTATCTGCTCCCAAATTTCATAGTCTGTTCAGTGGCATAGTGTGGGTCTCCAGCGCCCAGGGGCCATACTTACATTGGCACCTCCCCTGTTGGCAACTCCTTGTAGGAGGGGGTATCTGCGGCCCATGTCCCCACACCCTCCCCTGTTGGCGTCAGCAGCAGCAGCACCCCGTGGGGGAGTTCTGTGGCCCCGTTTCCTACTCTCCCTCCACTGTGGGGGTGGCAGGGGCTGCCCAGCGGCGGGGGTGGGGGCGTGACAGGCTTGGTCCCCCTGACTCCCTCCTGATGCCCAGTGCAGGGATGGAGGAGCCAGGAGGAGGCCCTGGCTGCCTGCAACAGGGAGCAGGGACGCTCCTCTGAGGAAGGCCTGGCCGGAGCCCCTCCCCAGGCCAGCACCTGGGGGCATGCCCCCCCGCCCACCCCTCGGTACGCCACTGAGTCTCTTTCTTTTGTCTTCTTAGGTGGAAAAGAGAGAGACAGATAGGGAGAGATCTTGGGATGTTTTTGTTCCTAATTTTTATAGTTCAGTCTCTCTTTGAAATTGCATTTTCCCATGGGTTACCCCTAGGCAAAGTCCAGTGCCACTGTGAGGATAGAAAGAAGGAGTCTGGTGGTAAAGAGGTTCCATGCTATTGTTTGCTAAGATGCTGATCTGTTTGTTCTTTGCCAAAGAATGGCCACTTGATAGATGGTTGCCTATCAGCTTTGATGACACCTGGCAAGAGGCATCAGCCTGTCCTGTGTCTTTGAGAAACTGGTTTAGCCACTCCCCTGACTTGCCTGGCAAACACGCTCCAGTCATGATTTCAGCATATGTTTATAACTTTACATATAATGTTGCTACATATGATATTATTGACCGGTGAGTTATTACTTTTCAAACAACACCTCGCAAGGCATATTTTGTGCAAAAGATTATTACAATATTGTGGAGGGTGAATACAGAGGTGCATTCCATCACACCCCCTTAAAAAAACCTTGAAACCATCCAGTTCCTGTGTTTCATTAATCTAAAGGTAAGTCTGCTCTGAAATCTCAGGTGTGACTGCAGCACGTGTTGACATGCCTGAGCTGGCTTTAATCTAGCCTGCACACATGACAAAAGCAGTGAAGCCATGGCAGCATAGATTTCACCACAAGCTAGCCAGCCAGGTAAGTCTCAGGTCGGCTTGTAGAGGCCAGGCTGAATCCATGACTTCACTGCTATTGGTATTCGTGCTAGCTAAATAAAAGCGAGATGGGGCAGATCTACACATGCTGCAGTCATGCCTCTGACTGCAGTATATATACACCCTAAGCTTTCACAGAACAGGAGTTTCATGAGATACAAAGTGATATTGGCACCACAGAGACAAATGTGCTCATTGGACCCAGATATCTACACCGTGTTAAAGAACTAAGATCTGTGCAAAAAAATCCCCTCGAACAACCACATCTGGTTCCCTTTTTGAGACAGGACAAATTGTAGTTTCGGTATGTCTGGCTTCTGTATTGTTAGGTCACTAAACTGCTTATGGGGATCTCAGATGATGGCCTATGGTAGATGGCCTCTGACCAGCTGCCTTTCTGGTGTGTCTACACAGCACCAAGGAGCTTCAATACATAGATATATTTATACTCTACTGACACACCTCCAAGATTTTGCCATTATTTTGATCCAAAAACCAAACACTATAATGTGTTAGTTTTATTCTGAGAGCACAAAACACAGTACATAAAGCCAACGGAATGCTTATTTGCACAATACATTTTTCCCATCACATCTGCCCCTGGAAAAAATAGATTGGGAGTGTGTCAGGTTCTTTGGTAAACTGTGTTCTTAAAGGGATTTATGATTTCATTGTGTCAGATTGCATGACCCAAAACAAACAAGTATAATGGTGAATTATGGTGCAAATAAGATCAACTCCCTCTGTTCTAAAGCTCCTCAAACAGGAAACCGTCTCATCCTTACGCTGGAATTCACCTGCTCTTGAGGTGGTTAAGTCTGATACTTCCATTGTTTTGAATTCAGTGTGGACTAAAAGCCACATGCACATTTATAATCAAACTACATGCCAAAGTCTGGTTTGTTATTTGTATTGTGGTAGGATTCAATGGTCCCAGTGATGACTGGGATCAAATTGCACTGGGTTTACAGACACATAGGTAGGCATGAACCCTGCCCTGAAGAGCTTAAAATCTAGTCTGAGACAAAAGGCAATAAAATGAGTTTACTTTGGGTATGCTAGGTCAGCCCATCCGTTCAGGATGAAAGTCACAATCCATTCCTCTGTCATCTGGTGGTACTGGAAATGTCTTTGTCTGAAGAATGTTACTGCCCCAGAGATGTGTCTGTTTGGACTGGTGTGGCAGATTTAAATTCCTATAAGTTAAGTGTCCAATGGCAGGTGCTTTATGCAGAAGAGATTTTTCAGACACAGAATAGAAGGGCATTTAATGTCTTCAGTAGAGCAGTCAAAAATGGAGTATTGAGTTTCTCTCCAAGGACACACCAGAGCAGTGAATAAGCATTTCTTTGAATTTCAGGCCCGGTCTACACTTACCGTGAAATTCAGTGGCAGTCAAGCTTGCATATCTCCAGTCAACGTCCTAAATTCCTAAATTCTAATGAAATGCTCTCCTGTCAATGCAGTGTTTCTCTTTTTCTGGGAGGTGGATTTATTAAATTGATTTCCAGATTGACTGAGCGGGTCTCCATTTCTGCTCAATCGATCCTGAAAAATCGATCTGACGGCAGCAAATTCAGTGAAGACATACCCTCAGACCCAGTAATATGTCAGTACTTCAAGGCATCAGTATCATTGGTAAATCCAACTGCATTATGAAAAGAGATGCTCTTTTAATATACAGAACTTGGGCAAAAAAACTCAAAATATGTATGCAACTATCTACAAAAATATATACAAAAGGGAAGACAATGTCTAAACATGATTAACAAAGGCCAAAGTCAAACATTCATGCGTCCATAGATACAATCCACATGATTACTGTGGAGGGATCATTTTATTTCAAGCAGAATTAATTTCAGAGCTTTTTATTTACCCAGTGCTGGGCTGCATGGACCAAATCTTAAGATTTTATACCCTTTTTAATTTAGTCTCTACTCAAGCATTGCTGTCATTGAAGTCACTGTCAAATACAGAAGTCAGTCAAAACTCTCATTATACAAGTTGTGAGAATTACTCAGCATCTGCAATTTGGGACAAAACCTGAGTCCTTCCTCTATTCTTATTCTCACTGACTTTAGGGAACGTTGGTTGAATAAGGACTGAGTCAGATTCTGAGTAGAGAGCTCAGGATTCGGAGCACTGATTTAGATGAGAGTTGCATGTACTGATCATCACCAATCAGGATTTGGCCCAGTGGGAGTTTGTCTACATTAGTAAGGTCTTTAGGATTTGACCCTGGAAATTTTGCTTGAATAAAGAATAAACTGAGTAAAGCCACATGGGATTTTGTTCTTTGTTTTAAGACTGGGGGAAAAAACTCCAACAACCTTTGAGATAGAGGAAGCATGAGTCACCCAAAGGCTGTGTTCAGTTTTCAAAGCAAAACTTCTCAAGTAATACTTGCAGGGATTTTTGTTCACCATCCCAAAATAATCACTGTGTTATTATCACGGCAGCATTTTACAGCTGCCCACCATGTCGTCATCCTGGTTAATAGTATTTTGCAGACTTAGTGACATAATTGTCTAGATTCAAGTGCTGACAGAGTGAGGTCATGGCAATAAAACAACACATATTCAGCCTGACGGGAATTCTTGGTTTGTCGTTTTTATTGGCAATAGGAGATTCTTGCCATCTAGCACTGGCTCCTTTCTGTCCAGGCTGCCTGCCTTATTTTCATACCACAAGCAAGTAATTCCCTTTAATCACCTTGTCTCCACTAATGCAGGAAAGTGGTCATCCAGAAGATGTAATAGGCCAAGGAAGAGACATTCCAAAGCACACATGAGGCCTTATCTACAACAAATGGAGAGTGCCCATAAAATCCATTGAAGTTAATGGGAGTTGAGGATGCTCAACATCTTTGGGGAGGTGTGCAGTACCTTGAGGCATCAGGCTTGCATTAACACAAGCTCATGGCCACCCTGAGCATCTGATAGCTTGGGGATCTCTCTAACGCCATGAACAACATATACAGCGTAAAAGCCACCACTAGTCCATTCTACATCAGCTACTGTTGCCCACAGGGCACACCAAGCACAGCTGGAGACAGATAGATGAGGACAGGCCGACAAAGATTTCCAAAGAAACTATGAATACTACTGAAAATGGATTCAGTCAGAAAGAACAAATGGGATGGACAAAGAGGCAACAGTAGATCATTGTTATAACGAAGGTCACCTGTAGGAATGCTTTGGGGAATGCCAATGGATCATTTCTGAGCCCAAATTTCATGCACATCAATGCAATGCCCAATGAAAATCAATTTTGTCCAGCTTCCAGGAGAGGATAGCCCAAGATACACTGCAAAATTCAGATTGATATGTTTGAATCCCAAAGTCCAGTCCAGAGGTCAGAGCAAGGGAATGTGGTTTGAGTCATCTCTATGCAGTAATTATAAAGGCTTTTTTGTTAGTTTTATTACCTTCTGGTAATGATGACCATTCCAGGAGGCAATCAGGTCAGAACAACTCTTTGTTTAGTCATGGCTCAGTCTAAATAACAAACGATCAACAAAGTAAACAAAAATCAGAAGTGGAGAAGTGAGGCACCAAGAAAACTGCCTTAAAAGAATGCATGATTCAACAATGGAACAGATGGCTCGATGTGGTAACCAAGACTCCATCATTGGTGATTATAAAAAAAATGGGTCTAACAGATTTCTGACCACATTAGTATAATAGAAAATCCTGCAGGAAGCAGTGAGTTAGACTAGCAGATCCCAGCAATACCCTTCAACCGTAACCATCAATGAATAAATCTACTCAGCCATTCAGCCTCTTATACATTCACTGATTTCATACAATCCGCTTTCTTGGTCCGTCTCTTGGGGCCTAGGGTTCAGAATTTCCAACATTAAGTCAATAATATTTTTCTTACTACACACAGTTAGGCAAATGAGTGCCGGTGAATCACAACTGTATTTTTATAGTATGGCTACATAAAGACACCATCATACACCCAACACTGAAATCAATCATAGGGCATTTTTGGTTTTTAAATAATGCAAATCTATGCTGTTCCTCTTGGCTAAAGGCCCATGACGACAAGCTATGTGTCCTTCTACACAATCTATGTGTGAGATTATGGCACAAGACTCCAAGCTCTATTGTGAGCTAATGCTCAAATTAATATAAACCTGGAGTAAAATGTTCTAACAGCTCAGACAGCAGCATATCAAGCCTTTTGGATTTTCCAAACACTAAACCGATCAATAATCAACCAAAAGGAAAGGACAAAAAAAGGCCTCCTCTCCTTTTTCAGGACTTGAACAGTAGTAACATAAACCGCAAACATGACTGAACTGACCTTCGCAATCAGCAGTTTTGAAACTGGACACATCACTGGGGGGGATGGTGTTTAGTTTGAAACACAGCATTTGAATCCTTCCAGAGGAAATTCACAAGAGTACGTTCAAATGCACTGGGCTGCTGTTCACCGGAGATAAAACACTAGCACACCCAATTTTCTTTGTAAATAAATCTCTTTATATACACTAAATTTAAACAGTTCTGCCAGAAGTGCTCCTACCCATGTTTCAATCCTATTCCCTTTACATCTGTCCAGCTGCTTATTGAAATGTAGGTTTTGAAACCTTCTCCAGAGAAGTTTAAAGGGCTTAGGACGCAAGTAATGGGATATAGAGCCTTTAATCTCAATGGTATATTGCTGGCATGAATTTATCCTGGATCTAGTGATAACCCAAATCTCTTGCTGTCTGATGGTTGCTGGTGGTTTCAGTCCAAAACCTAGTTGACAAGTGTTCACGTAACTAAACCAATGCTGCAACTGGCACTTAACTTGTCCCCTTGATGGCAATTTCAGCAAAAAGGCTACTGAATGAATGAATATGGAAAGTGGAGTACACCTAGAGGAGGAAACTCTCTCTCCTTCAGAATCCAGACCATATTTGAAGTAAATTGGCAGGGCAGTATGGGGAAAGGAAGTTGCACACCACCACTGTCCATGATACTTCTGTCCGGTCAATAGAGGACTTCAGTTTCCAGGGATGTCAAACCAATCCTTTTCACAATCACTGCAATCACTCCTTATTTGATGACATTTTTGCAACCTTAACTGAAAATACATCCCATTTTAGAGTTAAAGAATCTTTAAAATCTGTGACATTGTAAAACGGATTCTCAGCGAGATACAGCACTTGTGATATTCTCTTGCCGTCTCACATAGAATCTGTTTAGATATATTTTACATATGCTTTAAAAAAACCAGTCCCTGATAAGAGGAATAGGATCTCAAGTGAAAGCCAACCCCCATTTAATTATCAGGTGCACCTTCATACATGAAAAATATCAACTAACTGGTCTGTAGGAAGATTCTAATCTCAAATATATGGTTGTATATCGCCGCCTACCTCCAAAACTCCGCCACTATGCCTGTGTGCGCAAGCGCAGTGATGGATCTTGTCAGGCATACTGTGTATCCACAATTAGAACCTGTTTCTTAACGTCAGTTTCCTCTCCCCATCACCCAGCAATGTTTGTGACCTCAGAATTTTGTACTATGGATGACACCTGAGTTTGTAAAACTTGCTATCATGAATGCACTGTAGAGACAAGCAGGATCAACAGTGGAAAATTAATTATAACAGATAGTTCCAGAGTGTACACAATTATCTGAAGCAATTAACTGTAATGTGAGAGGAACAGAAATAAAATAGAATATTGAACGCCTGTATGTCTGTTTTACTGTGAAGGCAACATACTAGAATATGCAATTTTAAAACATTTTACTTTTTTGCAATTCTTTCCAGTTGTCTACAACTGAAACATAAAATTAAGGAGACTGCTAAATTAGAGACGGGTTGCATCCTTTACAAAGACACTGCATCACATGGAAGAAGTCAGGTTTTGAAGTAAAAGGGAGATCAGTTAAATCTCAGGGCAAGCCAGTGGAAGTTAGGAAAACTTTCCCTAAACAAATATTGAGGGAGGAATACAGTTGGGTTTATGAGTCAAGAATTCCTGCTTTCTACACATACCACCGTCTATGACACAAAGGGGCCAAATCCTGCTCAGTGCAACTCCATCAGACTTAATAGGATAGCAATGGTGAAATCCACCCAAGGTTGCTCAGTCAGATTGTTCCTGAGACAGATGATAGCCAGAAAAGAAGACAAGGAGAGAAAAGCGAGAACATACTCTCTGTCCACGCGGCGCTATATAAATAATAATATAATATCCACATGGGCATATTTTCAATGAAACACATCAGAAAGTACTAAACTCTCCAATACTTTATCATCTTCTAGTTAGGTTTAGCACTCCCTCTGAGACATTTTATGATTCTTTCTATGAAATGAACTGTATTGTGAAACAGATTACAATTATTTTGTTTTCAACTCTATACCCAAACAGCTCCCTCGCCCTCCCACCCATGGCAATTGTTTTATTGGGGCGTATTACTATTGTTCTGTCTCCAGCAGGGTGGCAGCTAAACAGCTACTGAACCTAGTTGCAGAAATGGTGGTCCTTTCATAGCGCAGTCTGACAAAATAAATAAATAAGGAATCAGGGTGTTTTAATAGATGACGAAAGCACAGTGTCAGCAGATTGTCTAGGTCCAAAGTTCAATGACTTGTATGTTCAGCCTCCAAAGGAATTGTAAATCTCAGTGCAGGGTTTAAACTCAAACACATGCAAAATCTAAATCGAAGGCAAGGGATATCTCAAGCCACACACCCCTCAAATCTACATGCAGGTAAATCTCAATACCACACACAACTCTAATTTGTATACAACTACATCTTGGCAAACGCACAACCACACCCCTACAAGTTGCATGCAGGTTTACTTTAAATGGATATTTACGCCATGCACTATGTGACTGTCTCAGAGGAGCTGACTTTAGGGGATTCCCCCTCCCCTCCATCCCCTTCACAGCAGTTAAAGGGTAAACCTAAGCCATGGTGTCTGTTTGCTTCCCACGTTTGGAACCATCCCTGCCAGTCAAAACCGAGGTTCCTGTTCCATTTCTCTGGGTAACTCCATGACCCACCCTGAGCTCTTTTCAAGGGGGGAAGGGGAAGTACCATCAGCCCCACAGCCCAGGTTAGAGTCTCACCCCACCTCAAACGATTCTGGGGAACAAGAGGCAAAATATGGTGTGTCTATTTGGGGGGTGGGGGTGGGGGAAGGAGGACTCTCAGCAAGTTTAAGAACTGAGTTTCACCCCTGTAAAGCCACCACGGTGAACTGAACCTGCCCCCCCCCCCAGCCAAACTGGGCCCCCTTTCTAGGGCTTCGGAATCAGACCAGGTTTTCCCACGCCTTTAAGGTCCCAGCATCGCTATCAGTGGCGGGGACAGGGACACCTGTGCAGAGAACAGCCCCATCCCCTCCCTGTCCTGCACCGCGCACCCCCGTGCCCAGCTCAGCCCTGCTGAACCGGGCCCCACCCCTTCGGGTGCTCGGAGCCCCAGCCGTGCGAACAGAACATGCAACTCCAGTTCCCCCCCCCCGGCAAAACCCAGACCCGGGGTGCAGCCCGGCGCAGATGCACTCAGGGGGGCCAGGCTCTGATGGCACAGAAACCAAAGTAGCAGGGCTGGGATCTTTGACTCCCGCATCTCCCGGCTCCGAATTCTCCCAGCCACCCCGGAGCGAGACCTGGTGGTAGCAGCAGCGGGCGGGGCGGGGGCTAGCTGGTTGGCTCCCCCCCCCCCGTCCACCAGACCTCACCTTTCTGGCTCCCCGTTTAGCAAACTCCCTGGCCAGGTAGCGACCGATGCCTCTGCCCCCTCCGGTGATCAGCACGTTCTCCCGGGACAAGTCCCGGAGCCTGGCCGGCAGCACCAGGCACACGGCAGCTTTTACCACCAAATAGACCATCTGCAGAGGGAAAAGCAGCAAAGCTCCCAGCCATTTCCAAACCATCCTCTTCTTCCAGGCAGGGCAGGAAGACCAAAAACAAAAACAAAAACTCTTTCAACTCTTCACAAAACCAAATCAACAGAGTCTGAAGGGCAACACCCCCTCTTCATCCCCCCCCCCCCCAATAGGGGGAAATGTCTTTAACCCCCTTCCAAAAAACCCTGGGGGAAGAAAATCTTGGACTGGAAAGATACTTCTCTCCCCCCCCCCACCCCTCAAAAAAAAAAGTTGGGGGGTAGGAGTAAAATTGTGCAAAAGATAAGTTGATTCCCTCTCTCGCAGCTCAGTTTCCTTTGGGACTGTCACATGCAGGTTAAATGTTTTTCTACTGGAGGACAGACAGTTTGTTTAAGTTAAAAAAAAAAAAAAAAAAAAAAAAAGACAGAGAGGGAGAAAGGAGGGAGGAAGAAAAAATTAAAACCAACCAACCCCTACAGTTTAAAAAGTGCAAAATTAAAATCCAGTTTCCAAATGGCAGGGTTTTTATATTTGGAAAAAATCAAATGAAGCAGCCTAGGTCTCCAAATTTCAGCCTGCAGTGCCTTCCAGGCAGCCCATTTCTATTTTTAAACTCAGGAAATTGCTAAAATGAGACAGAATTGCCAGGACTTTCTTCTGAAGAAAGGGTCTATTCAGTGTAAGGTTGTTGCTGTTTTTTTAAAATGGCATAATAAATATCTATAGACATTCTCTTCTCTGAGCCTGTTGCAAAAGGCAGAGCTGATTAAACTGCCTCTCTCTCCCCTCTCCTGTTTCTTGCACTTGGAGGATCTGTGATCACAGACAGGGAATATGTGCTGTGTGCACGGGTTCAGCTCTGGTTCTTATTCATTTCTCCCCATCGCGCTCTCTGCCTATCACAGCAGCAGCGCCAGGGAGGTTTTATACCCCATTGAGCCTGATTGACAGTTCAAGTGTTGGGGAGATTTTACTACTGTTTCTGAGTGGCTGGCTTTGTTCTCCCCTCCCCCCCCAGAGCTATCTCTGAGCCACTGCACATAAACTCACACACACATTGAAACAGACACTCTCTGGGTTGCAGGCAGCGTGCAAGCCAAGACTTGCTGCATGCCACGTTGGGCTTGCAGCTGTAACTGAAGAGCATTGTAACAGAGAGAGCCAGCCAACCTCCTTCTGCACCTTAATAAATTTCAGAAACAGGCAGTGATCTTATTTAAACCCAACAAAAGCAAGAGAATTTGGGGTTAAGGGTCAATTAAAGGGACTCAGATATTCCTAGGAGTTTCAGCTTAATGTGGTGTAGAAGAGTAGAGGGAATCCCTTCCAAGGCTGGGAAGTTGGTAATGGGAGAGACCCTTTCACACCTTAGTTCCTGGTCTGAATCCAGCACAGGCTGTTAATGACCAAGATCTGTTACCAGTTGTTGGTTGCTTCATGGCATGTGTGGAATTAGTTTGGAAGATTTAATCCAGTTCCTAGTGGACTGATGTTCACAACACAGGAGTCAGTGATAACTGGTACCCTGGGGGGTCATACAGAAACCAGGCATTGAAGGGCCAGGGAGACTGTTATCCTTTTACCTCAAAGGGAGTCACTTCTGGTCACTTCATTTGAGCTGAGCTCCTCTGAAAATCTGCTCATTAATTTCCCCTTCAGTTGTCCTAGGGTTTAGCCCAGGTACATGACAAGGTTACAACACATTTAGGTCACATCAGCACTATAAAGCCATGTTGTAACTGGGTGAAGGGGCAAATGTGTTGTAATCACGTCACTTGACTGGGTTGTTTTGCACAGTTAAGCAAGTGTTTGGTTGTTTTATATTCCACTCCCCGATTTAAGCTCTCTTGAGGAGGGTCTGTTTGCGCGTTTGCTAAGGATGCACAGCTAATAATGGTGGTTGCAGAGCAGTTAGGAATCTGCGTCTCTTTCATGTGGAGCTAAAAACTAAGGATCTATTCCCTGCTCTGCCATCTTTATCAATGGTGTCTTGGATTTAACCATGCTGGAAAAAGCTGCTTTTTAAATGACATTTTAATACTGCATATTTTGTGTAAACCAGTGATGAAAAATGTACAAAGTAAAGGCTTTACCCAGTTAAGTCCACAAATTAATTTGTATGAGGGTCATCTTTCTTTATCTACTGTACTGGGAAGCCATCTAGTGGTCAAAAAGATTACTGGAAATGCCTGATGGGGAGCAGTAGATTTTTAACTGGTAGAGGACACCTTTAGACTGACATTTATTAAGGCAGTGGTTCTCAACTTACAAATACAAGTGTCACAGCACACTATTACTGAAAAAGTGCTTCCTTTCTCATTTCTACCATCTATTTACAAAATAAATCAATTGGAATATAAACATTGTACTTGCATTTCAGTGTATGGTATATAGAACAGTATAAACAAGTCATTGTCCTATGAAATTTAAGTTTGTACTGACTTCACCAGTGCTTTTTTTTGTAGCCTGTTGTAAAACTAGACAAGTATCTAGATGAGTTGATGTATCCCCTGGATGACCTCTGCGTACCCCCAAGGGTATGCATACCTTTGGTTGAGAACCACTGTATTAAGGGAACACGGTCATCTTGAATTACTTTTAAAGTGTGCTAAGTTTGAAAAACATCTGTACTTAAGTACTTAGGTTAGATTTTTCAAAAGCACTGAAATGATTTGAGCCTAAAACTCATTGAAAAATCAATGAGGTTTAGCCACCTGAATCATCCTGGGTAGGTCTACCCAGCATATTGGAGTGAACTCCCAGCTCAAGTCAATGCCCAATCTACAGTCCCAGCTGCCACTTCAAAGCACTATCTATTCAGCTATTTTTACAGTACTAGCGCTAGCCCTGATAGCCGGGGTTCTGTCAACGTGGGCTGGGAAGCTTGCTCCAGAATGCTGTGTAGACATAATCTCTTGTGCTTTTAACAATGTTATCCTCATGTACAAGTGGATTTATGCCAATGGGAACTTGCTGCTCACCACCTCTGAAAATGAGACCACTGGTCTTTAAGTGCTTAAATGTGGAATTAATATCTAATTTTAGGCACCCATGTTTGAAAATTTTGGCTATGTGACTTGCTCAAGGTCAGAAAGCTTGGGCTGTCAGGACGAGAAGCCAGGTTTCCTGAATCTCAGCCCCATCCTTGGTCCATTAGACCACAGGTGCCCTCAGAAAGAATGTAGAATTAAAATAGAAACCTTCAGAATCCTAATCCTTAAATGCCAGATTACTTCACGTGAAGCAGGCCAGGTGTTCATATGACACAATATCCTCAGGAGAGGTTATTTTGGGGAGAAGAAAAGCTAAACTTTCTAGCTGCGGAAAAGTACGCTCTAGATTTTAAGAATTAAATGGCAGCCCTCATCTAAGAGTATGTGCAACTAGTCACAGTTCAGGGAGCTGCCTTTGCCATTTGGCAGCATTTAGCACCTCTGTGTTATTACAGCGATATTTTTAGAAATGGAGGTGCTGGAGGCCACCTGGCATTGCAGTTTTCGTCTCAGTCCAACAGTTCTAAAGGGGGAAAAGAAATTACACAGAGGGTCTAGTGTCTGCTTTGAACAAGGACGACTCAGTGTCTGGGTCGGTAACAAATGTAACCACCTTCTGGTATGGAAATAAGGGTAGTGCTAAAAACCAAGGGAAATTAAATGACAGTTTATTCAAGGGAGGCGGATTTTTTATGTAATTTATTCTATTTATATTTCATTCTCTCTGTATATTGATATATATCCAGAGATGCGTGTTTAAAAAATTTAAAAAAATCAACAAGATGAAAATATCTGCTGACATTATTCATGCTATTTGAGTCAAAGGGCTAAATTCAGCTCTGATTTACAGTACAGACACTCCCTTTGATGTCAATGGAACTAGTCTTGTGAATATTTATATCACATTTGTGTCTACAGTTTGAGTGCGCTAGGGAATACTAGAAGAATAGTTAAGTATTATTTTATAATTTGCTTTTTTAACTCTGTTAAAATTAGGCCCAACATTGGGAATGGAAAAAAAACCCAGAATTGTTTTCATAATTTCTTTTTTGATGTCAGTGAAAACATGGGCTATGTTTTGTATGGGTTTAAGCTTCCCCTGCAGCATTTGCAACACAAACACAACTGCTTTGTGCAAGTGCAGAACGTGATGCAGGCAGATTGATAATAAAAATTAAGTGATTAATCTGTTTTCCCCAGAATGAATGTAATGCAAAAAGTAAAACAATGAAGAAATGATGAGAAGCATATTAGACTGTAAAATTCTTTCCATTTTAAAATCTAGGATGTTATAATATAGAATAATTTAAATATATTTTTATCCCGATAGCATCTTTTAAAATACAATTCTACTCTGAAAGATGACTAAAAATGGTATTCTGGGGTTCCATGTTATTGTCTTTCAGTGGCTGCACCTCACGTCCTTATTTTACAAGATTTTTTTCCCTCTTGACTGCCAGTCTTGCAAAAATCAACCTGGGTTCAAACAGTTCAGCTGAGGTGTTTCTTTCTGGGCCATTGTCATCAGCAATAAACATTCTGCAGGCTAAATGATCCCCCTCAGTTATACCAGTCCATCTAAATTGCTGTCAGCGAGTTTACACAGGTGTGAATGATTGGAACATAGTAAACAATTCCGTGGCTGATATTTAGGGCTTGTCTTTACAGCTGAGTTAACATGATGTAGGGGCAAAACACTAGTTATAACGAATCCCGTCCACACACAAAACCCTCCAGTGTGGTGATGCTTTCAACTCAAGTTGACTGGCCTGTTGGTGGCATAGGCCACAGCTTAAATTAGCGCTCATCAGCTAATCAGCTCATCAGCTGTTAATATAATAACTCTGCAACATTATTTTGCAATGTGACTGCTCTCACTCAAGTTAGTCTGATTAAGGGGATAACTTGAGTTAACTGCTGTGAAATCAGCAACACAATCCAGCTCCTTCTCAGTTAAAACTTGTTTGTCACTGGAGTAAATGTGCATCTAAATACAAGCCACTTGAGTAACAAAGTGCCGTTTTTCCATAGCCATTTTTCCTAGTACAACCACACTATAAATAGGCTCGGGAAATACATTCAAAATGCTCAGCTAAGTCCTGATCCTGTAGCTACATATATGTGGGTGGAACCCTGAATCTGTGCATAGCCCCTTTGTTTTCAATTGGGCCAAGGCAGGCATGGTGATCCGTCCTTGCAACGTGGAAGCAAAACTTCAAGAACTTTCTCAAAGAAAAGGAACCAGAAGCAGGATCAGAAGAGCCCTACGCCAGGTTTTCTGCGTTTTCAATTCGCTTCTTTTACGCGCTTTGCTTTAGAAGCACTTTTTAAAAAACAAATATACGTGATCAAACTACTATGCTGTCAGCAGATCTGAAAAAACCTTTGAAAACAGAACAGAGCTGTTACAAAATGGGAAATTCTTATGCATGTAGCACCAGCTTTTAAAATCATGCAGGGTGCCTGACTATGGGCAATCCAGGCCACTGATTAAAATTAAACCTCTTACCAAAAAAAAAAAAAAAGAAAAGAAAAGCCTCTTGCCAAGTTGAGTTGTGTTCTGTTACATGAAGTACTGCTGTCACAACTGGATACATCAAAAACTGATTAAAATGACCTTTATGTGTTTGTTTCTTGATTCCATTTCCCCTTGAGTTCATATTTTCCCTTTGAAACATGTCTCAGTGGCACTATGATCTCACAGTGTCCTTCTGTATAAGCATCAAAGGCTTGATTCAGCTTTCATGTAACTCAATGGCAAAACTCCCACTGACTTCAGTAGGCGCAGGATTGGGCCTTTAATTCTCTCTCTCGAGCAGAAGCTAGTCTAATGTCCAGCCTTGTGCAAATTTCTGTGTTTGGGATTAGGAGACACATAGGACCTGGCCAAGGTCTCCCAGAGAGTCAGTAGTATAGACAAAAGTGGAACCCAGGACTTATTGCCTGGCTCTAAGTACTAGACAACACCCCTTCTCTGAATTCAAAATCTATATCACAGAGTAACACATGTGTTTTGAATACCAGGCAGGGTGTTTTCAAAATAATAAAGTTATCTTTTCAGATTCTATTACTCAGGACAGGACCTTCCATTTCATTGAGTCCCTAATTAATTTAATCCTTCTTTAATCATTATCAAAGCCTAAGAAACCATACCTACTTGTACTAAAAATAACTTCCAATCTTTATTTTTTTCAGTTTACAGACGATTGTTATTGTTCAGTCATTGTCTATTGAAAATCATAATTTAATTAAGGGGCCAAAATTCTGAATGATAAAAAAAAAAAAAAACCCCAAGAAAGATCCTATTATAATATGACCAATACACTAAAGTTGTCTTAGGCACACAATTGTAATGACATGAGGGGCCTGACTTTCAACGTGGCCTCAACCCAACCTCCATTTGTGAATGCGTAACTTGTGGTGTATGAAAGTATTGTTTTGTGCACCATCAGCTGCACAGGGACAATAGGTTTTGCACAGTCAGGGCTGTCAGTGGAAAGACTCCCATTGACTTTACTGAGCTTTGGATCAGATGTCTCAAGTTCTTTCACTTGTGTGTGATTCAAATGATTGATGATCACCCTGTCATGTAGTGGAAAAAGCATGTTGAATGCATGTAAGTGGAAGTCACGTTTTGAGAAATGGATTCTATAAGCACTACCATGTGGTGTACTCATTGCAGCCATTTGGAAAACATCATCATCTTTCTTTTCATCTGAAATGATAGGAATAGAATTCTCACACACAGCTTTTCTTGGATAGTTCCATTTGCTGTGATAAAACTGACAAATCTGTGTCTGTTTACAGACAGCAAAAGCAATGACCAGGTTCAATGTGCAAAATCTTGAAAACATCCAATTGGAAAACCTTTCATCTCTAGGGCTGATTGCTAAGAGCCTGTAAGAGATCAACAATACCAAGCAAATCTGTGTGAGCATGCTGTGTCACAGTGCTATGCTCCCTTTCTGTTGGATTGCTCCATGGTAGTGAGCGGGCAGGCAAAACACAGGGACAGTGAGATACACATTCAAGTGCACAGGAACCAAAACAAAGATGGCAGCCACATTTTGATCTCTGTTACATTGGTATAACTCTGAATTATATTGATTTTAATGGACTTACTCCAGATTTACACCAGTAAAACCAAGATTAGAATCTGGTCCTATATTTGACTGAATGCCTAATTCCTGACACCATCCCTTTAAGAAACACCAGGAAGTATTAAGGCAGGAGGAGGAAGCCAATATTTTCCTCTTTTGGAAAGGCCTTCACAATTTCAGAAAGCAATAGTTTGCTTTGTTCTATGACCCTGCTAATAAATCCTATTAAACACTATAATATGGATTTGACAAATGGAACGTACATAGGCTAATCCCTTTAATGATCATTTGGCACCAGATGTTTGCCGACTAATCTAAGAAAAAAAAAAAAAAAGCAAGACAAAAATCCCTTTCCTAAGCCCTTTCTAACAATGTGCTTCTTTCAGGGGGTTCATAACATGCAAGTGTTCTTGGTTTGCCTGGTTTGCACGTGTTTTGGAGCTAGCAGTGAACTAGTTTTCTCTCCTCCTCACACACCTCCCAATCCAAGATCCTTTACAGCATCTCAGAAAGCTTCCTCGCGTGTGACAAGACATCTTTGGGGGAGCCCAGGAGGAGGTGAAGTGTTTTGGAAAGAGCTGTACAGAAGGAATAAATCTCCCAAGTCAGAAGGGGCAGACAAGACCAGCTTCAGTATTTTGGGGGCCTCTGATAAAGTTGTTCTCAGAGACTGTCCCTTTCCTCTCCTCCTGGTTCCCTCATCATATGGTGGCTAGGAGGAAAGAGTAGTTTTGCTCATTTGCTCTCTCAATGGGATCTTGGAGAGTAGCACATTGATTGCAGGTGCTGTTTACTAGAGAGCTGATCAACGCACCCACCAGACTGAATAATCCCATGCTAAATTTAGAACCATTTTAGAACCATTTAGAACCAAATTGCTCCACCCCTGCCCCTCAGAGCTGGGGCTCTTGGTGGTCAGTTAGTTTTGAGGGTCCCATAAACTGGCTTTGGGTATAAAATAGGGACAGTTAAACTGATTCAGATATAAGCCCCTATCTCAAACTTGAGGACAAGAGGTTTTTTCAAGCTTAAAAGAAATCTGGGTAAGTCCCTGATCCCCAACAGGTTTCCCTGATTACTTGAAATCCATCTTTTGTGTTCCAGCAGGTCTCTGCTAGGTTGGCTGAAGCATTCAGATCTTGGAAGCTCCAGTGCTGTCCCAACGCCAGAGGCAGTGCATTCAGGGGATGATTTCATGGAGACCTGGTAGCTTTCAAACAATTAACACAGAGCAATGGCTCTGAACCCAGAAGAGTGACCACCAGATTTGAAACCCCCCGATCATGTGAATATTCTCAGTGGGAAGCCTACCCATTAGGGTCAGTCAAAAAGAAGAGATTAGAGCTAAGGAAGCAATAGTAGAAAGAGGAAAAAGTCCTGGGGAAATAGGAGTAGAGCTGGTAGTAACCCAGAATCTGTTCTTCAGACAATTCCAACGTTTTGAATAAAGTTTTGTTGCAAACTGGAATGAAAACTTTAATTTTGAAATTTCCTGAGGAAAGGAAGTTCTGGGGGGGGAAAATGGAAAAGGAAAAACTGAAGTGTTTGGGTTTTTTGTTTTGTTTTAAAACAGAGCTACCCGCTGTCCCAACTCCTGGGGACTCCTTCTGCTGCCCCAACTGTCAGGGGCAGCCTGGGGAATCCCCCTCCATGGAGCAGGGAGCCTAGAAGCTCTGAAAGTCCCAACTTCTAGAGATTCCAAGATCTTGGCTCCATGGCAGGAAGTCTGGAAGCCCTGGGGACCTCAGCCCCAGGATGTCCACATAGTTGGGTTGCCTGGAGCCAGGGATTCTGCAGTCCCCACCTCAGAGCACATCTGGATAACGTTTTGGTTTTGATGAATTGCATTTCCAACACAAACCTGTTTTGTCAGAAAACTCTGGCTGTAGTTAGGAGTCAAGGGGGCTTTTAGGAAAGGGGAAAAATATAGGGCTAGTGGAAGGATCTAGTTGGGCTAGGAGGAGGGAGAAGAGCCATCATACTAGGTTTTGGATAGTTCAGTTGAGAATCCAAACTTTTCAGAACAAGACACCTAGCATTTTTAAGCTTGGTAGAATAGAGCTGATTTACTCATAACACTTGCTGACGTGCAGCCATTATATCTCTCTCACTGAACAGCCACAGGATTGATCATCTTCATGCTAGAAGACATGAAGGTGAACTTTGCAGCTGAATACTACCTAGGGCAACTCACTGGTCAGGTAGGATCTAGATTAGTTGTAGCAAGTAGCTGTTTTACAGCAGCAGCCGCCCTCCTGAAATTAACCTCCGTGGTGTTTATTTACATTAATATGTACAAGTGTGGGCTATCACAATTCTCCTTAAATAAACAGGCATAAGTGCCAAATCAATGAGCTGGTTTGTCAGATGAGAAAAGATCAGTAATGGCAACAGAATGCCCCGGAGGTTCAAACTTTCCCACATGACTGACCAGTTAGCAAGAGCTGAACAAGTAGCGTCACTTATTTTGGTATGAAAGAGCCTCTTTCATAATTCCTTGTGTGATATATTTCAGCAGCATGCAGCCTAAAGCAGAGAACTGATCCCAGGAGTTTCCAAGAAAAATCTCTGGCTTACATAAGGGTGGCTGGCATGTATCTTTCTGTCTGACCTTTTGCCTAGTGTCACTGAAACCACATGGGGATTTTTGTCTTACTAGTGTCCAATTAAATGTCTGGCACTTACCAAGGAAGCAGGCAGAACGACAGAATGGATGATGGGCCACAATCTGTTTGGAATTATACCACTGTAAATCTAGAGTAACAACTGAATTAATCTGAAATTTATTACTAGAGTTTACATACTACTTAATATGCCAGAGAGCAATTTAAATGGGTCAAGTGTGCCAAAAAACATAGGCCTCAATACATGTTCCAGATGGGTGCAGGGGGTTGGCTGCCTGGAATAAATCCCCTATCATAATTAGTATAAAAATAATAAGAATCAAATTCTGCTCTTGGATTTACTTGGTAGAACTCCCATCCCAAGGGGTACAACATACCAGGCTGACCTACTGTACTAAAAAGACTAAAACTATATATATGTCTACGAAGAAAGAAAAAGTGTGATTTTACCTTATTCAACGTATTATTTTCTTTGTTTGAGAAACTTGCTGTCTCCGGGTCCTGTAAAGGAATGTTGAGCATGGAAAAGTAAAGGCCCAATTCTGCAACCATTTGGCAAAAGAACGATAATATTCATATAATGCACTTATCTGAGGATCTCAAAACACTTCACAGAGAAGGGAACATATCCTCAATACCACTTCACTTCTACAACAGCTTTCCCACCTGTGAAGGTCTACTATTTCAGAATTATCCACCCCTTTTGGGGTGCCAAATTTGATACCTAGTGTCTGATTTCTAGGGGTGCTGAATACCCCAAATTCAAATGAAGTCAAGAGGAGCTACAGGCACTCAGTAACTTGGAATAGCAGGCCTTCAGTGTCTTAAGCTAGGCACTGAAAAATCATGACATTCAAATTTTATAGTCTCATTGTACAGCTGCCTCAGTGGTACAGCTGACATGACAGCGTAGACACTTTCTACATTGACAGATGAGAAAAGGGTGTTTCCATTAATGTAGAGGAATCCACCTCTCTGCGAGGCGGTAGCTAGGACAAAAGAAGAATCCTTCCATGGACCTAGTTGTGTCTATACCAGGGATTAGGTCAATCCAACTATGGTGCTCAGGGCATTACATTTTTCACAGCTCTGAGCGATGTAGGACAGTCGACCTAAGTTTTAGGTGCAGACCAGGCCTCAGCTGTAAACATAGACCGTAAGTGACTTGCCAACACCTTCACAGTGGAATATAATCCATTAACACCATTCCCATTCCTCCCTGAACCACTGAATTATCACACCACTCAATGGAACTATTCTTATCAATGTTACTATTCACAGGAGTGAGGTGCGATAGTTTGGAGAATATGTCTATCCATTTATTAATTCTTATCCAGACTCTTTGGTTTCAAAGGCTAACATCAACATTTTAGGGCTTGTCTACACTGAAAAGTTACATCAACATAGCTATGTCTCTCAAGGGTGTGAAAAATTCACACACCCCTGAAAGATAGTGAGATCAGGGTAGACAGCAGTAGGTCAATGGAAGAATTCTTCCATCGACCTAGCTACCACCTGGAGAAGTGGATCATCTTCAGCGATGGGAGAAGCCCTTCCATCGCTGTAGTAAGAGGCTACACTGAAGAGCTACAATGTAAAATGTAGCATTTTAAAGTGTAGACATAGACTTTGTTCAGTGTTTGGGGATTTTCCACTATCCAAACCCAGCTGTCTACAGAGAAGCTGGGGAAAAGCGGTTTTCCTAGCTTCAACCCGCCCGTTGTCCCAAGGTGTTTCCACCTAAATAGGCAACCGTTAATTCACCTGGACTGGGAGGGACGTGCTACAGTCCTGACAGCAGATGGCTGACTCCACATTCACTGAGGCATTCGATGACAGAACAACTTCATCACATCAGCCAGAACTCATAAATTGTAGATGGATAGATGCAAATGGCCACATGTGGTTGTGCAGGTCTGTTCAGGAAGATAATTGAAAGTCATCAAGGACCTGTTTGAAATGGGTATGATTTAATGAACAGTATCTGTAAATACTGAAATAAATGTCCTTGACAAGAAGATACATCTCAATGAACTCTATATACACCAGGAGTCAAGAAAAGAGTCATTAATATATTTTGACTGTAATACTTAATGGGACTTGGCCTGACCCTCGGGAAGTGGAAGACTGAATTAGCAGGTTGGAGCTCGAAGACAGAAATATTAGCCTCTTTGATGATGCTGGGGCATCCAGAATTGAAAGTATCCATTTTTACATTATAGCGTTTCCTTTTTCATGTAATTAAACGTTATAGAGCAGCTT
The DNA here is from genome assembly GCF_026122565.2 of Emydura macquarii macquarii. Taxonomy (NCBI): domain Eukaryota; kingdom Metazoa; phylum Chordata; order Testudines; family Chelidae; genus Emydura; species Emydura macquarii. The sequence continues at coordinate 47,512,040 of NW_027132905.1, forward strand.
GCAAAATCTTCTTATCACTCTCACCCCAATGTTGTTAATAATCATGCGTTTTGGATAATGCTGAAGATATTTTAGGCACTTTTCAAACTGATCATGTACAATCCCTATTCTGAGGAGTTTACAATCAAGAGTCAGATAGATAGACAAAACCTTGGGGTTAAAGTTACCCCTGGGCTGGGGAGAGTAAGAGCACCATCACTTCCCTACTTACTTCAGGGAAAATGCTTCGTAAAACATGTAGGATTGACAGAGACTAAAGTAGTTTCTTGTGGTGTTGGTTTGCTTAGCACCCTCCCTGGGGACTGCTTCTTGATGTGATGGGAAGGCTTGTGTGCTCCCATGACCTCGAGAACTATGCTGGTGGGAGTTTTAATTCCTGATAGGGTCACCCAAGCCAGACAGGTCAACGAGCACTCCACTGGTCTTTGAGACTGAGGATTGAACGATAGGCCAATCACCTATCCTCGTCAAAAATATGGTTATAGAACCGTAACGAGGTGGTAGTTCCTCCAAAGAGCTTGCCAAAGTAATGAACTCTGTCTCAGCAGAAATGATGAATCTCGATGAAAGTTAATCAGGAAACTAAGACACTAAGAAGGTCTTTCATGAAAGGTAAAACAAACCAACCAAATCAAACCAAATTCCCCCTAAAAATCAATAAGACCGAGCCCGGTATCAATCAAAATCTCTTGTCAATCAAACCAAATTTCCCCAGATTAATCAGTTGAATTCCCCTTCTCAAGATTTCTTTCCAGGTGTCTCTTCACAGCAGCTGCTCAGTTCTCCTTACCCAATGCTGGGCCAGGCTCCTCTTCACAGCTGCTCCTGGCTGCTCACCTTCCTGACAGCCATACTCCCCAGTGCTGTGTCACAGCTCTCCTCCTCGATCTCTGTTCTACAGGCACAGCTAACTCGCTGCCACGCCCTCACTTGAGGACACTGTCCAGGGCACCCAGTGCATGCTGAGTGTGCTTCAGTGGTGCTGGTGCCATCAGCTTCCAATATATGGAGGCAGCTTGGCAAAAATCAGTTCTGAATGGTGTGTGTCAGTATAAAGAGCCAGACCTCTCTTTTAATCAGAATTCTTTGGCTAAAACCGGTGCATAACCAGGGCCAGAGCTTCTCTGGGATATTTTCCAGTGTCCCTGTGGCTGTGCGCCCCTACCCCAGAGCCTGGGAAACTGGAATTGCAAGGACAAACTTCCCCTGGGGAGAAAGAGCAGCAGCTAATGGGAAGTGGCACAGAAGAGAAACAGGAGAAGCTGCAAGGGGGTTCAGGATTGCATGGGAAGATCCCAAACCCAACATTACGCAAACATCTCCAGGCCAATTTCTCTCTCTCTGTAATGAAACAATTATCTTATTTCCCAAGCCTCTCAGCTTTCCCTGTGCGGACACATTCTTTCTGGCATGCTTCCCCTAGCTGAACCAGGCATACCTGTCTGATACAGCCATGTTGTTTATTTGTGATTGCATGTACTAAGTGTAATCAGCTCGAAAATATTTCATAATGCTGGTCTGATGTTAATTGTAGTCTACTGACTGGGAGGAGGGATTCACAGAATAAATACAAAATCTGGCACCCTCCTTTCCCCTTGTGGCAAAATTGCTTCACCTCAACTTGAATGGCTGCCCCACAGTACAGACAGCCAGCCAGGTTTCAAGTGTATGGGGTTTTAGACATTCTCAGTCAGGAAAATTGGGCCCATCATTCTGTGTGCATGAATAGCACTGTATCCGAAGTTAGATGAAAGTTCTTAAGTTACCAAGAAGCATAAAACTTCCATAGAAGGACAGCTTATTTTGAATAGAAACTTAAAAAGAAAAATAAACGTATTTCCAGTGCAGGCAAATGCAGTGAGGCGAAGAAGTCCATAGCATGGTCCTGCATATAACTATGAACCAGTGAGGACAGAGTCGGCCCAGCCAGCTGTTTCATCAATGCCTTTGCCCATGCTACTGTGGCCACACTCGCATTCTCTCTCACCGAGCTGCTGTGACCATGTGTATGTGCGTGGGGGATTTGCACACCTAGCTCGTAGTATAAACATAGCCTTACAGTGAAATGTCAGATTCTCTCTCTCACCCTCTGGCTTGCCCATCAGTCTTTAAGGCCACTAACAGCCACCGTAATCCAATTCATTTACTCTCTCTCTCTCTCTCAGGGATTCCTAAAATACCTTTCATTGTGGTACTGAAGTGCTGGACAGTAATTTAAGGAAGTACTTCAGAACTGTTAACTCCAGCCATTGAAAATCATCAGTCAGGCTCAAAAAATCCTGAGATTTGGCTTAAAAACCGCAAGTTTAAAAAAAAAAAAAAAAAAGAGACATTTGTTTTATTTGCCTTTGAGTCGTTAGGGTTCTCTTGGTTTGCGCTTTCAAGCTTTTCTCCATAGCCATGAGTGCTAGAAACTTAATTTTTTTAATTCAAGCTGAGATACTCACCCAGTCACATGCCTCGAGGAGCTGGGGCTTTAAGGAAAATGCCAGATATCTTGAAACTCACAATAAAATCTTGAGAGCTGGCAACACTGTTGTATCCCCAAAGAGACTAGATTATCTCATTCTCCCTAGTCCTAATTTTAACACTCCCTTCTCTTCTTTCCTGGTTTATGGTGCTTTTGTCCTTTCTTCTATTTTTCCCCAACCCAACTTCATTATTGTGGACTGGTCATGGGGACGAGGGAGTTACGGGGAAAGATGTCACTACTAAGAAAAGACTTTGATGTGAATAATATTAGGCTCAGGGTCAATATGATCCCCTCCGGTATCCCATAGGTAGGGTTCTGCTGCTCAGAAAATTCTGCCTCCTGGGCCTGTCTTGGCATGATGTCCCTGTGCAGCATAGTTCATTTGCAGGTTCTTATTTGAATAGATACTTTCTGAGATAACCCAACACGTTCAGGCTAAGGGCTGGTGCATTATGGTGAAAAGTTTAAATTCAATTGGGAAATAAACATGTAGCCAGCAGAGGCTGTAGGATGCTGATGTGACACATTGCTGCAGGCCTGAGTTGCTCACTGAGCATGCTACTGTATACTAAGCAAGTTGTAGCTTGCTGGAGTCATAGTTAGGCTCAGCAGAATTCATTTTTTATAATTTAGATGAAAAATTTCAGTGTTTATTTTTAAGCAACTTTTTAAAATCTTTAAATCTTCACAGTTGCAGGAAATCATGGCAGTGTCAGACAATAATTATTTCATGACAGCAGATTCCAAAAATTAAAGCTTTATAACTGTTAAAATTCAAAACTGTCAACATCATGTGTCAAAATATACAAAGCAAATATCCTCAAATCAAATTAAGTTCTCAAGCAGCATTATTTTTTACTTTGCCATTCTGTAAGCTTTGATTATTAGCAATGGAAATAGTCTTCGTCGGTTTGTGCGTGTATAGTGAAATCGACATTTACCAACATTTACTGATAAACATCCTTCTGAGGCTAGTTGTAGTCTAACATGAAGACAATGAATGCATAGATCAGAGTAGCGAAGTCCCTATCTGAAAGGAAGCAGAATAATATCCTGGGCAGTAGAAGCTGGTAAAAAATGTTCTCCTCTGATGCAATCTGCATGTTTGGGGTAGTGAGGAGACCAGCATATCATGTGAGGCTATCATGATGATTGGTGTTTGGCTGGCCTCAGCTGAGGGTGAAGTCAGTGTTTTGGCAAATTTCTCAGTCTCCCTCTTCCTAAGAGCATTGCTTCCATCTTCCTTGGATTGAGTCTGAGGCCTGGTCTACACTGACTGGCAAATTCCACGGCAGTTGACGGGAGTCATGAGAGCTACTTCGTAACTTCTGTTCTACACGCCGTCTCCGCTACGCTGTGCCAACACGAAATGCGTACCCGTCGACACAGCGCTGTGCTCTTTCTGGAGGTGGTTTTAACAGATCGACTTCCAGATCAATTGAGTGTGTCTTCACTGCTGCTCAACTGAACCGGATAAATCGAGCTGCCGGTGGTGAATTTGCCGCCGTCAGTGTAGACGTAGCCTGAGCCGATGGCAGTTCGTCCATTTCATTATTTCCTCTAGGCTCTGAGACATCTGGGTAAATGACAAAAGCTGCTTTGGTGGAGAAAGAGGCAGGATGGAGTGTGATCAGAATACTGCAGCATTTTCCTGTGTTCATCATGACTGTGGGGCCTGTTGGACAGGAGCCGGCGGAGTTCTCTGTCTGCCCAGCGCTGCTTGGTTCTTTATATGGGTCAGCAGCTCATCATTGACCATATCAAGGGCTATTGACTATGTGAGGACTTCTGTCATTAAGCACTAAAGGCATGAGGATTTGGCTTCTCCCAAAGACTATAAACAGTTCATCCTTCTACTCCTAAAGCCTTTCTCTGAGCAATGTCCTGGTCTGAACCTGACTGTGAAAGGGCCAGGACTTTGGAGGAGGTTAGGTGTTAGAGTCCGAGTGCTATCCACATCCCCCAGGACTTTGTCCAAGAAAAGTAGGTTGGAAATAGGGAGGTCATCGGAAAGGTCACTTGCATGAAGTGTTTTCAGGATTGGTCAGGCTATTGTATTTTTCAGGGAGCTTTCTTCAAAAGAGGTCCTGATCATGTCAATTAGCAGGGGGCCCACGTTTGTATTCAAGTTGGTATGTATTAGAAGAAACAGAGAATCATAAAGGACTAAGCTGTGTTTTTAGCACAGTCATAGGAAAGGGGGGCGCACCAGGCACTCATGCCAGCGAGAGCAAGAAGCAGCACTACATCTCTTAGGATTACTTGGTTGCGTTGGGGAAGAATAATTTACTACCCCCATGTAAAGGGTGGAGGTAACACACTCCCTGCCTACTCCATCCCCAACCTTGTGCAACCAGCCGGTTCTGCCAGTTGCACATGGAGGGGTAGAGCCCTGACTCCAATTACTCATTGTTCTTCCTTACCTTCCAGCCAGCTGTTCCCAGGGGAAGCATCTAGGGTGAACGCCCTGCACTTTGCCATGTGATGGGACAGCAATTGCAGCTGGTCTGGCCCCTATGCAGTGTGCACATTTTGGTTTGGTCAGAGCACATGGGCCGTAAGTCCGTATCCCATCCCAAATGTTATGGTCCTACATATAGAGAAAACCGTCATTCTTATCTGTCCCTGGTAAACTCACTGTCCCACCTTCCCACTCTCTGACCACTACTGCTCTACTCCTGTCCCATCACCTGATTTCTCTGGTAATTAGAAACAAGGGCAATATCTGTCTTTCAAGTAGACAAGATCATAGCGAAGGAGTTTTGGGAAAACAAGGAAAGTGAAGCATCTGTTATACCCCATTTTGGCCACTGGTTGCCATTGTAGAACTACCTCAAAGTGACAGGTGCATCCAGACACCTTAGCCCAGAGAGATGCACAAACCAGAGGAAGATAGGCATTCTTCCTCTTAACCCGGCTGCAGGGCCAGATCTGTAGGTGAGTTGGCACAAAACAGACAGGGGTTGGGGGAGGAGCAGCTCCCTTATAACTTTTAGCCCAGTGGTGAAAGCACTCACCTGTGTGGTGGGAGACCCTTCATTCAGGTTCCCCCTCCGCTGGAGAAGAAGAGATTTAAACAGGGATCTGCCACCTCTCAGGTGAGTGCTGTAAAGAGAGCATATTCACGAGCATGAGACTGACTCTGTAGCCTGGTGGTTACAACACTCACTCAGGCTGTGGCAGACCCAGCAGCCTGTCCCTCTGCTTTTATTAGATAAACGTTATAAGGGAGGTCCTCTCCTCCCACCCGCCCCTGTTTTGTGTGAACTCGCCTGAGGGGCCCAATCTGGTAGGTGTCCTGGATTTCAGTGACTGTACTGGGGTGTTTTTCCGGGAACAGTTTGTTTCTGTGATGAGAAATGCTCTGTTTATCATCAGGTGATATCACACAGAAACTTCCATGGATGTAATCTCTTATCGTTTGCCAAAGTTTTCAGGGGAGGGCTGCCTTGTTCCTTCCTCCACGGTAGGATACTTTGCTGCAATGAAGGGAGCCTGCATCTTGGCGGAACACTGCTAGTACCCTGCTGCCTGCAGCAAATCTGTGTTTTAAGCAGAGCCTCTCCCCCCAGAAGCTCTCTGCAGTTTGTCTGTGCTGGTTTCAAACACAAGCAGGGATTCCACCTTCCCCCCTCCCCTCCTGAGTGCCTCGCTAATTGCACAGCGAGCAGACCCTTTTGGGACGTCAGGAATGGAATGAGGCAGGACAAAGGGCGTGGCGGCTCACCTTGTCCCAGAATCTGGAAACGGACAGGGAGACTGGCAGAGAAATGCTGGAGCATGATCGCAGTACCACACAGGAGACGCTGCGAATCACGCGGGACTAGGCAGACATGCTGCGGAGGCTTGTGGAGCTTCAGGAGGAGAGGAGGCAGGAAAAAATCCTGCTGCAGCCCTTCCATAATACTCCTCAACCAAGGGCTTTGATGCCCACCCCCAGCTACCATCCTACCCCTTGAGACAGTGAATGAACACCCCTCTTCCCCCATGACTTGAATGTTCATAAACAAACTTTTGCATCATTTCAACACCGTCATGCTGTCTGAATGAGGAGGGCCCCGATTACTCCTTGCTACACCACTCTCGCGTTGGGGGTGTCACATTGGTTAGATTGGGGGGGGACATTTGTCATATTGATTAACATTAATATGTCAAGATCATAACGATTCGTGTAAGATATGCTATGTCGGGTACTGTTAGAAAGGATGTAATGCGCTGAGAAAGACGGCAATGCTTATGTTCATGTGTTATATCTGCAATGGAAGTTATGGACATATTTGATGTGCCTGTGTTTCAAACTATGCTGTGTAAGACACACCCCAGACAGAGAGGTGGCAGGACAATGGCCCACTTAATGGTCCATCAAAATCTTTACAGAGGCAAAGGGCCCAGGAAGAAACTAAAGGCAGACCTGAAGAGTTACCAGGATTGGCCCATGTGACTCTAGACTCCATTTTAGTTCTTGTAGCATTCCACAAGACCGCATGGCCAGGGACAGAGAGTATATAAGATCAAAGCAGAGAAAGCATTTTGCCTTTGTTCCTATTCAGTTACTGACATATACCTGCCTCTGGATCAATTCACTTGAAACTGAACCGAAGGACTAAGACTCATCCAGCTGTTGGATGTATATCAGAGGAACTGTACAGCTTGAAACTCCACAATTCTTCTGGAAACCTGATGTATATGGCAAACAACTTACAGGAACAGAAATCAGTCTTGCATCTCATTGCAGAACCTGGTTTTCAAAGCTTCCCTAATGCAAATGCTCCGTGGTTAGCTCTCAGCGTAGTGCTGGCGTCTGGCTGCTCATAATTGGCGGCCCGTCTTTCTGCCTCCACAGCCCCACCCTGGGGGAACCTCTCACCCTTCACTTCACCCACATTATGAAGAACAGAGCACCCAGATATCACAGAAGGGAGGTTCTTCTCAGTCATGTACAGCCTAGTGAGGAGACTGCTCCATCTACCCTTTAAACAACCAAAGGCACATTCTACAACCATTCTGCAGCTGCTTAACCTGTTATTAAAAACACTCCTTGTTGCTGTCAAGGTGCTCGGTGAACACCTTCATTAACAAAGGGAGCAAGGGGTAAACCTTGATGTCGGTGAAACGACCCCTGTGATCCACAAGCCCCTGCAGGACCATGGAAAAGTACCCCTTGCGGTTTATGTATTCGGTTGCTAGGTGGAAAGGAAGTAAGAGAGGGATGTGCGTCCCATCAATGGCCCCTCCCACAGTTTGGGAACCCCATCATGGCAAACCCCTCCACTATGTCCTGCACATTTCCCAAAGTCACTAGCCTTTGTAGCAGAAGTCTATTGATGGCCCTGCACACTTGAATTACGGGCTGCAGATGATTCATTACAGCCTGCAGCAATTGGGAATTGTTCTGCTCGATGGCTTGTAGCAGGGCAGCCTCGGTGACATCGCTGTAAAAAAAACAGCTTGAAAATACTTTTCCTGTTTCTTGGGGGGTTGGGGGAGGGAGGGATGAGGGGGGAAGCAGCGTTGCATCATGGGATGACGACACTCATCCCAACAGCCACTGTGGCTAATTGCACTGTGGGATAGCTACCCACCTTGCACTGCTTTCTAATTCGAATTAAGGCTGGCCAGTATGAACGCAAGAGACCAGCGCAAACAGCGTAGTGTGTACAGTCTGCTGCGATTTCTATACATCGGCTGCTGAAAGTCAAATTAAGCTAATTCGAATTAGCACTGCAGTGTAGACATAGCCTAATTCATGTTTCCTAAAACCTAAGCATTGGAGAAAAGAATTCATCAAGTGAAACCCTCTTGGTCTCCTCTTCCCACATAAATTAGCAGCAGAGTTTAGGGCATTTAGCTCCACAGCACATTCCTCTCATGCAAGTATATATACACCTGCAGCATAGGCACAGGAGCATGGGTAGTGGCAGCGGAGGCATAGCTGAGCTGTGCTGAGCACAACTGTGCCTCAACTTACCCATGCTGAGTATACACCCACTAAGCTGTGCCTCTACAGCTGTTCCCCATGCTCCTCTGACTACACTGCACCGGGGCTTGGAAGTTAAACAACTATAAACCACCCACAATCTGGAGTTTAGGTAGGGACAGATGCAGTAACTTGTGTGACAATACATGGGTATTTAGTGGAAATAGGTGGCAGGTGTGGTAGTAGAAGTACATGGGTATCGGGGAGGTAAATGCTAAGCCATTTCCTTTAAGAAAACAGTCATTTGAACTTGAGCAACCAGAGGATCAGGCAGAACATTTAACTGCTGATGAGGGTGAAGTAATCTTGTGATACAAAAGTCACTCCACCCGTGTTTAATTCAGACATGGGATTACTATTTGTCTCCCATGACTGGAGGCATCCCTGTTTTCAGCACCTGTCCCAGTTTTACAAAGCTTTGCATTTGCATTTTTTTAAATTCCTGCAGACTAACCCCATGCAGGAAAAATGGATCAGCCAAGCCAGTGAAATTGAGAACAGATCAGCTAAGCAACTAGGCTCTATTTTCCAGCAACTGAATAGTACCAGTGAGACAGAAGATGCATTTTCCTCTTCTTTCCTCCTCCCAGTTTCTATGTGGTTTTCTTGTTTTGTTTTAAGAAATAGGATTGGACTTTATCAAGTAAAACTGTCTTTTTCTGTTTCCCCTTTAATACCCTCTAAGATACAGTCAAAGGGATTTTCCTTTTACAAACCTCTGCTCCAAGAAAGAGGGCAGAAAAGAAGAAACTTTACTTAAACTGTTTAAGTTTTCACTGTTGAATAAATATAAAAAGAAAAAAAAAGTTATTAAACATTTATATGGTGGCATTGCTATGTGGAACTGCGTAAACGCCATTCCTGCCTTCTACCACCACAGGAATAGCTCTGACTCCACTGGTTGTGTATCCACAATGTACCATTCATTTACATTCCCTTCACCAGTACCTTTACAGTCCCATGTAGTAGTTGCTGTTTACAGCATCTCCTCTGCTTTCGGCCCCTCCTGAAGTCTCCCTTCTATGAGACTGGGCTTAACTAGCTCTGTTCCTCTCCTCTCTCACTTCCTTCCTGTTCCCTTCTTCTCCCTCTTAAGCTGATGGGCTAATTGGCGTTTTAGCCAATTTGGTGGCTCCCTCACCCAGTTAGATAATTAACTTCCATTTTTGTTTGAGGGATAATTAAAACAATTAACCATACAAGCACAATTTTAATTACTAGTATTTGTCCTTCAGTGGGGCGTTTGACACAGTCCCACATAGCATTCTTGACAGTGAAGGCAAGTGGCTTAGGTTAGATGCAATAGAGAAGGGAAAATTAATGGAGGGCTGCAAAGTGACGTGATCAAAGCAATGGGCCAGAAAGATTATCTGTGCAGCAGCATTCCAAATGGGTATGAGTGAGCCAAGACTGTATGTCAAGGCCAGAAAAAAAGATGTTGCAGTAGTTAAGAAGTGAGGTGATGAGGACTTGGATGAGAGTTTTAGCTGTGTGGATGGATAGGAAAGACTATCTTAGGTTATGTCTACACTCGTGTATGTTCTCAGGTAGTTGACTGGGTACATGCTTGCTCATGTTCCTATATCTGTGCTGACTGTCCCCATACGCTGTGCTGGAGATGGATATATGCTGTGTACACATGGATCCCTGTGTCCACACTGCAGCTTTTTGTTATGCAATGTAGTGTGGCCATTTCAGGGCCAGTATCTCAGGGTTCTGGGCATCACAGGAGATGCTCTAGGACTCACTTTGCTGTGTGTTATTGGTACTGTCCTCTGCCTTCACACTTTTGCCAATGGCTGTTCCTCCTCACCTTTCCCTCCAGTCAAACCGTGTGGAAGACAAGAAGCAACTGGATGATGATTTGGTTCTGCTCCTGCTCCTTACTGTCAGACAAATACTTATGCAGTGGAATAGGTGATCGATGAGAGGCTGGATGGAATCTGGGCAGAACTTTCCAACATGTCAAATATGGCTGGCTGTGAGGTTGAATGACAATCTATTTGGGTCCCATGGGACAGATATAGTGACTGCTGGTATTGCCCAGGTATGCCCATAAGTGGAATGTCAGTGCTGGTGCAGGACAGCCAGTATGGGGGTGGTGGGATCACATTGTTTTGGGAACCTGGGCTGATGAGCACTGGCTTCAGAACTTCTGAAGGAGGAAACAGACCTTCATGGAGCTGGCTGAGGAACTTACAGCACATCTCCAGTGCCAGAACACTTGATTCAGGAAAGCCATGCTGGTGCAGAAGTGGGTGGAGTGTACTTGAGGGGGGAAGAAGGGACTTTATTTCCTAGCAATTATGTGGATCTCTACAGCGTCTATGCTAACAGTTATTCTTGAGGACTGCACATACTCTCTCCTCACTTGGCTTATGAAACCATAACCTGACATTAATAACTCAGGAAAAAGGAAATTCAATTACAAACGTAGTGGCTGCATCATAGACATGGAGAGAACATTTGGCAGGCTGAAAGCTCATTGGTGATGCCTATGCACTGGTCTGGATTCCAGTGTGGCAAAAGCTGTTTGCATAATTGTCACATGCCGTGTGTTGCATAACATTTGAGGGGAAAAGGTTGTGCTTTGGTCCAGAGTAGGCACAAAACAGGTCTGGTTGACAAACTCTGTACAGACAGCTGGATCCCACTCACATGCATGCTGGTCCTGGGTCCCAGTGGGCATGGGGATGCCATATGCGCATACATGCTGGAACAGCAGGGAGGCAGAGGGTGACATCTGTCTTTGCCGAGGGACACCTTCACACCCTGTGCAGCTGCTGGAAAATCACAAGAGGGAACATTGACACACACCTGTGCGCTACCTAGCTTTGTGCGGGTTTTGTCCCCTGAAGCAGACAGTCACTAGTCATTCATTCCTGTGACTATTCACCCACCGCAGACAATTAGTACAAGGTACCTCCACTTGGTTAACACCTTAGGGGTTGGGTTGGTGCTGTGGAGGGTGTTGGCCAAGTTGTGTTATGATCATGGCGCAATGCTTTTGTGTCATAGTAACACCTTTTTGCAAGACTGTGTTATTGGGAGCACTCACTTTAAATGCCCTTATCAACATTTCCTTAAGAGGGGGCGGGATTCACACATTCTTTCTTTGCATCATTCCTTGCAGGCCGTGCTGAAATCACTTAGCAGCTGGTATCATCACGACCCCCGAGACTGAAACTGGTCAAGATTTTGAGGGACTGGGGAAGGAAGGGTCATTTAATCACTATTCAGTGGCAGATGACTTTATTGTTATTTTAACTGTGTTTTCCTGTTCTGTATGCAAACCAGCCATAAAGACGTTTACTTACCCATTCTCTGTGTTGTGACTTCTGCTGCTTTAAAAACTACTAATGCTTTCTAAGCAGATAACAATGTATTTCCCGCATCCCTCCTGTGTATTCTTTGGCAATCAGGTAATTATGGACCTGGGGTGGGGTGGAAGTGGGTGTGGGAGGGACAGAAATGCGTTTGCAGTGTAATAGCACAGAGAGTTACACTATTCAAATTTATGCGCTCTGAATCATGGGGCCTAATCCCAAACCTGAAAACATTTTACATTCATCATGTACAGGAAAGAGGCTCCACACTCACGTCAAGGAAGTGATAACATTTATTGAACGTGGCAAATGGAACGTGAAACTGAAATTTTAAGAAAGAACTGACAATCAAAAGACAATGGACCTGACAGTGAACAAATGGCAACAAGTTAATGTCTCTGAACTCATCCCTTTACCCTTCTTTCCTCCTCCACCAGACAAGGGAGGGAGGGGGACAGCTGTGAAAAATTGTTCAGGGGGACAACTGGGGACATCTTCTGCATGGGACTTGGGGGCCAGACACAGTGGCAAAGTGTGCAGGTGATACAAAACTGCTCAAGAAAGGTAAATCCAAAAGTGACTGCAAAGAATTACAAAGGGATCTCACAGAACTGGGAGACTGAGCAAGAAAATGGCAGATGAAATTCAACGGTAATAGGTGCAAAGTAATGCACATTGGAAAACATAATCCCAACTAGACACATGAAATGGTGGGGTCTAAATTAGCTGTTACCACTCAAAAAAAAAAAAAAAAAAAAAGACCTTGGAGTCATTGCGGATAGTTTGCTGAAAACATCTGCTCAGTGTGCATCAGCAGTCAAAAAGATAACAGAACGTTAGGAAACCATTAGGAAAGGGATAGATAATAAGACAGTAAATAGCATAATGCAACTAAATAAATCCATGGTACGCCCACACCTTGAATACTGCTTCAAGTTCTGGTCGCCCCATTTCAAAAACCATATTAGAATTGGAAAAACTTCAGAGAAGGGCAACTAAAATGATTAGGGTATGGAACAGCTTCCATATGAGAAAAGATTAAAAAGACGGAGACCATTCAGCTTAGAAAAGAGGCTACTAAGGGGAGATATGGCAGAGCACTATAAATCATGAATAGGGTGGAGAAAGGGAATAAGGAAGTGTTATTTACCCCTTCACATAACACAAGAACTAGGGGGAGGTTTAAAACAGACTTATGGAAGTACTTCTTCACACAACCTGTGGTGCTCATTGCCAGGAGATGTTGTGAAGGTCAGAGGTGTAAGTGGATTCAAAAAAGAATTAGGTAAGTTCCTGGAGGACAGGTCCATTAAGGGCTATTGGCCAAGATAATCAGAGATGCAACCTCATGCTCCGGGTGTCCCTAAACCTCTGATTGCCAGAAGCTGAGGCTGGATGACAGGGGATGGATCACTCAAACATTGCCCTGTTCAGTTCATTCCTTCTGAAGCACCTGGCACTGGCCACTATCAGAAGACAGATTACTCGACTAGATGAACCATAGGTGTGACACGGTACAGTCACCCTTATGTTCTTATAACATTTATATTGTAATAGTGCCCAGCTGCCTATCAACCTCAGGACTCCCTTATAGCAGGTGTTGTACAAACACCTTTGACAATGTGGTCACTGCCTGGAGAAGATTACATTCTTGGCACATAAGAGGCAAACATAGGGTTGAGGAAGAGGGAAAGCATATACAGTTTTCAATAACTGTATGTATGTGTGTGTATCTATATCTATATTTGCCTTTTGGGGGGTTATTATAAACAGATGAGTGCTGTACCCCCAATTTTTACTAGATCTAGCCATTAGCAGCTGGATGATTTCTTATAGGCACCATGGCAGAAGTGTGTCTTGAGGAAGGATTTGAAGGAGAAGGTAGTGGCCTTAAAGTTCAATGTTTCATGTGAATTGGGTAGCATGGAAGAAGGTGCAGAGAAATTTGTGTGGGAAGCTGACACATGGGCCGTTGAGTTTGGCATTGTTGGCATTGAAGTCGGGGGTGGTTGCACAGTAAGAGACAAGAGAAAACAGGTAAGGAGGTACATAATTGTGAGTGCTATTAAAGGCAGCTATAAAACACCTTCCAAAAGGAACTGAAGATTAACAGAAACTTTATTGTATCTGAGGAAAAGGGTGAAACGTCTTTGCCTTCCCATAAAACTGCTGCAAAACATATAAGAAATCAGTCAGACTGCCAGCTCCCGGGACTGGAAGAAAGAAGAGAAGAACAGAAATGCAAGATCAATGCAATGAAAATCTGAAAAATCCTCCTGTTATTGCAAAAAGAGAGAGAAGAGAAATCTCAGGTCTCTTGGTAGAACTAATATATCTTTGTCAAAAGAAGCACTAATACCTTGATAATGTGCACAATATGAAAACACAGATAGATGCAATGGCAACAACATTCTCCTACAATTTATGCAAGCCTCCCACATTCCTAATTAATACTTCCGGTGTGGTAATATCTTCATCTACCTATGAGCATATCCAGGAGTAGGAGGACGGGGTGTGGAGGGATTTTTTAATCCTGTACTGGAGATTTTAGCTCTGGAGACAACTGCAGGAGAGCAGTCAGTTCCTAGTTCCATCCTTCTCAGCACCGTGAAATGGAATTCATATTAGAAATTTTTATTGTTGCTTTTATCTTGTTGGTGGCACTGGCATTTTACTATGAACATCCGAAAGCTGAAATCCCTCGAGAAGTAGATCAGCGCATAAAGCTTTACATGGTTCATTACGTCATTAACTTTGTATTTGGTCTGGTGAGTGTACCTTGCTTGAAACTCGGGTTTGATTTTGGTTTCCAGATACAGAGATAGATTTTGTAATAGTCAATGTTTAAATATATTGTAAAGAGCTGGCACAATATCCCTGTCAATTGGATTAATTCTTGGAGGTAAAGAGAAGAAAGCATCATGCAACATCACCCATGGATAGTTGAAAGGGAGAATTATTACTTAATGGTTAGGCAAAAGTCTTCCTAGAAAAAAGTGCAAAGAGCGATAAATTCTGTTCTAGTTAGGAGCTCTGGTTAGTGCTATGAAGCCTATTGCTTATTCAAATGCTGTAGAAAGATTTCAAATCATGGCAGCACAACCTGCAGATTCTCAGTTCGAGGTGTGAGACTATAGTATATTTAAAACAAAAAGTTAAAATGAGGCAAGAGATATGATTGAAGTCAATGGAGTCATATCAGGTTCCATCATCTGAGGGTCTGGGCATGGTCTGAATCCTGCTATTATGACAGTTCTGCTTAAAAGCAGTAGTAGGGATCTGCTGGCTGTGACTCTGAAGGTAGGCTTATGTTGGGGTTTTAAAGCAGGGATTCAGCCACCTCTTTTTTTGTGTGAAGAATACAATGCATCTTTGCCAAAGTTCTAGCACATAATCTGAGTCAGCGCTGAATTTTGCAAGAGACAAGCTGGGCTAGCAGCACCGAGTGCATAACTCTGAGAGCCCATTGGTCCATAGGCTAGCCCAGCCTCTCAGGTTATAGCACGCTAGCTCCCTGAGAGCTACCAAGAGGATGTCTCCTTGTGCTGGGAATCACACCCCCAGCTTGTACCCTAAAATTCATTTCAAATGGTCCCTTTAAGAAACGTGTCCGGGGGAGCCTCACCTTTTTTTTTGAACCTTTCTAAGTTAAAAATCCAGCCCTCCCAGGCACCAAACTTCACTCACCCCCATCTCTGACAAGCCACTTCCCAAATTTTAAAATACACTCAAAAACAAGGTCCTCCCTGCCTGTGGATGGACATGTGGCAACAGGGCCATGTGGGATGGGGAGTTCAGGGAAGGATGTTGTGGGTCCAGAGATGTATGGGAACATCAGATTATTGTTCAGGGAATTAGTTGGCTGTAAAAAGAACATGAGCTGAGCTGGGTTACAAGTTTGCACAGGCTTCCCCCTCCATGAACGTCTTCCATTCAGCCCTCTCCCCCACCCTGCCACCAATAACTCCTCCTCCTGTTCTCCCTACAGTTGTATAACTCCCACCATACTCCCTCTACCGCCAGGTGCTGCCCACCCAATAATTGCATGCCTTTGCTGAAATAACAGGCAGCAGAAACCTCTCTGAGCTATTGTCTCAGGCTGCGTGCAGACTCTTGGTTCGCGTTTTTCAAGTTATCTTAGCAACACTGAGATTTAGAAACTTATCTTTTTAAATGAAAGCTCTGATGCTGGAGCATCTATCTGTACAGTGATACAAAGACAGTAAATAATTCAAATATCCCAGGAGGAAAATACTCAACATTCATTGGGACGTAGATAGACAGTTAGACTAAGCGTTAATAAAAAGACATGATAAATAGGAAAACTAGTCTGTGCTTTAGCTTTTTCTTATCTGCTAAGATTTAATTGATAAGAATAAAAAATGACTGGGTAGTGGAGGATAGGCAGTCAACAAAGGACAGGGGGAAAGGGACAGAAAGTGCCTGTCTATATCTTAAAGCAGAAGATGGGGACTGGTGGATGGTCATAGGAGTGAAGCTGGCTAGGGAGCAGAGCTATGGAAACTGGGGAACTGTCAATACTATAATATGCACTGTGTTTAAAACTTCACAAGCTTTCTCTGCTAAGGGTTCCATTGGAGACCAGGGCTGGAAAGAAGAGGGATGCAGATCAGTGGAGGGGAGTGTATGCGGGGCTTCTGGAGCTGTGTCTCAGTGGGAAGGACCTCTGAGCCATACCAGGACAGTTCTATCCCCGGCACAACTAGAGGGCGCGCACGCACGCACACACATACACACACACACCCTCCTTTGCTTAGCCCCTTTTCTAGGCCCCTACTCTCAGCAAAGTCCGAGTTCTACTCCCATGACCACCACTGCCCCCAAAACTCTGCGTCCTATCCACTTCCCGCAATATGTAGGTGTGACATCAAATGCGCCACATTTCAAAAACCTAGGAAATTCATCCACAAAATCTTTTCTGTGGCAGGTTGCCACCCACACAGGCCATAATGAAGACAAAACCCACAAAAGCAAGGAAACGAAAAGAGCGAAGAGTACATATTCTCTACCCTTCCACCCCTAGATACACATATTACCACTACAGCTACTGTACACCACAGACTACAAAGCACAACCATCACCCTTCCTCCACAGGGATGCAGACCACCAACACTGCTCTATTGCTACCAATGGGATCTGTTTTTCACTGTTTCAGCTTGCGTTTATCACATGCTATACCATTTGCATTGATTGTGGGAGGCATCTTTGAGCAGGACAAACTTGTGAAATGAGATCACAGCTGACTTGCCATTCAGCTTTCTTATGCTACCTTGCAATTCTTACGACAGTTGAGCGTACACCTCCCACTGACATACATGTTGGCAACAATCCGATTGCTGCAGTCAGCGTCACTGGGAAATTGCATGTGTTTTTGGATTAGGTGTTGCAACAGATGACACATTCAAAACAATGCCAGACTCACCAGTTACTAGTTTAAGAATTAGATGGATGAAGATAAACCATTTACATGCAGATATCAAGATACTAGATCATTCTTTTAATATGCTAAGACTTGATTTCAGTGTATACGGTTCTCTGGAAAATCCGTATGTTACACTTCCTGCAAAATTTCAGGGGTGGAGGCTGGCATCCTTACAGTTCAGTGTGATGTATGGTAGCTGTGGTAATGATTAATTGTAAATCAGGAAGTGGAGAAGTAGATGGCACAAACTGGAAGGTAGCTCCATTTTTTACTTGTTTGATGTTGTTATTTTGTTAGGTAATGTGAGCTGTTTATGTGGATAGTTAATTTAAAGCACACCATCTATTTGCATATAAGAATATGTTCATAAGCTTGTTGGTTTAATAAAGTTGTTATTAAAGTGTAAAAGGCTTCTTGACTACAGCACTTAACACGCTGTCAGAAGTAAATCAGGTTTGTTGCCCCTTCTTCCCTACTGATGTCCCTCTTCTGAGGCCAGTCTCACCTCACTGCCAAGTGGTAGCAGATTTTGTCGCCTTCCAGGTCAGCTTCCCAGTGAAGGGAATAAAGTCAATGATACGAAGTATGGATGCATTCTAATTGTAACTTGCTTTTTCACATGTATCGGTCCTGGAACAAAGATGCAGGCAATCCCTTCTTTAAGGAATCTCAGTCTGACACAAATGACCGATTCTCAGAGAGCAAATCTGCCTTAAGAATGGACTCTAATTAGAGTCCAAGGCAGAAAGCAAAACTCGCCTGCTGCTCCCACAGCCCCTACTCACAGAACTTGGTGTAAGCAAAAATTGGCAACAACACATGAATTTTTTCCAAGACTAAAAACTAGTTTGCTCTCTAAGAAAAAGAACTCGGAAGACAATGTGACTTGTAAGGTAGGTACCTGGGGCTCTGGAGGGCAATGCGAGATATTTTCTTTATGTACACAGTAGTTTGAGCTGTGATTAGCCAGTCTAATAAATTCTTGATGAGTCTGAAGTTATCTAGCATAATACTGAAGCCACTCCACCCTGATCTAAATCAAACAAGGGGTTACTATAGTTTTATCTATACTATAATCACCAGGTGTGACTGCAGCTCCAGCTGATGTAGCTGAGCCGGCTTGGGTTCCAGAATAGCAAAGCCTCAGCAGCTCAAGCTTCAGTGTAGGCTGCACAAACCCCCACGCAACCCTGGGAGATTCCTTGCTGGTCCAGCTCACACTGAACCTTGCATGACTGTAGCATCACTGGTCGAGGACCCAACACAGCTAGATTAAAGATCGCTCGGGTATGTCTGCTCGATCTTCAGTCACACCCTCTGATGGCTGAATAGACATGCCCCGTGTGTCTCTGAGAACTGGAAATATCCCTGCTCGCACCCCCTGCCCCTGCCAGTTTTATAAAAGATTGTGTTTACCGTTTTTTAAAGCCCGTCCCCAGACTGGCCACTGGAAGGGGAATTGGGTCGGCTGAGCAATTGACTCCAGAGTCCCTCTACTTGATAAATCCTTGCTTTACCTGCCATAGAGGTTGAGTAGGATTTCAACAAGACAGACAGAGGAAGCAACAGCTCTCTGGCACTTAGCTGAAAAGTTGGAGCTGTACTTCCCCATGCTCCTGCTTTCTTTAGAATCCTAGACCCCTAGGGTTAGCAGGGACTGCAAGGGTCATCTAGTCTAACATCCTGCCAAGATGCAGGATTTGTTGCGTTTAAACCATGCAAGACAGGTGGCTATCCAGCCTCCTTTTGAAAACCTCTAGTGAAGGAGCCTCCACAACCTCCCTAGGCAGTCTGCTCCATTGTCCTACTATTCTCACCATTAGGAAATTTTTGCTGTGATTTAATCTAAATATGCTGTAGTTTGAACCCATTGCCTCGTGTCCTGCCCTCTCTGGCAAGGGAGGACAACATTTCTCCATCTCTTTTATGGCAGCCTTTCAAGTCCCCCTGCTATCATGTCCCTCCTTAATCTCCTCTTTTCCAGACTACACATACCCAATTCCTTCAGCCTTTGCTCACATGGATTGCATTCCATCCCCTCGATCCTCTTTGTCATTTGCCTCTGGCTCTTTCCAGTTTCTCTACAACCTTTCCATATGTTGGTGACCAAAACAGACACAGTACTCCAGCTGAAGCCTAACCAGAACCGAATAAAGTGCCGGTCCAGCTTGGAACATCCTCCCCAAAGTATCTCCCTTACTTCACCAAGTGACTCCTAAAAAATGTTTTTTCATCTATTTTTTTAAATTAACATGGTCATCAAGACATGCGCCTGGCTTACAATGTAAACATATGACTTTCTTGTTCCTGTTGTCCCTTCCCATGTTGTCTCATGATTAATTTCAATAGTATGCTGTTCAGGGCAGAAGCCAGGTCTCTATTTTGTAATGGAACCCTTTTAAAAAAAACAATAATACTATATTTGCCATTATGCAGAGAGTGCACGAACAGCCCCACAGTATGGGTTAAGTTCATCCACATGAAAGTTTATGTTAATATAGAATAATAAAATGTGTGCTTTCTACAGAGCTTCTCATCTGAGCACCTTACACACCCCAATATATCTTAGAGGTTAATCCTGGCTTCAGTGAAGTCAACAAGAGTTTCGTCATCAACTTCAATGGAGCCGGGTTTTCACCCTAGCTTTTTCATGAATTCTAAAAACGAAACCATTTGAGAAGTGCAGGGATCCCCTAGAAGGGTTTTGTCAGGGCTTTCTAAGTTTTCTGTTGGAAACTGGAAATTGCTGCCAAATAAAAGGAAAACCCAGCCCCATGTTTCACTGAATAGTGTTGACGTCACAAGTATGGGATCATTGCCAATCAACCAGGAAGGTTTGTTTGTCTTCGAATTTCGAAAGCAATTTCAAAACTGCTGTGAATTTGGAACAGAGAATTGCTTTTGCCATTTTAATAAAGCGTTTGCTTGTGTGACGGAGATTGTTGCAAGCGGGAGGGAGACACTGATTTCCTACCCTAGTTATAGAGGCTGGAAACAATACTTTTTATTTGAGGAAGGGCCAGATTACCCAGCTGCCAAATGTGGCAGCTCCACTAGGCTTGTTGTAAGGTAAGGTAAGGTAAGGACTGCATGACTCACCTGGGAGTGGGATAAGGAGCGTTTCAACTTTGTTGTAGGTCACGGATTCAAATCCTGCCAGAGTTAGTAGTAATCAAGAAGTTGTAATGATCTGAAGGCTCACTGGGAGCACATGTTAAGCAAGTTGTTTGTCTGAATCTACTTCAGAATGAAGGAGTGACCACATTACCAGCATAATGGACCCCTTTGATGGCAGGACCACAGGCACCAAAATTTGAATTGGTCATGGCGACAATTTCCCATTCACCCTCCAGGATGCGGTTGAAGCACACTGACGGGGAACTGTACACTAATTTTTTTTGTCTCTTTCTCATTATAAACAGGGAAAGATTGTTGAGAAACTGGGCATCTGCAGGCAGCTTTATGTCCTCAAGTGCTTCATGTATGGAATACCACCATGGAAGTCTAATAATCTCTTCATCAAGGACTTGAAGTTTGCAGGGCTGTCCTCGAGGGTTTACCAGCCAAAAGCGCCATCTGCTGGTCCAAGGAGAGGCCTCATTTATTTTCACGGAGGAGTTGGCCAGTTTGGAAGCATTAGTAAGAAGTTTAAAGAAATGAAGAACTATGATAAATATGAATTATTATATTATTCTTGATAGTCCGCGATAGCTCTTAAATAGGATCATTAAGAACTACAGCAATTAAGAACTTAAAATTAAGAATTATGATAACCAAACTTAAAAGTTGCATATTTTTAGTTAGACTAGCAGGGGTTATGCAGCTAAATATTTCCTTGGACGGAATTTTGTACTTATCCTTGGATTTCTGTTCTTTGACTATTCATGAGAATCGCTTTAGTTTTCCCTTTCATTGTTGATGTTGGAGACAGAAAATTTGGAGCTTTGGCCACTGCTGGCAGATGGTTCTCAAGCTAGATTAGTAACATGCTGAACTTCATTAATAATTACAGCACCAAAATGTCCTTTGTGCCTTTGAAAAATCTCCCACGGTAACAATAATCCCTAAGGCTTAACCCATTGCCCATAGCAACTTTTCCTCTTTTTGATTAAAAAAAAAAAAAAATGAAAGAAAGTTTGAATTTGTAATTCAAAATGCCTCTCTTCCTCACACCTGTTTAGGGCTAGCCAAGAGTAATCCTTTCTGGGGCCAAAAAGGAACAACGACAATCAAGATTTTCAAAAGCGATTAGTGATTTTGGGTGTCTCAGTTTTTCGTTGCTCAATCTGAGACATTTTAAAGTACGCTGATTTGTGGAAGTGCTGAGGACCCACCTTCTGAAAAATCTGCCCCCTTTAAAGGCATCTCACATTGGGCAAAAATGGAGGCATCCAAGATCACTGGTCTCTTTGGGAAATCTTAGCCTGTGTGCAGACTGAGTGTTGGGTGCTGTAATTAGAGTGGGATGAAATTTTTCAGATGCATAGTTTTATTCACAGAAAAATGTAGTTTTGGGTTGACCAAAATATTCTTGCATTGGGGATGAATTCAATGAATAGTTTCTGCCAAAAAGATGATGGGTTTTGTTTTTTTTTAAAGTTAAAAAGTTTTGTTTGAACAGTTTGTAAATGAAGTGTTTTGACCTTTTGGTTTGAAACAAAGTTTTGATTAAAACATTTAGCTAGATTTAAATAAATAAAAAAGGGTAAACACCCAAAAACTAAACAAAAAACCCTAAATCATTAAAAAAAAAAAGAAAAAAAAAGAAAACGTACATTTTGGGTCAAACCAAACCAAAATATTTTTTGGCTTTTTCAGTTCAGCCACTGAATTGAAACCCCCCTCCAGCCCATCCCGCAACAGCGCAGCTCTAGTAGTAATAGCTGCAAAAAGCGGGTACTAAAACAGGTAGCCACTTTACAGATTTCCTCATCAGAAGTTTATTATTCCTATGCCCATTAAAGAGTGAGCTATAATAATCCCCTTGGAAGGACTAGCTCATTTGGTCATTATATGCTTCCTTGGTACAAGTTTTAAGCCTTGGGAGAAGGTGATGCTCAAAAGATTTGGTTAACAAAGCTGCTCAATTCCTTAAGTGAGATGCAATTGAGATGCACTTATTTTCCCTTCCAATATCCAATTTGTGCTATTCCATCGTCTCTTTCTTTTGTTTCGGACATACAGACAGCAGAGACCTTTCCTAAGATCTTTGTTCATATGTTGTGACTTGTGGAATAATGGCCTGGTCTGTTCTGAGCATCACCTTGTACCTGTGGAAGGGACAATTATTACATCTCCATGGAACTGGCCCCCAGACAATGTTCCTTCTAATTTGCTTTCCACATGTGGAACAAATGACAGTCTGAACTCAGGTTTAAAATCTATGGCGGCAGTCTCTTGCACTCCCTGTCTAGCTGTATCTCCACCCTATCTTTCTAGTTGCCATTTCATTCACTCATCCCTCTTCTTCCTGCCTCATCATTCATTACATATCCCACACTCATTATTGACTCTTTTTCTTTCACTCTCTTTCCCTTGCTGTCCTTTGCAATTTTCCTTTCCCCTCCCTTTCCTCATTCTACACACCACTTCTTCATTTTTGCTATATTCTATTCTCTTTCTTATATGTTGCCCATCACTGTGGCAATCTAAGCACCTTACAGAAGTGTATTATGCAATGTCACTGGTATCTGTCATGTATGGTTCTTCCTTTCCTCAGGAGAAAAGTTGCATGAGCAATTAAAAAAAAAAAAGATATTTATAATATTTATTTTATATACGTGCATATATGCATGGCATGTGCTGTGCATTTATAGTGACAGAGACAAGGGTAAAAGAAAATGCATCTTGCCCTGGCAATGGAAAGTGGTGAGGTTTGAGGTAGTTCTCCATGTGTGTGAAAGAAGGTCCCACACTTGTCCCTTAGGAAAATCCCACCATTTCATTACCCTTGATGTGGCTCTGCTAGTGGTACCAGTGATGTCTTTCTCTACCCTCCCGGGAACAGAGCTGGTTTACATAACATGAAAGTAAAAACGTGTAGAGCCCTGCAAATCCGCAGATATCCATGGACCATTTTTTCAGATCGCAGTTTGGCTGTTTGTATCTGTGCAAGGCTTTAGAAACGTGAATCGACATTGGTGACCCATCTGAACGAGGGCTCCCACAGATGGTAATGAAATGGTGGGAGAGCTCATGCCTGCGCCACCCCTCCACCCACCACCCAAAAAAATTCTAGTATAGACAAGGCCAAGGACAGGAGAAATCCAGTGTAGGCTTATTAGCATGAATGTGATACAGATTCCAGAAAATTTGACACTTTCATTTAAGTGTCGCTACTTTTACAACTTGACTCACTACAGAGAGACATTAAGGAGTGTTTTGAGAATTATGTTTGAGTACTTCTGCTCCAATGCATGCAACTCCCAATGAAAACCCTGAGTCCATTTTGCCACATATTGAACTGAACTAAAGATGAGTAGGGCTCCACATCCCAGAAACCCTCCTAATCGTCATGTAAGATCGTGAACCACTCATCAAAAATGAAACACCCATCTGAATTTTCTTCTCATCTTTTAAGGATAGAGAATTGAAACTCTTAAAGACAATAACACAATTTCATTGAGAATTTTTTTGTTGCAGGTATGTATGAAAGACTGTGCCGTTGTGTTGCCAGTGAAAGTGACTCGGTGGTTGTGTGTGTTGGGTAAGTGATCTCATGTCAATTACGTTATTTGGGAACCGTTTACAGTGTGTCAGCTTCCAGGTGTATACATCTGTGAGGCACCTTGCACAAGACTGCCCTTTCAGGAAATGGTTCATCAAAAAACATATTGATTGATATAGTTTGAACTCTACACTCTGTTCTCTAGAACAGACCTGCAATAAGTCTGTTACAGAGTCTAAAAGAGAAGACCAGACAAAGAAAAAAACCCTTCACATATTTTAATAAATAGCATCATTTTTATAGATATTAGATCAAATTCTGATGCCTCTAATGCAGGAGGAGGGGAACTTCATATATCTTACTCTCACCTGTGGTGACACAGCCAGATCAATCCTTAGCATGGCTGTTATGGTAGCACATTAGCTGTAGAATGATAGAATCACAGAAATGTAGGGCTGGAAGGGACCTTGAAAAGTCATCCACTCCAGCCCCTTGCACTGAGGCACGACCAAGTAAACCAAGACCGTTCTTGACAGGTGTTTGGCCAATCTGTTCTTAAAAACCTTCAATGATGGGGATTCCATAACTTCCCATGGAAAGCCTATTCCAGTATTTAACTATCGTGTAGTTAGAAAGTTTTTCCTAAAATCTAAACTAAATCTCCCTTGGAACAGATTCCACCCATTACATCTTGTCCTACCTTCAGGACATTGATCATCCTCCTCTTTATAACAGCCCTTAACATATTTGAAGACTGTTATTAGGTCCTCTCCTCAGTCTTATTTTCTCAGGTCTAAACTTGACTAGTTTTCTTAACCTTTCACAGGTTCCTATTTTCTAAACCTTTTCCCATTTTTGTTGCTCTCCTCTGGACTCTCTCCAATTTGTTCACATCTTTCCTGAAGTGCGGTGCCCAGAACTGGACACAGGACTCCAGCTAAGGCCTCTCCAGAGCTGAATAGAGCAGAACATTTATTTTCCTTGTCTTTCTTACAACACTCCTGTTAATACAGCCCAGAGTGTTATTAGCCTTTTTCACAACCGCATCACATTGTTGACTCACATTCAATTTGAGATCCACTATAACACCCAGATCCTTTTCAGCATTACCACCATGTAGCCAGGTATTCCCCAGTTTGTAGCTGTGCATTTGATTTTTCCTTCCTCAGTGAAGTACTTTGCACATCTCTCTATTAAATTTCATCATGTTAAATTCAGACCAATTCTTCAATTTGCCAAGGTCATTTTGAACTCTAATCCTTTCTTCCGAAGTGCTTGCAATTCCTCAGAGCTCAATGTCATCTGCACATTTTATAAGCTTACTCTCTACTCCATTACCCCAGTCATTCATGAAAATATTGACTAGGGACTCGGGACTCAGGACTGACCCCTGCTGGAGCCCTCTAGATACACCTTCTCAGTTTGACAGTGAACCATTGATAACTAGTCTTTGAGTACAGTCCTTCAACCAGTGGTGCACCCACATTATAACAATGTTATCTAGATCACATTTCTCTCGGTTGCTTATAAGAATGTGTGACTGTGTCAAAAGCTTTACTAAAACCAAGATATATCATGTCTACTGCTTCCCACATGTTCCTGCCATCAAACAGGCCAGTAACCTGGTCAAAGAAGGAAATTAGGTTGGTTTGGCCAGATTTGTCTTTGACAAATCCATGCTGACTGTTCCTTATAACTCTGTTTTCCTCTAGATGCTTATAAATTGTTTAATAATTTGTTTCAGTATCTTTCCAGGTACTGAAGTTATGCTGACTGGTCTATAATTCCTCAGGTCCTCCTTGTTCCCCTTTTTAAAGATAGGTACTATGTTTGCCTTCTCCATTCCTCTGGGACCTCACCTATCCTACATGATGAGTTCTCAAAGATAATTACCAATGGTTCCAAGATTGCTTCAGCTAGTTCCTTAAGCACCGTAGGATGAATTTCATCAGGCCCTGACGACTTGGATTCATCTAGCTAATGGAAATATACTTCTATGCAGCAGCTTCATAGCTGTAAACCACAGAGGCCTAGGAGAAGGGAAGCAGCTCTGGCAAATGAATCCTCAATCCCCTCCTATAGCTCTCTGCAAAGCATGCCACTGTGTCTCTTCATGGACTACAGCAGAATTGGGAGCGAAGGGGAAGATATACAAGGGTCTGCTGATTGGGGGGCTCATTGCAAGCACTATAGAATGCTTCTGTGTAGGACTGGTAAGAAGGGTCATGCGTGGAGGCGGGAGGTGAGGTTGTGCCTCCGCTCCCACCCTCCAGCCCTGGCTAGTTTTTGTGGAGGACTGGCTTACTTAGTTCCAACAGGTCTATGCTTACTGACTAACAGCCACTTCCTTGGTACGCACCTGACTGACAACCATGAGGCCTGTGTGTATTTGTATTCATTAGTAAGAGCTCAAAATTGGGAGGCTATTTTCAAAAACATACCCAATCCGTTTTAAAATTTAACAGTGTGAATAATTTGAGTTTCAGCTCATCCAACTCCCTTTTAGCTAAAACATGGTCACTTCTGTTAAGAGCTCATGCAAAGGGCTGCAAGAGGAAGCCATTTGCAGTGTACAGTGAGATTATTTTATTGGGCCTACCCAAACCCAGGAATTATGCTCCATATCCTTGAGAGCCATCTGCTGTCCCTTACCTGTTAAAAACCTGTTTACAGGTCGAACCGACCTTTCAGAACCTCCCTCCTAATTATTCCCCAGGTGCTAAAGTCAAAGCACGTGACCCTGATGTGAGTCACAAGGGTTTTCAGGGAAATTATATTTGTGAAATGAACGAGAAAAGTGGACGCCCCCAAACGCTTGAGCTCATCAGCATTCGCTGTGTTGTAACTGAAGATCTCTAGCTAACTTGCTTTAGTCCTGCTAACCTGAGGCACCCAATGGAAGCCGGTTGCTGCGGCATAATCAGAGGAAAAAACCAGCAGAAGATTTTGCAGTCTGGCCCTGATTGTCTGCGTCAGGCTGGCTTCCCTATTAACAATTTTTTGGGTGTCCTTTGGCTAGACAACACTGCATCGTGAGTTGCGAACAAAAAGTCATAACCACAATGAACATTAATCTGTATATTCCAACCCTTCTGTGTATATTTCAACCCTCCGTATTAGTCGGCGCTATAAAAATGAATGTTGATTGTTGCTGACAACCCTAAGTGTGTGGTGCATTTGTGAGGGGGTAATGTTTTATATTTCCTCATATTGTGTGTTTCTTCATGGGAAATTTTATCTCCTTTTTCAGGAGTAAAGAAATTGGGATAAAATGTTGTTTTCTTTGAATTATATTAAAAATTGCACTACCGGTTCCCTAAATCCAGGGCTATTGGAATTGAGCTAACAACCATGCAGAATAAATAATTCCTGACACAAAAAATAGTAAATCTGTATCACTTTCAGGTTTTATTTTATAAATCTCTACTCTGACATATGTACTTGGGAAGATATTAGACTTCATTTCAAAGCTAAAAGCAGGAAGGGTGATTACTGGTACATACTCCAGAATGCTTTAGTACAAAGATTTTCCCTGCATGACCCCATTTCCAGGTGTGTTGTTTCCCACTACCCCAGACAGCATGGAGGTAGCTGTTTAAAAATGGTGTCCACCTTGTGCATGCAAGGTCACGCCACAAGGAGGATGCCATTTTGCTTTACAAAACAGTGTCCTCTGGATTGCATGACCTCACACCCATATGGTGTGTTCGAAGTCATGCTGCATGGAAGGCGCCATTTTGTAGAGCACAACAGCTTCCTCCGTGCGACGTGACCGCGTGCATACGGTGCGTGTGAGGTCACGCTGTGCAGAGGAGGCTGTTTTGTAAAATGGTGTCTTCTGCACGCTCGGGATCACCCCATCTGATGAGGACATGACCCCATTTGGGGTCACAACCCACCATTTGGGAACTGCTGCTTAGTCCCACGCAGAGTGAGCTGACATGTCTACAATTGCCTGAAAGAGTTAAAAAGGACGAGTAACTCCTGAAGCTATTCTACGAAGCAGAATTTTAAACAATAAATCATCATAATAATACCTTTTTTCTATTGTTAAAAGAGTACTTGAAACAGCAGAGGGCACCGCTCATAGATAGGATGAAATTAAAACACTGTCATTGATATTTTAGGTATCGTTTGGCTCCCAAGCACCCATATCCAGTCCAGTTCTGGGACTGTCTCACTGCCACTGAATACTTCATGACTACAGCAGAAGAATACGGGGTGGATCCCACTCGTATTATCATCTTTGGAGACAGCAGTGGAGGCACGCTCACCGCTGCTGTTTGCCAAGCACTAGTGAGTAGAACAGATCTCCCAAAGGTACGAGCCCAGATCATGATCTATCCATTTCTCCAGGGTATGGACTTTAATTTGCCTTCATACCAGCAGAACGGTTCCATTCCCTTCTTGTTAAAGGAACGGACTCTCGCACTTGGTATGCAGTATCTCAATAAGGACTTGTCATTCATGAAAAATATCCTAGAAGGTTCCCATGTGCCAGAAGATTTGAAACTGAAGTTCAGAAAATGGCTGAGTCCAGACAATATTCCTATGGAATTTAAGATTAGAGGCTACAAACCACATGTATCTGCTTCATATTCAGAAGAACTTCACAATTTGGCCAAACCACTTTTTGAGACAACCTTTTCCCCACTCTTAGCTGAAGATGCCATTATTTGTCAGCTTCCTGAGACTTACATCTTGACCTGTGAGTATGATGTGGTCAGGGATGATGGACTGTTGTACAAGAAGAGACTGGAAGACAATGGTGTTCCAGTGACTTGGTTCCACCTAAAAGATGGATTCCATGGAGCACTATTACTACTCGATTATTGGTATCTTTCATTTCCGTGTGGAAGGAGAGCAATGGACAATGTAGTAAACTTTATAAAAGGCTTATAGCCGGCCCCCTGCAAAGCCCCTCCCCCCAAACCTCCCCCCAAAAAAATTTCGGAGCTGGGTGTCTTGCATTCCTTGCCTGAAATTATACCGCTCTATGATCACAGAAATTTCAGGAAACTCTCAGATTTCAATTATTTTTGGTCAGCTCTGAAATTCTTACACTGGAGATGCCCCCTCTTTTTTTCTCCTGCTGCTGTTTCTGTCCGGTCATGGGAAGCACAGCTAGAAGAATCATTGTTTCCCCTCCTTCTGCTACTCAGCTTTTTAGGGCTGTTTGCTGTATCCATTGAACATCTAGTCTTCCAGGGAGAGATATGTGCAGTGCTGCCCAAGGGATGGAAGACAACACTAGGGTTAGGAAACTGAATATAGTGAGATGGGGAAAAATCTGGAGGTAATCTGAGGGGGGATGAATCTGGGGTGGAGGGGAGGGGTGGAGTGCGGTGGGGTGGGGGGGTGACATGATGTCTCTTGGGGAGTTGAATCTGGAGTTGGGTGCAGAGAGGCCTAAATCTGATGGAGGCTGAATCCAGGGCAAATGCTGGAGGGCATAGAGAGCTGAATACGGGGAGGGAGCTGGGAATACAAGCCAAGAAAAGATGGTGGACAGAAAGAGGAGGAAAAAAGAAGGAATCAGCCTGTGGAGAGCAGAGCAGTATGAGTTATAAAGTAATAAAATATGAACAACAGTGTTTAATCACGAGCTACATGCTGTTACGAGTTGCAAAGATAAATGAAACTATCTTGTGCCGGGAGGTAGGAAACAGGGTTAGAGTGTTTAATCAAAGCAATAATCCAATCATATGTTCTGCAGGGATGTTGCATAAAGTAAAATTGTTTAGAATCCAACTTCTGTATTAAAATGCCATCCATAAAACTGCAGTTTTAAATAAATAATTGATTACTTACCCTGAAGGTACTTTTTGATTAGCCACTATAAAGAGGATTTATCACTATGGATTCTAGGCCTGTATTATCTAAAGCAGAAAGCACTTTCTGATAAAAAGAATGGACCCATGAACACTGTACCATGCCATGGCAGAGAAAGAGCTGGGATAAAGAAACTGCCAACATTCAAATTGACCTCAAATGGTCTATCTCTAGAAGAGAATGACGGATAAGCAAAAACATGTTCTATTTTTTAACTAGGTGGATGGTCTGAGTTCTTGGAAATCTAGAATACCCCAAGAGATGCTGAATTTGAAGGATTGGTGATTTGAGGTGTGGGGAGGGGGAGAGGAGGAGAAAAAAACCCGACAAAAATGCCCGCTTTTGCTTTAGGACATTTTAAATATGACTCATGAAGTGTGTCTTCTGTATTGAGTAATCCAAACCCTGTTAAACCTTACAAGCTGAGTGCATCCCCTACCAGCTTCAGCCCTTTACTTTCATTACAAACAATCAAACAACTGAGAAACTCTCCGACTGGCTTCCTTGTAACACCTAAAATAGTTGTGAAAACCAGACAGTTCTGAAGCCCCTCACCCTTTACTGCACAAATGTAAGGCCCATAACAATACCAGCCTAAGACCATGAGTATAGCATCACCCTGAACATTTTGTACTTGAGCATGTGAAACCAACTGTCAACACAGCTGGAGAATTCAAATCTGAACAGCAGTTTTCAGTATTATGCACACCCCATCACAAGGTGGTGACCTTAGAAAAATGATACCAAGAAGATGATTATTCAATATTCTGTGATCCTGAAGCTCAGTTTTCATTATTTGCAATAAATATAAATCCTCTGCTATCAAAGAATACCCTACACGCATAATAAAATATAATGAACATATTTATAAGACATACATAATACAGTGCAACACACAGAGGGTTAAGAATTTAAAATGACCAGATACCAATCGAAGCTCTCAGCAGCTCAGAGGAAAACAGACAGAATCTTAGTTTAAAGAATAAAAGTAATAATCCTTAATACTACTAAAGAGTTTACAACTGTTTTTTAAAACGTAATGAATATACCTTGAATGTAGAAAACTAAAATATTAAGGTTGGTTAATAAATTGCCTTTGATTACACCCAACAGGTGATTTTCAAGAAAAATGAGCAAATAGCTTTGAAATCATCCAGTACACTTATTTAAGGTTTACAATCTAGAAATGTTTGTGCATGTAAGAATATGACTGTTTTGTGGATTAAATTTGGGGGGACATAGTTTATAGGAGTTGGCTTTTGGTAACAGAAATTATATAAATTATTTTGAATTTTAAACATTCTAACTGATTTTGATGGTATTTTCACTACCAACAGTATGACTCGTTCAGCTACGATCTGTATTAAGGATTTATGTTAAAGACAATCTTCCAAGCAGAGGACAGAATAAAGTTAGATCAAATTACCTTTGATATTATTTTGATTATTGTATTGAATTAATCAATTTTTAATTTTTTTTGTAACTAGTTTAATAACACTAACACTTCCCTAACAATCAATGTTGAAATGATCTTTCGTTTTAACCACCTTCTCACTGGCCTCCAATTGTCATTTATATTAAGGCTTTTCTATACCCCAATTCCTAAATAAGGAAAATTTTAAGGCACTCGCTTCATTTTTATCAGGAACATGTGGCTAGGTAACACTTTAGATAAAAGGTAGAATTTCCTCACTTTGCATTTGTCTATACGAGGGGTAATCTGCATTATGGAGATGTGTTTTCTAAAGTGCACTAATGTGTTGCTCATTAATTGGTCCATGTAGATTTTGCTGGTGCACACTGGGTGTACGTGGACCAATTAATGAGCAACTTTTTAGTGTGCTTTCGAATTCACCCCCCCTCCCCTCCCCCAGTGCTTGTTAACCCGCCAGGTAGAGCAGCAACTCAATAGCTGGATAAATTGTCTACATTGTTTATTGCATCAAGTGTTGCTAGGATGGAAGTGCCTGGTGCTTTCACTAATAATAATGAATCATCTAACTTTGTGCACACTTTCTGCCCCTCTGTTCTATGGCCAAAGGTTTTCTCAAGGACAACAAAATCAAAAGGAACTGAGGACAGTGCCATAAGATATAGCTTATACTGAAAAAAAAAAAAAAAAGAAGAAGAAGAAAATAGTACTCATTTGGGCATTAGCTATTGGCTTGAAACATTTCCACTCAGTTAAACTATCACCTGCAGGATTAAATTCTCTCTGCAGCTTCAAATGACTATGGCATTCTTCTTTATTTCCTGTGCTAAGATATTGTATTGAGTTATAGTTCTCAGGTAAGCACTTGCTAAGTCCTGTAGGTGGAAGTGGGTGTCTGGGTGGAATACAGGTGTCTGGAGTGTTGTTGGTGAGGTGTCTGTGGGAAGTTAGGCAGTAGCTAAGGAAAGGGGACATCCAAAAGGTGAGAGGGTAGCTAGAGGTGGTAAGGACAAAACTGGGTATGTTTAGTGTAGAGAAAAGAACAGGTCCTCCTGATAACAGTCTTTCAATATGTTAAGGGCTGTTATAAAGCTATGACCTTAAGAACACTCCATTGCCAAATAGCAAGGGACTCTCTGGGATGTAACCGAGAAACTGGCCTGGTCGGCTCCACACACCTGACACACTGTTGTTATAATATTTATTTAAAAGGTTTCACATACTGTATCATTG
Organism: Emydura macquarii macquarii; assembly: GCF_026122565.2. Taxonomy (NCBI): domain Eukaryota; kingdom Metazoa; phylum Chordata; order Testudines; family Chelidae; genus Emydura; species Emydura macquarii. The sequence continues at coordinate 47,544,423 of NW_027132905.1, forward strand.
GAAAACAAATAACTCACTGATCATTAATATTCTTGGGTGGTGCATGTATGGTTAACCTGCAGAGAATTAGACCGATGTGCTGGTAAAGTGTAACTAACGTTTAAACAAAGCATCTCGGTATCAGCCTACTACTGCTACCAGCTACTCAGTTAATTCAAGTGGTAGAGGTCTGTGCTGTGGATCTAAAGGGCTCTGCTGACGACCCATCTGCCTGGACAATATGGTTCCACATGCTACAAATTCTGGTTTTTTCAGTTTGATTTTTTTTTTTTAAATTAGGAAATTACATTGACCACTCCAAAAAAGAATGAGACTATGTTAAAAGAACAGTAAGTTTTCAAAGTCAAGCACTCGAAATTTAAGATATGCCAGAACTCAGAATGCCCATTCAACCTTAATTTGGCCCCCTTTGTGTACGTTTTAACATAGTCTTTAGCTACATGATTCCATACTATTTTTTTCCATGGACCCCTGCTTCATTTGGTGCACAGGATGGGCAGTATTCTGAGAATTAATGAGTGTTGTGTAGGAATATATTTACATGAAATGTGACCAGTTCTACAGATTTTGTCAAGAGGGACTCCCAAAAAGCAAACCCCTAGATTCTCAGTCAATTATCCCTGGAATAAACCATCAATACAGAACACGTTTGTGTAGTCTTTACATGAACCTAAGTGATATATGATATGATAAATCTGGGTCGCCAGCTCAGTAGACCCCAGAGGGACAGGGGATTCTGGGTGCCATCTATAAAAACAGAATAAATGGTGCCAGTTTCTCAGCCCCAGATTGACAATCTAGATACACCTGGTGATGTCTGAACCATTTATGTTTGACAGAGATCCACTATATGCCATTCTCCTGAACCTATGGTGCTGATTCCTCAACACTGGACTGTCAAGGACAGAGTTGACGGTGCTAGACAATCTAAATGTGCCGGAACTTTGACACCTGACTCAGCCACGTGTGGCTCATTAGAGTTGATGGCACTGAAAAGCTGACACCAGCGTAGGTTGATCCAGGCATTTTGGTGTCATGTCGACAGTTCCAGAACCTCAGCGCCAAACTATGTCAATCCAGAAGGATGCAAGGAGCTCAGTGCTTTATCAACAGCAGCAAAGCCCTGGCATCAGATTCGGTTAGCCAATACAGATCCGGGGGAATTTGGTGCCATGACTAGCATGCCACATCTCTGACACTGGGGTTCTGCCAGCTGGATGAGACTGGGGGATCTGGTCACTGCTCCAGCCGGGAAATGAACGACTGCATCGAGTGGATCTCTGAAGTCAGTGCTGGATTTACACACTGCCAGACATAGCCAACAGGGTGAGGCTGCTCTGCCCCTCTATGCAGGTCCAGATGTTAACTATGCTGCACAGGTGCCACTTGGTTCTTTTAAATAAAGAAACCTCTGGTAACAAGTTAAAAGAAAGAATAGCTCTGAAGGGGCAGAATGATAAAGCAATGAGGGAAGCATTGAGAACACTGCCTGGGCTCTGGGCTTGCTGGACTTTCAGTGGTTGAGAAGGAATTCAAAGGTGATTGGACCCAATTTCCCCTCTTATATCCTTGGAATCCTCCGTAAAGAGAGGGACAATTGGCCCCTAAACCCCTGGTCTCTAGAAGATTCTGCAGCTTTCACTTGTAGACAATGTCAGAGGTGCGTAAAACTGCTGGCTCTCCTTAACCAGTTGCCAGGGCTCCCTCTGTCCCCTATTTCTCCCTTATGGTGTTTCCAATTTTCACCAGCACCCGTAGGGTTCTAACAACAGATACCTAGAACATGTCCTGAAATGTTGGACTTGGTCAGCTGCAGCCACCAGATGTCACTGCAGGACCACATTAAGTGACAAACTCCTTAGCTGCAGAATAATTCGAAACCTCGTTTCTAGCCACGGTCCAAGTGCAGAATGTGGGTGCATTACAGGAACAGTGGAAGGATAATAACCAGTTTAGTTTTCACTCTTTTCCCTGTTTTAGAAAAGCTATATTTAAAAAATGTCCCAATGTTATTTATAATTTGACAGCATCTGCAGCTGTGCTAAATGTTCAATAGAAACAATCTTAAACAAAAAATCCAATAGGACAATGGATCCAAATGCAGAATTTCTTGCTATTTCCATCACGTTGCGGAGAAAGTTCACAAGTGCTCCAATACTACGTGGGTGACGGGCGCCAGTAGAGGACCAAAGATAGATGCAAAGTTACTTAGAAAAGAGTGGAGAAAATCTGTTTATCATCAACATTTCATTTTGGCAAAAAACATGTGAGCAACTGTAGCCTTTTTGTTGCTTTTCACAGAACTCCATCCACCTATCCACCCATCCTCCTATCAACCAAAGCTGCTCCTTTTACCTGCCTCAGGTCATATGAATCCATTTCAAACTGATCCTCCCACTTAACCCAATTGAAAATGTTCCTCCAAACAGCCCTGCGTCAAGCTGTGACACCCGCTGCCTCATTCAACCTGCCAGGCAACCTTCCACATCTGGTGTTACAAGGACACCATCACACAAATCAGTCTCTCTCCCTTTGCACTATCTGAGCAGATACAAAGAGTTAAAGATCATCCCCTTATGTGTCGTGTGCTGAGTATTTTTGCAGCCTGTTTGACTACTAATGGAATAAGCAATTGTTTACCATGATAACTAATTGCAGAATATTGGGATAGAGAGGAAACTTGTTGGGTTTTTTTAAATCACGGGTGTCTTTTTACCCCCTCGATCATAATGCTTCTGCATGCCAATGATGCCTGAGTGGTGTGACGTGCCTGCGGGGACACCGTCTGTCTGTGCAAGTCAGAGCAGTCCTGAGGCTATTTGAACTTGTATTAATGGCTGAATTGGCTCCTGGCCAGCCCTAGGATCTAGGGGGCATAAAGGTGGTGAAAAGCTATTTTTGCTCTTCCCAGGTCCTGCAATGAACAGAGCTTAGTTAAGATCAAGAATCAGGGTCATTATTCTCACACCTTGTCTTCATTGTCCTGTCCCCCCTACCTCTCTGCTCTCATTCTCTCTAGACCTGTTCCCATTGTTCTTTTGCAAGTCTGGCACCTCACTGCTCCCTGCTTCTCCCATAACAGACTTTTCCCCTTCCATCACGCTGCCTCATCCTCTTATTGCTGGAGTAATGTCCTTTTCCTCATCTACCATTCACCTTCTATTCCCCTTCTTTCACACCCATGTCTTCCAGCGTACCCTCGTCTGCCTTTCTTACCATTCATATTCCCCACAGCCTCACTCAGAGGAGATGTTGGCCCTGATCTTTTGTTGTTTCTTTTGATTTGATCAGATTATAAAATATCCAGGTCAAGGAAGTGCCTATAATTATATCCACATTTTGAATCTGTAGTTCTCAGCCAAGGTGGATAACCACAATTATTATTTTTGCAAATGACGTAAGGGACAAAGAAAACAACTAATGGAGGGGACAAATAATACAGCCTACTTGTCCCGGCCCCCCCCCCCCCCCCCCCATGATCAGCCCATTAGATCATAGCTACCCCATAACAGATCTTTGTGTAGCACCAGGTACATTCACAGCGCTATACAAATAATTAACAACAACGTTCCTCTGCTGGGCATCAGGAGAGAGAGAGAAGCCAATCTGCAAGCATTTATATGTCTGAGAGAAAGAGATAAATTGTCAAAATTAGCTAGTTTAACTTGCCTATTCCACACAAAGGATCCTTAGATCTCCCTGTAGTTCTTGGTAACGTGCTTCAAAAGCAATCACATTATACTCCTTTGCTGCTTTTTTTTATATCACTATTAGTTCAAATAAAGTGGATCTCAACAGGTAGGTAAATTGGATAACAAGGTTAAAATGTATTCACAAAGTTTAACACTAAAATAGAAACAAGAAATGAGGAACCAGCTCTGAAAGAGTAACAGGATAATTGACTAAACAAGGGACTCTGTGTCAGCTGAAAAATGACCTTTCCACTGGAAATATTGTACTTACTGTTACAAGAAACACCTAAGGTGACTGAAAGAATCAAAGTTCTTTTATAGACCTGACCAGGCTTAGATAGCAGAAAGGAATCACTGTTGCCACTAATAGCAGTCATTACAGGTGAATCCTGTGTCCAATTTTAAACAGTTTAGATGCACCATCTATGAGGAGGCCTCAGGAAACAGGAAAAGAAAAACGTGTTAGGTATATAATTGGCCACCAGGTGTCATTGAGGAATGAACTAAAACACACAGGAGAAGGAGAATAACTTTGAACCCAGGGCTGGTAAAATTTTTCCATCTGTATTTATTTTTGAAGACAATTGGATTTTTGCTCAAAACATATTTCACAGGGTGTTTGAATTTCCTCCAAATTTTTCAGCTTTTCATCAGCAAACTGAAGCTTCTGGTTTTCGACAAAAAAAGTTTAATTTTTTCATTGAAAATTTTCATCAAAATGTTCATGAATGGGGCATTCTCCCCCCACTCCCGCAACACCTCTACTTGGAGTTCGTCTAGTTTGAGCTCTGACTACAGAATGGGGGGGAACTATACACTCATGTAATAGTTGTTTTAAGAATGACTTTTTTTCAACTGAATAATTCACGCCAGTTTTATACGGCGTCTAATTTTGGAGCTGCTGAGTTCCTACTGGCTTCAGTTAGAGCTTGTGTGCTCAGCGCCTGTGAAAATGAACTGCATCATATTTTATAGAACGTGAGTCTCAAAATACTTCAGACTTTCCATAAATGGTACAGTTACAGAGTTAAATAATATCTGGGTATGTGAGAAATAAAGAAGTGTTGATTAAGAGGGAAACTATATTTTTTCAGCTGAGTTTCCAAATGGGATAGAGAGTTATGGAGGCAAAGAAATGCAGGAAGGCTGGTCAAGATGCCAGGAGCTACAGAAACGACGACTCTTTTACCTACAGCGGTGAGTGTGGAGTTACAGGAAGAAGGGAAACACTAGAAAAAAAATAGGGTGTGTAAAGGAAGAAGAGAGTGACTAGATCCATGAGATAGGCTTCAGCAAGACTAGAGAGGGCTTTGGAAATTAAAAGGAAAAAAATGTAATGGGGTCCTTAAGGGAAGGAGCCAAGAAAGTTGCTTGAAGGTAGGACTGAAGTAGGTTAACTTTTCTGTGCCTGTTCGGAGGCAGTAGGCAGCCTTCTGTCTGTAGATACTGTAACTCAGAGAACTGGGCATTAAAGGAAGCCAAGTGGGAGGCGCTATAACGGTTGATGAGGATTTTGGTAAAGGTGGAACCAACGTATTGCTGGAAGGAGAAGAATCAGATGTCGTCGTTTACAAATGCTGGCAGAACACTAAATCAGAATGAAGTTGAAGTGGGTGGCAAGATATGAACTAAGTGCTCTTTCCTGCTGTCTGAATTGCTTCCAAACACCAAGGGCTAACCTCATTTGGTACAAATTGATGTGGCTCCATTTGAATTCAATGAAGTCATACCAATTTACACCAGCTGAGAATCTGGCCCATTGAACATCGTTTGGCGTTCCTCCCACAGTCTAAATGCAAACCACTGTTGAAGAACTAAACAGTTTGCTCCTTCTTTGCTATCTTAAATTCCTGCTGCATTATAGATGGACCCTGCTGGGGCCTGTTGAGGGGTGAAGGAATGAGGCTGTGGAGTAACCCAGGCAGAAGATCACCAAATATACAGAGAAACGGTTACATGTCTGAAGAGCATCTGAACTTTTGGTTACTTGACTGAATCACATTTCTAAAAGGTTCAAGACATTGTCACTTTCGCCCCCTCCCTTATCTTCTGAAAATAGTGGGATGCCTAGCAAGTTCTAAAATTACCGTCAGCCGCAAGAATTAAATGCGTAACTCCCATGTTCCTTGAGATGAATACACTGGAGATACAAAACTATCCTGCTGATTACATGTAGCATTAACAACTTTGTACATGTACAGTTTAGGTTTTGCTACCGTACTTTGGCTTTGCTCTGTCTCCTTATGAAAAAATCTGCACATCTCTTGTGTGGCTGTCAGGATGGGTGCGCTTGCCTAAACAATGGCCACTAACAGAATTTTATGCTAGTTTGTGCAGGAGAAAGCCTAAATTAAACCCATGAATCCAGCCAGTTACAGTGCAGACACCTCCAATCTCATCTCTCACAATTTCCAATATGATCTAACTAGTATTTACCTGCAACGCTTGCACAAATTGTTATGAAATCATTTACGGTGTCAACAGTGCTGTGATGAAATATTGGGAGCAATGAAACTTTCTGTATCATTGTTTCAGCTTCGGATGACAACCCACAATCTTTTGTGGAATGTAATAACATGGTTATATTACCAAGACACTTCAGAAACTGGAAGGAACATTAAGTTAAAGTCAGCTCCCTGACTACATCATCCCCAGACAAGAGACATGGAGCTTGCTTACTCTTTGTTCACATTTACAGTTGAAGTGTTGATTGTTTCTTTTATTCTGGTGGCAGCCTTTGCAATTTATTACGATTTTGCCTATTCAGAAATCCCTCCTGGAGTTGAGCAACCTAGAAAGCTCCGCATCCTTCATTGCCTGTTGATTATGTCAATGATTCTGGTGAGTTCACCTGGCTTGTTTTCATTTTGGTTTTTGATTGAGATGGGGGGAGGAGGGAAGCAGGTGGAAAGTTTTAAAAGCAAATGTTTAAATGTGGTGTGCTCTGCTGAAGCAGAAACCAGGAGAGGTGGGATGTGTGTGTAAGATAAGAAGAAAGCCTGGCTTTAGAATTATGGAGCAAATTCCACCATTTTTCTGCAGGTGCAGATATGCTCCTTCCAGCAGAATTAGATGCACAGGTCTGTGTGGCAGAGAATTCAACTCTGAATTCCACTGTCCAGGGACCAGGTGAGATCAAATCTGAGGCTGGAGGGCCTGGAAATCTGCTGCTACGTACATCCTCTGCTATCCCTGTCCTTCAGGAAGGGATATCTTAGAGCAACAACAGCTACTGTCCTCAGGGTTGCAACAAACACCTGTAGAACAGCAGTTGGTCTGACGCAGAGGATTTCTTTCCTTACTGCTCTATCCTTGTGGAAAAACTCAGGGTAGAGTGTTCGCAAATTCTCTATGATCTGCAAGCAGATTTATGCAATGCATACAATCAAGAAGCAAACACAAAACTCCTGTTCACCATCGAATATATAAATCTCACTGTGTGAAATATTTTTGTGCAACATAACTCAACAAAAACTGTTTGCAAAACTGATATGGTTTAACGTGGTTTTTTCCCTTAAACTGGTTTGTATGGGCTAGCGTGCCTTCATGTTCCAAAAGATTTTGCCTTTTCCATAGCTTAGTTGGATTGTCAGCCAGCAACAAAGATTTAGGTTTGAGGTGCGCTCTTGCATGTTCATGCAGATTTGAATACAGGGCCGGGAAAAAGAGTACACTTTACCAGAGCCTGGAGGCCCTGGGGTGCCGGCCCAGGCTGCAATCCCCATGGGTATGTGTGTGGGAGGAGGCCTGTGTTACAAGTTTGTACTGGGCCCGAAAAAATTATGTTTGGGCCCTATTTGCATAGGGCTTATCAGAATGGTATATGGGAGTGGAGGCCATATTGAGAAATAATATATGGCTTGTGACGTGATTTGTCTTATGGAACCTGGTTTGAACTTGAAATTCACAAGCTAATAGCAGCCTCAAATGTTTGCCGATAAGTTGGTTTTAACTGTTCCCTAAGGTGGAAAGGTGTATGCTTTTTGCTCCCCGGCTCACCTACAGATGTTAATTTTCTTGTTGTCTAAAAGTTCAATGACTTTAAAAAGTTGACAAATGGCTGTGAATGAACAAAGTTTAATTTTGATAATTTTTGAGATCTAAGTTGAACACTTCATACAATTCTAATGCTTGTGCAGTGAGGAAATGATTATTTTCTTTCTTGGTTGCAGTGACTGTAGTTAATTTCCTGTATCTGATGCACAACTGCATTACCAAATTTCTCGGTGTGACAGCTAATTTTATAGTAATTATAATAATTTTATTTCTGTTTGTCAGAAGTTGGGAATGTGCGACAGGATGGATCATTTGATGATGACCTGTTCTATTCATTCCCTCTGAAGCACCTGGCATTGGCCACTGTTGGAAGACAGGATGCTGGGCTAGATGGACCATTGGTCTGACCCAGTATGGCTGTTTTTATGTTCTTACAGTCTAGTACAACTTTAAATAATAGGGATTAGATGGTTTATGGGACTGGGGATGAAATACAGAGCCTTTTATCTCTAGGTCAACTGGTCACATTTATCTACTGTGGTAGCTAAAACTCACAATAATCTGAAGGCTATTTGATTATCTCTGTTAAAGGAGTTGATGATCTTAGATCACTTCCTAGTGGACCAATGGCCACCTTTGGCATGGATTTGCAATAGCATTCTTGGCAAAGGCAAAGGACTCAAAAGGACATGGGAGCTAACCTCTCGTTTGAGGCATAAAGACAGGGAGGTGTAGGGGTAACTTGCATAGCCACTACCAAGGAGGCATTTATTCTGAGGAAAAACAGAGGACTCCTGTCTCCAGGCCAATCAACTTGGTAACTTTTCCCATTGTAGCTGGGTGAAAAATTTCACACCCAATTCACCAAAAAAAAAAAAGAGGCAGTTTTGGGTAAACCAAAAGTATTCCCAAATTTGACACAAATTCACCAAATAGTTTTGGCTAATCTCCTCTCCCCCCAGGATTTAGCTGCCATTCACAAAATCAGCAGCAGCGGATGGTGTCCTTCTTATAACGTGTAGCCCTGTGGTTAGGGTGCTCACCGCTATTCAATTCTTCCCTCTGTCTGATGCGGAGAAGAGATGGGCACTTGGGTTTCCCACATTATGAATGCCTGTGAAGTACCACTATGAATGACAGCGAATAACCATTGGGCGAGGGAAAGAGAGAGAGACTGACTCTGTAGAGGTGGGTAGGCACTCATTTATGATATGGGAGACCCAAATTCAAGTCTCTGGCCCAATGAATATTTTATTATTTATACACATCTTAGCAGCTTCAACAGGAGAGACCTCAGAATGCCACATAGCCCCGTGGCTAGCGTACTTTTCATTCAGGGATTCAAATCTCTTCCCCCCATTAGATGGAGGGAGGAACTGAATGCAGGAAGATGCGCTAACCACTGAACTAAAAGTTATAACAAGCACATCGGCTCTTACCTTCTCCTCCAGCCATTTTGTGAATCTAACCCTTCAAAAATGCCAGCAATAAAATGTTGCAAGTCAAATAACGTGTTTCTTTCGACCCATAATGGATTTTTTCCATTTGCCAAATTTTTTTGTAGTTTTCAAAATTGGTTTGACCTGCACCACTTTCCCCCCGTTTTTCCAGATTTGCCAATCACCTGAAAAATCAATTATTTGCTCAGTTCTAATCACCATCCCTAAATTCACTTGAAATCCTGTTTTATGAGCTCAAAACACTACAGTAAATAGCCGCATCTTTGTTCGCCCATATGTAGAATAGTAAAAAAAAAACCACCGTAAGCCCTGTGCAGTATCTGCACAGTGGCCAGATCTGAGCCACCTTAAACTAAATTCTGGCCTTCTTTGTTCCAAACAGGGTAAGATTTTGGAGAGACTGGGTTTCTATTCTGAAATCAACTTCATCCGCTACGCACAAGAAAGAAAAAATCTGGGGAAGGACCCCAAACTCTTCATCCAGGACCTGCAGTTTGAGGAGGTGCCCGTAAGGATTTACCAGCCTAGTGCACTGACTGCTGGCCAAAGGAGAGGGCTCATCTACTTACATGGCGGGGGCTGGATGTTTGGAAGCATTAGTAAGTCATTAAAGTGAAAAAACGCGAATGGTATTTAAAACAATAACTCTTCTGAACTGTTCAGACCCTCAGAAAAGGTTCAAGCTCTGTTTTCCATTGCAGGAGAAGTTTTGGATCAGTTCTTAGGGTATCCAAATGGAGTTGTGCCTTCCATATTAGCATCTAAATTAATGCACACTAATTGCTGTCGGGAAAAAAATACATTGCTATGCTTTCAAGCCCAACCCTCTGAAGCCTGATGGCTAACGCCCTGTTTTTATTCAAATTTGTGCAACTCCATTGAACTCTGAGGGGAGGATTTAGGTCTGTAATGTTTATTGGTGCCTGTATTTTGCGTGTCCGTGTGCAATTAAGGTGTCACATGAAGGGTTTTTGGTTTTGTTTGTTTTTTTGGGGTGGGTGGAGAGTTTACACTGGGTAGAAGAGATTGCCTGTGATAGGCCACCCCAAGCCTTTCTACTAAGATTGGAAGAAACATTTTGTAGGAAGCAGATAGTCGTGAATTGCATTCAGGGCTAACACGGGGACATTTGCCACAAGGAAACTAGCCTCTTGCTTTCAAGAAAACTGAAAATATTCAGGATAGGGCTGGGCCAATAACTGTTTTTTTTGGTTCACAGACAGTTCTGCAAAAAATACATTAAAACCATTGGTTTGGGTCAAACTGAGTGATAAAGTGTTGTTGCCACCCACTTTATAATTTTCAGCCCGGTGCTTAGGACACTCCCCTTTGACGTGGCAGACCCAGGCTCAGATCCCTGCTTTAGAACAGGGATTTGAAGTCACATCTCCCTTCTGTTAAATAAGAGCCAAGCCACAGGCTGTAGGCTAGTCTGGGGCAGGTCTCTTGCAATCTTTCCTTTTGTAGCTGTTCCACTTTGTATAAAAACCTTGAATAGTCACTGGGCCAGAGAGTGAGTGCAAGAATGACTCTACAGTCTGGGGCTTTGGGGAGGATGTAGCAGGGGGAACATCCCAGTTAAAGTCCTTGTGCCAATGAATAGTTATCTGTATAAACTGGAACAGCTTCTTCAGGAGATATGAGAGAGCTCCACCCCAGAATAGCCCAGAGCCAGTTGCTAGGGCAATCACCTAAGAAGGTAGAGATGTAGGTTCAAATTGCTGCTCCAGAGCAGTGATTCAACCCTGAGCTAAAAGTTATAAGATGGGCAGCAGCACCGCTATCCCTCATTTTGTGAGCCTCGCCTCCCCCGAAAATTTTGGCCAAAACTATTTGGTGAATTTCTATCATATTAGTAAATCGTATCTGGTCAAACAAAAATTGCATTTTTTTGGTAAATAAACTGCATGTCTGAAAATTTTCCCAGCTCTAACAGAATTTTGAAGCAGCTTCAAGCCAGTCTCCAATTCTGTGCCCACTTTCAATTGCAGGTTTAATATTGTGGGTACAAACGGAGAGTCCATTTCAAGAAAATTTAGCTATCAGTAGCCATTTGTTGCTGTAGAAAGAGTCAGGAGAACAAATTCTGCCCTCAGTTTCTCCTTTTCAACCCCATTGCCTTCATGGAATTATAAAAAGGTTAGACAAGTACAACTGAAGACAGATTTAGCCCAAGCACATTAGCTACCTTACAGAATATACAACAGCACTGATTGGATCACCTCTGAGCAGACTTACATGATATGGTGTTAAAAATGTTGATGGCCCATCTGCATTAGGGCTCCCAACACTGGCGGAACTGAACCGTAGGAAATTTGCAGACATCTTCCCTACTGTAGAGAGACCCTGTGCCTACAATTAAATCAGTAATGGGAGTTATGTGTTGTTTGCTTGCAGTGGTAGTCTGAAAAATTCCATACCTGAACTTCTTAGAAATATGCATGTGAAGGGAAAGGTGAAAAGCATTGCACTTTAACAGGACTTTAAACAAGTGGAAATGGAATTGGTAAGCGAACAAATACAATTATTTAATTGGCAAAAACAAACAAACCCAAGAAGACTAGAAACAGGCCCAAACCAAAACCAGGGATTCCCACTCCAGATTATTTGGGGTGGAAATTTTTAGAATTAGATCTGAATCAAGAAACAAATGTTCAGCTGGGGCGCATCTGAATTTAAGACACTAATTCATTTGTTTTCAGATTCCTACGACAGAATATGCCGCTATCTTGCCAAAGAAAGTGAAACAGTGGTGCTGTCTGTTGGGTGAGTTAACCCAGTGCAAATGGAAATTATTTACAAGGAGAGGGTGTGATAGATACTGCAACCCTATGCAGTAACTTTGGGGACCATTTTATTCAATGTATGAATAGTTTATGTATTATTGTGTTCCACTTCTTCTGGGAGGGATACCACAACTCTTCCAGGAAGTAAGCATTGGGAGTTTTCATAGGTCAGATCAACTGCACCCTTATTTCACCTCAAAGTTTCAGCAAGAACACCCATTCTCAGGCATTCATCTCCCCAGCCATTGCCTTCTGTGCGTGGAGACTTTCACTCAACTCCCTTCTGACCAGGGTATTTCCAGGCTGCACAGTTCCCTGCTTTCACTGTGTTATTCCCATCAGAGACAGGTTGCACAAGCACCCCGGCTGACTTTCTTTTCAGAGATGATTCGCAGTATGACTGCCCACAGTTATAGATATCACCCAGCTCTTTTTATGCAAGCCTATTTTATTGGTAAAAGCACTACCGAGAAAACATATTAAAAACAATAAAAAACCTCCACACATACTAATAACTTTACTAGACATCAACCCAATTCTAACAGAGGCTCTAGGAGGGGATCTCTTCTATGGTTACAACTTCATAACAGCATCAGCTCAGAACTAGCACACTCATAACATTTTAATCCATCCTTTATACATGTCAGGGTCTTTGCTCTGGAGTTTCTAGGAGCAGGTAATTAGTAAACAATGGGTTTTCCTTCCCAGGACACACTTCAAAAGCTTTTAAAAGGTGGATTTTAACTGGGTCATTTGCATTCTCCTTACCCCCAGGTACTTTCTCAGAAATCCACTTCACATGCATTGTTCCAAAAAGCCCTTTGAAGTTCTTAATGTCTTTCAGAGATTAGCCAGTCTCCGAGAGAAGTTACATACATACAATTCCACAATAACACATACTCAACTGCATTTTTAATACAGTGCACTCCAAAGACAATACCCTTAATTCAGCAAGGTCCAACCTAATTTAATAGAATTCATTCAGGATATTGCAGGAAATTGTCAGGCTGTCACAAGGGTGATTAAGGCAAGTCACTGAGATGGTAAACAACTCCAAAGAGGTACCACCTTCTGAGTTGCTTTGCAAATACTGGACTGGGTTTTCCAGAGACCTAGAGACAAAGAAAGGGCTTTTGGTAAAAAAAAGCTGAGCTTGAACTGACACTGGGTTTTCTTCTTGATTCAGTGAATAGACAGGACCTTTGGTCTTAGGAGGACCCCAGCTCTCACTGAGGGGTTGGAAAGACTTTGGCCTACCATAGCCCTGTAAAACCAACGGATGATTTTTGGTACATTCAGTAAGTGTCTAAATCTGTTTATTATAGGTTTTCTCTGTGATGCGTTTACCCTAAGAATAAATGTTCTCTGCTGAGAAAGAGCTGTGTGGTAACTCATAGCTGCTGGCATACACTGGTCATAGACCTCAGAGAAAAAGCAGCATACAAGTGCTGGCCATCAGGCAGACTGGCTTGCTGGGGAGATCACACTGTATGTCAGGGGATTGTGGCTGCTTAGAACCCCTGGTCAGAAGGGAGTGGAACACAGGTTCCTGCCCAGAGACAGATGACAACTAGAGATCTGAGACCTGACTGAGCAGTCCTGGAGTGGACCACGGAAAGGGGACACAGGGGCAGTTACCTTGAAACTGTGACAGAGAGTTTAGAACTGGCAGATTGAGCTTTCAGAATATGCCCCATTGGTGAAATGTTCTTCCAGCATTAAAACAGCTCGCTAAAAGCCCCAGATTCACATTCTGCACTCAACATCGCAATGATGCAGGGCCTGCCCTGCATCACAAACTAGCCATCCCACTCCCCCAGTATGGTTCCTGCCATAAAAACAGGATTTTTCCCTTTGCATTTAATCCAATATTTACTATGGTTTTTGCAGGCCCAAGAAATAGTTTGCAAATACCACTGAGAAGGTTATGTTGTAGGATGAACAAGGGGGTGTTTGAGCGCACATCCTCTACCCTTTTTTGTGAGCACATGTGTTCCAAGCCTGTGGAAAACAGATCTTGCAATAGGAGACTCTTCCTCGGGGTTACTCTGGAATATTATAATTAATATTATTTAATTATCATTAAATTAAGAGAGAGCATGCATCATTTTTCTATTTACAAATACACAAAAGGTGCCCTGCCCTCTGAAAAGCCTCTTTTTCTTGTATCATAATTGCTAACATAATTGCTTCCTGCTTAGGAAGGACTCACCCTATTTTATTATTAGTGAACTATTTAGTCTTTATTTGCCTTTTCTGTAAAAAATCTCTCCTACTGCAGCAGAGTTAAGAGATGTGTCTACCTCTTTCTCCTCATATATCCCTCTCTGAAGTTTCTTATGTTGGCAGGTAGATAATTGGCATTTCCAGCACCCCAGATTAATGACGGATAACATATCTACTCATCTCTCCTATATGCCTCCTACTTGTTATGCTCCACCTTTTACAAATACTTCCTTCACTCCCACATTTGCGCCCTTCTTTTGTGCCATCCATTACTTAACCGCACCCTCCTAATTAATGTTTATCAAGTGGCTGATTTAGGCCCCTTGAAAAATTTGGCCCAATGTATTTTAAAATATTTACTATATTCACAGTTAATGTTGGATCCTTGATTGATCAGTTCTCTCTCTCTATGAAGCAGCTTGGGCCATAAAGAAAGCTGATCATGTTTTAGTTCTGATTGTTTTCTACTATTAAGTGGAGCCATTCCTACCACGAGGGAAGATTCTCCATGGAAATCTGAGCAGTTGCAATAAGAGTGTAGCTTGTGTAAAGGAAATGCTTCCTTCCCACAGAGGCTTCATTTATCTTTTGGCATAACAGTAGTAATTATTATTATTAGTAAATAGCACACTTAATAGTAACCGTGTACAGCTCAATGGAAATAAATGCAAAAGAATGACAAAGCAAGGGTACATCTTACAGGCCAACAGCCGTTTTGAAGAGCACATCAATACAGATCAGAGTGAAGAACAAAGCTCCACTCAATGTTAAACTCATTATGAAGGGTTTCCCCCAACTCCTTCCAGTTCAGGATATTAAAAATGTTTCTGCGTATGCGCACAGGGAGATGAATGGTGGAGGGATGGAAGAGCAGAAGAAAAACAATTGACTAGAAATAGAAAATAGTTGGCGTTGAACTTCCTCTCCCAATTGTTGTCTTTCCTTGTTCACGGGTATAAAGTATCCAATTTTTGTTTTTTAAACAAAATATTTGGGGCTGCTAAGAAGGATGCTCTGTCTGTAAGAAAATCCCAGCACCAAGACACAAAGAATTTTGAAAGAAAATGTTAAGTAATTATGACTTATGTCCATTACAGTTGTGTCCGGAGGATCTAGCTGAGATCTGTGCCCCTATTATGGTAGGTGCAGTAAGAGCAGACCCTGCTCTTCAGAAGCTTCAGTCTAAATAAAGAGAGCTGTATGAGTGACTGATTTTTCAGTTCAGTAGCTGAACTAAAATGATTTTAAAAAATCGTTTTGCTTCAATCCAAAACAAAATTTTTCTGATGAATCACAAAATATACATATACCCTCAAAAATATCATTTCAGTTTGAACAAAATGTTTCATTCGACCCAAAACAAAACGTTTCATTTAAGATTTTTGTAAACAACCGTTAAAAAAAAAAAAGAAATCAATATGAAATTCAAACAAAAAATCATTTTGAAAGGAAAAATCAAAACATTTGGTTTAAAAAAAAAATGTTGAAACAAAACATTTTGATTATTTCTGCCCCTGCCAAAACGATTTGCCGAGTTCAATACCAATTTGCAGAACGTTTTGGACGAACTGAATCTGCATTTTTCAGCGGAAAAAAAGCTTTGCCCGAAAAATTTCAACCAGCGCTCTGAATGGACAGAGCAGCCACAGTGCGCGAGGGAAACAGAGGCACAGCTAGGTGAAGTAGTTTGGCCCAAGATAAGTGACAGGCCTAGGAATAGAACTGTCCCTCCTAACTCCCCGTCCCTGCTGCCTCTCCAATAATCAATGTCTCCAATGTTGTAGGTACCGTTTGGCTCCTGAGCAAAAGTATCCATCTCAATTTAGGGACTGTCTCACTGCCAGCGTACACTTTATGAGGACAGCAGAAGACTATGGGGTGGATTCTGCCCGTATTATCATTAGTGGGGACAGTGTTGGAGGCACTCTTGCTGCTGCTGTTTGCCATGCACTGGTGTGCAGAACGGATCTCCCAAAGCCACTTGCTCAGATTTTGATCTATCCAGGCCTTCAGGCAATAGATTTTTATTTGCCTTCATATCAGCAAAACCATGCAGTGCCCATCCTGTACAGAGAGCAAGTTATTGGCTGTTGTCTGCAGTATCTGGAGGTGGACAGTTCAGCACTGAAAAATGTCATAGAGGGGTCCCATGTTCCTCTGGACATGAAACTGAAGTATGGGAGATGGATAAATCCAGACCGTATCCCTGAGGAGTTTAAAAACAGAGGCTACAAACCACATTTGTCCACTTCATACTTAGATGAAGTCCATGAAGTGGTTAAACAAGCTTTAGAACCAACTTTTTCCCCTCTTCTGACTGAAGATTCCATTGTCAGCCGCCTCCCCATGTCTTATATTTTAACCTGCGAGTATGATGTACTTCGGGACGATGGACTGCTCTACAAGAAACGGTTAGAAGACAGTGGTGTCCCTGTGACTTGGTACCACATTAAAGAGGGCTTCCACGGAGTGTTATACTTATTTGATTATGGGATTCTATCATTTCCCTCTGGGAAAAAAGCAGTAGATGACATTGTAAACTTTTTAAAAAGCTTATGAAAACTGTCTTTACATGGTCGTTTATATTTTAAAGTCTACATTGCTATCAAGTCTCCTGAAGTCTGGATCAAAGATTACTGTGTCGGGATTCAGGGTTTGTGGTTTTGATTCTGCCCTCATGTTTTAGTTGGAAGGGGAGGGGAAAACAAACAGGTCTACTTTTAAAGCTTGTTGGGATCACATTCTAAAGAGGACAGAGCATTGCACAAGTTTCTTTTGTTCAGTTCTGACTCCCAGACTGGAATAATAGTTACTTTGACCCTTTTCAATGATTAATCATTGTAATAGTTAATTCATTAAGAAAAAAAGAAACACACAATGCAAAGCAAATACACTTTGAATAGGAGCCATTTTTGGCTCGCTCTGCCTCTGTGGTTTGATACCTATTGTGATGGTTCTTGGGGGACCCACGGCTGTAAATCACCCTGCCGATAGTGAGAGGTAGCCTTAGTGAGGGGTGGTGGCTGGTCAGTTTCCTAACACCATCAGCCTTTCAGCCATGCATGCATTCTCCTTTAGGTTATACCAGCCTTGTCTTTGCCTTGCAAGTTAACGGTAGGAAAACCCCTGTCCCCAAGTCCCCTTGAATCGTTCCCTGTGCTATGCAGACCTTGACACTGGCTACTCACAGAAATCTCAGATCCTCTGCCCCAAAAGAGCCATGTACCCAGTTTAGTAGTTTTACCTTAAACCACTGCTCCTGTAAACCACACCACACTTATGAGCAATTTCTAATAAAACAAACGTAGGCTTATTTAAAAAATAATAGAGATTGAACTAGGAACAAGAGAGAGTGGTGGAAATAAATGTCTACAATACAAAACAAAATTATAGAACATGAATTAAGGCCTACACTTGTTAACAGTTGCCTTATCTATCTAATCAAGGAGGTTTTTTCTCCAAAGTCAGAGCTCATAGACTCATAGACTAAGACCAGAAGGGACCATTACGATCATCTCGTCTGACCTCCCGCACAACGCAGGCCACAGAACCTTACCCACCCACTCCTGTAATAGACCTGTAACCTAAGACTAAGTTACTGACGTCCTCAAATCAAGGTTTAAAGACTTCAAGGTACAGAGAATCCACCAGCAAGTGACCTGTGCGCCATACTACGAAGGAAGGTAAATGTTGAATGTTTAATGGTGAGCACTGTGTATACATAGCAGATTGAAGTAAAACAATTTCAGATTTACAAGAATAGATTCAGGAGCATGTAAGTTCTAGTCCTCAACATGGCAACAGACAAATATAGAAAGTTAGCCTCAACAGTGCAGAGCTCATACAATCCCAGCCTCAAGACTGCAAAAGTCCATCCTCTTATAGAATTATTGTTAGAAGAGCATATAGGATTATGCAAGAAACACGGCTCAGCAATGCAAAAATGCATGTAGAAACATGCCATAAAACACCCTCAGCACTACAAAAATACACAGAAGAGCACAGCCAACCATGGTCTCAAAATCCTGCTCATCTGCCTGTAGGAGAGGCCCCAGTAGGAATGACTTTGGGAATGGAAGGACCCTCAGGCACCAACAGCTGAGCTCTCTGCAGGAAGGTTCTGAAGGACTCTAATTTCACTCCGAGAGGTCCCGCAAGAGGCTCTTGTAGAGGTACCCAAGGCTGTGAGGCACCTCGCTACACCCCGTCCTTAGTGTCAGGAAGCCTCGGCTGTGCCTGCCAAGGGTTAGCTCTCTGATTCCATAGGTGACACATGCACTCCCATCTAGGCCTACGCAGGCCCAACTCTCTCTCTGTACAGGTCAGCGATAGGCACACTCCAACCTTGAGTCCTCCGAGCATGTTCCTGGCGTGCCCAGTCCCTGGTCCACTGGAAACTCGCAGTATTCATAGATTCTCTGCTTCTAACCAGTTTCACCTGAGATCATCACTTTGCTTACGTTCATGAGACAAGTCATGCTTGCCTCCTTGGTGAAAGATCCCATGTGTCTGTTTGCACCCCCAGACATAGAACAATCCATTAGCCTTATTCAGAAGCAGCATACCCCCTGCTGGTAGTGTTTTCCTGTAAACTCCTGTCTTGTATATTTCACAATCTTTTAATCATCCGTAGGGAACTAAGCATACATAATGAGGCGCACAATACACAACGATCTGATGGGAAATAAATATCTGTGTAAGTATCCACTGCCTGAATGGAAACTGTCTGAGAACGTCACTTCCTGGTTTCCTGCCCTAAGAACATAATTTTCAGGATAGACACATAACTCCTTACATATTATCTGAACATACATGTCACATTGATTAAGTTGACCAGTGAGCTACTGGTTCTTGGTAAAATGGGCCACCCTTTAGTGAATTATTATGCATGTATTTGACCCATGATATCCCTGGAAAATCCTATGCACCCCCTGTGCATCCTTGTCATCCCAAAATCCCCGGACCACTGATCTCTCTTTACTCCCCTGGGGAGTAGGAAGAGAACCACAAGGGGCCTCCTTCTCCATCTCTTAGGAAGGGAGAGTCACATAATGAATTCCTTGAGTAAACAAACATCAGATACATTTGGTATCTGAATATTACGGATTATTTTATAGCTGATGTTTGGTTGACACGGATTTGGTTTTCCCATCCTGACATCCAGAAAACTTGGCTCTCTGCCTGCCTGGCACAGCCAGCACATAACCTTTGAGCCAAACACCCAGAAAAACATTTATCCTGTGACTCTTACAATGTAAGTTCAGCAGAGTTATACTACAGTGAGGTCAGTGTAGCAGTTAGTTTTTAGCCTGAAAATTATCATATTACAAGTAGACAACATAATAAAAACTACTTTTTTTCTTCAGATGATATGGTGGACACTGCAAATGGTATATTTACCTGAAAACCTTATTCCAGATAAGTACTAAAGCAAAGCCATGCACTGGTTCTCCTGCTAAGAGGTATTACTAGTCTATTAACAACTGTAATAATTAAATTAGGTGATAAGGCCACTTTCTGTTTTCACATGCAATCTCCTAGCCCCATTGCTATCCCAACTCATATGCACACATATCAGAGCCTGGAGCAGGTCCTGAGTGCATAAGTATGTATCAGTTTACAAGGATGAATCCTATCCTTAGGGAAAAGGACCCCCGACAAACAGGAAAAACAAAACAAAAATACGTACCAGCTGGAAAAGGGGGAAATGAAGCAAAAGGCAGCCATTTGCAAAGCAGCCATTTTAGGGTTACAGCTGCTCATCTCCGCCAGATTTAAAGGGACAGTTCCCAGAAAGGCATGTTGGGAAAGGGTTTTGTTATAGGATCGGCTAAACCTTGTTATGGGTTTCATTAAAATCTCATTAAAAACTGATGTATGGACGTGCCCTCTGCTTAAGATAGTTGTGAGACAGTTAAGAGGGCATACCTAAAAGAAGGCCTAATAGAATCTGCTTGAAATCTAGGTTCATGAAAGCAAAGGGGAGAGGGTTCCAATGGGTACTGTGACCAAATGGGTCTAGGGGTGTCTGTGAGGGAAGACAGACCCAGAACCTCAAAGGCATTTAATCTTTGACTCCCACTGACTTCAATAGGAGATAGGTCTCGAAGAAGCTTTGAGGAAATGGCCAACAGAGATAGCTGGGAAAAGTCTAGGTAGAAGCCTGGAAGCATGGGGTGGCCCAGACACCCAGAGAGAGAGCCTTCGTTGGGGTGCTGGCTGTAAAGAAGCACTCCTTTTGCTTTCAATTCCTCCTGAATTCACAGAAGCAGGCCTTTGTACAGTCCTTGTAAATAAAGAAGATGGCAATAAAGAAAATACCAGACTCCGTCATCAGTTTCTTTTCCCAGCTGGAACATCCGGAGTGCTCCAAACTTTGACTAGCCTCTTGGGTTGGAAAAGGGCAATAGTTCCTATAAGTCAGCAACTGGTGTGTCTCTGCAGGCGTAATCAGTTGCACCTTTTTCTCTTCCATACCTGGGTTCTGGTTGGAGGCCTAATTAGAGCCTTCAATTGGAACTTTCTTTGCAGCCACTTCTACCTTGAAACATCAGGGAGCTTTTCTGTGTGTCTGAAGTAAGTTTGTAAATAGTTCCAGAGAGATAGCTGTGTTAATCTGTTTTTAGCAAAACAAGAGTTCTGTGGCACTTTAAAGACTAACACATTTCTTTGGGCAAAAGCTTTCATGGGCAGAAACCCACTTCATCAGAGGCAAATAAATAGGAAATTGTAAATAGTGTTGCTCATGTTACTTACATCAATCTGTTACAGTGCAGTAAATTAATATTAGACTTAATATGTTGAAGTCAAAATTAAGGCATTGTCAGTGACAATGATTTGCTAAAGCAAATGTTGTAAATTACTTTGTAATCAAATGTGTTTGCACTATGAGCATTTTAAATAAAACTGAATATTTTGCAATAAAAAAAAAGACTGACTTGATTTAAAATATTTTTCTCTATCTGGAATGCTGGCTATGATTACCTTTCCATAGGAACGAGCAAGATGATGCCAAGTAGAAAAGCATTATTTGTAATAACTTCATAACTGTGTGAAAGCATATGAACAAATAGAAAGAAAAGCGTCCTTGAGTTGAAAACTTCGAAGGCCTAGATCAGGGGTGTCAAACTCGCTCAAGGTGACGGGCCAAAATCACAGAACCTGTACTTCGAAAGGGCCATGCAATGCTCTCTGCCGAAAATTTCATGCAGTCTACCCATTTTCGGCGGCGCGGCATCAGCAATTTTCAGCGGTGCCGTTGCGCTGTGGGCTCCACTGACATTGCTGCTTTAAGACAATACCCGCCGCCGAAAAAGTGAGGACGACTTTTTTAAAACTGGAAGCTGAGATACTGATGTAAATCTATCATTCCCAAAGCTGGGCCTTTAAGAAAAAGACCAAATAATGAGATGCTTGTGATAAAATCATGAGCGGTGGGAACACAGGATCACATGGCTGAGAGGTACCACAAATGCAGGCATGATGGCAGCACCTTCAAAATGTTCAGAGTTCCTATTACCTGATGCATTTAGGATGCTTACTTGAACTCACACTTTAAATGGGATTGCCTTTCTTTCTTTCTTTTTTTTTTTTTTTAGTACAAGTAGCCAATTGTTTAGCTAACTCCTTTTTAAAGGTCCCGGGTTTTTTTGTTTTTGTTTTTTAAAATAGTGGCCTAATCCCAGTGCACTTTGAGATGACTAAATTATGGATGCAGGCAATGTGCAGTACACCCTTCACTACTGCAATTTTCTCTGTCTGCTGGTACATAAATCTGCATGCCACAAACTTGGACTTCAGGATCTTTACACAACCCTAGATAAATATCACCTATAAACAGTGTTGTATGCCATCCCGAGACATACGAGTGAACGGTACACATAGATCACCATGGCCCACACCCTTTCTCCTTCCCACAGTCAATGCAAGATTAAATCCTATCTCAGCGTATTAACAGGTGGCAGCTTGTACAATGTTTTGACGCTCTTCATAATATGTAACAGCTCATTGGCAGAGCTGCCTGCATACGCACCGTTGTGAGACTCATTACAATTCTGGACCTTGATCCCTGTGCAGCAGAGACCTTTGCACAGCCTGTAACTGGGGAGTGGAAAAATTTGTCCCGGTGCAGCCTGATTACATGCAGAGGTGCTCCAGAAACAGGAAGTGACAGATCAAAGAGAACGGAGGAGTCAAGTGAAAGTCAGATTCCTGGCTGCGTGGAAATGGAGTTTGCCTATGCACTGCTGGTGTTAGTGCTGGCCGTTTTCATTGCTGCTTTCGTATTGTTGGTCGTGGGGACAATTTATTTTGATCTCTCCAACTCAAAAATCCCTCCTGGAGTTGACCAGCCTGTAAAGCTCCGAATCATTCATTGTGTTTACATTGGTACAGCTGTTCTGGTGAGTTTACCTGGTTTGACAGGTGGGGTGCTTAAGTGAGTGTGTAAATGTCTAAGCATAATGCAAATATTGGAAATAGGAGCCCTGCCCGCTGCATTTCCTTGTGGTGAAGGCAGGATGCTACTTTTTGTGCTTTCTGGCTGTACTCAGGCAGCAGTTTCTCTAAGATGAGCTCTGTCAGACTCTTTTCTTTGCAGTACATTCACTGGTACAGTCAGATTCTGCTTGCCTCTGAAGGGGGTATCTAGTGGTGTGGCAGTATTGCCAACCCCAACGATTCAAAAATCATGAATCAGGCCCTAAAAATCATGAGATTTTTTTTTTTTAAAAAGAAAGATAATAAATGTTGGGCTGCTTTTATTTCCCCCCTCCCCCTTTCCAGCTCCTGAACCTTTTGGCTGCACGTGGGTCACGTTGCCAATTCTCTCTGCAACCATCAGGGCTAGAAACTTTGTTTTTGAATCAAGGCTGAGATTCTCATGAAATCACAGAATTCCAGGGGCAAGGGGGCTCGGAGAAAAGCCACCACGTGGCGTGAGAGTCATGACGTTTGGTGCTAGAAACACTTTAATTAGCCAATGGCTCAATCATTCAATGCATATTTAAAGCCAGGCATTTAAACGCTTCAGATTATTTGAAAAGCAAAGCAAAGCAAAACAAAGACGTATTTGTTTCTCAGCTGGGAATACCCGGAGTTGCAATAGGCCAAATAGCCTGGAATTCTGTAACACGATGCATGCCAAGAATGCAATGAGCCATTTTGAATTTTTAACAACTGGATTTTCTAGTTCCCCAAACTAGAAAATCCAGTTCTATCTCTCTCTTATTAACCACACACTGGCTGCTATATAATATGTCAGGTGTAGAAGCTACAATATAAGTGACTGGGTGTGACCCATACTTGCCAGGACCCATCTGAAAATGCCAAGGTCAGGGCAGGCTGCAAAAAGGAGAGTAGATTCTCCCAAACGGGAGGCTAACATTGCAGTTAGATTCACCAACCAGTCACAAACAGTGCTGCTGTTCCCCACACTGGTTATCAAGAAGCCTCACAAAAGAAATACACAGCCCCCTTTATTGTACTTCAGTCTCTGGCTCCCAATCAGCAACTTGGTCCAATAAAGAGATAAGTTATTTAAAATTTTATCCCTGGGTCAGCCACATCACCGGATCAATATAAGTTTGGATCTTACCCAAGATACCACACTGCCAGGCAATCCTTTAGTAACTAAAACTAAAGGTTTATTATAAAAGGAAAGAGACAAACAAGATGAGAGATAAATGATCAAAAGCATTCAGACACATACAAATGATTTCAAAGTTCATATATATCCGATTCTTAGCAGTCTTGGAGTTGGCAGGTTGGTACAGTCCTTCTGGAGGACACCCGGTACCTGGATGGGCCTCAGTCCTTTGTTTCACAGCTTCAGATGTAGAAGAGTTGATCCAGAGGTAAGAAGCCGGAATGAAGGCAAAATAGAGATGGTGCAGCCATGTGGCTTGTTTCAAACACAAGCTCACAGCACACGGGCAGGGAAAAGCATTTGCAGTCCCACCGACCACAGGCATGTCCCTACATGTCCTGATGATTCATAGGCATAGCCCCTGGCTTCTCTCCCTGGGCTCATTGTATAGTTCATGGCCCTTGATTCACCCTCAATCAGGCTGGTGAGTGATGAGTCTGAGGCTAATCTGTTGGGGATGTCACCCAGTAGCACAGCACAGGTTTTAGATACAGAAAAATCACACTTTATTGCTGTTATCAACTAGGAACTGAACCACAGGGAGGAAAAAGCCACCCCAATGTTTGATTAGACACTACTGACAATGTGAATGTAGAATCAGTCCGGCCAAACAGCTTTCTAAAGTGATTTCATCATGGTTATGGGTTTGGATAGGGGAATAGACCATCTCTTTTACAGTCTGTAAGAAGTGAGTGAGTGTGCAGTGAGGGCAGTTACACTGGGAAGATTAATTTCCTATCCCGCTTACCCAGACTAGAATCAATTCCTTATTTTTGCCTACCATCTGGATGTCAGATTACTCTCTGGGCCAGCTTCATTTTCTGCCTGCCTTTTTTTTTACGGGTGGATCAAACGGCTCAGGTAGTTGGCATGACAGAATCCTTTGCCTCTAATTGCTGGTATAATGAAAAATGATTGCCGCGTGAATTCTGTGGGTGACCTCTTCTCCCAGTCCTTGTGGATGAGTGTCCACATCGAGAAAACCTCCACTACAGTTATTACCTATCTACACCTTTGTTATCACGCTTAGCAGAATAATCAAGGACTGAATAACCTGTGGAGACTGAACTTTCTGGTAAAGGGCAGGGGCCCAATGATAACGCAGTGTGTGAAGGTGGCTGCATAGGCACTACCTGTGTGCTTCATTTCTTTGTGGACGGAGCCCTCCAGTCTCCCGGACTGCTAGTTTGCCACTTATCATGCTGCTATTGTTGTTATTATTTTATCTATTTGTATTGTGCTAGTGCCTGTAACTCTTATTTTTTTCTTTATGAGCTCCAGATTTTTTTATCCCGCCTTAGTTTCTCCAAATAAAGCACAGCTCCAACCTACCGAGCAACCTGTCTTGTGCAGTTTCTGCATATGGGGGAGAATGGAGTTTCTTTATGCTAATCCCTGGCCTCTTTCTCTCTGAACAGGGGAAGATCTTGGAGAAGCTGGGTCTCTGCAGTCAACTTAGCTTTGTCCGCTCTCTGCGATGGGGAAAGAAATTTGGGGAGGACCCAAAGCTCTTCATCAAGGACCTGCAGTTTGGGAAGGTGCCAGTGAGGCTTTACCAGCCTAGAGCGCCCTGTGCTGGTGGAAGGAGAGGGGTCATCTTCTTTCATGGAGGAGGCTGGATGTTTGGAAGTATAGGTAAGATATTTAACAGAAAAAAATGTGGTGGATAATTAAAGGTAAAAAGTCACTCCCATTTTACAGACTTCAAAGAGAAGATGATTTGGGCCTGAGATTTGGGAGAAGGTTTGACTGTTTATCGACAGACACACTCATGCTTTGGAAGGTGTTGACTGCAAGAAGAGAGCACTTGCTGAACATTACATGCCCATTCCAGGCATTGGGGCAGCTTGGAAAGAGGCGTGATGTCATGAGGAGCAAAGGGCACAAAGGGGATAGTGAGAAATTAAGCGTGGGTGGTGCGTAAAGGATGGGGAAGAGTGGGAATTAGATGGAGGAAAGGGGAGAATTGTCATTTTCCCTTAGCTGTCTCACAGAGATAACAGGGTATAGAACTGGTACTCCTTCGAGCGCTAGCGGGGAGTCAATGAAAACATTTATTTTCCAGATACCTATGAAACTATGTGCCGCTACATCGCCAGAGAAAGTGAATCGGTGGTTGTGTCTGTTGAGTAAGTGAGTCCTGGCCAGATCTACTATAAATAGGAACTATTTACTGTGCATTGTGATAGCCATGTTAGCGCTGCCCTGCTTCCAGGGGACAGCCCTTCTCAGAGGATTACATTCTCAGGAGTGCAGGTGACTGAAGAAGATGCTCAAGTTGACTTGTATGATCTTGCAGCTTTTCACTGCTTTTGTGCTGAGCTAGACAGACTAGACCCAGAATAAGATTGGTAGATCTGAGCCCAGCAGTGTCATCTGCTGAAAACAATAAAAGACAAAAAAAAAAGACAAAAATTGGAAAAAAAATTAACAGATAATTTTAATTAAAAAAAAAAAAATCTGTCTTGCATCCAGTAATTAACGTAAAGTTGTCAGATATTAAGCCAAATATTATTCTTAGTTCACCTTTAGTCAAACTGAGGCCTGGAGGTAAATGGGAATTTTGCTTGAATAAAAAACAAACAAGAAATATTTGTTTTTATTACTTGTGTTTCCACAGCACCAATAATAACAATACAAATATTGTTGTTGTATAACAGTAGCATTTATAGGAGCTAGGTATTATCATTACAGGCATCAACCAAGACTGGGGCTGCATGGTGCTGATCACTATAGAAACACATAGTAAGAGACAGTCCCCATCTCAAAGTCCTCACAATCTAAATAGATAAGACAAAGCAAGCATTATTATTCCCAGGGCCGTTTTAAGACCTTCATAGGCCCTAGGCACACTCGCCCTCGTAGGCCCCCCGACCGAAATAACTAATTTGATTTTAAGATATTAATAAATAGTTTTTTAAATAAAAAAAAATTATATATACAATTTTTTCCATAGGCTCTGAAAGTTTCGTAGGCCCTAGGCACTGTGCCTGTCGTGCCTAATGGATAATACGGCCCCGATTATTCCCATGGTACAGATGGGAAATGGAGGATAAAAAAAGAGATTAAATGACTAAGCCAAGGTCCCTCAGGGAGTCTGTGGCACAGCTGGGAATAAAACGCAGCTCTCCTGCCTTGCATGCCAATGCCTTAACCAGAAGACAATCCTGCCATGCTAAGGCCCCACCATTTGACCCTGCTGGTCATGGTTTATCTGTGATCTGTAAATATAGTAATGATTCCTTGGAGGGAGGATGCATGTTTCTGAGGTAATATTGCTGCCCATGGCTGCAAAATAACAGCAGGGCTGAAAGAGGAGGAGTTGGTAGCAAATAAACTTCCAACAAATAATAGTGCTTTTTTTTTTCCATTTTTATAATCACTGACTGTTCGATATATTAGGTATCGTCTGGCGCCTGAGCACACGTATCCAGCACAGTATGAGGACTGCCTCGCGGCTACCACACACTTTATGAAGACAGCAGAAGACTACGGGGTGGATCCTGCCTGTATTATCATTAGTGGGGACAGTGCTGGGGGCAATCTTGCTGCTGCTGTTTGCCAAACACTAGTGAGTAGACGAGACCTTCCAAAGGTATACGCTCAGGTCTTGATCTATCCATGCCTCCAGGCAATAGACTTCAATTTGCCATCGTATCAGCAAAACTGTGCCATCCCCATGTTGTTCAGGGAACGCACGGCTTTCTACATTCTGCAGTACCTGACGGGGGATGCATCGTTTTTGGAAGATGTCCTGGAGGGTTCCCATATGCCAGTAGATGTAAAATTGAAGTTTAGGAAATGGCTAAGTGCAGACAATATCCCGAAGGAATTTAAGGTCAGAGGGTACAAACCACAGGTGCCTATTGAATGCTCAAAGGAGGTTTATGAGGCAGTTAAAAATTGTTGTGAGCCAGCCTTTTCCCCACTTTTAGCTGACGACGCTGTTGTTCGCCAGCTCCCTGAGTCGTTCATCTTGACCTGTGAGTATGATGTGCTTAGAGATGACGGCCTGTTATACAAGAAGCGATTAGAGGACAGTGGGGTCCCAGTGACCTGGTACCACATGGAGAATGGATTCCATGGAATCATAAGCCTGTTCAGTCTAGGCAGGTTGACATTTCAATCTGGAAAAAAGGGACTGGACAACGTTGTAAACTTTCTAAGACGTTTATAAACACAATCTTCCTAAATACTGTGTCTTGTGTGTCCTCTGGTCTTTATATTTGCCCCAAAGTCTGGGACGAGATCTCTGGGAACAATATTTTATATCACATGATGGGCTGCCGTGACATGGTTTCCATGGCTGCTGAGGATCACGGGCTTGTGTGAAAGTCCCTTCTGTTACCGGTTGGACTGTTGGCTACACACCTACCTATTTTTACTGATTTCTTTGCATGATGCTGCAAGCTATTATCTTTAGAAATATTAATGAATACTATTTGTAATTGATTTTCTGGTTTGATCCATTAAGGCCTGACTGCTAATCCTTCTATGGAGAGAGATGGGGTGTGTGTGTTTGTGTGTAAGGAAAAAATACAAGCCACCTACATCAGAACATTATGATGCAAAGTCTGTCCGCTGCAGGACTTTTGGAGAGCAGCACCAGCATCCAACTTACATCCAGCTGCGGTAGTGAGGTGTTTTTGCGGTGTTTGGTCTTTTGACTTCCTGCAAATTTAAAAGTTCATTATGGATCATGGAATATTTTTCATCTCAGTCCAGATTATTACTTATATTGCATTGAACAAAGATTAGCCAAACATTTGATAAATACATACGGATCTTTTAATTTTGTCCAGTGGGCCACCCCTGTAAATAAAATGAAACATGAAAAAAGATCATTGTGTTCACCAAAGTCATGGTGCCATGAAATAAACATCTTTGCTACATCCCTCTACAGGAACGCCAGAGAGCTTCTGCTCTTCCATTTAACAATACTCCGCTACTTGTGAATAAGATCCAGGGTTGTATTACTATAATCTCATGTTTTTAGGGAACTAAAATTTTCCCTTAGTGTGAAACACACTTGCTGATTTACTTGCACTGTTTTCTCTTTCACTTCCATGATTCAAAGATGATCCCCTTATGGAAAAATTCTGTAGAATCTATTAGAAAATTACCACCTTTTTGGGAACCATCCTATAGAATTTACTTAATTATCTGCCTGCTTTTGAATTCTATAAGACGGTTAAAAAACTCTACGGAAAGGATAACATTTTTTATTCTTTTTTATTTAAAGGTTTCTAGAATAATTGCTACAGAAACCTGCTTAATTTCTGTAGTAATTCTACTGGCTGTATCTCTACTAAATTCTACAGGCATTCCTTAAAGCTAGAACCAGTGTCTTATCCAAATTCCTGCTCCAGTAATGATGTCCTTTCTGCTCTGTCTCTGTAACGTACAGTGCTGATGGATGACTTTTTATTAAAAATACCTTGTGGGGATTGTAAAGGTTCAATTCCACTTCCATCGAAGTGAGTGACAAAACTCCATTTATCTTCAATGCAGCAGGAGCTTCTTAGCCTACCATCCGCTGTTGCTTGGAGTGTGTTTGCATCCATTGACAATCACCATGGAGATAGTAAACAACAGCGATTCCAAGGCAGGGGAGTTCCACACATTAACTGTCTTGCCCTGCACACAGGCAGAGGGAAGCATAGATCCCGTTCTGCCTGCTCTCCGCTGCATGAACAACGGACCACCATTCATACCCCCAGAAGGGAAGGGCAGAGGAGCCATTGATTGTACAGGATTGGAGGGGAAGGGCTGCTGCTGAGACTAAGAAATATGTTTACATCTCAGAGGGATGTGCAGGAATGGTACCTTCCCAGCTGGAAAATAGAACCAAAGTACTCCACTAAAGTGCTCATTGGAAACTGGTTGGAAGAGAGGAAAAGGGTAAGAAGGGGTAAAAGAAAAGAGAGAATGGGAATAAAGAGGGTCAGACCTGATGTTCTGCAGAAGATCACCCACCAAGCTTTAGGGAAGTTTGGATCCAGACCCATCTCAAAACAGGGTCAAAGGCAGAACGTTGGGTGCCTTGACCACAAGGTTCGCCAGCCCGCTTCCATTCGTTCTGAGCAGGAGGTGGCACCCTTCTCTCTCAGCCAATACGAAAGCAATGCCCAAGCATGATGTCAAGGGGTTCTGTGCGGAGGGAGAGGTTCTTACAGCCACCATATAAAGTGGAGGTCCTGACAACTTTGGGCTATTAAAGATCCCCTGACTTTTCTCCCAAGACCAGGTATGTTCATTCCAGTTTTCTGGTTCACGTCCAGTTGTGTAATTAATTTCTGTCTACCTCAGATTCCCCAGTGCTTTCAGGTGGATAGGAGTCTTTGTCTTTGCCCTGCACTACTGTTGGGTACTGTGTAAAATCTGTCTCTTTCCATCCCAGGTGTATTTCAGTGGCGGGTGCAGACAACCCTGTGCTAGCACGTACACTTTGTAACTGCTCTCACCCAACCTTGCATGTGTATATATACCTACCAAACTGAAGTTTCCACTTTGTGCATCCAACGAAGTGGGTTTCTGCCCATGAAAGTGTGTGCCCAGATAAATTTGTTAGCCACAGGACTCTTGCTGTTTTGTTAAAAACAGACTAACACGGCTACCCCGCTGGAACTCAAATTGTATATAGGGCTATAGCCTAGATTGTAAACTCTTTGGGACAGTGACTGTTTCTTAGTCTCTGTTTGTACAGGACATAGTACAATGGGATTCTTGGCTTGGCATTATTATAACTCATAAAAATACCCACCACTGAACTGCAGCCACCTCGGCATGGGAACACAGCAGCTGTTTAACAGCACACATCAACACTGTTCAACAAAGACCTGATTAGTTTTCTCCCCTCACAAACTGTGACAAGTAACACCCTGATCTCTTTATAAAAAGTGCCAGAGGAACTGGAATGACCACAGTTGTTCTGGAACAGCAACTCCAGCTGCACAGCAACCTACACCATGTTGATCTTAATACTGACTGAGACAGAACTGCTTCCTTTTAAAGTCACTAAAACCACTTCTGACAGCCCCCCACAATTTCCTGGAATTGCAACCAAACTCTTACTCAGCCTGATACCACTGACAGGATCACAGCGGGAGGAGATATTTGAAGGGTGTAAGGAATTATTTAGGTTGTTGCACAGCAGTATAAAGTAGGATGAAATAAGAAAGGGAAAATGTAGGCTGCATATCAGGAAACGCTTCATGACAATGAGATGTATTAGAGGGTGGAATCATCTCCCAAGGGAAGTGGAAGAGGTCTTACCACTTGGGATTTTTACAACTAGACAGTTCACAATCCTAGAAGATATACTGTCGGGAACAATCCTGCACTGGGTGGGAGATGGACCAGGGATCAAAGCTGGAAGTTGAGCCTTTCCTTCCAGTAGCTGAGTCTACACTAGGTGAGGAGGTGTGGCAAGAAACCTCTGGTGAGCTTGTCATGTCTGTACAGCACCATAATGTCCACACGTAGCAACCATCCCAAGCTTTTTACAATCTCTGATAGTACTGGTTGATTGCAACACCTGCGACAAGGTCTTGAGCACAGGCCTTCGCAAACAACAAGTGTCTCCCCAGTGCGGACAGGCAGCCATTAGCGTTGGGGCTTTGGGATCCTTTGCAATGAACATTCATTTTTCTTCATTTGTTCTGTTGGTCTTCGGAAGGAGGACATTTCCAAAGGCACACGTGAGTCACCCAACTCAATGGGAGTTTGACGCTTCAGTAGAGTGATCATTAAGGAATTAACTGGATTACCAGAATATTATGGGCTGGAACCATGTTCTACCTGTCCCTTACTTCCTGTTTAGTTAGTATGTGTTTTCTCCCACTCTATAGATACCTGAAAAAGTAACACGATCCCAGCCTGTAGTACTGTCAGTAAAGTGTGTTTCTTGTGCAGTACGTGGTTTCTTTACAGAAGACACATAACTGCACTTTGTGCCTTTGAAAATCTCTCCCAGCACGGAGTAATTTTCCTGAAGACCCAACAACTGGGTCAGTGAGAATAACCGCGATGTGGCAGGTGTCTCCTTTTGGATCTCTTTTAGTTTACAAAAGACATTGGGAAACCCAGCAACAGCACCTATGGGACTGACTTTGTTCGCTTCCCTGACTGCAGAACCGATCAAATAGTGAGGAGAACCATTATGAAGAAACTTGATGTAAGTAAAAAAATGGTCTCAGGGCTTGACGACGCAGACATTTAGTGCATGGCAAACTACAGGGCACCAGCCTTCTGTGAGCTAAATGGCCCCGTGGACCCTCCTACCATGCACTAAAAGCTCCATAGTACGCTTTGCTCTACCGCTGTTTGAAACCGCAGGCTAGAGGGCTGTAGATTTACACTCTGGCTTGCCATGCACTGAGTGGCCATCTAGACAACACCTCAGATTTAAGATGATAAGAGTCAGCACTCAAAACAGGAATGTATTACATTTAAGATGAAAATCCTGCCCAAATGCATGTGTGTATGTACCCAGGGGAAGGTACAGAGTGATAGAGGCCAAGTTAAGGGGCCTCAGAGGCATCCTGCATGCTGGTTCAGGGCAGAATGGCTTGCATAAGAGAGACAATACCTATCCCACAATGCTTCTTGCTGCTCCCCCCAGTTCCTGTTGCTAACCCCAACACGTGCACAGGGGGAATAGGATGTGTTTCCAAATGGGGGGGGGGGGAGAGGGGAGCCTGCACTGCTGCATCACAGATGTGTTCAGGGAAGCGGCTCCTTGCACCCTCTTTCCATCAATGCACCCACATGAAACAGGGAGGATTTTGCCCTAAACGGGGACCAGATCCTCCAAAATGTTAGATTTCTCCCAAAACACCACTTCCTGCAGTGTCTCTTCCTGCACAATGCCCCCCACCCCAGACATCTGGATTATTTCCTCCCACTAGGTGTATGTGTGTGTTAATGCCTCGAAATACTTTAGTGACTCACACACTTTTTGTGTACCCCACTGCACCTGGAAATGCCTGAATGTGTGTGTGCAAATCTGCTAAAAACAAGTGATGCCTGGATGTATACGCACAGTCACTTGATTTGGTTGGGGATGTACCTGTTTTGGAAGTGCAAGTGGGGTTTGTTGGGGCTCGGGTTCTGACCCGTGGGGCACCATCTAACCTAAACGTTTCCAGCATCTATTAAATGCTCTGCCCAGGTACAAGCAATATGGTTGTGTGCACCTCTCATTACAGGGTCTGCCAAAGCAGCATCTGTTTATGCATCACGGGGAACCAAGCAACCGAAATTTAGTAACGCAGTACGATGATCAGTACAACAGACATGCCTATAATCCTGTGTTGCCTCCGCTCCGCAGATGGAATGGACAAAAGCTTGCCTGGCTTCCTGAGAAATCAGATTTCCCCATTTTCGGTACTTTTTAGTATTATCCTGGCAGTTGCTCACAGAGAGGCAGTGTGGTCTAGTGGTCAACACACAAGACTTAGACACTGGAAACCTCACTAAATTCTAATCTCTCTTCTCCAAATGGCTTGCTGTATGCCCTTAGGCAGGTCATTTACCCACTCTGTGCCTCAGTTTGCCCATCTGTAAAATGGAAATAATAATAATACCTACCCACCTTCAAGGAGACTAGTGAAGTTTAGTTAATGGGCCAAACTTTCCTCCCATGTGCAACAGTGCAACTCCCAATGAAAACAAGGCTGGATTTAAATGTCATTCTGCTCACTTTTCTATGCACCAGAAAGTGTGTCTACATACCACTGCTCTCGACAGCTGGACTCAGAACTGCTGAATTGTGTGTCACAGCTCCTATACTGTCAACAGCTAGCAGGGCTTCTCCTTCCATTCAAGCAGTAAAGCTCTCTGGTTTTGGAAGTAGGCGGTCTGTATTCTGTCCTCGCTGTTGTCATGAAGTTCTGAATTAAGCCCATGTGCCCTGCGTAATAGAATCCCAAATGGCCAGGAGTTTGTTTCTATCACTTATGACATTTAATCGTTTTCTGTTCCAGAACCACCCACCAACTATGGCCTTTTTGAGCAACTAATGAAAAAATGGCCCCAAAAAGAGACTGGAATGACGAACAGTGTCTACACGGTTTCTTATGAGAAACCACCTGTTTCTGCTTTTGCCATTCGCCGACGTCCGGTCACAACTTGCCACCTGTCCCCGCAAGATGGGCAGCATCTTCCCCACAACATCAGTGCAAGTCTGGAATGTGACAGAGCACCAGAATGCCACCAAACTCCTGAGCAGCTGGTCGGAGACACGGCAGCCATTGGCGCCATACTGTAGAGTGCTTATTGCAATATTATAACTGCTATTCAAATACAGCACATTGCCCAAACACCACAACTGTTCTGGTCCATGTGCTATTGGCAGAAATGGGAATTAAGTTATACAGAACAGTGGTTATCAACCCTGGGTACATGTACCTCTGGGGGTACACAGAGGTCTTCCAGGGGGTACATCAACTCATCTAGATTTTTGTCTAGTTTTACAACAGGCTAACTAAAAAGCGCTAGCAAAGTAAGTACAAACTAAAATTTCATACAGACAACGACTTCTTTATATTGCTCTATAGACTATACACTGAAATGTAAGTACAATATTTATATTCCAATGGATTTATTTTATAATTATAAGGTAAAAATGAGGAAGTCAGCAATTTTTCAGCAATAGTGTGCTGTGACACTTCGGTATTTTTATGTCTGATTTTGTAAGGAAGTAGTTTTTAAGTGAGGTGAAACTTGGGGATACCCAAGACAAATCAGATCCCTGAAAGTGGTTCCGTAGTCTGGAGAGGTTGGGAGACACATATAGATGGAGTGTTGTCTACTGGTTGGCGCAGAGCACTGGAATGTAGGGTGATTGAGTTACATTCCAAGCTCTGCCTTTGACCAGTGGCGACTCCTCAGGGTGGACTTCGTCCCCCTTACTTGAATCAGACACCTGCATGATCTTTCTGTGCTGCTGTGAATGGCTCTGAGTTCACTTTTGTGCATCAGTTTTGCCTACCCACTTACAAAAGTCACCATTGTCCACTGCCTGTACTGAGCGAGTCACCTTATTCAAGGAGTGGCCCTTCTGTGCCTGTCCCTGGTGGAAAGAAGCAATAAGATATACATTCCATATACAGAGAGAGTACCCTATACATTTATACAAATTATACATGAGGACTGTCATATATGAAGGGGCCCCTTTTTGTATTAGAGTGAATACATGATCTCTCATGAGCGCAATAGATAAAACACATGCTACTTTGATGGCATCTGCCTATTTTACGTATTTTTGTTTTACCTGAGCATTTGTAAAATGGTGTGAGGATTCTTGCCTGCTTCATGGGTTGTGCGTGTGGGTGAGGCTTAGCTGAATAATGGTTTATGAAGTGCTTTGAAGTGATCAGCGTGGACGATGCTATTGCATCAGTGCAAAAAGATCAAAACAGAGGAAGCAACACAGTCCTCTTTAGATCAGGAAGAAATTGGTGTATTTGGCTGTGCTAAAATTAGTTTGCGCTTCATAATGAGTTTGACTCATGCTTACCAGGAATTCTTCTGAGCATTTAGTGGTGAAGTTAAATGATTTGTGTGAATAACAATTAGTCTTTCGGGATAAATGGGATTCGACCAACTCTTAGTCAGACCAGGTTTGACCACATTTTTCTGCAGTCCTTTACACTGTCTATTCAACCTGATGCCTTAAAGCCAGATTGTCCCCTCCTAACTCACAGCTACAAAACTATTGTGTAAGTCAGGGGTGTCAAAGTTATCTGGCCACAAGGGCCATTTAAGACAAAATTGTTCACTTGGTGGGCCGCATGGTAAAAAAAAAATCAAATATATTAAAGAGGCAGCACAGTGGCGCAGCTTTCACGTACTCACTTTTCATACCCGCTTAATTCTCCGGGGGTTGGGAGCACTCAGGCTTGCGGTGCTCTGGTGTGGGGCAGATCGGCGCTGGGGTGGGCCGGCACTGGGGTGTCGTGTGGCCGGCAGCGCTCCAGGGGCTGGAAGCATTGAGGCCGGTGACACTCACAAAAATTAACTTCACGGGCCATATGTGGCCCACGGGCCGTATGTTTGACGCCCCTGATACAAGTGCTTGCCAGTGTGAGTTAGCTGAACAATCAAACCCTGATATTCAGTCGTGCCAATCATCCCATTGCAGGGTAAGGTGTGGCTCATTTTGAATAAAGGGTGCAGAATCTGTTTCTTAGTCTTCACTTGCATTTTGCACTCAAATACAATGATAACTTCTAATGAGAGAAACTTGTTGCAGCTAAACTGTATCTGTTTAGATGGGTCCTTAAACTGGACAGAATACACAAACTAATTTTGTTTCCCTAAACTGATTTACAAAGTTCATATAATTGTGTGCATTGTGGGGTTTGTTTTTTTGTTTGTTTAAAACAAATTCAGTCACTTTTTAAATGAAAAATAAATTAATGCCTCCAGCTCAGTTTTCACGAGCAACCCTACAAAAAATAAACTTAACAGCAGTAAAGAGAAAACCAGAGAGGGAGGGGGAGATTATCTTGACCTCTTTAAAAAGTGTTGATTTCAGCAGGTTTTGGTCATTGGCTATATGGCAATTTCAATATCAAGAAATTTATTGTCATGACAAGTTATTTGGGTGTCTTTGTAAAGTCAGGCACCACTATCTAGGACAGGTTTCACAATGGTGATAGCTTTATTATACAGTGTGTCCATTTCTCACTACTGCTTCATTCAGATTAGGGGACAGGCTGTTACAGATTGTGAAAGAAATATTCAATAATAATAACAAATAATAATAATACAGGGCTGTTTCATTTTATTGATCTAATTTTTTCCAGAGGGTCTGTGTATGTGTGCGTGTTTTTCTCCATTTAATTGTTATCTTCACCTTAGAGATAGGCCATACTGCAAAATCCTAGTGCAGATTTTGAAAGCACCAAGTTCAGGGATATTTGGATCAGCCCCGTACAGAAAAGGAGGTCAGCCTCAACATGAAGATCAAAATATAGGTTTGGAATCCAACTCCTCTTCTTCCTTTGTTTGGGGATGATCAAACTGGGGGTTTTGGAGGTTTACATTTCTGGAGTGGGGAGGGAGACAGAGTTCAATAATAGTTCTTGGTTTGGGAAGGGCGCAAGGAGGGGAATGAAAAGGGCGCTGTACATAGTCCCCAAACTCTTCTACTATCATTTCTTCCAGGAGCATGAGTGGCACACAGAAAGGGAGGGTTCCAGGTTACTACAAGAGATGGGCCCAAGCCACCATGTTTGGGTCTGAATTAAGATCTGGATCTGAAGTCCCCTGAAGTTCAGAGGGGTCCAGATCCTGGATCTAGTGCAGAGCCATTACCTAAGCTCCCACTGAGAAAGCACATTCAGTGTATAAACACTGTGCCACGGTCTCCAGAGCTGGTTACTGGAGTGACTGCAATAGAAAGGCATTGTGCAGCTTGGATGTTACCCTGGAAGGATGCGTGCCTCTCCCTTGGCTTGCCTTTTCTTTTTCTCCAAATGTCACTTGTACCCTGCTCTCTGTGTCTTGCGTCTGAGAAATTGGCAAGGAATCTGCTTTTTCTCAGCCCCCCTTCAAATAGGTATAGACATGTGAGACGGCTGGATACAAGGTGAACCAGGGTTGCTCTCAATACAATATGCAAGCAGACCTTTATGTGCCCTTGGCTGTACTTGGCTTACTAAATGTCCCATGACACGTAGGCGTAGATAAGCTGCAAGGTGAGGCTGCCTGGCCTTAAGTTACTGAACAGAGTAAGCCCAGAAGACATAACAGGAAGGAGCTTTTATGCTGCTGTGTAAGGCACCTTGCTACTGTTTTCAGTTGCTGGTAAGTCTGTGGATGAGCTGCAGACAGACTAATGGCACAATCCAACCTCTGTCGTTCCACAGATGTGCATTTATATCACACTTGCCCCTGAGGACAGATTCTAGTCCATACTGAGGTTCAGTTCAGACACAAGCTGCTAGCCAGCTGGGACCCACCAATGCATTAGCAGAGCGAAATGCTACAATAAGTTTTGCCAAATGCCTGTCTTGAACCCACACCCACTGGGGTTGCAATCAGTTATTTACCCATCCTTGAGCATCCTGTCTTGGGAGGAGCTCATTTATTGCAATGGAATTGTTGCCATTGCTATCGCACATTGTAAAAGTCGAATAGCCCACGAGGGAGGTTTGCCATGCACTGACACACTTTAAAGGCAGTGGTAGTAACTCAGAATGACTGAACGCATTGCAGGCATTTTCTGTGTTACACCTGGCCTGGTGATCTATGCTGTATAACTTCCTCTTGGAGTTTTTCCATGGACATCAGTGGTGATTGGATCATGTTCCTTGTGGATAGCACTGCTAAAACCTCACTCCACATGATGTGCATTGGAGCTACCAGATCCAGAGGGTTGTGTGACACAAACACAGAGCAGATACAGCTGTACTCCAGGTATTCCTGGAGAGTAGCACCTGTCTACCCCACCACCTGCATTGTTTTATTTAATTTATATATATATGCACCTCATCACTCCCTTTTGAATTTCAGCATGAAGTTTAAATTAATAACCTGACTTGACATGATTGTCTCTATCTTGATTGACTTACCAGGGGCTGGTGAAGGATTCTCATTTTGGGTAACAATACTGACAATTCAGAGGGTTTTGCACCTTTTCAGGCATGGGTCTCACAGCACTTTACAAACATACATAAGGATGCAGAAGTAGTCCCATGAAACACCACAAAACCACTTTTCGCGATTTTATTGTGAGTCCCATCATACTTGGTATTTTTTAAAGCCCCAGCTCCTGGAGTCATGTGACCACCCGAGAGTCTGAGCTTTCATTTTAAAAAATATTATGTTTCTAGCCCTCATGTTACTGGCAAAAAGCTTGAAAATGTGATGCCCAAGGGCTCAAAAAACATCAAACATTAAATAATCTCAAATTTCTTGGAACCTGCCTCATGTTTTTTAAATGTTGAGGCTGGCAATACTGGAATTTCCAGGAGACAATGGGTGTATTCAGGCACTTAAAGTTAAGTCTGTGCCCAAGTCTTTGCAAGATCAAGGCCTTAGGACAACATGATTGGTGCTAAGATCTGGACTGGGCCTTTGCACAGGGCTGAATTTTACCCATTATAATGTAAAGTGTTGTTTTTCCAGATTGAACACGATTTTCAAATTCAGATCAATTTCTGAGCCAACTGACTGATTGCTACGTGGATGTTTTAGTCCCTTCTGTGTAGAGCAATGGTGACATCTGTTGGCTACTGGTGCATATCGGCTAAACAATGTGAGCATGCCATGGTATTCCAGAGCCATACACAAGAGAGGCGGGCACAGCACAAGTCATGCATCCAGGATGAGACTGCAGCATTGCTAACGAAATCCCTCTGAGCCAGCACAGTCTTGATAAATACATGAAGCATTAAGTGTCCTACTTTTCAGAGGCCCAGGACTATCAAACCAGGACAATTTTAAAGAATGAGAATTAATATATAAGTCTGAGATTTCAGTGGTCATTGAAGAACACCAAGCAAGACACTGCACCATAAAAGAATTAGAAAGAAAACTTTAAAAGGAATCCAAAATAATTAGTCCCTTTCAAAGGAACGAAACAAGCTAGATCTGGGATTCCTATATCCACAGTCGAAAGTTGACCTGTAACTCCAGTAGCGCAAGCTATAGGTCACACGTGTGTAACTCCGCTTAATGATGACGTGAGTTAGGCGTGCATCTCAACAGCTAAACTGACCCCATGTATTCCAAATGCAGGTTAGACTTGCATGCAAATGTATGCTGCATTAGCACTGTCCTCCCTGTTTGCTTGGAAATCTGGACCTCAATCATTTATAAATATTAAACATTTATGATGAATGAAACATTTCTGATTCTTAGCTGTGGTGTATAGAAAACCAAAGCTCACATATGGGGAGCAACGTCCAGCTTGGGAATCATCAAAACACATAAGCAGAGTCCGATGACACGTGCATGAAGAAATTCATTCCAAACCTCTGAGTAGAGAGGGCTGGGCTCCCTGCTGCACAGGGCTGAGCTCGGGCAATAATTGAGTCTTGTAAAATTAGAATGTCTAACCAGCAAACTCAAAAGAACCAAAGCATGCTGGCAGACTGGATGTGACGTCTCTTCAAAGTAACCCGCTTACAAGTAAAATATGCAAAAGACCTATAAGGAGGTGCTGGCTGCAGTTGGTACTAGCCAGTAGCCAAGTATTTGCTTTTACAATATAAGTCAATTTGCTGCAAATTTTCAGCCTCTCTCTTTTCACTTTAGCAATGCAAACACCATATATGTGCCACTGGTCTATAACTGGAGCTTTATATAGAGCGTCAAGATTCCAGCCCTGTGCTGAATTCATTCCACGAAAGAGGCAGAGTCAGGATTTTAACAGGTGGCCCAATTCTGCCTTCCTCAGTCATGATGATTGCAACGGGAAAGATTCGCATTGGCTTCATTCAGCTTTGGATCAGGCCCTACAGTGGTACCCGATGTCAGTAAAGGACGCAGGATCAGGCTATGCCGAGCAGCTCACAGCAAACGTTGGATGAACTCTCAATGATCTCTTCCCCATTCCTCAGAGTTCAAATAATCTACGACGCAATATTCCAGAGAACACAGTACTGAGAAGCCAGTGACTTTTTTTTTGCTGTGATACAGTAGGAGTGACCTATATCGAGACAATTCCAAGCAGTTCCAAAGGACATGAAGGAGATTCTCAGCTGAATGCAGGGCTGCTGCTATCACCTGTCAGCGCAGCAGCTTTCCCTCTTTCTCCATTACCCCCGTGTTCAGTAAAGTTCTCTTGCAATTTTAGGCCCTGATCCTGCTAACTTTTATGCATGCAAGTAGTTCTGTGCACACAAGTGAAGTTAAGTATGTGCATAAGAGTTTGCAGGGCCAGGAACTTATATTACAGCTGTAATAAATGGGTTGAGGTAGGACAGGCACATATAAAAAGACATAATGGAATCCTACCCCTCTAATTAACATACCCTTATCTTTCATGCTATGGCGAAAACAGTGATAGTATATCTAGTAGTCTTTGGTTTCTATTCTGTTGGAGAACAAAACCCTTAAGTCATTATTAAACACATCTCCTCACCTTGCTGAGTGTAACACAATTAACCATCTCACTCTCATGCTTCCAGACATTGAAAAGACTATATTAATTCAATAGTAGAAAGTTACAGATGATATAATTTTGTCATTGCTCTTTCAGCAGGTAAATGCAACTAATATTTTGACAAATGACATGGAAAAAAGGGTGACATAAGAAATCTCAAAAAAGGAATTTCAAGGCATTCAATGTGTAAATGGACAGGACAGTCTGGAGATAATGTTAGATTTCAATAAAGTCCAAACTCTATTAGGAAAAATGCCTCCTCCTCCCCCTTCTTGGACTACAGAGGCCCGATTGCTACCCCACTTAGCTGCCTCTTCACCCCCAACAAGCCATAGCTGCATCCCCATTCCCCAGAAATATGGTGGAAAGGGGCTAGTTTCATGTAGCTCAGGCAGACATTAGAAAAACAGATGGTAGCATTATTCAAGATCAAAGCGCTGCGGGTGTGCAATAAGACTACTGCTGTGTCCGGGCCATTCCTGCAGGGTGCTGCTGGATATTTAATTGGGGGGAGCATTTAAAAAGAAAATTGCAACAATAAATCCTACACACACTGTTAAAAAAAGATTAACATAGGGCCCGATTGTGCTAGGAAGGCACAGTCCTGAGTGGGAAGGAGAAGGTAAGCAGCTTCCCTGAATTCTTGGGCCGCCTCTCAAAGGAGTGCAGCTTGCAGTGCTGACGCAGGGTGGGGATGTTGCCTCTCCTGAAGGGGCAGGAGGGGAGGTATACCAGCAGACATAACGGCTGCAACTGCAGACAGCTCCTGCGCAAAGGCATACAGGAGCAGAGGGCTCCCTGCATCCTGCGTGCAACAACTGGCTGCAATCCGGTTTATAATGGGTCTCCTCCCCATTTATTTTATCACAGCTTCGCTAGATGTGTTTCCCTAGTAAATCTCACTCCCTTTGGAATGCCATTCCTCATTACAGAAGGACAATGGAGCTTTGCACAGTGAAATCAGGCTCACTCTGGAACCTCTGTGACACCAGAGGGACGTGCAGATAGTGAGGACTGATACACGCCTTTCAGAGCTAGCACATTTCTTGCCTCGAAGGAGACTGGTGTCAGCCCAGATGAGCTGTGCAAACAAGAAGCTGGATTCTTTGGACTGGGACTCTCAGGGAGAGTGGGAGCTGACCAGGGAACTATGAGGCAGGCGGGCTGTCACAGCAATAACAGGGATTGTGCATGTGCCATCTGGGAGGTTAATGTGGTTAAGGAGAAAAAGGGACAGGATTTGAAGGAGAAGCCCAAAGAGAAACAAGCAATTGACAGGAGGTTGTTAGCATGGCCGGGAAGTCTCCTTTTGGAAGTTATAAATATTCCTTGTCAGTCTCTGAAAAAAGCATCCGAAGGCGTATTTGCTATTAAACAGTGTCTCTAGTCTGAACACTGCCCCCACCTTAATAGGACACACAGTCAGCCAGATTCTGCCCTCAAAATGTGCACATGTGACTCCCACTGACTTTTGTGTCTGAGCAATGTCTCCACGCACATGCATCCAGGGAGCCTGACGCTGCGTCCACCAGGGCAATAGCAAAGCTTCCTTTGACTTCAGTATGTCTGAAAAATAAGGCCACTTATTTAGCTGGATTTAGATGACTAACTTTAGGCACCCCATCTTTGGCAGCGTTGTCCGATATATTTAAATAAATATAATGTTCTCCTCCCTTCAGACTACAAAACTTTAATTGTTAACATGAAAAGAGTATTTTAAAAAGTCATTTTTCTTTTCCTATGGAGCAACAGGGATGGACAGTCTAACCAGCCTGATCAGTTTCACTGTGTATCTAGTCACTTTCACTACTGGCACATTGACACAATCCAGGCATGTGGAGATGACAGGTTTGGGGCCAGGGGGTTGTGAGCTGAGATTCTAGCACTGCAGTAGCACATCTTGTCATTCCTCCTCCCACTCTTTTTTTTTTGGGGTGGGGGTTTAAATAAAAGTTAGTTTTTGGAGCTCATGGACTAGAGGTTGCCCCTTCTCAGTATCTCTTCACATCAGCATAATTAAGCTCCCGTAAAGGCTTTAGTAAACGTAACATGCACCCTGAACACACTGTGCAACCTTTACTGAAATGGGTGAGCACTCGCATAAGTAGCCCCCTTTAAATCAGTGGGATTTCAATCATTTCAAAGGAGCCAGCTTGCCATTTTGTGAGACAGAGTTGATGCTGCATGTTACAAAGGAGAGACACA
This sequence comes from Emydura macquarii macquarii, assembly GCF_026122565.2. NCBI lineage: Eukaryota > Metazoa > Chordata > Testudines > Chelidae > Emydura > Emydura macquarii. The sequence continues at coordinate 47,587,553 of NW_027132905.1, forward strand.
CTGTGCTCTCTCCCTCTCATTTTGGCTTTACTTTGGTTCTTTCTTGTTTTCCTTCACTCTAAAACAAGAGCCACACAGACTGAAAAGGATAAATGCATGGAAAACATATCACAAAGGAACAACTTGGGGATATTGAGGAATTGCTGTAAAATAGACCTTTAAAATGTACATGTATTCCTGTACATAACATGCTGGGCAAGTGTGATCATGTCTGATCTGATCAACACGGAGCATTAGAGCCCACTACTTACACCAGGTCGTGGTGCTATTCTTTCAGATCATGTGGTAGAGGCTTATGATTTTGGTGCTGAAGATCTTCGATTTTATTCTCCACTGACCCTGGGTATGGGGGTGGTTGATATATATAAGTAACATACCGGATGACTGGGGCCAATACTATTTGTTGTGAAGCAAAGTCTCTAGTTGTGTTCACCATATAGGATAACTTTTCTTTATTATCAGTCATTTTTACTATTTCTACTGCCGTTGCTCCTAAGGTCCCCACCCTCACCGTGCGAGGTGGTGTACAAACACCGCAAGGGCAGACCCTGGGTCAGAAAGCTCCCAATCTGGGATGGCCTACATACGCTGACAGTGTTTTAAAAATACCTTTTGGTCAAGCCAGCCCAGTCTCTCAAATAAGAAGCGTGGACTGGCAGCCTCAACGTGTACTTAGCTGCTACAGAGCTCTTCTTGTCCATTGGGTCGTTAGGGCTGGTGCTTCAGACGATATTCTGGGTCTACCTTACAGTGCTGCAGATTTGGTCGAGTGGGTTTGGAGGACGGCCAGGTAAATATTACAAGCTGCGCGTCTTTCACAGCTGATTTAGTATGTGCTTAATTTAAAGGTAGCATGGACCAGATGGTGGCTTTTAAAAGTCATTGGCCTGATTTAGCCTAGAAAATGGCACCGATGTCTCCCTCAATATAAGCAATGGTCATTTCATCTAAGCTGCACTGATCCTTGGGTCTGATATTTGCAGGGATTAGTGCTATGTCAATGTCCATGCAGGATACACTGAAGAGAAAGCTCTTAAACAGTGCAAGAACAATTTTCCCTTTTCTCACAAACCCCGCGTTTATTTCAGCATCCAACCTCAGGCTGATTAGGAATGAGTCATTATGGGTGATGATCTAAACAGGGAGCTGTACTGCATTCAGTATCTGCTGCCTTTGCTAAAGCACAATGTGCTCTCACAGGGACACCAGCAGAATTCCTGGAAAAGCCCCAGCATCAGGAGTACAAGCAAGCACTGAGGGGATCCAGCTTGCATAAACACTGTTGCCGACAGAGACTCCTCTTACGGAAGCAGAAAAGCAAACCAGACTTGGTGTTGACAGCTAGCAGCGTTCTCTCAGCATCCACTAATGGAAATACAGGACCTGGGGTCTGGAACTGGGAGCTCTAGGGTTGACCAGATAGTGTGAAAAGTCGGGATGACGGTGAGGGTAATAGGCACCTATATAAGACAAAGACCCAAATATCGGGACTGTCCCTATAAAATCAGGACATATGGTCACCCTAGGCTGCTCAGACAGCAAGTTTGTGGTATTCTTCGAAACATAATCTCCCAAAGATAGGTCTTGAGGTGTGAATGGATCTAAGGTGGTCACAAAAGAGGGGAATTTTTCCTAATGCATGAGTGGAACCCTCTATAACTCTAAGTAGGGGTGGGCCTTGCCATGGAGGAGGCAGGCATTAAGGTCCAGTTCCTCAATGGTATTTAGGTGCCTAACTCCCATTGATTTCAAAGACCATTTGAGTCAATGGGAATCTTTCCATTGCTTTCAATGGGCTTTGGGTGACGCCCTAAAAAAAGGAGCAACATTATGTACACCAGGCTGTGCAATTTTTAATTTCCCGTGGGAGGGCAACACTTCATGTAGCGCTGCCTGGCTACATATGTTCTTTGTTACAGCTGGTATTATCCCACTCACACCGCCTAACAGCACCCACTCTGGGGAACATTGTCTAGTGGTTAGAGCAGCAGCTCGCAAGGCAGGCTACCCGGGTTGTATTTCTAGCTCCACCACCAGGGTGGGTTGAGATCGAGTATTTTGGTGCTACGCCCAGTTCCACCCATTCAACAGCGTAACAGGGTGAACGAAGGAGGGAAAAAAACGACCCTTTCACTTGAAGGGAAACATGGGTTCAGAAATACAAAGTAGTGGTTCTCGCTGTCAGAAGTTTTCAGAGCTGACAAAGGCCAGCCTGAGAAGACCACAAACAATATGTCCCAGTGCAGGCCCCATCTGGACCACTGGACGTCAGAACTACCTACAGCTCCTAGCCCATGTGAAACCCAACCTTATAATTGTATGTCTTATTTAAGGACTGCATCTTGTAAGGCTGGTGCATGGAAAGTACCCTGTGTCTTCACCCCAGCCTAGCAACACGAGCATTGGAGGTGGGAGAATTTGTGACAACTGGGCCTACAATTTCACCCTAATTGTGAGCTTGTTGGTGGACAAAATAGTGAGCGACTGGGCTGTTCCACCCGCCGTTCCCTTGTGAGAGCTTTAAAGAAAGATTTTGGGGAGAAAAAATGTCTCCAAGAGCAAAACTCACCATCATGGCTGCCACCCCCACCCTCTCCTAGGTCTCATTCATCCCAATCCCGTGACATCCTGACCAAAGAGAGGGAGCCAGATGACATCACCATCTCCAGCGGTTGAAACCTGAACACCGCCTGGGATGTGAGACTCTTTCTCCAACACCCCACATGTGCTGTTCCTTCCGCACCTTATTTCTTCTCTTTCCTATCCCTCTCCTTTTCCCTTCTGTCTAATAACGGTCTAGCTGAGCCTGCCAAGATTGCATATGTTGCAACACCTCTGGAGTCCTGTGAGCAGAAAGAGGCAGCTAAAAGCCCGACGATGATACAAATTTGCCAGGTCTCAGAGTGCTGGCCCTGCTTTTCCACCATCAACATCAACACAGAGACAGAAGCTGTATTTTCTCTCTCTGGTGTTCTTTTCTCTGCCCTTTCATGTGTTTGTCTTCGTCGAAATGGGATCAAACCTTAACTATAACCACAACTCCAGCCCATCTCTTTTCCTCCAAAGGGCCGCTATTACCATCTAAAAGACTGTCCATCAATGGGATTCCCCCCTCCCCCTGCCCTCCTGCCTCCCCGCTGCCCCCCAAAGGGACAGGGAACAAGGGACCTGTTAAAATGAAAAGCCTTATTTAATACACCACATCCCATTTTTCCTTCTTTTCTTTATCTCCAATAAAAGGTTTAAGACGACTCTGTATACCAAACTTCAAATCTTGCTTAACATGCTTTAATAGTGGACAGTGAGTGGGTTGTGTTTGGCTTAGATAGTTCATCTAAAGCAGTGCAACAGAGAAGAGAGGACATATGAAGCGCCAGGACAGTTAGACCTAGAACAATAGAGCACCAGAGTAGTTGCGGTAGGTCAAGAAATAGCATAGAGAAGTAGGTGTGTGTGTGAGCAAGAGGGAAAACAGAGCAGAAGTAGAGCTTCAGAGGAGGATGGGGGCAGGGAAGGGTGGAGAGACAGCAGCAACTAAACAACCAGGAATGAGGATAATAATGGGTCTAGATAAAAAATACTGATAGGCTTCCAGGGAGGCTCTGGTATCATTTCGTTGGGCTTAGTAGTGTCATTGGTGGGCGGGTGTGTGGGAAGGCTTGCAACTCAAGGAGGTGTATTCTGTTTCCTTTAGATAGCTTGTAGAACCCACCCCTGACATAAGAAAAACACCATTAGCTAAGATAGGGAAGTAGGCTTCATTTCACAGTATCGAAGGGAAAGCAAGATTCGGGAGGGCGGGTCTGCTGGAGAGAGGTCACTGGACAGGGCTCCTATTGGCCAATGTCCCCTTCTTCCACCATTGCCAACACGTGTAGTGGGGCCTCATGGCATTTACCAGGTAATGAGGACCTGCCACGCAGCCTTGGAGGAAGGAAGAAAGGCAGCCGGATTAACTTGAGGTTGGCAAGTTGTTTCCTGTTTTTTCACTTATGGCAGGGCCAGTCACACCGGTCTCAGCGTGTTGCCATGTTAAAAAGAATTCATTTAAAAGCTGCTAGGTTTGCCCTGCATCTAGAAAAATATGTTATTTTCCAGTCTAATAAACTTGATTAAACTTGGGACACGCTGAATACGCATCCACCCATCTTGTCCTAGCTCAGGGCATAAGCAGATGGACTCTGGGCTCCACAGTTGTCAAATGAGATTCATAAGCCAATGAGTGCTACATTCCCTTTAAAAAATATCCGAGCGCTTATTCCATCTTGGCAGCGTGATGGCCCATTATTTTAGATTTTTGGTGCCATCTCGAGTCTCGCGGGCATTTTTGACATTCCCCCCCCACCCCCCACATAAAGAGGGCTGATATTTTTGTGTTTGTTTTGTTTTAAGCTTGAACTTTTAACACATTGGAGCCGTCACCAGCTCCCTGGGAGACGCTATTTTGATTTTGCTCATTAGCAGCTGTGAAAGAGAAAAATAACGCGTCTCTCATTTGGTATTAATTAGAACATATTTTTGCCTGTGGCAGTTTCCTGATCGCAGGATGTACGTGCTGCAGACTGAGCTGCCTTTGCAAATCTTCCCCTATAAATAGAAAATAGTGAGCCCTGTTGCTACAGAATGACCAGCGTGCAGAAAAGAAGCCTGTTAATCAGGGTAATGGGCACGGACTCATAACACTGCCTAAAGAACCAAGCAGAATACTTTATTATATACTAATATTTTATATGGAAAAAAATATGGTCAAGTGGCTAAAGAATGGGACTTGTAATCAGAACTCTGCTACTGACAATTCTGGAAAATCACCTTGACTCTCTGTATGTTTACACCTGGAGCTGAGGGGGTGATGCCCCCTCAAGCAGACATCCGCTTGCAAGCTCTGATCCATCTCCTGTGCTAAAAATAGAGGGTAGCCAGGGCAGCGTGAGCAGCAGGCGGCCCCGAATACACACGTAGCATCTTGGATAGGAGTGTATTCAGGCAGCCAGCACTGTTTTAGCATGCCAGCTCAGTCACAGCTAATGTGGGTACCTTTCCTCAAGCTGGGAATCACACCTCCAGCTTGAAGTATAGACCTGCCCTTCGTTTAACCATTGATAAAGGGCCCAATCCTCCCTTCTATGACATCAGTGGGAGCAGGCATACTAATATGGGCTCAATGCCTCCAGCACGTGTGGCATAGATGTGATGAAAGGGTTAAGTAGTCAAGGCTTAAAACATGTTTGATCTCTGCCTGAAAATGCAAGATATTATTCCTGTTTACAGAACTACATTGCAACTTATTTTGGGCTAGATTCTGCCACCTTTCATAGTACCTTATTGACTTCCCTACTCATAGAGAAAGTACTGTCCAAGGCAGGCAAGACCCATTCATAGTACCTTACCAACATGTTTGATTCCTCGATTGTGTGCTCAGTGGGTACTGTTATGTGTCTATACTGCACATAGCACAAGAGGCCTTTGCGCCTTGATTGAGGTTCCTAGGCCATACTGTAGTAGCAATAAACAATAATAATAATAATAATACACCACATTTGTATGGCACCTTTCATCCCCAGCGATTGCAAAGTGCTTTTCAATCCTGTAAAAATGCAGCCTCCTCTGGGGTGGAGCGCTGAGTTTAAATAAATAAATTAAAAAAAGTGGCCAGCAACAACACGCCAGGTAGTAAGAAAGAAGATTTGAATCAGTTGAAACCGCAGAGGGAATTGAGGGAACTAAGTATTACCCAAATTGGCACCTGGCCACAAAATACTACGGTTAATCTCCAGCCTCTTCCAGAGAGTGCAATGGTACTTTCAGATCCACAACTGATCAGGATCAGGCAATTTTCTGCCTGTGCCCCCCTCATCAGCAGGCCTGAGTGGGGACATTATCTGCCTGTACAGCAGTTTCCAGGTTACCATGAGGTGAAGCTCTACTGCTTGTCTACAACACAGTTCAGAACCAAGAAATGGAACGTATGGGGCAAGAGAGAGTCTCTCTGAATTCACTTGTTGGTAATTCTTTGCTCTTCAGCGAAGAATGGGGGCAGGGAGTGGGATTTAAATAGTGATGCTTTGTAGGCAAATCTATTCTTGTGACACACATGAAAATAATGAAGTCACCCCTCGCCTGGCAGAGCCAGGCCACGATGTGTGAAGGACATCTTCAAAATAAATGAGTTACCAGGCATGAGAATCACAGAGGTCACAATTTAGGAAACCATCCCTAGTCAGGATGCATGTTCATTGAAGTCAGTGGGCCTTAAGCACATGCTTAAAGTTCAAGTATGTGCTTAAATGCTTTCCTGAGTAGCGTTCAGAATCACCAAGGGCAGGAAGTAAGTTGTACAAATAGACGCCTCAGTGTTCATTGTGGTGGTGCCATTTGTGGGGTGAATAGTTGTTCTCTAGAAACCAGATTGAACACATCAACTCATTTCACCCAGGCCACCAAAGCAATGGTGTTTTGCCAAAAGAAATGATTCACCTTGTTTCGGGGGGAAAATTGGTTATCTGGCACAGATGGCTTATGTAAGATTATCTCAATTCAGTGTAATTAAAGATAACCAATGTGTGGGAAATGTTCACCCTGAACAGAGACACTCATTGGAGAGTGCTTGGGCAAAATGCAGGTTCAAAACACCTTTTCCCAAGCCAGCACCATTTACAACTGTGGCAGTGTGCAGTGGACATTGCATGTTCCCCAGAGACAATGGTATTTAATTGAAGAGTAGGTTTGGCCACCATAGTGGTTTTATGGCAGAAATAAGGGAGTCCAGTTACCTGGGCTTCATAACACCCTGAAATGGGCACAGAAAATATGACAAAATGAAATGTTAGTAAATAGTAATTGAATAAAATTGAGTGCAAAGCAATGGAGGTGGCTGTAACGCAGAACTGTGTGGGGAGAGACAGAAAGGCCATTTACAGGCTTCAGAATCAGCAGGTCACAAAATGTCAAATCTACATCAACCTCTGTACCTTCTGCTTGTGTTCTGAGAGGTGATGAACAAATACGCCCGCGGGTAACATGGTTACATCTGAGCAATGGTGTCTGTACACGTGACGGCGTTCAAGAGAAGGCGTTCAAATGCCAGCTACAGCTGATATGCACCTCGGGAAATACCGAAGAGGCTTTCTTTGGAATTTGTCATACAATGCAACCCTACCCGCCATGACCTGCTGTAATGCGACATGTTTGCTTAAACAAAGGTGGAAGAGGCTAATGGAGTAAAGTAGCAGATACTTAGCAACTGCATTCAATGAGCAGCAGAGGAGCTGCGAGCGCTGCAGGTGCTTATTTTTTGTCCGTTACACATGAACACGTCCACCACCAAACTCTCTTGCCTCAGTAACCCAGGGCTTGAAAGGAGCCGGGATCAGGGAGGCCAGGGAATAATAATCATGTTTTATATTTCGAGAGCATCTTTCACACGGCAACAACCCAAAGTGGTTTATAAACTCACATTCACCCTGGACATATTTATTCTGTATCACTTTTGGGTGGATCATTTTAACAGCACCCAGATACACTGCTCAGCAGATAGTGGAGACTACCATATCCATGGATTTAAGGAGTCAGAATATAATGGTTTGAACTGGAATTTAGCCAGGCTAGTGCTAACCCCATCTCTCAAGTAAAGTACAACAAACTCTTTAATTTCTGCAAGCCACCTAGACATTGCTTATATGTCTCATCTAAGAGATGGTGGGAGAGTATGAATTCATTTAGCTCAGGTAAGAAACTCCAGTCTGGGGATTTACCTGCGGCTATCACAAGGGAAAAGCAGCAATGCCTAGAAGGAGGAGGAAATTACTATAACTATTATTTATATAATAAAATATAAAACCACCTACACCACAATGCTAGACACATGCCTAATGACCAAGTGCAGGGTCTTACTGCTGTAAACCCGCCTGCAGTTAGTTACCTTCACTTGTTGCATCACATCTAAAATGAGACTGAAAGTGAGATCTTGGGGGCAGGGACCGTCTCTTTCCAGTTCTATATTCTATAAAGTGCCCCGCACACTGTTGGGCGCGGGCAATAGCTCAACATGTGGTGTGTTACTGCTACTCCTTATTTTGCAAAACGTGCTTCTGTTGCTGTCCCTTGAATTGTTTATTTCTTCTGCCTGTTTCATGCTTGTCATAATTTTAGGTGCAGAGCGTCCGAGGGCAGGGACTGTCTTGGTAACTTGTTGGAACAGTGTCTAGCATAATGAGGCCCTGGCCCTGGATTGGGACTTCTTGAGGCTATTGAAGTAATAAAATAACCACAATCACAATAATCATAGTAAATTGTGCATAAATATCAGATGGGCAGAGGGCTTCTAGGCGGGAGAGGGCCTCAGTTTGTTGGCTTCTTTGGAATAATTCTTTAGCAAACACTTTCCATATGTCAGCACCAAGGCTCAAAGAAGATTGGAAATTTTTGCCGGTGCCTAATGGGTTCTAGTTTTCCCTGCAGAGAAGAAAAATGCCAGGATGGAATTTAGGCATGCCAAGGTATTTTATAAGTTGGGAAGCTCCAAAGCTTTCTGGAGTAAAGATATTCTTGATAGTCAATGAGTAAACATTACCATCTCTGGCATTGAGCCTCCTTCTACCCTGGCAATGCACGAGCTCTTCTGAAAGTCACTCTGTAATCAAATGTCCTGGGCTTTCATAATAGCAATTTGCCACACTCTCAGAAATAGGCTTATCCTGCTGCTATCACTGGTACCATGTGAATATCACTCGGTCTGTTGTGCCCTTCAGATGAAAGCCGGAGCTCAGAGCCTGTGTGTGTGAAAGAGAGAGTTAAAGGACATTAACCCTTTGTCTTTCAAAGAGCTGTGACTGACTCTTTTCTCCTTCAAACATTGCTAGCAAGACCCCTCTCAGTGCCCCTATCTGAAATAGGATGACCAGACATCTGGATATTTTTGCGACTGTCCTGATATTAAGGGCTTTGTCTTATATATGTAGCTGGGCCCTCCCCCCAAAAAAAAGATATCCCAGTTTTTCACACTTGCTATCTGGCCACCCTAACCCGAAATGACTATCATGTGGTTTCACTACATTAAGCGTATAGTTTTATTATATCCTATCATGTAATCTGCCAATTCTGAATGTCTGGCTGGGTTGAAGACAAAAGGGTAGCACATGCATAACAGAGGGCCTAATTTGGCTTGCAGAACCTTTCTCTATTCTGCCGATAATGTGGGAAGCGGGGGAGAAAACAGCTTCACCCTCCGATTCCAGGCTAAGTTTGCAGAGTTGTCAGCTTGGGGGAAAAAAAAAAACAAACCCTTCTCCTTGTAAACACAGCACATTTGGTATAAGGTTTGAGAGGCAATAAAGATGAAACTTCACAATCCTATGGTTTTCATCGGGAACTGCACTTCCAACATTACACAGTGAAATGTGCAGTCTTTTCATACATGATGGTGGATGCAAAAGCACAGACATGGTCAAGTTTGCTTAATGACATTAGGCAAGTTTTGAATAGTATATTACATATAACTGGCAATTTGTTTGGCCATCACCCATCCTCCGGCTTCTTGGCTATTACATTTAAGCATTAATATCTGACCGCAACCATAATCCCAGCACTGATTCAATGACTTTATAGGTACAATTAAATACAGTTACAAGCCATTTCTAATTTCCTTGGGGGGAAAACAACTCCTAGGATGGTTGCTGGTCGTGTTACATGAACAATCAGCCTGAAATGTAATTCCAGGCCCTTTCGCAGAAATTATTCATAATGAGCTCTCTGCTAAGGTGTAACATTACTTCCTGTTCCCTCTGACTGACACAGGAAGTCTGGCCTGCCAATGGCAGCCTACCGTGGTTGTTATAGAGATGCCTTCAGCTAGGTTGTCCAATTCCTCCTGATCCTGGGGTTAATTTAATTCAAAGAAATGTGTGCCAGGACAGAGGTCTTTGGTTGTGTCAACATGTCTTTAGAAATGCATTAACAAGTTGCTCCACATGTATAATTAATAGAGAGGAAGGAACCCTAGACCGTCAGAGAACTCTGGCTCCACCCCAGCTTCTGTAGACCTTCTTTTCTCTTTTATGTTGCTTCTCAGAATGTGGGTTTAGTATATTCTCAGGGTTTAGTATATTACCGAGCGACAGGAAGAACGTAGACGTGAACAAAGATATGATGCACTTTCTATGGGGCTAAAGAGAGATGATTAAACTATTTTGCCCCGCAGTAAAAGAGCATGTTTTACACAGCCAGCTCAATGTGCTTCACAAAGTGTAATTAAAAATTAAGCCTCACTACACCCATGCCAGGTAGGTAAGCTGTATCATATCCACTGTGCAGACGGTTAAAATGTAGCATAGAAAGATTAAATGATGTGCCCAGCGTCCTACAAGAATTCAGCAGCAATGCTGGGAATAGAACCCAGGAATCCCAGCCCCTACTCTGGTGCTATGATTATTAGGCTACAATAGAGAATGAGAGTTATTCTCTGTTGCCTTGGGAAAATGACTGCTACAGGGGATTCAGGGGACCGGTATTTGGATATGGCGTCTTTCACCATTGATGGTTACTGGTGGGTGGATGGGATAGCTCTTGGGATTGGACTGGGAGATAGTCACTGGCCTAGATCAGTACGGACCAAATGTCCTTATTCTCTGCCTGCAATATACCAATGCAGTGGAGGGAGAGAGGACTTCTCCCTCCACAGCTGTCAATCTGGCATCTTTGAAAATAGATTTCAAAGGTTCCTGCTTGCTGGTGCCGCAGTAAAATATCCAGACCTTGATGCAGCAAAGGCCTTAAGAACATGCTTTACTTTAAGCTGCACTTAAGTTCATCTCTATTCAGTAAAGCACTTAAAGGTAAGCATGTGCTTCAAGGTAAGCATGTGTTGTTGACTTGGGGACTTCAGGGAGCAATGTCTAGCTCAGAGAAGCTCAGCAGCACAGCGTGTGCGATACTCTCTCACTTAGAGAGAAGGAGACTCCCCTTTTCTTAGTCCCCCTGCCACAGCTGCCATCTATAGACTACTAGAAAGAGTCTAATTTGAGACTGGGGGCTTGTCTTCCCGTATAGCGCTACCGTGTCGCAGCTGCACAGCTGCGTTAGTGAAGACACTACACCTCCACCCAGCTTTGTCCTGCCAGGATGGATAAATGACCATCTTAACCCGATGCCAGAGGAGGCTGATGAGGAGGACTTGGGACTTGGTGGGGCTATAGATGGGGAGTGCATAGAGGAGCAGGTGCATAAGGGAAGGGGCTGCAACCTGCTACACGGCAGGTAGGCATGTTCCAGGGTCTCCTTCTTGCTGCAGATGGGAGATGTGTTGGGGGCGTCAGAGCACTGTGCTTAGAACCACAGCCCGGGAGATTGAAGTTCTGCTTGCATCCGTCCAGAGCACAGGTATGGCGTGGGCAGCAGAACAGCAAAGTTTCCCCACATGAATAAAGAAGATCTGAATAACTCACACCTCCTTAGAAGGATCCCAGGACAGTAACAATAAGTTCCTGGTTCAACGTCCATTGAAGTTAATAGGAATCTCTCCATAGATTTCAGGCTTTGGAATAGGCCCTAAAGGAGGGAATGAATGGTGGTCAAGTGATCCAAACAGAGAAAATGGAAGTCAGGACTCCTGGACTTATTCCCAGCTCAGTCATGGTCTTGCTGGGAGACCTTGGGTGGGAGACAGGAATAGTTTTGTGCCTCAGTGTTTTTAGTTCTAAAAGTGAGAGTGAGATGTGTCTACTCCATAGGGGTATTGTAAAGCTTTCGTAGCTAGGGCCAGGTCTTCCTTCCTTACACACATGAATCCACCTGTGTGAGTGAAAGGAGCAAGATTTGGTCCTGCGTTTGCAAATGATATTGAGACCCTGAGATGAAAAGTGTTTTGTCAATTCAAAGCACACACAATAATGATAAAATCATTTTATAAAGATATACACAGTGCATTTTACTAACAGTTTCCAGCCCTCATAGCCCCCCCCCCCCCTCCCCAAACATCCTTAAGCCAGTTTGTGCTTTCTGACAGCCACATCACCTCCCCGGAACTCAGTGAGGATGCCTGGCTGAAAATGAGATCAGAGTAATGGCCCCTTAGCCACAAACCATTTTCACTATCATCTATCAAATCAAAGGTCCTTAAAATAATCAATCAAAAAATCCCTCTGATGTAACATCCAGAGAAGTAATAAATTAAACCAGGACGGCAAAACTGCTCCCCAGAGAGATTAGGCCAGACAAAACAATTATCTTCTGCTTTCTGTTTTAATCCGAGATCAACCCTGCATAGGGAAATCCCTCCCGTTCATACGTCACAGAAGTTGGACGAGCCCGTATCCTAATGCATCCCATGGGAGGATTAGTGTGTCGTCTGTCTGTGCCTTGGCAGAGACCTAATCATGCTGAAGTTTGGTGCATATGTTCAGTAATGCATATCCCAGGGAATTTGCAGTAAAAGAGAGTGGGAGCAAAATTGGAAACATTTATCCACTTCCCCTCTCTGTACACTACACGTTGAAGGGCTCAGAGAAAAAGATCTAGTTAGCTATCACCTCCTAAGACTTGGGAGTCTTCCATCGACATCAATGGGCTTTGAATCAGGCCTCTCCTGCACGCTCGCTACCTTTCTATTTGCTTATATGGCTTCTATCCCCAGTGCATCTAACTCACCCCACAACTGTGCTCTTGGTTGGAGCTGGGCCTAAGATGTAAATCCTCATCTGGCCCCAGACTCCAAATGTCATGAAGTTCAGCGCTGGGGGTTTGGATCAGATGCTAAAGGTAGGGCCCACATGTGAACTCTGAAAGTCCCCTCCACACAAAGCTTTGTTCTGAGTGCCTCTCTAATACTGATTTTGCAAAATCAACACCACCACTTGCTGTGCTCATTTCTACAACAAACGTCTACAGAAGGCCTCGTACGTCTAGGAAATGTCTAGATTTCGTTGAAACACAAGCTTGGATCTCTTCACAGTCAATGAAAGAAACAAAATGCCTTCCAGAGGCGTCCCTCCCCCGTTGCAGTCCATAGGCCACTACTGAAGAACATGCATCAAATGACCTCTTACAAGCCTGGCTGGTGCAGAGGGGAGTGTGGGACATAGCCACAATCTCACCCCCTTACTGCCCTTGATGAGATGCAAGCTACAGCAGTGCTATTAGCTGTCAGGAGCCTGAGTGCAAGGGCTGCCCTTCTACCTGGCTATGTTGCTTCTTGCATCCTGTCTCCTCTATTTGGCACCCACCCTTGGGAAGGTCACAGTCTTGCCCTATTCCAGGGAAGACCATGATTCAGTGCTTGGTTGGGAAGTCTACAAGAAGACCCTCTGAAACAAGAAACGGCTCTTGCCGTGTCAGTCGGCCTGGCAGAGCAGATAGCTAGGCTGAAGTTAAAGAGGCTCACAATAAATCCATCGTCAAACTAGGACAAGGTACAATGGGCTACAGTGATGATGAGCTGTGGTGACTGTGCTTGGAAGTGCAATGAGTCAAGGATTTGTTGGCAGCTAAGACAAGACTGTGGTCAAGTTTAGATTAATGGGGCCCGATCCTGCTTTAATTGACCTTGAGGTGACTCCACTGCACTCATTTTAACCCAGCTGAGCATCTGTATGGATAACTGATTCCTATGTGCAGGAAAGGAACCCTCTAAGCTGTGCTATTTCACGTCGTAAACCAGAAGGACTAATTCAGACTCAGAAATTCATGGAAGTATGGAAATAACAGACATACCATCCATCATTGTAAAATGTGCATGCTATGGGCCATTTATTTCCTTCCTGCATCAAAATGTGCAGAGGAGAATAAACACGTACAAAATCTCCTCAGCACCATAATGGTTTACGTTTTCCCGACCATTTCCCAACAGGGGTAAATCAACATAGCTCTGTACCACTGAAGTCAATGGATCCACATTTGTTTATAGCACCTGAAGAATTGGTCCTGTATTTATTTTAGTATGCGACCATACAAGGGATATTGGTCTTAAAGCATTTTTTAAACCTACTATTTGAAGTTTAATAGAAACCAATCAATTGCTCTTCTTCTCTTTCACCCCCGGTCACACACGCACTGGCATGCACACACATACACACACATGCATGCACGCAACTGTCAGTAAGTAATGTGCTTCTTGCAAGGTGACATTACAAAGAAATCAGTCACAATGAAATATTTTCTTCTGGAAACAGTAAAAAGCTCTCAGCTCAATGTGTTTTGTGCTCTTCGGGGATGATATTAATTAGACCATGTTACATTTTTTTAGTCATTTTCTTGTCATATCATAGCTTTGTGTTCATCAGACTATGGTTTAAACCCTATCAGCTTTCATCTATAAACCAACCTTTCAGGTTTTATTTTCATTCAACTGATATAAAAACAAAACAAAAAAACCCCCAACCATTCCAGACTGAATAGTTCCAACAGCAGCTTTTTCCTGCAATTTTGTTTTAAAGATTATTTTTTAAAGTTATGAACGTTTGCTCTCTAATATAACTTCAGCCTTGAAATTTTGCCTGGCAATCGAATTGTGAGCATTTCCAACACCACATTCTGTAATACTAAAACATTTATAGCACTATGTTTTAGATATCACTTTTCTTGTCACATTTGCCAAACGAGCTGTTAGCGAAGGTCAAATAATAGAATGACATGTAGACTCTGCCATAAGAAGAAAAGAATTAATCCAGGTCACTGCAAAATAACACTCTCTCCCTTCCCTTTTTAAAGATGCAATGCACATTTTAAAAACAGAAGTTGTTGTGAGTGTGACAATCATGAAAACGGAAGGGTGAATTACACTGAAAGAACTATCTATTGAGAAGGAAGAGAGCATGGACAGGTGGACAATTTAGGATTAAGAGTCTAGACACCTGAGTTCTAATCCCGGTTCTGCCACTGCTTTGACATGTGACTTTGGAGAAATCACTTTGATCCAATTTTTCAGAAGGGGCCACTGATTTTGGAGGTTTTAATATTTGCATGTCCAATTTGAGATGCACCCAAAAATTGTGGCATTCAAAAACACCAGCCACATTTGAAAAGGTTGGCCTTAGCTTCTTTGTGCCTCAGTTTCCCCATTTGTAAAATGGGAATAAGGCTTATGGTACCTGCCTTTGTAAAGTGCTTGAGATCTATGGATGGAAGCCCAACAGGTGCTCTAAGCGCTAAGTGTTGTTGTACACCCATAATAAATAATAATAATACATTTATAACAAAAATAGACCACCTAGCTTTTACAGACATGGATTTAGGCATAAAATATAACATTTAATAAAAAAAATCCAAACATTCTATTGTGTGTCCCCTGTCTCCAATATAAATAATGGATCCATAAGAAACCGGATAACTTGAAAGTGAATATTATTATAGCCTTCCATGGAAATAAATTAAGAGATAATTGCTTAAAAAATGGAATCCGCAGGGTAATAGACTGTAAGCTCCTAGGGGCGGGGACCATGACTTCATACCTGCTTCTCCAATGCCCTAAAACACTGTGAGCACCACCAGAAATAAAGAATAATATTTAAACTTTTAAAATGACTTTCCATATGGATTTTAAATATGCAGTGAATGTGCTGACTCTGTCACCCAATGCACCACTTCAAGTGAATGGGAAAATCCGACACTTTTTTGGACAGATCGATCGCTCAGAAGGTTGGTTCAGCTTTTAAGTAACACGGGTGTTTTTAAAAACCATCTCACTCCATATTTATATGAGAGACTGAACAGGTTAAAAAGAGCTCCCCCAGCCTTTCAGATACATTGGATGCATTTTTAATAACGGTCTCAACCTGTGTTCGTCTAACCCTAACTGATCTGAATGACCAGAAGGGATTTTTTCTGATCATTTTCTTCTGTGACCTAAATCTCTGTTTGAAGCCAGATCTTCAAAGGATAAAGAGTAATACTTTAACCCACTGTAGATTGTGCAACCTAATCTAACTCTTGAGAGAACGACAGAGTTACTCAATTTAGGGGAAAATTAGTAGTTAAAAACAGATTGTCAAGTTGCATATAGTCATTTCATTCTCCATTAAATGCTTCAAGGACTAAACCTCATTCCTTCTGCAAAGCTTTTCAAAAAAGAGCCACTAAAAAGGCAGAGAACACCCTAAACTCCGCACTACAACACTCACTACCTGAGTGTCAGAAGTGTATTGTCTGTATCCAATTGTAAAGGACCAACTGTGAGCTCTCACACAACTGGGCAGTTTTGCTCAGTCCACAGGAATCTTTGGGTGATCTATAGCTGCCCTAGCAGCTCCTATGTTACCATCCTGGCTCCTGGGCCAGAGAGTGTGACCAGGAAGAAGGAGGCATGGTTGAGTTGCCTTTATGCTCCAGTGAGTCCTGGCTGGCAGGATGGTCCATGAGGGCCATAGGCCACTGTTGCAATTTACAGCAGCCTTCAGGTTGCTCATGGGGAATGTGGACTCTCCTGTTTCTGGCTTGTTCAGATCAGGGGTTTTGGTACAGCCCATTACAGAGCTAGCATGTCCCATTTCAGATCCAAATTCAAACCTTCTTGAAGTTGGCAAGTATTTCAGTTCACAGCTGTGTAAATCTGAGATTTTAATTCAGGTCCATTTTTATTCGAAATAGACCTTTTTAAAGGCTAAGGCCTGGCCTACCCAGATATGGCTAGTCTAACTTTCACTATTCACATTTTGTAGCAGAAGGTGCAGGGAAAGCAGCTCAGCAATTAATCAAAATGCTGCCTGTGAGAAAACCTTGAATCTACCAAACACTAGCACCCAAGTAGCTGGTTCATCTCCTATTTGTTGTTTGTTCCCGCAAACTTTCCTCTTTCCGAGATGCTAAAACTAAAGCTTGTTCCGTAGTGTTTACTCATATGTTTTTGACTACCTGACAAAAAGCACATTATGCACTGCTAACCCAATGTTACACATTTCCACATGGCTTCTCAGGGCTGGTGGTGGGGCGTGAACTCTGGGTGAAAGTGCCTGTGAAGTAAGAGAGATTCCAACTGCAATTCAAACTGCAGCCGGAGGGCTTTCTCACTGGCTGCACTGTCAGAAAGCTTGAAATCCAATGGGTTTTTCCTCCAAACTCTTTGTAGGTATCCCTACATGGGCAGTCATTCAGTATAAACAAAATCCTGCCTTACAGGGGAGCTTTCCTTAGTCTTCTGGTTAATGATTACTATTTAATTTAATGTATCATTTATATTGCTGTAGCATTCAGAGGTCTTAACCAGGTTGGGGGTCCATTGTGCTAGGTACTGTACAAAAATATAAACAACAGTCCCAGATGCAAAGATCCGTACAGCATGAAAGATAAGACATAACAGGTGGATAAAGCAAGCAAGTGAGCGAAGGGAGGGAGGATGTGGGAACAAAAATAGGATGTTTCACCACAAACCAGCTGTGTGCATAATCTGTAGCTGATCAACAGCAGTGATCATAGTAATCACAATTTGTGGCCTGGAATTCCAGGCCTTTCTTCTTCCCGATCAGGAGGAAGCCTCTGAATAAAACAGTCAAATTGATCTCAGACTTTTGACTACAGACAAGTTGGGAAATTCTCGCCCTGCATACTGACTTCCATGTGCGCCACCGCACTACATCACAGAATGTTAAAAGCTCAGGCAATCAGACACATTGGAAGGCAATCCAACAAAGAAATAAGTAAATAATGCTTTGCGTTAATCCAGGCTGCATCTGGGTCTGCAGGAGAACCCAGGTCTTGTGTCACAATATTCCTGTGCTTAGGGTCCAAACCCACCCTTTTCGTTACACTCTTGAAAGAGTTGAAGTACATTGAGCTTAACGTCTTTTTGTCCGCTGAGATGTGGAACCACAAGGTCTTTGATGGCTTCCGGTCATTATAGTGTCTGGCACAAGGAGCTGATGGCACTTCCTGTGCCGCAAGCAATTGTATTTATTTATTTGTTTAGCTTTCTCTGTGGAAAGGGAGTCTGGGCATTCGACACTGCAATCTAAGACACAGCCCTATGAACTCACATGGCTCTAACTCCCCAGTAAAGCACCTCTCTCGCCACAAGAGGTCACTGAAAACAGGTTCCATGGCAAATCATAATGTTTTGACCAAGTGAGAACTCCTGCCAGGGATATTAGACAGATTCAGATTAAACCCGAAGATAAACTTCTGCGCTCTTTTCCTTTCTTTGTAGGCACGTGAATTTAGTGCTCAAGAAATATGCCAGATTGGCAGCCCTGGAGACTAACAATAGACTGCAGGTAGAGAGCCTGGGCAGCATCACGGTACACTTCCCCATCTGCCCATGTGCTTGGATCCTTGTCTGGAGGCATGAATGGCCATCTGAGCCCCCATGGCCCATTCAATCTTCAGACATTCTACTGAGACAGACTACAGAGGGGACAATAAGAGAAAGTTCTCTGCCCGCTGCCAATATAATTATTTTAGTCCCAACGTGGGGTGGTGCTGCAGACCAGCAGCACTTTGCTCCAACTTCAAGTCTACAAGTTCTCTGGGAAAGACTTTGGGGATCTTGCACTTTTTGAAAGCTATTGTGGATACCTCCAGACTTTCCCAGGCTGCTGCTCACGGGGTACCTTGCATTCATGCCCAGTTGGTTGGGATACATCACATGGTATTTTTGCTGTGCTCCTGATTTGCTGACCCTGCGATCAAGGGGGAGCTCAGTTCAGCAGAAGCCAAACCATTACGAGTTCTTGTCTCCATAGAGATTCATAGATGTTGAAGCCATAAGGGACCACTGGATTATCTAATCTGACCTCCTGTATTACACAGGTCATTAAATTTCACCTAGCTCCCTTGCATTGAGATCTCTTCGGCCAAGGTGCAAGTTATCCAGGCCTCCTCATTTTAAAATGTTTGTCTGTAGTAGATGCTGTTTAACAGCCTCTTTAGTTACTAGTGGATTGGAAAGTACTTTATCATCCTCATGTGATAGCCCATCATTGTGCTTCTTTCCAAATACTGTCAATGAGTAATACCGTCCGTGAACACGTTAGCCTTTTCTGCATCATTATTAACAATTTTTCCATCTCCACCTAGAAATGGGCCTATAGCATTGTTAGAATTCTTTTCAGAGGCTGCATTTTATTTAAATTCTCTAATCCAGATGGAAAACTGAGGGGAAAAACATTTTCGTTCAATCCTAGCATTTGTGACTGTTTGATTCTGGCAGGTAATGGCCTAGTACATTTACTGACTTCATTAATCCCCCTGGGAACTGTCTTTTTTTTAACTTTATATTTGCTTTGACATAAACACAGCCCTCCCAGTTTTGCAAAGGGTAATCTGTTTTACTGGGATCTGAGATTTTCTCTTTTGCTGTCAGACCAAGACTCTGTGCATTACTCATGGCCAGGAGGGGATGGCAAGAGCTTCAGAGCACATAACATTTTACTAGCTAATGTACTGGTTATAATTCTTGCACTCTCTCTGTGATTCACAAGTGCACAGAAACACACACATATGCACAAATGATCTTTTGTATTTGTGTAGGTACAAAAAAGCTGTTTGAATCAGATATTTCATGATAGGAAAAGAAAATGATTTGCATGGGGATGGCATAAACCCATTTTTCACTTTGGGGTTCATTACTGAAATTTTACCTACTACATGGATGTGGCCTGCATTATTTTTAGTGATATTCTGCTGTGGAGAAGGCCAGTTTATATGCTACTGCTACCACCAAGCAATTCAGTTAGTTATTTCGACTTTGATGTTCTCAATTTCAGTGAGGGGTCTCTCTGGATACGGTGCACAAGGTCAGATTCAGTAATGCGGGATCCTGCAAACTCAAGTGAACTCACAGATGGAGCCACAAGTTCTCAGCCAGTCACAACTGACTGCGAAGACAAGAATTTGCACTTATGCAACACAGACAGGGGAGTTTGCTTGAGCACAAATACCAGCCATTTGTGGATGCAGTTTACATGTGGACTGGGCCAATGACAAAGATCACAGATTTATGGGAGAGCTGAATTGGAGGGTTCACACAGCACTGATCAGAATCATTTGTGGTGTTATTTTGTGTGGACGGTTGGTCACTGGCAAGTTATCTAAGGCCACTCAGTCTCTTTCACACAGGACACCTCGCAGTGGGTAACAAGTTTTTGTTATTACTCTGTGTGCTGGGCAGGATTCAAAGCGGCAGCCTAGAACCTACCTGCCATTGGCTTCAACTGGACTGTACTTCTGTGGGAGACAAGCAGGATCTGGCCCTTATGTTCCCATTTACCAGTTCCCAGGACTATCCTCTCGACCTGCTTTCCCAAGATATGTTTGTGTTGCTCCAAAAACTGGCCCATTCAAATCCATAATTGAATATAATCCATAGCAGGGACAAAGCTCAAAAAAACCTTGGCTGATCGAGGATGAAATGCTGGGCTCATATAGTCACTCCAGGTGATGTTTTACTTGAATATTCTCTAGGTTGGACAGGTTTTTTAGCCAATGTGCATGTTTCTAAAAAGCCAGTGCCCATTTCTCACAATTTCACGGCACAGATGTGCTTCCCTGCTTTATATTTTGGACCTTTATGCACAGCCCCATGACACTCCAGCATTTCAGCACCGAGATACGCCCTCAGGCAATTTAACAGCTGCTTCCTGGATCTTTCAGCTTGCAACATTTTATCTGGGTCATGCAAAGCATCTCTTCTTCCCTTGAAGCAGGTAAAACGTTGCTCATTTCAGGGTGACAGCAGGAGACATTACTGCAAAGCCAAAGTCCTTTTTACATGGGAAATTGCAAATGAGGATGCACCTGCTTAGCTATTGCACATGTGTTTGTAATAAGCTACCGATAAAGCTTCTTGAGCCTTCTTTGTTCTGAATTCGTTGCATAGGGAGTTGAAGTTAACTCTTTTGGTTATGTCGGTGACACACTTATTTTAATAGGATTCAACTCTAGATTAACACCAGTATAACTGAGAAGAGCGGGTCCAACCACACCCCCTCCATAGGTAAATATCCCATTTCTGCACAGAAGGGAAGGGGTTAGCCACACCAGCCACACAGAGCTAGGAGTGGAAAGATAATACAGTCTCAGGCTCTTTAATCGTGGTCATTCTTTTCATGGTAGGATTACCTTTTAAAGAGGGGGTAGTCCCCATGACCTCTGCCAGTTGTGGGACTCCCCTGCAGCTATACTACCAGGGAGGGGAAGGAAAGGGAAGGAGCCCCAGGTGCCAGGGCAGAGGCCTGGGGCCAGTGGCTTGGTCCTCTTTCTGATCCCCAGGATCTGCACAGCACCCAGAAGACCTACATGGTTTGGTGGCGCTCCACCATGGGTTTTGCAGGGTGAGAATTGGTGCTCAAACCCAGAATCTGGCCCTATGGAGTCAGAGCCTCCTCTGATTGTCACTGGTGTAAATCAGAGTACCTTCACTGTGGCCATAGTGCCAGCTTGTGGATCCTATGGATGTCAAAGAGGAAATATGCCAGAGAGAGACACGCAGACAGACAGAGGTTAGGGGTTCTCTGAGTCAATGCCAAAGCCAGTTTCATCCATTATGTTGTTGATGTAATTGTTATGTAAGAGCATCTCACTGAAGCCTGAGGCTCCCTGATCCTTGAGACTATTACAGCCACCACAGTCAATGGAGTTACTCTGGATTTACACTGGAGTCACTGACAGGAGAATATGTCCCATTATCTTTACCTGAGGCTATAGAGAGTCTCTCAGTGCACTTCTGCATGACAGTTTTTCCTACCCACTCTCAAATGCCACCAGTCTCCACTGATTAATAAGCAACTATTCCATGTTTATTTCTTAGCAAGGCTTAGAGAGCATAACCAGTCATTTCAATTATGGGGAATAAATCTGAGTAATTGGTTGGCAAGTAATACAGCACAAATGGTTTTGAAAAAGTGAGTGAGGAGAATAAGAATGGAATGCTTTGGACTTTCACAGCACCTTGCATCCGAGAATTTTAAAGGGATTTACAAACATTTTGTTAAGTCTCCCACCCTCACTTTGAGGTAGGGAACTATTCTTCACCCCAGTATACAGATGGGGAAACTGAGGAACAGAGAGACTTAGTGATTTGTCCAAGTTCACACTGCAGGTCTGTGAAGAGCTAAGAACAGACGCCCAATCCCACTCTACTGCTGTAAGCACTATATCATGCATCTTCCCTTCCAGGTGCAGTTTGTAGCACAGGAGAGGATTCCTAGCTAACAGGAAAAAACATTGCAACTGTATACACACACATGCGCGCGCGTGCACATGCATGCACATCTATCATTGTGGGAATATGCACTTCCATGGCATTAACATGGGTTTCACATATTTTTACCAGCTATTTAATACTTGTTATACATACATATGTACAAGTGTATGTATTTGATTGTAAGCCTCTCTCTCCACCTGCTCCTCGTCTTTATAAGATCATAAGATCTTTGGGTAGGGACCATATCTTTGTATATGTTTGTTTAACACCTAGCACAACCAGGCCCTGTTCTGATTGGGACTCTGTGCGTCAGAAGTATTATTTCCAGAGGGGTAGCCGTGTTAGTCTGTTTTTAGCGAAACAATGAGAGTTCTGTGGCACCTTAAACACTAACAAATTTATTTGGGCATAAGCTTTCATGGGCAGAAACCCACTTCGTCGCATGCATGAAACGGAAACTTCAGTTTGGTAGGTATATATACACATGCAAGGATGGTGAGATACATCACAGTGAGGAGGGTGAGAGTTAATGAGGTTAATACAATCAGGGTGGAGGAGGCCGTTCACAACAGTTGATGAGAAGGTGTGAATGTCAAAAGAGGGAACATTATTTTTTTGTAGTGGGCTAGCCACTCCCAGTCTGTATTCAGACCTAGTCTGATAGTGTCAAGTTTGCATATCAGTTCCAGCTCTCCAGTTTTGCGCTGGAGTTTGTTTTTGAAGTTTTTTGGTTGAAGTATGCCAACTTTCAAGTCTGTTGCTGAGTGTCCAGGGAGACTGAAGTGCTCTCCTACTGGTTTTTGAATGTTACCATTCCTGATGTCTGATTTGTGTCCGTTTATTCTTTTGCGTAGAGAAGTATTATTATTATTGTTATCTTTCCACATTACATCCTGGGCATTTTTTAAACAAACGGCCTCCTGAACGTACAAGATCTTGAAGCATAAAAAAGGGGATATCTACTGTCTAAAATTGATCCGCATGAGTCACCAACATATCCTGATCATGAACTGGCTCTGTAGGTTTGGGTCAGTGGGAGTTTTGTTAAACCCTCCACAGAATTCTTGCACTTCAGATGCACCCGTTCTCTTTGACTTTCCTTAAGATTCTCACAATGTTTAAGTGCGCTGTCTTCTGGAAGTCACTGATTGTGACGTCTTGCACTCTCAAATAGTTCTTGAGCTGCTCATCCATATCCTTAGGGATTGCTCCAACTGCTCCAACAATCCCTGGGATTGTCTTTATTCCAGTTTTCCATATCATTCCACTTTGTGGCAGAGTTCTTCCTACTTCACTGTCTTCTCCTCTTGTTTCTTTTTTTGTGTTTCCATCTCCTGGTATGGCAATATCAATTAACATGGTCTTCTTTATCTTCTCTTCTACAACAACTATACCCAGGCTGCTTGTTTGCACCATTCAGTCTGAGACAATTGCCAGATCTCATAAAATCTTGGCCTCTTCGTTCGATAGAGCACTTTCCATCAGGTGATTGTAACACCACATGGCTCGTTTAAATCTTTACTTGCCACAATACAGCTCCAACGCAGACACTTGGTGACCTCAATGTGTCTGTTCATATATTCTCTCCCAGCCATGCTCCGACAGGCACTCAGCACATGCTCCACCGTCTCTTCCTTTTCGGAACACATTCTGCAGTTTGGGGAGCAATTCCGTTGATTGGTTTTGTTTCGAAGGTAATTAAGTCTAAAGGACTGCTCTTTTGCGCTCATAACCAGTGCTCTGACTCTCTTTTGAGTATCCGTCTACAAGCCGCGAACATGTTAATTTTTTATCTCTAATGGGTTTGATCTCTCTCCACTGCTGCCCTTGCACTGATTTCTGTGTACATCTTTTGAGTCTTTCTCTAGCGATTTGCTTTCTCCTTTCTTTTCTGCTTTCTTGGGCTAGGATGCATGCTCAGCCATCACTTGTTATCATGACCACATGATCTTTTACTCTGGCTGGCTCCTCATATATTTTGTTGTTATACTCTTCATTGTCAATTGCTTCCTCCCCAGAGAGCAGACCTTTTCTTCCATCACCTCATCAGATATCCGTCCTGTCCACACCTTGATTGATATTCATTGCTCTGTGAATTGCCAGGAGCTTTCGTGTTTGGATATCAACATTTTTTCTTCTCACCCTGATTCTACTTGATCACTCCCACAGTGTACTTTACTATTGGCATCACCCACGTGTTAATGGCTCAAACCAAATTCTTCTAGGTGAGTTTTGTCCTTAGAGTAGTTCTTAGAGTGTCAGTACTGTTCTTTCTTCACCTCGTCTTTGACTTCCTTATGCTGTATCTCTGACAGTTCCCTCATTCCAAGGTATTTGCAGGGGCTATACTGAGAGATAGCACCTATGTTAACTTGTATGCCATCTGATTGTACCAGTTTGCCCTTCTTTACAGATGCAGATGCACCATTTAGCCAAGCCAACTCGTAGTTTCATATCTTCACCAAAGGTTTCTACCATATCATCCATTTCTGTATCTCCTTTTGTGATAGTCCATAGAGTTTCAGATCATCTGGATAACAAATTGTTAACTGGCTGTTGCTCTTTGCCGATAGGGTAACCACAATTGGTCTCATGGAGCATCCATGCCAGCAGCAGCATTGCTACTACAAACAGCATTGGTGATAAAGAATCCCTTTGAAAAACTCCTCTTTTAAGTTGGACCTCCCCAGTGTGTGTCCCTTCCAGCTAGAGCCGAGTGTTGTTATTATTTATATTACAGCAGCACCTAGGCACCCCAACATGCCAGGCATTGTACAAACACACACTAATAGACGGTCTCTGCCCCAAGATGTTTATAGTCTACACAGACAAGACTGACCAAGAAACTTTGATTACCTACATTTTAAACGTGGGGAACTGAGACACAGGAAGATTAAGTGACTTGCTCACGGTCAAGTCTGTGGCAGAACTGAACTCAGGTCTTTTCTGTTCCAATCCAGTGCCTTAACTCAAGACCACTGTTCCTTTCAATATAAATATTAAAATTATAATAATAAAAACCAAGTGAGAACTAAGTCCAAGTTCTGATACATTAAATAGCAAGTAAAATATATGTGAAACCCATGTTAATGGCATGTAAGTGCATATGTCCACAATGCATAAATGATCTAAACAGCTAAATAGTGTACAATGTTATGAAATGCTCTCATATGGCTAAACTTGGCCATTCAAATGGCTATGGGTTTGCAAAGTATTCTGGATTGCATCTTGGGTTGGTTTTCATCCCCTGAATTTCAAGCAGAGATTAGGCCATCACCAAAATGAATGTTTCAAAAGATTTCTATCTTTACAGTGGGTTGAACCAAAAATCTTCAAATCCCAACAATCCTAAACCTGGGAGCATTCTAAATCCAGAATTTCATTTTGCAACGCCATCTCTAACGAGTAAGAAATAACCTGAAAATTCAGATCAGAACCCCGTCAAAATGGTCAAAGTTTTGCCTAGTTTGGTGCCTCAAAAAACACATGAAAATGCTGAACTTCACGGAACATTGAAGCAAAACCATGAATCCATCCCTAGAATGGTATTATTCATTATTATTCTTATTTATTATTTGTGTTACCATAGCACCTAGGTGCCCTCATCATGCATAAGGATCCCATTGGTCCAGGCGCTATACAAACAGAACAAAAAGATGATTCCCATAGGATTCTCCCCCAAAACTCAGTGACAGTTCACTTGAAAATTTGCCAGAACAAAATATTTGTTGAATCTGGAACACGTTTTGGAGCCACAATAAAACTTGAAAGCAGAAAAGTGTCACCTTGTTTCAAGTTTCACTAAAAACTGTTTGCACAGCTCTAATTATAGACCTGTTTATAACATATCTGTGTATGCTGTAAATGGAGTGTTTTTCATAAACTGAGCAGGGCAAATGAGTTGTGTATTTCCACTCATATTGTGAAAAGTTCCTTTTTCATAAGAATAGAATCAGATGGTTGTTTGTGGGGTTTTTTTTCCATTCTCATATACAAATAAACAACAGCAGCAATATATTAATTAGAAATATATTTTATAATTTGTAACCATGGCACTACATAGTGAAAATCATGTCATTTCATTTTTTTGAAAGAGCAAGAATGAATTGATGCAGCATATCCTTTTACTGAATCACTTAATTTTGTTTCTTGTGTATTTCCAGAAACAATTATAATCACAAGACTATTCTAACATAACATCAAGTTGAAGAAGCTGGAGAGATAGGGTGGAATGAGAAACAGAAGTACACTAGGGTTGATTCTGATCTCACCCTGGTGTACATGAAAAGTAATTCCACTGAGATCAATGGAATTATACTGACGTAAGATCAGAATTAGAGCTACTGTATATCTTATGTTCCAGCCTAGCTTATGTGATAATACATAGCCCCAGTATAGTGCTTTTTACCCACAAATCTCAAAGCACTTTGTAAAGATAAATAAATATTAATCCCCCTTGTACAGATAGGGAAATTGAGGCACAGAGAGGGAGCGTGACCTGCCAAAGGTCACACAGCAGACCAGTGGAAGAGTTGAGACCAGAACACAGTCTCTTGAATCCTAGTCTTGCCCCCATCCACTGGCCCACACAACCTGTCAAATAGGCAAATTAAATTTCACTCCCATCTGCCTGAGCAATTAGCACACAATATAGATACAAGGGATTTGGCTGATTGCCATAAAATCAATCCACATTAATTGTGCAAGGCAAAATCATATAAAAAGTTTTACAGAAACAATACCAGTTTTTACAGTAGTTAGATGCTACTTATGGTCACATCTGATTCTTCTACAACAGAACACAGGTCTTGGCTTGCTTTTACTTTTTTATTTGTTTTTATTTGGTTTTTCTACTATTTTCAATCTTCATCAGCTTTTCTAAATAATATTTTCAGTATGTACATTTTAAAAAAATATTTCCATGACAAATTTTTAAAAAATAGACTTGTCCAAAAAAGCTGTCCGGTGCTATTCCAAAAATCTCCTGTAATAAATGTTCATTTATCTTTTTAACAAAAAATATCTGCCCTTGCATTGATGAAATCAACTTTTGACAAGCCCTATAGTACAGTCAGAACTGATATCTCCAGATTCCACTCTTGTTTGCACTGGTGCCAATCTGGGGTAACGCCATTGACTTCACTGGTGTTACTCCGGATTTATACCAGTGTAACTTTGAGCAGAACATAGCCCTTAAACAATTTAGAGCCACCTTCTGCAAGCAAACCCTTGCTCCTCCTTGGAGACCAACTGAAGTCAGTAAGGGGGTATGTGGACGCAAGGATCAGCCCGCCTTGATCTGCTTGCAAGATCAGGCCTTCTTGGCCAATAACATTAATTGATTATGTCATGCTGCCATAGCAAGAGTCTAAGATTCCCAGTTGTTCTGATATCTCACCCCATTTACATGTAATATAGGCGCATCATTTTTCATCATGTATATTTATTCAATATTGACTCATTGGAGAAATAAATGATTTAAAACTTGAAATAAATAAATGATTTAAAACGTTCTTTGATAAGTGTCAACATCCCCTTTGTCTAAACAAACTCCATGGCAATCTCTGCCTCGTGGAAACATAACATAAGCCTCTTCTCCGGTGACAAGACTGTTGGGATGAGTGTTTTCAAACAAAGATGGCCAAGAAGCCACCCCCTATGAGTATCCCTAAGACCCAGATTCATCAAAGCATCCTTATTCAGGACAGCATTTAAGCATGTGCTTCAATCCTACTGAAATCATTGGAGCTTCAGCACATATTTAAATCCTGCCCTGAATCAGTGACTAAATGTGTATGGGATTCATATTCCCAGCCACGATCCACAGCCACATTTTACCCTTGGCCTCGTCTCAAAGCTGGGCCAAGCTAAAACCTCCATGCTAAACTCTCCAATATTGTGGGTACTCAAAATCCAGACCCAATTATTTCTCAGCTTTCCACGAGCAAACCATTGTACTAAACGTGAATGATTTTAATGGCTTGTTTTTGTATTTCATAACGGGAACTTCGTATATTCATGCTTGGAACCCACTTCTAGCTAGACAAGGCCTTGAACTACAAAACTCAGAGACAGATCTGACCCAGATTGCAAATGGCCCTAGACCGGGGCTTTTTCATTACAGCTGAAGTGGGCCAATTTTAAAATGCAAACTCAGCAGAAACCTCTAAATCTTTGGGGAGGCTCAAATCCCATGTTCTGCTTCATGCTCGTGTCTCTTTGTAATGAACTTGGGTAAAATGCAGCTCTGTTTACAACACAGTAGAATGAATGCACCAGAGTATTTCAGTAGCTCGCAGACTGCAATTCCAGTTAGAGTGACCCTCTGCTGATTATAGTGAACTTGTTAGAGTGGATGATGATAGCCAGCATTGCTCCAGGATTTGAATGATACAATAGGATAAAGAAGCTGGTACCCAGCATAACAGAGATTATGGGTTGTCTTTGCTTCTTTGCAACCAAAAAGGAACTCTATCATTTAATTATTGATACCCTGACGAATGGTGTGCTGGGCAGCTGCTTTACTGTGGCTAGTGCTTCAGTGGGTTTTTGTTGTTGAGACCTAGAACAATCTTGTCTTATTTAAATAATTGAGGCCCATAACTCAGGTCACTGATTTAAGAGAGGATCTTTATAGAGAGAAGCTGTATAAAGAAAATGCCAATCTTCCTATACAGCTCTACGAAGCAGTTACATTGAATTTTGACATTTTGGAAGTTGGGTAAGTTTACCTGACTCTCCCCAGGTACAGAGAGGAGACTATAAGAAATTGCTTCTGTATTTCCCACTGAAAGCGCTGTTGCTAAGCTGCACATCAGGGTGCAGTTAGAACAATCTATTAAGCATTTATGGGCAACCATATGCTATCATGAGAATAATCTTTTTCAAACACTGAGACTCCTTTCCACATCTTTTCCCTCTTTCTTCCTCCCATTCTCCCACACTGACTTTAAATGCAATGTTGGATTGAGCTCAAGATATCTAAGTTAGCTTTTCTTTCTTCTTGTTCTTCTTTTGACGTTGGCTGCTGATCCAGAAATTTATAAACAAGGGATATTTAAATATAGGAAAGGTTCAGTCCTCGCTGTCTTCTTCATCATCATCATCATCTTTACTGGGAGCGCATCTCTGGAAGCAATGCACCAGTGTCGCCAAGAAGAAGCTTGACAGAATGGCAGCGATGGAGACCGCCACTCCAGAGAAGATGATGATAAAAAGATCCGTTAATGACAAACTAAATTTGCATTCGCTAAAGCTGACCTCAGATAATTCATTCAAAAAGATTCTTTTATTTTCCATAGGCAGGGAACACTGGAGTTCATGTAGACCTGCAAAGAAAAAGAGAGAAGGGAGAGATGAGAAGAGGGTTGGTCAATCATTTACAGCAGGGACCTGGGTGGCTGGGGAGATTTGTATGGGGATCACCGTTAGGTTTCTAAATTTGTATTCAGCCCAGGAAGGAAGGAACCAAAAGCTGATATCATCTGATGGCTGTTGTTACATAACCTGTGACAAATAAGTTTGGGGGGCATCTGTCTAGTTCTCAGTGGACAGGTGTCCACATCCCAAAAATATAATATTAGTGTTGATCTCAGCAAAGATGGCAAGGATTGACAGGGCCATGGAGACTGAGTTATGCTCTGGTCTTTACCCCTTCAGGTCAGGTTTGAGACACATTAGTTAGTCCAGGTGAGAAAGCCTGAAACATGCATGTTCTGTAAATAACAACAGGACTTCGGTCTTCAGAGCTAGCTGTGCTGGGCATGTTTCTTGTGCACTACATTCACCTCTAAAAATAAAACACTTTCTTAAGCGTAAGCCTCAAACTCCACATGACAGTATCGTTTTCATATGCCGCCCTATAACCCCCGTGCGTTCCCCTGTGGGATCTTTTTCCTTATGTGCAACAACAGAAACCAACTAGTTCACTTTGGGTAAAATTCCCCTCTGCACAGAGGGTTTACAGTGTTATGCACTATCGAAATCCCAATTACTCTTTAGCTTGAGGGTTTAAGTGAGACTTGAATAATGTACAGGTCTTGGGCTGCCCTCTGCACCAGGGGACATTGCACCCTTTGTAATGACCTTGCTTGAAATAGATCATTGTTCCTTTAAGCCAAAGGACTTGGAGAGAGAAGCACAGGGCTATTCCCCTTGGTGCTGAGGTCGTGCACCTTGGCATCCCCCATCCTGTCTTTCCGTGGATAAAACCACGGCAACGATTATCTTCTGATCATAATACCATTGTAGGTTTTCCCAATGCTTGATTAACTCTGTGATCTACTTTCGCATTTTCTTTGACACGTTGGTATCAGATATGATTCCTCCATGCATTATTGAAGAATCCCTAGAGCTGCGTAATAGTTTGGTTTCTTTATGATGAAATTAAGAAATCCAAATTCAGAAACTAGCGTGAATATAGTCTGATACTGACAGCGAGAACAGCAGTAAAAGCATTAATCTCCCCTTTGCAGAACAAGCACGCTAGGGAGAGTATTTCTAATGGTGCCTAGGAAGAGCATTGATGGGGAAAGTGAGTGAGTTCTTCAGGGGTCGTTAGCATGATGGACTTTACCGGGCTACCAAGGATATAAACGTAAAGGGGAAATGTGTATTAATGGCCTGGGAGCTGCTACTGGTCTATCTGATACATGCTTCCCTTTGTCTGCTGGTGAACACAGAGTAGCTGGAAAGGTAGTCTCAGGTTTTGACTCTGCATCACTGCATGCTCACAGAGGTGTGTTTCTGGTGCAGTACTGTGCATGACTGCATGAAGGCAGCTCCTACTTAATTTTAATTACGTGGAGAGTTGTTACAATAGGACTGTGTTGGGTGTTTCCTGCTATAAGACTATTGAAGCTAGTGACTTAGACCTGACAGACAGTCTGGACCCAACCTAGCTGCTACATAGTAGTTGCCTCATTTGGGATAAGGTTAGGTTGAGGTCCATCACAGGCTCATTTTTTTTCACTGTCTTTTTGACCCTATAATGTTGCAACCCTGGTTTACCAAACTCTGGGTACAAAACTTCTCAGCACAGCCCCGGCTATTTCTCCCAAGGTTCTATCACCTTCACTGTGCCCCATGTTCCTCTCATCCACAGCACACTACAGAGCTGTCAGCAAGCTTCTCCAAAGCACACCAGCAGAAGACGATACCAGTCTGAATGACCAAGGTTGTGTGGCAGAGGAAGATACTGCATGGTTTCCATGGGGCAAATTGCCACCTGGAGTATGTATTGCACGTTGTAAGCCTGGAGGGCAGTGGAAATGTACACTGGACGGCTATGCAGACTGGCTGGCTATGTGGACCTGGCCAGCATCCTATAAAGCGGAGGAAGCCAATGGTTTCAAATGTCTTCTGAGCTCTTCAGAAAATTGAGTCTGTCCTGTAGTTAGTCATGTACATAAATGTTCCCTAGAATTCGTGCAGATAGGGTGATGGATCAGGGCGCAGCTGGTGGGAGGAGGGTAACATTTAATTATAATGCCTGTGACTAGAAGGGGCAGCTTCTAATGTATTTGTAGAATGTTTTCTTGTTACCCTGTATGTAAGCCTCATCTCCGTACAAGAGCTACCTAGTTCTCTGGGACAACACAGCTAAAAAAGCCCAGGATGAAGCATATGAGAGTTGGACACAAAGCATTCTTGGATGAGTGGGTTTGGCTATGGAATGAGGTATCAGAGGGGATTAGACGATGCCAAAATTTGGCCACCTTTACAACATGTGGCCAGACACCATTTTTTGCTTGAGCTTTTCTTGCTTTTTTCTATATTGCAAATAAACAAAGGCACCCATATTCTCCAGATAAGCTTCCTAAAATCTGGAAAAGGAGAAGAGCAGAAGTCTGCTATGATCTCTGTATACTAACCTAATTTATCTATATGGTGCTTAGCTAACACACAGCCTGATTTTCAAAAGTGCCCAGCATCTTGGGTTCTGAGCATGACTGAAAATCAGACCCCAATTCTGGATGGCGAACACTTGAAAATCTAGCCCTGAGCTGTTTTGAAAGTCTGACAGTCATGTCCAACCTCGAAAATCCTCATATAAATGTAATATTATTCAAGCATCTAAAAATGCTTCACAAATATTAAGGTTGTGATGTTCAAAAGCACCGAACTGATTTAGGACCACATATCCCAGACTTTCAAAGGACTTTGTGCTCCTAAATTGCTCAAGTGCTTTTGAAAATCTAATCCTACATTATTAAGCTCTCTAATGCCCTTATGAGGTATATATTATTCCCTTTGAATAGATGGGGAAACTGAGGCACCGAGCTGTGTAAGACCACACCACCTATAGTATGTCAGTGGCAGATGAGAAATATACTGAGTGGCTCTGAACCCTGGAAAGCTTTTGCATACAGCTGTACTAGAAATTAATTGTCCACTGCTCTGGTAATTTGCAGAGGGAGCCTTGCATATTGTAAATTAAGTTTAATTCTCTCAAAAGCAAAGGGACGGTTTCTTTCCTGCTGCTTTTGAGAAATTTCCTTGCTGTTGGAATGTTTCATGTCAGGTTGCTATAGTAACATTTTGTAACATAAAAGGACCTGATTGGCCCAACTGTGCTGAAAAATCAGACTTTCAGCGTCTGAACTACTGAGAGAAATCCCGTCTTTTAAAAGTTCTTGGCTGTCACATCACACTGGGTCGAAAGAGTCAAGCCATGAATCATGAGGTGACGCAGCCAGGGAATGACAAAGGGAGAGAAAGAAACTTTCTGAAATGACAAGGGGTGTTGGAGAGTGCGGCGAGAGAACTTCTTTGAGCAGCCCTGAGGGCTGATAATGGGTGCTGTAGCTAATCAATGGCGAGTCATTTGGAATGGTAGGAATTGGAGCCGTTCCGCATTTTCTTTGCAAATTCAAAGTTAGCCCCAATTCCGTTAAATTGTCCTGCCAAAATGGGACCATTCTCAGAGCAGATCAGCCTGGAAGATCCCTGAACTGTGGCCTCGTTCACACATTGGTTCTCTGAACCCTAGTTGATCAAAACTCTTGGTTAGCAAAACGTTGGATACATTCTGCCATGTTCTGAGGGACGCTCAGGTTCCTCGCACATGGCTGAATCAAAATTCACTTTTTAATTTGAATTAACAGTCACAGATATTTCCCCCCACGATTCCCTCAGTTCATATCATTCAGTCTTTGCATCCATTTATGAGGATGTGATCTTGCAGGGTGCTCAGTGCCCTCAATTTGCAGGACTGACCTTTACTGCTGGGACTGCAAAGGGTTAAAGTAATGGGGAGCAGTAGGGTGGGGAGCTCAGCTCCCCCTCCCCCTCTACTGCTCCCAGGTACTGGAATTACTCCTGTAACACAATTAGTAAAAGCCTTGTTATCTGAAGATCCTGAGCGCTATTCTTGCTGATGACGGGGAGCAGGGATCATGTATCAGCAAAGGTGTTAACTGTTATATATGCTTTTGTGATGTGGACACCTGTCCGTTAGGAACTGGCCTCAGACCATCAACTCATCACATATAGGCCATCCAAATAGTAAAAACTTCTGGATACTTTTTACATAGACTAGAGTTGTAACAGGGACCAAGAGAGCAAAGGCTACATATGCAATTTCCCAGGGCCATCCAATTTCCTTATGATTTATTTAATACCATTTGTTCATTAGAAATAATGAAATCCTAGTCACTCTCAGCTTCTAAAACACTAATTACATCTTAACGGTTAAAACACATTGGAACATAATTAGGGAACAGCCAGAAGCGAATCAGGGTAACATATTGCAAATTGGAATTAACAGGAGGATGTTTGCTATGGGGAGGAGATCATTGCAACGCTGCGACAGAAAAGTCTGCTCCAAGGGGACACAGGAAAGTTTGAATTAAGTACAGCTGAAAATTGGGGGAGGGGGCGTGAGGGGGGCAAATCCGCAAATAGTCATTCAAAAGTGAAAGCGAATTTCAGTTTGAATGAGTTGTGATACTTTGTGAGCAACTCATTGTTAAGCTTAAGTGCCTGAATATTCACGGAGGCTGAAATTCACCCCAAACGCAGAACGCAAACACCTGGCCTATGCACCCCTTAAGTTCTGCTGGATTTAAATGCAATTTGAGTGACTCATGAGCTCTGTGCTGGGGCTCTGCACGGGGTGAATTTCATGCATAAAATAAAATTCTCCACTGGCTTATTGTTATTATTAGTGGTATTCCAGAAGGGCCCAGAGGCCCCAAATTAGAATTGGGGTCCCATTGTGCTAGACACGGTACAAAAATATAATAAAAGTCAGTCCCCGTTTCAAAGAACATACAATCTGCAATCCCACTGTAGCAGTGGTGAGAGTCAAGGCAAGATATGGCCTGTTAGTTCAAAACTAGGTAATGGTATGTTATTTTGAAATCTGTAAGTCTGCTTTTCCTGGTTTCGTTGCACCAATATACCCTTATCAAGAGCACTATCTCTGGTGCTCTGAAATTAGTGTTGTTGTAATGATGCTACTTAGTGTATGCATACACACATATGGGCAGCATAGAGTTGGGAGACAGAGCTACAGCCAAACTTCCTCAAAGGTGGTCAGATCTGATGTTCCAGTTCGGGCTGAACATCTATCAGCTTCCATAGCTATATCTATCAGTAGGAGAAACTAGTTCCAAATGGAAGTGCTACGCTACCTAGGCAACACATGATGAATTTAGGAAGATGTGTGGACTTTGTCAATGCCTTTCCTTCCTTTCACAGCTTTGTGCCACACCCTTCATGCTATTTCAATGTGAGTGGTCCCCATCATCATGAAACTCAAGTCCACTATATCGGAAGTACAGATGTTCTACGTTCCAGAGATGGTCTTATCTCACATCTAGCAACAGGTCCATGTGGTGGACCTGGAGTCCATTGGACTGTCCCCTCTCTACATGACACTCCCACAAGTGATGGTGGGGGGTTCTGTGTATGAAGGAAGGGCAAGACAAGCTGCTGCATTAGTTACAATGGTTATCTCCCTGTAGGGATGCTGCTGCCCAGAGTGACTTCCGCACCTCGTCCATCTCCTCGCTACCCACCGGGTAGTTCTATGGGATGTAATAGAAACGTTGTCTTTTCTAGAGGGTTTTGAACCATCCTATTCAGTTGAATGGACAATTCTATCCCTGTTCCACAATTCTACAAAATGGTTAAAACTAACTGCAGGAAGAATCTCCTTCACTGTTCATTTCTATAGGCTTCTAGAGTGATTTCTACAGAACCCTGTCGATTTAACCTTTTAAAATTCTACAAAGCTTTTCCATAAAGGGTGTCTCAGGGGGACCGTGAAAGTTCGAGGTTTAAATATCAGCTGGAGCTAATAAAGGTGATAGTTATATAAGTCAACTTGCTCCACACAGTGTTCAGAAGAGCTGCCTCTTCATACCAAACACAAATCTGTACATGAAATAGCAAGTGTTAGTGTGTTATAAATATGTCGCTTATGTTATTTCGGTCAGGGTCACACTTTATCATTTAAACTCCAGCTGTCCCAAGGACAAGGTTGGATGTTCTGTATCTTTCTCTTGGGTCATTTGAAGAGGCAGATGTATTAATGTTGTAAGCAGTCTATTGTTTCTCATTTTTCTTATTATTATGGGCACACTTAGTACCCCAGGCAGAGATCAGGCATTGCAGTAGGGACTTTAGACACATAATGCATAACAACAAGGAGATCTGCGTCTTAAAGAACTTACAGCCAAAAAAAAAAAAAGAGGGGGACGCTTGAAACTGATGGAGCTCTAGAACAATATTTTGAAAAGAGGTGTGTTCTGAGGAGAGTCAGGCTATGTGCACTGTTTCTTTAAATAGCAAAAAGTCAGGCAGGATAGTGCTGAGGGAAGGTTCTAGGCAGAAGCTCCACCTCTTTGAATAAAGTTCCTTGTTCAGTGTTAGAAGAACGTGACTCTGGGGTGGTTTACTATTGTCACACGACGGACGGGGAAGCGTTAAGGAGTCTTGCTGGTTGTTTTGGCCCCAATGGGGTAAAGCCCTGACACTCAGGTGTAGGCATTCACACTAAATGTGTGGCAGAAAGTGGAGGGGGCATCGGGGAGAGGTAGGATGACTATGCATCTGCTTACGTGCTTTGAAAATGGATACAATCTGGGAAATGGATTTGCATCCCCCCCATTTCAGGGGATGAAAAATGAAAGAAGGTTTCAGTGAACCATTGTATCACTTTTTTGAAAAGAGCTCTGCTAGAAATATTGTGCCGCCCAAAGCGATGTGACCTTGCCATCCTGCCTCACGTCCTAACACCACACAAAACACCCAGGTACATTTAAGCGATGTAAGAAATCTGCAGCATTCGCTATCCATGATTCAATCGTGTTTGTCACTGGTGCTGTTTGGACAAACAAGTTTCTAGCTACACACCAGCTGGCCCACTGATTGCTTTGTAATTGCTTACTCTTGGATCTGATGTGAATATTTCCCCAGACGTCAGCAATGAATGATGATATATTATACGATAACTTCTGATTTGGATTTATGTTCCTCTGACTAGAGATAAGCAGCAAATAGCACAAATAACTTCACATTAACGTGACTCTGCTTTAAAGGACCTTCTGAGTATGGTCTTTGTCCTTGCATCTGAAGAAGTGGGTTACAGCCCACGAAAGCTTATGCCTACAGAAAATAAATTTGTTAGTCTTTAAAGTGCTACAGGACTCTCGTTGTTTTTGCTGTATACAGACTAACACGGCTACCTCTCTGTATCTCTGTCCTTGCTTATTCCTAATACTTAGGATGTTTTAAGAAATATTTATATTAGTTATACTTTTTATTAGGAATATTTTGAAGCCCATTAATATTACAATACAATTGCTTTAGTCCGTTGTCCTTTTAGGTTTAGAATTCCCTCTTTTCTTTATACAGCTCCCAATTGGCTCCTTTGGGTGCTACCATAATATAAACATTTACTGCTACTTCTACTAATAATTATAATTGCCTAATACCAGAAACTTACAATAGCCTTGGTTAATATTACATTAAACTATCCATTGAATAATTGATACATTTGTAAAAATCTAAGAATGTTGTCAGGCAATTAGCCAGCAGAAAAGGGGACTAAATTTATTGGTTACTGCAAATATTTCCCTCAGCTTTATTTTTAATATGCATGGGTGAGTTACCCAAGATTATTACAAGAGCATTTGAATATTCCACTCCAACTTTTCCAGAAAAATTAAAATTTATTTTTGGGTGAAATTTTTGCCGTTCTCTTATGTTACTGAGGTTACAAAGCCTTGAAATGTTTAATTGCGGCATTTTATTCCTTATATGGTATTTTGCCACTAGTTATATTTCCCTTTCTTTTACTTTAGCACTGTCACTAATGTCTTATAGCTGTATTAATAGGTGGTGAGAGAGACTTCTGCTCTGAAGAGATTTGGAATGCCACTCGACTCCTGCCTATGGGTACCAAAAAAGAAAGGCAAAAAAATTGAGATCTGGGTGTTTACAGGCAGGCATCTAATTCCACATTTAGGAACCTATAATTAGCCTTTTTTTTTTTTTGTTTCGCAGGGGGTGAGTGCTCATTATTTCCATTGACCTCAGTTTACCTTCAGTTAGAGCTGATTGTGTTCATTACCTTCCAAAGTCAGACATTTGTTTTAGATCCTAAGTGTAAATTTAGCCCGAAATGTTTGGCCAGAGTGAATTTGCAAAATAAGGATTACCAATATTTTCCTGAAAAGCCTAAGAAATGGGGAACAGAACAAAAAAATCCCATGACAGATCATTTTACTGCAAATGAACAGGATTCAATGTATATATAGAAACCGATTCAGTGTGCTTGTGGAGGAATCTTATTTCTGTTAGGGGATTCTGCTTGAATAGACTAAAGCTGCTGAATGTGTGAGATGTCTCGGAGCTTTTAATTCCATTCCTGGCCTTGGGTATTATGTACTAAACTAAGGATGTGTTCGCATGTGTATTGATAGCTGATGAAAAGCTGTACTAAGGAAATGGACTGTAGCCTCCTGCCTTTTCAATGAAAGCTTGATCTAATTCTATATTAGCACACCGTGTAAAGGTAGGCTTCTGTGTACTGCAGATAAATAGGGACAGGTACTAATGGGAGGAAGAGAAGACTGACAAGAAGTTCAGTGGTTTTACTGACTTTCCGCCTAGCTAGAAATGGAAACGAAACTTGTGCCTTTAAATATGGGACACCTTTTAAAATTAACATTTACCATTTTCATTGAGTCCATTAGGGCCACCAATGTCAGTGGGGTCAGGATTTGGCCATTGGCAGCAAGAACCTACATTAGCAGAGTGTAGATAAATTACATGATTCTGTTTCAGACTACCATGACTTGGTCATCTCTTGACCCTCATCCGTTGTAACCTTGTTCTCTGATCTCTTTCCACTCCAGTCCACAAAAAACCACGGTTGTTCAAGTTATTCTTTTCCATAGCTCCAACCACATTGCCCGACCCCTGGAATCCCACATTGGTTTCCTGTTACCGCATTCGGTTCAGGCTCCATTGCCTCACTCCAGAAAACTTGCCCATAATCTCACCCCCACCTTCTGTAAATCGCGAGACTCATTTTCTCCTCCCTCATTCCCAGCCTTCTTCCTAGCTTTGTTGTGCAGCTCATCTTTAAGCAGTCTATATCGGGGAGGTAGCTGATGACAAAACCGTTCATTGCAGACGCACAGCAGAGTGTATATCAGCTGTGATATGAAACCAATGCCCTTTGGCTCTCTTAAGGTCATATGTGACTCCTGTGTACACAGTTTTCTAAAGCGGAACAACAGCTGATCAAAAGACAGCTGATCAAAAGCCTGGCAAACAAGACAACGACATGGCTCTGGCCATGGCTTTTGTATTTTCACGTATGATTTCCTGCCACCTGTGGGGCCCCTTCCAACAATTTTCAAAGGGAACCAGAGACCTGTGATTCTACTATTACTTCAGCATATGGCTATGTCTCTCCTAGGCTTAGCTGGGAAACCTCCCACTGTTGCAGCTCCCACTGGTGGGACCATTGATAGAAGCACTAGTGCAGACGGCATTGGCATTTAAACCACTGTGTCATCTAAACACGTTCAAACCACTTTCAGAATAGTACACCAGTGAAAACCAGTTCCCTATCTGCAGTTGAGCTCACTCCGTAGGCTAAATGTTCAGACCATCGATTTCCTACATTTATAACCAAGGCCCTGAATATCTGTTAGGGGCTCTGTGAGTAGCCAACACAGTGGGCCTCTTAACCCAGAAAAGGACATGGAGCATCACATGGATTATATCAGACCATATTGTTTTGATGGTAGCCATTTACAGTCTCTCCTGTCTTGGTTAAACTTATGCAAATCTTTCAAATAGTTCTACGGCTGCAGCAAATTAGCAAATAAGACCATCAAAGCCTTTTGTTCCTGTAAAGTGTAGGGAGGGAGCTTAAGTGGAATATGCATTAAATAGCAACAGGATGAGAATGCCAGTGCTGTTGCCACCAGTTTTAATGGCACAGTGACTGCTCTTTGCAATACCATTGCAGCACAGAAGCTTCCTCACCCTTCCCGATAAGGCTTTTCCTAAGGCACTAAAAGGAAAAAAAAAAAAAAAAAGATGGCAGAAAGGAGACACCACAGTCACACTTCAAGGACTACTTAAACTCTAATTAAAAGTCATGTTAAAAATGCATTAGCCATTAGTAAACAAGGTCACGCTCACAGCTACCCATGGCATGTCCATGCAAGGTATAAAATAGCACTAGAGACCTCTACAAAGCACTTAAATTATTATGGGCACTCCAGAACACTTGAATTCCCTTCAGTACTTGCATTTTATCTGAACCCACCTTCTTCATGCAAGTGGGGAGAATCAAGGGGGGTCCTTTTACAGCATTACACAATTTAATTTTTAAAATAGCATCTTCCTTCCAAGCTGTGTGCCCAAAAAAGCTTTATAGGATTAAATGATGAAATGGCAGAATTAGGCGTGATCCTGCAGGTTCCTGCAGCGAATTGTAGCATCAGGGCCTGGAGTGGTAAATAATAGAATTGGAAGAATTAAATTAAGAAGTTTAGGCTAGTGACGAAACATGCATTTTCAGCTGAGATGGGACATAAGAGAGAGAGAGAGCAGATGAGTTCAGGAGATACAGGAAGGTTATTCCAGACAGCAGGAGCAGCAGGGTTGTATTTTCATAGCATTGTTAGTTCTACATGAAGCAGCAAATACCAGAAATCTCATGAGATTGTGGATGAAATCCTGGCCTTACAGAAGTCAATGGCAAAATTTCCTTTGACTTCAGTTGGGTCAAGATTTCACCCAAGGTTCTCAAGATCTCCCTAGACCAGTCCTGCAGACCGAACAGAGTTGGGTGGTCTGAATAGGCCTCCAAAAGTTATTCACCCCAACTCTCCAAATGTCCTGCTATTTATTCAGTGTTAGTTCTTGTTTTTTAATAGCCCATTTCTTACCCTACTTCTATCAGGTTCCTTAAAGGAGCCTATATGAGCTCCTTCCCTCTAAAGCTTCCACTCGATTGAATCTGGACCTTGTCAATCACTTGTGGTAAAATTCAGCTGGCAAAAAATAAAATGCATCATGGAGTCAATCGAACTGAGTAGAGGGAATGGCATAGTGGTCTAAGCCTCAAATGTGAACTTACTTTGACTCCCTCAAACAACAGGGTCAAATCCTGGCAAAACCAGCTCAGCCTTTGATCCTTCTAAAGTAGAGTTCTGTGTATTTTACTGTGCATGGAGGAGTCTTCCAAATGAGAACTTTAATAAAAGAGACCCTTGCTTCTTTGCATAGACACTCCAGATCGCATGGAAGTTTTCTTAAGAGCAGAAATCTGCCCTAGTTTCCCTGCCCTCATTATTCTTAGCATTCTGTGAGCTGGTCATTACCGGGTTCCTGAAATTCATGCCGCATGTATAGACAATAAAATTCATCCCCCCGGTGCAGAGAGTCCACACAAGATTTATACATCAGAGTAAATTTCATCCGTAGTTTGAGAAGCCCTTTTTGGATCCTTTCAGATAAAAGCTACTATATAAAATCAAAATATTATTATTACACTGACCTTCACTTCTTTTGACAACTTGAAGCATGGCACAAATTCAGGCTTCACTAAACATGGAACCATTTAGATGGCAAAAAAAAAAAAAAAAAAAAGCCTTTTGTTCCGGATTATGATGAAATTTCAACATTTTACATTTAAAAAAAATGTACTTGCCTTCCACAAAATTGGTAAAGTGATCAGTAGCCATTAGTTTTGAGTGCAAAACATTTCATGCAGCTTCTGTAACAAGTCTGCCTTCATTTTAGAGTGTGAGAAGAAGCCCTTTTTGCTGAGTAATGCTTTATTTAGAAATATAGGTTGGGTAAATAAATGATCGGTAAAAGGAATCAAGGCCCAGTTGTTTGTGCTAAGCCAGATGCGCATCAGCAGCACAGCTGAGAAGAGACTTTCTGGTCAAATAGATCAGCAGAAATAGTAACTTCACTGGTCTTTTCCAGTGGTTGCCCTGCTAATTAGAAATCAAGGACAATGGATGTAGGTTTTGCAAAACTTCATAGGTTGGATTGTGGTTCATATGCAGGTCACCAATTTATCCAGACATTTGGATGGTAGGGAGAGGAAGGCTGTTTTGGATGAATTGTTCTGGGGTTTGGCCCATATGTACTGCAGCAGACTGGAATTTCAATGGAGACGGGCTACACTGCAGGGTGATTTGAATTTTTTTCAGACCTCATCAATGCGGGGTTGAACTTCATCAGTCAGGTGTCTATTTTGCAAAACCGAAACCCCAGGCACTTTTGGATCAAGATCCCATTTTTAATACATATAGTTCATGGGGGGTTAGTTGGTGGACTGGGTACATAGTTCCAGTTTGTGTCATTCTGTGCTATACATTAAACTGCATTTCCAACAGTCTCATTTTAAGCTCACGGTCAAGAGTAATTTAGAGAGTCTGACTCTATCCTGAAGTTTCTTTCTCCCAGCCACTTAGTTCTTGTTTCTTTCTACTGGTCTCTGATCCTTAAAGGGACCGTATTGCACAGAAGTATCTGAAAGCTGCAGTCCTGGCCCCCAGTTCAGTCCCTAGTACAGGTCCGGATAGCCCTATCATTGTTATAGCAGCCAGAGAATAGCAGGAATGTGCCTCTCATCCTCTCCTGGCTCGCTCTCTCCTCATCCAATCCACCCTGACATCCCAAAGCAGCTTTGAGCCTGCCAAAGGAACCTGCCAAGGATGTCCACTGCATCGGATGGAGCTGGTGCAAAGGGGCCGTAAGACACTGAAGAATCAGTCTCTCCACTCTT
Organism: Emydura macquarii macquarii; assembly: GCF_026122565.2. Classification (NCBI taxonomy): domain Eukaryota; kingdom Metazoa; phylum Chordata; order Testudines; family Chelidae; genus Emydura; species Emydura macquarii. The sequence goes on from NW_027132905.1 coordinate 47,629,951, forward strand.
AAATTTCCACCTGTATTTCAGGAGCGGGACGGGGGTGTCTTTTTTTTTTTAAACACAAACTCAGTGTTGTTGAATGCAGGGCATGTGCAATTTCCAGGCTCAAGACTTTACAGATCTGTCCCTTGACAATGTGTATTGTTAATCCCAGCGTATACCTAAACAATCTCGAGTGGAGATAATCACCAGCCAGTTCCACACAACTCAGCTTTCCCCATTAATGTGTACCAGGATATATAAACACTGGAACTGCTATAGAATTGAAAAGGAAAAGAGTGCTGCGGAATTCAGACCTTTATCTTGAAACCTGCACAATTTGTCCCTGTCTTTCCTGTCTAAACTGTTTCCAGGCGTACCGCTTGCTGCCCTACTTATATTGATGTGCTGACAGCGCGAACACACCAGACTTCCAGTCTGTGACTCCAGACTTCCAGCAGCACTTTGGGAAATTCAGTTAGTCCGAACGCCAAATGTCGAGGTGGATCGCTGTTGGTGTGGGAACTTATTTCATGGCTGTGATATCACCAGAAAGACCCGAGCAGCTCTGGACAATTAGTGTACGATCATGCCAAAAAAAAGATAGAATGCCTGATTTTTAATGCCTGACACCACGTATCTCACTTACAGCTGTGCAACGTGGGTATAAAAATGTCACCAAATCAGAGCAGTGACCTTTTTATTTTTACCCCTACTTTTCGTAATGTAAACGACGACACAAGAAACAAAGCCTTGTAGGATGAGGCCCAATGATTTTAAAGTGCTGTGGAGAAAATCTTGCCTTTTGTGGCTTGGTTTTGCTCTCACCTCCTTGTGCAATGCTTTTGTAAGTTCAATGAAATAGACCGCCTGTGCTTTTAACAGCAGTAGCTTTGATGAGGCAATGCGAACGAGGGCTCTGACCCCTTCTGACTGTACGTGTTTAAATTCACTCATGTGGTACAGGCAAGTTAATCATGTTCACAGGATTGGGGCATAGGAATGGGGAGACCATTTCAGATAAAATAAGAACCTGCCCAAATTTTTGCCCAACAGTCAAATAAAACTTCATCTTCTGAAAGCTTGAAAAGTTTAGTGACTTTTTTTGGTAACTTGGTGAGCTCCTCTGCTCTCTTGATTCAAAGAATCATGGAATCATAGAAATGAAGCACTGGAAAGGACTTTGGGAAGCCACTGAATCCAGCTCCCTGTGCTCAAGCAGGACCAAGTAAACCTAGGCCATCCCTGACAGATGTTTGTCCAACCTGCTCTTAGAAACCTCCAATGACGGAGATTCCACAACTCCCCTTGGAAGCCTGTTCCAGTGCTTCACTGCCCTTAGAGTCAGAAAGTTTCTCCTAATATCTAACCTAAATCTCCCTTGCTGAAGATTAAGCCCATTACTTCCTGTCCTACCTTCAGTGGCTATGAAGAACAATTGATTATTGTCCTCTTTATAACAGCTCTTAATATAGTTGAAGACTGTTATCAGGTCCCTCCTCAGTCTTTTTTTCTCAAGACTAAACATGCCCGGTTTTTGTTTAGCCTTTCCTCACAGGTCAGGTTTTCTAAATTTTTTATCAAAGGAGAGCGATTTGTCCACACCTTTCCTAAAGTTGAGGGTTCACCAGTGCCGAGTAGAGTGAGACAATTACCTCCCATGTCTTACAAACAACCTCCACCTCCTCTTCCTGATTTGATGGTCTATGGTAGACCCCAACCATGATGTTACCCCTGTTTTTTATCCCCCTCTTTTATCTTTACCAAGAGACTTTTAATTGGTCTGCCTCTAACCTCCTTCAGGACCTCAGAACAAGTGCTTATATATTCTTGAGTTCAGCTGGGGTTGGAAATGACTGAAACAAAACACTCTGACAAAATGTTTCCAGCCTGGCTGACCCCAGGAAGCACTGGAAATCCTATGAGAAAACTTGATCTCTAGGGATTGCCAGGCCAAAGAAATTCAGGTAAACTTAGGACCAGTTATAGGAGCAATGGGAGGATGAAAGGGGTGAGGGGGAAGAGAAGCAGCTATACTGAGAAGGGAGGCAGATTGGGGAGTCTCATTATTTGAATATTTTTGAAGGTTAAACAGATTGGGTTTGGTTAAGGGGGATGGGTGTAAGGCTGGCCAAAAAAAAAGTGGAAATGACAGATAAAGTGCTGGCTCAGACAAGGAGGCGAGGGGAAAATGATCAGAGCTCTGGCTCAGTTAAAGGTTTGGGGAGAAAAGTTAAAATGCAGCTCTGACAGGCAGCTGGGGGAAACGGGTGATGGTTGAGCTGGGGCACAGTGGGGGAGAGGGATGAAGGTTTGGCTTGGATATGGGGAGAGATGGGCTGGGGTTTGGATCAGATACTGCAGGGGAGTTGGGCCGCCCTTCAGCTCAGAAACAGACTAACGCTGACTTGGGCATTGTGGGTAAGTAGGTCAAGTTCAGCTCAGGCCTGGTGAGGGCAAGGAGATCAACCCTTTTTCTTCCCAAACCACTTCATTCACCTTGAATAGAGGATGGTTTTATTACAGCAGTGAGTGCCTAGGGCAAACACGATTAATGTATCAAAAATGCCATCCAAGGTCACAGGCACAGAGAGAGCTCAAATAAATGATTACAGCCTCTCTGATGATGAAGGGGGGGAACTACTGACATTGCTTTCTTGGCTCACTCTGTGTTTTCCTCCCTCTGCCTCTGACACGCCATGAAATACACAGAGATGCTCTTGAGAGAATGGATTCTCCCTCTTTCTCCCCCTCCTCCCTGGCTCGCAAACCTCAGCCTTTTATCACCCTGCCCCCCATACCCCCCCACAGTCAAACACAGCTCTGCTCAGAAGCAGACCAGGCAGCAGTGATCTCATTAGGGTGTTACTTTGTGTGACCTTGGTCTCTCTGTTAGCACCTACGCTCCTAGCAGCCCGTCTTTCACGTGCACCTTGGTGACATGAGCTTATGACCTGTTGGGAGCTATGAACTGTGGTTGATCTCCAGCTTAAAGCTTGTAAGATTAAGAGGAGATCTGGGGAGGGAGAACCTGGATTCCTGCACATGGCAGCTTTACTATTGTTTTAATGCACGTCTGAAAATGACCAGCCAAAACCCCAGAACTAAGTGCTTTGCAATTTGAGCTGTTCCAGATCCAAATCTGGATGCCGTTCCAAATTTTGCAGTTCGAGCTCTCATGTAAATTGGCTTCCAAAACTAGAAGCTAAGTTATTTGTATGGAAACCAGCAGCAGCCAAGCTGGAGATGGAGATCCCAATGAAGGCAATCAAAAGCAACTCATTCCAGGAAAGGGTCGACAACCCCAGTGGTATAAAATGCACTGCATGAATTGAACTCTCCTGTGCTGCTTTACAGAAAATCTAGGCAGGGTAAAATCAGGTTCCCCCAACGCTCTGGCACAAAATATTCAGCCATTTAAAGGGCTTATTAAGGGAAATCTGTTTATTTACCTAATAGAAACCAAAGCCTGTGCTGGGTAAACCTATTGGAAAAGGCTCCTTCTCAACCTGGCTAGGTTTAGTCTCAGGACCAAAATATCACATTTACTGGGAGGGGCTGTGATTACTAAAGGAAACCAGCTTCATTTTAAGGGACTCGCTGGTTCAAATGTGTAATTGTGGTCGGACCACAATTCCCAGTTTGGATCACTGCAGGCAACACACACACACACACACACACACACACACTAGCTGCCTTGCAAGTCGTTTAGCTTTACCTTTCTGAAGCTTGGATGCATTCTCCTGTATCCAGCTGAAGAGGTTGGCAAAGTCACAGTCACAGACCCAAGGGTTGCCCTCTAAACGTATAGTCCGAAGGGATGGAAGCGCATCCAGGGCGGCCACGCTTAGGCTCTGCAAATTATTGTCATTCAGTTCTAACACTTGGAGCTGTTCCAGGTTCTCAAAAGCAGCCTCATCCACATCTGCTAGGTTATTGTTCCCAAGGCTTAATTTTATCAGCTTCTCCGACGCTTTGAATATCCCAGCGTCAAGCTGTGTTAAATTATTGTAGCTTAGGTCTAAAAACACCAGTTTGGTGGAACTGCTGAAAGTGCCCTCTTCTAAGAAGGTGATGGAGTTATTCCTGAAGTCCAAGTAGACTAGATCTCCATAAAAGATAAAAAAATCAGCCGGAATAGCCTGAATATTGTTGTCAGCTATGAGAAGTTTCCGTACGTCCATTGGAAAAGGATTAGGAACCCTGGGGAGTCCTTGATCCCTGCAGTCTACAGTGTGGTAGTCTGTACAGCTGCAGAGAGGAGGGCAAAGATGCCCCAGGGGTAAGAAGAGAAGGCAGAAAGAGAGAGAAAGTAGAAGGCAGAGGGGAAAGCATGGCAACATCGTCAAGGATTTGAAAGCTAGAATGAGCCCCACTGCTAGGAGAAAGACATTTTGCTCAGCTGAGTAGCACTGCCTGATAGTTGTGTGTGTGTGTGTGTGTGTGTGTGTGTGTGTGTGCCCGCGTGTGGTTGTATCCACGAGATCACATATCATCATAGATCAGATAGCAGCAGACTAGGGAGGAGGAGGGGGGAGAGAGAGAGAGTGTGTGAGGGAGGGAGGGAGGGAGGTAAATGTGAGGATTTACACAATCAGGGATTTATAATACTGTAGGCTGTCTGGAGAGAGATGACTGGACAAATGGATGCGCTTGAAAGGATTCCCTTGTTTTTGCAAGTTAAAGGAAGCAGGGAGCCTGTCTGTATGTTTGCTGCTTATTCCAGCAAAATGCAAATCATACCGTCTCCTGTGGCTCTGTGAGCAACAATTAATGGTTCACCAGTTCATGGTTAACTAGCAGTTAATTAATGAAACCCCACAAAGTCAGTTATTTTATTTCTTCTCTCACCATGCTGTGTTCCTAGTTCTAAGTGCGCAGTGCTCAAAAGAAAGGCAGGCAGAGAACCAGCGTGGACGGCTGCTAAGGTCTATTTTCTTTTCCATTTGTAAAGCAGGAAGCCAAAAACCTGCTGGGACAGCGAACACTGTGTTTTATCTGAATGCCCTTCCTGAGAGTACTGGCTTCTTTTGGTCAGATCAAGTGCAAGAGCAGTTAAATGTGACCTCTCTTCTGTGAAGGAACAGACCCCATAATAGCAGGAAGGGGCACTTGACCTTTTAGGCATTTTACATATCTACTTCTTTATGATCCACAGCTGCTACTTTTTCATGTTGCATTGGTAACGTCCACAGGAGTCCAGATACAAATATGTATAATGGGCCAGATCCTCTGCTGGAATAAACTGGAGGCAGTGGAGCTACACAGAGTTACACCAGCTGAAGACTTGGCCTCGGGGGGTTTGAAATATCTGACATTCTTCCCATCCCCATCCAGCAGACATGCCTTTGTACAGAAGCACGTGGGTCTTTGTGACAATGATGGACAGTATCACTCCCAGGAGGACATCCCCTCCCCTCCAGCTGCAGGGAGCAGAGCACATCCTACAAGCAGGCCGACTTGTGGCCCAGACACTACGTCAGCAGCAAAGGGCTAAGGGGGAGATATTCCAAAAGCACAATTGATCAGCAGGTGCCTAACTCCCATTGACGAGCAATCGAAATTGGACACCTAAATGCCAGTTTTTGCCTTTGAAAATCTCTCCCTAAACTCCCAGGGGAACTAGCAACACTGGTTTGTTATCACATTATAGAAATGTGTTTGGAGTCACCGTTATCCAACATAGGTTGCCCCTGTGCCCTTCCCTCTAAACCTGTCTATGCTTGTGAAGTGCTTAGAGCTACATCTGACGAGGGAAAGCAGAGTTCTGAGAAGGAGGGGAATAGCAGCATCTGAATTTGCCAGGTCCATGCTACTTGTCCATGGAAATAGACAGTCCATTCCAGAAGACTTCTCCATGTAGGGCTACCTGAAACTGGGACTGTGCCGTGCACTCTGCTCTTTTAGACTAAGTGCCCTGCTTTACCGCATGGCTCGTGATTTTGTTAGCGCTCGTGACGATTGGCGTAAGAGAGCTAGAATGAAGTCGCTAGGTTCTAAGGTGCAGCGCTCAATCAACCTAGATGACGCTGCAGAGTAGTTGCGCTTTGAGTCACGATTTGAAGTGTTTATGATAACAAATGCATGTACACAGGTGCACTAACCTACCGTGGCGGTTTGTCTTGTTTCATAGCACTCTCATTAGCTCCGATTTTTTTTTTAGCTGTTGCAATGAGAGCGCAGAGCCGGAACAGAGCCTGGTGATGAGACCTAGCTGGGGAAAGTGAGTTCACAGCAGGAATTTGAAGGTGGCAAGGTAGGGCAGTAAGAAGGGTCATGTAGTCCCGGTAAGCAAGAATAGCTGGTGTAAATGGGGTTGCAAAGCAGACAAAGTCCCACTTCCCTCGAGAATACCCCCAGCAAAGAGGACTTTTCCAGCAGGCACAAAGATAATTCAGGCAGGTCTGCACCAATCCCCACATGCACTGATGCAGGAGGTGTGTTGGGGGCAGGAAAGAGTGGGCTATGGGAAGAAGGGGGCACAAGTCGGACATCCCAACGATCTACCTATTCTCTGATTGCGAACAGCCCAGTGGATATTACAGCTGGGGCACAAGTTATGGCATCTCTCTGGGCTGCTCCAACCTGCACCAGGGGCCACACTGGCCCCCAGCAGCCCCAGGAAATAGAAGTAGCAAGCCACTCCTCCTCCTTGGCTGTCTCCCACCAGGGCAGAGGATGGGAAAGGCTCTTGAGATGTAAGGGGTTGTATGGAAAGAGACAGAACTGCAAGTGAGAAGAGGAGACAAAGGAGGGGTAAGGTGCCGTGAACACTGCAATCCTGTCCTACAACGTCCTGTATTATTGCAATTCCTACACGCTGCCAGTGTAGCACCCCCTTCACTATTCCATCCCTCATTTCTGACCCTTGGAGTTTCCTTTATGACACCACTCAGAGTAAAGCGGGCACCGTTATCGCTATCTCACCACTAGGCAAGTCCAACAAACTATTACAACCATGATTTCGAACATTTCATTACCAAATGAACATGCAAATGGACAGCTGTTCATTTGCCACAGAATGTGCAACCCCTGTTCCATAAAAGGTCCCTTCTGGCCTGGAATTCATCCACAATCAGCATCAAAAAGGAACTACAGCTGATATTGCTTCTGCAGAATTGCCTTTACAGGCCCAGTCTTGCAAACTACCAGGAAGTAGTCGCATTGGAAGTTACAGGTATGTCTGAGCACCTCTCTATATTTAGCCTAATGAATGTGTTTTAGGTCAGAGCTGGTGCTGTTCTGGTTTCTTTCAGGTACAAAAGACAGAGCTGACACAATATGTGGTCATGTAGTCCCTGTCGACAATAATAATAATAATTAAAATTAATGCCTTTCACTTACATAGGGCTTGATCCTACGCTCAAGGATGCTCAAGGACTTGCATGGTGCAGAATCAGAATGCTTTTCATTCAAAAGACGGCTCGGTAATATTATTCCTATTTGACACAGGGGTAATTGAGCTAGGAGACATTAACTCCTGACTCGCCAAAGATCACAGAGAATGTTAGTAGCAGAGGCAGGAACTGAACTGAACTCAGTTCTCCTGACTCCTAGGCTCCATCCACAGTCCTCTTCCCGAAAGAGACGTCCCCATTGGTCAGTAAATCGGAAACTTCCTTTACCTAGCATAGGCACTGCCAGTGGCTGAAGACGATTTCCTTAGCTTCTCATTTTGTACCTTACACACATCAATGTGGTATGAGATTTCCATGTGGTCTGAAGGCAGACTTCATGTCCAAGACATCATTCCACATGCAGAGGAAGGCAGGAATCTAGACAGTGCAGCGATCCCTTTGGGGTGTGGTGGCAAACAAGAGAAGGCCTCTTCTTTTGTGGTGCAAACATGTAGCACACAGGCCCTGCCCCAAAGAGTTTAGAGCCAAACCAAACAACACATAACAGAGGATGGTTGTGCATAACAATCTTGCTATTTGGCTATACAAGAGCAGCTATTGTGTTCCGTAAGGCGTAATCTGCTACCACTCCTGCACTATTCTTCATTTCTATTGTTCCTCTACTTGATTCCTCCCAACCATTTTTAATCTGTCTGACATTTCTGCATCTGCTCGTTCTGCTGCTTTGCTCAGCTCTCTCTTTGGCTTTTGCTTGTTTGTGTGTCTTCCCCATCTCTCTCAGAATTGACCCCCTCTCGCCTCCTTTTGAAACGTCATCCATCATTCATATTTTAAACTTTCCAGACAGTTCCAGAAATCCTGATACAGGAATAGCGGCGCAGGAGAATTATCTGCCTAATAATCCAGTAAAACACAGTGACTGCAGTGACTGGCCTGGTCCTTTATTTGTATCACACAGACGTGGTTGCCCTGTGCTATTTACGTACTGCGTACAGCCAGCTTTCTGCTAAGTATATAGCACCCTCTTGTGACCTACATGTCAGTGGTCATTATATAGTTAAATTATATCGCTATATTGCACCTATGGCTGATTCTAATGTGCACTTTATATTCTGAGCTTCGTTTCTTCCTCTTCCAAAAACACTCCACAAAATGAAACTACGGGATTTTTAATTCATGCTGTGTCCCTTTCAACTGGCGACTGCTCAGCTGAGCTGCTATAATCAGAGAGGCATAGACTGAAATAGCTCTGCTGCCCATGCGTAATCCCTCCAGCTACGTGGCCTATCCACAGGCTGGATATCACTTACAGATGTGTGCAGAATGGGTGATATGATGAATAAAGGTCTCCCATACACTATAGCGTCTGCTTCCCTGCCAGCAGCCCCGGCTCTATGTGCAAGGAGCCAAAATTCAGGCCCACTGCAAAGCCATGCAACACCAGCCATTGAAGTCAATGGCGCTGCACTTACATTAGGCCTGTTTGGCGCACTGTGGGTAGTTCAATAACTCTCTTGGCCATTTCTTCCAGTAATTAAGACATTAAGGCTTAGATTTGGAAAGTCATCTAGAGATTTGGAGATTTCAGGTAAATGTAGAAGCATCAGATGCTGGGTAAAGCAAAACCTCAGCACTTTTCCTTTGGCCCCAGAGGCCCAGGAGTTGGAAAACAAAATTTCTCCCTCAATGAATATTCCATACTTCTCCAGAGTGTACAGTGTTCAGATGTATTTTCCATTTCTCTCGTGCCTATCCAGCACCTCCCAGCAGGTAAATCCACATTATTAGAAATCTAGCATTTCCAGGGCCAAACTTAAGATCCTCCAATTTTGAAAAACCATGTATTTTCCAGTTAGGTATATGTCATGCAAGAACCAAAGCGGCTCCACTCGACCACATGGTGAGACCGCCCCGCAACTCAAATCATCTTTCAACTTCCAGCCCTTTCAGCTATGCCCCCACTCCCAAGCTCCCCAGATGCCAAGGGGGAAAGATGGGTTTTGCAATGTGCCTGGAAGGTTTCACTTTCTTTGTCAAAGTCCTATCTTTTGAACTCTTTGAGCCAGCGACCATCACTGTTTTACTAATTACAGCATCTAGCACAATGGGGTCCTGATCCCTGATTGGGACGTCTAGGCACGACTGTCATATAATTAATAATTGTACACCAGCCTATGATAAACCAGCATAGCTCCATGCAAGTACTCCATAATAACTAAGGGGGCTATTGTGCCTAGCCCCTGTATGGACAAAAGGAAGGCACAAAGCTCCCCTGACAACCCACTTGCACTGGCTGGGCACAATGGCAGGCCTTGTGCAAGGACATGGGTGCAAATCTGCTTTCCGTGCAAGGGACTGTCAGCAGCAGCAGCATCTCCCAAACTGAACGAGGGAGGGATGAGGCCATCTATCTGTTGGTTTGTCTTGGAGTTTTACACTGCTGCCCATCACCATCTGGATATTGCTAATTTTACACCCTTTCTTCATTGGCCACCCAAGAGAGAGGAGTGGATTTTGCACCTGTGGGGAAGGTGGCATAATTTATGAGGTCCCTCTAGAAGTCAGCAGGCAATTTGCCTGCTTCACTGCCTCCAACAAGTGACTATGCCTTAAAGGTACCAGATCGCCCCAAACAATTTCAGTAACTAGCAGATGAGCAGGTGCCGCCATGTCTCAGTAATGCCTGAAGGAGACAGATATTTCAGCCAAGAGACCAGGATGTATAACAGACTGAAGCGGGGAGCTATCCATCCTAACACAAGTCCGTAAATAGTTAATGGAGAAATCTTTTTCAAGGATGTTGTTATTCCAGGCTTATTATGCTTTATTGGGTTAAAGTATGGGTCATGCCCTGGGGCTGCTATACTAGGTGTATTTGATGATCGCAAACTCCCTTTCTCTTTTTTATCATCCATCAGTAGTGTGTGCTGGGGCCCAAATGTTCAACCGTGGGTGGTCAGTTAAGAACCTAACTTAAATCAATGAATTAATGAAACACTGAAATGAATGATATTTGCAAGTGCGGGACACCTCTGAAAATAAGGCCTCTCTTATTTAATTGCCTAAAATTTTGACCCAAATTCTTCCTTCTGATGACAAAGATTCGCAACAGTTCTGGCCAGGGATCTTTGATGTTAGTAGGAACGCCATTAGACAGTTTTTCTTTTGATTTTACACGTAAAGAAACAATGAAAAAAAAAGGGAGAAAAGGGAATCTTCCGTGTCTCGTATAATTCCTAGGGAATGCTGGAAACTGTGAAGGGAATTGGAGCTTGTATCTACTGCTGCTCTACTGGGAGACAAAACATCTCAGAATTAATCAGCTTCACAATGGCAATAATTGAATTTGAAAACTTCAGACACCACAGTTCAGCAGCCAAACGAGTCCAGTAATCCACATCAGAATAATTCCATCATCTGCTCTGCAGAGAACAGGGGTTAGACGGGCAGGTGGTGACTATGTTATTAGCAAGTCCTTTAAAAGTCATACAGACATTCATGGAACAAGGGAGCCTGTTCTAGTTCCCTACCCCAAAAAGGTGTCGGTACACAACTGCCGACATGTAGTTAGCTGTCCAGCCGCTGTCACCTGAGGCAATTCGACATTCTGACCCAGTATTATCATGGTTTCAAGGGGAATTAAAGACAACTAAAAGTGGCAACTCGCCGACTTATGCGAAACACCGTCTTGGTAGCTAACAGAAATGTACGTGTTTCCCCACTGCACTGTGGTGAGCGAACTGTTGTGTCTCTGGTTACTAAGAGTTCCTTAAATCAGTGAGGTGTAGGATTGTCAGCTTTCCTGTCCATGATGTGCTACACAAGTATCCAAACTGCACTGCCGAAGCTTCCAAAGTCCAGTCCTGGCATGCACATGGCTTAATGAAAAACCTGGGAGGGGTTCCCCAAATATTGCATGACATTTAAAATACTTGTTCTCAAAATGTGGCCAGTGGACCACTGGTGGTTGGAGAAAGTTGACTGGCTTTCTTTCTGATTTCCAGCTACTCAGCTGCATTAGAAGACAGCTAAAAATACATTAAATGTTTCCCTATTGTTACTTTTCCATGTAGTTGCTTCAGAGATGTTTATGTGACTGGGACTGAAAGAGGAAATGACCTTCATGACAGAGAGAGAGAGGGGAGGTATCTATGAGAAACTCTCTCCATTAAAAGGTGCTTCCCACTATGAGAACATTTGAGAATTCCTGCTTTAAAAGGATCACTCACCATCCAGGATTGGTTTGATAAGCAGTTTGGACCATGTTTGGAGTCTGTGTAATTGGCCAGGACACCTCAGAAGAATAGGCCATCTCATGAGATTTGCAGCATCCTACATCTGGTCAAGTTGGCAGTATGGCAAGAGGCGCATTTCTTGGAGGATCGTGGTGCATCCACTTGTAGTCCTGGACATGACTTGGAGTTGCAGAGAATCGCAACCATTCAACATAATGGCCTAGGAGGGGACAAAAGATTAAATTATTTAGAACCTTCAAAAAGGTTTAAGGTTTGGGCTCCGCTCTCAAAACAGCCAAAAGGTTAGCGTGGGAAGAAAATTCTATTTTGTCTGACCCGATTTCTCCAACCTAAACTCGACCCATTGGAAGATAAATCTGGCTCACTTTTCGTCCAGGATAATGCACTCAGTCACTTGTACATCCAAGCATCTGCAGACAAGTTGCAAGAGAGCCCTAGGATGGGTCAGCTTGTAACTCAGCTCTCTGTCTATTCCAGCTGATGGCTATTGCAAGATGTCCAAGTGCCTTACAGAGATAGTTGTTTCAACATGGTTTGGCTTCTTCTACAGCAACAATCAACATTTTTCTGTTCGCTGTTAACGAATGGTTAACTTTGAACATCTCAATTACATTTGTCTGTGAAGTGCACACATATGAATAAATCTTTCCGTTTCTTTCAAGGGTATTTCCATTATTATATTTCACATTGCAGTAGCACCTAAAGATCCCACCCAGAATTGGGGCCCCTTGTGCTGTTCATAGAAGAAAAGACTGTCCTGACCCTATCCCGAAGGGTTTACAATCTGAAAAATAGCTTGCAATGAAGCACCAGTTATCTCTTCTGTTGTTTAAGTTAAAAACAGCTGTGTGAAACTTTGACAACCCAGCCAGGTTCATTGAAGGGCTCATAAAGATTTGAAAGAACGAACCCGGGGTCTAAGCTTATTCAGCAGTCAGGAGATAAATGTTTGAGTAAACCCCATGTGACTTATTATTTTCAGTGGAAAACATCTGAATCTCACTGTTTTTTAAGCAGCAGCTGGGGTAGAGGGTTGCTTTGAGTTCTGAGACTTGTTTGAACCTGAAACTCAAAGTCAATCTCAAATGATAAGAGCTCATGAGACGTAAAATGGAAAAAAAGGTTTGACTGAACCCCTGGGAAGCAAAACCACAGAGTTTCTTGCAGCTCTAGTTAAAAGTTAAATGAAAGGTGATCTGAACCCATTGTTGCCAATATAAATATGTCATGTTTGTTCCAAGCAACAGGATTCTAAGGACTTCGGGCAATCAATTTTCTCCAAGTGTAATCCTTGCCCTCCACATTCATTCTGCCTAACCTTTCTGTAAACCTGGAAACTCTTTTCAGAAGCATTCAGAGACTGACTGTGTCACTGTGATCTGGCTTAGCTACGAGTAATAGAGTATGACAAATTGTATATGTTCGGGGAAGCAGAGGCAGCAAAAAAGCTCTTGGACAAAGGAAAACAAGAAATAAACCTGGAAGATCTGGGAGACGAATTTGAATTGTTTAAGGGGAGGATATCTCATTTTTATTACCTCTCCAAGCAATCTATTCAACATTCTAGATAGGCCTCTGTGCCCTGACTCCATGGGGACTAAGATCAGCCCAGCTTGAAATCCCATTGCTCAGCTGCTGATACATTTATTTGTTTTGATTTATGAGAAAAGCCTGTCACTCTTAGAATGATGCTCCTAGACTTAGACTTTTGGGCCAAAATACTAGGTAATAGTGAAGATGACAACACTAAACTAATATATATTGATTGTTGGAAATGAAATGGAGATCAGGTAGGACAAAACATCAAAATTCCTCATGAAATTAGGTTAAAGAAGCGGATGAAGGATCTCAATGAAAAGAAAGGCTTACAAGATGCCAAAATCCATAGCTATGGGAAAGCACTCTATCACTTTAAAACCATCCTCCTGCCCCCGAGATAGACATGGAATTGTATAATAAAATAAACAAAAGAAGAATGATAAATATATAAGATATAGCAAATCAATGTATCTGTGATAAGTGGGGATGCTATTGCCAAATGTATACTGATGGTTCCAAAGAGGAAAGAACAGGTAGAGTGGGATCACCTTTCTGTGTGCCCACATTCAGACTCAAGAAAGCCATCAGACTAACTAACTTTATCTCCGTCTTTACAGCTAAGCTAACAGGGATATTGCTGACACTAACTTGGACCTTTGAAGCCAACTGCTGTGGCCATCCTGTCTGATTCCTTATCAGAGTTGCCGGCACTATGCAATGGCAAGTCTGAGAGCAGAAATATTACTGCTAATAACCGAATTTGCGCAATTGGATGTGACCACAGTAATAGCCTGGATCCCGGCGCATGAAGGCATGTAGCTGGCGATGAATTGATAGAGAAAGAGACAAACAATGCCATAAAACACAAACAAGTTGACCTAGAGATCCCCTTAAGCAAACTGGAATTTAAATGTTTAATCAAAAAGTGAGTTAAGGAAGGAATGGTGGGAACTGTGGGCACATGAAAGGAAGGGGGAAAAATTCCATGAAGGTTGCCCAACAGTTGAAGATGTTGATATAATCAAAGGCCCTGAGAGGAAGAGTGAAGTGGATCTATTCAAAATTCTAACAGGTCATTGGGAATTAAATAGTAATCTATTTCTAATAAACAAACATAAGGATGGACTGTGTGAAAAATGAAAGGTCCAGGAAACCACTGACCATCTCTTATAGAATTCTAAAGACTGTATCAGTGAAAGGAGATATTTATACAGAGAACTCAGAAGCCTCAGAGTAACAAAATTCTCTTTGCAACACCTATCCGGACTACAAGGAAAAGGGGGCCAATTTAAAAAGCTATTCTGAAATTCCTTAGGCGTACCGGGAAAAGTGACAGACTTTAAGTCATAATCTATCTACAAAGTCCAGTGAATGGCAGACTGACTACTGAAGTGAGTCTGCTGTGCCAGAAAACAGAAGAAGAAGAAAAAGAAGAAGAAAGGGGCTGTGGGGAGGAGAGGAATTTTGTAGTCATTCTTTGGGACTAGAGATGTTGTGAAGAGAAACCTCACGGACAGAGTTGGCCCTGGGATCTTCTCCTGAGTAGGAAAGTCTGACAGGAGGCCAGGAAAGTTGAAGAAGCCACTGAGGATACGTCTACACAGGAATAAAAAATCCACAGCTTGCCCATGGCTGCTGACTCAGGTTTGCTGGGCTCACACTCTGGGGCTGAAAAACTGCTGTGTAGACATTTGGGCTCAGGCTAGAGCCTAAGCTCCATAACCCCATGCTGGATCACTCATAGGACAAGAGATGGGAGCTTTTACCGTGTTAGTGGGAGTTAAGTGATGCCTAGACCTGTGCATTCTACACAGGGATGAATTTCTCCCCATGGTGAATTAAGGCTGAATTGATTTGATCAGAGGATCTGGGACCTCCAACGTCTGGAGAACTTCCAAGATCATTTCTTTTTCAGCACTCCCCTCTCTTTGCATCATTTCATTCAGCACATACCTCAGACCCCTAGGATTGCTCAATTTTTGCGTGATGGAACACTCATAGGACAAGAGATGGGAGTAAATTTTGGGGAAAACAGTAAATTAATTGAACCATGCCGTTTCAGGGCAACTGAAACTATCTGCTAATTCAGGCTGAATTCATCAAACAGCTTCAGCCAAATAAAAAGGAGGTAAACACTTCTAAAAAGTCAAAATGGTTTGTTCTGATTTTTTAAAATGAACTGTTTTGACATTTTGTTTCAGAATGAACTGTTTTGTTTCAAAATGTCATTTGGAATCTACAGTTTGTTTCAAAATGATGATTCCTTTGAGCTGAACAAAATTTTCAATTTTTTATTGCAGTTAGAAAAAACGGGGTGGGGGGCAATTTTTCAGTTTGGCCACCAAACCAAAATATCAATTACTCGCTTAGCTCTACATAGGACCTATCCCTATAAATCTTTAGTCACACAAACAGCCTTTACTCACGTGAGTAGAGTCTTATGGAAGCCAATGAGACTATTGGCAGTGTAGGAACAGGGGCCTGAGGAAATGTTTGCTGGGTGGGGGCCATACTGATTAATTAGTTCAGTTCCTGTTCTCTGGGTTAGTTTGAAATGTATCTGCAGTCCTGTACATGGCATGCTGCACCAGTCACGCAAGTATGTTCACACAATGATCTTTCCATGCTCTGAAGAAGTTTCTCTGGCTCCACAAAAATATAGCACGCCTTAGGGAACGCAATGCATTTTGACTTAATGTTTTTTGACATTTCACTCGCCTTCTTAATAAGATGGGTGAAATGTCAGGAGACATTAAATCAGTGAGTGCAGCAAACCCCCAAAAGGGGAATACTTGGAGTTCTAATACTCCCTCTGGATTTGCTTTTTAAAACATTTTATTACCCATTCCTAATTGTTAAATTACCACTTTTCAAAAATGTTACAAAAAGTACTTATCCCGGTATCTAGCAATCAGTGGTAGCACTCTTGTTCTCAGCAATTTTACATAATGTCCTCTACAGTAACACTACGCATGCACTTGGTGACACTACACTAGCACTTGTTAGTAAAGCTATTCTAATATTTGTCAGAAGTACTATATATATATCTACTGGATGTTACTGTACTATTACTCAGTAGTACTATATTAGTATTTGGTGTTCTGTACTGGTACTCACTAGTCGTCTTTTATTAGTACTTGGTGGTGTCGTATAAGTAAACATTACTAAACCAGTAGATTCTAGGGGGGAGTTCTAGGGTGTTTGTCTATATGTCTTTACTCATGTCTGGATTAACTCCTTTGTGTATCTTTTTCTTGTTGCCTTGATTTTTTTTAAAGGAGGGGCAAATATTGCAGTAGTTGGCTATCTTTACAAATGGAAAAGTAGTCACCAAAAATGGCAGAACTCCAGATTTCCATCCTGAGGAAAGTTTACGAAATTAAAGATCTTTCTCCTGGATTGGAAGCTTCTACAGCATAGTTTTCAGGTACCATCATGGTCTTTCTGGGATCCTCTCACAAGTATGGAGCAAATAAAGCTTTATTTTGGTCCATTAAAAGATATTGCCTCACCCAGCTTATCTCTCTCATATTTTGGGACCAGCACGGCTATAACAACACTGCAAACAGGCATTTAAAAACTCAGTTACCTAGGTCCCTGTCCTACATTAGACAATCCCCAGTAAGATTGCTGAACCTGGGCAAAGCCCCCAAGGAAATCACACTCATGTATGTTTACTTCTTAAGCATCCTGAACCATGCACAAACTTGAAATGTACCACCTCCCTGCTGTTGAGTCCAACTTCCAACTCTGCAAGATTTTTTATTCACACCAGCACCACTGAAGAGAGAAATGTGATCAGAAATCGATAAATTGACCTCTTATCATGTGAGTAAGCAGCAGAATTATTTGTTTGTGCTAGATAGACTGCCATGCTGATGTCAAAAATAGTTACGTAAATACCATGCGAAATGGCATGGAACAGGTGTCAAGGCATCAAACTGTCTGTCGGCTGTGCATTCCTTCCTAGTTGTTGGTCTCCAAGAAATCATAGTTTTAAAAAAGAGTCCTAGTTTGAACTAGTAGCAAAATTTCTTGTTGAATCTGGTCATCCAGGGATGCTGCAACCCAGAGGAACCTTTTGGCAATCTTCTTGTTCCATTTTCTCCATGAAGCCCAAATAACTTCACGTCACAACCTGGGTACAAACTGCATGCCTGCAGCACTGTCTTCTGAGACTGCAACTCCAATGGCTGGACTGTCCCTCCACATTCCCTACATGAGGTTCCTGGCCACTTGATCTACACAAACATACAGAGTCATAGAAATACAGGGCTGGAAAGGACCTTGAGAAGTCAGAGCAGACGTTGCATATTATTCCTCCCTATCTGTCTACCACAGCACTGACAACACTTGAATAACAAAGGAAACAGTCTGGGCTGGGGGAGGGAAAGAATTCAGCCAGTAAGACTGCTAGAGTATGTGGTAAGAGAGACCTTTGCATCGAATTCATTTGGCTTGTTAAGTTAGGCATTAGTTGCATTTTACTTTTATTTTATTGTAACCAATTCTGACTTTTGCGCTTCATTACTTGTAGTCACTTGAAAGTTACCTTTTGTGGTTCGTAAATTTGTTTGATTGTTTTATCTAAACCAGTGTGTTTGGACTGAAGTGTTTGGGAAACTCCATTTGGGCTAACAGGATTTCTGCAGATCATTTTCTATTAATAAAATGATGGCATTTATATGAGCTTGTATTGTCCAGGAGAGAGCTGGGCAGTACAAGACATACATTTCTGTTGGTCCTGCGTTGAGCAGGGGGTTGGACTAGATGACCTCCTGAGGTCCCTTCCAACTCTAATATTCTATGATTCTATGATTTCTGGCAGAAAAGTCTGGGACTGGGAATTCTTGGTGTTGCTCTGCAGTGTAATTCAAGAGTGGCTGACTATATCACTGATACAATATAACTGGGAGTAACTACATACTGGAGGCTGTGTGTGAGCAGACCAGGAGAGGTAATGTTCACTGCAAAGCAGTGTAAAAGACACTCAAGTTGGAGAACTGAGGGGACACAGCTGTTCATCAGTCCAGATTGTACCCTAGGTAATGACACACTGGATGAAAAGGGCATGATTTCAAATCAATCTGCAGAGAAGTCTACTAATTGCTCTAATTTTTGAGTAAGAGGAAATCAGTCACTATAGCTGCAACATGATTCTTTTTCTGCCCTTGAGAAAATCTGTCAAAATTATGAAGTGCAAATGTTAACATAAGTATTCAAGAGAGGCTGACTGATTTTTTCTTTCAATTTGTCTTGAGACTTATCATTGTTCAGGTATCATAGTTCATCTGAACATTGCTATTGATAGTACTATTGACAGGCACCGCTTAGCAGAGCAGAATTTGTTCATTTCTCTGTGGGGTTTTTTATTATTATCTTTAATCTTGATCGTCTCTTAAAATATGTTATCATGGCACAGCCTGCCACTTTTTGAAACATTTGAATACTCAGGCAGGTAAGTGATAGAGGACAAAAAAGCAGAAAGAATCAATCAGATTTCTGGATGCTAAATCTGGACGTTTGCCAGGCATCTATTCTGAGCCCAGGTTTCTTTTTTCTCGCTGAGGTTGACGTCTGTACACTGCACAGATCTGAAGAGCTGTACAACGTGAGTGTGATTTATAGCCTGTTCCTGCTCCCATGGCAGAAGTCCCACTGCGTTCAGTGAGACAGGGTCACTTCTGCAGAGCCCAAGAATAAACCCAAAACCTCCCGATGAAGCCATTGGGAGTTTTATGTGCACAGTTTTACGTGTGATAACATTGGGAAGAAGACATCCTAACTCTAATGCACAGATTAAACTTTCCTGACACATGGTCTGCTGCCAAACTATGAATAGTCAATTTTTAGAAATATCTTGCCATTGCTCATGTTTATATGTTACAACAGCTCTATGCCTCAGTTTCCCTTTTTCTAAAAGGGAAATAAAGCTACCCACATTAAGTACTTTACGGGCTCTGACATCTGATTATTTTTATTTTACAGCGTCCCCAATTATGCTAGGTGCCCCAAAATATAGACAAATTGCATAGGATCCTTGCATTAAGAGCATACAATCTATTTTCTATTCATTAATGTGAAAGGTACTCTATGATTGGAATTGAAAATAATATAAAAATATTCCCTCCAGGCAATTAAAAATTGTCCACATCACTTGTGTTGCACATGGTGTACTGCTGCCTACGCCTACGAATATATGAATCATTATCCCTTCATTCACTTTACTGCACTGATACCAAGGAGAGATTTACAGTCCAGTAAACAAAAAGTTCTTAGCACGCTATCAATATCTAATAAAATTACAGGGCATGGAAATAGTGTGATCCAGTGGACAGGGCCCTGGACTGGGCGTATGGAAACTTGGGTTCTATTCCTAGCTCTACCAATGATCATCTGCATGACCCTCACCTTTCTGTGCCTCAGTTTCCAAGTACCTAAAATGGGGATAAGATCTTTGTTTGTAGTGTGCTTGGAAGCTTACAGATGAAAAGTGATTTTTAAGAGCTAAATATTATTGTGAATAGACTAAATTGCCCAATCTTGCCCATCTGCCCCATGGAGGTCAGCAGGAAATTGGCTATTGTCATAGAGCAGGACTGAGCCCTATGTCAAGATGAAACCTGTTTCCATGTAGTTATTCAAAAACCCACCAGTATTTCCATTTTGAAATTCATAGACCCTTAAATATTTACATTTTGTCATTGCAACAATGCCTGGGTCTCGAGCCGATTTGGTGTGGCATGGGCTATTAAAATACAGCACCACTCTCAAAAGGAGCAGCTGACTGGCCCTCCTTAGTGTCCTTGAATTGGTTTACGCAAGACAGGTCTCGCTTGTAAATACAGGGCAAAGCACAAAGCATTTATTCGTTAATTTAAGCTTGATTTAGCTTACCCCATTGCTATAGAAATCCTGCATTTGAACTGCATTTCCATCCCTCCCTCAAGTTGCTGCTGACAAGATATTATCATATTAAATGATCACAGCAAAAGACTTTACTAATGTAAAGAGGTCTCTCTCAGTGAATATTCCACTGAGCCTTAATTGTGCCACCCCATGTCCACCCTCCAGAACAGGGAACCATCAAGTGATCCAGCCCGTCGCCCATTCCCAGCTTCTGGCAAGTTTTGGTTGGATGTGAAGCATGCTTTGCCTTTAAAAATCCTCAGATTGCTATTAACTGTTAAATTTGTTGCAGGCCCCCATTCACTCAGCATCACTACCGCAGTTGTCATTTCAGAAAAAACACAATTGTTTCCACTGTTGCCTTTTATCCACTTTTCACGGAGGCCTGTGATGTTTCATTCCCGTTCCAAAGTTCCTACATCCCGGGGTAGGAGGGGGGAGAACCATTGGTGTCTGAAGACGTGGTACAGAAGCTGCAGCCCATGAGTCTAGTTTGTTTAGAGCGTATTTGTCTGCTAGAGTGTCTTGGTGGGCTTGAGAAAACAGTATAAATAGTATAGTATAGAGAACAGTAATAGTATAGAGAAAACAAATCAATAGTGACTGCATTTTAAAATGTGCAATATCAGTAAAGATGCACCTCCCTCTAGTGGTCACAGCATGACAAACATTTATAGGCCCCCTTGTTGCTCATCCATTTAAAAAGTAGTTTGGAAATACATTGAGTCAAGTCGAATTCTACTGGTATGGAGTGTGTTGCAAAACCAGGGAAAGACACTTTAATTACCGCTCTGTGAGCACCCTTTCCTTACTGTCAAAGCTTTGCAGCTCTCTGGTCCTACATACATCATGGCTGTCATGTCTTCCTTGCCTCTCACATTTGTTCCAGCCACCTCTCACTCCTAGCTGCTCCTTTCTCACCCTCCTTTCATGTTCATCTTTGCACCTTCTTCTATGATGGCATTTATCCTGAAACATTCTTTGAATCATGGAAGGAAAAGAATCCACCATCTCTGTGTCATTTCCCTGCTTAGAAATGCCCGAGTGAAGTCAATGTTGGTTTTGCCATTGCCTTCCGTGGGGCCAGAATTTCACACACCACCTTCTTCTGCCCAAAGAGGGACTAGTGCTTAGTGATTTACAAAAAAAAAACAGCTGCTCCACTATGCACCATCTCCCAGCGACCCTGCGTGAATTTTACCCCATGCAGATGAAACGGAAAGAGCCTATGCAAAGGACATAGTAGAACTTAAATGGTGTCTCGACCTTATGCTGACTCTGCACAGGGGTGAATTACAACCCCAGTGATTTATATCTGACTGGCTTCCTCTTATATGCCTCTGTCTGTACACTGTCAGCATTCAGCACATACCAATTAATAACAAGAATGAAGATGCCCAAAGTCCTAATGACAGACCTTTGCTTTAATACTTTCTACTCACTTTAAAACACTGAAATTGTATAAAAAGAACAAGCATGTACTGATCCATTCTGTACATAATAGCTCTGATGAGGGTGAATACATAGGATATGTGTCTGGCGTCTTCTTTTTTTTGTTCCCTTGCTACGCTGCTTTCCATATTTAACTGCCCTAGTTAAATAATCACCCATGGCCTAGGAGAAGCTATGTCAACATTGTAATTTTTGGTTAAATACATGATGGTCATCCACAGATTTAAAATTAGCAAAGTAAAGTAAGGCGTGAGCTTTCCATATTTAATTCTGAGTCAAACTATTGTATGTCACATAAAGCTAACTGCTGGCAAATGCTGGAAAGACATTTTTTTCTGGATAAAGTGGCAAAACCAATTAATGTGCATCCTATTGTGCATTGAGCAAGTCCTCACTCCTGGTAACAGTCGTTACCGAACATAGTCCTATTAATTTCAACGTGACTAATGTTTGCAGGAACGAGCCCTAAGAAAGAAGAATAAACATCCGCATAAACTCTATTTTATTTTCTAATGTAAAAAGGGAATTAGGGGAAACAATGAACAATGACATTGCACAGTCAGTGGGACTCCTTTGGTGAATAATTTGAACTGGGTTTCCTTGACAAAAGATAATCACATCTCAGACCTCAGGATACAAAAATGATTGTCACAACTGATCCTTTCTGACCCCTCGATACATTTCATGACTGGCTTCATGCAGTCTTTTCCCCTTAGTCTAAAATATCAGGTATTGGCCACCGTGATAGCAGGATATTGGACTGGATGAAATGATGGGTGGATCCTCTACAGTAGTGTGCATCATATCTCCCCCTCTGCTGCAGAGGCTAGACCTCATGGAGTTACCAGACAAGTTATCAGTAATTGGTCCATAGGGTCAAGAGGTCCATGCTTTGGTACAGAAGTTCCCAGATTCAAACCCTGCTTCTGGCAAGGACCCTACAGTAAGGAATAGGAAGAACCCAGGCTTGGAAATACCAAAAGCAGGAGATAAAGTCACATTAATGTCATAATTTGCTTTTGAAACACCATATCCAAGATCAGAATCTTTTATCAGGTCAACAAATTGGTGGATAAAGCTGCTGTGTGTTCATCCCCTCCAGAATGGACTACTGCTGGATGTGAGGGCAACATGGAAAGTCCAGCTTGTGCAGATTGCAGCCACGCACCTTCCTAGCATGCAACTACACAGACACTCATCGCTGAGTCTAGTTCACTTTGAGTGTCAATTCAAGGCCCTGAGCCCTCAGAGGGTTGAAATCTGGCTACTTCAGAGATTGTCTCTCCATTAACAACCCACCAAGACTGCTGTTAGTCCAGAGATAATGCAGCTGACAGTGGTCAAATCTTCATTGCAAAGCTAGCCTGAGAGATCGACATCTGGGTCTGAGCAGCTGGGTTATATTAGCGTGGTGTGCGCACCCCACTACAAAACCTTGCCTGTGTTACTTTGTCTGCTCTGTTTCTGGACACATATAGCAATTTGTGTACATGTGTGTGTGTGTGTGTGTGCGTGTGCCGAGATGCTGTAGGCCTCTTTCTCAGTCAATTGGGTCAATTATGGGAGAACTTCTCTCTCCTTCAGGGAGCATTGTGGGAAGGCATTGGAGGACTATCTGAACTTGAGTGATAGAGCCTACTTCCTCAGTGCAAAGTGGGTAGGTTCCAGCCTGAGTTAAAGCAAAGCACAGGCTCTAACCTACAACTTCAGCTGGGTAAGCTAAATCATCTCCATACCCGAGTAAAAGGTTTTTGTGTGTGGACAGCAGAGGGGGTTGGATTAACTCCTAGGTAAGTGAACACATATACTGAAGGGAAAACATACACTCAAATGTTTGCCTGAATATAGTCTCATGAAGGGAGTCTCAGAGACTGCAGTCCTTCTTTTATCCCCACATCTGGTCTGACACAAATTAGTGCGTGCTTCCCCCCAACACACTTTCACTTGACCAAGAGGACCACCTCCATGGCCCGTTCAATCCTTGGACTTTGGATTGAGATACACCAAACTTACCTTATACAGTCTACCAAAAAGCTACTGGCTTAGGCTAAAAGATGATATAACCCATCATAAACCTCCTTAACCATCTTCTTCTTGTCTCTTGGGGTTTGCCAAGATAAAGGAGGTACGTTTTCTCTGGCACTTTCCTTCCAGTTTACCCTGTTGGTTTTCCTCTCAACTCATCTGAAATACAAGGGAAAAATGTATTACACATCTTGACTTCAGACCCTGCAGAGTTCATAGCTGAATTCCTGTAGAAGCTTCGTACTCTGTGTACAGGCTTGCTGTCACATTCCACGGCCCCTTTGTGGAAATGATAGGCTGCACTCTGTTTTTGTCTGAGCCCATGAATTTCTCATTTATAGGAGCAGGAAACATTCTCGCTTTTTTGTTTCGGTCTATGCATCATGGGCCAGCTGGTGCAGACTTGTATAGCTGCCTTGACTTCAATGAGGCTATGCTGATTTAGATCAGCCGAGAATCTGGCCCCTAACCTCTAAAACTGAGGAAAATTAGGAATAGTTGAGACGTAAACTGGGATTTACTATTCTAATTTAAGACCTCCATGGCCAAGCACTGATTCAATTTTCTGATTTAATAATCTCTCTGAACTCTACATCTGACAGTCACAGCTGGGCTGACAGGCCTGAACACATTATTTTACGGTCAGGAGCATTAATGTTCAGGAAAGGACATTTGATTTATAATTATTTATCTTAAGAATGGGCTACATAATATACAGGTTTATGGACTTTCATTTCACATCAGTGAAGTGGAAGAATTGAGAGTCACCAATCCAACCCTGTAGTGGACATTTCACATTTCAAAACAGTCAAGTCCGATAGCCTCCCTGTTTTATCTTCCTCATATTTATCTGCTCAAAATCTGATTTCACATCCAAATGATTGTGCTGGTCAGTCAGGAGCTGACATCTGTTTTTGGGGCCCTATGATAAAACTACTATGAAACAGAAAATGGAAAGAAAGGAACACAGGAGTTTCATAGCAAACACCTTCACATTCTTCCATTTCTTAATCCTTGTCTGATGGAAAATCTTTTGGATTGACATTCTTACATAAAAACGGCCATATTGGGTCTGACCAGTAGTCCATCTAGCCCAGCATCCTGTCTTCCGACAATGGCCAATGCCAGGTGCTTCAGAGGGAATGAACAGAACAGACAATTATGGAGTGATCCATCCCCTGTCGTCCACTCCCAGCTTCTGGCAGTCAGCGGCTAAGGACACCCAGAGCATGGGTTTGCATCCCTCTATCTTGGCTAATAGCTAATGATGGACATATCCTCCATGAACTTCTCTAATTCTTTTTTGAACCCACTGATACTTTTGGCCTTCACAACATCCCCTGGCAACGAGTTCTATGGGTTGACTGTGCACTGTGTGAAGAAGTACTTCCTTATGTTTGTTTTAAACCTGCTGCCAATTAATTTCATTGGGTGACCCAGGTTCTTGTGTTATGTGAAGGAGTAAATAACAATCCGTTATTCACTATCTTCACTCAATTCATGATTTTATAGACCACCAGCATATCCCCTCTCTTTTCCCAGCTGAAACATCCCAATCTTTTTAATCGCTCCTCATATGGAAGCTTTTCCATACTCTTAATAATTTTTGTTGCCCTTCTCTGTACCTTTTTCAATTCCAATATATCTTTTTTTGAGATGGGGCAACCAGAACTACACACAGTAATTCAAGGTGTCAGCGTACCATGCATTTATATATACAGTAAAAAATTAGATGTTTGACTGTTTTGGGAGGCTGGGGGGGACACGGGGGGGGGGGGACGGGACGACACGACACGAATAAAGAATTATTGCTGCAAGTCTCCGAACGTGAAAAATTCCACAATGATATTTCAAAACTGAAGAGGTGTAAATCAACAAAAAAATTGTCCCTTTCACTTCATTTCCTGCACAGCAACAGAATAACCATCAGAATACCCTGATGAACTGGCTAGTGCATATGTGCACTACTCCTCTATAGGAAATGGACTCAAATGAAAATTCTCACATAGCTTGAGTGGCAGGGGCCTGGACACTTGTAAAGGGAGACTCCAAGTTTTCTCCTTGCTTTCCTCATGAAATTTCAAGTTGCCAGGGCATGCAGCATGGAGACAGCCATGAAGTTTCTGGCTGGCCCCAGACTTCTGATAGCATTTTTTTTTTAAACAGTCCAGACCCAACTACTGCTAGACTTTCTCTTTCTGCAGAATTAGCCCCAGTGCAGTTGGAACCCTCTGCCCTTGAAGAGATTCTCCATAAACCCCAGTTTATAGATGCACATCTCCAATTCCCCAGCACCAGAAAGTACACTGGAAAAGAGCTACTGAAGCCTACAATTTGTGATTCTTTGCAAAGCTGCTCTATAACTAAAACGAACTTGTCTTTTTCTGCTGCCAAATTTCCTGTTTCTATATCCTGGGGCAGCTGTGTGCCCTGAAAAATTGGGTCAGAAACATAAAAACTGTTTTCTTCAAGCTTTATTAATTTTCAAGTCATTTCCTGTTTTCCCACTGCAGCCAAAACCACTCCTTTGGCAGGTAGTGAACTATGAAAACCCCTGATTTAGATCTGTGGCCATTGAGTAAATGGCCTAATAGTTGAAAGAAGAAGAGACCTGGAATGACAGCTACAAGGTTTCATTATTCTGCTTCAAAACGGCAATTTTGTTTAGGTGTGAACAAGCCTCTCAGGGAATCACATCTACTCTCCAAATCCCTGTCTGACTTTTTAAATCATCTCCTAAACAGAACCTTGGCTCCAAGCTCCAAACCCCTGGAAAACTACCAGGGAGGCTCTTCCCTTACACTGAATGCAACCTTTTGAGAATGGAAATAAATCATGTATTCCATTTTTTGGGCTTGTGTTTATTTATCTTACATCGATATAGCACCTTCAGCTGGGATGGAGCCATGAAGTCCTGAAGCTTCAGAAGTGGCCTCTGATTTTGGATGTCTAGTTTGAGGCACCATGGCTCTGATTTACAGAGGTGCTGATCACCCCCAGTTGCAAACAAAGGCAATGGCAGATGTTCATGGTCAGCTCCTCTAAATATCAGGGCCACGGTGTCTTGTGATGGGAACTCCAAAAATAGAGACATGCCAGCCTGGGGTCACTTCAGATAATATTGACTCATAGACTTTAACGTCAGAAGGGACCATTCTGATCATCTAGTCTGACCTCCTGCACAACGCAAGCTACAGAACCTTACCCACCCACTCCTGTAATAGACCCTGACCTATGACTGAGTTATTGAAGTCCTCAAATCATGGTTTAAAGACTTCAAGGGACCAGTTTGGGGCTTGACTCACAATTTGCATCTCCTTGTGCTAGCAGAAGCAGCTGTAATGCAGAGGGAGATCATCCCAGAGAGAAGGCAGGATGGTGGTACTGCTATTAACACCCCCTTGGGATTTCTGCACAAGCAAACTGAAGCTGCATCTGCAGGTCCACAGGAGGATACTAAATCAGCCTATCTCCCAGATGTCATTGCCAAGCCTTCTCCGTGGCTGGTTCTGCTTACTTGCTGGGTTGCACCGGGCCCCTGGCAGAGTAAGGATTATGGATGCCTTGTGCAGAGGGGTCCCCAGTCCTTCAAATGGACTTTGTGCCACGGGGATCTGGATTCTTTCAGAGGATATGAATCAAGCCATTAATATACAGCAAGGGATTATTTAATTCACCCGAGAAATACAGCCAACTCTGGGGTGAAATATGCCAGTTGTGATGGCACAAATCAATACTGCACAAATGTTTACAACAGGGAGTTACAAAAAAAAACCCAACTAATGAAACTTACAAGGGAATTTGCATATGAAGAAGGTACAGCAGGGCCAAATCATCTGTGGTAAGCTCAGTTAACACAGCCCCAGATCCACTGGCCACACCCCTCCGTGATTGTGTGCAGAGAGAGCCCACATGCATCTGTGCTCCAGGGGTGGCAGGGATTCTGGCCACCTGTTTCATGCTCATCCCTTCCTGCACAGCAGAATCACATTGATTCATCTGGGGTCAAGCCCTTCCCCATCTGCAAAGTTGGAAGCACTTCACTGGAAAATAAGCTCTGGAGTCCGGATTTTATGCCCCGAATCTTTCCATTGACTCCAGTGGTCTTTGGATCAGGTCCTTCTTGCAAAACCCCATGATTCAGAAGAAAAACAAATGATCCCAGATTTCGTAATACTTTTGTTGCTAAGACATTAAGCTTTGCTGGATGATCTCTCTCCACCTCCAGCGTCTCTCACACTCTACACTCACTAAATCAGGGACAGCCTGGCCTCCCAGGGGGGCTGTGTAAATGACTGATAGGGTCAGAAGGAAAGAAGAGATTATGAAATGAAAACAAAAGAGCTGCTTGTGTTCAAGGCTCTGTCTTCCTCCCCCACCCCCAAAGCATTGTGATTAAAACCTCAGGGAGCCACCCAATGCGAAAGCAGGCAGTTTTAAAGGGTGACCTGCCCACTCACCGCCTGGCACATGCCAATCTGATGACCCTGACTGGCAAGGCTTTAGCTGAGTCTCCTTAATAAGGTTGTTAGATATGGGACAGCATTGGCAATCATCTGCAGAGATCCAGGCCCCAGTTCAGCGAAATATTTACTCACATGCCTAAATCCATGCCTACTCAGCAAAGCACTTACCCAGGTGTGTACACTGAAGGATGTGCTTCGGGCCTCTGAAATAAAGTAGTTAAGCGCATGGTTAAGTGCTTTGCTGAATAGGGTTGAACGCGTTGAATTGGGGCCTGATTTAGGGATGAACTGAAGACTCTTGCTCCCAGCAATTAAGCCTCAACTAACAAAACATTATTTCTCTCTATTTTTACAAACTATATTGGCTAGATTAGGAGAATAACAACATGTGGTGAAATATGTTTTCACAACGAGCTCTGACTTCAATGGAGTTATACTAGGGATGAATTTAGCCTATTATCTGGTTTCCAACTTCCTATTCCTTATCCCAGGTGAATGTGCATACAGAAGGAGATTCCCCTCCTGGAGATTATTCTTTAAAACTGTGATTTGGGTTTGGGTGGGTTGGGGCTTTTTGTTTTTGTTTTTGTTTTTACATCCCCAGGGCCCTAAAATGGCCCCGAATCCTAAATTCCTTCATTTACATATTTCTTAGGAACTTCTCCTTCTGTTCTCTCCCTTGGATGTGAATGAACAATTTTCATAAACATTATGCAAGGGAGCCATGCACACACACACCAATGGAAAGACAGAGCCTAGAGAAATAATTTGTCGGAGATAACCACTGGATGGGTCTCATTAGCTAGTGCTATCTGAACTGGAAGGGAGGCCGTGTACTACACTGATTAGCATGCTGGATGTGGCGTTCAGAGATCTGGGGTCTCTTCCCAGCTGTGCCACTGACTTGCTGTATTTTCTTAGGCAAGTTCCTTTCCATCTTTGTTGTGCTTGGAAGCTGAATTTATAAAATTCTTGATAGACAAGTAGATAGAATCCTCTAAAGCCTTTTTTCTGATGAGGAATTGGCTGTAACTTACTGAGTTACTGGTCAGAAGAAATTGATACATATTATAATAGGCTTAGGCAAAAATGTTCAGAAGTAGCCACTGATCTTTGGAAGCCTCTATTTCTTGAAAGTCCAACTTGAGACACTTTAAAGTCATTTAATTCTATTTAATAGAACAGAGAGAATGAAGTTATTTAACCCAGCAAATCACATGTCCTCCTTCAAAAAAGATTCTCATTCTGAAGCCCACAAGAGAGACATCCATGCATCTGAGAGCAAATTTGACTCTAAACAAGCAAAGTTCTAACGGTATGTCTAAATAGGTTCATTGATCAAGGGGGAAAACAGGGCTAATGTCCTGGAAAGTCCCTCTCAGTTTTCCTGACCAAAATTTTTGACGGCCCAAAAAGCCCTTCAGTAGAGCAGGTCAAAATTCCACAGGAAATACTGACATTTCAAAAATTGATTTTTGTTCCAAATCAGAATAGAACCAAAACATTTCAAATTCTTCTATGTAACAAAATTTTCAGCTAGTTTTTGTCCTATACAAAGAGTTGATGAGCTAATGGAGATACCACCAATTAAGATCCCCGGGGGATACAGCAAAGGTTGCAGAAGATTGAAAGGGAGAATAGAAGACGAGATGACTTGCAACCAGAAAGAACAGGGGATAGGACAAAGAATCGCACCGTTACCAGGAAAAGGCAGGTCTACATATTGGGGATTCCCTGCTGAGAAGAACAGACAGGCCTGTAACCAGAGCTGATCCAGAGAACAGAAGGGTGTGCTGTCTGCCGCTAAGATACGGGATGTGGACCTGAGACTGAAGAGGATCCTAACGGGAGCAGGAAAGAATCCATTGATTGTCCTTCATGTGGGTACAAGTGATATAGCTAGATTCTCACTGGAACGTATCGAAGGAGACTGTGCCAGGCTGGGGAAGACTCTTAAGGAAATCGAGGCTCAGGTGATCTTCAGTGGGATTCTGCCTGTCCCTAGAGGAGGACGACAAAGGCATGACAAGATTCTGATGATCAACAGATGGCTCAGGCAGTGGTGCTATAAGGAGGGCTTTGGGATGTATGGTCACTGGGAGGCATTCATGGATAGAGGACTGTTCTCTTGGGATGGACTTCATCTGAGTAGGGAGGGAAATGCACTTCTAGGATGGAGGCTGATACAACTGATTAAGAGAGCTTTAATGTAGGGAGTTGGGGGACATGGTTGGGAGATGCCCAGGTAATCTCCACACCTGATTTTAGCATTGAGAGGGAGGAAAATGAAATAAGAAAGGACACAGCAGTGGGAAGCAGAATGGACATTAAGAGGAAAGGTAGTGTAGATACCAGTCTAATAGGCTATATTGACAGTAGAATGACAGTGGCAAATCAGGTAAGGAATGTGAGCAAAGCCAAACAGCAAAAATTAAGATGTTTGTACACCACTGTGGGGAGCCTGGGTAACAAAAGGGAGGAACTTGAGCTATTGGTAGAGGAACTGAAACCAGATATTAAAGGGATAACAGAAACATGGTGGAATAGTAGTCACAACTAGTGTACAAGTGTTGAAGGGTATGTGCTGTTTAGGAAAGACAGAAATAAAGGCAAAGGTGGTGGAGTAGCATTGTATATCAATGATGAGGTAGACTGTAAAGAAATTAGGAGTGATGGAATTGATAAGAAAGAGTCTGTCTGGGTAAAAATCACATTGGGGAAGAAAACTACTAGAGTTTCTCCTGGGATAGTGCTTAGGCTGTGCTACAGACCACCAGGATCTGATCTGGGCATGGATAGAGACCTCTTTAAGGCTTTTAATGAAGTAAATACTACTGGGAACTGTGCGATTATGGGAGACTTTAACTTCCCAGATATATACTGGAGGACAAGTGCTAGTAATAATAATAGGGCCCAGATTTTCCTGGATGTGATAGCTGATGGATTTCTTCACCAAATAATTACTGAACCAACAAGAGAGGATGTCATTTTAGATTTGGTATTGATGAATAGTGAGGACCTCATAGAAAAACTGTTGTAGGGGACAACCATGAGTTAATTCAGTTCAAACTAAATGGAAGGATAAGCAAAAATAGATCTGTGACTAGGGTCTTTGACTTCAAAAAGGCTAACTTAAAAAAAATTAAGGGAATTAGTTGGGGAAGTGGACTGGACTGAAAAACTCATGGATCTAAAGGTGGAGGGGGCTTGGAATTACTTCAAGTCAATGTTGCAAGAACTCTCGGAAGCCTACATCCCAAGGAAGGGGAAAAAATTCTTAAGCAAGAGTTGTAGACCAAGCTGGATGAGTAAGCATCTTAGACAGGTGAATGAGAGAAAGCAGAAAGCCTACAAGGAGTGGAAGATGGAAGGGATCAGTAAGGAAAGCTACCTCTTGCAGGTCAGAACATTTACAGATAAAGTGAGAAAGGCCAAAAGCCAAGTAGAGTTGGACCTTGCACAGGGAATTAAAACCAATAGTAAAAGGTTCTTTAGCCATATAAATAGGAAGAAAACAAAGAAAGAAGAAGTGGGATCACTAAGCACTGAGGATGGGGTAGAGGTTAAGGATAATCTAGGCATGGCTGAATATCTAAACAAATACTTTGCCTTCGTTTTTAATGAGGCTAATGAGCTTGGGGATAATGGTAGGGTGGCTAATGGGAAAGAGGATATGGAGGTAGAAATGACCACACCTGAGGTAGAAGCCAAACTCTAATAGCTTATTGGGACTAAATCGGGGAAGCCAGATAATCTCCATCCAAAAATATTAAAGGAACTAGCACATGAAATTGCAAGCCCATTAGCAAGGATTTTTAATGAATCTGTCAAATCAGGGGCTGTACTGTATGACTGAAGAATTGCTAACATAGCTCCTATTTTTAAGAAAGGGAAAAAAAGTGATCCAGGTAACTATAGACCTGTTAGCTTGACTTCAGCAGTATGCAAGTTCTTGGAAAAAATTTTGAAAGAGAAAGTAGTTAAGGACATCGAGGTTAACGGTAATTGGGATAAAATACAACATGGTTTTACAAAAGGTAGATTGTACCAGACCAACCTGATCTCCTTTTTTGAGAAGATAACAGATTTTTTAGACAAAGGGAATGCAGTGGATCTAATTTACCCAGATTTCAGTAAGGCATTTGATACAGTTCCACATGGGAAATTATTAGTTAAATTGGAAAAGATGGGGATTAAAAGGAAAATTGGAAGGTGGATAAGGAACTGGTTAAAGCGGAGACTACAATGGGTCATACTGAAAGGTGAACTGTCAGGCTGGAGGGAGGTTACTAGTGGAGCTCCTCAGTGATCGGTCTTGGGACTAATCTTATTTAACCTTTGTATTACTGACCTTGGCACAAAAAGTGGGAATGTGCTAATACAGTTTGTGGATGACACAGAGTTCAGAGGTATTGCCAATACATAGAAGGATCGGGATATCAAACAGGAAGATCTGGATGACCTTGTAAACTGGAGAAATAGAAATAGGATGAAACATAATAGTGGAAAGTGCAAGGTCATGCATTTAGGGACTAATAACAAGAATTTCTGCTATAAATTGGGGATGCATCAGTTGGAAGTGACACAGGAAGAGAAGGACCTGGGCATATTGGTTGATCACAGGATGACCATGAGCTGCCAATGTGATGTGGCCGTGACAAAAGCTAATGCGGTCCTTGGATGCATCAAATGAGATATTTCCACTAGCGATAGGGAGGTGTTAGTACCGTTATACAAGGTGCTGGTGAGACCTCATCTGGAATACTGTGTGCAGTTCTGGTCTCCCATGTTTAAGAAAGATGAATTCAAACTGGAACAGGTGCAGAGAAGGGCTACTAGGATGATCCACGGAATGGAAAACCTGCCTTATGAGATGAGACTCAAAGAGCGTGGCTGGCTTAGCCTAACCAAAAGAAGGTTGAGGGGAGATATGATTGCTCTCTAGAAATACATCAGAGGGATAAATACCAGGGAGGGAGAGGAATTATTTAAGTTCAGTGCCAGTGTGGACACAAGAACTAATGGATATAAACTGGCCATCAGGATGTTTAGATTTGAAATTAGATGCAGGTTTCTAACCATCAGAGGAGTGAAGTTCTGGAATAGCCTTCCAAGGGGAGCAGTTTCTAGCTGGCTTCAAAACTGAGCTTGATAAAGTTGTGGAAGGGATGGTCTGATGGGACAGTCTAGTTTAGCAATTGACTGATCTTTGACTACTGGTGGTAGATATCCCAATGGCCTGTGATGGGACGTTTGATGGGGTGGGTTCTGTGTTATTACAGAGAATCCTTTCTTGGGTGTCTGGCTGGTGAGTCTTGTCCACATGCTTAGGGTTTAACTGATTGCCATATTTGGGGTTGAGAAGGAATTTTCCCGTAGGGATGATTAGCAAAGGCTCTGGAGGTTTTTCGCCTTCCTCTGTAGCATGGGGCATGGCTCACTTGCTGGTGAATTATCTGTATCTTTATAGACTTTAAACCATGATTTGAGGACTTTAATAATTCAGTCATAGGACAGAGGTTTATTACAGGAGTGGGTGGGTGAGGTTCTGTGGCCTGCATTGTGCAGGCAGTCAGACTAGATGACCATATTGGTCCCTTCTGACCTTAGAGTCTATGGGTCTCAAATCAGCTGAAACATTTTGTTCCGATTTTGACTTTTTACATTGTATACGATATTATATTTTATAAGATAATATGAAATAGAGTCCTGAACAAAAAATCTAACCAAGTCTGTTCTGATAAGGTCAAAATGCTTTGTTTGAATATGTTTTTAAAAACATGAAATGTCATTGAAATCAACATATTCCTGTGAAAAGTTTCAGTTTCAACAAAATGGCATTTTCCATCGGCAAACATTCTGTTGGGAAATTTTTGACTAACTCAGCCTCTTACTAATCCATCCCAGGTTTTATAGGAGACTCAGAACATGCTGAAACTCAGTCCTTGGATATATTTGTTTAGTTATTTACATGAAGACAAATAATCCAGGCAGGTTATAGTCAAGAAAAGCTGCGCTCTCTTTATATCAACATTGAGTCTTAGCGTTTGATTCTAATCTCCTTGGGATCTGAGCTTCAACAAGGAATATGTGGCGATAGGCACCTAATTTACTGGTATAGCTAAACCTTTGGCACTGAATACAGGATTGCTGGAAAACAGATGTGTCATTGCTCGAAAAACAGAATGACAAGTGCTGAGACATCAGGCCAAATTCATCACTGGAATAAGAGGATCATCTCCATTGAAATCATTTACGCCTAATGAACTCTCACTTCTAGAAGGCCTCTCCTTTGGAAACAATCCCTAAGAAGGCTGTTACAACAAGTTGAGTCAATGGGCAAAAAAAGGGGAACCCTTCTATTTGTTGTCTCTAGTTAAATACACCACCACATTCTCCAAAGCCAAATTAGTGCCTGGAATGAATGGCACTGAAATCGAGACGTTGGTAATTTTGATGCATAGTAGCGGAAGATATTGTACGTCATTTCCTATGGGGTAATTGATTAACATTACATTGTGCAGAGGGGAATCAACAGCATTGATTAAGGTGCCTGATAAGTACTGGGAGGCAGGGAGAACAAACATAGGTTTTTAATCAGTAAAATAACAAATGAGGAAATTTCAAATAGAATATAAGCAAAATCTTTTAAGTAAAAGATGCTAAAATAAATAAATAAACAAATAAGAGCCATGTGTTTAAAAATATCATTAGATTAAACAAACCAACCCCTTCATTTTTAATCCAATGGCCAGGTGAGACTTTTGTTCTGAACGCCATAGACAAGACAGACTTAAACTGCTGTGAAGCACATGGCCCCCAGCCCAGCAGCTCTGCGGCAACCCACAAATGCAACGTGTTTGCTTGAAAAAAAAACCCACCAAAAGAATTCTGTTTATAGCAGCTTTCATTTGCAGTTCTTTATATACACATTCAATTTTAGCCTCAGTTTACTCATCTGTACCTACTACTTAAGGGTGGTGTGAGCCTTCATTAATTCATCTGCGTGTGTGTGTGTGTGTGTGCGTAGCTCCTGCCAGTCTGGGGATCCAGAGATGCTGCTTCCACAAGGAGAAGCACAGAGGCAAAGACTGAAATGGCCACTGAGACTGCCTGCTGGTTGCCTGTGGTGGAGGCAGGTGTGGCCCTAGCTGTTTTGCCAGCCAGAGTGGAAAATATTTTTGGCCTCCCCACTGCCATCCACCACTCCCCCAAGGTGGCCAAGTGAAAAAGAAAGGAGTGGGGGAGGCAGCATTGGAAAGAAAGAAGCCCACCAGTGCAGCAGGATCATGCCGCCTGGAAGCTGGCACCCAAGGCAACCACCCAGCTCGCCTGCCCCCACATCAGTTCTGTCCATTCCCCCTCAGGTTCCCTGCTTATGACCCTGTGACTGTCACTCCTGATCCTATTTGTCATTAGTTGTCCTACAAACTCGGTTGACCCCCGGGTTCAGTAGCTCCTCCCCTTAGGCTGGGGGAGGGGCCTTCAGAACTCGATAGGTGCCGCTACGTGGAGGGAATGCCCCTGGAACTTGGTTGGTATACCTGGTGAGGCTCAGTCCGAGGGACCGTATGACCAGGGAGAGAGCCTTTGGGGGGAAGGAGGCTGGTTGTGGCTCCGTCGCCAGGGCAGAAGGAAAGGGAGCCTTTTTGGCCGTCCCGGGCAGAGGGCCTGAGTCTGACCCAGTGCTCCCTGCTCCACAACAGCGAGACCGAGCCCCCAGAAGCTGCAGCAACCGCAGTGCAGCCAACCCCAAAGGTTCAGGAACCAGGAGGCAGACCCCCAAAATCATGAATTTAAAAAACAAACAAACAAACAAAACCCATTGTACTGTGATTTTTCGGTCTGTCTTTTGATTTTTGGCCATCCCTGCCCCCCCCCATCTGCCCATCTCTCCTGGATTCGTTGGGTAGGCGGATTCTGGCCCCACCACTGGGACTCTCACCCCAACATCTGCCCAGCAATTAATCCTGCTCCCTCCGGTCCCAGTTCTGCCCCCACATTGGTTCTGCCCATTTCCCCCCCATCAGCCTCTCCCCAGCCTCACCACTGCGTCTCCTGGGATTCTTCACCCTCCTCCCGCCCCCAGCCCTGGGAGGGCTGCAGCAGGTGCTCTTCATCCCCTTCCAGGCCTTCCAGGCCGCAGGGGGGGCTGCTGTAGGGACTCGTCTCCCCCCTCAATCCCTGCCCAGGCTGAGTGTTCCAGCAAGGTTGGGGGAAGAGCAGAGGAGCTGTCCTCTTGCTCACGGCAGGGCAGGGGGATGCACAGCCACCCTTAGGGGCTGGGGTCTTTTTGCTCCCCTTCCTCCTCCTGTGAGAGTGGCACTGGGTTGCTGACGGGTGGGGGAAGAGAGCTCTGCCCTGGTCCTGTGGCAGGCCTTCTTAGTGGCTTTTCCCAAGGACAGGGGCAGGCAGCAATCCCCCCAGCAGGGCTGCAACTTCTCACTTCATTGCCAGATGGGATCCAAAATCCCATGACTCATGGGAAAATCACAGCAGCTGGCAACATGGCAGTTGGAGGGAGGCTGCAGACCAGCAGAGCCCATAGGCCCCCCCCAGGGACTGGGAGCTCGGGCTCCATCCTGCTTTGGATGCCATCCTGTTGGACTGAGAGTTGTTAGCCACCCAGACACAGATACCAGCTCTATATCCTCAGCTCCAACTCCACGGCCCCCTTCTGGCCTATTGATTTCTTTTTGCTCTTTCAGTTGTTGTTACAAGACAAGTTGAGGCCTTATTTAGGTCTCATCCCTGAAACCCTTGCCTCTTCCCATCTCCTCCTTTCAGTTTAGCCCTTTTCTGTCCAAGGAACGAATTGTCATTTATTTATTTGGTGTTCGATTTACTGTACCAGTTAAGTAATATACTAGTGGTCATAGGAGTGTTAGTCATTCGTAGGGTGACCAGACAGCAAGTGTGAAAAATCACGACACTTTTTTGGGGGGTGGGTGAATATAGTTGCATTTATAAGACAAAGTCCCTGATCAGACAGTCCTGATAATATCAGGATATCTGGTCACCCTAGAACTCCTTTGTACACCCGGCCACTAGGCAGAGGCACCAGTTGGTAGGAACGTAGGGCATGTTGCTCCTAAAAAGGGTGTGGGGGGAGGGCCGATGGTCCTATAGTAGGTAGGACGAAAGGACTCCACTATCCTGGGGGATCAGAGGTTGCTCTGTCTATCTATCTGAATTAATTAAGCCTCACAACACCCTTAGGTACGGATCAGTAAACTGAGGCTAAAATTAAGGTACTTGCCCCAGGTCTCAGAGAGCAGAGTGCTCTCAGTTCTTGCTAGTGCATGGACACACCAACATGTAAATGCTAAACGATGGCTAGGATGTCACTTGAGGACACGCAGACATACACACACAAACAAAAAATCTGACTGTTTACTACCAGCATCAAATCCTCTCTTCTACAACTATTTCAGGACACCACACATTCACACTCTTTCCCTCTCCCCCTGCCCCCGTACACACACGAGCTTACTGCAAAATGAAGAAAACGTCAGTTCACAGCTGGAAAAAAACAGGAAAAATTACACTTCACCTTTGATCCTTAAATATTTTTGAAAGGGCACATTATAGAAAGGAGTGAACTCCCTGCTTACCTCCCTCTCCCTAAATTCCCCTCCCCCTTCACTAAATATAACTGTCTCAGGCATCTTCTAAAAATCCTATGCAGATCCTGTAACTTTAAACCTGAGCTGAGATCATAATTTTAGTGCTGGCCAAACAGAATGCAGAGGGCGGTCCCAGCTCTTTTTTCCAAGACCACCTTAGATAGCTTCTCTGAGTTAAAAAAATGCTGACTCCATTCTCAGTTACTTTTCTTTAGCTAAACCGTATCACGCTGGGAAAACCTACCCCGCTAGCAGTCAAAGGAATATTTGGAACCCCCAAGTTTTTCCACAGTGATTTCTGATTGTGATATCAACTTTCCCCTGCCCTGTCTCTAAAATAATCAGAATTTGGAACTATTTGAGCCCAGGATTGGAAACCTATTCTCTAGTCTAACAGAACTATCAAAGATGTTTATTCAAACTCAACTCCTCATCTTCCTCCTAGGGAGCATGCCCTTCAGGGCATTTGCTGAAGAAGGTAAGAAGAATCCTCTGATGAAATTATTTCCAATGATTTGCTGTAATTAACACAGATAGTGAATTTGCAGTGAATTTGTGTTGTCTATTAAGTTCTCCCTTTTTAATTCTTAAAGCTGTTTTTGAGTGTCTAACGCATTGTATCAGGAGAGAGACGTGTCAAAGTTTTCAAAGTGATGAAGTTTAGTGAGGGTTCAAAACCAGTGTTTGTGCACGCTGCCGTTTCTACAGGAATGCAAGGGAGCAGGAATTATTATAAGCACTTAGTAAAAGCATTACATCGACAGCCCTTTGAAATGTCTCCAGTTTACCATGTACTATGTGCAAGAGCAATAATTTAGTGTAATTTAGTGTAACTGAAATTAAACAGTGGGACCTCTCAACCAGTCATTTTTATTCAAAGAACAAATTATTCGTTTAAGCAGAGTGCATTGTATAGTCCAGTGCACTGTAGCAATGTACGACTTCCACACTGCTTCACTATCAAGGGCGTTTGCTACTTCTGACTTCACTATAGATGAGTTTGACTATACTTCCATATATACAAGTATTGACTGTTTTGAGGGAATGTATGAAATGGCAAAAATTATTGATTAAGACAGGTTCTAAGCAAATGTAACTAGACTCTGAAATGTGCTCTGTGCCTGCTCAAAGGGAATTCAGGGCGCAAACTATATCTTTTGAATTTTATGTCTAAGCAGCATGAAAAACTGCATTTTTAGGGTCCTTGGATTTTGTTATCCAACTAAAACATATAGGGGTGGATCTGATCCACTTACACTGAATGGTACCTTTAGTCCATGGTGAGTTACATTGAAACTGACGGAACCACTCATTGAGTAATGTATTATTCAATATAAATCAAGAAATCAGAATCTGGCCAACAGGCAATTCACATCAATGGGGTTGCAGTGGTGTAATATAGCAGGCTTTTGTCAATAGAGTTCTGCATGTCACAGCATATTTTTATGAAATGTGTAAAAAATGCCCAAAATTTTCAAAAGCGGAAAATTATTTTGCAAGCTTTTGCTTTTGGGAGGCTACTTAAAGCGTATGATTTAAAGACAGCAGCCAATGCAGACTGAGCAATGGGGAATATCAGCAAGGATACAAACAGGGCGATGAGGAAAATCTGTGAATCCTGTGGGAAAAGCCAATAATAGAGAAACATTCTCAGCCCATGGACACTCTAGGCTATGTCCGCATTTGAAGATGGAAGTGTAAATTCCAGCTCGCTCGATTGAGGGACCTGTGGCAGTGCAAGAAGTGGGAGGAGTTAGCTGCCCCGCATACATATCTAGCATCTTGGACAGGTACTTGGCATGGCCAACCCCTCCCACTGCTCACTCAGTGCAGCTACACTAGTGAGCTTGCATGATTAAGGGTATGTCCATGCGGACAGCAGCAAAGTCTCCGCCGTCAAATCGATCTTTCTGGATCAATTGAGCGGTCAGCGTAGACCCGCTCAATTGATCAGGAAGTCGACGCAGTAAATCCACCCCCTCAAAGTGGTTCCCGTCGGCGCAGTGCAGTGAAGACGGCGCGCAGAAGGGAAGCCCAGCAGTCGACAGGAGTTACGCAAGCTAAGTCTAAGTCTCCATGAGCTGGAATTTACACCTCCATCGTGAAGCGTAAACATTCTCTTTAATCAACAACATCCACGACAATGAATAAAGAGTCATATTAACTTTTCCTTTGGGATTTGTGCCCATCTAAGTATCCGGAAAAAAATTCCCAGCCAGCTAAGAAATAGTCTCCCAATGGAAGGGCAGAAGCCCCACTAATGGGGCCATTTAAAATGGGACTAAACAAAGCCATAGAAAATGTATGTATTGATGGCAAGCCAGTATTGATGGACGGGAGGAGGAGAAGAGGAATATTTGCCTTCATAGGGCTTTTCCCATCTCTAATATGATTCCCAAATAAAATTAGGCCTTGTCTACACCAGAAAATTAGGTCGGCATAACTACGTCACTCAGGGGTGTGAAAAGTCCCCAGGAACTCTTCCGTCGACCTAGATACTGCCGCTCAGGGAGGTGGAGTATGTGCATTGAAGGAAAAACCCTTCTGTCACTGGAGGAAGCATCTACACTATGGGTCTACAGGGGCCAGCTGCACCACCATAGCTGTGCCACTGTACCGGCTGTAGTGTAGATCTACGCTGAGACAACCTTTCAGAAGGCAGTTATAAAGCCTCTCGGAAATAAATGTAGAGAACTTTTGAGTAACTAGTTTTATTAAAAGCATCAAGTCTCCTTCAGAAAGTCTGGCAGCATTCTGTCCATTCTAATGTTTTGCCCTTCACATAACTATTGTAACTACTATAAATTATTGAAACTGAGCATGACAATACACAGGAAGTGAAAGGAAATGTGTGATAAGTCACTTGTATTATGAGAAAGAAATGGCACCATGGTTATTTGATTATTCTTGCAGCTAGAGGACTAAGTCCTAGAGGTCTAGCTCAAGGATCTTCTAAGGATGTTTTATCTGAAGCTGATTAGCTGACAGACGGATCTAGTCACATATGGCTGCAACTTACCTTTGAGCAGAGAGCCTGCAAGTGGCTTATGCATCGCTCGAGTCCTACCGTAGTCCTAGTTTTGGGAACCTTCTGCTGATCTGCTGCATAGGGGTGAATTTCACCCTGATAAATATTCATATTTTTCACAAAGTCAGACAATGAAAAAAAAAATCCTAGGGGTGGGATTCTTCAAAAGCACTCAGCGAAGACCTGACTCTGCCCCTATTGAAGCCAGTGAGAGTTTTACCATTTACATTGACAGCAACTGAGTGAGGCCGAGACTGAGTACTTTTGAAAGCCCCATCCTATCATTGCTGGTAAAAGAAAAAATCAAGCAAGCAAACACAAACATTTGTGTCTCTGGAGTGAGGGGGAACCCTTGATGAAAGCCTGTGAGGTTCTGGGTCAGTGAAGGAGGTGACTTAATATTTCTTTAGAACACTTCACAATGGGCGGGTTGCCATTCTGGTGTCCTGACTCAATTCAGCTGCGTCTAGCTAGAATCTTGACAGAGAATTCTTTGCTTTGGGCTGCATAGCTGGGTGGTGCAGACAGAAGGAATTATCCTGCAGATCACAGAGTCCGAGAGCTGCTACCCAGGAGCTCTTGCAGCCTCTTCCTTTGCCTTGCTGCGTGGTGACACTGAGCATGCGCTCTGCACTGACTCGCCAAATCCGCACCCCTTTCACACGCCATGGCACATGGTGTCCTTTCTGCTGTACAGCCCTGCACAAATGCAGGGCAGCGAATGGGACGTGCCCCATTCCTCCTCCACTAACGCTGCTGCTCACTTCTTGAAAAATTGCCACCTTCTGCCCCAAAGGCGGCTGCCTCCCAAGCAGCGGGCAAAGAGATCCCTGTGTATGCGGTCAGTTTGTAATGTCCGCTGAGCATTTTGAGATCTCTTGTGGGGAAGGCGCTGTACAAATATCAGCTATCATTGTTAGCCAGGAGAGATTGCAGAGAATGGATATCATTTGTTTTGGTCTCCCATCCAGGTCTCAAAACCTGAGAGTTAAAATTAAGTCCACGAGTCTGTGTAATTTTTCTGGTGAAGGAAATTTTCCCATTTAAAAGATCCCAAGAAGTTCTTTCATTTGCTGAAAGTGCATCATGAAAGGCTAGATCCTCAGCCTTTATAAAACTACATAGCTCCATTGGGTGCAGTGACTTACACCAGCTGAGAATCCAGTCCTAATAATTTACCAGCAATGACAAACAGAGTGGCTGGCACCACAGCTGTGTATCAAAGAGACAAAAAGGACCGTTACGGATAATCAGAAACACTTACAGAAAACGTAGTCCAGAGCAAATGGGTTTCTGGACTCCGCCTCCAGGATTCAGTGTACTTCCTTCTCGCGTTATTGGTTTAAGCAAGCCACACACTCATACTCGACAGAAGTGACAACTGTTTGCCCAAACCTAATACATGGGGCATTTCAGCTGCACACTGGCTTTGTGGGTTGGTTTGTTTTTGTCTGGATGTGGTCAGTGACTGCAGGATGGACCCAGGAGGCTGCCAGGCCCCAGTATCCATTGTGCTGCAGATGCAGGCTGAAGACAGATAGCATCTAAAAGAACCTCTGATGATTCACACAAACACACACACACGCATGCACACAGAATTAACGCAACAGCAGAGCTCTCTCAGCTGTTTGGTGCATGCAGTGTTTCTCAGCAAGATGAAGGGCTGGGGGGAAGGTCTCACAGAAGGGAAACAAATGAGAAAACCGGTAACACATGTTTACAATTTATTTCAAACACGAGGCCTCAGGTGTCTGGCCAAAGGGCCTCAGAGGGAACAGCAGCAATGAACCGCACCCATTCCCACACTGTTTTATGCTGCCTGCTGCTTTTTCATCTCCCAAATACCTGGAGAGCCTTCCCGTTGCTAACAACCACCACTAGAAATTACATTTGAAAGACTTTGGGTCTGTCTACACAAAATTCGCCGGCAAATTCGCCACCGTCAGATCGATTTATCCGGATCGATTGAGTGGCAGTGAAGACCCGCTCAATCGATCCAGAAGTCGATTTAATAAAACCACCTCCACAAAAAGCATAGCACTACGTCAACGGGGTATGCATTTCCCATCGGTGCAGCACAGTGGAGACGGCGTGACAAACGGAAGTTACGAAGTCGACAGGAGTTGCGCAAGCTGCTATGCGTAGCTTGTGTAACTCCCATTGACTGCTGCCGAATTTCACTGGCAGTGTCAACCAGGCTTCTCTAAGGGCAAAAAAACCTATGCAGTACCTCAGTCCCACTTTTACCCTGATGTGAGGACTTCAGAAGCATGTAGGCCTTGTGCTTACCCTCTGCAGGGACTGAATTTCATGCTGAATGCTTTCCAGAAGGGCTTTCATGACTTCGAAACCCATCCAGCTATTAGCTAGTATATGTCTGTGTGAGACTGAGCATATATGGGTGTGTCTTGTTGACTATCTGGAGAGATACGTAATAAATAGCAATAAATCTTTGTGAAAACCAAATTAACATCCAAATAGTTTTGAATTTCTAGTGTTTAGCGTACGTTCAGAGAAACCAATACAGATGGACATTAAGACCTGCTTCAGGAAAGCATTTATGCATGTGCTTAAAATTAAGCATGTGTTTTTAAGTGCTTTGCTGAATCAGATATTTGGGAAGGAAGCAGTTCCAGGAAAGGCTTCTTTTGTTGGAATATCAATGACTCTTCCTAGCCGTGGTTTCCTCTGTTTTCCACACTCTTTATTCTGCTTGACTTGTGCATAGATTTAGTCTACCTCCTGCTATGATACGAGCAGTGTGCTGCACACCCTGTAAGGGAGGCTGACCCGCCGCTCGCGTTTGTACGGTTTGCTTACGTACTTGTCAAATTCAGATCCCTGGGACTACCTCAGCACTGCACTCTGCGTTCTGGCTGAGCACATTCTATTATTGTACTGTAGTTTCAGATGCCAGGTGCATGAAGAGGCTGATCTAAGATAGATTCACACCCAGCCTGGACCTGGTATCTGCAGTCTTGGTGAACTGCTCAAGCCCCAGAAAGCTGTGTTGCCTGGCTCCTCTGGAGGCTGAGATATTCAAAGGAAAAGGGTACTGCGCCTATAAACTCTACCAGGCCTGCAGATGGGACAGTTCTTGCAATCATGGGACAGCAACAGGAGTGGCTTAGCTAAATGCTACAGTCATTGGGCATCAGTTAGATGCTAGGTCAGATGCTACATTCATGGGACAGCAGTATTGAAGGTAGGGGGCTTACTGGACACACACAGGAGACTCAGGAGGCAGCATGATTGAAGGTTAAAAAGTCCAGATGACCCGAGAGGTCTTTTTCCATCTCTAACTCTGGAAGGAATATATTGTAAGGAACCAAAGCAA
Source organism: Emydura macquarii macquarii (assembly GCF_026122565.2). Classification (NCBI taxonomy): domain Eukaryota; kingdom Metazoa; phylum Chordata; order Testudines; family Chelidae; genus Emydura; species Emydura macquarii. The sequence continues at coordinate 47,673,920 of NW_027132905.1, forward strand.
CGGCAGCTGGAGGACTAGTGGACAATATAGGCCTAACATCTTTGGTTCTATGGCTAGTTTTCTGCTGTAAAATAAAAAAGCTGTAATCTCTTTTTCCCCCATGGCTTTACCTCATATTCATGGCTACTGGTCATTTACTTGATAGTAGTTCTCCAGAACTCTGGTCATTTTCCTTTGCATTTGCCCCAATTAGAATATTACTTAATTCTGGAGGCATCCTTTATATGAGCAAAGTTAAGTGCAGTATTGGAAAGCTCAGAGGATAAGTGATTTATTTAGAATCAGCTGTTTCTTTCCTAGCCGGCACTGCGGGATCAGACTCAGAGATGGAAAAGTACTGGGCTCGTTCCTCTAGCTAGGCCAGTCAAGGCAGCAGAAACCATCTGCAGCAGGGTGTGGTGGCAGATACCCCAGTCACGGGAAATGTTTCTGACAGTTCAGCAAAATGTTGTCATGCCGAGTGAACCACACGGAGCGGCTGGAAGACAAAGCAAGTTGCAACATAAATCAGGCCCCAGTTGGATCCCATTTTGTGCATCAGGAGTTTGTTTTCGACAGGAAGATGCTTTCATAGGTTCACAGTGTTCTCCCATTCACCTGCCTTCAGTGCCAAAAAAAAAATCCATACATCAGGGCATGTATTGGACACCAGCATCAGGCTCTCCAGGGTTTAATGGACACAGACTGAATCTTCCTAAACAAAATCAAGGCAGCACCTTTCATAATGTCACTGCACATCCATGTGGCATGCCATGATTTTCAGCCGCAAACTACCATTAAGAATTGTTGTAAGAAAAAGGAGCCCATGGTACTCTGAAAACAGCCATGCAATGGTTCCACATAGTCCAGTGTTGCCATCTCTCAGGATTTTATTGTGAGTTTCATGATATTTGATATTTTTGTTAAAGCCTGAGCTGCTGGAGTCATGTGTATTACGTGAAAACTTCAGCTTTGTTTTTAAAAAGTTCCTAGTTGCAGAGAAAAACTTTAAAATGTGATCCCTAACAGCCCAAAATCCAGACAGTAAATAAAAAGAACCCCAAATGTATTATTTTTTTCAAAAGGCCACCATTTTTAAGCTAATCTGATGATCATTTTGGGGGCTGACCCATGATTTTTCAATGCCTGGGACTGGCAATAGTGTGGAACCAATCCAGTGGGCTACAGATTCTTTCTACTTAAACTCTTAAACAGGTGTGATAAAAAATGAAAGTAACACACTGCACATGTAGAGAGAGGTGAGCAGAGGTAGTGGGGCTTGGATCTTGTTGTGGATTAGGTTGAAATTGAGGTTGAAATCAAATTCTGGACAGGAGGAATTGGATTTGAAATCTAGAGAGCTGCTGTTGTGAGATTTTGTGCTCAAATGTCAGAAACCTCATGAGGTCAGGCGTTTTAGTGAGATTTCCACCACTTTGAACTTAAGTCTCTCCAGAAGTGGCTGTATTTGAACAAGACCCAGAAGATAGGATCCTTGTAGATTTAAAACTCAAACAGTAAGGACAAGGGTGGGCCCACATTCAGGAATTTGAATCTCAGCCTCATGGAGGTTAGATCTGGGATTACTTTGCCCTCTACCAAATGGAAATAGTCTCTGGAGTAGAATGAGAGAGTTGCATATAACACATTAACACAATGCACACAATAGTTTACAGCAAGAATTGAAGAATGCTGCTTCCAAATGGGGTATTGCAGTATGGAGAATGTAGTTACTTGGGGTGGAATCTGGCCTGGACACTTGGGTGAACGCACTCAATCCAACAAACAATGCCATGTTGTCTTTAACAGCCACAGGTACTCAGGTGATAGGTTTTTTACATTTCATCCAAGTAAAAGGCACCTGCAGCAGCCCTAAATAATACGCTGGGGACATTGCTTCAGTGCATTGAATCAAAGGGAAGAGGGTCACAAATTCCACTTACTACAGTTTCTTGTTACTCCTGAGAACTCTTCCATCCAACTACTTGCCTAATACTTCTTTTGAGGTTTGGATATAGTTAACCAAATTTAAAGTTCCATTTTTTCAGCATGAATTAAATCTGTGGTCGGATACATAAACTGCAGTGTCTGCAAAGCAGTGTACCACATGATATTTAATTATAACATGACAAGATGGAGAGCTGTTGCTTTGGCTCTGGTTGAACCAAAAGCACTCAGTTAGGTCATAATAGTGGGCATGATATGTGCTGAGCTCTCTCATTGGCCTATATGAAGATTCCACTATAAATGCCACCGGGGGTATTATTAGACACAAATAGATTTTCCTTGGTCTAACTTTCTGATCCCACATCATTCGTGGTGGCTTCTCTCAAACATCCATCTTCGATGCCCCCCAGACTTAGCCCTCTGGTAAAGAGCATTTTAAGTAAGAAGTGACTTTGCTCCTAAATTTGAGAATAAACCCTGAACACCAAATTCTCTGCTGGCATAAGAAAAAAGATGATTAAGCCAGCAGAGGATTTGGCCCTGGATTTTGATGACTTTCTACTTTCAGTGGAAGCATGGCCAGCGGTAAAGATGAAGTTAACCATGTTGTAGGACAAAGGCTGCTCTAGATTTTCTAGTACAGCCCAGTTCTTAAACCGTGCTGTTTTAGGTTTCTTTGCTGATGTATTTGGCTGAGAATCCCATAGCTGAATCCCGCAATATTTTTTCTAAAGGCATTTTTATTGACCATAAGGTCTTTCGTTCCAGGATCAAAAGCCAGAGTCGTTTAGCTCCAGCAACATATGACTCAGCAACTAATGTGTAATCTGCCAGTTTTGCCCTCTCCACCAGTTTTGCAAATAGGCTTTTCAGGACCTAAAAGTTACAATCTTTTGAATAGGAACAAGAACTTTATGTGCAGGGTGAAGTGTGAGCCCATGGAACTTGTGAAGCAGGTGGCCTGCTTGCACCCAGAGCTTAAACCCAGGGCTTGTGAAGTGCCATCGAAACTAAAATAAAAGAAACTGATGAGTTTTGCACAGCTCTTGTTGACAAAAATGTTCTTCAAAAGCTCCTGCTCTTCTCCCACTTGTTCCTAATCAATCTTGTACTAGTTTGTATGCAGTAGGTAGCAATTACTTTGGGGATGAAAAGAAGTCAAGTTCCCTCCAAACTTAGGGTAAAATGTGTCGGTCTGGACACCCAATGGCTGTCTCGTAGTTTTCGTGAAAATCTATTCACGGTGTGATGCAGTGTGGGCTGCGCATCTCATTGTTTCCTGATGTGATATACCATAGCTTGATAGGATTTGACACGGTGAATGCACATCTTACTTTGAATTATAAAACAGAATAGGTGTAGTAAATATTCTGATGTGGTGGATCAGTTACTAGGTACTAGATGTGGAGGAAGGTTCCGACTGACAGCATTATTTCATAGGGCTTCAGTAATTTATCTCAGCCCTTTAACTTCACAAATATAGATTTGGGACATTACTCAAAAAGGAGTGCATTAAAGAGAGTGTAGATAGCAGTACTGTTCTGCTGCTATGTTAACTTCCTTCCATCTATCATCTCTAATGGGAAAGGCATGATATGTTGTATGAGACATCCCCAAGAAATGTACAGCTATGATCAGCTTCTAATTTATGTATGGCACTTTGGCAACACCCAAGTACAGCTGCTGAAAAATAGCAGTAGCAATAGAAATTGTGTGGGGAAATCAGTGAAATACTTGTCTAGTTATGTGTAGGTACCAAGCCATTATTTCTTCTGGTGGATAGAATACCATGTCCATTATAAGACAAATATCTGCTTCTGGTATTTCCTACCAAAACCGACAGTGGGTTTCTAATCTGAAAAGGAGCATTGGTGTAAACACATGCATTAGCCTTAATCTGAAATCTCAGGGCTCTGCCTGCAGTACAGCTACGGGTCCATATCCAGACTCAATAAAAGCAGGTGCAACTTGGATTGAAATCAAGTGAGTTGTGCCCATTTCTGCTAGGTTTGAATTTGGTCCCCCGACTTTGAAACAACCCACCTTAACTGGGTCAGTCAGTGTTGACATCTGAGGCATGCTCAGTGGTTTCATAACACTTAAAATTCAAGTTACTTTGACCCTGACAAATGGTCTGATGCTTTCAAATCCTGAGAGTTAGTCACTTGGCAATGACTGCCGATTTCAATGAATGAATGTGAATAAAGTAACTTGAATTCGAAGGTGAATAAAGTAACTTGAATTTTAACTTGAATTTGCTGGCTGTTTTCTGAGTGACCCAGGTAAAATGTTTGTAAGGAGTGTATTCTCCTTTATATATACCTGGTCAAATGCAGTCTCATGTGCTATTACATCAGCATATGATATGAATAAATCCATGCAATGCATACACAAAATCCCCTCTGCCTTTACAATACAGAATGCTTCTTTTCAGATGGTATATTCTGTACTTGAACAGAGGAAAAAACATGGAGAAGCCTCTTCCAATTCTCTTACAGCTTTTACCTAAATATTCGCATTACTCACAGAGAGTGAAACTCACCCTATGAAGAGGGGCAGCCCAAAGTACACTCCCCATTTATATCCTACTTGAACCCTATTTTGAAGGCTGAAGTGGGGCGTAGGCTGCGTGCTGGCTTTGCACACAGGGATCTCATTCACTCAAGCTGCAGGGAAAGTCAAAAGGTGGTTGGTATTTTCCATCTTCAAAAGCTTCTTTGTTGTTCATGGAGAGACAGGCTAACTGACAACTGTTATGCTCATTCTACACCACAGGCCTACTTTGAAAGTAATCAGAAGAGGCTTTTCCAGTAGGTTGTCACGCCATGATAAACAGTGAGCTGTGAGCTCATCTTCTCGTACGTCTAAGCATTTGAAATATTTTCAAAGCAATATTGAGCTCTCAACGACATTGTGAGACATTTCAAAGACATCTTGGTGTGAGAAGTTGCAATCTGAGCGCAGTTGGGGACTGTGAACTGGAATGCGCCCAGTTAGAATGCTCTGATTAATTGACATCTGCACCACTCTACAACTGAAAAAACAATGACAAGCGAAGAGGCGGTGGTAGGGAGGGAGCCAGGGTTCCAAAGGGAAAAGGTTCTGTTTACAAATGGCTCAGAAATAATAATGGAAACATATGTCGAACTGAACTGCTGCTTTCTGCTGTGGTTCCCCCTAAAATCTGGATCAGCTTAGGTGAAATTTACCTCTGTACACATGGTCAGTAATGGATCAATGCCCATGCACGGCTTAAATCCCAATTAAGCCCCCTTTCGAGGACTTAAGTGATGCATGGACTTTGTACCGGACACTTGCATGGGGTGAATTTCACTCCCTGTGAAGATCACTTCCCCCAGATTCATTCAAATAATATTTTAAACTTTGGAAAGTTTGAAAGCAAAATAAGTTTCCTTTTCCAAGAACATTTTTTCCTCTACTGTGTACTCACATGGGTTTGTAATCAAAAGATTACTTGTTAGTGTCAGACTACACATGCTGGTTTATTACTGTAAGAGCACTCGCAACCTCTGGACCTTCTACACTGCTTTTATTACTGTAGAGATGCTCATAAATACCGGGCTGCACCAGTTACACAAGTTTTCTCCAGTACAACTGTTGGGGTGAAATCCTGGCCCCATTGTAGACAATGAAAAAAATTTTCTTTGACTTCAAGGGGGATAGGATTCCAGGCTTGCTCTTTGCGGACTCACATGAAGCACATTCTTTGTGTACAGTAGAATACCTGAGGGAAATGCATTTAACCATGTTGGTCGCTGTGTTTTGAGAATGAGGTTGACAAACCTGACAGACTATGAGGTTTTCCACAGCACTATTTTTGGGAGCCAGAGTCAGAGTCTGCAAACTCTTTTTGCTTGTAATTGAAACCCAAAAGTGAATAATAGGTTTCAAGGCCAGAAGGAACCATTAGATCATCTAGTCTGATTCCTTTATAACACAAGCCAGAGGATTTCACCCAACTTCCAATGTACTGGGCCCAATGTTTGATTATCTGCCAGAAAGACATCCAGTCTTGATTTGAAGACATCAAGACATGGAGAATCCACCACTTCCCTTGCAGTTTGTTCCAATGGTTATTCACACACTCATTCACTGTTATAAAATTATGCCTTATTTCTCATTTCAATTAATCTGACTGCAGCTTTCAGTGATTGGTTCTTGTTCATACGCATTTTTTGCTAGATTAAAAAGCCCTTTAGTTCTTGATATTTTCTCTCCATGAAGGTACTTATATACTATGATCAAGTCACTTCTTTATATATATATATATTATAATACACACACACACACTAAACAGGCTGAGCTCTTTAAGGGTCTGCACTATATAAGTAACTAACGCAAACACACAGACAAAGACAGATTTCCTATACTACTTTTGGCATACAAAATCAGATTTTTTCACTGCCCCTCATGTTTCTCTTTGTGAGGCTCACTAACGCTCTACCCCTTTGTTCTGCTGCATTATTTCCTTCAGGTGCCCACATGATCACATCATTCTTCAGGGCTGAAAGCCAGTGCATTGCCAACTGTATAATTTGCTTCCTTGAATGGGTTTCTTGTGGTGCATGTAGTGAACTTCTTCCACTTCCCATGTGGGATTTTCTCCATTCATTGGTTTTCTCCATCTGTGCTTATTCTCTGACTAATGAATAAAGGATGTTTTTTCAGTTAGGACTGGGATTATAACTTGGACTCTCAAGCAGGTGTTCCTTGGTTTACACTGAGCATATACAGCAACACAATCCAAATATTGTCATTTAAAGGCATTACTCTGTAAACCCAGAGAGAGCCAACGACTCAAAGTATTTTATTCTGTATCCACCGTTAGACTTTTTTATGTTCAGTAACTGGATTTTTCTTTTTAAATATTTGATGTCTGGTAGACATTGCAGACCTGGAGAAAATGCCTTTCTTCAATTTTTTATGGTTTAGAACTGCTCCAGGGAAACATCTCCTATGTATCATTTATTCGCTCTTTTAGAATGCCTTTAAAAATAGAAGAGAAAAATAACCAAACACAGTTTAAAAAAATTAGATAGCAAAAGGAGTTTTTTTACAGTAGTTTCCTACACAAGAATGATATGATTAGATCATAAGCTTGCTGGGGCAGCTCCCTTTTGTTATGTGACTACAATACCTCATGCAAAGGAGCACTGATCTTTGATTGGTGGAGGTGCTACCGCAATACAATAATCATATACACTATTCCATAATGCCCTGGCTCACCAGAAACAAGTATTAAGCAGTCATTCATTCACCTACAGCAAAGAGACCTCACGAGGTAAATAATTCTTCCATGCAGAATAAAGAGAAGGGGAAAGGATAATTCATGGGATGGATAATGAGCTATACCGCCTTTCATATACATAATGTAAGTCCAATTCACTCTGGTGGTAACTGAAAGCTGTTACCCTTGATGGCTGATTGGGGCCTGTGTGAAATTGCTTCACTGATCTTGATCCACTTCCCAGTGGATAACAATCCACATCATAGAAAAGTACTGCAATTCATGCACATATTAACTGTCTCATCAGAGAGACCAATCAGTAAACAAGAATCAGGACTGAAGCAGTCCATCTTTCAGGTCCAATTTTTCAAAAGTGATTAGTGATTTTGTTGTTTCAAATTTTAGGCATGCAAAATGAAACAGCTGAAAGGAGCCTGATTTCCTGCAGTTGGGGGCTCAGCACTTTCGGAAAATCAGACCCCTTCATTTGTCTCCCTAGGGGTAGCTGCATGGCTGCTTCCCTGCTGCCCTTGTTCTGGGCATTTTTATAGGAATTTAGGTCAAAGTGTTCAAAACTGAGAGTCTAGTGTTAGGTGCCTGAATGTGAATTTAGGACCCAAATAGAATCTGTCAGCCTACATTTAGGCTCCTAAATCTATATTTAAATGTCTAAACGGAATCTTCTATATGTTCCTGAATATGGATTTAAAAACCTAACTTTATATTCTAAAATTTCAAAATCTTGGAGTAAATCCTCATGGCTGTCAAGGCACTATACATGCCTACACAATGTCATAAAGAAAAACTTCTCCCTGAGCTGCCACCTTAACATGGTGGAGAAGCTTGCACGTACTAGACCATCAGAGCGATGCCGTCGGGAGTCTTGCGCTCCTGGTAGGGTCCCTCGTGGCAGTAAGGTTGAAGCAGAGGTACGTACCAGACAAAGTGCAGCCAAACTCAAAGACCTCAGCGGCAGAGCAGGGGGATGAAGCGGGATTACTTCTCAATGGCTGCGAAGGCGGATGAAGGCCACAATGGAAGAGAAACCCCTGGTCATCTTGGATTTCCCTGCCACCGGACTTCTGCCAAGATTTGAGTGACTGCTCATGCACAATGGCTCCCCCATATTAAACTACTCACACCCAAGCTTCTTTCACAGGATGATGAATAAAGAAAAAATAGTATGTACATTAAATCAACTCTCCTATAAAACCATTCCAGAGGAGAGAAAGAATAAAGCAATAATCTTCTAATGTCAGGCACACAAGAGGTAAGGATACTATTAAGATAATCAAATAAAAATTGGGACAAATAATAAAAATAGGGTCTAATATTTAATATTCATAGAATGCATATTTAACATTTTATTTCCCCTAAATAAACTATTAAAACTACATGGTAATCCCTGCTTGCTAATAGTGTCTTGTGAATAGCTGCCCTCTGTGCTTACACGCATTCACTGCAAATACATCACCTGTCACTTTGTAAATCACACTGGGCTATGAAAGGTGCTGAATAAAACAATTCTACTCATTAACTGCATTGCAGGAATACTGTGTGATAAAAATTAGGCAGTGAGAGAAGCAAATAATCAGATACTGATTGTTCAGAATACACAGATTAAGAACAAGAATGGTTTTCAGATTTTTGAGCCCCTCGGTAGATTGATCTAGGGAGAACCCATTCTCTGTATCTTCTCCCACAACCCCTTTCTTTTTTCATGCCCTTCCCAGGCAATACATTTAGCCAACATCAGCTGTATGTCAAATTTCAGCCTCTCACACAAGCTGCTTAATACAAGGTATACACCATGCCCGAAGTGTTCCATAAGCATCTCTTTTGATTAAACTACATGTGTCTTGATAAGAAAACACTAACGCCAACAGTTCCAAAACTTGCGTGTTTCGAATTTGGCACCCACTATATCTGTACTTAGGTCCAATGATTTCAACGGGACTTCTCTTGTGCTTAAACATACATAATAGTTTAAGTGCTTTCCCGGATCAGGGCCTTGGTACCTCAGTAGGTGTCCTGATTTTCAGAGATGTGAGTACCTGCAGCTCTGCAGAATTCAAGCCTTAAATCTTTGTACAGTTGAAGCTTTGTCACTGCCTACCCATCCAAAAATCATTAGAAATATATGATGAATTCTATGGGAAAAGCTAAAGTTACAAAGACATTGCTAATGTTGCGGGGGCTCAGAATTTGACCTATTTTTTCTCTTTGATCTCTACCATTTTGCATCAGAAAGGCCTGAAACTCTGAACATTGCTGGTATTCAAAGCCTTGAGCTGAGAACTTCAGGCAGAGATGGGGACACTCAGCGTCTTACAGGAGTGGGCCATTATTTTGCTTTCCGTTCAAAATAAGATGTTTAATTGATTTAAAGTATATATGGTGACAAATAGATCAATTGTTTGGATCTCATCGCTGTGGCATTCCATTGTGATCTAGTGAAATAGTGAGGGCAAATAATGAAATTATTTCCTGATAGAGAAATGAATAATAAATGCACTGCAGGTTGGACTGAGGAAATACATTTATAGATATAGATATATAGCTGTAGATATAGATATATAGTACAGTACGTATGCAAGGAAGCAAGAACTGGATATGGAAATCAGCGAGTAACCTAGAGATCACTCCACAGCACTTGAAATTTTGTGCAGAGACCAGATGCACGTTGAGCACCTCCATCAAGTGTTTAAGAACGCCATTCACGGTAACAGGCACACCCAGTCTAATCAGGAATTAAACCATATCTGATTAAACTTGCTTCTAGGGACTTGTCTTTGTATTGTTCTTAGTGGTAAAGGGCAAAACCTTCACAAACATATGCCTTTGAGAATCCTCTTCACAGTTCAGTGCTCGATCAGATGAATTCCAGTGGCATAACACAGCATCTGTTCATTGTTACTTTAAATCAATCATAGTTATGTACTTTTTCAGCATCTAGGGATCTCTCTAAAAAGCAAAACCCTACTTCTTCCATATTAAGCAGTCATCACGAGTTCCATTTATAGTACATGGTTGGCTCAGCACCTCTGACTAAAACTCTAGACAAACTTCAAACGTTGTAAATAAGGGATATCTCAGCTCATGGCCAGGATCCTTAATACAAACCAAGAACCTAGGCTACAAGGTTAATCCAAAGTATACTGCTAATGTGTGTGTGTAAACATATGCATACAGATAGGTAGATATGGCAGTGGAGGTAAACTATCTGATGTTGAATACACTTAATTTATAGAATGTTTAATTTTGCCCTGATACATGACCATTAACTGAATCCCTAACTCATTTTCTATGTTTTATTCAGCAAGCACTATTCTACAGGAAGATGAAAGACTAACAACCAATTTCAAAGACAGAAATGACTCAGCGTTTGAAGAAATGCCAACTCTGGTGGGTATCTCTCTAAACTGAGGATCTTCAGACCTACCTGAAACTGCATTCCTTGTATTGTCTTCTTGCTTTGTCTTTTGAGCAGTCAAAGTTAGAGCTGGTGACTTTAATCATGAACTGATATGGCAATAAGTGATGATTTGATAAATTCCAAAATAAAGGATAGCCAAATACCAGTTTTTTGCTTTGCAAAAGTTTGGGTGGAGGGAGATGAAGCTGACAATAATTATGACATTTGCTGAATTGCACAGAATATTCAGGGCCTGCTATGCACTGTTTTATACCAGTTCTACACTGGTGTGCCTCCACTGGCTTCAGTGGAACTGCTCTGATATTGAACTGATGTAATACCGTGGACAAACTAATCTGTAAACTTCTGTGAGACTGGATAAAACTTCCCTTTCCCTGCCTCTGCATTGGCAATGTTTTGCTTTTAGTGATCGCTGTAAAAAACCGTTCTAACTTTCAGTTGCATTGACTCTTGTTTCTTTATAGTAAAGTTGAATAAGTGAAAATGAACAAAAACCCAAGGATTTAAATTTTCCATTAGAAATGGATGAAATGGCATGTTGTGCTCTATGCTGGAAACATCTCCCCACAGTTGCATTCCTCAAAGCTGGGTCTCATGGTGGACATAGCTTATTACTGTTCATTAATTCAACATGTGCTGTTCACACTGCAAATCCAGATAGTCAGATATAGGTTTTCCTTTCATTATTAATTATTATTATTATTAAAACTTGTAACACACACAACAGCCAAACAGGGCTGTTTTTTCTCTGTCTGTTTCACACACTTCTCTCTTGTGTGAAAGGCAGGGCTTGGTTCTCAGCTGATCCTGGGCTGGGGAATAAAAGGTACCTGGTTGTGATTCCCTGATCATGTGGCTGCTTCTGCACCAGTCCTGGGGTAGATCAGAGCAGCATAGCAGCCTATGGATTACTGGACTGCAGCATAGTCACACTCTGTCCGCATTAACCCCATACACAGGAAACTCTGCAGGCAATTGCATAAGAAACTGCTATTCTTTCTATATGCACACAGGAGACTCCCAAAACTAGGGCAAGTTCCCAGCAGGGGGAGACAGGGTACCTTTTCACTCCCTCTGTGCTGCAGGAATAACACAAAAAGAGAAGAGCTGGCCTCATAATCTGGACGTGGGACTTTATGCAGGCGAGGAAATTAAAGTTCTGCCTTTATATATAAATTTTAAAGAGATTGGATCTTACTTTGTCTTTTTCTCTCTCTCTTTTTAAACATTCACTCCTCCTAGTTGCCCACAAGGCTGCAGGACATAACAGAGCTGGTCCCCCTAGAGGAGTTAATGACCACAGAAAGTGCACTCGCCACTAATGAAGATGGTGAGAACTCTACTGATCCTGATGTTGTCGAAAATTCTGAAGGTAGAAGCCTATCCTTGTGATTTTTAGTTTTACTAGACTGTAAATTACTTCTCTGATTCGGATGCTGCCCGCACGTACTAAACACACGCCCTTGAAAATGTGCCTACTGTGTTTGCACTGCTCTCAAAGTTGAGATTTCTGTTAAAAGCGAACTGCAAAAGTTCTGTTAAATATGCCTTAACGAAATCACAGCACATCCTAAATCGGTAACAAAACGTGTGCACTGAGGTGAGGAACTCGCCACACTAGTACATTGCCCGTTTAAATCCAGCCCAGGCCAAGAGCATCTGACAGCGTCTCATAGCTCTTCAGAGGGTCTGTGCAAAGAAGAGTTTGGAGATTGAAGCTCAGCTCCTAGCAGACAGCTGTAAACCGACAGCAGCAGTTTTGGCTAGCAAGATCAAACAGCAAGATCCTAAGATAGTGAACACATGAGCGTAATGGCCTGATTCTCCCCTGCTTTTACACAAGCATGTCGTTCTTGACATCCGTGGAGTGACTCCGGATTGACTGTGATACAAGAGAGAGGAGGATCAGACCATGGTCTCTGGATTGCAGCAAAATGTTCATGTGGGACAAATTCCATTGTTTGTGCGCCAGTCGGCAGCAATGGTGAATAAGCACTCCCCAGCAGAGGCAACGCGTGGGGGGAGCGAGGCATGTGGGGTCATGTGCGTCCCCAGATTTGCTGCTTGGCTTGTACTGAGCATGCTCCACTCACACGGACAGAGCATGTCAGTAATACTGCTGAAGCCGGCTGCCCTAACTCTGCCTCCCACTATGGGCAGGCACGGGTCATCTTTGCCCCCTCCCCCAGCCTCAGCCAGGGCAACTCAGTCTCTTAAAGATATATATGATTGAATATAATTAAATCTAATTTAAAAGGGTCAGAAGAGCAACTGGGTTTCCACATTTACCCTGCCTCGGTGGCTATTGGACGTGCTCTGTTTATGAATGAAACCATTTTTTTTTTTTTTTTTTAATAACTGGCAGTTCTGCAAACGTGGCCTGGCATCTGACTAACTAATCCATGTTGTCTCTGCTTTATGCAACACTAGCAGTCATCACCAACCAAAGAGATTCGGAAGATGTTGGTGGGGGGCTGGTCAAAGATGCACAAGGGAATGAATACAGCTCCCTCTTCGCCAATCACATTGGTTCTGCCACCGCCAACATAACCCGAATCAGGTGTAGGTTAGTACAGTGAGTAGATACAGCCTAGGAGACAGTGGTGGAACATTTGTGTGTAGTCGGAAAATGCTGTTTTCATGGAGTCGCTTTTCAGCCTCATTTTAAGGCGATACCTACCCCATAAGCTCAGAGTGTGATTCCCCTGCCTGTGTACACACACTCACTCTTACTGTCATCAAACTAGCATGATTATAAATAGCAGCGTAGCCATGATGGCAGCCGCAGAGCCATGCCCAGTACATATCCACCAGTTCCAGGTGAGTTTGTACTTGACCCAGCTCAGCCATGCCTCTGCTGCCACTACCACTGCTAAACTGCTAGTTATACATGTACGCGAGCAGGGGACTCACCATCCCAGCTCATAGCATAGAAATAGACTAAGAAAGATGCCAATGTGTAGGGGAAAAGAGTGACACCAACAAGAAAAACAAATTCAACCATTGAACAGCCATCCTAACCACTGCTCTCCTGGGCCTAGATGTTGATCACTAAAGATGTATGAAATGTGTGCAGTGAAATCCAAAACCGCACGACTTTCCCCTGGTTTCAGGTTTCATTACGCAGCTCAAAACTCAGGCCAGAAGCTTTATTGAAAAGTTCCCCGAGGTTCATGAACCTGTCAAAGCCAAGCTGGGCCCAATTAAGGGCTTTGCACTGAAATCCCATGAATTCCAGTGGTTGCAACTGAGTTTTGTTCTGTCGTGTGAGGTTTGTTTCTAAATGGAAAGTCAAAGCAGAACTGGGTGGCACTAGTATAGCCTCTGTATGAAACGTTTCCACAGACCCCTGCAAAACAAATTTCATACAGTTGTCTGGAGCAGTCTGGCCTTGGACTCTGCTTTCATAAGTCCCTGCAATCCTCCACCTCCCAAACTGCTGCTACTCATGCAGGCAGTTATTGGAGATGTCGCTGCTCCAGGTCACTCCCTGTCCTACCTTGATTTTGGAACTGGCTCTATCTGTTGATAAATAAGAAGATATTGAGTTAACTGAAGTCCTCAAACAAAATTTCTCTCTTCTGCTGCCGGTTTCTTTCTCTGTGTCACTATGTTGCAGCAGTTTCATATCCCTGAATAGAAGATCAAACACGATTGTTTAAAAATGTATGTTCTTCTTTCTCCTCACCTGAGTCTTTGTCTCTGCTGTCTGTCTGGGCATCTTTTGATTTTGTTCATTATTAAATAACAGAAGCAGTGGTAAACAGCTCTGAATTTTAGAGAGGGAGTTTCAGACTCATTTTCTAAAGTACATGTGGGTGATTTCGGACCACTTTCCTCTAGTAAAGAAAACAGCAATCATGTTTCATCTACTTTTGGTTGCTTCTCAAGTCAGGAGTCAATAACAGTGGCTAGAGAAAGATTGTACAGCCTTTACACCACATTCACACACACAAGCTCCGACAATGCATTGCAGTTCCAATCTGCAACACACTTGATAGTCCAGACGTAGTTCTTTATTAAGTAGAGACTGTCACTTATGCCAAATTGTAGGAGATTATGGGTGGATGCAGGCAAATGACTACTAGAAATTAGTATATGGCCACCAAATTATCTGGCATGACCCATTCAGAATCTGACCCCAAATTTCTGGAGTTGAAAGCAGTTAAGTGTTAGGGAGTGTAAGGGAGTTGAAAGTGTTAGTTAAGACAACACAACACAACGTTAAGTTCCTGCCATTTTATTTATATACACAGCCACTTTTTAATTATTGAAAGAGGAAAAAAAGTTGGTATCAGTCAAATATGAGGAAAAAGGCTGTAAGTACAAGATAGCATGCTTTGATTGCTACACAAAGAATTTCTATCATTTAGGTCAGAACCCTTTTTGTACTAAATATCTTCCAGTCTTCAAAATAAAAGCTCTTTCCCAACAACCAGCTCCACTCGATAATAATTATATTGTGCACAGTAATGTTCACTAAATACTGCCGTTCAAGGATCTTATAGTGCTTAACCTTAATAAATGCACAACTCCCCTAGTGAGGCGGGTAGTATTATCCCCCATTTTACAGATGGGTAAACTGAGGCATAGAGCAGAGACATGACTTGCTCAAGGTCATGCAGAATGTCAGTGGCAGAACCAGGAATAGAACCTGGATCTTCTGAGTCCCCAGCCACAAACCATGCTTCCTCATAACAGCTCCAAGACCTTTGCAGGCAATCTCACTGGTCACCTAAAACAGAGAACTCATCAGGCACAGCCAGAGACCTACCAATTAACTGCGGCATGATATCCGGACGCTGCTCTGTGACACTGGGTCAGTATTCGAGAATGCTGCATCTTTGGCTCCATTTGATGATGAAGCAGCCATTTAGCTTTCCCCACCTCTCTTCTCCATTGAGAGAGGCACGGTCTCCTCTTTCTCCCCTCACTCCTTTGGACACAGAGGAAGGAGGTGTCCTGTGTCTTCACAGCCGAGAGGGAATAGGGTGGGTTTCTTCTTTCCAAGCTGCTGGATGGTAGGGATTGTTTCTCCTCTTTTTCCTTCCTTCCTCACCACCACCCCTTTCCTGGCTCCTGCCAAGGGAGCGGGTACATTCCGAGGGGGAATGCACTTCCTGGAAGCTCTCACACTGTCACTGAGTTTGATCAGTATCCCCCCTCCCCATTGCCTCCTCAATATTAGGTTCACAGGTAGTGTCTTTATAGTCAATGTCCTAAAGGCCTTAGGGGCTCCATAAACATGGCATTCAGGGCTTTAAACACTCATGAATGGGTTATCACTGATCAATGCTATTTTTATTGGTCCCTCTCCTGTTAAGACTAAGAGGAATGATTAAATGCTCAGGAACTGCAAGAAGGAAAAGCTCATGCATTTTTATAAGCATTCTGAAGCACTATAAAATATTATGCTTGTGCTGAGCTGTCCTAGCCACCAGTGCCCAGTCTGTGCCAAAGAACAAAAATATCTTCCCAGTTTCTTCCTTTTTCTGTCAAAAGACAAACAAAGCCATCCTAAAAATTATATATTGCCCTTAAAACGTTGGCATTGTGTCATAAACCATCCTACTACTGCACTGTCAGATTGCAAGACAATAGCACGCTGTATGGTATAAACTCGGGGGGGAGGTGGAGGGTGCGGGCCCCATGGAGTGCAGAAATGCAAGAGATATGTTCAGATCAGACAAGCTCACAGCATCCAAAACAAACTGGTGCCTAACCAAACAGGAAGGCAAATCTATAGCAGAATCTAAAACAAATAATGAAAGATTAATGTCTCTGGGCTCAAACTTCAGACAAATCATTCCAAGTTTGACTAACCCACTTAAGCCTCCAATGTAGGAAACAAAATTAGACACCAAAGAAACTACACTAGTGTTAGTATCTGGAACAGTCTTCACTTCCCCTGGCGGTTTGTTGTCAGGATTTACCAGGCAGGTGTCACTCTGCAGTTATGTTAGCTAAGTTATTGCTATTCTTTATGATACAAAAAATTGTGTTAAAAGAACATTAAGGTTTCAAAGTCAAGCACACAAACGTTAGGAAGTGCCAGAATTAAGGTTATCTGTGTAATCTAATTTACTGTGGTTTTACACCAGTGTAGCTTTTATGATCTCAATGGGGTTGATCCTGATTCACACCAGTGCAAGATCAGGATCAACTCTTTAGATTTCAGTTTGTCTTTGGACTGGCCTATACTGAAAAGTTAGGTCGATCCAGCTACATCATTCAGGGGCATGAAAAATCCACCCCCCAAGTGACATAGTTAATCCTTGGTGTAGACAGCGGTAGGTCAATGGAAGAACTCTTGTCAACCTAGTTACCACCTCTGCGGGAGGTGGATTAACTACAGTGACAGGCGAATCCCTCTCATCACTGTAGGGAGAGTCTACATTGAAGCATTACAGCAGCATAGATGCAGCTATAGGGTTTTAAGTGCAGACATAGCCTTTATTTCAGTCTTGGATGCTCAGTCCCTTTACAACTCCTTCCACTCAACACTCTCTCTGAGCTCCCTATTTACACTCACTCACTACCCAGTTTACACCGTATTAACCTACCCACCTGTAGTGGTTTCATTCTCAGCTCGCTGCACTGTAGTTTTATAACCTCCCTTACAGTATGACATCATGGCATGAAGACATAACAGTCACCATATTCAAGAGTTATTTTGGTTCTTTCTTTCCAGATGAAGTGGGTGGAGAGCCAGAGACTCCAGAGGAGAAAGGTAAGTAACAGAATTGGTTGTAAAAGGATTAAATGCACTTAAATCCCAATAATATACATCTCTGAGCTTTTAAAGGCTTTAAAGTGCCTGATCCAAAGCCCGTTTAAGTAAATGGACAAACTTTCTTTGATTCCAACAGGCCCAAAGGAAGAGAGCAAGCAAGGAAACTGTTAAACTTAAGTGGCGTATTTTCAAGTTGTTTGCAGTATTGTTGTAGCCATGTTGGTCCCAAGATACTAGAGAGCCAAGGTGCGTGAGGTAATATCTTTTACTGGACCAACACCTGTTGGTGAAAGAGACAAGCTTTCGAGCCACAGAGCTAAAGAAGAAATCTGTGTAAGCTCACAGAGTCTCTTTCACCAACAGATGTTGGTCCAATAAAAGATATTATCTCACCCATCTTGTCTCTCTAAACCTAAACTTTAAATATTTTAAAGTTCACAAGATTCAGGGAAGATTCCCAAGAACTGGAATGTAGCAAAAAGAATTCCATTTTATTACAGAGCATCAGTACCTCTCACTATCTGTCCCCATAATAAATGGATTACATGGGAAACCCACTAACATCCTATATATTTCCCCACTCAGATGGCCTGGAAACAGTTGCACTGGTTGGAATAATCGTTGGAATCATAATAGCCATTGGAATAGTTGTTGGAATCATCATCGCCGTCGTGAGGAAAATGTCGGGCAGGTACTCGTAAGTAAATTACTAGGCAGGCTCTATGGCTGGAGGCTGCTCTGTCTCCAGTTTCAGTGATAGACAAATTTCATGAGGGGTTTGATTCAACATCAAGTGCAGTCTTTCCATTGATTTCAAAGGCTGTCCAATCATGCCCAAATTGCTGATTGGATACATTCCAGAAAAGCAGCCAAACATTCAAATAGCTTATCTGAACCACAGCAGAGAGTGGAAAGTTCACAGGAATGGGCCCTAATATTTCTAGCATTTCCACTTATGGACACAGCCAAGCATAGCTTGGGGCTACCCTTTATTGGGGAATTCAGTGCTTCTTATTTCTGTCTTGGCTGGAAAACAGACGTGAAGGGGGAAAGAAGAGAGAAATATCCAAGCTTTAAACAAGTTTGATCGATATCCAGTTCCAGATGTTAAATCATAGAATCATAGGATTAGAAGGGAACGCAAGCGTCATCTAGTCTAACCCCCTGCCAAGATGCAGGATTTATTATGTCTAAACCATCCAAGACAGATGGCTATCCAGCCTCCTTTTGAAAACCTCCAGCGAAGGAGCTTCCACAGCCTCCCTAGGCAGTCTGTTCCATTGTCCTACTGTCCTTACAGTTAGGAAGTCTTTCCTGAGATTTAATCTAAATCTGCTACGCTGTAGTTTGAATAATTTACTTTTTTATTGGTGGTGCTGAGGGAGAGTGTGTCAGTTTCTTTCCTCCACTCTTCCAACTGGGTCATCCACAATCCTTAATAATGTATGCAGTAGTGACACAGTTAGTCAGGTGGTGGAGAGCAGGGACAAGAAAATGTTCTCATTCGCTGTCCTGCTCCTTGGGACAGTCAGTCCCCAGCCAAGGAGCCTTAGAGAATGATAAACTGGTGCTGTCACAGCTCTTGGACCAGACACACCAGAGTCAAATTCAGACTGAGGCATGCTTCTCTGGAACATGCCTCGAACCTTCTCTTTAATATCTGTGCTGTGTAGGTTTCAATAAGTGCATCAGTGTGTGGCAGTGTCATCTATCTCATGCTAGTATACACACTTTGCCCTCTTTGCAACTCAATTCTCCCTTCTGTTCAAAGGGGGCACCTACCATACCTACCCCATTGAATCAACTGCAATCAGAGCCTCCTCCCCGTTCCCATGGTACTAAGCCTAAGAAAACAGGTGTGGCTTTGTCTGACCCTGTGGAGTTAGGAGCATTCTTATTCCCCAGCCTAAGGAGTCACTCCACAGCCATTACAGCAACCTCAGGCCTGCAGAGCAGTTCACAGCCCGTTCACCCCATACGCTGGCAAGAAGGTCCCTGGAGTCAGACAAGCCATGTCCCTCTGCCTCCAAATGCCCCTTAAGACCGCCTACATAATGGCTCAAGCGGCTCTTTAATGGAGTTCAGCTCCATATTGCAAATTTTGTACCTGGGAATCTGTCCCTCTTCTCCCTGGTATGGCTGTGGAGGAGGAGAGAGAATTTGCCTCTTATGGTTTGTAATGCACATTGAAACACTCCAACAGAGAGTGCTCTAACAACTAAGTGTTGTTCTTATTTCCTGTTAGGTTTGCTGTGAAATGGATATGTATCTAATGCAAACAGATCCTTTTCATTTCCAATTTCTGCTCCACTAGACACCAGGAAACAATATTTCTCTATACGTTGTCAATGGACTCTGTACATACTTTCCATCATCAATATCATAGACCATCACTAATGAATGGCCAAACTGCTTTTAAAGCATTTAAAATGTATGTGACTGTCTGTATCAGACATCCCAAGTTTCCAGAGCTCCTTCAAAATGTCCAGCTCTGGCGGCCATCTGCCTCCTTCCTGCTTTTGGAAGACAGTCTTCCACATAGGGGTGGCTTCAAATGGAAATGCTATCCCTTCCTCCACTGGGATGTGCCACTCAACTTTCTACTGACTACAGTTCTCTCTCTAATCTCTTGCCTCATGTTACCAATTTAACATTGGGAGAGACGGTGCTACAAGGAGATACCACCTCTACAACAGGACAATCAATAGTAGAGCTGGTGAAATGGTGGGGGGATAAAATTGCAAACATGTCATGAATATTAGGACCGCCGTTCAATTTTTATCAGATCTGAGCCCTTACACCATGTTAAAACCCATTCGTGAATCTGCATAGCTTTGAAACTGCTCTGCATGATTTGGTTGAACACACGTGTTCATGTGCATCAGTGTTTGCAAAGTGCTCAGACGCTATGATGACAAGGCCTTCTAAGGAGATACAGAAGATGATATTTTCAAAAGTGCCTGACTGACGTGTGATCTCATTTAGGCGCTTTTGAAAATCCCATCCAGCTACGGTGCTCTGGAACAGCACATGTTCCCATAATAGAGTTTAAGGAGGACTTAAGTAGCATTCTGCTGGCCACTGCACAGGGGTGAGTTTCACCTTAAAATACTAGGGTGACTGATTCTAAGCCTAGAATACTGAGAAACAACACTGGATACTGCATAGGTTGTCATTTGTTCATTTGACATTCTTGGAATATATTCTAGTACTGACAAGATATACAAGCAGCAAGATCAGTCCATGAATGCTTTGCAAAACTGAAAGAAAGAAAGAAAGAAATGTATTGAACACTGTATTTGGTGAATGCACTTCACCCTGCTCTGGTAAATGGCCAGCAGAAGCAAGCTGCACTGGTGATAGACAGGCATGGGAAAGAGGAAAATATTAACTGGGAAGGGGAGGAAAGAGGCAGCAGGAAAGGCAGGGAGGAAGAGGCAAGAGATGACAAGAGAGAAGACAGACAATGAATATATTTGTCTGACTCTGGGAGCCAAAATAGTATAACGTCACCCCATTTTTCCATTTGTTTTCACAGGCCCTAAAAATAAGTGAAGAAAGAAATCATGTTGTTTTAAGCCGGAAAATAAAAGTGCTTCCTATTTTACAACCGCTAGAGACTCTGTTCCTGCGTTGCTGTGAGAAGATGATCCATGGACATCGTGAATTCAGAATTCCAAATCCCTGGGGATCCCACAGAGCTTTCCAAAGGGAGGTCTTACAGACTTACCAGAAATGCAACAATTCATAGGACTTTGTTAATCTAAAGTATTTAAGAGGAATGAAAAAAATGCTGTAGAAAAGAAAAACAAGCAAAGCTACATGCATCTGAAAGGTGGTTTACAAGTAGTATAAATACTATTGTAGATAGGCGTTAAACCATGCCAGGAAAAAATAGTCATTTCACACTGCATCCTATTGGTTCCTCTGACAAGTTAAATCCAGATACTTTTCTGTTATAAACTCACTGTGAAGTCAGAAAGCCTGGTGTATCCTTCCGTGCTATAGATGTTTAAAACCACCAGTCCTTGTAGGATGTTGATCTACTGAATCTGTATTGTTTAGCAAGGTAAGAAAGTAACTTCACCCTAACAATCAATAATTGACTTCAGAAGGAAACAATATTTAAATTATGTAAGCAAATTACATTCATGGCTTGGTATGTAAATCATTCTGATAAGTACGCTTCACTTCTGTACAGTAAATCATAGTGGGCCCAGCTGGAACTGACCTACCAACTCATCTCTCTGACTGTTATGCCAATACTTCCTGCCTTTTCTGTTGCAGATTTGTGCAGGGGTTGGAATATAAATCCTAATTTAAGAGATGCTAGGAATATACCCACTTTTGATGGGTCACCATAACCTATTACTCAGCAAAGGTTGGCTCTGATGTGTAGACAATGTCTGAATCAGTAGATGGCATTCTTTTTGTACCTTTTTTTTCTATTCTTTTTTTAATTGCAGGGCATGCTGAGTTTGGCCACACACTGAGCAACATCAGATTAGCGCACATACTAATGAGGTATAACACCTCTCTGGACACAACATAATTTTTACCCTGGCATACATAATGCAGTGGGACAGGATGTGATTAAGATTTTGAAGTAAAAGGCTTTAAGTGCCAAGTGATTGCAAAATATTATGTTTTCTAAGTGACTATTCTCAAACATTTGGAGGAGATTTACTGGAATCCACCTCTTCAATGTGGACTAAACATGCCAACTTTTTCAGATTTACTCTTCCGTTTCCTTTGTCTGCCATGATCTATCATATAGAGCTGAAGTTTGAAAATAAAAATGATGGTGTCTCTCATGTCAGATTTTACAGCAGTTGGTCTTTATTGTCTTTTATACTATATATAAAACCACTTAAATTCTTATCTTCCTGAATCTTTCTTCCTTCTGTTACGGCCTCCCTGCCCTGGATTCTTTTGGTCTTTTACAGACTTAGGCACATTTCTTTTATTAAAAAAACCAAGTGTATTTAAAAACTCTATGTTCCAGTCTAGTTTCACTTGTCAGAAAAAAAATCATTCAGAAACTGTTTGCTGTGAAGACCTGGAACTTTTGCAGCAGTGAATCCTGGTCTCCGGGGACTATGAACTTGATACATTTATGGAGGGGATGGTATGATGGGACAGCCTAATTTGGCAATTAACTGATCTGTGACTACTTGTGGTAAATATGCCAATGGCCTGGGATGGGACATTTGATGAGGTGGGTTCTGAGTTACTACAGAGAATTCTTTCTTGGGTGTCTGGCTGGTGAGTCTTATCCACATGCTCAGGGTTTAGCTGATTGCCATATTTGGGGTCGGGAAGGAATTTTCCCCCAAGGCAGATTGGCAGAGGCCCTGGGGGGGGGGGGGGGGGGGGGTTCGACTTCCTCTGCAGCATGGGGCATGGCTCACTTGCTGGTGGATTCTCTGTACCTTGAAGTTCTTAAACCATGATTTGAAGACTTCAGTAACGCAGTCATAGGTTAGGGGTCTATTACAGGAGTGGGTGGGTGAGGTTCTGTGGCCTGTGTTGTGCAGGAAGTCAGACTAGATGATCCTATTGATCCCTTCTGACCTTAGAGTCTATGATGTGCTCATAGAGAGAGTAGGAGATGAAAGAGACATTCTAGTGATCAGCAAATAGTTTAATTGAGCGGACTTCAACTTTAGGGCATTTTATTATGGCCTCCGTCATATTCAGCCCTGTGTTTCGTCAGTCTCAGCTTGTGCAAACTTTTTCATCTACAGAAGGGCCCAAATTGGGGGGGGGGGGAGGGGGCCCTTTGTGGGAAAATAATCAAAGCTGGATCTGGAAGTTGCCATATTCTGATATGGGTTTTTGCTCTGGCCCATTTATAGAGTCCAATTTGCAGAACTGGGATTTCAAAAAAAAAAAAAAGAAAAATCTGAGAATTCAGACGTTTGGATAGAGGGTTTTCGTTTGGGGCCATATCTATTTGCTTCCACAGCCACTGAGAGGACATTTGTAATGTCAAAACTGGAATGTAACATTCTCTTCTTTATCAAAAACTAATGATAAAGGATGAATTTCACCCCATACAGAGAGTCGGTTCAAAGCCAATGCACTACAAGGCTTAAATGGGACTTACATGATGCATGAGGCTTCGTGCTGGCCCTCTGTACAGGGGTGATGAAGTTCCCTCCAGAAGAACTAATATTACCAGAATATCCTTAAAGTTTGAGGAGCCTGACTTAGAATAAAATGACAATATGTCTTCCTGTCTTTATTTTGGGTGACTGCTCTCATAAAAATATAATCGATACTGGTACATTGAAAGTGAGCTGTTTCTGTGACCGACAAGATGGAATTTATAGTTACTTGCCTAGGACGGTGATAAGCATAAAACTGAATTATTGTTGTTCATTTGTTGTGAATTCAGGACTGCTGCTGTGCAATGGAACTTAATTATCAAAGTGTTACCACTCAATTGTTCTGAACAGTTCTCACAACTTAGCCTTGAATTGTCTTTTAAATATTAAGGGCTGTCCATTCTTCTTCTGGGTGAACACCTCTGGTAACATGCAGGTGGGATAAGGGAAACTCACATGTGCATTGAAAAGAAAATATGCCCTGAGATGAGCACCTCTACAGAATTCTTATTCCATGTGGGTCAGCTCAGATACAGACATTTGTATTTCTTAATAGTTTAAAAATAAGTTGTTTGCATTCCATCCTTTCCCACGTATATCCTTTGTTTTGTTTATTTCTCTGCACAGTTATATCTTGGAAGTTTGATGGAACTAGTTTACTATCAGTATCTTGAGAGGAGGAGGGGGATCCATATTTATCACTGGTATTTTTAAAGGGTGATTATGTACCTGTTTGTGAACCTCACATACATGACTTTCCTATATGATTTTAGCTTATGTGACCTGTTTGAAGTTGCTGAAATGTGTGTAAATCCATGTGAAAGCAGCAAAGATATTGATTTTTCTTCCTGTGGCAAGATATGATTATAGGAAGAGTAAATTATGTTAGTCTAGACTCTGAAAAATGTCTTATGTCTGTACTAGAAACTTCACTGCCTGGTGCACTTGATGACCAATCAAATGGATGCCATATGGAATGACAAATTATCAGCCTTACAGGGAATATCACTCATTTCACCAGTTTGCACTGCACCAGCTCAATTTGCTGCTGCTGGCTTGCACTTGCAAAAAAGAAAATAAATCCTTTCCTTTCCATAGTGGTTAGGCCAGAAGTAACAGCACACACTCTCCAAAAATAGCATGGTAGGAGGTCAGGCAACCTTTATGGATTGCTCTGAGTTCTCCTTGATCATTCACAACATGCCTGCTCAATAATAAGCACCAGCATCCTTATAAGATGCTTTGTTTTTTTGCCAATAATTCAGAGATTCTCACTAAGGGCCATAAATTACCCATATTCCATGCATGGAACTGCCCCAGGTATTCTGAACATAGCTGTGCATTCTGGACTTAGCCCATTAATTCACACAAATAAAGCCTTAAATCTTAAAGGGTGAAATTCACCCTAAGCAGATGGCTAGCTCAAAATCTGTGCATCAAAGTCCTGTTTTGAAGGCTTGTGCATTATATAGGCTTTGTGCTGACCCCCTGGTCAGAAAGTTTACTAAGCATAAAAAGTTTTACTATGTAAAACATTTGTCAAGGTATATCACTTACTTTACTGATGGGCTTCAACTCCTGATAACACTTCAGAGTCAATAGCACAGCAAGCTGGATTCTGTTTTATTTCAGGCACCATCACCCAAGTGACCAACTGCATTTTAATTAACAGGATTTTTATCAGTAGTTTAGGCGTGAGCAGCAGAAAGACACCGCTGAATAGCAGAGCTGGGTGAAACCTGTTGGATGAAATACAGTGACATTTAAATGTTTTATGAATTCATGTTGATTTCTCTGAATTGTTTTGGTTGACAACAAACAAAAATTGAAACAATCTAAACATTTCGTTTCAACTTTTGCTAAACAAAAAGTTTTGATTTTTCAGCTGGAAACAACTTTTCATTTCAAAAGCACCTTTAATTTTATTTTTAAAAAATCATAAGACATTTAAAAATGACCAAATTCAAAATAATTTTGTCAAAACTAAACTTTTCATGTAACCTGATCTGAATGTGTTTTACTTTTCAAGTTGCTGAACATTTCAAAAAAATTACATTTTCAGTTTGTCCTGGAAGTATTTATTTTCCATTTCTTCAGTGAACTGAAAAATCCATTATTCACACAGCCCTACTGGATAGTTACGCACAGGACGCCTTTGACACCAGCTATGAAAAAATCAGCCTTTGATTTATGATTTGCTCTGGAAGTGAAGTTTTAGAGAAAGGATGACCCCTGTTACAGAGTCACTTTTCAGATTCTAACAGCACTTTAGGAGTCTGATCCAAAACCTGCTGAAGTCAATAGACTCTCATTGACTTCAGGGGAGCTGAATCAGGCCATATATAAAGAAACTAATCTATAGAGAGGAGATTGTATATACCAAGTATATTACCGAATACACAGGTGTCTAGTGCCAGATATGATCAGATTAGATCTATTCCTGCTGCCAGACTCCAGATCTCATATTCCATCCCATGTCCCCACCTTATCCCAGAAGACAGGCTGAAAGGACAGAGAAAACAGCAGTGTTTATCTGATTGCTTGTGTGTTTCGTAAAGAGGGCCTGACTCTGATCTCACTGACACCAGATTTACACCCATTATAGCTCCACCTCCATTGAGACTTATTCTCCTCTCCCTCCAATTTTACACATACTGATGTAACTCAGTTGACTTCCATGGAATTGCTCCTGATTTAAACCACAGTAAGTGAGATCAGAGTCAGGACCAAAGTACAGATCTACTCTGAAAAAGGTGAAATCCACACAAGTACTGAGCACCACTTACATGCCACTTCAGGGCTGATGTGGTGCGTAAGCTTTGCAGTGACTCTCTGTATAGAGGGGTTAATTTCACTCGCAGTGCCTGATCTTGCAAAGTTCTGAGCACCCTAAATCCCTTCTGATGTCAGCTGGAGTGGAGGATGATCAGCACTTGGCAGCAGGATCTCAGCACTTCAAAGGATCGGGGAACTTCTCAGTTTCCCTTCCTCTGCATCAGTTTTTTTCTGCCTCCACCGAAAGAAAGTTCCTTCTCCTGCATCAGTTCTATTCTCCGCTCCATATAAGCATCGAGACACAGCTTCTTTTGCATGAACACCTGCAGTCGTATGTTTTTCCTTTACTGGAAGTTTCCTAGTTAAATCCCTTTTCTAAGTTTCTTAGTAAAATCAGTGAATGTAAGGAAAGGTCCATGATCAGTGCTTGAATGACCACAATACCTTTTCACTAGATGGTTTCTTTCATTGTTTCAACACACTGCAGTGAGCAAAACAAACCCTAAACCCAACCTCCTATTACAATGAACCTCAGTTTAGAAAAAATAAATGATTGTGAGAAGAAAACATGACTTCACTCCAAAGGTTTTGCTGTATTCTGTTAGGATCTGACCCAGACTGAAATCAGTGGGCAATGCAGGGGCTTGTTACATGACAGGAAATGCTCTTAGCACCTTATATGATCAAGCTCTAAATGCTTTGGGATTATAACCAGCTCTATAAAAAACAAACAAACACCCACATAGAAAAGCTTGTTTTGTGGGTTAAAAAAAGAAAGTTGATGAAGAAAATTCTTGATTTAAAAAAAAAAAAAATCAGAATAAATTAGAAATTGAAGTCCCACTCATGGTTATAACAATCTTTGCAACTTCCTTTCTAAATGGGTACAAATTAAATGCATTATTTGAAAGAGGAAAAATCCTTTCGTTTGTCTTTTGCTGCATCTGCAGTCCATGGAGAGAATGCATTTAGCACAACTGGGTGGGGGGGAAAAAAAGTAAAGTAGGAACAAAGATTTCCAACTTTTTTACTACCCTCCAGCTATCTCACTGTGCTGCATAGCAAAGAATGGCTCCAGCTGAATCACAGAAATTCCTTGCATGCAGGGCTGTGCTTCATGTACAACGTATTTCCATTGCTCTCTTTCACCTATTCTTCCTTTCCTGTGTTAAATTCTAAGCCAGACAAACACACAGGTTTTACTCTGCCGGTTTAGACGCCCAGATATATCCCAGTCTCATACATGTGCTACATGTGTGGTGTCAAAAGAATAGTAAATTAGAAATGGAATGTACTTATTAGGCTCTCTGATCCAGCCTCCTTCCAGAGTACACTTAGTAACGTAATCAGTCTACTTTTAAATTCTTTCATACGCAGTTACTAGTCAGTTCCTGGTTTATGGCACCAGTGTGTGTTTAGGCCAAGTGATGGTTGTGAACTGATCGTGTAATAACATACAGTGTTTGTTCTGGTTGTTTATTCAATTCTCGACAGAAGTTCAGCCCGGATATAATACAGACAATCCTTTCTTTTTTCCAGCTCAAGGATGTCATCCCCGTCTTGTTTAGAGCTGTTAATTGCAGACATCTGAGAAAGCCAAGGCAATAGCAATGAAATGATGGGCAGCGTTGCCGAGTGAATTTGATCTTCTGAGCATATGGTTTCTGATTTGGGTTTGGCTTTCTAGATATGAATGAGGAACAAGTAAAGGAGGAGCTGCAGAACAATAGCACAGTGTGTACAGTGCAGAAGTGTCAGTTCCCAAGAGGCATTGCCAGGACTGTGAGGCCTCCCAGCCCTAGTTCAAGTGTGATTTTTCGCCCCTGGAGGGAAACCCCATTGCTCCCTCCGATGGAATAGAAACATGTTGAGAATCACAAGGAAATATGAATACATATAGGGATACAAAGACTCTAGCATTACCAATAAAACATAGCCTCTTCCTAGTTCAGAATCTCATTCCAGTAAGTACGGTGCTGGAGCCTTAAATTTCCACCAGTCCTGCAGAAAGGGGATGGATTTTTTCACAGGAACTCATTGGTTTTCAATGGAATTCACTGGCAATAATGCCCTTTAGGATGAGAGGAATTTTAAGATTCCCGGCTGCTTAGGTCTGTGGGTTAGATCTCTGGGGGAGGGCATTTTGTCTTTTGTTGCGGGTTGAGTTCTGCTTTATGTTTTGAGCTTCCTGGATTCTGGGCTGCTCCCGGGCCATGCTCCCAACATAAGCTGCAACATAAATTAGCAGCAGGTGTTACCTGGGCCTATGCTGTTCCTGAACTAGAGAAGTTCCCCTGGAGGTTATTATGACCCCTTTATATGGCTATGTTATGGTGCAGTAAGCCCTTGAATCTGGCCCTATAAATGCCTCTGTAAATTGGGCTATTCCCTAAATATTCATATACATATTGTTACCCCCTTTTGACCGGAGCGAAATTCAGGGTCAATTTTCAAGTCAAAATTCAGGGTCTGAGGGACGTTCTGGTTGGGAGTAGAAATTGATGATGGAGTCTGAAATTTTCTTTGATGCAACCTTGTTTGTTTACAAGGAAAGTACAAAGTCCTGCTTCTCTGAATGCAGAAGGAACCAAAACTAGGGAATCGCTTTGCCTACAGCCCAAGCTTCTTTCACCCAGCACCCCCGATTCAGGATCTTCATCTATGCTTCTCCTGGGGTCACGCTGGGCTTACAGGCTGCTGCTTAACTTTCTTGCTGCCTTTGAGTATCTATTTCTTGTCTGCCCCCATTAGACTTCTCTCTCCCACACACACACACGAGCAGAACAATACCCAGTGGAACACTCCATCCACCTGATGCCAGTTTCTGGTCAGACTCCCTTATGCCTCGCTTTAGGTAGGGCCCCTTAACTGTCTCTTGCTGAAATTTTAAGTGAAGGGTGCAGTCACACATCAGTTTCAATGAGGTTTTATCTCAACCCATAACAAGGTTTAACACAGTTCATAACAATAACATAAATATATATCGTGTGATGTTAGAGTAATTAGCATTACTATTTCACCCACAGAGGACTAAATGCTGCTCTGCAATGTGCTGATACATAAGGTTGATGTAAGGAGTAATGGTACAGGGAGCTTCTTCCTGCTGTGCAGGGAACCAGGTAGTATCCCTCCCTAAGACATAGAAATGCAGTAGGAGGTATGGTCCATGCAGCGTACTACGGTACACACCGTATCCCCACTGTGGGTTGATTAGGAGGTATGTCAGCTAGCGCATGTTATACCTTGAGCCAAATGCCCACACTGGGTGTTGAACTGGGATTATTCTGCCACCAGCAGCAAGCAGCAGCCAGCGGATGGGGATGCACGTTGCTTCTTGTTCAGAGGAGGAGCACATTGTCCTGGGCCAGTCTGTGAAATCCTGGATTAGGTTTGCAAAATTGTTTGCAGGATCAGACCCCAGGTCAGCTGGATTCCTGTAATCGAGCGCACCAGGGAATGACTCTTCCCCCACCAGGACTTGTTGGCCACGTCAGGATTTCATTCACAAAGAATAACACTTCATATTTCAACACTTACCATTGTCAAGCCAACACCTCCAATTCCTCGTCAAGTTCACAGCGATAATGCTCCCTTTGCAGCTTGGCGTTGGGTCATTCGTGTGACTCTCCCTAACAATGGACAGGCAGAGACCAGATTTCCTATGAGAAAGCCGGATGTCACTGGACCTTCATAAATATTGTCATCCCAGTTTATTGGTGTCTGGGAGGAAGACGGTGAAATGGAAATGTACAGTAAAGGCAACTGTTACTGCTTAAAAGCTGCAGAAGAATCGGTACAATAAATCTTACACATTTCTGCCATTGATCATATTTACACTGTAATAATTTAAAACAATTTGCTGGGCATATGCTGAGATGTCAGAACAATTTAATAAAAAACCCGAACTTTACTGTATCCATCATAAAAACTCTTAAGGCGCTCTCACTCTAATTTTTAAAAGTCTGCAAATCTTTTACATTAATAATTAAAATCAAAACAAGAATCCAGTGTTTGCCATTAAAATGAGGCTATTTACTATTTGAAACTAGTTACCACTGCATATTATCTTAACTGTATGGTAAAAATGGCTAGATAATATTTTACACATCAACAGCTCCTTCTGTATTAGATTTTCAAAAAGCTTAATTATGCATTACCCCTGTAAGATAAGTAAGTGTTATCCCCATTTCACAGATGGAGAAAGTGAGGCAGGGAATTTAAACAACTTCCCAGGGTCACACAGTGAGTCAGTGACAGAGCTATAACTAGAACTCCAGGAGTCTGGAAGAGCCAGTCCGGTAACAACCAGGCCACATTACTTCACAGATGACGTTATGACTTTCCATTACACATTTTTATATATAACATGATACTTTGATCCCCTTTAATATGGTGGATATACACTGTAACTAATGGTACAGGAAACAGGGTAACTTGACACATATACCAAAAATCGTGAAGTGAGAAACGTCCGCTCTGGTGATTAATGTTAATGCTGTGACAACCCACTCAACATCTAAACTAATCCCTCTTGGACCATCTGATAGTCAGTGGCTTGCTGTTATTTGCAATGCAACCTATCAGCTATCACAGCTGGCCCTCCGTATCATTCCTGAATAGACTGGCATAACTATTCATATTCTCTTCCAGTCAGCTCAATTAAATATTAGATTCTCCGTCAGCATCAGCACCCCTCATTGATAGCTTCTGAATCACACTGAAGTCTGCAGCATCAAGTGTTGTTAGCGATCACCCATAGTTATTAGCAGAATGTAGAAAGCAGTGGTGGGTGTGTAACTTAACACTAGGTGCCATAATAAGAAATTTGAATTACTGCTTTGTACATTTCTTGCAGCTGAAGCATGGAGCCATTTATGTATAAATAAACCCGGCATCACACTAGCCATGTGTCTCTTTGTCTGGGCCTTGTAGATTTAGGCGTCAGACCAAACCCACAGCCCCCTGCTCAGCAGCAAACAGTTGGGGTAGGACACAAAGGTCCTCATTCAATCAAGTAGCTTGTTAGGCTTCTCTAGGCTGGAGAGGGTAGATTTTCAGACTCCAGTAAATGCTAAATTGGCAAGTGTCTTAACAGGCAAGGAGCCCTGCAGATGCCATATATTTTCAAGGGTACGTATTCTGTTTCCAGAAAACAGTTGGCAAGAATGATTGATTAATTACAGAGAACTTCAATAGAAACAGGAGATTTTTGAAAACGACAAATGGGCAAGAACCCTCCTGCGACATTAGAACTGGAGATGTTCCGAAAAAGGGCAGAGCGGGAGAAGGAGAATCACAAAACTTGAAGTTTCTCTTTTTGACTGAAATTTCATTTTCATCAACCATTTCCATACAGCTCTAAAAGAGCTAGTGGGCCATGTAGCATGCTCTTTTAATATAATAATAATAAATCATCATCATCATATAATCCTTTGCATTTATGCAACATTTTTCATTCTAAAAGATTCCAACGCTCTTTATGGGTTACAGGCTCCATTCTCAGACAGAGGCATCTAAGTTGGAGAACTCATTTCCATAGCTGAGTGCTCAAAACAGCAGTTAGGCAGCAAAGGTGTGAGCTCCTGTTGACATCAGCTGGAACTGTGAAGTGCCCGGCACCTTGAAGCATCACATTTAAAGCACTGATTTCAGCACCCAAAAGGCAAAATTGGTGCCCCGGAGTTAGGCAGCCAGCTTTGAAAACTGGGCTCTTTGCGGAAATCACTTCACCAGTCTCTGAAATACAGTCACTGCCCAAGAGAACGTGGTGAACACATACAGCCTGCAACACTACACCACGGCTGGGGAACAGGAAGCGAGGATTAACTCCTCTATTTGGACCCACAGGAGAAATTTGGGTGGGCAAAAGGTAATCGGACAAGAGTCACACACACACAGTGGTTCTCCCCTGTAACACCTGCAGCACTTGGCTTTGAAGTTATAATCCGATAGTTTTGGGAGACATTGTTCTGCAAAGATGTATACTCTGCAAAGTGCTTTTCTTCTTCATTGGAGTGTCACTTCTTATTGCCTCAGCTGCAAAACCACCTGCCAGTGGAGCTTATAGCTATTCTACAAGAAGAGGGCCGGCAATAAGACATGCTAACTTGCACCCATTCTGAGCTCCCTTGCTGAGCACAGACATTATATGTGACACCGATGCCCTAGAGTCAGCAGGCCCCGTCAGGCATTCCTTGGGCAGTGAAAGCTGTCACAGACGGCAAGGGGAATTTTGGATGCGCAAAGAATGCAAGTTTGATCTACCCCACAAACTGTAAGTCAGTTTCTATCCCATTTTAAATTCAGACCTTTACTATTTAGAGAGAAAACACTGGCTCGCATTCACCCCCAATGAGCACAAAAGGGTGCAATCTCACTTCCCTGCCTGGGGGAGCTGTGCCAGAAGGAGGATTCAGTCACCCCTGGGGAAGAGTAGCTAAATCTGTTCATTTTCCAGGTGACCTGAATTGGCTCCCTGTTAGCCTGACTCTCTCCCTGTTGAGGCTGGACCCGCTGGCGGCAGATTCCTTAGTGTCGTGGATGCTGTGGGCAGCTTGGAATTTACTATTGCTAGAGCCCAAACCCTGGGCTGCAGCAGCAGAGTGGACCAGGCCCATTTTGTTTGAACATTAAACATCAACAGGTTTCGGAGAGCAACATTTTGATTTGTCTAACTAAAGCTTTTCCTTCTGCTTTCCTCTGTAAGCAAGATTAGGCCATTATGAGCAGTTTAACATCCGGCAGGAGTTTAACATTTTTATCGAGCTAATGGGTTATTTAAGACCGACCCACCCCCGTCCCCGCTGAGATAGATTTAATGTCCCATAACCCCTACCTGGTTTATAGCATGTACAGATCAACAAAATCCAAACGACGTGTTTCTATTACACAGCCAAGTTTCAAACACGTATTCACTTGCAGGCCATATGCCCTTTCGAGTAGATTTTGTGTATCTGCTGGATTTCCATTGGCATCTCTTTGTGTGTGTGCCCTGCACACATTGATAAACTGCATCCCTAAAAACTAAAATAGAAACCCTCCAAGACTAAACAAAAGCTACAGGCGTGCTTTCTTAGATCCTCCCGCAAAATGAGCTGATGGGTAAGAGTAAGAGCATTTTATATGCCAAGATACATAGTTTTCCCTGTGTCTTTTCTGTACTCCTTTGTTAGTACAGTTCTGGTTATGATTAGGTTACGTTCCTGTTGCTGAGTAGTATCTGTCAACCTGTATGGATAGATGTAGACTAAGAATGCCTTCGTGTAATATGATGCATCTATAGTACACATAAATAAATGATCCCACATGCTCTTGTTCCTCTCTAGCGTTTCTCTTTAATACTCTCAGCAAAAAGTTCAAGATTTATTTGAGGACACCAAGTTAATAGATGCTCCAGTCCAACAAAACACCTGCACATGTGCTTAACTTACAAGTAGTCCTGCTATTGCAATGGAACCACTCACTTGCTTTACTTCAGTAAGTAGTCCATGCTTGACATGCTTCATTTTAGCACACGCTTAAATGCTTTGCTGGATTAGGGGCAACAGGAGTTCCTTCTAATCTGCTCAAGGTTTGCCCTGTATCCATCACGAATGAGTGTTGGGTTAGTGGAATGTCAGATCTTCTTCCTTATCTGCTCTCTCTCATGAGCCTTTATTATTTTTGCAGGCTCCAGTGGACTAACAAATCTCTAACAAGTAATTCTGAAGAAGGGAACGTCACCACCTCCATCTTTGCATCGTTATAATATTCACATTGCATCCCAAGAGGTGCTGCTTTTTCTATTAGTTCTGCCGTGGCTTCCAAATCACCAGCTTTCAATACTCTAGCTAAAAAGAATCCAGAAGTGGCATCCCGGGAGAAGGAATTAAATTATTGCTATTTGTCTCCTAGGCATGCTGTCACTTACTGTGCCTGCCAAAAAATCAGAGTAAAAGACTGATAAATGGCAGGTCTGCCCAGTAATCTTTTCAGTGCTTGAGGTGTTGCTGGCAGGCTTGTTTTGTTTTTCTTTCAGGTTTCACACACAGTTGCAAATATTTGTAATCTGACTATCTCATTTAGATGTTGAATTCATTCACTGCTGCTTTTTCTCTAATCCAGTGGTTCCTAATCTTTTTAGCCCGAGGGCCACAAATATCATTTCTACAACCCTGAAGGGCCACCAGTCTATCAACTCATAACAAATGTATTGATGTAGAAAGCACTACATATTTAAAGTAAACATTTGGATGCTACTGTGCTCATTCTTACATTCGCTGTTTTACACCTACAAATTACTCAGAGTGTGTCGCACACTCACAGACAAAGCACTAGTGTCGATGGGTGACTGTCACTAGACACTGAAGCACATGGCCTGGCAGCTAAGTCACAGTGGGTGGCCTGACAGTAAAAACACAACACACAGCTGGCCCAGTCAACCTTTAGGTTGGGGGTGGCGAAACCTGGCTTGTGAGCCTCATGAGGCTCTTTTACAGTTAAAATGCAGCTTGCGGAGCAGCCTATGCCTCCTTCCCCCCCGGCATTTTCTACCTACCAGACTGGGGTGGGGAACTCGGAGCTTCTGCCCTGCGGCAGGGTGGTGGGGGCTAGAGGATTCTGCCCAGGAGGGCGGTCAGTAAATTTGGCCACCCCTGCTTTAGGTAGTGAATTCATCAAATTAATTTTTGATTAACGTATTTGTAAAATTATTCACCAAGTAGTACAGCTCAGCATATAAATGGGTGAGTTGTGAGTGTGTGGGAGAAGAATAATTAACAATTTATTTTTGAAATTAGCTGAATACATTATTCAACAACTATTATTCAGCCATCTCTTTTGGAAAGGAAGGTGGGTCCCCAATGAAACAGCTTGGGAATCACGGGTATAACTCTCTTGTCTTGTGTTTCAGTGGCTGAGTGTGCTCTCCATCAGTATGCTGCTGGGGGAATGGGGCTGGATTGGAGGAACTCTGGATGAAGTCAGAACTTTCCTGCCCCACTTCGCTCATGTAGTTGAGTTTATATCCTAATACAAGCAGTTATTTGTCTAACTCACCTCTGGACTTTTAAATATTGTTACTTCAAACATACCAAGCTATGTATACCCTGAAAGTTTTCAGTTCTGCACACACAACTAGTGGACATCTCTATAGCAATAGACAAACACAAATATTTTGTCTGGGTGGAAGCAGTGGCCTGGGATGATGTTGGAGCAGTCTGGCTTGTGATTCAGCCCCTGTTCCAAAGAGGTAAATTTTAGGATAAAGCCTAAACATCCCTTCAGTTGTAGGCACACCATTATGGAGCAGAATAAATGTTTGATTGTGTCAATATTGCACCAAAATAGCATGTTCCAGCCAGCCAATTTGAAGCAACGTGTAATGGATGCTATTTTTCTAGTATGTCAAGTCTATTTGCCTGGAATGAGGCTTAGGAGATGAGAAAAGCCGTTGCTTGATCATCCCTTCAACTGCATTGCTACTGTGCAAAACATACAGTATCATCAACTCATGGGAACAAGTGATCAGTGATATGCTCACATTCCGAGAAGGATCTAATTAAAAAAATATCCCATGGTTTCTTAAATCAAAGTTTGCATGCTAAGAGCAGGGCCCCAAGCACAATTTTTTCAGGCCCAGTACAAACTTGTAACACGGGCCCCCTCCCACATTCCCTCATCTCATACATACAATCTCATCAGCCATGAACATTTTTTTCCTCATGGTAATGGGGGTTGCAGCCTGGGCCGGGCCCCGCAGGGACTCCAGGACCCGGTAAAGTGTACCCTTTTTCCCCCCTATGTGGGGGCTCTGAGCCAGAGCCTTGCAAATCTGCGGATATCTGCTTTATATCCACAGACCATGTTTGCAGTTCATGGATTGGATGCATATACAAATTCTGTATCTGCACAAGGCTCTACTGATAGCTGTATACAATTCAGATATGCCACCAACCATGTCTGATTGGGCAGTTTCAGGTGTTAAAGCAAAATGGCATCTCAGCTGAAGTTAAAATGAGGGGAAAGTGCAAAAATCTTCAGAAATGTGTATTGCTTGATGAGAATAGATCAGGATTAGGATTTTTAATGCCTCAGAAGAGAACCTTAAAAACCCAGATATAGTGGCCTCCAATGTAAATTGATACATAGGGATTACATGGCACAAGGGGGAAGGATGGGTGTTGTAGCTTTGCATTCTGACCTTTCACCGATGGAATAAGTTTTGAACAATAACCCGGGAAGCTGCGTTTTGGTGTATCTGCATCACAGACCTAACACTTGATACAAGCATAACATTTGTGCTCACGGACTAGGGTCCTGTGATCACAGAAGGTGTTGCCGGTCAGGGATGAGATATGTCGGTAGAACATTAGCCCTCCCTCACAAAATTCATCTGCATTGGGACCCTACTTCAGCAACAAATACCTCTGGGCTTTCCCACTGTATAAGGCCGTGCAAAGATCTGGAAGCCACAGACATCATTAGTGGCTTTTGCAGCCTCACACAGTCTTCCACAGTGCAGACAATGGACATGATTATTTTTATATCAAAACAGGAGCCTTTAAACGATCAAATGTTAAGCCTCAGTTTTCATTCAGAATCTCAGTCGTGTAGAAAGAACTGCCTTTTTCCCCTTAAAACCTTTTAGAAGGGACACCTTCTTCAAAAGAGGAAGGAGGATACACTCTGGCAGGTAAGACTCTTGTAGACGCTTGCTCAGATTCACACATCAAAGGACATTTATGAAATTTTAGCTGAAGGACTATCAGCTGGAAAAAGAAATCACAGATTCTTAAGATGTTGACTGTTATATCACCTCCATCTCTACACTGAGACCTTTCATAAGGGTTAAAGCTGTACATTTGTCCATGCACATATACACACAGATTCATGGATATTTCAGCCAGAAGGGACCATTATGACCATCTACTCTTACCTCAAGCATAACTCTTTCCAGGGATTTTTACACAGTGATTCTTGCATTTCTGTTTGAACTAGGACATATCTTTCAAAAAAATCTTCCAGTCTTGTTTTAAAGATTTCAAGTTATGAATAAGCCACCACATCCTTGATAAATTGTACCAATGGTTAATTACCCTCACTGTTTGACTCTGCAAACAGGAACTAGGCAGCCATTGGATCTTGTTATGCCTTTTTCTATTAGCTGAAAAAGCCCTCTAATTTCAGAAATCTTTTTCCCTGGGTAGGTGCCTATAGACCATGATCAAGTCACTACTTCATCTTATCTTTCATAAGATTAATAGATTGTGTCTCTCACTGTAAGGCAGGCTTTCCATACCTCAGAGCATTCTAATGGCTCTTTCTGAATCCTCTCCAACTTCCCAAAATCCTTTAAAAAGTGTAGACAACAGAAATGGACACATCATTTCAGTAATGGTTTCACCAGTGTTGTACATAATGTTGTACACCTCCCCCCTGTTACTTGATATTCATACACATGCCTAAAGTGCAGTTCTCTTAAAATGATTGTGAAAATGCCACTTTTAACATAGGGGTCTGCTCTCTCTCTGTATTCAGAGTTTGAATTTATAACAAATAAATTTATGCTACTTGTTAAATCTACAGAGCCAACACAGTTAGGAGAGTGAGATGGATTCTTTTGTGGCTCACACATCAAGAGAATTATTAACAAAGTTATAGTTGTTCCACAAAAAGAAAGTCAAGTTTGTCACATTCCAGGTCTATAAAATCATGACTGGTGTGGAGAAAGTGAATAAGGAAGTGTTATTTACCCCTTCACATAACATAAGAACCAGGGGTCACCCAATGAAATTGATAGGCCGCAGGTTTAACACAAACAAAAGGAAGTACTTCTTCACCCAACGCGCAGTCAACTTGTGGAAATCGTTGTTGGGGATGTTGTGAAGGCCAAAACTATAACTGTGTTTTAAAAAGAATGAGATAAGTTCATGGAGGACAGGTCCACCAATGGTTGTTAGCCAAGATGGTCAGGAATGCAACTCCATACTTTGGGTGTTCCTAAGCCTCTGACTGCCAGATTCGGAGACTGGATGACATGGGATGGATCACTTTATGGTTGTCTGGTACTGTTCATTTCCTCTGAAGCATGTTGCATTGGCCACTGTCAGAAGACAGGGTACTGGGCTAGATGAACCATTGGTCTGACTCAGTATGGACGTTCTTACGTTAATTACAACTGAATGGTCTTTTGTTGTGTGATTATATAGCCCCCCGACTCCCTAACACCTGGCATAACCCTAAGTGCAGGCCTCTAATGGGCAAACCTGCCAAGGAGGAAATTGCAGGGCAGAAAGTGGCGGTAACCTTACCTGCAGCAGGATAGGGAATGTGACTAGAAGAGCCATTGCAGCACGGCTGCAGGCACTCCTACTGAGCCTGGTGGAAACAGAAGCTACTTGTGCTTTCGGAGGAGGCACCAGTGAAGGACGAGTAGTGGCAGGAACCTTCTTGTGCCGGCAAGTGAGAGTTTGACCCATCACAGTTTATTTTTCTACGTGGTTTTCCTCCCTCTCCTTTATTCCGCTTTATTTCCTAAGTAGAACTTGATGTTCGCTAATATTTTCAGGAACCAGACACCTGCCCACGGGGTGGCCGATTCCATCCAATTCATTGCTGATAGGACACTGAGCAGCCTTCGGGGTAACCGTTTTAGGTACTACTGACCTGCAACTGATTTAAACCACCAGCCTACAAGTAAACGAATCTAAGCGTACATCTATTGATTCGCGCTCACAGGACTTGTGCCGTGGGGCTAAAAACAGCAGTGTAAATATTCCAGTTTAGGCTGGAGCCCAGGTTCTGAAACCCAGAATAGGGAGTGAAAGACAAGTGGGCTCCAGTCCATGTAGGAACATCTAAACTGCTATTTTTAGCCCCAGAGCCCAAGCCCCGTAAGCCTGAGTCAGTTGACCAGGCTCTGAGATGCAGCGCTGTGTGGGTTTTTTGTTTTTTTTTTGCAGCACACACCTACCCTGAATCATCCAGTACTTATCCTAGACATTTTCTAATTTATTGATCTATACATTATATGCATATATTTTATTCCTTTTGCAATTTATGCCTCATTCGACCTAGGAAACAACTCCGTTTCCTGCTATCAGCACATAGGCGGTTCTCAAATGACACTTTTTCTTTTTGAATGCCTGAGGATATTTTTCACATTCCTGCCTTAAAACATTGCGTCATGCAGGAAACAAGAGGAACTGCCAGGTACACTCCTGGGAGAAAAAGATGGGGCTGTGAAATCCTCCTTGTTTCCTGCCTGCCATTCTATACTGGATACGTCTGGAGATAGGAATGTGAAGAGGTTCCATAGGTATTCTAAAAATGTATGCTGGGTTAACACAACAGTTTCGACTAGCTTTCTTCTTGGAAGAATATGCTGCCCCCCATCTGCATCAGAATTCTGGTTCATCCCAAAAGGGTCCCTGTGATCCTCTGGTCTGGACACCCAAAACTGCGACCCACTGTGTTACCCCTCTGCCTTAGCAAGTGTGAGAGCTTTGCTGCTGCTAAACTGTGTGTCAGCTTCCCGACACACCAGCCTGTCTGCCTCGCCAGCAAATTCTTCAAGACTTTGCCAGTCGAAACCTTGCCTTGCAGGTAACAGTCGGTGAACTCCAGCTCCTGAGAAGTCAGATGTCTCTCTGCAGCATCCAGTCCCTTTCACTGGACACTCACAGAAGTTATTAAGTTCACTGCCTCCAAAGAGACAGAGCACAAACCAGCTTGACAGATTAGCTGAAGACACACACTTCATTTTACTACACAGCACGGAGATAGTTTTGTAATGAAACAAGAAGAAGTTTATTAACAAAAACCAGAGCTTTAAGTAAGCAAGAGCAAGAGAGACCAGTTTTGTTAGAAACCAGTTTTGCTAGAAACAAAACAAAATAAAACATGCTTTCTAGTAATTAAAACAATCTTAGGAAGTTACAATCTTTACCGAAGCAGTTTTCTTTCTTACATCAGGTTACCAGCATCCCTAGCCCCCCAGAATAGGGGATCCAACCTTCATAGGATCGGAGGGTGCTGTACCTATGGTTTTTCGCTTCTGCTTATTTTTCCCAAAACTCACTGTTTTGTGCCCAGAGTCAGGACACTAATCACCGGCATGTCACCGGCTTTCATAAAATCCCTTGCTTGGCACACTTTTATAATCCAGTAATATCGCATACAATCAGTTGATTTCAATTGCCGATTCTTTGGAATTCAGGCCCCCTGACCTGTCCTTGTACTGTCTGGACCCTGACAGTCACAGCGACAACAAGAGGCAGTATGTGGATCTTTGCAAAGATCCATTTCCAGTCTTTCCTTCGCCAGGATGCACACTACAGTGATTCTCTGGGCACTCAGGCTCATCTATACAATACTCAGTCTGGCAAGAGGTGCTAATGAGTGGCCCATCTGGAGCCATTGATGCATAAGCACCAGGCTGAAACTTGTCATAGCAAGGATTAAAGACTTCATGCAGACACTGCCCTCAAGTGAGTTGTTACAACAGCACTGTGTGAATTTAAGGCACTCTTCTACATCTGGGCTGTTGGAACTTTCTGAGCTTCCTTTGTGTCTGCAGAGCAGTAGCACAAAAGGGAGGCAAATAACGGGCCCACTGTTTATCCAAACCATCTGGTCTGAGTGGGACCTTGGACTAGGAGGTTACCAGGTGTAGAGTTCAGGAAATGAGGGACAAAAGGGTTTTTTGTGAATCCTAGAGACAAACCAAAGCTCAAGGAAACTCCTTCTTGGGACATGCGGCCTTTCCAGAGCTTACTTGTGTGTAGTTTGTTGCCACCCATGTTTGAAGCAAGAGGACTTATGCACATTTTGTAAATAAACAACTTACACTAAGAAAATGCCTGACTCGGTCATCAATTTCTGCCCCAAATGGGAAACTGATTCACAAGGCCTTGAAATCTACCCCATGCCTGGCAAAGAAACAGCAAAATTACCTGCACAAGACTTCACAGTCCACAACAGGTGTAGAACTCAAGACCGACTGTCCCCAAAATACATCGCCCTGACAATCAAACAAAAGGACACACACACACACACACACACACAGGCCAGACATTTCATCCAGTAGAGGGCAGTGGCACACATGCACACTTTGTGCAGAGACTGTGGCTGGTCTTTGGTGCACAAGAGTGGAGGACACAATTTTACAATGTGTGCTAAAAATGCCTGAACGCTTTTGCAAGTTCTTCAGGATAGAGTCAGTGTGTCGTAATACACCATTTCCACGGGATTCTGCAGACTCTCTTATCTGACTGCAAAATCTTTACAAATTCACCTGAGGGGCCTCTATCCTTATTAGACAACAGCATGAAGATTGCTGCTGAAAAAACACCATTATCAGTTTATAGCCCCCTGATCACTGGGGTTGACCTTGTCATGGTAATTGCAATGCAGCTTTAATTACACGGTTGTGAAGGTGCTATTAGTAACATTTTGCTGAATCAGAGATGGTCAATGTTCTGTGTTACTGTGTGAGAAAACTAGGTTTGAGTCTCAGGCTCTACTGCTACAGGTTTCTAGATTTTAGCTTTTCTTCAGGTTTGTCTGGATTAGTAAAAGAGGTTAATATTTGTTTGAGGCTAGAGAATACAACTTTTTCCCTGGTGCAGGTACAGATTACCTTGATTTATTTTAATACCTAATCTCAGCCTCCTTTCCTAGTCTAAAATACTCTTAGAATTTGATGGGATATTTGTATTATTTTGCTTGAGAAACATTAAAAAAAAAACTTCTGCCATACAGCTTTTTGACATTCCATAGCACTTGTTTTACAAGTGAAGAGCATTTAGTTTAGGCAACAGCACAAGACTTTCCATTGGGTGAATTTAGCTCTGGTCCAAGTAGAAACTATCCTTGGCGCTAGGACATGACTCTTTCTAGGACCTAAAACGCTAATGAGATCATGAAAAC
Organism: Emydura macquarii macquarii; assembly: GCF_026122565.2. Classification (NCBI taxonomy): domain Eukaryota; kingdom Metazoa; phylum Chordata; order Testudines; family Chelidae; genus Emydura; species Emydura macquarii. The sequence continues at coordinate 47,716,057 of NW_027132905.1, forward strand.
ATTCATTGCTATTAACAGTGATGCATGGGGAGATTAAAATGCCATCTGTTCATTGGGTCCTAGACACATTGGCTCCAGGAAATAATTTAACCCCCTCATTGTGGTTTAGTCTTTTAAAAAGTGCTTTTCAGGGGGATTCTTCTAGTTAATGATGTAATGATTAGTAAACTAATACTTTGCTTTCCCAGTGGATATCTTGGAAGCACCCCAGTAGAAAGCAATAACAGCATGTATGTGTGAGAGAGTGGAAGGAGGCAATGCTTTGTTAAAACACCAGTCCATGTCAACTGCCTGAGATATTAACAGGACCAGTGTGCTCCATGACAGGAACAGGGTAGAAACCACCAAAATGCCTTAAACACTACTAAATCAGAATACGGAGAGTGACTAACAGTGACACACAGGAAGAATATTAAGAAGGAAGAATTCCCTACTGCGGGCCAGTAATGCAGATGTTTCATTATAATTGCATGCTTAGTAAATTGTATCCTAGCACCAGCTAGTGGCAAGAATTAATGGAGACATGATTATTTACAAGCAAAATAGGGAATATGTTTGTCACAGGAAACCTTCCCTATCTTGTATCTCTGTACTGGCCTCAGCCCTGCCCTTAAAACATATAGGATATTTTCAAGAAAATCAAGGCTATGAAGTAGCCTGAAAAGGTCATGTCTACACTAGAATGTTTTGGAACCCTAATTCTGCAGAGGTGCACCCCAGCGTGTGGAAACACTGGGAGAAGCTGTAGTATGGACAGGGCTCATGTGTTTTTTTTCCATCACTGTGCTATTTAATCGGCTTAGATCCATGCCTGTCATTGCCCCACAAGGGTATTTAATTAACTCTTACCAAGAGTTTAAGGCCTAGACAGGTGGCTTTAATATTTTTATAATGTTCTCTCTTCCTTTGAGAGGGGATGCTGGGAATGGCCAAGGCAATTAATTGTGGGGCATTGATTCAGACTCAGTCACATCACTAGTGATGAATCCAATGGATGAGCTCACAGTCGTCTAGTGCCCGATCCAACTCCCACAATGTGTGGTCAGTTTTAGGAGAGGGCCGCTGCAAAGCCCTGGGCCATCGATTGCTCTTATATGGGTCGCCACCTGATACCACTCAGTGGAAAGACCTGGCAACTGCTACCACACCTTTTGGCTGCTGGTGGTTTAGCTTCGCCTTTCATCCTGACGGGTCGACAAAGTGAGTCACCTAAGAGTGTAGGATCCAGTGCAGATTCCAATGCTGTATCTGGCGGTAAAACCAATATGCATATTAATTACTGTTGTTTATTTATTTGTATTATGGTAGCACTTGGAGGCCACCAGTGAGTTTAAGGCCCCTTTGTTCTAATTACTATATGTGTAGTAAGACACAGTCCTGCCCAAAAGAATTTACAATCTAAATATACTCCTCGGCCGCTAGTGTCCTCGCCTGGCCTGATGTGTTTGTCTGTGTACTTCATATAATATATTACAAATGTGTGTGTGGCTGATACCTATGTCTCTTGTCTTCTCCCACAACTCAAAGCTGCCAAAGGTCGCAGCCGTGGCACAGCCAATCATTGGAAGTTTTGAAAGCTCAGCAGTGCAAGCTGGGAGTGGATTTCACAAACCAACATGCAAATTAATTTGAGGAAACAAATTTGCCAAACAAGCAGTTAATTTGTGTCTTTATTGCCATTACCCTGAGACATTGCTTGCATTAGCCGTAACAACACCACCCAGCACATTGTCTCCTGTGTTTACCAAAACAAGCTGGAGTGGCACAGAGAAGTTTGATAATACGGACCTTGTTCCAATTAGTAAGACAAAAACTTACACATATCAGCATAACTCAGGTCAAGTTATTTTCAAGGCTATCTCAGACTGTATAGCTCATACATTCCTTCCTAGTAATCTAGATTTCATTTGCCTTCACTTTTATTAGCCACTGTTCATATTACGGTTCTATACCACGCACGGGCGGGGCGGCGGGGTCCTTAAAGTGTGATTACGGTTAGAAGAGTTATTATATAAACACACTCCTTTTCAGTCATCACCTCTTCTCCCTGTATTTACTCGAGCCAGATTTGCTGACTCTTCTGAGAAAAAAAAACTTTTTTTTTTATTACGTTTTATTCTTGGCTGCACTGCATATAATATGTTATACACATTGCAAGGATGGACAAAACAGAGTGGGAGAGACATTGTCTCACTTTAAGACAGAGTGAGGTGGGTTCAGTTCTGAGCTGTGCGACGCATACACAATTGGTCACTACGTTCAGAACGCAAATTTGTTCTTATAAAGTCGACGTACGGAGCCAGAAAGGATCCAGTTTGACTTTCAAATCCCAAGATGAGTTTGCTGGGTAGGCATTTACCAAAACCACCTCTTTATTGTAAACTGGTAAAGAATGAACCCTGCAATGCTTTCTAAATCACTTCTTGGAGTATAACCACCCATTAAACACATTTCTAATGATATTAAGAGACTCATTCTGACAGAGGGCATTGCTAGTTCTCCTTGAGCAGGAATCAGAAACTCAGGGCTAAATATAGGGCTATTTCACTACAGTCAACAAGAATGTGTGTGCTCAGTGTGGTTCATTCAAGTTACTCTTTGCAAGACAAGACCAAAGGCTGATCTATACCGTGAAGTTTTGTTGACGTAAGTTAACTTTTATTGACAAAATTTTCCATGTATCTAGTTAAATTTGTCTTCCACAGACATAACCCCCCATTACATCAGCAAAATAACACCACCTCCCTGACAGATTTAAATCCAAAGCTGACATACTCTCACTGACAAAATGCCAGGGTAGACACTACTTTGCCTGTGTCACCGCTGACAGTCCTCCACCAACTGTTGCACAATGCCCCCGTCCTCCCGACAGCGGCTGCTCTGATCACAATTTTGAACTCCGCTACCCAGGGGTCACAGATACTGGAAGCCTGTCCCCTTCCTTAAAATCTACAAAGTGTTTGGTAATTGCCTTTTTCTGGCTCCCACCTTGATGAGCACACCTACTGGCCTACCTTTGCGAGCAGCTAACCATGCAGAAATAACAGAGCCACATTATGTTTGTTTTTCCTTTCTCAAGCAAAATGCACAACAGTTTACAAGTGGAAAAAAACACTAACAGAGTATAATTAAGAGCCTATTTATGTGGATCTTTGGATTAAATAACAGTGTTGCTAACTCTCACAATGTTATCATTAGTTTTACCTCTGTGTTTTACCTCTGTGTTACCTATTTTCTGTATTACTGCACCTGAAGAAGAGAGCTGAAGTCTCTCGAAAGCTTATGCCTGCAAATATTAAATTTGTTAGTCTTTAAAGTGCCACAGAACTCTCGTTGATTAGTTTTCGGATATTTGATGTTTCTTTTAAAGCCCAAGCTGTGAGAGACAGGTGATTATATGGATTATATGAGAATCTCAGCTTTCATTTAAAATAAAGAATAAGTTTCTTTTAGCTCTCATGAGACTGAGAACAGGAACTCTAAGGGCTCAAAGACCAGAAGAAAAATAAAAAGAATCCAACATTTATTGTTTTGTAAAATGTCATGACTTTCAAGCCAATCCCATGACTTTTGGGGGCCTGACTCAGGAATTTGGAATCAGGATTGACAACCCTGAAATCATGAATCAAATGAATACGTCTTCCATGTTTGACATCAGTTTGTTCCCATAATCAGATAAAGGTTTGAGGGCTTCGCTGACTGTGTGAGTGAAATAAAATCGAAATTGAATTGTATGTCTGCAGGATTGCCACCAGATGGTGCATATTTTCATACACGGTGAATGCAGGAAAAAAGAAGAAAGCATTTCTTATATATGAGTAGTCAGATTAATGTAAATGACTTCAAGGGAAAGCATGTGGCTATCCCAAGAAAACCAACCAATGAACCAATGAAGCCAAACAGGCAGGAACTATTCAGAACTATTCAGGTAGGAAGACAGCAGAGGCTAATGGTGTTCTGACATATTCTATGCCAATGTTAAGCAGTCCAATTCGGTTCAAAATGGCTGAAGAATCAACCCCTGAAAAACAACACTGGGAGCTGAATCATTGATGGGCCCTGAAATATAAAAGGCTGAGTCCTGTAGTAAATACTACAGAAGGAGGAGATCCTGAGTAACGTAAGTGTTGCATGAGACAGTGAGGTTGCTACTGGAAGTTCTTGTTTTGAGCTGTAATAACAGAGTTAATAAGGATTCAAAATGGTTCATGTTCACCATCTGTTTTTGGTTTTTTTGTTGTTTTTTGCCTTAATGCTGCAGACCTGCCAACTTTCATACATTCAGGATGAGACTCACTCAGTCCTGGGTGAGTCTGAAGTCTTTTTATTATTATTATTATTATTATTATTTATTTAAAGTTCCTCCTCACTCTTGTGCAGAAGGATTTTGTGAGGTGTTTTCACAAGACGCTTATTACCTCATATTGCTTATTTAAATGACCACAGCTTGAGAACCCTAATAATAATGAAGAATTATGCTTCACTTATACATATTTTAGCAGCTTACAATAAACGTAGGTTTCAAGTAAGTAGAAGCACCTGGCTGGTGATATTAAATTGTTATGTATAAGATAAAATAGTAGAGGCCATACTTTTTTGTCTTCTGTAAGTAAACCTGTAATGTCACTTCTGAATTGCAAATTCCTCGGTTCACAGCAGGAACTCCATTTACCCAGTGTCAATACCTTTGTATTGCAGTTATGAAATGAACCTCAATTATTCCCAGAGAGAAATGTGGCTTTTGAATTCTGATGAAGATTCTCTCTTGTGTTGGAGACTGTGGCTTTGAAAATATACTGTCCATGCTGCAGAGTTCCCAGAAACCCTTTTTCATATGCTAATGAGACTTTGACAGCAAGAGGAGTTGAGTCTCATTACAGTTTTTTCTCTGGTGATGTTTCTTCCCCTTCAGGGTAAACGCAGACTCAAGAGGTATTCTACCTGAGAAAAGCACCAGTTATTGCAACTGCATCGAAACTTTGGCTGTCCAGAGGACACATGGCAGCCTACCATATATTTTACATGGTCCTCATAATAGTTTAAATAAAAAACTGTTTTAAATGCCAGCCAGGAACGCTCAAACGTCTCTCTCACTTTCTACATCTATTTACTGTTTATTGAATTAAAGCAGCAAATGGGACAAAAACTAAAACGATGCAGGCAATCTGGAGGGGAGTCAGAAAGCAGCAACAAAAACCATGAAGAGGTTGAACTGACTTAATAAGGAAAGATTAAATTTACATTAGGAAAGTTTTTAAAAATTTGCACCAGTGAGGTATTTATACCTGTGCACATTTCTCTAATGTTCCCAGACCTAAGTATTTATTGCCTGATTAAGTGAGAACTAATGAGAGAGAGAATACATGAACTTTCTATTAGTATTTGAAGGATCTGAACACCAAGGAGGAGTAGAACTGGTTTGGGTCTAATGAGCTCTAAGTAGGAGTAATGGGATAAAACAAGGAAATGGTAAATACAGGCTGAAAAGCTTCCTAACAGTGAGGTCACTAAAGATTTCCTTTTCCAAGGAAGGTGATGGAATCCTTATGATCTGACACATATAATACTAGAGTGACAAAGAACCATTTATCTGTCTCAGATAGTATTTATAAAATGCCTATTTCCAGAGTATCTATGTGCTGAGACTATACAGTAAGGAATAGAACTGGCTGAATCATTCAAAAAATAATAGGTGAATATTTACACAAGTAAAAGAGGTGATTTCAGTTCTTTGAGGTTGTATCATTCATTGTTTTTGCATGACTAATGGATATTCGAGAAAACATTCACAAATCCTAAATAGTGTCAAAAATGTTAGCATAAATGATCACTCATCCAAACATTCATACTAGGTACGTTACTTTATTTGTTCTTCATCATTTACCATTTGTTTTCCTGTTTTAAAGGTTTCAGTCATAGAAACAGGGATCAGAAATACTAATAAGTGACCAGTCACAGACCATGAATAACAATAATCAAAGTAAACAGTTCAAAAGCAATCCCTAAGCAAACTTTGTGTGCATAAGTCATTCAATGAAAAATTACTCAAAGCAAATGCAAGAATACCTGTTTTTTCAAATATATTCTTATTTTATTGAACATTTAAGGCAGTACTGGGTACTGCTTAAAATTGTATGACTTATTTCCAGACCTTGCAACAGGATTTATTCTATTCTAATATATATAGGTTCTTATACTCATCACTGTAGTATCTGAATGCCTTCCAGGAGGGCATTAAGCAATGTAGTTAACATCTGTCATGTGTTCTCACGTCCTCTCCCCAGGGGGAGAAGTGTGTGCTCTGCAGTGTTTTGTTTTTTTATGTATATATCACACTCCACTATGTGTTTATATTGGAGATGGCAAAGTCAAAGAAATGCACCTTGCACTTGAAGAGGAAGGTCTGTGATGATCCTTGGTCCTTGTGGGGGTTCATTAAGGATTGGGTTGGCCCATGACAATGTATTTCTCATGTGGACTGTGGTTTATATTATAGCTTCACATATAGTTCCCAAAGCAAAAACAAGTTTCTCCCCCAGTTTACACTGTGGCCTTCCAAGAAGTGTGGGGGTAAATTCCATTCAGTGGGAGACCCAAATATTTATTAAGCTTCAACCACGCAGATTATTCAACAAAGAGGCAAGGTCTGGGCGGAGGTTATTTTTCGTGCCATTTGTTTTTGGTATAATGATCCTGGGCTTACCTTACTTGGCTGAACACAGAGTAAGGTCCCACCCTATTTAGTCCACCCAGATCCTGGACCCAAACAGTTGACCCGGATCACAATTCCTGCTCTCCGAATATTCCCTGATGTAAGCAAATAGACTGCGAGAGCCTTGGTTCTATCCCCTGCCTACACTAGCTGGTCAGGTAGAAGAATTACTTCCCCTTCCCCAACCCTGGAGCAAGAGGGAGGTAAGCAAGGAACTATGACATAATTCAGTCCGGAGGTCAAGCAGTTTCACATGGCCCCTGCCTACAGGCTCAAACGGGCCCACACTGATAAAGTCAGGGAGGACTGCAGTTATTTCCCATTATGACCCAAACAGCAAGATGAAGATTCCAGCAATAAAACAAATGTTCCAAGAACCATAATAAAGGCCTTTGTTCACAGATGACGATTCAATTTGTGAGTAAAAGAAAATTAATACTTTCTTCTAATGCTCACCATTGATTATTTTAAGGGCTAATTCTTTGTAAAATGCATTAAATGTCTCATTTTCAATTTAAGTAACAGTATGCCAGGGCAAAACCAAAAACTTGGATCCAAGTCCACTGATCTCTGGGTTTGATCAAAATCTGAACTTGGATCAAAATTTTGCAAATGACTTCTATACATAGAATGGATCAGTCAATAAAAACCTAGATTTGAACATATCAGAACCTTTAAAATCTGGATGCAAATTCTGCATCTTAAGCCCATTTCTGGCTTTAAAAAACTAAGTTATGTGGCTACAAACAGCATTAGTCATTTGTAAATAATGTTGTTTTCCTTGCTGTAGTTAGGAAACTACAGATTGTTTTACTACATATCGTTGTGATCTCCAAACTCACTTTAAATTAAGATTTTAGTTTAGAAGTGATTTAGCTAATGCTCTCTCTCTTTCCCCCTCCCTCACTTTTTGAAAAGACTGAAGACCTTTCAGATGAACAACTGAAAACAGGTTTAGATGAGAATATATGCCCACTTGTGAAAGAGAGCAGATAGACTGCAGACAAATAGCCTAGCACTATATTGTTGTATCTATTGTCTAGCAGACCACACAATACTACTAACTTCTTAGTAATGTTTAATTGGAAGAGTAAGATAATACCCATCATCCCAATGTTAACATGTTGGAGGTGTTAATTATCTAAACAGCTGATGGAGTGATAGCTTCTGATGAAGACAGTTTTATTCTGAAAGATCTTTTTTCTTTTTCCTCCCCTTGAAAATGTGCATGTAACCCCTATTCATGATTATTGCAGTTCTTCATATGTAGTGAAAGGCTAATGATAGCTAGTGCTTCATATCTTCAAAGAACTTTACAAACATGGATTAACTGATCTTCAAAACAAACCTGGGAGGTAGCCTATGTCGTATCCTTTCATTTTAGAGAGGGAAGCTAGCAAAGAGGTCAAATAACTTGGTCAAATGAAATAAAGAATTCTAGTTTGTCAGTTCCTGGGTCCCAATCCCATGCTGTAAACGCTAATTCATGCCTTTGTCTATTTTCCTGACAGCTAGTGAAATCCTATCTATTGTCAACTAACCATCTTAAGAGCTTTGGAATGAATTATTTTGGTATTGAGTTTTTTCTGTTAATGTGATCTCTGTTACCTACTTTAGTATTCTATCCTTGTTTCTTAAAATAGTATAAGAAACATTTCTTTTTGTAAAAATGAACACCTTAATAAATTTCACTTTATGTTAAAACAAAGCTGTATTTTTTTCTTTGGAAGCAATCCTAAAAGTGATTTGGAATGAAGATATATGTTCATGCATCTAAATAGAGTTTCATAACAGCTCTAATATTAAATACCTAAATATGTATTAAAAAATGATAGTAGTTCATTGCCTGAGATACAAGCATAAAGCCAATCCAATTCCAATTTAAAAAAAGAAGCACCAAAGAACCCTAAACTGTTATATAATGTAACAAACTATTAAACAAAACTTGGCTTCTCATCCCCTATGTAAGCTAAGCCTAATTTTTTTTTTTAAATGAAACAGAAAAAAGCCAGTCTGTCTCTCTTGTCCTTTTATAGGGAAACAATTTCCCAGAATTCCCTTTCCCACTTAACTGTTTCCTTATGCCAATATCCCATGTTTTAGTTTCCAATTTAGGACTACATTTCCCATGATTACCTTTAGTCAAGCATCTTCCAATCAGCTAGAAGCTGGGTCTTTAAATCAGGCTTCTAAGTAGGTGGGTGGTACTTCCTTTAGAAAGGAAGGAAGAGTGAATCAATGCTAATAGATGAAAAAAAGTTCTTTCCTTCTCTCTTCCCCCCAAATGGGTGAGTAAGTGCAGACCCACAGGTAATAAACATAGTAGAAAAACCTAAAAGGGTTTAAAGTCTTATGGGAAAAAAGCTTTATCATTATTTTGCATTCACTGCTATAGTGATGCATGGTGCTTTTGTAGGTGAATAAATAGTTAAGGTCCCCTATCCCATGGAATTTATTAACTAAATTAGACCAAATCACAAAATGTCAGCATCTGGGATATAAGGAGTTAGAGAGGAGTAAAAACTGAGTGGGGGGGAATTCTGCTGTTAGGACAGCATATATTTTTAAACATTAACAAAAAGCTACTTTCATATGGCTAATTATAATAAGCAAAGGTACTCTGATGTATTCTGCATCAGGATTATTAGTAATTACTTCAAGAAACCTTAATTCTAAATTAACTTTTTTTTGTGGGTGGGAGGATTTGTGTGTGCTAGCCATGTTCCCTCTCTTTCCTATTTGCCATCATCCCTTCTAACATAAGTCTCCAGTTTCTCATCAAATCTGAGGCCTAGTTTCTATTAGAAAACTTGTACTGGTGGAACTAAATTGATCTGGTCACACCAGTACAAACCCTTAATATAGATACACTTTAAGTGTTTTCATTCATGCTTAAACTAATTTAAATTATTATAGTAAGTTAAAACAATTAAGTATGTCTATGTTAGTGGTTTGCTGCTGCTGTAACTAGACTGGTTTTAAATTGGTTTTTTGCACACTTTCTAATGTAGACAAATCCTGAGTATTCCAGGTGAGAAAAGTGGTTAATTAGCTTCTAAAAAAAGAGAGAAACAAGTATAGTAATACATTTACACTTATACAGAAGCCCTTTCTTTCCAAATTGTTCAACAGGCTATAACTGCACTGAAATGCATCCACCTCTGGGTAGAAACTAGTCAGGGATCTTGCATACAGCATAATAATGGAAGGAAAATTTTGGCCAGGACACTGGAGCATACTCTACCTCCTACTCTTACAAAAAAGAGTCTGAGGCTGAGATTTTCAAAAGAGTAAAAGGATTTAGCCACATATCTTCCATAATAGAAGAGACAAAAATCTCTTGCGCTGACTTTAAAATCTCAACAAAGGAGCTTTAACATCCATGAGTCAGAAAGAGTCTTAGTTGTCAAGATCTTCCCACGCTGACTGCAAGACAACTCAGTTTATCTATCTCGGAAAGAGAGAAGGGCTGAGTAGACCCTGCTGGGATTTAAATTTCTGGTTCTGGAGAATCTTGCCCTTTCAAACCTGAATATTCATTGTCCCAAGATCTTTGTAGGGTCTAAGTTATAAAAGGATAGCTCATAATAAAAAATGTTTATTTTGAAAATACTTGTTTTTGTATATTCTGTACAGTCTTTGAATTTACTAGCCGCTCAATAGCCTGAAGTACCTATAATATGTAAAGGGGGGGAGAGCATCAGTGAAGAGCAAGGGGGTGCTACTTTAGTGAGCTGCCCAGCTAACCCCCATATCCCACAGCTTCTGGGAAAGGTCCTGGGGTTTCTGACAGGTTGCTGTCCCTCAACCTTGCTCAGGGCTCCATTTTTGAATCAGCCTCTGGCTAGCAGGAGTTAGATGTGAGCAGAGTTTCAAATATATGTGCTGTAAAAGAGAAGGAGCTGTGTCTCCTCCCCCACATCCAGGGTTTCCTTGCCTGCTACAAGGATGGAGAAATGGGTTTTGCTATTTTCCACCACTCAGAAATTTCTAGTTATTGGGGGGGAGAAATGGTCTGTTATACTCCTTCCCCAATTCTGCGTTCTCAGGTCTTCCTCCATGAATAACTCCAGGACCAGCTTCAGCTACCAGTAGTTTCAACAAGCAGCAGCAGAGAAATGAACGTTTTTCTTGACTGTTTCATGGCTGACCAAAGGGTTCTAAAGAGCTGATGTGAATCTGGCTGTTGTCCTGGTAATTTCACTCTGCCGTTGCCTGGCAAAGCTATGGACAACAGCGGAGGCACTGGAGTTGTCTAGCTACGGACTCTGCATTCTTTACATTTGGAAGGTTATCTTTGCAACCATAAGTATTAGAAATTGAATGGGTTATTTTATATTCGGCAAACCATAAACAGTTTGGTTGTATCAACCTTCCCCATTCCCAATTGTGTTTAAAAGAAGAATCCTTTCCCATGGATTGTATGAATGGCACATTCTCACCTCATCTAAGGAAGAGGGAAGAAACTCAGGCCACTTAATTCTCCCTAAAAGGGATCATCTCCTCCAGGGTACCATGTATACAGAATTCAGTTGAAAGTTCAAATCCTTTTAGACAGACTATACAAAGAGAGACCCTACTATACCTGATGATATGTATGCATAAATGTCCCAACAGATGAATCTACTGTTTTTTTCATTAAATATCTGCTCAGAAATGACAGTGAGAAGATATTTTTGTTGCTACGAGACATCACAATATGTTTGCTGTTTCAAACAGACACTAAAATTTCACATTAGGTTCCCACAAGTCAGAAATTTCACCCCGAGTCCTCCTTTCCAGACCTGCCAAGTCTAATTTTTTGGGTCTCCCAAACCTGTGCCCCCAAATAATGAAGTGTTTCTTTGACATTGAACATCCCCATTCATTCCAATTTGCTTCTGACAGCCCCTGACTTCAATCACCCTGAGTGAGAAGAACTCCCTTGTGGAGCTGAATTATTGAGGGGAGAGAAGCAAGAAAGGGCTATGGAGGGAGGAGAATCTGCTCTTCTGTCAGGCGTGTGGAGGAGTTTAGTTAGGGAGGTGAGCATCCAGAGCAGGCTCGGTGGGAAGGGGCAGAGTCAGAATTGGGGAGTCTTGGGAAATGGGGGCCTTTTGAATTGGTCATGAAATGGGAATTTTATTTTCAAAACTGTCAAGAATATGTCGTCCTCTTTCACCACAGAATTTCATTTCCCCCCTCCCATCCCAGCTCTACTTTGAGGGCACTGGGCCATGGAGGAAGGGGGTCGAGGCTGAGGTCTTGGGAGGGAAGTTGTGGGGGAGCAGGGAGTGGGCAGGAAAGGCGGGGTGGGGCAGGGAACCCCTGGGGTGAGTCGGGAGGGGCAGAGGCAGCATGTGGAGAGGGAGTGTGGGGATGAATGAGGGGGCAGAGGTGGGTTTGCGGGGAGTGGGAAGGGGGCAGAGAGGCAGGTTTGGGGGAAGTTTTGCAGAGGGGCAGAGACAGCAGGTCTGGGGGGAGGGTTTTGGGGTGGGGGGGAGCAGAGGCAGGTTTGGGAAAGCTTTGGGGAGGGGCACAGAGAGCAGGGTGGGGGGGAAAGCTTTGGGGCGGGGCAGAGACAGCAGGTGTGCGGGGGAAGTGTTTTGGGGAGGGGGGAGCAGAGGCAGGTCTGGGGGGCGGGTTTCGGGGTGGCAGAGAGGCAGGTTGGGGGGACGCTGTGGCGAGGGGCAGAGGCGGCGGGTCTGGCGCCAGCAGGGGGCGCAGCGGCGCGAGGCGACCCGCAGGGGGTCTGGGCGGCGGCTGGGGGGCGGACACGGTTGGGGAGGAGGAGGGGGGGGCACCGACTGGCTCGAGGTTCCCCGCTAACGGGCCCCCTTCCCCTCGACGTCATTTCCGAGGCTGGAGACAAAATGGCGTCCGGCTCGTGCCGGAGCCTGGGGCCGCTCCGGGCCACTTAGAGCCGGGCCGGCCGCAGGGGGAGGAGGCGGCGGCGCAGGTAAGAGGGAGCCGGCGGCCCTCGAGCGGCGCTGCCCGCGCACACCGCCCCTGCCGGGGGCTGTGGGTCCCGAGCTGGGCGGGAGCTCCGGTGTGGGGCCGCTGGGGGCGCCCTGCACGGAGCCCAGGGATGGCCCCTGGGTGGGGCCTGGGAGCCCGGGGCGGCCCCGCGGTGGGAGGGGCGGTCAGGTGGGTCCCGCGGGGGAGCGTGGAGCCGGCGCCGGCGGCTGCTGGACGGGGGCCCCCGGCAGCGAGTTGAGGCTCGGAGCCGCGGGACGTTGTGGTCGGTCAAGGCGCTGAGGGGGGCGAGGCTCGGCCGTCGACCCCCTGCCGTGGTGCCTCGCTGCAGGAGAGCCGGGCTCCTGGGGGGAGAGCGCCCGGCCCAGGATGTTGGCGCCGGTCGGGTCGGGTCGGGTCGGGTCGGGGGGCCGAGCCCCACCAGCTGGGGGACGCGGAGTAGTGGGCATGAGCTGGGAAAGTGGCGCCCCATCGATGGAGGTTTGTTTTTTTTTAAAAAAAATGTCTTTAGAAAACAGCATTTTGCAGGGGCTGGGAGTTTGGCGAGATACTGGAAGTGCACAAAGCCGAGGATAAACGTCCCGACTGCAGTGACTCTCCCGCCTGGCCAATTGAATCTTTCAAAATAATAACTCCCGCTCCCCCCTTGCAAACCCCCAATAATCTTTAGTTTGCCCTCTCCTCGAAGCCCTGGCAATTGCGGAGCCTTGCAGCTCACCTACAGACCGAGAATCAAAGTTCTGCTTGACCAGGGAGAAACGAATTCCACAGTCAAAGGCCTGGTTTGCTCTTAACAATTAGATCAACGTAGCCCCGTTGGTCCAGGGTGTGACAATCATGCACTGTGTGACATAGTTGGGTCAAGCAGACCATCCTTGTAGATGCTGCTAGGTTGGCTGAAGAATCAGTTTAGCTACGGCCTCTTGTAGAGGTGGATTAATTACGTTGATGGAAGGATTTTTCCATTGGTATAGGAAGCATGTAGACTAGCACACTACAGTGGCACAACTGCAGTGCCATGGCTGTGCTGTTGTGGTGTAGCTGTACACAGACTCCTCGCTGAAAATACCCAGTAACTTTCTTGCACAAACCAGTGAACTCATGCTTGGAGGTGCAGCGGTGTCATTGGGGAGAGAGATGGTTCCTCAGGTAGCCTCACAGACAAAACACTTAGGACTGTATAGATCAAATCCCATCTTAAACTCCAGTTTTAGACTGATCGGAAGCCAGTGCAGGACATGGAAGGCTGATACGATGTGCTCTCTTTGCAACCAACTTTCTGAGTGGATAGTCACATTCTGTACTGAAGTTTCCAAATGGTCTTGAACTGTAGAGTGTACTGCAGGACTTTGTTACCTCAAAATCAAAGAAAACATCAAACCCTTTCATCAGTTGCAGATGGGGGGAAAAAAAGCTGCCTTAGTCACAATCACTACCCGAGCATCCAATAGCAGCACTGCAGAGGATCTGCATGTTCTGAATTTCAGTAATAAACAGACATGCTACCCCCCCAACCCCTCAGAGGGGCTGCTAACATCTCTCCAATTTGTTCTTCCAACTTATCAACATTCTCTGCTGTCTTGACTGAGCTAGCATCTGTTATACAGCCCTGTTCTTGGGTAGTCATCCCTCTCACTAGCTGGATCAGAGAAGATGGAGATGGTGGTGTAAGGTGTTGTCAATATCCAAAAGGCTTTATAGCTCCTACCAACCTCTTCATGTGCTTTGCTAAGTCTAATGTTTATACCGTCTTCTCATTAAGAATTCCAAACTGTCACTACCACTGGTGTAGCTCCACTGGTGCGAGCACTGGTATAGACTGGCCTTCAACAATTTAATTCCTGTGCTCTCTAGACTTGCTTTGAGCAGGTGAGATGACAGAGGTTAATACACAGGCAGCTGGTCAACATTAGTACTCCCCCTGTGCCTATTACAAATGGAATTGCTGACAGCAATGGTGGGTAATTTTAAGAAGCAAAAGACCTGAACAGTAGGTGTGACAAGACAGAACCTGTGAAGTGCTGCAGGAGAGGCTACAGGCTGATGGAGCAGCAATATCCCCTGGGATCTCTTAGAATGAAAGGAATAGAGCAACCCTCTTGCTACCCCTGGCAGTCATTGTACACGTGGCCAAAACTTCAGGCTCAGCAATATTGTAGGAAGCTTTCAGATGTAAAACAATCAGCACTTTCATTTTATCCTCCCCGTGATCATCTACAATGGATGTATTAGTGAGGAGACCAAGGTTTAAGTGCCCAGGAAGGGGACTGTAGATGTACAGTGCCACAGATTTGGGGATTCTGAGAACAGCCCTTTTTTAGGGAGGCAGATATGAGGGGGGTTCTGTTTACGTGTGTTTAGTTGAGGATGGCAGGTTTTCAGTTGGTCTGGACGCACTCAGTTCTTCCCTTTTCAGGAATAGGAACTGTCCAGATACAAAGATTGGCTTTTGTTTTAAAAACTAGTATATGTGTGTGTTTATTATTTAAAAAGTAGGTAACAAGTGACTGGCTATGCACATGTCCAATGTATGGATCACTCGTATAAGAAACACATTGCACAGTCTCCTTTATTTTGGCTTTCTGCCTCATCCCCTGCCTAAAAATGGAAGTGAAGGATACAGTAGTAAATAAAAGTGAATCTAAATTTCTCTGAATAACTTCCTGGGCTGTTAAAATTTGAAATGATTGATGAATGGCTGATTCTCCTACTCCCTGCCCCTCTCTTTTGAAGTCAAGCCTGCAATTCATGGACAGGAAAGATCTCATGGAACTCTGTGTAAGAGCAGTATTGTGTCCTGAGTTCCTTTGCCAGCCTTCCTTTCCTCAGCCCTGTTATGCAGATAGTGATAGTCCCATAAGTGTCAACTCTTCATTGCAGAAATGGCTGAGTTTCAGTGTTATATGCAAATACTTTTGGAAGCACCTAGGATCCTTAGGGATTAGAAGGAATGATATATATGTAAAATATTAAATGTTGTGCCTTTCTAGGTGTCTTATCTACTGCAGACATAAATGTGCAGGCTGCACACTGTAGCTGACAGATGTGGTAAGATTATTCTATACCCTTTCCGGGGTACAGAAACTCAGCTGGAAAAAATGTATGTTGCTGAAACTTATATATGAGCCCTGGGTGCCCCTTTTCCTTCAGATTTAACTGAACTCTCTTTAGTTAAAATTGCTATTGTATTTAATGCTTTCAGATATGTGCTTTAACTCTCTTGTATATTGTGCCCTTCTGGATCATGTTTTCATGAGCTTTACTAAATTGTGTAGGGCCCATTGACATTTTTAATCTTGTGCATCAGTATATATTAGATGCTTTTAAGATGTATATGAACATTTTACCTGTCACAGATCCTGTTCAAAACACTCTACAAATCATGGAAATATTTTTATATGAACAAACAGTTCTATAATGTTATCAATAGGCACAATACAAATAATGTCTCAGAAAGAAACCTACTATTTCAATGCAGTACTCATAATTTCGGGTGCCCAACTTAAATTTGAGGCTGCTTTGAAGTGTATGTTTGATGCACATTAGGAGATCCTTACAGCACTGCTGCTAATTTCATTCTGTATTTGTTAGATTGTTTAAAGGGCAGCTCTCAACTTGAAATCCAATAATTTTTTTTAAAAAAAAGTTGCCATACCATTGTAGTTTTGAAATCATTATTAGCTTAATATTTTTCTCCCTGTTGCTGTATGAAAGAGTGATAGATGCAAAAGGGGGATGGGTACTGATTGATTAACTATGTAAAGGAAAGAGTGACACTGATGCTATATAATGTGCTGTCAGATCAATAATGTAAATATCTGGAAAAATATTTGTACTCTAATCTTTCAGTTACACTTAAGCGCTTCTTGCAACAATTTTTTCAGGTTGAAGTGTAATTTTTAAGTTGTGTTCCAGTAGATATCTTTTGAACCGTATGTTTAAAACAAAAATGGACTTCTTGAATCACAGAAAGTTATCTGTTTGTTTATTTTTGGGGGGTTATGTTTTTAGGGTGTTTTTTGTGTGTGGTGGTATTGAGAAAACATGGTTTAGAGGTTAGAATACAGGACTGGGAGCTAGAACTGCTGAAGTCAATTCCCATTCTGTTTACTTTTCTGTGTGACCCAGGGGCAAATCACTGAACTTCTCTGTGCCTGAGTTTACCTGTCTAAAATGGTCAGAACACTTATGTCACAGGGGGTACCGAGTATTAATTAATTGATTATTATAAAGTTTTTTTGAGATCCTCTGATGAAAGACTAGATAAGCACAAAGTGTTAACGTTATATTTGTAACACTTAAGCATTAGCTTTTTCTTTGGTTCTGTTTAGTTTTATTTCTCTCGGTTGTGGCCAAGTATTGAATGTGCCGTTGAGTGTAGATTGCCACACAGGTGTTGAGGAAGAATGGAGAGCTTTAACCCACAATTACCTAGTTTGCGTAGCAATCAGACTCTACTTTTAACACAGCTTTAAATGTGTGCAACTAGTCTGCTGTTTGCAGTTTCCAGAGCCTTGTTTGTGTAACTGTCCTCTGACCCTCTCCCTGATTCTCTTATTACTTAATCCTACAGTAGGAAGAAATTAGTTGTGGAGAGCTTGATGTGTGGAAGTGGAGAACTCAGGTTTTATTTTTGTATTGGAGATTTCTTAGAATGGTTGTCTGTTTAAAAGTATTTATTTAAGTTCAAGCAGTTCACTTGGTTACTTAGAATACTGGTGCTAGTCAGTTGCTCTCCCCTCTGACCCCCCCAGTGGTTAATGATGCAACAGTACTTACTTATGGTTTCTGTATGATCACTGATTGACTTTTGCACCCAGTCTTCACTTTGCTTTTGTTTTGGCAGTCCAGAATGACTGAAAATGTCTTTGTAATTAAGCTCGCACAGATGATAATTGTTTCTTTTTTAAAGGTCTGGGTTTAAAAAAGCTTTTTTAGGGTTAACGTCAATTAAGATATTTCTACAAGCCATATTTTACTTAATTTGTTCAAAATTGTTATATACCTTAAAAATACCTCAATGTTAAAGAGTAGGAATAAAACTGGAAATGTGACTGTCCTTCTTCTTAATGAACATTTTTATGTGGTACAATTAAAAAACAAAAACATGTTTTCTAGTCACAAGTGAAGGAAAATCAGCGTGTGACTTTAGTTCTCTTCCCTCTTTCTTTGCTGATTTTCAGTATCAGCTGGGACAAGTCATGTAAACCAGAGGTTTTTAACCAGGGGTACGTATATTCCTGGGGTATACAGAGATCTTGCAGGGGTACATCAACTCATCTAGATATTTGGCTAGTTTTACAACAGGGTACATAAAAAGCACTAGCGAACTCAGTACAAACTAAAATTTCATATAGACAATGACTTGTTTATACTGCTGAATATATTATACACTGAAATGTAAGTACAATATTTATATTCCAGCTGATTTATTTTATAATTATACAGTAGAAATGACAAAGTAAGCAATTTTTCAGTAATAGTGTACTGTGACGCTTGTATTTTTTATGTCTGATTTTGTAAACAAGTGGTTTTTAAGTGAGGTGTAACTTGGAGGTACGCAAGACAAATCAGATTCCTGAAAGCACTTTGGAAAGGTTGAGAGCCATTGTTGTAAGCTGTCTGCGCCTGGTTTTCAATGTGTAAAATGGGGGAAATCTTTGTCTGTTTTTCCTATCTATAAATTGGGAGTAGAAGTCCTTTTTAAAAGTGCTTTGAGATTTTTGGATTGAAGAGATTCCACATGTACAAAGATGATTAATATTGCTTAAGTAATCAGAATTTACCATATTTAGTTTAAACTTAGAATGTGTGCTAAAAATACTATAAAATCTAGATAAAAATATGATCTGTAAATACACTTTTTGTGCTGGATGAATTTAGTTTATTTGTTAACTTTATTCCATCTGTGGTGTGTGGGGTTATTTCTTTAAAAAAAAAAAAAAAAAAAAAAATCTTTTAATCATAAACTTTGCAAGTAGAATTCAGAACAAGGCCAAGGTATTTTGTCTGTAAATTAAGTCAGTGTTCTATTTCAGAGCTACTGCAATGTTTTCTCCACTAAGAATGTCAAGCATAGCCTCCTCAAAATAAACATAACTTGTTGACTGACTGAACATTTCTAAACAGATTTTTCTGAAACTCCAATCAAGGTTATGAGATGCAGCAAGTCTTGTTTTACTTACAACTGTTTATTTTCCAGTAAATTTTGTAACTAGTGAAGGGACGTAATAATTTTGTAGAATTGAATCTAGTGGCAGGTTTTGGTTTGTATCAACTATTACTCAGCAATGCTTGCTTTAAATTATTTTTTTAAAAATTCAAAAGTTGCTGTATTGGTGAGTGTGCTACCTGGAAAATGCTTGGGAAACCTTTTATTCAGGACTTCTTCGTATGCAGGTGGATCTCGGGGTATCTTTTTTAGACTTGCTTAAAACTGTTCATAAAAAGCCTTGACTATTTTTAGGCTTACGCTTCAAGTTCAGAACCTACGGCACTTTTTTGTTCCGTTTTGTTTTTGGTGAAGAACAATATATAAGGGACTTTTGTAGCCAAACCCCCCGGTGAGAAAGAATCAGGAGCTGGGCCTCTTACTAACCTCCTCTTTATCAACATGTGGGTTGGAGTCCCACTCCTCTTGTTTCCAGGGGAGTGCCTATAAAAGGGTATCTCTCCCTAGGAAGACAGAATAGCAGGAGCCGTAATTTCTTTACTGCAGGTATCCAACTGACATCACCATCTGTTGGCTTTGGGTGTGTTTTGTTTAAAGGGGACTTGACAATTTGTAGAGGAGCTGGTGTGATTGAAGTTGAAAGAAGGAAAGGTCAGAAAGAAAATGAAATAACTGAGGACTGACTTATTGCTATCATATAGGCTTTTTAATTACAATTAAATTAGAAATATAAGAGCTGAAGCAGAACAAAAACAGGGACTCCTGGAAATAAAGCAAAACAATAAGTAATATTTATGAAATCATTGAAAATGTTTGGATCTAGAAGAAGCTTATGCTTGGAATGGGGTGGAAGGATGATGGTTGACCAAACAAACAGAACAACAACAAAAAACCCTTTTGGACAAAGCCTAGAATTCCCCAAATTTAAAAAGCCATGAACTAAGTACCTGGACAAAATGGGCAATGGCAAGGAATTAGTAATTATTTATTTTAAAAGTAAAAATACAATAGATAAATACATAAAAACATAACATGAGCTTAGACCTGTGCTAAGCATCCTGACTGCTTTACCTGTATGTTGCATCACTTTCCCCCTCTCATCTTTTGTCTTGTCTTTTTGAGATTGTAAACTCTTTGGGGCAAATATCATAGTCCTGTTTGAAGAGTGCCTAGCACTTTGCAGTTGGTACCACAAAAGAGATAAACAATAATAATTTTGATGCTGATGCGTTCTCCACCAGAGAGAGAGAAAATAGTCCTTCAAGTATTGTGTTTCTGTAGGAGGGATAGGAATGTGATTCCCTGAGGGAATGAGTCTGAACAATATTATGAAGCAGCATTTCAGCAGAGGATACAGAATTTATAGTGAAACTGCCTTTTATTTTAATTTATCCAGCTCTTCATTCAATACTTATTTGTCCTTTCCTTGAAATGGTTAGTGCGAACAGTTCAACTTTATACAGATAATTTTAAGGGTTTCTGGGGTTAATGAGATGGAAATCAGTGTTTTTCCTGTACCTCTTGTCATTTGGCATTGTGTAAAATAAATGAAAATAAAACAACCCCCCCAACAAACCTTATTTGTAACCCTAATTTCTAGACATGTATTTAGATTTGAGAACTTTGCATTGCAGCTATTTGCTACAGAAGCATGCAATAACATGAAACATATCTTATTAAAGATTATGCACCCTCTTAGAAGAAAAAGGGCATGTTGCTCAATATTACTTAATTGGAGACTTTCCCAGAGATGTTTAACCACATATGGGCGCCTCAGTTTGCCTTCTCTTGTGCAGTGAATGTGGTGCTCCTATTGAGGGAAAAAATGATGGTATTATAAACGTTCTCCACATTTTTTCCTTTTTTATTTTAGCAACAGTGAGTGAGATGTTGGCACAACGGTCTATGCCGCTGCTCCTCCCATTAGAGCACTGTGGGGATGAGGAGAATATTATACCTAATGTGAAATTAATGATAATAAACATGAAACAATATCTGAGAATACTGCAAATTTTGGGGCAATTATAGCATCAGAGGTCTATGTTTAGTCTTCATCATTTGTAAAGTTTCACTGAAAATACAAACCTAGCCAATATTACTCCTTTTAAGAATAAACAAACAGGAAAAACTACAAAGTTTAAAATAAGTTTCTTCACAAAGCAGCTCCCCTATAGAGTACTAGAAAAAAGCTTAATTTAAAAAAAATAAAATAAACAATTGAGTTGGGTTTTCTCAACTAAGGAACTTCAGTTGGAAGCTTAAGTAGCCTTAACTATTACTTGGTTCAGAAATCCCCTTAATTATAAAACAGATAGATACTGCTTGTTGTTGAGGAAACTCAGTCATATCATCATTATCATTATTTTATATTTGCGCTTTCTCAGTCTGTAAGGCATTGTTCACACAGGAGAACAGTCTCTGCCTTGAAGAGCTTGCAGTTCAGGTTGGTTACTTCAGTGGTATGTGAAATTGTCCCTTTGGAGAAGGAGGACAAAAAGCCTTATACTTGGCATTCATGATTGGTCCTGGGTCTGGGAAGCAAAACACCTTGTGCCTTTTATTAAATCATGCTCATTTACCTTTCTTTGGGGTGGGAGATGTGTTTAGTTTTAGCAGATTTTACATTATTTACTTAGTGCTGTAAATTGTGACATTCAAAGAAAGTAAACGTTCATATGCTCTGCAAAACACAATTGACAAAGGGGTAGCTTTTTCAAGTTTTGGGAGTGGCCTAGGTGAAAGATAAAGGGAATAGTTACGAGAGATAATACACAGAAGAAAATAGCAGGGGAGTGTAGGATGAAATGAAAGAAGAGATGGAAACAGGCGCAGAGTTTAAGCAGCCTGAAGGTAAGGACAAATGGTTAGTCTGACACAGAAGGAGAGGAGATGCTAGTTTTCCTTATAATTTTCAAATAGTGGGTTAAATTCTGATCTCAGTTACACCAACGCAAAACTAGAATAACTCCATTAATTATCTAACTTACACTGGTTTAACTGAGAGCAGAATTTGGCCTAACCATACCTAACAATCTTCCTTTGCATTGATGAGCCTAGTGTTTTTAAAAGAAAATGATTGCTTGGGGGTGGGTGTTTCACACCCCCCCACACCCCCCCCCCCCGCACATCATTTTTACAGTTGAGCTTGTATTTAGTTTTCTAAAAGTTCCTTTTGATAAGAAAATCTTAATTTAAAGATGAAAAACAACCAGTTTTAAGGTCAACCAGTAAAACATCCTAATCTTTCTATAACCTTCATTTCCCCTTATTCTGGAAGGGAGGTGTAAAATTTAAATGATGCTTCTGAAAATATTTAGAAGGTGAACTGCAAAGGGAAACTCAGTATTGAATTAAGCCTTGAAATTTGTGCTGAACTGCATAATTGGGAGTTTGGGGGCATTTGGTACTTAAATCTAGGCTTAACTCAATTCTGAGTTTCTTTTCACAGTTCACCTTTCGTGTGATTTTTTAAAAAATTAAGGGGAGTCACACATTCTTCCCAGATCTGGCGGAGAGAACATTTCACATTCATATGGATGTAATGAAAAATAGTGGTGGACCATAGAAGTTTTTACTGAAAACAATAAAAAAGATATGGTGCAAAAAAAAAAAGACTTGACTGTAATGATGGTTTGACAATAAATGTTTGATACACTGTAATTTAACACTGCTCTGATTATTTAGCATAATGAATTGGGAAGTAATCGTGTAATTAATCAGTTCACTTTCATCTCTCAGAATTATTTTATAGCAGTAGTATGCTCCTTTTGGTAGTGCAGTGGATTTAAAATCTCAGGATGCATTAGATAGGGTTGGATTGCTGTAACCTAGTGAGAATAGTGACTGCTGCAGTCTTCATCAGTTAATTTGTTTTATCAGTGTTGTTGGGAAAAGTGAAGAGATAATACCTGTTAATCAGAAGGCAGTTGTAATTGCAGCTGCTAAAGAATGAGAAAATTGTGCATTTAAAGATGGGTCACTGGAGAGGGGGCATATAACAATTATGAATGTGTCCAGTGATAGTCTGCTACACTGTTGTTAATATCTTGCCATGTAATGGAGATAGAAGAAATGTTAAATAATCGTTTTGTGTGTGTGCGCATGTGAGATAGCAGTAGAGAGAATATTTTTTTGCCATCTGATGAACAAAGGCAACCATATAATATACCAAAGATTTGTACATTTCACAGTTAATGTCTAGGCGTGCTATTCTGCAGTATTGAATTCTTTCTTTCACTTGAGTTTTTACTTGGAAGAGGGCATTCTTCTTTAATTCTGAAGCCGTGCTGCCTTGTGTTTCTCCCATGTTAATTTTTATGTAGAGGCAGCAGCACCCTTTCTTCTACTAGTGATTGCTTAATGCTAGTCATAGTACAAGGACGGTTACATTTAAGGAATTACATGTTAAACAAAGGACAAGTCATAGAATGTCACTTTTGTTTTGAGGAGTTTATTATGTTGGTGTCAGGTTACACCTTCCTTAAGTATTTTCCAGTTTTTAATGCTTGCATTATATCAATTTGCCAGCAACATTTGATCAGTTGTTTTTGGTGAAAGACTGAAATCTGGTAAGCAGACGCTGTAGATTTTTTCCTATAATGTTTGTAACTACTTAAAATATCTTTCAAGCATATAGCTTAACTAGTAATGAATACAGTGATAATTTAACAAAGTTAATCTTGGAATCAGTCTTGTATCTTGGCCTGTATAAGCCTCACCTTTCATAATTACAATGTATTTGAAGTTTTCTTGATTTGATCGGCCTGTTGACGTTTTCCTGTCTGTTGATCAGCAGCATCAAATGGGTAATGTGGTGTTTTTAAAACTTAAGTGACTCTTAAAACTCTTTTGAAAATTACAATTTTATTTTTATTAATAAAGATATTTTATAAGGATCTTGGCTGGGGGGGGGGGTGTTTTTGTTTTTTGGTTCCTTTGCCCATCTTTTAGCAACCATCTGGAGAACTATCTAGATGGCCATTAAATGTCAAGTGAACTGTCCAGGTGGTGAATGTTATTGCTTAATTATAGCTGTGGAGGTATCTGGATTTCCCTCCAAATGCCAATTTGATCATGTTACTTCTTGTTAACCGCTATGTACCCTAGCATCTAGAAATAGTATTATCAGAAATGAATGTTACAAATGTTTATGAATTAGCAGAAATAGAATGTTTGAGAAGCGGCCATAATTTAGTGTGTAGTAATTGATATGGACAATTTTGAGACTCTGGTTATACTGCTGGAAATGAATAATGTTTGAATACTATAATCTGGTAAGGGTTATTGACTGAGCTTTTCTGTTGAATACAAATCTGTTACTGTTGAACCCAATGAATGAAACCACTATCAACTAAAATATGTTTTACCTCTTCCTAATTTGTTACAGCAGCTATTGTGAGCTTTTCCCATAGTAATATACAGCTGTAGTCTAGTAACATTTTTAAATATTTCCTTTTAGTGTGTTTGTCCTAATCTCTCTGGTATTCAGGATTCCCATGATCATAAACAAGGGTGATGTGATTTCCTTTATTTTTGTAACTTTTATTTAATGATTTATTTATGAATCTATTCCAAAAATTATCCTACATGTGGCTTAAAAGTAATTTATCTGGTTATGTAGTTATATCCTGATCCTGCAAACATTTACATATGTTGAGTAACTTTAAATATGAGTCCCCACTTGGAATTCAGTGAGACCTTGTACATGTATGAAGTTACTGATATGCACAAGTGTTTGCAGAATAAAGGTCTTAGTCTTTCATTTTATTCCATTTTCTAATTTTTAACATCTTTTTTTGGTTGCCTAATATAAGTTGAAGATTACACTGTTGCTGTTAAAAACATAACTTGTTTGTGTATTGATACTGTTCCTTCAGTAAGTGTAAAGGAGCCCAGTGACCGTCTAAGAGATTATATTTTAAGTCTTACAAAAACTTTTCAATATTCATTATGAAAAAGAGTAACATAAGTTTAATTTACATTCTCTCCTAGCAATTTAACAGTGAAGCTCACTATTCACAAAGTATTGGAAATGCACAAAATAACAAAACTGGAAAAAACATGAAGAGAAATTCTCAAATGTCTTTCAGTTATGGATGGGATTTGTAACAAAAGCAGTCAAAATATTTCAGACATGTTTAAGGTTTTCAGTTGGTATGCCTATACAATCAAATTCTAGCTATACTTATGCTTTAGGTTTAATCTTATTTTATCTTCTGGTTTTCTGCTTTGAAGGTAACTAGTTCTTGACTCTGGTAGCTTGTAGTAGTTTCAAAAGTAGCCGGTAGGTACACTGTGTATGTTTATGAAACTGTCCACAAAATAATATATACATTTTTTTTTTTTTAAAGCAGCGCACCAAAGTTCACCGTCTTCCCCTCACATTGTTAGAGACATTGTCAAGGAGTGTAGACAGCTAGCTTTTTAAAAATTTTAATAAAACATTTCTATTAATATCTAGTTTTATAAAGGTTTTTCTTAAAAATACCATGACCAATTTTGTACGTTGGATTTAAATACTCCTTTATAGTGTTCTCAACATAAACATCACAGGATTAAGCTAGTATATGAAAATCAGAGAGAAGCTGTCTAGCTTCATTGTCCAGATAGAACAAAGTTGAAAAATTAAATAGCGTGAATGGCGTAAAGTGAATTAGATCAGTGTTCATAATTTATGTCTGATTACTTTATTAACACAGGTAAGGAAGCTTGTTTTTTTACAAATGATTTTAATCGGACAGTTTTCCTTTACCACCTATTCTTAATGTTTACACTTTGTTTACACTTATTGTCAGTCCATGTAAATATCCAACATTCTATGGGTGGATAGTGGTGCTGATATAAGTATGCCTTTCTCAGGGAATGCTTTTAATCTTCATTGTTTGCATTAATGTGTCTACAGTTTCCTAGGTAAATCATTTCAAAAGGTGTTCCCGATGCGTTCAGTTTTGAATTTGAGGAATATTTATCAATAAGATCAAACACAAATGCTAACATGTCTCTTTAATAAAACAAAACCACACTGCTTTTGTTTTCTTTATATCAGGAAATACATTTGATCTTAACGCAAAATGTTGCAAAAACAGACCTTTATTTTACTAAAAATAAAAAATGAGTCTCACACCACAAAACGCTTTGATATCTGTTTTAGTCCACAATATTTCAACTATAAATTGACTTAGATATGGATACATAGCCCAAGGGGATAATTAATAAAAGCTTAAGCTGCAATGCTGCTAAAGTACTTTCAGATTTTTCCACGATAATAGGCTGCATCTTAACAGAGAAGTTTGTCATACTCTCCACTTTTGCTTTACATATAATTGTTGTCCCTCCCACCCCCTCCGTGTGATAGGCCATTTTTCCATAAACGACTAATAAGTCTCGATGGAATCCTAGCAGTCAAGATCATATTTCAGGAACTTCTGGAGGAAAACATTTAAGTAAAAATATATAAAGTAAAAACTACATTATTCACAAGGGAGAGGCAATTAAAGGTATCAAAGCTGAGGGCAATATGGGAGGCCCCTGAAGAAAGACTGTGTGATAAAACGTAAGAATATGAATCTCCCGCAAAGAACTAGGGGACAAAGGCACATATTGATGGCACTGCAGGAGTTAACAATCAAAATATTGATGCCATTTTGGAAGCTGCTGAGAATAAAAATGAAAAGCATTGAGTGTTTGTTTTTTCTTGGATCTCATTGCTGCTGCCAATCTGGAAAGTAAAATTTGTGGGTCAAGGAAAAATGGTGAACATAGTGGGACTGAAAATGAAATGCATTGTTATACCATTCTGGGATTATTTTCGAATGAATTGTGCCTGTTTGATGGGTGTGCTGAAATCTTTTGGAATCAGTTATGTTCCAAAAAGAGGTTCCTTCTTCAAATGTTCCAGAGTTATTCAGGAATCAGGGGCTGATCCTGCAACTGGTTCTGTTCAGACAGCCTTATACCTGTGGAGCAAGTTGCCAGATTGAGGCCTGATAGTTTCCCAACCTTTTGTCTAAATGTAAGTGTAATAAGTGGATTGTAGGCCAAAATGAGTTACTCATAGAGGACTAGAATACAGTAAGAGGTTCCCTTTTCCAGGAAAGTTTTTCATTCATTATAAATCATGTTAGCCTTTTTCCTTAAGAAATGTAATGTATCATTATGGGCGTACACATGACAATACCTGCTGTGTTATGAGGCATTTCAACTTTTTTATAATTCAGAGAAATGAGGAATTACCTGTGATTTATGCTGAGTGTTTTGCTAAAACACTTCTAAAATTAATTGTAGTTTTAACGCTATTTAGCCCATGCATTTGAAAACATGCATTGTTAATATTTGTTGTTAATTGTTATCTTGCTTAAGAAAACTGAATCGAGGAAAGTAAAAGGAAAATTATACTTTCATAAATATATTAACATTGTAGATACCAGTTAATCTCC
Organism: Emydura macquarii macquarii; assembly: GCF_026122565.2. NCBI lineage: Eukaryota > Metazoa > Chordata > Testudines > Chelidae > Emydura > Emydura macquarii. The sequence continues at coordinate 47,743,331 of NW_027132905.1, forward strand.
AAGAGGAATAACATGGTACAGTATAGTGAATTCACTGCATGAAATAAACAATGTTAATGTAACAATTACAATATAACTTGCAATAATGCTTCCTTCTATATAAAAAAAGAGCAAATAACTACAATCTAAGGTGTAGTGTTCCCCTGAAGCACACAGACACAAGTCATTAGGGTTCCAAATTTAACATAAATCTGTGTATTATTTATGGAAACATGCTTTTTCAAACCTGGGGCCTCTTAAAAAAAATGCTAGTATGCAATAAAAGAATATTTCTAAGTGCCTTAGTGAAATGTAGGCTGCATTTCAAATAAAAACCTCTCTGTTTTAGATGTGGTAAGTGGAGACTTAGTTGCATGACTCTTGTTGGTAAAGGAAACTGTGCATCTAAGTCCTTTCTAACTGCTTTAAACATATAGGGTAAGCATCATGACTGTTTAGCTTAACTAAAATAAATCACTAAATTAGACTAATTCTTCAGCAATGCTTTGTGTATTGCAAAATGCTAACAGCTAATTTGATTTTAAAAACTGATAAATCAATGTCAGTCATATCAATACAATTTGTCTTGAATTTTAAAAGATGTCATAGAAAGATTAGTGATAGAAACCTTTCTTTGAGTTTAAGATTAAATTTGAATCAGTTATAATGACAATGTTGTAGTCTGAATCAGATTTGGTATAAAGTAATAAGCTTCTTTTTGATAAGCCCCTTTTAAATAGAATTCTACAGATCTTTATGTAGTTTCAAATCACTGTAGGTAGGTGTGTATTACAATTGTCTGTTTTTCTTTTTAGGGCTCATGTAATCAAAGGAGTTTCTTTGTTGTGTGTATCTTTTCAGAACACAACAGGAATTCAAAATGAATCAGGTGAGTTTAAATGTAAAACTTTCAAAGTACCTTACTTAGATGTGAAACCAGTTAATTATTACCAGGAAAAGTAATAGTCATCCACCAGAAAGCCAAAATGTTAGTCTTTTTCTTTAAAACCTTTGATTTCATTATATCTCATAGTCCTTTTCCATCCACAGTGTGGGTGTATGTGAAGTTGAGTTTATTTTATTTATTTTAATTGGGTTTTCTGTGTGAACTCATGTCAATCAGATGTAAGATATTGTGACTGGCACCACTTCCAAGAAAACCTCTCCAGGAGTCCAATTTCAGTTTGTATTTTTCAAAGGTAGTTTACCTGCTTATAAAAACGTTTTGAAAATTGCAGACTTTTATCTTTTTTCACAATTTTAAATGCACAATCATCAAAACCTTATCATTGAGACTGAAATAGATTTAAGAAGAAACCTTCACACTGATCTAGATCCCTAAAATCTCTTATTTTAAAATAAAGTTGAAGAATATACATTGAGATATCCGAGAATGCTATAAGGAGAAATGTTTATATGTGAATTTATTGACATGAGGTTTTTGTGAGTCCTGTAGCATGGTGTTCTAAACAGTGCTACCTATATGTGATTTTATTTATTTGGACTTACTTGTAATCAGTAAGAATATTATATTTATGCTTGGTGTTGTACAGACTTTGGTTATTTAGGGACGCTTATGAAGTAGGTAAGCATTCACTTTTAATTCTTTTATGGCTTCTCTTTGGATGGAGCTAAAAAGTCCTTTCTGACTGTGAATAGAAGAATAAGCTATGAGTTTACTGAAAAAAAAATTGACCATGAGCAGATGTTTCTTGTTTCCCTGGCCAGAAAGAACGTTGGGTGCACAATGATATAAAACACTTAGTTGTGTACCTTCTCTTTCCTTGATATTCACTGTTTCTAATGGCTGGTTTTATCACCCTCATGCTCCAAACATGTCATTGAGGAGTAATGTAATTTATCTGCATCAACCTAGAACACAGGCACTGCTTCTCTGAAGAACATCAGACTATTACCCTTACAATAATTACAGTGTGGAATTGGCTGGTAGGATTTCCCCTCTCCTGCTCTCCTTCTCCTATTACTTTGTGTAGAAACAAACAAACAAACAAAAAAATTTGTAATATTTATAATAAACAGTAATATAAAAAGATCTCTACCAATGAAGCAATCCAGTTTGTAAAGTAATATGGTAGTTATTATTTTTGCATTAACACTTGTACTAACGTCCTTTTGCAGTCAGGCTTGGAATGGTTGGGGGAAGTTTCTCATCACAGTTTCATGTATGAATGCATCCAGACATCTTCATTTGTGAGGTTTTTTTGCATGCACTCAGCAGTATGGGCGAGAAGAACATCTTGTTGCTCTGTAGCTGCTTGAATGGTAACTCTGCTCGAGTTCTTGTTCTGATACACTTTTTGGGAATTGTTAAGATTCTGTAAGCACCAAATTCTAGTTTTTGATAATTGCTGTAGGTGGTTCTGTATCTTTCCCTATTTTTCAATAAAGATCTATTTTTAGAGTTAAATATGATTTCCGCATTATATGAAAAAACTATCATCTTTATGTCGAACTGCATATGTGTTTGGTTTTCTGCAGTCAAATAGAGGTTCCTATCTCAAGGAGTTTTTCATGTAGTTGGAAATCTTTTATGATATCTCCCACTTTCAGATTTGGCCTTCAAAGTGTACAGAGTACATATGACTTTTTATGATTTAGTTGCCATTCAGATTAAGTATATATTTAGCATCAACCCCGTGTTGTTTTGTTTTTTCTTGTAGTGTCTTTGTCATTTCATTCACTACTGACAAGTTGTAGTACCAGATCTATATAAGAGCTGTCTTTGAGGCCTGATGCCAGACATCTCTCAAGTGTACTTTTCTCAAATTACATTCATTCTTCCTATCTCTGCTTTTAGTCTAACTTAAATGACCCTCAAGCTAATTGGGTTTTTTCTCACTCACGTTATGCAGAGAGACATTGTGACGCTTCCTAGGCACCCTTGTTACTACTGCCCTGAGCATGAGGAAGCCACTGGCACATAAGCACTCCCCTCAAGGGCTTTCAGGTCCTGCTGTCACTCTACAAGTTAGCAGTTGGCACAGTGTTCAGCCCCTGTTCACTGGACACTTGCAGTATTCACAGATTCGCTGCTTCCAAAGAAACAATACACTGAAGCTTACCAGTTCTACCTCAGATTACCGTTCCGCTTAACACTTGCACGTACATGTGCTTACTCCTGAGGGAATTCTGCACCCAAAATATAAAAGTTCTGCACACAATATTTTAAAATTCTGCATATTTCATTTGTCAATAAATGAACGTGGAGGCTCCAGCATGGCACTAGGGAGTTAAGGCCATTGGTTGCACCCTGCAGCCTCCTCCCCCATCTCCGGGGCACAGACTTGGCGGTGAGGTTGCCCCTGACTCTGACACAGTGCAAAGGCCAGGCCTGCCCCAGAAACATTCCGGGGCTGTGACCCTCTGCTCCAGGTGCACCAAGATAGCAAGCCACACGAAAAGAGTCTTGCATGCATGCCCAGCTCTGGCCCCCAATCCAGGTGTGGGGCAGGCAGGCAAAGCCCAGCAGGATCCAAATGTGGAGGGGTTTAGTGGGGGGGGGGATTCAGATATGGGGTGTAAGGGTTCTGTGTGGGGCAATCTGGCTGCAGTGGCACTGTGGGGGATGCAGGTGCGGAGGGGATCTGGATGCACAGGGGCTCATTTGGCGGTTCCAGGTGCTGGAGGGATGGGACTCTGCAGGGGGTCCAGGTGAAAATGGCTGCGGCTCAGTAGGGGGTTTGACTGTGGGAGAATGGGGTTGGGTGGGGGGATCTGGGTGTTCTGGGTTGCTGGGGGCGTGGGGTGGGAGTCTGGGTGCAGGGGGCTTGTCAGAGTGGTGCAGGGGTGTGGGGCTCGCCGGGGTTTGGGTTCAGGAACGAAGGGTTCTGAATGGGATGAGGCTCAGCAGGGTAGATTTACTGCTCCACCATCTGCTCTGTGCGCCCATAATGATGTGCCCGCCCTGCTGGGGAGGTGCATGTGACCATTCTTGCAGCTTCCCTTTGCTTCCCTGTCAGAAATCATTTTTCTTTGGGGAAGCAAAGAAATCTGTAGGGGACGTGAATTCTGTGTACAAACAGTGGTGCAGAATTCCCCCAGGAGTATATGCATATAGTGAAATCAGGTATAAGTTTATTTAACAAAGCATAGAGATTCAAGTAGTAGCAAGTAAGTGTTGAAAACAAGTAGTTATTGTAAAACAAATCATCATACACATTATAAAGGTCCTAGAATTAACAAAATACTCCCATGTCTTGTAGCGTATTGGTCAGTCAGAATCCTTGCAGCGCTTTATAGGCAGCCTGCCTGTGACCCTCCTTTCATGAGACACACGCTGTCCCAGATGAAGGATTCTGTGTGTCCTTTTTGCACTCTTAGATAAACCAAACCGATCCTTTGTCTTTATTCGTACACAGGACACCACGTCCACGCTGTCTGTTTCTTCCTGTAGGTTTCCTCTCTTGTATATTTTCCTGTCTCTTAGTTTGCAGCTGGCAAATAGGCATACAATACACAAATGGCCAGACAGTGGGAGAGGTGTCCGTTACCTCCTGCCTGAAAGAAACATCTCCAAATTATGTCACCTCCTGGTGAGTGACCTGCCTTAACTCCAAAACCTTAAGAACATAATTTTCAGTATGGATACATAACTGCTTACATATTAATAATTACAAAATCATATGTATGAATGACAACCAGTGGGCTACTTGTTCTTGGTAGAGACCTCACATGCTACCCTTTGTTGAACTATTATGCAGATATTTGATCCCGGGGTTCCCTGTACAGCCCTATTCACCCCCTGAGCCCCTGCCAGTTGGCACAAGGGGTCCCTGGTCACAGATGTTTGTTTCCTGGATCACTCCATAACATTCTTGAGGTAGACATGGAAGATGATTTCATAAATATTTGATAGGCCCTTTACCTGTATTAAGGAAAATTAGGGAAGATAATTCTTGAATTAGTTTCTGTTGAAATTTTCCCCTCAAAAGTGTATACTGTTGTTTTTTGAAAAAATAAGTTGTGAAAAATTGCTTTCTCAGGATAGTCAGTCTGCATTCTACGTTTGTAATAATTCTTATGGGCACAATATTCTAATGAAGCGGTTGAGATGAATAACTTATTTAAACAACAAACCTGGATCGTTGGTTAGTTTCCTGTGCTGCATGCATCTCAGAATTGATTAAGATTGTGTGGAGAAGAGGTTGCATGTTACCTGGAATATTTGTATGGGTGGTCATTTTAAAAAGGGGGCAAGTATAAATTGCTAAGTGAGCAAATGACACGTTGTTATCCACCTCCTTTCCCCCCTCCCCAAAATAAAATCAGAGTTCTTCAGTGTACATTCCACCTGGCTGTCTGCATTCACTTGTTACTAATATCCCTTCTTAGAGACCCTTTCAGAAACAGAGGGACTAACATCACTGCCAATAGGAGCAGCAGCTGCTGCAGCCAAACATGGAGTGTTGAGCATTCTGAGAACTACCTACAGTTTTGACTAGATTGTCTGCCCTGTGCTGACTGGCTGTTTGCTCCAAACCCTCCTTCCCTTCCAATCTCTTGTAATATCTTCACCTCCGCTTCACTGCATCCCTGCTCCTTTTATCTTTTTCTCCCCTGTTCTGCCCTCTCAGTCCCTTCCTTTCAATGTCCCCTCTCCCTTGACTTTGCATTTGGTTTGTCCCCTCCTAAATACACCTACCTTAAAAAAAGTGGAACTATTATGTTTGCTGCCATCATTTTGTTCACTCAGCTTGTATGTTACACTCCTTCCCCCACCATGTCTGTCTTTTCTGTTTGGATTATAAACCCTTCAGGGCAGCAATTGTCTACTTTTCTCTGTGTGTGCAGTGCCTAGCACTGTGAGGCCTCATTCTTGATAGGGTGTTAGTCACTAACATAATAAACATGCTTAATAATAATCTTCCTTCAGAAATGTCTGCAGCAGTGCTGTCAAGGTAGCTGGGCTCAACATTTTTATTTTAAGTTTCCAGTCTGCTGTCAGTATCCGATACTCCTCCACCCCTATAAATGCTTTTTTGCATTGTTTTCTACCATTTTACTCCCTGCAAATTTGAATGCCAGCAGTTAAGTATTTATGAGCAACTTCACATTAACAAGTCTAAAGAGTAGTTATGGAGTTGATAAGTCACTCTGTTCAATAGATATTAGCTTTCTTGAAGTATTCTAGTGCTGGACTCTGGAAAACACGTTAAAACACCACCCACTGTTTTAGGGTTTTTTCAGTCTTTCAGGCTGGTTCTGTCCAGATGTCAGTTAACATTGGTTGTAGCACATGTATTTATATAACAGCCCCATAATATATCCCTGAGGTAAACCAATTTCTTTTATAGCAAAAGTTATTTGAATGTGGTTCTTCAAAGTCTGTGAGAAGTGACTGAAACCATAGTATTTCTGGATTATGCTTATGCAATTGCATTCAAGTTGCAAATAAATGGGGTTGCATTGATTTAACTGAGAACAGAATTTGGTCCATTGTGTATTGTATTGAATAGTGTGTTTGGTTACTTATTAAGAGTTTTGTGTTGGAGGTGTAAATCTACTGTGTCATGAACCAGACCATTGTCAATGCTCTTGAATATGTGATTTATGAATTCCATCAGTACAGTGGAGGTGGAATTCAGACTGCTATGTTGAATGACTTTTAGATGCTAATCTCTTCGATTTATGTAAGTAGAAGTAAATTTAGGTACTGATTTTGTATTTTAATACCTGCAGATACATGAGGTTACATGCTCGGACTGCTCTGAAGTTTTTTGAGGCTGAAGGGCAGTGCCAGTATTTAAGGAAGAATTTCTGACAGGCCTAAGTGGATAGTTTGATAAAATGGTATACAATTTTGCCCAAACTTGTTGATTCTGTACTACTTATTTTTTAAAGAAAGTCATAAGAGATTAGGTAATTAAATGGGGAGTAAGATTTTTTTTTTTTTTTTAAATGATCACTACTGGGAACATTTCGTGGTCTGCTAACATCTTCTGGCCCTGCCATACTAGGAAGAATCAGACCTTAAAATCACATAATTCTAATTACGATCTTACAGTTTTTCATGTGTTCTAGAAGACACCTACTAACCTGAGGCCAATATGACAAATAAAATGAGGCGCCACTAATGAAGTCCAGGAGCCCTGGTGTGAATCCCAACCCCATTTTTCCCAGTTACTGGGAAAGGGAAGTGTGCTGGAATTCTAATCACCATGCTCTGTCAGCTCAGGGGCCACCTTTTTCTGTATTTGTTTAAGGCTAGTAGGTGTCTGAAAGTCACAAACCTCCCCATTACTCCTGCCTTTCTCTGCCTGCTGGAAGAGGAAAGTAACCCATCCTCCCTAGACTTCTATCTGATGAAGTTTAGGAAGTAGTGTGATCTTTACCCATCCCCTAGCCTCTTGGCTGGTATAAGTGGCAGGGGATCCTTGCCATTCTACATCTTCCATAGCTTCCAGTTTTTGGTCATCCTCCTTTATGAATAGCTTTTACACATGTCTTTGCAGCTCTTCTGGGTTTACTGAAGCACAAATGCAATAGAACTGATATGGCCACAGTCTTGTCATTTTCACTCTGCTGCTGTTTGGGAATGATGTAGTAGTGGCAGAGGCACTGAAACTGTCTTTGTGAACTCAAGAAGCAGCATTGTATCATGTCACATTAGGCAAATCACAAACATAAGGGATAGAAAGCTAAATATTTTTAAATAAAAGTCTAGAATAGGCAAAAACAATTGGTTGGAGCCTTCCCACTTACCATGTAAAACTTCTCAACTCACTTCTGCTGAGGAGATGATTGGATTTATGAAACGCTGTGCATATTTGTACTATATTTGTACATAAATGGCGGGGGGAGGGAAGGAGGTGCGGTGGGAGGAGGAGGAGGAGGAGGAGGAAGTTCTTAATGTCTTCAAACAGTGGAGACTTCTAATAGTTGTAGCCATTGTGGGCTGCTACAGCTAGCAGTGCTTCAAAAAGTGTGTATAATTCAGTAACCATGAACACAGGAAAAAATACACATTTTCCACTTTTTTGCTAATTAATAAATGTATTGAAGAGGCTAAACTACTGTAATCCTGACCTGAGAGTTTTTCAAATTATGTTCATCTGACAGCTAAATTCTGCCAACCTATGTTTATTCCTTTGATACTTAGAACTAAGTTCTATTGAAAAGAAATCAGCAGTTAATAGTTGTGATGTGCTATATATATTTATATATCCATCCTCCTGAGCATGAATCATGTGCATGGACTGCTTCACTTTAGGAGGATGTTAAACTACACTGTGCTAGCTTGACATCTCTCACGGTTATGAGACTACAAGAGCACAGATTTATAACAGAACCTTCCTTCAGAGAACTGCATTTACATGTAAGTAATATTCCCTTTAAAAGTGCTAATGAGCCAAAGTCTGCATTTTATATAGACTACTACATTTAAATAAAAATACTATTTGCTCTTGAGCCCCCAACCCTCTTGTTGGTTGAAGCATTAAAATATGGTCAATCAAAAAACAGTTACTATATAGTTTCATGGGTTTGCAAAGAACAGAGAATGTAGAAAATGACCCTCTGTATATGTCTTAAAATATTTACTCTTTCATTTCTGCCTTTTAAATGAAACTACAAATATAAGATTGGTGGTTATTTTAACTGTTCAGAACTAAAAGTATATATTAATCATGTGTTAGTAAACATGTCTGATTTCAGCGGATATTGCTTATGCTGTGTGTATCGATACATAATCATGCACACACACAGGTTCATGATACAACCAATACAAGAATTTTAAATTTATTTTAGTACTTAAGTGTGCTAAGTACAGGACAGGCCTCTCTTTCTACCTATTTTTTGTATGAAATAATAAAAAAAAAGAATGGTGATGTTAAACCGCTGGAAAATGTATCTATAACTTCTGCTGCTGAGTCAAAGCAAGTTTAAAACAACCTGATGATACAGTCCCTTCTTAGATATATTAATGCTTAGTGTTGATTAATAGCGGTGGAAGTTATATTTTATTGTGTTGTATACAGCAGACATTTTGGGGTGTACTCTTTAAACTGCTGGATAGATGTTGAAACCTTACTAGTTTTATTTAGCACTTGGCTATACAAGTCTCAAATGTTTAACTTACACAGCTATCGCAGTAAATATATAGAAAATGGTGTACCTTAGCCTTATTTCCTATTTTATGTTTTGGAGTTTGATGAATCTTTATTCTGTGTATTTTTTCAAATATCTTACTCCAAGGATACATTTCTCATTGCTTAAGTAAGATGTGAAACATTTGTAAAGAGAAATGGGGATGGAGAAAACTCTTAGAAAATAAATTTGTGATGGGGAGAAAATAAGTGTTCTAAGGACAGTATCAATGGTTAATACTGGTTAGATTATCCTATCTGAGACTACACTAAAGAGTGTAGATACCTAAGTGGTAGATATATAACTGGATTGAACTCTTAACTTCAATTGAATTGTTGACACTGTGTCTTCATTTGCAGGAACCTGATTATCTGCCTAATCTGTCTGCCTGTCTGATTGTCTATTTTACATTCTAGATCTAGATTCTTGATCTGCCATATTTTTTTTTGCTTGCAGTCCTCGCTGTCTTAGAATTACTGTGTCAGTAATTCTGGCCAAAGGAAATGTAGCTTTCTCAAGGGTGTAGTTTATGTTGCTGATATAAGCACAGGACCTAGATTTTTCAAATCAGTGCAGCTGTCGTAATAGCTATCCTAAATAGCATATAAAGAGTTAACATATTAATGGATGTCAAAAGTATGCTCCAGAAATGTGTTGTAGAAATAAGCACATCAACAGAAGATGTTATAAATGATTGGAAGCAACCTGTTGGACTCCTTAACATTTTAAAATAATTGATTAACCATTTAATAAAATATAAATTAATAATTTATTAACCTTTTATAACCTAAATTGTACCCTTAACATAGTGTGACCAAATTATTATTTTTACTTTTAACTATATGTTGCTATTGGAGGATTCTGACTTTGGAAAGTTCAGAATTCAAATTCAGAATATTAGAAACATTTTTAGTTTGCAGCATTTAAACACAGCATCTTATAATCTTTTTGTAGCAAAGTAGGTAATTGAGATACTTAGAACTAAAATACATCTGTTTTCATGCTGATTTTTGGAGCTACAAGGCATGTTGTAGAGGTAATGGGTAGATAGGAATAGTTCTAATAATCTGCCCAGCACTCCTGCAGAGGGTGCTGTGTGTTTTGACTTTTGTAAATCTTGTGGATGAAAGTCTACTTTTCGTTTTGATGCCTTGCTGAGCCAAATCATTGTATTTTTGCAGAATGTAAAGTGAACCTTCCCAATGTTTTTTATCAAGTTTAATTTTGCGGCCTACATCATGCTTGGAGCAAAATGATATTGAGTGGCAGAGAAAGAAGCAATCTGCGGTGCCTTCTGTGTAGTGCACTTAGAGAGACGACATCACCTTAAAAAAATCACACTAGTCTGAATTTTTTTTAGTTACTATTGTTACAAGTAACACCAATGATTACTATAAATGAAAGAAATATTTTCCACTATTTTTAATTTACTATGTACACTTAACCAGCACTTTCTTAGTAGTTAATTCCACTGTTTGTCCTGTAATAATGAGTCCTTCTGTTTGCCTTTGTTTTCCACACAACAGAAGAGGAAAAAAACCATGTAAAGTTAAGAAAATATGTTTAAAAAATAGACAGGGAGGCTTGGACTGGTGTGGTACCAGAAAATACTTGTAATCTGTTTTTTGTTTTAAACTGAATAGATTTCAAGGTAATGTCCCTTAAAAAAATCTGCATTTACCATAGTGAGGCTTTTATCCTACTTGGGGTTTTTGCGCCCTACTATAAAGCAAATAATAAACAAGTAGGTTAATCATCACTCTAATCACTCTGCTTGCATGTTGCATCTCTTTTCCTGATTCCCTTCTTATGTCCTGTCTTTTATTTATAAGCTCTTTGGGACAAGTGCAATGTGTGGTTGGAAAGCACCTAGCATATTGGGTGGCTACTGCTACCACAATACAAATAGTAAATATTTATCCACTAGAAAGCATAGCCTATCCCAACTTGTGACACATTCTTCAATGCAGTATCCTTACCATCAGCTGGTACTTTTTAACTCATTGCATCCTAAGCATAAGTCTCAGATATGAAAAGCTATTTGTTCTGGTATGAAAGCTATTTGTAAATCTGTAAACAAAAGTAAAATAGATACGTTTTCTTTAGCCATGTATTTCATTTACACTGTCAATTTACAGTGAAGATAATAAATGACTTACAGGCCAGACATTTGAGGTGGATCCAGCAATCCTATGTAAAACTACTCTCCTGTTGAGGAAAAATAGTTTTACTAACCTCATCTAAAGCCAGCTCACTTTGCATCATAATTAAGTAGATGTGTTCCTAATTCCCCACGGACTTATTTGATCTGGATTCATTTTTGTCTAAAATTACCACAATGCTAGACCATAAGAATCAAATCAGCAGGAGACATAGGTTAAATGAGAAGTAGATCAGCTGCGGTTCATTTCTTCATAAGCACAGATTTCAATTTATTTTTAAAGCAGTCAGGATAGCTAAGGACTGGTGTTTCAGCAGTGCTTTGGGAATAGTTAATGTAAATAAATATCTAATTTAGTGGTGACTGAATCCATTTTAATATAGAGTCCAAGTTTGCACAGTACCTCCAGTCCAGCGGCTTTCTCAAGTTTATATTGTCTTTTGGGTAACTAACAGGTAAAATATCTTCTCCATCAGTGTTGCTTTGTAATCACTCAATGATCACCTGTTCTATTCATTCCCTCTGAAGCGTCTGTCATTGGCTACTGTCAGAAGACAGGATACTGGGCTAGATGGACCATTGGTCTGACCCGGTATGGCTGTTCTTATTTTCTTATGTTATAGTCTTATGTAATATAGAACTGTTCTGGTATTCCTGATACTAATTTGAATGAATGTACTTAACACAGCAGTTGACCAGCTTTCATAGTTACTTACGCTGACTATAAGCTTGTGCTGTATCCTTTGTATAAATGAAAGCAGTGCCTTACCTGAAGAGTTTACAGTCTAATGTGATTCCTTTGTCAGCTTCCTTCAAATATTCAAAGCTCAAAATAAAAATACTGAACTACCAAGTAAAGATTTATATTAAAAACAGTCCTATTAAACTTAAAACGTGCTGCAGCCGAAGAGTAAATCTCAACATGCACGTGCTTGCCTTACTCAATTAGCTGCTTTGTTTAGGGGTCATATATTTAAAAAATACACTTCACTTCACTGCGAAACCCCAATTTCTTCTTTTTAAAAATCTGTTTAATGTCTTTTGTCATATACTTAGTCAAGGAGGATAGGCCACTGGGTCAACATCTGCTGACCTTTTTATTCTCTGATTTGGGGGATGAATCTTTTTTTTTTTTTTTTTTTTGTTTACATCTTGGCTAGCTGCATTGACACAGTCTGTAGGAGAAGCCAAACCCCTTTTGGAAAAAACCCTAAAACTTAAAAAGCTTCCTTTCCTTATTGTTAATTTTTAGAGTAGTCAGGTCTTGAACTCATCATTTGTAGCACTTCCTATAATTAAGGTTATGTGTATATTTTCCCTCTAAACAGTCCTTTTCAGTGACTTAAAACTTTCTCAAAATATTACCCATGGGCTGATATTTGCTTAGCGTCATGGGTTTTTTAAAAAATTTGAGAGAATGTTATGCAGCCATTATCCAGTTTGCAAAGTGTGGAAAAAATTACATTTTTGTTAAACCATTTTGGTTTTTTTTTTTTTTTAAATCTGACTTAGAACAACTCTAGCCCCTCAACAGGAAGCTGTAGAAATTTGAAATTTCATAATGATAATAGTCTGCTGGCACTAAAACTCTTCACATACCAATGTTTATATCAAATCTTTACAAATGTATTAATGTTCTGATCCTGCAGTTGATATTGTGCAGGTGGACTTCTGTGCTTGTACAGAACCCCATTAGTCAGTTGCAGGATTGGGGCCTTTAGACACCACTTTTAAGCATTCACAACTTTGAAAAGCAGGGGAATTAAGAACTGAGTCTACCCGTAGTACAAGTGACTTTTCCTGCTTATTCCTAGGCATGGCAATAGAGAGGGTATGCAAAATTACCTACCGTTTTGAGATCTTTTCATAACAATTTGACTAAGCCTCTATGGATTGGGACTGGAACGTTGTATTGAACTGAATGTTCTTAAGAAAGCTGAAAACTAAACTTCTCAAAAGATTTTTGGAAAACCTTTGATAAGGAGGATGGATGGTCTTGTGGCTAAAACGGTGAACAATGACTTAGGAGATATGGGTTCAATTCCTAGTTCTGCTCTAAACTTCAGTTGTTACCTTCTTATAATATTTCTTTACTTCAGAAGGGTGGTGTGAAAATAAATTAATGTTTGTGAGATACTGGGTGGGGCTATATATGTAGCTGGACTCAGGAATCTTGACCAAATATTCAAATTTGTGTGCACCTCCGCCTAACTATGGATTTAGGATCCTACTTTGAACATTTAATTTCCAATGTGTAGAATGCTTATGTAATGTTCTTGCTTAAGATAGCTTTAGGCTGGAATAACAGATGTAGTATCTTCACATTATTGTGAACTAAAATTGATTATTTATAGTTCTGTTCTGTAGACCATTTTTTACCTGATTAAAATATAAATTTGCAAAGTTCTCAAAACATTAGCTGAACAAGAATGAAAAACATACTTGAAAAACGAGTTTAGGTAAATTGAAGAAAGGAAGAAATACATTTTTTCCAAGACATAGAAAGAGTGCACACCTTTGTTTTTGTTCCACTTTTTGCTTTTAATATTACTATTATAGCTATTATTAATAGGTTTAAGGTAACTCATAGCAACATTGGCATGTATACCAAGAGCAGGCACATATAAGATTAAATATTTCTAGCTATATAACTGAGATGAAAATTCTGAATTTTAAATAGAATACAAGGCCGAAGTAAGTGGTAAAAAGCCTGTGGCATATTGAAAACCGCAGTTACATTTACTTGCTAAACATTGACCATAGACAAAATACATGCATCAACTTGTCAATATCAAACATGAGCATAGAGTAGGTGGAACAAAGCAGAAAGAGTCCCAAAGGAACAATTGGGCCTCCAGTACGGTACATTTCTCACTAAGAGATTGTTTTTAACGTGACTTTAGAACTCTCTGTAAAAATAGAAACAAATGTGATGAGTGTACCAAAGAACCTGTAATGCCTTCCTGTGAAAGACGCTTGTAATTTTGAATCCCTAGTTGAAATTCCAAATTCAGATTTTTACTTTCATTTTGTCACCGGATTTTGTAGCTTGTATGGGTTGATCATCTGTTGTGCTAAAATGTTTGTTTTTTCTTTCATCATGGTCATGGCCCTTCTGTTTTATTTGACCTGTAGAACAGAACTGAATCTGCAGGAGCAGCTGAGACCTTGGCTGATGTACCTGAACATGTGCTTAAAGGACTTCCTGAGGAAGTGAGGCTTTTCCCATCTGCTGTTGACAAGACACGGCTTGGTAAGTGCTATAACTGTGAAAAGATAATGGAGAAATTAGAAGACAAAAATATCACATTCTGGCAGCTCTGGAAAGTGAAGCATTAAAGTACAAAGAAACGGTGCAGTCAGCGTGAGCTTTCCCATTCCTCAAAGAAAAAACAAACCGGAACGAAACTGAAATATGTAAATGGTGGGGTGGGGGAATGTTATGAAAATGCTTGTTAAAGGACAAATATTGCAGTTGTGTAGCAATGAGATTTTGTATTAGTTTGTAGTGGAAAAAATCCTTTTAAATGTTTGCTTGTTCTTCTACATCATGAATTTTATCAGATCAGAAGTGAGGTTTAATATAAGTATCTAATGTTCCACAAGTATAACTTGCACTGGTAAATTCTTCACAATACTGAGTTATGATTTTCCTCTCTTCAATCTCTGAACTCTTTGTGAGTCCTTCTCCACAGTCTCCCTCTAGGACACCTCCTACTTGTACCACTGGTTTTTACATAGTAATTCAGATAAGTATTTCACTTGTATTGTGACAGCCGAAGGGTAAAGGCAAACTTCTGTTGAGCTTATGATGAATGATTCACAGTGGACTGGCTAGCAAGCTCTTTGAGAATGATCTGTCACTCCACTTCTTCCAGAGACCATGCTTGTCTTCATTGAACATCAGAATGTGAATCAAAGTTAAATTTGAGCTTTTTGCATCCTGGCTTTTTTAAGGAATATTGTTACATCACTAGGCTGAATGTCCTTCACTCACTGCTCATTTACCCCCTCTACAGCTCAATTTTTTGCTGGTAGTTCTGTGCATTTCTTCCACTACTGTTTCCACCTAAACCCACATCTTTCTTTCTGATGGTCACCATACCAGCTCTTTGACTTCAGCCAGCAAGGGGGGATTCATTGCAGACTTGGAAAATACCACATAAGACTGGCTTTCTTGCTCCAAATATTTTCCAGTATGTGGCATAAAAAATGTAGCCTCATTGGATATTCAGCAGCTGTTAGAGTACAAAGGAAAAGTGTTTCGAGAGAGGAAAAATGTGATGAGAAATATTTCACCATGCAGTTGCACTAATGCCTTTCAAAGAGGTGAGGTTTCCATTATGAGCTTTGATGGAGTTTGTTCTGTAGGGTAGATAATTTGTGCAGAAAGCTAGCAGCTTGAGAGAGAATTTGAAATGGAGATGGACACTAAAGACTTCACTACCAACTAGATTGTAAGCTGTTTGGATCAGGGACAATGCCTTCCAATAGGACCCTGATCCTAAGAGAGGCTACAAAATGCTACCACAATACAAATAAGTAATACCTTGGATTGATAAGTGACCTGTTGATCTTTAAAGTAGGAGAGGACTTTTATGATAACCTGCTAATGGAAAAAAACATTAGAATCAATTTTGAAGACTTGTTTTTCCAGTCTGAGGTAAAGAACTACATTGCTGAAAATATAAATAAGATTTAATTAGAAATGTCATGCCTAGAGTTAAGTCAGATGTAAGGGGAGAAACTTTGAAACTTTAATTAGTTATGACGGTAATATAACTATGTAAGTGTTGTACTGAAAATGAAAGAGGAAGTTTGGTAAGAGTATTTTTAAAGCAAGTATCAAAATGTTTTATCTTTTTAGATCAAAGGTATATACCTATCAGAGGTTTATTGTCTATGCATGGAGCTTGTTTTTTAAATTCTAGGGGAAAATAGATGGTTTAAGAATTAAGGTTACTTGGAAGACATCAGTTTTGTGTGGCCATAAGTAGTCAATTTTCTTATTATAAAACATGAATCTTTACGTGTAGTTTGACAGCTTTTCCGTGTAAGCTGTCAAAGTTCTGTTAAGATTTGTGAATATGAAGTTAATGGCCAAACGTGGATTTTTAACATATCTACATTTTTTTCCCTTTAGATACAATATTAAATACTACCTAAAACTTCTGTATGCATTTTATTTGTCATACTTCCACTATTGTATTTAAAGCAGATGAAAATGCATTTTTCCCAGAATGGTCTTCAAATATCTTCATAAGTTCTTTAACAAGTTCACCCTACATAGCAGTTGAAGGATGGGTCTTCACTATAAAAAGACATCAGGATAGTATAGTAAGGTATTGTGAATATGATCAGATGAACAGGAGGGATTGGAGAGGTCACCTTTACCTTACTGCATAAAGATTGGGATAATGGATACAAGATAAAATGGGAAAATGCTTAACAAACTGGTTTAACCTGAGTGCTGTGTATTGTACTAAGTAGAGAGTTATCTTCCTTTCCCCTTTGTCAGTTGTACATTAAAAAACGGGGATAAATTACTGTAGTGTAATCCAAAGTTAACTACACTGAGGTCAGTGAAGTTGCTTTGGATTTTCGCTGGTATAATTGTATGCAGAATTTGACTCTATATCTGCAAACATAAATAGCATTTGGTTTTTATTCTGAACTGTTCTGAGACGATGGAGGTTGTTGCAAGGATGTGCAGGTTGTCTGTATACCATTAGCTGAATAGTGTGCTTATTAACTGAAACAGTGCAGAAAATGGTTTGGCAAGTAGTCATGTAGCTTTATAGAAACTTATCAAAAAATCCTACATACTGCAGTGTGGGGATTCAGTGCCTTTACCTGTTGACACGTGGCACTGATACCATTCTTTCTAGTATAAAATTTAGATTAGTGTTCAAAGGTTTCAGAAATTTTTTTCTGATAAATATTGTTTTTCATTCTTCTGAAATAGATTATGCAACTCTGCCTAAGTTACAAATGTATTGCTTTAGTGAGATAGAGATGATAGCACGCTGGGGGAGGGAGGGGTCAGACTGTCACCTATTTTGCATCATTTCCTTCTTAAGACCACCTCTTTTCCTCTTCACCATCCCAACAGTTGATCAGGTAGGACAGGTTCTCAAACTGGGGGTCATGACCCCTTTGGGGTCACAAGGTTGTTATGGGAGGGTCACAAACTGTCAGCCCCTGTGCATGCTGGTAAAGATGGCATGGTGGGGGGAGGAGGGAAATCATCTCTTTTGGAGGGTCATCAGAGCCTAAAATATTTTCAAAGTTTGAGAACCCCTGAGTTAGGACATTCCAGCTAGTAGTCTCCAGATTTGAACTCTGGTGGGGTACAGATGCTGTTCTCATTCATAGGTAAGGAAATTGGTCTGGAATTTGCTTTTCATCCCTTTGGTTTGGCAAATCTGGAGTCTATTCATCTATTAGGTCTATAAATTTACTCAAGTCTTTCATGGGTAAGTTTCTTTTCTGGGCTAGGAGTTGGCTTTGTAAGTTGACTTTTAGTAAATTTTTATTTCTTTTGTGTTATCTTAATATAAATGCTTCCTGACGTTAATAAGCATGTATTTAATAATCTTATGATATTTGAAGTGTCTAAGAAACTTATTTGTCAGAGATAAAGTAGACTAATTACAGTTACTGATTTAACTCTCCAGGTGTCTGGGCAACAAAGTCAATTTTAAAAGGCAAAAAATTTGGACCATTTGTTGGTGACAAGAAAAAAAGATCCCAAGTTAAGAGCAATGTATACATGTGGGAGGTAAGAAACAGCTGGTAAAGGAAGTAGCCAGCTATAGTAAAGTGATTATTTTGTATTTGACATGTAATTTTTTTCAGAAGTTTTAGATATCTATATAAATATCTATTATTCTGTATGATTATTTAAATCAGAACTATTGCCATTACAGAAAATATGCTTATGTGAAACACCAGATTAGACTGTTCAATTGTTTGGAACTACAGAGATAAAACCCTGCTATTGTCATTGATAAGATGTTAAGTACATGTTTTCTAAAGCAACATGAAATCTGTTAAGCACTGCTGCCGGGCCCCAACTTCCTGTAAAATGGTCTATTGCTGATCAGACTTGGCTTCAGATGGCTTGATCCTGCAGGTACTACACCTCTAGATCAGTGGGAGTTAAGGGTACTCAACCCTGAAGTCAGTGGAAGTGGAAGGAACTTTGGCATCTCTCAGGAGGGGTTTGGCACCTCACATGATTTCTCTCTTATAGCATACAGCATGTATGGTAGGTCTGCATCTTTACTTGCAATTTTCAGGAAGCCCAAGTTTTGAAGTACCATCTATGCATCTCCACTGGTGTTGGCAGCATTAGGAGCACTTGCGCAGGGTTCGTTATCGCCTTGTGTAGCTCTGTTTAGAACAGATCTAAACCAGCTAAACCAATGTTCCCACCATTACTATAGTTGTTGGAACCACAAAGGTGGGAGATTTCACAGAAATTGCCAATGTAGACAAGGTCTTGTGACTGCAAATAAAACAGTTTTGACATTTATCAAAGCAGTATGATCAAACTTGTCTGGAAATGATATGAATGCTTAAAAAGGAGGAAGCATTTGTCACTGTAAATAAATAGCTTAAGTACAAAATTTGACTATTTTTATTTTAGACAAATTAGTATTTTAAAATGTACATTTAAGACATTTGTTTAACACTTTTCTCCAAGTATCTGCAGCATACACAACTAAAATGGGATACAGCAGTGTTACATTATTCTTTTGCTGCTCCATTTATGCTAATGTTTATTCATATTTGTAAATGTGGAATCTCTTTTAGAATTGCAGAACTGTTTTTTGTCAAAAATAAACAGCAAAATCAAGCAGTCTCTCAAGCTTGAAGGAAGAATATCACAAAATATTCCAGTCTTGTAAAAATCAAAATACCTTGATCCAATATGTTTAAACTGTATATCTGTTTCTTTGATAGTTAAATTATACTGGACAAAAACACTATAGAATGTTTTACAGTCCATTAATCTGAGTAGCAATTTACAACATAAGAACATAAGAACGGACATAATGGATCAGACCAATGGTCCAGCTAGCCCACTATTCTGTCTTCCAACAGTGGTTGATGCCAGATACTTCAGAGGGAATGAACAGAACAGGACAATTTATTGAGCGATCCATCCCCTGTTGTCCAGTCGCACAATCTGGCAGTCAGTGGTTTAGGGACATCCAGTGTATGGGGTTATGTCTCTGACCATCTTGGCTAATGGCCTTTGATATACCTATCCTCCATGAACTTACCTAAGGATTTCTTTTTTGAATCCTGTTATAATTTTGGCCTTCACAACATCCCCTGGCAATGAGAAATAATTTTTATAATTGTACAAAACGGAATTAATTTGGACACTATCATTTATGTAACTTAAAGCACAGTCCTCAGATTTGTGTGTCTCTTCATTTAATGTACTTTTAAAAGAACGCAGATATTTGTACAACAGGATATAGAGGAATTCAGAGAATGTTGAATCATTTTAAATCATCTTTTGTTTGAAGATACTGTAACAATGTATAGAATATTTAGAGAGCACATTTCTGTGTTTGCTTGTTTCATCTTTTTGGGTAAATCTGACTACAAACTATCTTCAGTTCAAGTCCCTCTGCCTTCATGAAGGTGATAATTAAGGGATTTGTAATAGATTTACTAATAGCTAGTAGGAAATAATAAGATCAGTGAAAAATGTAGACAGGTCCATGGAAGGCTTTAAAAGTGTACAATGTTGGAGAAAAGCTACCTTGAAATTTTAGACTAGTGGGTGAACTTGAAAGTAGGAACAGCAATTTTTAAGTAAAATATGCAGTTGTAATGTCTCAGTAGTAATACTGAGAATTTTTATTAAACAATGAACTATAGAAATCCATCCTAAAAGTAACCTTAGGCTCGGATAAGAGAATTTTTTTTAGTTTAGTAGTGGTTTTTAAATTAGAAAGCTAATTTGGTGACTGTACAGAGCATTAAAATACAGTATGGAAATCTCTGATCTTCCCAAGAGTCTCAAGATAAGAGGTAAATATATAACAATACCTTCTGTAGGAAACTTAGTGGTGGGAAACTTAGTGGTGGGAAATTATCAGATTGGGTTTTAATGGAGCTACAGTACCTTTCTGTTTGCTGTAACATTCTTACATGTTAAAATAATTTTAGGGAACATTTTAGTTTGTTCATTTTTCAAGTAATTCATAAGTATTCAAGTGTGAGTTTCATTTTGGCAAGAAGACAGAGTTAAGACTGCCCTAGAGGGAACTGGCAAGAGACAAGTTCATTACTGCCTTAAAGAGTTTATAAACGGTTTAGACTGTAAAAGTGGGTGTTACAAACAAACTGAGAGAGTCAGGGAGGAAGGATGGGTAACAGTGATATAACACATTATTTAGTAGACATGCTATGTGCACATTTTACAGATTTCAAGATAAACAAATCTTTATGATGTCAGTAATCCCTGATGGCCACCTGCCTAATAAAATAAAACAAACTATGAAGCACAGTGTATACACATGCATATTAAGCTAGTTGTTGAACCCTGGCACAGAAAAGGACGTAGAATAGAAATTTCCCATAAAAGCAAACTAACAGCCAGTAAAATAAGAATCAAAATCATTCAAGTAGAATACCTGATAAGACATCAAGTATCTCTAGATGGTACACTGGATTGTAGTATCCTTTGTATCTCAGACTTAGATCTAGTACAAGTACAGTTAGTAAAAGGAAATCAGTCAAGTAAATTATTTACCTCAGATGCACGTTTTTTTCTCTGTACAGCATAGTGAAAGCTCATACAGCAAAAACCTCTTACAGCAAGTAAATTACCAATTCTATTTGACAATTACATCTTTTATGTATTTGGCATTCCTGAGTCACTAGAAGGTAGTCTCCAACTTGTTGTAAAGTGACGTACTTTGCAATGCGGGTAATAAAAGCATCTAGGGTTAAACTTTACAACTGTTACAGCTTGCTTTAATACTGGTTTAGCGGTTGAAAAATGTAGGCTAAAAAGAGATTTGTAATCTGCTGCTGTTGGCCCCCATACTCTATTTATCAACTCTCTCACATCTGAAAACCCATTCTAGCATCTTAACTGTAACAAGGTAAATTGTGGAAGAGGGTGCTGCTCTGCAGTGGATCTTTAAGAAAGGTGATCATTGCTGCCCTTTCCAAAAACAAAATAAAATAACAAAAATAACACCCAGGCTTTTCAAACTAAAGTCATCTGGAGAAAGGGAGAGACCCTTAAAGTCAATATCTCCAGCTAGTTAATAATTAGCAGAACTTCAGGCCAAGTCGGCATTTCTGAATCAGCTATGTATGGTATAGCTCTCTGTCTGTATGCTCACAGCCTGGCTAAGGAAAAATGGGATATAGAAATTGTAGATGTTTTTCATTCTTGGAAAAGAAGGCAGCTAAAAGGAATGTGGTGGCAGTACTAGAAAATCCATAGAAGACTGGCTATCCGCTGATGATCCCAGTTTTTGAGGCATGTTGTGCTAGCCATCTAGATCCTGTCCATCAGGGAAATATGTTTAGTCACAGCATTCTAGAGAGATTGTTAACGCTGTTTCCTTGCCCACTGTGGACAAGATTTAAAAGCAAGTCTGTATAGTGAAGACTTTGGTTGAAATACTAAGTAATCTAGTTATGTTTGGCCATGCATTCCATAACTGCTAGGTCTTCCACTCTGGGATTGCATTTCCAAACAATGTTAGGTTGTGCTGCTCTTCCATTTTAACTACATAAACTGTTTAGTCTTGATCTGTGAAAGAGTTTACTTTCCTGGTATGCAAGGGTTTAGTGCACTGACAAACACTCCCAGAAATCAGCTGATGAAATCTGAGCTTGAGCACTTAACAAGGACAATGTTCACTCTTTCTAGCTGTTGTATCGCTAGAAGTCTAACAAATGTGCAGAAATTTTTTGGCAGATTCTGCTGGGATTTTACCCCCAGTCAACAAAACCTTATAGTTTTGTAACAAAACCAGCATTGTGTAGGCACCATAGAAATCCCATTTAGTAAATGGGCCCTGTTTTAATGAATTTTGGAGGTATATTTTCAAATGAAGATATGTAAAATATTGGGGAGGGACAAAAACATATACTTGCAGTGTTTCTAAACTAAACATCAGAAATCCTTCAAATGATGCAACACCATGCAGCAAACTGGAAAACTCAAGGTGAAGTCTGGCTTTGGGTTTATCGCTCAGGCCTTGCAAAGATATATTAGCTGAAGCTTCAGAGTAAGTTGCAAGTCTTTTCACTATGTAACATTCCCCCTGGCCAAAGTATATTTTAAGCTGAAGAAAAGATGCCATATTGCAAATGTAGAAATGTGCAATGACTCTTGAAGTGGAGTGGTTCATTACCTACACATTTTCACCCACTCTGTGCTAAAATATCCAGTTGTTACTGTTTTTATCTCATCCACATCTCCCCCCCTGCATTATCTGTTTGTTTAGCTGGCCTTTTATGTCTTACATACTATAAATTCTTTGTAGCCAAGTCTGTCACTTATTTATATACTTGTGCAGTGCCTAGCCCTGACATGGCTGAGACCTCTAGGTGCTACTGCAGTATACAGAACTACCAAATAACACATCATCATTCTTGCTAAATATATGGGCAAACAAGTAGTTCTTACAATTCAGTTTCTGCTAGAAAAATGCCATTTTATAAAGCTGGTTTCTATGCTATATATATAGGGAACAGGTAATTTTGTTTTGTTTAAATGAAGACTAGACATGCCCTGATTTTAACAAAAGAAAGGGCACAATTTTATTTAAATGGTTATCTCCAGGGGCAGCATAGCTTTCGCTTCTGAAAAAGGGTTATTTTAAAATGCTGCTTGAATAATGCAGAGGCATAGCCCTTGTATAGCACAGGCACAGGCATTTTTGCCATGGTCATCTGAACCTATGCCTCGTAGACGATAGCACTTACTGTTGCTAGCATTGGGGGAACTACACTGTGCTAAACAATGCAAAAAGCAAAGGCCTGAGAGAGCTTTGGGGTGGAGAAAAGAGACTTGGTGTAACAATTTATAGATGGAATTGGGAGGAGTAGAATAAATACTGAAGTTTAAATAAACTTCCAGAAACTATCTGTACTTTTCCTTTCTTTTTCTATTTGTAGCATGTGTGTAAATCTTTTCCTCAAAATTTCTATGTGAGCTGCACAGTGCTTGTACCCTACAAGCCACTATGCGTGTGTACTTAGGTAGGAAAAACAATTTTAAATAAAGAAGAAAGGTGTCTTCAGCTGCAAGAAGTGGTTATTGCTGTGATTTGGAAAGAATGTCTCACACCTCATGATATTCTTATAGACTTCTAGCTTTGATTCCAATAGTAAATATGATATGCTATATACCTATCTTAAAAGCAAAGCGGAATTTATATGTTGGCTGAAAACAGATCACTTGTCAGTGAAATGATTTTATTGCAAGCTGTCTTGATATTTTAAAGATAATTAAATTAATTTACAAACCAGTTGAAAATAACTTATACAGGATCTTGGAATATCAAACATTTCAAACCTGTAGTTGGAGAAATTGTGTGTCAAATTTGCATATTTTAGGATGGTACTTTACCCACTGAAGAAAGATAAAAAGTAAATTATTTTAACTTCCAACTTTTTTGATGTGATTACTTTTTTTCAATCCATCAAATGGGAGAATAAAAGTTAATGCACAGTGATCTAATGTTTTCAGATAAACCTTTTTAATAAATCATTTAAAGAATTATTCCTTGAAGACTTCCTAAATTGATACATAGCAAAATAATTTAGCTAATTAATTTAAATTTCTTGAAACAATGTACCTTAACTACTAATGTGGCTTTAATTTAAAACATTACAAACAGAACAATTCTATTCAATTTCTTTTAATCACAAGTATTAGAGTTTGTCTACACATGAAAGTAAATCCGGAATAAAGTGTGGTGTGTATATAACATGGATTAACATTTTCTGATTAATACAATGTGTGAATGCTCTTATTCTGGAATAAAAGTACCTTATTCTGAATTACTTTAATCTGCTTTCATACTGGATTAAGTTAATTGGAATAAAGCACTCTCATTCTGGAATAAGAGCATCCTTGCCTGGAGTTAATCAGAAACAGCTGTTCCAGAATAACTCTCCTTGTAGACAAGATGAAATGCTTGGTTTGAAATAACCTTTTGATTGAAGTACAAGACTGTAAATCCAAGATTTAGCAGAAATCTTTTGTCTTATCCATAGGAAACAATGATCATACTATGTCACATAGTGCTTGTCAATTTTCTGTTTAATCACATAGGCAGAGATACAGCTTCTCTCCTCACCAAAGTAAGGCTTTAACGAAACTCCTACAAGATCAATGGTAAAAACAAAAAACAAAAAATCAGATTTGATTATATATTAATACAACATAAATAAATTCAGCACTCAAGCATTTCACCAGTGGAATCCGAGAACTGCATAATAGGAAGAAAAGATGAGCACATGAGGTCAACTTGTATTGTACAATTTTTTTGCAAAATAATAACACACAGTGATTACATAACTCTTTTGAGATTTTGTCAAATTAATTTTAATCTGTTAATTCCACAGTGAAAAATACTGTTTTCTTCCCAGGGCAAGAAGTTCTTTATACTTACACACACACGCTTTACATATTATTAGTTCTCTTGCCCATTCCACTTCTGGGGTGGGAGGGGAAGTATAACCAGCAACTAAATCACCGATAATATATTATAGAAGAACCAATTTTGATAGTGTCATGAAAGGATATACATAGACCTGACTAAGAAATCCCAGTATTGAATATGAGGGATGCACCTATGAAGTGTTGAAACAACCGTTTTTGGATTAGTATTTGGCAGGGAGGACACAATCAGTCATTTGAATGTTTAAGGTTTGTTGGTTGTGTTCTGACTGCCAGCATTGACCCAGGTGGGGCTATTTCAGAGTTGGCAGTTATGTAATACACATGAACAGCTAAGAAGTTCTTATTTCCATTTGACTTCCATACTTTTGCATCCACAAATAATTGCTGGTGCCTTGTATAGCACATATTCAAACAACTCAACTGTAGGCACAATCAAATAGACAGTTAAGTGCTATAAAATACCTCTTCAGTTATTTGCAAGTGCAAAATTAGAGGCCCTTTCTGAAAATCAAGCCCAAAATAGACCAGTTCAATCAGGTTACTAGTTCCTTATCTGTAGTGTACCAAGAACTGTTACCTGAGGTAAACAGCATGTCCTACATTTGAGAAGACTTGCCAGTTATTAACGCGTGCTGACCTTTTCCTAAGCCAATAGCTTCAAATGACTTGAGAGTAAAATCCTGGCTCCACTGAAGTCAATGAGAGGGGACCAGAATTTCATCCCTTATGTTTTAGGATGGTATCTGCCATTAATATTCAAGAGTAGAGCCATCTTGTATAACCATCCCCTCACCCCCCCCAAATCAGTCACATTCTATACAGACTGAGGTAAAGTGCCTGTTGATTTCTATTTTCCAAGATCCAAGGGGAGGAGGTATCTGCTTTAACAAATTTCAGTAAAATATTTACTTCTTACCATTCTCATAAATCTTTATAATCAAGAAATGCCTTTCTGCCGTAAATTGTTAAACACACATTCCTGTGTATTGAAGGTGAATGCTGTTGTCCCTTTGCTTGTCCTGAGTAACTCGTTTTCTATTTCTAAGGTATATTACCCAAACTTGGGATGGATGTGTGTTGATGCCACTGATCCCAGGGAAGGAAACTGGCTGCGATATGTGAATTGGGCTCTTTCAGGAAAGGAGCAAAATCTATTCCCTTTGGAAATCAACAGGACCATTTACTACAAAACCTTAAAGGTAGCACTGTCCATTTCTAAAGTGTCATTGATTGCTTGTTGGTATCCATTTCTTCCTTTTCATTCAAGAATTTTTATTTTTGTACTTCTGATTTTAGAAATCGAATTCTTGAACAGTGAGAAAATGTATTTGAAATGTCAGTTCTAGCAGTCCAAGGTTTCTTTTCTCTATACATAAAATTGCAAGCCATTATTACAAACTGAGATATTACGAACACTGTATTTTGTATTTGGAGTTGTTAATGGTTTGGTACAGCGTAACGGTCCAATACAGAGCTATAGCAAGTGACCACTTGTGATGAGCATTTCTCAATTTCCAGGGATGCTCAAGGCACACAATTCATTACTCAGCACAACCTGCCTGCTTCAGAGGGATCCTTTCAGAAAATAAAAAGAAACCTGTTGTTCCTGTTGGTCTTTTCATCATTTAATAAGAGATGTAGACAGGGTCTCCGCAACTGAGTTAAACAGAACCTTTTTTTTTTTTAAACAAATCATCCATATTTTACTCCTCTCCAGTTTTTCATTTCATAATACATAACTTTTAAGACAACTTTCATATCTCCAACTAAAAAAAACCACAAACAGAACCCCAATGGCTTACATATATTTTAAAGAAGTTGAAAACACTGTAACTACAGTTTCATAAGATACGCTTTTTCTCTGATTAAGGGAAGGATTAATTTACTAGAAATGAGCACTGATAAAATAGTTCCAAATAAAGGCAATATAGCTTCCTATACACCTAATCTTGTCATCGCTGTTATCTCTTATCTAATGTCTCACTTTAATATGTGAAATGCCCTTTGTCTGTGGACTATATTCTGTTCATATATGGGGATGGGTTCAATGCTAGTAGATCTTACTCTGCCATTAATAGTCATCCCAGCTTGTCCACAGTCAGTTAAGCAGCACTTCCTGATCAACGTGTCATAAACAACATAGACTGTACCAGCTGTCAGTGTGGAAAACTGTCTGGTATCTGTGCTGTCATACATGGTCTATGTGTTATGATCAGTTTGGAAACCTGATTGGAAGATCCACAAGAAAAATTCTAGCTGCTCTTGCATTTTCCTTGCTGCAAACTTCTTAATCACCTTGCCAAATGCGGAAGGTTTCAGCACTTTAAAGAACCTGTTACAATGAGAATAATTATCCAGTGGAAAAATTTACCAAGGGTCATGGTGGATTCTCCATCACTCATAATTTTTAAATCAAAACTGGATTTTTTTTTTCCTAAAAGATATGCTCTAGGAATTATTTTTGGGAAGTCTGTGGCCTATGTTACACAGAGATCAGACTAGATGATCACAATGGCCTTTTTTGGTCTTGGAATCTATGAATCTATCCAGATTCTGAAAATTTGTTTTTGTGTTTGTGTTCTTGCAATTTTACTGCACAAGATCTGTTCATTGAGGGGAGATAATATTTTGCAAAAAGACCACAGACAACATGGCCATTCTCCATCCACTGAGCAGGATTTCGTCAAAGGTGTACTTAATGCAGATTTTAAATATAGATGTGTGGTTTGCTTTTTTGACCACCCAGTAAATGGGAATAGCACAGATTATGATAGGTTCACTTTACAAAGATGCCTCCATTGTCAGCAAATAAATACATAAACCTACCTCACCAGCTATGCTGATGTTCCCAGTCAAATCCGAAAGCATTTATTTCAACAGCTTTTGCTCTTCCTGCTCATATATCCTCTTGAGAAGTAGGACAAGGGCAAACTCCAGTCTTCCTAATCTCAGTTTATACTAGAAGTTAAACAGTTTTTAGTACTGTTACAGTTGTCAACATTGGGTCAGTTTCGTAGTGTAGAGCAGGCTTTGGAGAGTCACTTAGCACAGATTTCATTGTACACTAAAAAGAAATGCACACAAGTTAGTAATTTTCCTTGTAACTTTTTAACAAGTATTTTAACGAGTATTTGTATTAATCTAATGTTTTTTGTTTCGTAATCTTTATCCATTCCAGGTAGCAGTAAAGGTAAAGAAAATAGGTGTTAATGAAGTTTGTGTGATTCAGAACATTACAAGATCTAGTATTTTGTATAATTTTATAGTTCCGTGAAATGATTAAATCCATGGTAATTAGTCTGTACAATTATAAGTGCCAGATTCCCAAAGTTAAATTATTGCAAAGAAAAGCAAGCAAATGTAGCTGCAGAAAGACTTTAGAGAGAACATAGGAGCAGAGTATCTCATAAAGCATTTCAAACATTTTGGAGCCTCAGAGCCATATCATGCATTAAATCATTTAAAACATATATTCAAAAATCACCTTTTCTATTGCATTTAGTTATTTTACAGTTCTCTGAACAGCCACAGAGAATCTTAACTTTCTACTTTACTTTTTCTAATCAGCGTGTTTATTTTTTAGTGTTACTTGTGTATCTCCTTGAATGCAAAGCTTATTTTTCGTGTCATCTAGTGTGTGCCTGAAATTGCTTCCTTCTTAATGTGCTGTGATCTCTCTTAGGTACAGTTCATTCCTGCTCTGATGCTTGACCATTTTTTTAAAAGTAGTGTAATAAATACATAAAACAAGATACTATACAGCTCCATATTCTCTTTAAAATTCATTCCTTTTTTTTTTTTTTAATGTTTCCTCCCATGCCCTACCCACTGCGTTCAGTTGTCATTATTTGTGATGTCTGATTTAAACTGCAAGCTCTTTGGGGAAGGGACTTTGTCCTCATATCTCAAGTGGCTGGAACCACGGGCTCTCTGAATTTACTCAGAGAGCTGAAGTACTCTCTGTTAGATGGCGTAGTCTTGCAATTAATATGGTTTCATGAACAATTTGGAATGTTGCTGCTCTCCTCTCCTAAACATTTTACACTGTATTTTTATGTACGTATATATTAGCCTCTCAAAACTGTTACGTAGCTTCTCTTAGCCCAGGTACACAATTTACTCAACTGCCCCTTTTCACAATGATTGTTAATGAATAAAACTAAGGGGATTTCCCCTGGAAGAAAAGAAAAATGCTTCCCTAGGAAAGAAGAATTTTGCACTGATGGGGTGTATATAATATTGATCTTTATTTTATTGTTTGGCATTCAAAACAATACTGCATAACTAATTAAAATACTGCTCCCATTTAATTTTTCCAAGTTTTCATGTTTGTTCATGGTTTTATGGATTTTTAGTCTGTGACTCAAAGTCTAATTTTAAAATATTGGAGCATTGTTGTAAAGTTTTTTAAATCCTCTAGGCCAAGATAAGCAAAGTTTTGTCTGTCTGAGCTTGTTTGGTGGAGTAGGGCCTCAGAGCTATGTAGAGCTTTCATTTTCTTCCCATTCTCTGTTGTTTACTAATAGCAGAATTGCTCATTTGGGACTTTTTGTTCTAATGAAATAATCTAGGATAGAATATTAAAGTGAGAAAAAGTGAATAACGTTTGCCACTCTTTACAAGGTGGTGCTTTCACGTTAGGGTAAAGGACACTTTTAGGCTGCTTTGCATTCATCTTCCCCAGTGCACATGTGTAATTGGGGGCACTTCACCCCAACTATTTAAACTTTTAATTGGTTTATAAATCAGTCCTTTTAAAATAAACTTACTATTTCTTTTAATGAAAGGAGTTGGTTTAAAGTTCACATAAAAGTTCTTGGAAAAGTATGTTCACACAATATGGTACTTAGCACTGAGTCCTCAAATATTAACTAATAATAATTTGCAGTGAAAATTTTATTTGAAGAAATTTTCTAAATCAGCTTGATTAAAAAGATGTGACCAACATAACTTAATTTGTTTATGGAATATTCTGTTATATCAAATTACATTGGTTTGATCTATTCAGTACTGTCAGTACAAGACGTGATTTAGATTAGACATTAGGGAAAGCTTCCTAACTGTAAGGGTAGTTAAGCAGGGGAACAAATTACCTAAGGAGGTTGGAAAATCCCCATCATTGGAGGTTTTTAAGAACGGGTTAGATAAACACCTGTCAGGCAGGGATGGTCTCTAGAAAATACTTAGTCCTGCCTCAGTGCAGGGGACTACACTAGATGACCTACTGAGCTCCCTTCCAGTCCTACGTTTCTATGAGTCTATATAATAACTTAAGGACTTGATTTGTAGTGCCACAAATGTAAACCAAATATAGAATTTGATCTTTTCAGGTGTAAACACTGCACATAAGTACAAACACCTTCATCCAAAAAAGTGCATTATTATTATTGTAGTAGTACCATGTTAGGCACTGTTTAAACATGTAATAAGAGACTGTTTCTGTCCTATCATGAAGAATTTACAACCTAATTAGACAAGTCAGACAAATGTTGGAAAAGTATCTCTTCTCTCTCTCATATTCAGCGTTCCAGAGCGCAAACCCAGAACTGTTTAAAAAAATACAAAACAGAGTACATTTAGGTCACAATGTACAGTAAAATGTATAATAGATGGATTATTCTACAATTGAGACATATACCTATGGATATTAGTATTTTGGGGGAGAAAGCTGTTTTGTTTTCATCTAATGCCTTTAGCTAAGAAGTGTGGAGAACACCACAGGGTAAGGGGAATTTACCACAGACAGTGCACCTCAACCTTAACTCTGTCACTAGGGATGCCATACTTTCCATCACTGCCTTTACCAAACTTCTTCATCCCACCACTACTACATTGAACATCCAATCTAATAGCTTTGGGAGAAGGTAGTTGGTAAAGGGATGTGTAAGGGTTGTGTTGAGGGGTTCAGAATTCTGATTATAATGTGTGGTCCTTAGTGTTATGATAGTTGTAGTAACAGAAAAGTTTGTGCCTCTGTGGGAAGGAATAGATGGTATGTATTGTTAGGTGTCTTAACTTTTCATTTTCTAGCTTTTGTGGGTTTGTCATGTATGTTGTGTGTCACAATCCTTTACTGCTATTCTGAAGAATTTACAAATATCAATGTTTTTGTGTATTTGTTATACACATAACCTTCAAACTTTGCAAGACCCTGCAAATAGTAACAAGAATCAGAACCACTACTATAATATACATAATATGTACTTATTGAATTATGCTTTACGTTTAAAATACAATATACATTTTTGTAACTTTAAAAAAGGTTGCTGTAGACAGAATTTAAGGGAGTGACTCAAGTAGATACACTTTAGGTTTGTTTTGTTTTTTACTGAAAAATCTTACACTCTGATCCTAGCCTTTTAGTTTCCAGATACAGTTGTATTCTTAGTCTGCATCAAAATCAGCTGATGGAGGATTTCCTCAAGTAGAGCTTTTGGCCTAATTAGTATTGCTAATATAGGAGCCGTTCTATTGCACAAGCTTGGACTGATGAAGGCCACATCTCATTTGGAAGCATAGGCTCAGAATTTTATTTAGACACTCATTTAGCAACTCAAATACTAAACTCAACAAATTAAAAGGGACAACCAACCAACCAACCAACCAGGGAACTAATACGTTGCATGCTTAACTTCAGCACTGAATTGCAGTGCTCTTTCTTGTGAACTCTTCGTAGGTTGTTTAGATTGTAAACTCTTTGGAGCAGGAGCCTTGCCTTCATTCCAGGCTGTATAGCACCAGCACGCTGATGCTGTACAAATAATAATTTACTCAACACTTATTCCAACAGGTCTTCAAAACAGTGAATGGAAACCAAAATCTTAGACTGTGCTTATATTAAAAATTACACTGGTTTAACTAAACGTATGTATTTGAAATCATCTTAAACTTGTGTACATTTCTATGCAGACACTTAAATAGATTTAAATCTGGCATACGTTAATTTGGTTAGCATTGGTCTTACATTTTATACATGTGAACATGTCAAGTATAATGGTCAGTGCAATTTTACACTTGGATTCTCTGAAACAAACATTTTCACTTTCCTGATTGTGAGGATTAATTGAAAAATTATATGCTTTGGAATTTAGCAATCAAGGAGACAAATGGCTCTGATATCCAAATAATAAACACTTAAAAAAAAAAGTATATGGTTTTAAAAATACTCTACATATTTTCTCTTTTCCTAAAAAAAAAAAAAAAAATGTACTTACTAGTTAATATGGTATCCATTAGATACTTTATTGAAATATTATTGAAATAGATCTAATTTATAAAGTGAAGCCGTATACCAAAACTTTGAAACCTTTTATAAATTGTAACAGTACTTCGTCCTTGTTAGAAGAATCTTAGGTCCGTAGACTTTTACCAGTAATTAATGCTAAGCTATGCATGTCACATCTTGTAATGAAGAAATTCTGTTTATAAGTACTCAGAACAAATTTATTACCTTTTTTTAAACTGATTTTCAAATACAGTAAAATGTAAATAATTTTGGCATGATCCAATTCCTATTGAAGTCAATTTGGTGTGGGCCTTTTGTTTGTGAACAAATTTCCCCAGAACCATAATAGCACATTAATCAGTTCAGAAGGATGGGGGACCATGAGTAACCCATGATTGGTAGTAGAGGAGAATAAGGGGCTATGCATGAACAATGGTCTTTCGGAAAAAATGGCAATTTTTAATGCTATGAGTTGGCTTACATTTCCTTTGTAAAGAAAACTTTTAGATAATTTTTTTTTTTTTTTTAAAGGTAACTCTGTTTCTAGGTGTCATTCCCCAATTCACCCTCCCCTCCACTGTCTCAGAGCCTGCAGGATTGCACAAGCCCCAAAAGCTAGATCTGATCACGGTAAAGGTGGTTATAATGTGGACGCCTGGAACCTGGCATCTCTTGAGTTCTTCCAATATGTGAGGGCACAATAGGATTTTTTTTCCCCCCCCCCCCTTTGGCTCAGGTGAAACTTAAAATAATCGCTTGAGATCCCTTTGCTTGAACCTAATTATTTTAAAAATGATAAACAATTTCTAGCTCCATATTATTCTTCAGCCACTGAAAAGGGTGGTTGCAGTCACAAGGAAGAAAGGCATTTGTGTCTATGGCCAATGGATTTTATTCCCACACTTGAGTAGAATTGTTCTGAATGGAGAAATGTTTGGAAGATTATTTTAAAAATAGAGATACAAAGTTATTGCTCTCTCTTATCCTGCTCAAATTGGGAAAATAAGGGGTTTCACTAGATATTTTATGATCCTGATGACTTAAGACCACATAAAATTACCCGTAAAACTATCAATTCTGCTATTGAACAGCACAGGCAGCAGAGCAGTAATCATACAACTTGGGTCAATTTCTTGGTCCTCTCCTTTCCTTTTTTGTTTCTGTGTTGCATAAAGACTTAGAAATAAGTGTGGAATGGCATACAATTGTCTTATTGCTGGACTCTTAAGACTGGTTTTCTACTATATACAGACATTTCTTCTCCATTTTTTATGTTTCTTGTATTACAGACAGGACTGTCTTGTTTGTGTAAGGTCAATAGTTGCAGTTAAATCTACTAAAATGAAGAAAATATTTTAAATTCCAGTATATAGTTAATTAAAAATAATTTAGGGAGTTTGTGTATCCTGAGTTCAGAAATTGCAGTTTTTTTTTTTTTTTTAAAGAAATACATGCAGTCTATACATGCAGACAGACGTAAGCACAGTGATTCAGTAAAATTTTGCTTGGCTTGAACTTTCAAATGCATTTTAAATTTAATTTTATAAGAAACGATACAATGGGAGGAAGTGTTCACTTTCTAGATTATCTCATTAAACAAGGTGACCCCGTTCCCCCTGCTTCGAAGAAAATACAGGTTACCAGGCTTTCTCCGAACTATATCTTAATTTAAGATCGTCTGTTCCCGCTCGCTCTCATTGTACTGCCTTGCCTTCCTTTGAAAAAGCTGGCTCTGCTATTAAAATAGCTTGACATGCTTTTAAACAGCAGAGCCAGCTCTTTCAATCCTCCTTCAGAACTGCAGTCTTGTCTGCGTGTTGGTTAAACCCAGCGCATAGCACGGCCGGGAATTAGAGATCAGCATTTGCTAGGTCAGGTTTAATGAAAGCGTCGGGCGCCAACCCAGTCGCTGTAAAGGTTGATTCCTCTCTGCGTCCTCAGCCAGCAGCCAGTGCAAAGCTTTCGACTACTGCAGTCCTCCTTCCAGCAGAGGCGTTTGATGCAAGCCTTTCCCCCCCTCTCTTTCAGCGGTGCGGCAGGGCCCGCTTGCAGGAGCCCAGCCGGGAAGGGTTAAAGAGTTCTTCCTGTTGGGTCAGCCCGTCAGTTAGGAAATATGCTCCGAGTGCAGAGTACAGCTGTTTGCAATCCCCAGCGCGAGCTCCACGCCCTCTGGCCCTGAGCCTGCTCCTCTGCCTGCGACCAACAACCCTCCGCCTGATTGGTGTTGCTTTCCTCTCTTGTCTCCTCGCAGCCAATTGAGCCGGGCGAGGAGCTGTTAGTATGGTACAATGGGGAAGACAACCCAGCGATAGCAGCTGCTCTTGAGGAAGAGAGAGCCAACCACCGCAGCAAGAAGAGCTCTCCGAAAGCCAGGAAAGGTAAGAGCTGCCTCTGATCTCCCCTCCCCCGGTCCCGGAGCCCTGGGAAGGGAGGCGATCGCTGCAGAGCTGCAGAGAAACTCGTGCCCGGGGCCGGGGGTGAAACTTGCAAACTTTTCGCAGCTCCTGCCCGCTGGCTCGGCTGGGCGCTGCAGCGCCTCTCGGCGAGGAGCGTCGCTGTCGGAGCGAGCCTGGCGGTGTGACCTTTTCCAGGCTCTGCCCGCTCGGCGAGGCAGTTGTGAGTTAAAGGGACGGGTCGGGCACGCCAGCCCTGCATACTTCTTCCTTTTTAAAGGCACGTCGGAGTTCTTCCCGACTTTGTGTCGCCTTTATTGCTTTCCCACTCGGAAAACAGACCATAGGAAACACGGAGGAAGGGGTGGGATCATGCACGGGTCATCAAAGTAATCCATTTTTAACTTGGCCCTAATTAAAAACAACATTTCAATCCGAGGGGAAAATTTTGATTTTTAAAAAGACATACAATCTGTGTGGCTTTTTTCCACCCACCTAGGTATTTTTATTACTTGGAATCCAACTTAAGGAGGTATTATATTAAAGAAAAATATTTTCCATTTGCAGCTTTTAATCTCCAGCTGACATTTCAGAATGGATTTTAATGTAATAATATTGTAGACCTCACCTAGGTGAAATCAGACAGCAAAGGAGAAGAGCAATGTACACTTGTAAGGAGAGCAGTAGCTAATTTACAAAAGCACAACAGTTTGAAGTTTAGTTCTTTACCTGACTGAGCTCCATTGATTTTGGGTGGTGATGCATTCAATGTTATCGTAAACATTTGCATTTTCTTTGGGTCTGTGTTTTTTTTTAATAAGCTCTTTCTGCATGAGTGGGGTAGCTGTTAAAATTATTTGCAGGCAGAAAGTTATCATGCAGTGTGTCCATAAATCAATAATTTTCTTTTAAAAATATAAAGAACTGTTCAGCAGTAGGAGTGAAAAATGCAGAGGTTAGGTTGATTCATAAGTTTTAATACAGTAGCAGTTTTGTGGTTTATGATAATTTTGCAGCCGGAGAATATGAACTGCTGCTTTTGACTAATATTTTGGAGGGTTTAGGTTAGGAGGACAATAATTTTGGGGAGCACAGGGATTATATCTTTTATAAATAGGATATATTGAGCATGTCTATTGTTTTCCATACATAATTTACTAAAGATTTTTAAAATGTAGACTTTAATGTGTCTCCATGACAGCTAGGGTGATAAGCATGGCTGTATTTAGCTGTTGTTTTGATTCAATTATTTTAAGTCAAAATCACACTTTTAAAAATTGTCCAAACTGAATATCACCCAAAAGGAATAAAGAAAAAGTAAATATATACAGTAGTGTGCATATATGTTGCTGCTGTTCTTGTCTCAAAAATATATATTACCACTTATCCCAGGCTCTAGGCACTAAAAAGATGATCAGATTCACAATCTATTGAAAAACCAAAATAAAATTAAAATGTAATTGTTTGCAAAAGGTAATTTATGTGTGGAATTACGCTCTTTGGTCACTAGGCAAAAGTAGAACAAATTCATTGCAAAGAATTGCCAGCCATTAAGGCTTCTTCATCCATCTTTTAAATGATCTAGCACATGCACATCTGGATGCATAGTTGATTGCTCCCTGAAAACGTCTTTTCAATGTGCAGTAACAGTCCAAAAAAACAAACAAAAAAAACCAATGTTAGCAACCATTAGGAAAGGGAAAGATAATGAAACAAAAAATATCATGCCACTGTATAAATTCATGGTATACTTGCACCTTGAATACTGTGTGCAGTTCTGGTTGTCTCATCTTTTAAAAAAAAAAAAAAAAAAAAAGAGAGAGAGATGTATTAGAATTGGAAAAGGTGCAGAGAAGGGCTATGAAAATGATTAAAGGTATGAAACAGCTTCCATATGGGGAGAGATTAAACACGACTGGGACTGTTCATCTTAGAAAAGAGACTACTAAAGGGGGATATGACAGAGGTCCATAAAATTGAGTGGTATGGAGAAAATAAAAAGGGAAGAGTTATTTACGCCCTCACATAACTCAAGTACCAGGGGTCATCTAATGAAATTAATAAACAGGTTTAAAACAAAAGGAAGTGTTTTGCACAGTCAACCTGTGGAACTCATTGCCATGGGTTGTGGTGAAGGCCAAAAGTATAATTAGGTTAATAAAAAGAATTACCTAAGCTCATGGAAGATAGGTCCACTATCTTGGCTAGTGATTATTAGCCAAGATGGTCAGGGATGCAACCCCAAACTGTAGGTGTTCCTAAACCTCCGACTGCCAGAAGCTGGGAGTGGATGATAGGGGATGGATCACTCCAAATTTCCCTGTTCTGTTCATTCCCTCTGAAGCAACTGGCCCTGCCACTGTCAGAAGACAGGATACTAGGTTAGATAGATCATTGTCTGTCCCACTATGTTCATTTTTATGGTAGGTGGTCCATACTTTCCCATCCTTCCTGTGCTCAGCCATGAGTTCTATTCTTTGTTCTATTTGTTTTGTTAACAGATTTTATTGGAATAATTTTAGAGGAGGAAAAAGAGTACATAATCTGATACATCAGTATTTGTAATATTGTGTTGCTATTCATTGGCATTCAAGCTAATTTGCATGTAAGTAACATAGTATTTTTGCTTTCATTGGTAACAACAGCTATAGTTGAGATTGCAAAATGGTTTCCAGTATTACCTCCTGTCGTGTGTGTGTGTGTGTGTGTCTCTCTCTCTCTCTCTCTCTCTCATACACACGCCTGCTTGCCCTCCCCCTTTCTGGAAATTGTATCTCTTGGGTCTGAAATTATCCAAGCTTGATCTCAGCCCAGAGGTTGAACTTTTATGGAAAATTTTAGGAAGTTGCAATCAGTCAATTATGAATTCAACGGTGATGAAAAAAGAAGAGTAATTTTCCCTTTTGAAAAAACTCTAACCCCAGTTGTTTAAAAGATACTATTTTGCTTGTCTGTAGCTGGCAGAACTGGGAACCAAAAAGTCAAATAATTTTATAAGTTAATTATATACTTTACAAAAGTTGTTGGTTAGTTTCTCAGGATAGTTGTGAAATTTGAATTATCATTAGAAATCTGACCAGGATTTTTAACAGATTTTTATCTCCTTCATAGGTCTTAAATATGTCAATAACTCATTAGACAATATCAAAGCAAACAGTTTAAACAGTTCGGAATGGCTATTTACTTTAGTAAATATGCCTTTTTACAAAAAAGAGAATTTTTATTGTTTAAACTGTAAAATAAATTACTATGAACAGCCTTCATTTTTAACAATATTTTATTATTCAGCTCTCCAAATAAAATTATTATATAACAAGTATTTGCATGTCTGTATTTAATCTGTATTTGCATGTCTATCCTCTGAGTCTGTACAGACTTCAGCAGTGATTTCTGTTTGTCTAAAAAACTTCAGTGTGAGGTAGGAATTATTTGCTTTGCGAAGTTCAAATGACAATTAAGGATGGCATGGAGAGGCAGGGATAGGTGCAAAGGATAATATTGAAATTATATGTTCTCCAGTGATTCTCCTTGGCCTCTCAGTCTGACCTCTGTTTCCAAGCAATCACTGACAGCAGTATTATTATAATCCCTCTTAAAACATACATGGGAGGACCTCTGACATTCCCCACTTTATCCTGGTGTTTCCTGTTGCCTTTGCAACCATTGGGTCTTGTTTATGCCTAGGTTATGCCTCCCATAACTTTATATATTCGCACAGCCTCTTCACCAATCACTTTTGATCATGCATCCCAGCTTTTGTTTCTTCATCTCTAGAACTCCACTTCCAGAACTGTTTACGTCTTGTACCTGTGCAAACAGCTAGTGCCTGATTAACTTCTAGCTCTTCAGATTGAAATGCATGATTTATCTTTTTCTTAACATTTCACGTCAGCCCAGGAGGTGCTAGGAACAGTTCCCTAAAAATGCTTCAAAATCGATTATTTCTTTATTTTTTACATCTACTTGAAACTTTGCATGTAAAAAGACCGTACTGCCATGGAGTGTGTGTGTTCTAGGTTTGGGGGAAAATTCAGAGTAAATAAGTAACTGTCTTCTGAGCTTTCTTAGGTAGCACCTAAGATTTTTCTCAGAGCCTAATGAAGCTGCACTTTCTTTGTGATGTACATTGCATAGGAATACATGAGAACTGCAGGTTTGAAAGAGACAGCAGCTGGGGCTGGGACAATTTACACGAGAAGATTGTTTCAGTGAGGCCACAACATGCAGAAAAATCCTCTCAGAAGCATTTTTTTTTTTTTTTTTTTTTTTGCTGAATTCTGCAAATTCTAAACTTTCATTAGAAAGTAAAAAGCTTAACTTTTTTTCTTTCTGTTGTGATAATACAACCATCACACTTTTAAAGTGATGTGCTTTTGACTTTCCTAACCTAGGGTTGCAGAAAACTGTCTCATGCCAAACTGTGGCATTAATATAGGCTTCTTTTTTTTTTTTAAAATTTTTTTTTTAAAGGAAGTTAAAAGTTCACACGTACATCAGATGACTAGGATAGCCATTAATTACTCTTTATTTTCTCTTGGCCCTTCCCCCCACTCCTCCACACAGCACACTTTAGGTATTGTAAAATTAATGAATAATACAAAAGTTGGAATCCTTAACCAGGGTCCAA
This sequence comes from Emydura macquarii macquarii, assembly GCF_026122565.2. Lineage (NCBI taxonomy): Eukaryota > Metazoa > Chordata > Testudines > Chelidae > Emydura > Emydura macquarii. The sequence goes on from NW_027132905.1 coordinate 47,782,502, forward strand.
AGAAGTTATCTCCCCATTTCTAGGTGCTGGGGGTGAGGGTTGGTTTCTCATAAGAGCATCACCCCTTTAAACAAAGCTGGCTCCCCATATTTTATACCAGGTTTTGGCCTACCATGTGTAGGTTTAATCATCTGGACATTGTGTCTGATACATTATTCAGTTCCTTTTTATAGGAGCATGGGCAGGCGGAAGTGAAGATGTGTCGTATAAGTTTTTTAAAAAGTCAGGTGTTATAGAAGAGACGGTTTGGGGTTTTTTTTTAAGGGAGATGTGGGAGAAGAAAGGAGAGACAAATACAAGGAAGGGGCAGAAAAGTCAGTGGAAAGAAGGGGGTGAAAGAAGGAAAAAGTGATACATGAAAACAGTGCAGGAAGAAATGAATCATGGCTTTTTACAGAAAAGAAAAGAGAGAACTGGAGTGTAGCCAAGAAGGGTAAGAGACGATACCAAAAGCAAGAGAGATGCAGTCAGTTGCATTATGAAGTAATGGCAAATAAAAAGTTGATTAACCGTATGCAATTAAATACAGTACATAACTGTTTTATTTCTTTAAATTGCAAGTGGGAGGTTGGAGAGAGCATGTATATTTCTCTCCTGTAGTAGGCAAATTTTTTGGATTGGGGAGTAAATTTATCAAATCCTAGATAAGACTAGAAGATGAATTTCATGGTTATGCTTTTTTAGTATTTATTTAAATCACTGGTGTGTGTGTGTGTGTGTGGTATTTGGTTTGGTTGGTAAACCTCCTCTTATGGAACCAAGGGTTTTTAAGCTTTCATTATTTTTCACATCTGCTTTCATAGTATACCTTGCTCTTAGTGTTTTTTCAGAACTAAAACTCTCTGGAATATCTACAACCAAAAATAATTTAGTAGATCAAAACTGTGAACCAAGAGGAGGAAAGACTGGTCCAGTTTAAGCAAATAAAACTCTGATTTCTCATTTTCTGCTTTTATAATCTTCCACACTTCCCTCAAATATAACCTTTTTAACCGTTTGTTTTTCTTCTGTGTCTGTTTGTCTTGGTGCTGGTTCTCCCCATGCTGTACTCCTCAGGTGTATTTGTGTGTCTGCTGTGTTTCACTTAGCACTACCTCCAGGCACCAAGTCCTAGTGGCATAAACTCTATTACAGTCTGGCGTGAAAACTATATGTGCCTCTCCTTCATTTCTCTCCTCTCTGCAGAGTCAGGCTAGTAAACTAGAACAAAATATGTGACTGCGTTTGGACAGGCATAATTTTTTGTGTCTTCAATAAAAAAATGTGAGCAGGATTCTGTGATTCAAAATCAACATGTCAGGTGACCTAGTGAAAACACATATTGTAATATTGACAGGATCTGGTCAGACCGTCAAACCATACCAAACATCATCATGGGGATGTTTGGTGCATAGTAGCAGTCTTATAACACAATCCCAATGCTGCCGCTAACAAATCCATGTTAAAACTCTGCTATCATAAATGGCTCTATCACAGTATAAATAATAAATATGGTTGATCTCTAACATAGTTCTGATCAGATTTCAGAGAGTGCCTGAAATGTAGAATGGTTTTCCTTCAAGGATACTGTTCATTTTGGGGCCAGTGTGAATCTGGAGAGGGCAAATTAACAATTAGATTGACTCTGATCAATTATGCTTGCTTACTTATGGCATCTTTATTAAAAGCTGCATATAAAGTTCAGTTTTATTCTCCTGTTTCAGAGACATTAAAGGAACACTCAGTTTAAAAGTTCTGTTGAGTCTCCTCATGGGTCTTTCACACAGAAATAGGGAGAAAAATGGGGAAAATGGAATTGCAAAGCCACAAAAATTGGCAGAGGGAATAATTTTTTCATTTTTGCCTTAAAGCATTTGGTATTTCAATTTGGCATTGCTCCTGTAAGACGGAATTTTCTCACATGGAACTTTATATAAATAACTGTAGTGTTCTGAATAGGACATCTTGAGAATAATATAGTGTGTGTTTCTTCATTAGAAATACTGCATTTTTTTTCTTTCCCTTCAGGATTAATAATAATTAACTTGCTGGGTGGGAAGGAATATCAACATCTCTTTTGTCAGATTTTTTCCCCCTGAAGAAATTGTTTCAAAAGTAGGTGTGTTTTGACCTGTTGCAGAAGAAAAATTAAAGAAGGTAGAGGGAGCTGATGTAACCGGTTTGCTTATTGGGACACTTTGCAATTTCCTGCTGATGTGAAAACTTTGATTTCACTTTCACTTTTGTTTTGTCCTAAATTATTTTGTTTTAAAGAACTACTTAAATACATAATTTGAACTCGATTACACAGTGTAGGCCTTTGGTTACCATTTGAAGTTAAAAGAATAATTTAATAAGAATAAAGGAGAATCTGACTTCGAAAACTGTACCATGTTTGTTTGTTTTTTTTAAATATAAAACTGTACCAGACAAACTCCAAAAACACTTGAAATGAGGACACTTTCTAAAAGTTGAGTTCCAGATGTAAAATGATACATATATTTGGTGGAGGACAAATTCAATGTCATTTATAAATTAGGCTTGAAATAACTGCTTGTTACTGCTTTATTGTGATGAGATTCCCTACATGAAATAACATTCGAAGCTATTGCAGTGTTGCCAATCGGCTGCAATTGGTTTGGGCCAATGATTGAAAAACTTACAAGACACCTAGTAATTAAAAGGCTTAAACCTAGTAGCCAGAGGCCCCTAAAAAAGATATGGAGGGAGATCATCAGGAAGATCTTTATGAGAAGCGTCATTCTCACTCACCTTCCCAACTGATCTGAAGAGTGAAGGTACTGGTATTCCTAATAGAGGGCAGCCTCTGGCCCTATTTGGGGATTGTATCTTTCAGGTTAGCTTCTGTGTTGTACATATCTGATAAATTTGAGCTCCCCATGGCAATAAAACGTCTCTCTTTTTTTGCCCCTTCATTGTTAGAGTTTTGCAACGTGTGGGAGCTTTACTGCTTTACATTTCTCCCTCATTCAGACCCCATCCTCTTACTGGATTCTCCTCTCCAGTAAATGCCTCCAGTTCCTGCCTCTGCTGCTGCTCTGAACTTTTCCTAGAGTGAAATTGGCATGATTCATGAAGTTCACATAACTGCTATTTATTTCATTTAAAAAAAAAAAACCTACCATTTTTGCTTCTGAGAAATGACAGTTTTACATGAACTCTGGAAACTTTACGTACTTTTGTTTGAGTGATTCACTATTGGGTGGCTTTTAAACATCATGCTAAACTCAAAAGCCTTGCCTACATTGAATGTACATAAAATTTCTCTAAAATTTTCCAAAACTCCCACCTCAGTTTAATTAGCAAGTGTTCAGTGGACCATGTCAGGTAGTCCTGATCTGAGTAAGGTTAAACAATGTGGTGTTCAAAATACCAATGTCTGCCTTCAGCCTTCTCTATGCTAACATCCCCCTTCTTGACAGCAATGGTGGAGTTGAACTGGTGGTAGCAACAGTTGGCAGAAAAGTCGCATGTAGACTTCCCATGCTGCTCATTTGTGCTGTGTTATTTCACCTAAGTAACCAAAACAGATTATGGGGTTTTGCAACAGCCGTTGACTATTTATTCAGAGAACAAGTAGTAAAGGCATCCTCCCTAAAGTTCCTCACGGTATCCTCTGTGTGTGCCAGTCCTGACCTGGAAAGAATAACATAGCTACCATGCCTATTCAGACTTGATAGTGTTTTTAAGTTAACTTTTTTATTTGATATATGCAGAATTGTTGACACACAATTTTTCTTTTCCATTTTCTTAAATATAAAAAGAGGGGCAAATACAAAGAAGTAGGGCATACAGCAGAGTTGAGGCACTATAGGTTCTGAGTTATAGCAGGTATGCATATTTTTATAATATACATTCACTTTTTTTAACTTCATCTCATTTTGTCCCTTTTATCTGAAGTAGTTCAGATGTGAATCTAATGCAGTAAATTGTTCCATTTCTCTTAATTCTTTTATTCTGGTCAATCACGTTTCTGTAGACAGTATTTAGTTTTCCAACTATAGCAGTACAGTTCTAAAGTGAAGTCACAAAATTTCTAAACAGGTTGCCTAGTAATATACACAACTATAGGACCCATATTGAAAATAATTTACACACAAGTCACAAAAAGCTCTCCAAGATTAATGCATTTCAGTTGCATTTGACCTGGACTGGATTTGAATCAGACATGGAAGTCGAAAAAAAATCAGTGTTACATTACTAACTTTGACTTGAACTATTTTTCTTTTAAAATTGTCCTTTAATTGTAAGAGGAAGATTTTTCATTATTTTGATGGTGAGCCATAAGGATGTGAACTGCATGTTCATAAGAAGTCAGTAAAAATCAGTTTTGTGCAGCAAAGTTTCGTTGTCTGAAGACCTTCCCATACTTTGTTAGAGCATTTCTCTCCAACTCATGTGATTTTTAAACCAGTGCAAAAAGTTGTGTGGACACACTTACTTTTGTGTAGATCAGGTTTGTTTACGGGTAGCTTAAGTCTGTAAGGCACAGGTTTAAGTTAAAATAAACTTTGTTTATTAATAATAATAAATTATAAATTAATAATAAATTATAAAATAATAGTAAATAATTTAATAATAAAAGTTAAGTTAAAATAAACTTGTCTCTAACTGAGTCTCCATACAGGGTATTGTAGTGATTTAACTAAACCAGTATAAACTGATTTAAGTTCGTGTGTAGAATCCTTCAACGTGTATGAGCAGTTTGGATTGCTCCTTTCAGTTGTCTGTCTTTGCTTTTACTAAACATTTTGAATTTCCTCGTTTGTTGTGTGTTTGCCTAGTCAATAAGTTTTAATAAAGCCTTTCTTCAGTTTCTTGTAATACCTTCACTTTTGACTAACCCACATAATATTGTCATCAATACGTTTTTCCACTTCATTGTTCACTGCCTCTTCCAGGTCATTAATAAATACATTAAATAACACTTATCTTAGTATGTGTCTGTGGGCCATCCCACTATTAACCACCTTCCATATTAAAATAGACCATTTCTGGCTAATTTTTCAAACAGTTAAATTTCTCAACTCTCTTGTTTACTGTTGCAGAGAATTCTAGTAGGATTGACAGGTATTACTTTCCTTTACAGAAATTATGCTGGTTTATGCCTACTATATTATTCATTTAAATGTTCTATAACTCATTTGGTTTTGAACCAGTTTACCTGGTACTGAAAAAAGACTCTCTGATCTTTAAAACTTTTTTTTTTCCCTGAGTGAATTAAGACTCTCCCATTGAGTGTCAGATACTCATTCCTTAATAAGTTTTAGTATCTAAATCTTCCATCCCATAGCATTATTCCCTTTTGCTTGAAGAAGGACAACCTCAGTTTGATCACCATTGCATTTAGCCATTCCTGGTGGGATAGTCAAAATCATCCAAATGATTTAAGTCAATGGGATTTGTGCTCCTAAGTCATTTGGATGCTTTTGAAAATCCCACCCTCAATGATTTCTTGCCATTAGGTAGTTATTTTTGTTAGGAGTTGATTTAGTTATTAACCCTCTCTGCTCCTTCAGCAACGTTTCATAATATGGACATTTACCAAAGTGTTTCCAAGTTTGCGAGAGATTTTGAAAATTATAAACTTAAAATTTTGGGGCTTTAACCACGTAGGGATTTTCTAAAATAAATAACTCTCATTGACTTTTAGTTGGAGACTTGCACCCAACTCCTTTGGGGCACTTTAAATATGCAGCCTTAGTCATATGTAATTTCCATTTGAAAACAATGAGATGTTGGCTTAAGGAAACATCCTGGACTTCTGAAAGTGGTTTAAACCTAATAACGTTGTGATGAGTTTCATGCTCTGCCACTGTTCCCAGCCTGGCAGAGTGGATATTTTCCCAAATCACTTCCATTGGAATCAGAAAACATCTAAAGTAAAATTTTATTTTTTGCTGTCAGGTCAGTAAAATTGAACTTTTCTTACCCATTTCACAAAGAATTACAAAGCAGTAATAGAACTTGATCTTTTCTGAATCATAAGTTTAAACACATGGTTTGTAAAAAAGGCGTAAATGGTGCAAGTAATTTACACACATTCATCCACTCTAGTTAAAAAAATATAGCTTGTAAGATAAGTATAAATCAGGATATAATATTGAAATTGTATTCAGCCTTATAATGATAAAGCTTCTAGGCACACTAAATTCAGCCAATTTTATGGTAAAAAGTTGACGGTCTAAATCACTTTATTCATAGTGCTTTATTTCAAGTTGTAGTAAAGTAAGAAGTGCAATGTTTCAACTCCTATGGGCTCTTGTCAAGAATTGCAAAAGGAGGGTATTTTGTTAAAAAAAGCTTTAGTGGTTACCAAATTCTTAACTGTTGAATGCCAGTTTCAATGTTCTCTGCTGTCGCAGGTATCAGAAGACTCTTCCTGTTCATTCTTTCCTAAATAAAACTTTCCCTAAGTGTATTTTAGCGCAAATCATATTTTGTGTTCTTTTCCTAGCTATATTCCAAACTATCAAAAGAAGTGTGTATACAAAAAGAAAGAAAAAGAGCCGTTATCTGATCAGAGGTTTAATTTGCTCAAAATAGGTTGCTGATTAAACTCTTTAACTGCCCAATAGATTATCATTATACTTGAGCCCCAACTAGTAGAAATTTTAACCTTTCTGTTGGGAAAAATGGAAGAAGTTGCTGTTCTTGATAGCAGTTTTCTATGTTTATTGACCTTTTCTTGGCTCAGTAAATAATATATCAGGCTGTTTATTTTGCTCACTTGTGGTTTGATGCAAACTGTAACTTAAATAACTTCTGTTGTTTGTTCTGTCAACCAGTACACCAGTTGTACTGTACTGCTCGTTCTGGCAGACAAGAAAGGCACTGACAGAACAATTGGAGCATTGCAGCTATAGTTCTCCTTTGGATCTGCAACTCAGTAAAACTTTTGGTCTTATAAAGGCCTGAAATGTTCCACTCTTGGAAAATGTTCATTGAGGCTGCTCTTGAAATGAATGAGATTCAGGCTTTCATGTAGAAAGTTGAGGAAATCTTCTGGAATATAAAGGAATAAATGTCCAGGAGACTGTAAATGATTCCTTCAGAGACCATATTTCACTTAAAAATAACAGGACTATATAGTGTTTAGCTTTTTACCCTTCCCTTGTGTCTCTATTGATCAAAAAAAGGTGACTGTGAAGTGTCACTTCAGAATTGTAAGGAGATGACTTTGCAAATTTAACAGATGCAGCCAGGGAGGAAGCAAAGTTTTCATGCATGTAAATACAGAGCCTTAATATTGACTGCCTAGCAGTAGTTAAAGGTATATTTGAGCATTGTTAGATTGGAAAATTGCAGTTTATGTAATATTAAATGAACTTTTTCACTATGGCCTAAGTTTTTAAGAAAATATTAAAATAATCATAGCAGATTTCTTTGTTCAGCAGTGCTTGTTGAATGATAGTGCTATATCAGTATTGCCTTGCCAAATGATACATTGCAAGATTTGTATTTAACATTTTACTCTGTGATACATTTGTCTTTCATTATTCTGAACTTTGTATGTGTTATTGAGGACTGGAATTGACAGTTTCTTAATCTCCAGTTTTGCATCATCTCTATTCAGATGTAATGGTTTTTCTTCATGGTAAATGTTTTTCTTCATGGTAAATGTTACGTAAAAAGGTGAATACATTTCATTTGACATACGTTTCTATATACTAATCTGTTTATTTCTGCAATTAGAATATCTGCACTGTCATTACTGTTATGTGGTGTCAGATTCTTAGATGCAGAGCAAAAACCAAGGGGGAGAGTAAGCACTGTAAATGGGAGGTGCATAAATAGCTCTCTTTCTGATTTGAGCAACAGATTACAACAACGTGTCTGGCTATTAAGTAGGTTTGCATAATGAATCAAAACTGGCACCACAGAATTTTGCAATTTGTAGAATTTGCAAGTACCAATGAGGCAATGAGAGTAAATGGGGTGCAAAAAATAATGCTGATCATTCCATCCAGATTAATTTCTTGAACTTCTGAGTGGGAATTTAAAGGTGTTCCACATTTGGCTGGAAATTGTTGGTAGCGTTACAGAAATGTTGTTTGTTGGTAAGCATGCATGCTGCATGATTCTCTATTATCACAGTCTTCCATGAAACATGAAATTCTAATCTCCAATAGTTTTTGTGAGCACTTTTAGTTACTGATCTTGTGCTTTCGTTCTGCTGACGAATAAGGAAGAGGAGAGGGTTTAATGGTAGGAAACTAGCAATGTATAATGATAAGGTAGGTGAAAATGCAGAGAAATGTTCCATTTTGGTGGTAGAGAGAACATTTCTGGCCAGTGATGTTTCCTGGATCCTGCAGGAATGCTTGGGTAAAATAATTTAATACTGTAATAAAATAGCTAATAAAAAGGCAAATTTGAATAAATGTGAATTTAAAATGTGCAGCTTATTTAGCAACTCTGATTTGGGGGAGAAATATCTGGGAGGGAGGGGGTAACAACAACTTTAAGAGAGTTTCTGTTTTCTACATTTCTGAAAGACATTGGTCTTTTTTTCCCAGTGGTAAACAGCCAGTCCTGGGACAACAGTCCTAGTGGTACAGCTAGCTACAACGGCAGCCCTGTTTCCTGGGTATAACAGTCATGGCACACCTGTGTTCTCCAAGTGACACCATAGCCTGTGTTTGGACAGAACCACTTAGATAGACTCCTTTGCATTCTTAGACTTCCATGCCGTCATGTCTTTATGCACCGACTCTTTGGGATCTCTGATTGGGGTGAAGGTGCAGGAAGGAACCTGTCGTAGCGGCAGCAGCAGCAGTAATATTTATAGGAATTACATTGAGGACATTAGCTTTTCGGTTAGCTTTAATACTACTAAAGCCTTAAAATGTGATGTATTAGTGCTTCTAGTACTGGAATTAAAAGTTTGGGGTTTATTTGGATAGAAATAGAAAATACCAACAGAGGTTATCCTATAGTTGTGTCCACAGATTAGATAATGAATATGATAAAGCCAGTTGTTTTAGTAAAGTTATTGACTAAACTTTAAAATATAAAACACAACTCTGTATAAGGCAAACATTCCTTGTTGGAATTCCTATCCAAATCTAAGGTAACTGAGAAGCACTACTACTAAGGGAATGTATTTCATATTTCCTAAAACAGGTTGGTTACATAGTGTAGGTGTAATTAGCTCTCAAGAGACTTGCCTGGAGCTTGTAATGAATATTGGGAAGCCATCTTATTAGCAAGAGTAGGAAATACTTTCCTTGTAATACCTGAGAATTTTTACAGCAGTTCTGAAATTCTATAATACTAATTGTTTGGCTATTCTAAGTTGTACATGCAGCTATTTTAACTTCCTAAGTGTCAACATAGATGTAGGAAGCAATTTTATAATCTCATAAAGACAGTAAAATCCATATGTTTTGTTATTTACACTCAGTTATTTTAATTCCTATGTATACTTGGCATGGTTAAAAATCAACATATGCCATACTGTGGTATTTGCTTTTTTGCCTATATAGAAACAGATTTATCTGTTTTCTTTACATAGCAAGGGAAGTTACACAAAAATTGCAAAATGGACCAGGACGGCTGTTTGATTTTAAAATCAATGTTAGTTTCTTCTGCAGTTTACCTTTCAAAGATACTATCTACTTGATTCCCTGTCAGTATCCTTAAGTTACCTTCAGTTTCCAAGGAAAATATCTTGACATATAGCAAAATTTTCAAAAGTGAGACTTTTTAAATGCCCCAAGTGACTTAGGCACTCAAGTCCCATTGACGTCAATGGGATGCTTTAGAAAATCCCACCCTCATGAACGTAATTTTAACCTGTTTTGAAAATTTTGGCCACACTTCATAGGTTTCTTTTCCTGTTCTTTTAACCAAGAAAGCTGTTTTGTTGCAAAAAAAAGAATGCATATCTTCAGTTCAGGATATAAACTTGCTGCCAAGCTTACGTTTTATTTCTGTCTGTCTGTGTGTATGTACACAGAAAATCCGCATACAAAGTTGTGATGGAGCTTGTTATTGTTTGCCAGAGACATTTCTCCTGTTAGACAAAAAACTGTTAATGGTTCATCTAACATCCTGCTGAGTTGAGAACTGATACTGATGTCTGATTACTCCGAAGTAATTGTCAAATTTCAGCTGTTTCCCCTAAGAATCTAAAGACAGAGTTTTAGTGTCAAGTTCTCTTTTCTTCTTGATGCCTGTGTACTGTTCCTACTCCCACAATTTATTTTTCCTCTGTTCAATTCCCTAGTTATATACCTTTTTCAGTGCAATGTTCATGTGAATTATTTTTTGTTTTAATGACTTTGTCTGCTGCTTCTGGTTTTCCACTGTATTCAGATTTAATCATGATAGTGTTTTCTGGGACATTCCTCTCATTTGTTCTCATCGGACAGGTCTACCCACACTGATGTCCAGTTCTCTGTATGAACTTTTCCACCCAGAAGTCTTGCAAACACGAGTGTTCATCTACCCATTTTGAATAATTGTTAGATAACATTCTGTGGCATTTAAATCATTGTGGATAACTAAGTCCCGTATCTTCAATAGGTACAGTAATGTGTACATTATATTTGTATAGACTCTGCAGTAAAGTCAAAGTATACATTTAATTAATTGAATTAAAGTACTGGCATTGCAGAGAGTACATTAAACACAGAGTATATTTGTTTTTGCTCCTCTTCCTGTCATGAATGGCCATGGTGTACAAATAAATAATACAGCAAATGCATTTAGAAAAGGGCACAGGATGTTCCCATATGACTTCTTCCTGATAACTAAAGCACGGTCCAGGTAGACGTCTTTCACCGCTCTTCAGCATAAAACGTTCTGTTTAGTGGACATTTTAAGCACAATTTTCCAGGGATTTTGTGGAACTTCTTATAAATGGTGATGTGTTACTTTGTGCTGGATGCAAGTCACTGTCTCATTTTATATCCTCTCGTGTCTTGTTCTGTGACACTAAACCATTTGTCCCATAGGGATTAATGTACAGTTGTAGTAATCTGTGGTGAGGTGAAATAGTGAAGTGTTCCTTCCTAATGATGTCATTAAAGTGTCCACTCTAGAGGTTTTGAATATCTGTAAAAACTAACTTAAATTTCTGTGTCACATAATTTGTCACACTTACATGGTATTGCAGCTTATTTGTTATGCAAACATTTGATCAATCATTCGTAATTGTACTACAGTCTAATTGCTATATTTGCAGGACCTATATTTAATGACTGGTGCATAACACCTTTTGAAATATTGTAGATTAAATAGTATATTCTGTTGCATATCTGTTAGTAATTTTGAAATGTGCATGACAGATATGCATTTGTAACCCTTGTGCTTCCTTTCTGTTATTCCCCCCCCCCCCCCCACCTTTTTTGTTTTTGTTTTTCCTCATTTGGATGTGTTGTGTTCCATTTAGAATGTAAGGTCTCTGCAGGGAATGTGGGGGTTTTTTTGTTTTGCTTTTGAGACTCCAAGCATACTTTTGGAAGTTTGAATAATAAGTACTTATTGATTTGATTTAATCTTTTATATAGGTTAGAAACAGAATCTCTGAGGATATAGCCTTTCCCTTTCCATATTCCAATACTCATTTCTTAGAAATAGTACTTAAAAGGCTAAATTATATTTGCTCGTTTTGTTGTAAATAATTCAGCTATTGCTTTGCAGTAACAAACAATCTTTGGGGAATACCTCAAGCAGTGCCATCACATGGAGAGTGTGACAAAATAACGTGATTTGTGGAATACTCTGGGCCAGATCTGGTGGGTGTAAGAAAGCCTGTCTTTAGATGTTTTGGGTGGATCTCCCAGGAAAAGACCAAATTCTCATTCTTATAAACTTTAAATATCAGAGTTGTAAATCTGATGGGCATTCATTGTATGATATTAGAAAATACTGGGCTATGAGTGTATGAAGCTAGTGATTGGTGTATATGTAATTAAGCTTGCTTAATATGGGTTAGGGAAGAAATTTTAAATTCTCAGATTGTCAGCAATACAATTACTATGTAGTTTCTATTTCTTTTTCTGATGTCTGTCGTGTCTACCCTCTTCTTTCTCCTCTTGGCTCTGCCTAATAAACTGAAGTATAATATATTTAAGTATGTAGCAAGGGAAGAGATGAGTTGTGGTACAAGAAAAAAATCTTTGATCAGTGAAAGTGCTTTTTTTTTGTTTTTTGTTTTGTTTTTTAATGGTAAACTGCCACTGGAGCAGAAGACACTCGTTTCTTAATTGTGCTTTTGTGTTTGTGTATTTGTGTTATTTACTTTGCTGAGTTAAGATGTTAAAGGGTCTTCAGTAGCAAATTCAATCCTGTAAAACTTTGGCAAACAACATCTTAAGTTTTTGCGCCCAACAATTCCCGCCATCAGAGGTCTTGCACTGCAGTGACTTCTTTTTAATAGAGGACAGCTGAATGGAGCTCCCTTTGAAGCACCTCAGAAACGCATTACAAATTTGTTTTGAGGCAGTCATTGGACAGAGACAAGTATAGTTCCTGTAGCACCCCAGGCTCTTGCCAGTCTATGGAGAAGGGACTGTGCACCACACCTGAATTAGGTTCTCCATGTGGCAGGACGTTGTCATTCTTCTCTTTACTTGTGTATATACCAGCTCTGTACCAATAGCTTAAGCAGCTCCCAGGAGTAGTGCTAAAATCTTCATTCTCAGCATGGGCATATAGTCTCAGGCAAAAGCTAAATTGTAAAATGTATAAAAGATGCCAATATAATATTATTTTATATAGACACCTGCCTGTTACTTAGCAGTGCTTTAATAGATCTCCACAAAATACCTATTTACCTATCAATGCATAAAATCGACACCAGCTAGTTGTGTGTTATAACAATATAACTATACTGCAGCGAAAGACCTTTGCATCTCTTCTGTTGAATATGACAGTGTCACATCATCCTCTCTCTCACGTTAGTTAGATGTAATGGCACAGTGAACTTTTCAGTATATAACAGTACTACATTTAAAGCTTGTTTATATCTACCATTGCATTTTACACGTTAGGTTTACCTTTATATTTACTTTGACGTTATCTTTATAAAACAAGTTTCATAAATATTGCTCCTTCTGTATTGCCCTGCAGACTAACTTGACACCTGGTTTAAGCAGGTGTGACTCCTTTGACAATAATGAAGTTGCATCTGAGTAAACCAGCTCTGAATTTTGCCCTTTATTGCAGAAATATGAACATGAAAAGTCATTATAATGTCTAGAATCCTTACTACACCTCTCTCCAACTTGCTGAGTTTGCAACAAATTCTCTTCCAATGTGCACCAAAAAAAAAAAAAAAGTAAATTTTATACAGCAGTATACAGCTTTGAGACCATTAGAGAGAGACTTTCTCCTAGGGTAGAAGGTTGCATTTTGTCCAACCCTTTTAGCAGTTACTTGGTCTTCAAAGAGTGATCTACACCTGCGAATTTTCAACCCGCAGGCCGCTTGTGGCCCAGTCAGCACATAGCTGTGGCCCATGTGACATCCTCAGTGTCATATGGGTAGTGTGTGTATATATATATTGTGTGGATGTGGCCACATAACAAAGAGAGCTGCATATGCGGCCCACAACGGTAAAATAGGTTGAAAACTACTGATCTACACAAATCTGAGACTTTTTTACCTTGAATGATTCTCTCACATGGGCATGGTCCTATGAAGGGAACAAGGCAGAGAGAAGCAGCAGTGAGCCCTTTAAGTTAGGGGGCAGCAATGGTGGTGGCAATGCAATTCTTAGCAGAGAACTCAGGCTTAGGTCTATGCTAGAAAAAATTTGCTATGCCATATCTATATACCAGCAAACCCTCTTAGTGGAGGTACAGCTTATACCATTACAGTATGTACTTTCTCTGGTAGAGCTCATACCATTAAAGTGTGCCAAGTAAGGTATTACTGGCAAAAGCATTTTTATGCTTGTATAACTGCAGGTACACTAGGGCTTTTGCCAGGATAGAAATGTCACCAAAAAAATCATGTGCCTAACTGACATAGCTATGCCAGCAAAAGTTTATAATGTAGACTGCTAGCTTCAGTGATATTTGCTACATGTGGAGAGCATTTGTAGATAATTTATCTCGTTGCTTGCATGTAGAGGAACAAAAATAGCATTTTTAGTGTAATTCCATAATACTGTTTTTGTCTCCAGTTTTATTTTGTTTTCAAAAAAATTAGCAATTTAAATAAACACCAGCCAAGCCAAAGGGTTCGTTTGTTTTTTGTTTTTTAAGGATAGTTTTCAATTGTCATATACCACATACTTATATCTGCAAGATTAGAGGCCATTACTAAGGCTGATTGAAAATAGGCACTATGAATATTGGAGGCTGTCCGCTGCTGTATCCTGTTAGGTTTTGTAGTCCTTTCCCCTGCCAGTGCAACACTATTCACTGCAATGTATTTCCTCACAAGTTTTCTGTTCTTCTCTTGAGTTTCAAGTTTTTCTTTTATAAGTGGAAGTGGAAGGTTTTGAGTTCACAAGAGACACCCAACTCAACAGAAGAATGTGTGTAGTTTGTATATAAATTTCCAAAAATATACTTGAGAATTGTTCATCTTCTCAAGAAACGTGCCCTAATTAAATAAATCTCCATACCGTAACTTAGATGTAAGTGGGTAAAAGTTTCTTTGGCATGATGTTGTAATGTCTGCACAGTTAAGTGAGAAATATTCAAATTTAATGCCATAATATTAAAATGGTGTTTGTATATTTTTGTGATGAGGCAGAATTTCTGAGGATTTTTCTTTTGGGTTTTTTGTTTTCGCTTAGTCTAGAAGCATTTTTTTCCCCTGCCCATTGTCCTTGTCATTATTTTCCCTTAGTTTCCTCTTTTTGCTAGCATTTGCAATGTGGCATCTCATTTTCAGCTGGGTGGATTGGCACATGATCTCTAGTTGCTGCATGGCAAATGGTGGAGTGGAGTGACCTGGTCTGCATTGGACCACTGGAAACTCTGGACAGCTTTTCAGTGCTTGTTTGTTTTATAGAGCTGGGTGCAACATTCCATATTTGATGTTGGATGCTACATTTATGTGAATTGTTGCATAAATAATCAAAAATATTTTCCAGTGCAGCACTGTTGATGAATGTATGAATCTGCAATGCTTCACCTATGGCTTTTAAAAAAAACAAAACCCGCCTGCCATTTATATTAAAATGTTCACTTATTTCTTAAGGCTTTACATGTATTAATCTGCAGAATCTCATGGCTTGGGGGGTGAGAGCAGGCAGGAGGGCTCAGCAGATTTCAGTAGTCCATGCAGTTATACAAAAATCCACTACACAGCATGTGGAGAACAGCATATACAACATTTTTCATAAAGTGTGAAATTTTCTAGCAGTTTTCCAGTGTTACTGACTTTAAGCAGCCCTTTTAAGTAGGCCTTTGTACTGACTTATCAGTCAGAAGGTGTTTATGGTTTGGCTTTACTGTCTCAGCAGGTGTTGTGATAGTTCCTAATAAAAGGCTTTGTAAACAGGATTTCATTATGGGGTGAGATATGGGTAATGGTAGAACAAGACATTTAAAAAAAAAACAAATGGCAAAACTCTTAAAGTGTTAACAGAAAGAAAATGTGTGTTGATGGAAACGGTACTAAAATGTTCACATCTTTACTAACTGGCATTTTTGTCATTGGATGATTTGTTTTCTCTAACTTTCTTTCTTGCCAATAAATATGTTCCCCTCCCTCATTCGCCATCCTGCAGCGTAACTGCTATTTAGGCCCTTCCATGCCGAGAGCAGAACTGTGCTAGGAGCCAGATTGCTGCTAGTATATTTCTGCATGTAATCATTTAAATGTTTACCCCATTCAGTCAGTCTGAGTTATTAAACACATAAGGCCATATTCTCGACAGATTTATACTTTGCGGCTCTTCTTTACAGTTTACAGAAAAATTTAAAAATGCATAAGTTAGCACTGCAGCATGTTCCCGCGTATATTTTATGCTTCTCTAGAATTCATGGGAAAAGATGACAAATTCAGAAGAAAGTAAAACGGGGGAAAAAAGAGGTGGCTGTCCCTGTCTTACCTAGTTGCCCTGAGTTTGAAACATTTTTACAACTTGAGTATTTTATGTCATGTAGAACTTTTAAATTGCTCTTGTATTTCACCAACATGGACTTAAACATTTTCGGAACACTGTCTCATTTTGGACGTGGTCTTTCCTTATGTGTAAGCAGCATTTATATCTAGAATGTGCAACAGGTCAGATTGATGTAATTTGCGTTGCATCCAAAACCAGGCGGGCTAACATAACTACAAAATTATTGTTAATGTGAACCTGTATTCTGAATATGAGCAGTCCTTTTCTCCTGCCCAATCTGTTGTTACTCAGAGTAGAAATAATTTAGATTGAGAACTGAGTGTAGCGGTCAAGGTGTAGTCAAAGTATATATGGACTGATATGCAAATGCTTGCCCTATGCTCATACTCATTGTTGCTCTTCAACGTTCCTTTAAGGTGGGTCTGTGAAGTAGCTCCTCCCCTGTTTTTCAAGGGAGACAGGATTTTTCGGCAGACATTTTCTACTGTTTGTTTCAGCAGCAGCACAGATGTGTAAAGTGTTTTTCTGCTGGTGTGTATCTGTCTACAACCAGTTGCAAGTTGATGTCTTGGTTACAGACTCAGAGGGAATTTTTTCTGTTAAGTGACAAGTTTTTTTTCCTTACATTATCCCTGGTTCTTGGTGTAGAGAAGTGTACTTGTAAATGATTAGAACGCTGTTTGAGGGAGAAGAGGTAGCTGTGAGATTCACATATTGAGTTATGGCCCTCTTAACTGCGCATTCCACTGAAGCCTTATTATTTTAGTTGGGTATCCCTTTGAGAAAGCAGCACCTTGGCGAAGCTGGTAACGTTTATTGATCTTCTGCAGCCCCAATTTTAGGAAAAGATGGAAATTGATTCCTTCCCCTCTGCTCTCCCCCCCCCTGTGGCATATGATTGTGCCTTGTTCCATCTCTCCAAAAATCACCATCAGCAGAGGATGCAACTGGCAGCAGCAGCAGCCTTTTGGATATTAGCAAAGGCCATAGCAGCATAAATACTGTAGATTGTTCTGAGGCTGTTCTCATGATTTGAGCTATAAAACATTGCCAGTCCTTTACGATGGGAACAAATAAAGGGATACTACTTTTTTGCTAAATACTGTTGAAATTCATCTCACACAAACTGATTTGCAGACTTCTAGGTTAATGTAAATCAGCTTAGCTTCATTGAAATCAATAGAACTACACTGATTTACATCAGCTGAGGATCTGGCCCAAAGTCAGTAATGCAGGATTTCTTGCGCCTGTGTCAGTGATTAGATAGTAAACGCTATACAGATACTGCAATGGTGGCCAGCAACCAGTGCACCTACCTTATAGTGTCTACAGAATGGATGAGGGGCAGGAGAGAGAAAGGAAACTCATTTGATCTAACCGAATGTGGCATTGAAAATCAAACCACAAATTTTGGACATTCCCCTTTTGCCACTATAGGCAGTGTAGCTGTTCTCCATCTGTTTCTTTCGTTCATTTTTCTTTTGCATCTTTCTTTTGTAATTCTTTTTATGCATTTACATATATTTTTAGTTCTACCTTTCATTTATTCTTTAGTCGTTGTTTCCATTTCACTTTCCCTGTGTTTCATTCCTGTATCTTTCTTGTTTAGACCAAGTGGAGGATCCAGCTGGCAGTAGCAGCCATGTAGGACCCTTCAGGAACCTGATGGTAAGTGCACGTGTGTACTTATACTCAGGCTTCCACCAGGTTCAATACTGTATTTTCCCCCTCTGTAGTCTTCTGCTGGTCTTGAAGTGTTAAACTACAAGAAAATTAAGGGGCAAAAATCATTAGTTAATTATTGGTATCAGGTTTTATTAGTGTTGTGGATATTGCCTTTGCTTGGAAATGTGTTTGATAAAACATGCAAGTCTTTGAGGGTTGTCTTGCTTGAGCACTTTTTTAAACAGACCAGAATCTGAAAAAAGGCAAGATGTGGCTAACTGTTGTATGTAAAGAAAACGTTGAAAAGCAGTAGATATTTCTGTTGCTCCTTGGAAATTGATCTGACTAATATAAAATTATATATACACACAAGTCAGCTTGCTGGCTATTCTGAGTAAGGGCAAGGAGGAGCCAGATGAATCTTCTCTTCAAATGTATTTGTTTAAAGGCCATGCACTTGAAAATGTTCCAAATGTATCAACTAGATTTTTTTTTTTTTTTTTTTTTAAAGCAGGAGTCTGTCAAGAGGGAGCTTGGAAATTCCCTTCTTTTCATCTGGATATTAAGAGAAGAATTTTTAGTAGCCCATATGCAACTAGATGACACATTAATTTTAGACCGAAGTAAATACCTTTAGTTATGAAGACTGCTCTTCTTTTGTTTTCCCAGGTCATATAGTGGTAGTTTTGGGATGATGTTTTTTGGTAGTGTATCGTATAAATGAACGAAACTTGGGAAAGTTTGCATTATCTTTATCATTTTAAAGAAATACAAAAGGAAAGGCCTTGTGGCTGTTTTCTACATCACATAACAGCTTAATTATCACAATGCACTTCTAGGCTCATCAGAAGTAAAGAGTTAGTTTGTGTTCCCATTTCAAATGTTTTATAGCAGTCACATTAGAGGTGATGCTATAGGTTTAAAATGCCCAATGACCTGTTCTACCCTATTCTAGAGATAGTTTCGACCTACTATACCATCAGGTACCACAGCATTTTGGGCAGGCAAAATATAGTCCACAGCTAGCACTATGTTTGATGGGAAGGTGAGGCCTACAGAGATTTCAGTTGCTGAAAAATGCTTCTTTGTTAGAGTGGAATACGTCCCTCTGTACCTGATGAGCTTCTGGGAATGCTTCCTTCTGTATGTGAAAGAGCAGACCATGGGTCAGAAGAGGTCAGAATGCTCGACCTCTTGGCCTGTGGACCAGAAGGCCTACTTTTCCTCTTCACCCCAACTCCCGCTTCACCAGAAAGTGAGAAAGGAGCTGTGGAATTTTGCCTGTGCTTTCAAAATTCTATTATTGATCTCAGCCTATACGTTGTTTCAAAGCCATTAGAGGCAATATCCAAAGGATAGGAAATGGCACTTGATATGTACAATAGTTTCTGAACTGTTGCAGTGAAGGTTTGAGCTTCTGAGAACATAGTGAAACTTTATATATATTTTTTGCTTTTGGTCCCAGAGGTGCAGTTGCATCAATTACACTTGCCCTAAGCTTCAGCAGGGATGGCAGGTGGGCTGGCATGGTTGTTTGGTTGTATACAGCTCTGAAGCCTTGTGTATGCAGATAGGGAATGGCATTTAACATGGGAGTTGTAGCTCTTTTGCTTTCAAAGCTTATCAAAGGTGCTGACTAATAGCATATAATATTGAATTGCGGAGCTTGGCAGGTAAAGGTGCACATAGAAACTCATTATGATCAGCCTGTGAGCATCAGAAAGCACGTTGAAACTTCTGACTAGTCTCCAGCTGCATTTTCCCAGCATTTGATAGTGATGTCCTATGACACAGATCCAGGTAAGTATGATAGTCAGGAAAGTTCTTGGAAACAAAATATTACAGTATTTAAGATGAGGCCAAAGCTCCTCAGGTTAGAGGAAGCATTGCATATATTAATATATGATCCAGAGATGGCAAAAAATTGTGTGGTGTAGTGATCTCTTGATCTGATAGAAATCTGTTAAGGTGAAAGAAAAAGAGAGCCCCCCAAAAAACCCAAAAATGGAATGACTGGAACACCACTGAGAAAGCTATATAGACAACTGGAGAAACTGGACAACTAATTAAACCTAAGTTTGTCAAAAAAGAGGGAGAAAATACAAAATTAGTTTATGCAGCATTGGTGTTCAAATACTAGTAATTCTTTTTTTCTCTAATGTGAAGCTGACCTTTCTTTGATCTTTAAACTTTTCCATAGGAAGGTTGGCATGCTTTGAAAGTTTCAGTAGGAATGGAGAGGCACAAACTTTTGGCAAGAGACATGCAAAATACTTCTAAGAGTAAAGGAATAATGTCAGATTTAAGTTCAAAACAAAACAGTTCATATGAGGCAAGTCCAATGGTTTGTTAGGTCGGAGAGTGTGCTTCTAAGTGAGAGAGACGTGGATTGCAGAATACATTTCATATTTCTGGTCAGAAGAGGACAGTTTGTATTAGAAAGATAATGTTTTGTGTCAGAGGACTGGCAGAGGGAGTGTTACTTTTCTTGTAAAGGTACAATTTTAGCAGCTGGGTAGGCAGAGGTGCAAATTATCAGGAGAGACTGCTGTATTAGGGCTGGTCTACACTTGAAAGTTAATTCAGATAATGGTAGGGTGTGCATTTTAAAGGTAGAGTGTGCATCTTATTTCAGAGTAAGTGTCTTGTTCCTCTTTTGCTTACTCCACTTTTGAATAACTGAATAATTCTATGTGTAGACAAGCCGTTAGCTGCAATGGAAATATGTAGCATGCATCAGTGTATCAGAAGTGAGATTTTTCCAGGATGAAAGTTTACCCAGAATGAAGATAATATAAATGAACACATTTTCACCCTACACCCACCTTTGTGAGAAGCCCTTCCTTACCCTTTGAATATCACAAGAGTGGATGAAGAGAGACCATATTTAGTAGTAAGGGAAAAACTCTGTGGAGAGTATACCCGCAAAACCAGTTTGTAAATGAAGTTTGTGTGCATCTCTCTCTTTCAAATCATTGGCTAAGTCTTCTGATAATTGCATATTTGGGCCTTTTTTAACCCCAGCAGGCCTCCCTTTTCATTCAGTGCACACACAAATGAAGAACAGCATATTGGTATAGTTACAAAAGATATACTTAACCTGTATTTTTTTTTCTTGCTACAGCTTCTCGGACAGAATGCTATCTCTCATTAGATATTTCTCAGGGAGAGAATTTCTGTCTTCTCATTTGTTGTAAGCATTTTGGGTTCTTAAGCTTTCATGATAGGTCTTATTTTCTAAATAATTGCTTCCCCCCCCCCCCCCACTCCCGACAAAGTTAAATGTATCAAGTGCTGCCCAAAGGTTGCATATAGTATTCTAAGTGAGGTGTAAACAATGTCTGATAGGTAGCTATTCTGCTCTGACTCACTTGCTTATAGTGTTCCTTTGGCATTTTCTGGTTTTGAGTCAGCACTTCATTATTCATGGATATTATGTTAATACCATCCCTGTCGTTCTGTAATTCTGCTCACTAACAACTATTCCCCAATTTTGTATTTGCAGTTTTGATTACTCTTTATGTAAACCACTTCATTTATTGAATTTCATTGATTTCATCTTTTTCTCCAGTTTGTCAAAATCAGACTGTAGTTTAATATTTTCTTTTGGAATATGTATGATCCCATTGCTTTTTGTTTCACTCGCTTCCAAGTCATTGTTGAAAACAGATGTAGAATTATTTTGAAAACCTACATAGAAGTATATAGAATCCAGAATGGAACCTGTGTGAAATCCCACTTGACAGCGCTTCCCAAATTGACATTAAGCATTAATGTGTGCAGTGGTGTTGTAGTCATGTTGGTCCTTGGATATTAGAGAGACAAATTGGGTGAGATAATATCTTTTATTGGGTCAGCTTCTGTTGGCGAGAGACACACCTGAAAAAGAGTTCTGTGTCAGCTCAAAAGCTTCTCTCTCACCACAGAAGTTGGTCCAATAAAAGATGTCACCTCACCCACCGTGTCTCATTAAGACTTAATTGTATTTGAGCCAATTTTATATCATCCTTATAGAAGTCTTGTTCATCTATTATACTTCTGAAGAGGTCAGATAACTGTCTCTGATGAGTTAGTTGAGCTATACTATGTACACTGCATTTCCTTTATCCTCTTTGTGCCATGAGTGAAAGAAAACTAGTTTAGCTTGTTTTTGTTTCTGACAAGCTCATCTTACCTTGTACTGATCATTTAATTTTCCTCTAGGCATTTACAGGCTTATTGCTTTATCAATTATAGTAACTGAACAGGTATCAAAATTAAATTTGCTGAACTGTAATTTCTTGCAAGTTACCTTCTCTTCCTTTGTTCTGTGCTTTGCCCTTTAGCAATCTTTTTGCATACATTTAATGTACCCTCTGAATGTTGCTATCCTTTTTTATTGAGGATGTGCCATTTATGTTCATCAGGAAAATGCAAAAATTCTTCAAAAATGTGCAGTTTTTCTAAGGCTGGGTTTTTAATTTTGTCACTCAAAGAAATAAAAAAATATTATTGAGCAGCAATAGAAAAACATATTTTTTATTTTTCAGGGAAGAAAAAAGAGTGTAAAAACAAAGGAAAGAAGGCAATAGATACAAAGCAGAGAAAGACTGATTTGGATTTTACTTCCACAGATATGAGGGACTCTAAAGAAGGTAAGATATTTCAAGTATCTCATATGAAATTTCATTAAGTATCTTATTAAATTAAGGGAGGATATATATTGCATTATATATTAAGAGCAGCAGCATTATAAAATGTTTATACTGTGTGCCTAGCTATCTTGTAGTGTTAAATAACTTGAAGTTACTTGGTTTTACGTTCAGAGAAATATGTTATATGTTCACACCTTATAGAGTGCAGAAGAGTTAGCTTACTACAGAATTTAAACATAAAATCCCAAACCTAGATGTAACATAATAGAGAAGTCCTTATTTTACATTTAAATCTTCTGAAACTTAAAAATAGCATCAAGATGTAATATTGAATGACTTTTGGTTATCATGGTATAATAATTTTATACTGCCTACCCTACCCCCTTGCTCAGCCATTTGGATTGCTATACCACAGAATAAGACATTGTTCAGTACAATGCAAACTTAATAAAATACCACCTCTAAAAATTCTAAAACACAAAACAGTTGATGCAGTCTGTATTAAAGGTGACCTGCAATGCATATTTTTCAAAATTGGCGTCTGCCATTTTTCACTTTGTGGTGCATACATTAAAGCCCTGAAGAATCTTTTAAAGATTTTTTTTTTCCTGGTTGTTTTTTGGTTTAGAAATATCAGGAATGTAAAGTGTGTCTCCCCTGGCTTTCTTGTTGCACCAGTGGGAGGTATAATTGAAGGAGGTAAGGCCAGCATGTAATTATTGGCTTCATTCAAGATCCTTTCCTCCAACTACCCTCTGACCAACCCACTAAAAAAATAGTAATCCTGGGAATCTGACATATTTCCCTCCACCCCCATTCCCCAGCATTCCCAAGCTAGACATATAGGGGAGGCAGGGGAAGAATTTTTGCCATAGCTGCTGCTGACACACTCTGTTTGTGCACAATATCAGCAGGATAATTGCATTCATTTCAGCAGTAGGTACTGATGGCGTCTGAAGGCAGGTAGATGAAACTGGCACACAAAGGAGCCAGTTTAAAGCAGCAAATGATTCTCGTATTGTATCTGATTCAAAAGAGGGTAGGCTGTGCCTTTGGGATTCTACAGCTACTCGGGAAATAGAGTTTAGGGAATTGGAAAATACCAAATTGGATCAAAATATACGTTTTACAATGTGTGTTTAAAAAATAAACAAACCCAAATTAATGTATTCTAAATAAAAAATGTAAAGTAAGTTTAGTTTTCAGCCAAACTCTGAAACTTTTTTGACTGACTTTTTAGATGTTTGCCTAGGCAGGGTTCAAATGTAAGGTGTTGTTTCCCTTCATTTAAAAATGGTGAGAAAAGTTAATTAATTTCATCTGAGGTTTTTTGTTTTACTGGAAATCTACAGTGAAATGTACCAACACTCTGCTCTCTTTCTTGGAAGAGATTTAGCTGGGCACAATGTTAGCAGTAAGTCTTGTTTCTCAGTGAATTGAATTTAGTCCCCTACATGTTGGCAAAAAAAAAATAGCAGACAAGAAAATTGCGAATACAGATGTTGTTCTAAACACACTGCATCTTAACAATAGGAAACAGTAGCATTCCAGTACTCCTAAATGTTGAGCATGTTGTGGAGAGGACAAGGTAAAAGAAGGGGGTTATAATATTGTGGAAAATTTTGCTAAATTCTCCTATGCTTTTCTTTCTCTTCCTTCTCCTTTCTTCATTAGCCCATAAAGAGGAAGATGAAAAGCCATCTGTTTCTGCTGTGCTGTCAGTGGAGCAAACAGCTGTGATTCAGGAGATGGTAAATCAAGATGCTCTTCCAAAACTGATGATCCCCAATCCTACCAGTGAGCTACAAATAATGCCTGAAGACAAACCAGAAGCAATAACTTGTGGATCAGATGATTTGGAGGAGGATGAAGATGAAGATGAAGAGGAGGAGGAGGAGGAGGAAGACGAAGAGGAGATGGAAGATGCTAATTTACCTGAGGAAAGTCCTGGAAAAGAGCCTACAGCTATGCATGAAGAAAAGCTAGAGTCTATGGAGGAACAAAAAAGCATATTGGAAGACTTTCCTGAGAGCTCACTAGAGAAAATACCCGTTGTTAAAATTCCTAAAGCAAAAGGTGAATCCAACGGTGACGTCCAGGAAACATTTATGTTTCCCTGTCAGCATTGTGAGAGGAAGTTTACAACAAAGCAAGGACTTGAACGCCATATGCATATTCATATATCGACTGTCAGTCATGCTTTCAAATGCCGATACTGTGGGAAAGCATTTGGCACTCAGATTAACCGGCGAAGGCATGAGCGGCGTCATGAAGCAGGGCCAAAAAGGAAGCCATTCTTAACACTAACTTCGGCACAGCAGTCTGATGATGTTGCTGAGGGCCAAACATTTGTAGAGGATGGTCTTAAAGAGGAATTGAATGTTTCCAATCTTGTGCAAGACTTCGCAGTCTTGGATTCTGAGAAGGTCTCCCAAGAAATATCAAATTCCACCCTTGCTGAGGAGAACAAGGAACCCAAAGAGTTGCATCCATGCAAATATTGTAAAAAGGTTTTTGGAACTCATACTAACATGCGTCGGCACCAGCGTAGGGTTCATGAGCGACATCTTATTCCCAAAGGTGTCAGGAGAAAAGGATTCATTCTTGAAGAACCACAACTTCAGACGGAGCAGGCCCAACCAGCCCAGAGTGTGTACATAGCAAATACAGAATTAGAAGAGGATGGTGAAGCTGATGACATCTATATTATGGATATTTCTAGCAATATCTCAGAAAATTTAAATTACTATATTGATGGTAAAATTCAGTCCAACAGTAGCACTAGCAATTGTGATGTGATTGAGATGGAATCCAATTCTGCAGACCTGTATGGACTAAATTGTTTACTTAGTCCAGTCACAGTGGAAATTTCTCAAAATTTAAAGTCAACACAAACACACGTCACTGATCTTCCTAAGGAGTCCTCTAGCTGTGGAAGCAATGAATCCAAAAAGAGGAGAACTGCCAGCCCTCCTCTTTTACCTAAAATAAAAACTGAAATAGATCCAGAACCTATAACTCCTTCATGTTCATTACATTTTCCGCTTAGCATTTCAACAGCTGAGAGTTTACCTTTTCATAAAGAAAAAAATGTTTATTTGTCATCCAAGTTAAAACAACTTCTTCAGACACAGGACAGTAATAATATAACTCCATCAGTAGCAGCAACTGAAATCCCTAAATTAGGACCTTCTGTTACAGCTTCACCTATTTTGCCTTCAGTATCTAGTAGGTTTAAAAGGAGAACCAGCTCTCCTCCAAGTTCTCCACAGCACAGTCCAGCACTTCGAGACTTTGGCAAACAAGGTGATGGAAAAACCATGTGGAATGATAAAGTTCTAGGTTCAAAAATGCCAAAATTAGAAAGCCACAGCAACTCACCTGCATGGAGCTTATGTGGAAGGGAGGAAAGAGAGACTATGAGTCCTCTGTGCTTTGAAGACTATAAAATATCTAAGGAATGGACGGCAATTCCAACTTTTGGTAGTGTGTGCAACCAGCAGCCATTGGATTTATCTAGTGGTGTAAAACAAAGGTCTGATGTCAAAAGCAAGACTCAGGTTCCTTGGGAATCTGTGTTAGATCTAAGTGTGCATAAGAAACCTTATAGTGACACTGAAGTTAAGGAATACAAAGAAAATAATTCAGTGCAGCCAACATGTAGTGGTATTAAAAAGAAGAAACCAACTACATGCATGTTACAAAAAGTTCTACTGAATGAATATAATGGAACGGATGTAGTTATAGAAAGCACACCAGATTTGAATTTGAATAGAAGCCCAAGTCCATGTAAATCTGCAGTACCCCAGCCAGAACCTGATGTTGATCCTAGTCTGTCTGCACCTACTGTTGAGTCACCTTCTCATAGTTCCTCTGCTTCCCCTTTACCTCAAACATCTGCTATATCCTCTTCATGTCAGCTGCCCCTTCTTCTAACTCCAACAAATCCTCCCTCCCCGCCACCCTGTCCTCCTTTGTTAACACTTGCTGCGCCACCCCCTCCACTCCTTTCTACTATTCCTTTGCCTCTTTCAGATGCCTCTGCCAGTGTCACTCCCACTCCTTCGTGCCCATCACCACTCTGTAACACTGCTACACAGTCCCCACTTCCAATCCTTTCACCTACAGTATCTCCCTCTCCATCTCCTGTTCCTTCTGTTGAACTATTTACTTCTGCTTCACCTGGTCCTCCAAACCTCTCCTCCTCCTCCTCTTCTTTCTCCTCCTCCTCTTCTTCCTCTTCCTCCTCCTCCTCATCCTCCTCATCATCATCTCCTTCTCCTCCTCCTCTTTCAGTAGTTTCTTCTGCTGTTTCCCCTGCTGATAATCTGGAAAGCACTTTCCCCATAATAGCTTTTAAACAAGAGGACATGGAAAGTGAGCACCTGAAGCCAAGAGAAGATCCAGAGACATCAAGTGAAGCAGATGTCATTCAGGAAGCATTCAATAAAAGCTTTGTATGCAATGTCTGTGAATCACCTTTTCTTTCTATTAAAGACCTAACTAAGCATTTATCTGTTCATGCTGAAGAATGGCCCTTCAAATGTGAATTCTGTGTACAGCTGTTTAGAGAAAAAACTGACTTGTCAGAACATCGCTTTTTG
Source organism: Emydura macquarii macquarii (assembly GCF_026122565.2). NCBI lineage: Eukaryota > Metazoa > Chordata > Testudines > Chelidae > Emydura > Emydura macquarii. Next base: position 47,809,441 of record NW_027132905.1, read on the forward strand.
CTTCATGGAGTAGGAAATATCTTTGTATGCTCAGTCTGTAAAAAGGAATTTGCCTTTTTGTGCAATTTGCAACAACATCAACGAGATCTCCATCCAGACAAAGAATGCACACATCAGGAGTTTGAAAGTGGGACTCTGAGACCCCAGAATTTTACGGATCCTAGTAAGGCAAATGCAGAACATATGCAAAGCTTGCCACAAGATTCCTTAGAACCCTCGAAAGAAGAGGAGGATGAAGATCTAAATGACTCCTCTGAAGAGCTTTATACTACCATAAAAATAATGGCTTCTGGAGTAAAGTCAAAAGATCCAGATGTTCGTATGGGTCTCAATCAACACTATCCGAGTTTTAAACCACCTCCATTTCAGTATCACCACCGAAATCCTATGGGTATCGGAGTTACTGCTACAAATTTCACTACCCATAATATTCCACAGACCTTTACTACTGCCATTCGTTGTACAAAATGTGGAAAAAGCGTTGACAACATGCCTGAATTACACAAACACATCTTGGCATGTGCCTCTGCCAGTGACAAAAAGAGATACACTCCCAAAAAAAATCCAGTACCACTGAAACAGACTGTGCAGCCTAAAAATGGCATGGTCATAATAGCTGGTACTGGAAAAAATGCCTTCAGGCGAATGGGACAACCTAAAAGACTTAATTTCAATGTTGAGATTAGCAAAATGTCTTCTAATAAGCTAAAACTAAGTGCATTGAAGAAGAAAAATCAGCTTGTCCAGAAAGCAATCTTGCAAAAAAAGAAATCACAGCAGAAAGCAGACTTGAAAAATAGTGTATCTGAGTCAGACTCTCACATCTGCCCCTACTGTAACAGAGAATTCACTTACATTGGAAGTTTGAACAAACACGCATCTTATAGCTGTCCCAAAAAACCCATCTCCCCTTCCTCTAAGAAGAATTCATCAAAAAAAAGTGGGAGCTTCTCATCACCTGCAAGTGGGGATAAAGGCAACAACCAGCGCAGACGAACAGCAGATGCAGAGATCAAAATGCAAAGTATGCAGGCTCACTTGGGCAAGACAAGAGCACGAACCTCAGGACCTGTGCCGATTCAGCTGCCTTCAGCATCCTTCAAATCAAAGCAAAATGTAAAATTTGTACCTCCAATCAGATCCAAAAAGCCAAGTCCCTCTTCAGTGTTAAGGAACTCCAGTCCTATAAAAGTGGCCAAAATGACTCACATTGAGGGGAAAAAAACTAAAGTGGTAGCCAAGAATAATTCTGGAATCTCAAGCAAAACATCCCGGAAACTGCATGTCAGGATACAAAGGAATAAAGCCGTTTTGCCAAGTAAGTCTGCTGTGGCAAACAAGAAAAAGGCAGATAGGTTCAGTGTAAAATCTAGAGAGAGGGTTGGAGGACCTATCACTCGGAGCTTACAGCAGGCAGCTAATGCAGACACAATAGAAAACAAGAGAGAAGAGAGCAGTACAAAACAAGAACTAAAAGACTTCAGGTAAGCATTTAGCTTCAACTTTGACTAAAACAGCAACATGTTGCATATGGGCTTTCTAGTTCCCGTGTCTTTTTGGAATGTTTCTCAAATTTAAGGAAAAGAAAGTTGAGCTTTGCAAAAATTGCAGCAGGGTTTGTAGTTCAGTCGTGCTGAGCTGCCTTGCGCATATTTTATTCTCTACTTTTTGTCAAATCACATGAAATGTCATCCATAGAGAGATGGATGCAAACTGAATTGGAAAGCCTGGGAAACATACTACCAGTGCCTTCAAGTAAATTAACAAAATTTATACGTCATTTGATAACATGACCTCGCTACAGCATACAATGTGCAGGTGAACATAGTAATCATAGATTTAATATATAGTGGTTCTCTTTGTTAAGAATCATGGCTGAATTCTTCACCCATTTACCTAAATATTTTGGATCATCTATTCTTATTTAAGTATTGCCTTCATAACATATAGAATAATACAAGCAGTGTAATGAAAAAATAAATACAGAGATAGTAACTATATAATTGTTGGTCAAAATATGTTAACTACTTCTCTTAATGGCAAAATTTATCTACTCCACTTTTAGCTACTATTAAAAATGGAAAACCCTCTCATTGTGCCCAAAATTTGTTAATAAGTTGATCCTGAGCAGTAGCATTATGTCCCTTATCCTCCACAAGACATAGCAGAAACCCTTCAGAAGATTTTTGGGGAGAATGACTAAATCAGGTTTCCCCACTCTACACATCATTTTCTGCCAGTCTCCAAAGGTTTTGTGATCTGGGCATCGACAGGGATGTGAGGTCAGCAGGCATCTAATGGACTTCCAGACACATGGGGATACACAAGTCTGAGGCATATTGCACAAGAATGTAGCCCTCTGCATAAGAGCTGCCGAGATAATTGGGAATTCCTGTGTTTTGGGATATCCATAGTTTGGAGATTTCCTATTTTTAATGTTGTTCAAAGCCCTCCATCCTGGAGTGGATAATGTGGTGGAAAATTTACAACCTGAAGGCCGATGAGTTTTCCTCCTCAACACTTTTTCGGTTCTTCTTAGCAGTGCCTCTCTCTGAGTGATTGCAGTAAACATCAGATGTGAGGGACAGAATTAAGCTTCCTGATCTAATTTTTTCTACCCAAAATTAACTATTCCAAAACTGATAGGGGAGAGAGCTGTCTTTTTTCTTCTTCTTCTTCTTCTGGTAGTTGTACAGTGCTTATGATTAAACAGCACACCCTGCAATGCAGGCCTTTCATTTTTAATGATCCTTTGGAGGAAATACTGTGTCTAAAAGTAGAGGTTTCAACACATGCACACTCTTTCAGAGGCTAACGAGGAAATAGACTCCAGTTACTTTGAACTATAAACAAATAAAATCAATACACGCACGCACAAAAGAGAAGCAGAAAAAAGGTTTTGAATTTGTCAGCCAGTAATACAGAAAAATGTCTTCAAAGAGCAAGAGAAAACAGCTAGCCTTAATTATCTCACAACATCAGTGTCTCCATATTACTTGCCTCAAAATCAGTTGCTTTCTAGAAGAGCTGTCTGTAAAACTGTTCTTAGTAACCAAGGATTTTTGCATTAGACATTATACTGGAAATCAGTAGAATTTGGAGCCAGAGATCTATATCCTTGCATCCAGATTAGCTATTTAACAGTCTGCATTGCAAAAAATGATCTTTTGTAAATTATTGCACACATGAAAATTGTTTCAAAGTGTTCATGGAGTGAATAAAGATATACGTAGAGACAACTTTGATGTTCTGTCTCAAATACTGTACGTTTCCCATTGCAGATTGCATTGTTGGCTGGTCTTAAGGATAGTTCAGCTAAAAATAAAGTTAGCTGTTTTGTTTCAGGAATAGGCCATTTAAATTCATAATCTGGATTTTATTTACCTGCTCATCATTGGTATTTTATGTCAAGAATCAAGGGTTTCTTGCCCTGATACATTAATTATTAATTCCCTATACACTAGGCATCAGTGGGAAAACTTTGATTCTGTTCTGCACACAAACATTTCTGTTTTTTCCAGGAAATCTTAAGTATATTTCAAAACCATCTGCTTCACTTAGCAATTGTATGTCTTCAAGTCTATTTCTCACACTTTGGTTTGTGTTTTCTTTGGAAACATATTTGGTTCATAAACAGCTTATACTATTATTTTTGTCATTTATCTTCAGTTTTTGTTTCTTATTTTCTAGGAACCTCCTGTAAAAAACAAAACAAAAATCCCTAAATGACAAGGTAGAACTGTTGCATGCTCAACTTAGGATAAGCACTACGACAATGGATGTGAAATCCACCAAGCTTGCGAACCAGCTGAAACTGACTCACAATCATAAAATGCAGCTGATTGCCTGCAGGCTTCTTGCTAACATTTAGTGTCAGGCATATGTTTTCTTCATTGGTGCCTGATACGCATACTGGGCTACAGGATGATTTAGATGCACAGAGAAGGGTACTATAAATAAATAAAGGAAGCAATCTGGGCTAAACTGAACAGAATCTGCTGCCATTGAACTGATAGCTCAGATTTCTGGTTTTGCCCAGATGCCCATTGATGAATGGCATGCAAAAAGACATTTCAGCTTAAACTTTGCAAAGCAGGGTTCCCTGTTTTATCAATAGTTTGTTGTAGAGTCAGGGACAACAAATGTTGCTGCACTCAAAGTATTTTTGTCCTGTATTGAGTCTCCTGAAGCTTTTCTTTTAAATTAACTAATAAAGAGGAACCTAGCGTGGCAGAGTTTCCTCCTTCTTTCCTTCCATCCCCACTTTTGTTTTTTGTTTTGTTTTTTTAAAGTCTTTTAGATGCCCAGCATAGATGTGGGGGAAAAACAGGTTTAGATATTTTATGAATTTCCCGATCTCCTATTTATACATGCAAATAAAACTTTCTTCTTGTAGAAATGAAATACTGGCACCAATTTCTGAATTCCATATAACTGAATACTGTGTGCTATTTTATTATTAAACAGGCCAGAAACAGGGCTGTGTAGGTGTATATTTTGAAAGATAGATGTATAATAAAATTACGGTAAAAGGTCCGACACCTCATTATCTAATAACTTAAAAGCAACAAATTGGCCAACTGCTCATAAACAGCTTTTCAATGAAATATCATTTCTCATGCATTTATACACCCTGCCGGATTAATGACTGAATTGATGAAAAGCAGCTAGTTTCATTATGCACCCCTCTTCCTCTCCCCCTCCCGTCCACCCGACTTAACAAGTAATCTACCTCTTAAAATTTGTAGTTTAATACTTGTTTGGTGAATTTGTGCCACTTTCACTATCATTCCCATTTTGTTACATTTCTGTTATGGGGACTTTATGTTGAAATATTGTATAAAGCATTTGTAGTAAGTTTAAAAAAAAATAAAATATTTAAAATTATTTAAATTGTTTTGGACACTTCAATTGTATTATATGTGATTTACATTTTACATTAATTTCTTTTTGTTTTTGTTTTGGGTTGTTAATCTGGAGAGTGTGCCTGTATTAAAGTTTGCTGTTAGTTATATTGTTTCTTTTGTTGGAGAGTGATATAAAGACTATTCTAATGAAAATATTAAAAATTACAATTTGACATACAAATGGGGTTGTCCTTGCTTTTAAACATTGTAGCCTTGGAGATATTTTAACTGCAGGCAAGCAAATGAAGAGTGATTTTGTTTTGTTTTTCCTCCAGCATGAAATAAACCTTGGGAATCTCTCAGGTGTGTAAGATCTCTGTTGTTGCAAGCAGCTAATGACCAGCTAGATGGGACTACCGTGGTACATTTTATATAACTGTAACCAATAAAGTAAACTTTTTAAAAACTTGTGAAGAACTTGCTTTTTGTATCTAAACGTGGGCTAGGAGAAAAACATCTAGATGGAATTAGGTAAGCGTGCATCCTTTAGTTAATTTCAGGGAGCTCAGCAAAGTAAATATACATAATCCTTCAGGTTTTTGTTGTTGGTTTGGATGGTACTAAAATTAATATGTTGAAATCATACCACTTACAAATGCAGTGGCATTAGACTTAAGTAATACTCAGTGATCTGAGTTTTTGTGAGAGAGAGAGAAAATATTCCATGTACCCAATACTTAAATGTTATGCCCCGATTGTGTTTCTAATTTTCTGAAATTCTTTAGCCCAAACGTACTTTTTAAGGCTTATGGAACAATTTGGATTTTTAGACTGTTACATCCAAAACAAGAAGGAATTATGACATGCCTGATATCCAAACTAAAATCTTCCAGTACCATACCATTACAATTCACCAGCGTAAGACCTGTCCACACTAGCATGACACTTAAATAGTTTAATTCTTCATGGTTCAGACTGTAACTGTATTAGGTTAATTCTTATTCAAAGACATGTTAGAACATCCATCATTAGTCCAGCAGGAATAAGTTAATGTTTTACAGTGCATGGAAACATAGGACAAGATATGATGTGATACTCTCCCATGATTCCTTTCACTGTGTACACAGACTTGCCATTGAATGATGGGAAATATCCAAAACTGAAGTCTATTATATGGCGGCCTGTTCAAATATAGTAGACGCCTGTTTGCAGAAATACCTTGTAAGAGCAACTTTTGCTTACGAGCAATATTTCCCCTTGGGAATAATCGATACTCCCCATAACTGCAACAGCTACTTAGGAGCAACGTCGCAAAAGAGCACCAATATGTTGCTACTAATGAGCGCCTACTGTAAATACCTTTGTTTATTTGAATGAGATTCTCAGACAACTCCATGTTTACTTCCTGGTGTGGAAGTAAACACCACACTACAAATATTTCCTTTGTAGGCAGTATGCTACCCATAGCAGGCATGCCACTCAGGGAGCAGCTGGCCTAGTTCTTAAAGCCCTGTGAAACGCTACAAATTTTATCACCTTCCACATATTTGGGCTACTCCCTCCAGCAGTATTCAAACCTTGTAACCATTTAAAAATTGTAATGAAAGCAGAGTGTAGGTGTGCTAAAGTTCAGTCCTCGGGAGGCTATGTTTATTGTGGTTTTGTTTTGAACATCATTTTATGCATAAAAACTAATTGCTGCAAATAAATTGTGGGCGAATACTTTTAAAATACTTTTAAAGGCATTTTGTATGTGGCATAATGCTGTGAACTGTATCTTGATGCCTAGTGCAGTCTAGACACTAGAATGCTACAGAGATTTGCTGTTCATGTTGGTGACATTAGCAATTGTATAACTGAATTCAGTTGAGTAGGGTGGTATACTGTAAAACTTGTAATATCTTGGTTAAGTTTTGCTATTTTTGCTGATTGAAAACATTTTGTATTTATCGCTTATGCATAGTTACATGGCACATTCCATGAAAATTAAGTATGAACAAGTTTAGAAAAGCATCCTACGCATTACATTAGACTGAGATTTTTTCAAAGTTGCCTAGGGACTATAGTTCCATTCATCTACCCATTTCCAGTCCTTCCTACAGTGGCACTAAAACTTGTTACCATCAGGTGCTTATTTAGTGCTCGGTTCACTTTTCCATGCGTGTTGTTCACCACGGTTTGGTACTCTTGTAAGCATCTTCAGCAATAAGATCAACAATGAATTGTCACTGGTTTTTATATTGAGGTAGAACCTTCCATTGCCATTGTATCTTGCAATTTACCTGTTTTGTGATTGTATGCTTTGCTCTGTAGGGCTCTCAGTCTGGCTACGTTTCACAAACACACAATTCATGCACAACATTTTATGAAGGGAAAAGTGCTAAATAATATAGGTCTGCATTCCAAAATGAAATCTGATCTTTTTCAAGAGAGTATTATCATTGCTGAAAGAGAAGACAGTAAGTAGGATGTGCTCTTCAGACAGCTCTTTTCTCACAGATAAGGAGTATACACATCTTACATTTACCATTGTACCTCATTTACATAATTGACTACCCCGAGGCTTGAAATAACCATCACTTTATGATCTGAACATGGATGCAACAATGAAGCTGTCTGAAATACCTTAACTCAGGCAATGAAAACATTAAGCTCTTCCCTTTTACTGAGAGAATATACTTGACCTGTTGGCTAAAATCAAGTGAGGTATCAGCTTAATAATTAATATATACTCTGGCATGATAGTCTACCCTTCTGTGGAGTTAGTGATCTAATAGGTTTTTACCACCTCTTTAACTACTGTTATCTACTAAACTAGCAGGAGTAGAAATTAGTTCTATAGAGTAGGACGAGTAGTGTAGAGAACAACGTTGCATTGGCAGGGCCATGGATTTAGTTGTTCTACCATCTCAAACATCCTTTTATCAACTGCCCCAGCCAGTCAATTTAGGAAACTGTTGCCAACATCTTGCTTACCCAATGAGAACTTCCCCGCCCTCACCCAATGGAGCTGCCCCATTGCCTGCCTGGGTTCACGGACAGCCCAGGTGATCCGTCCTGCGCTCCTGGCCTTGACACACAATCCCATGCTGACTGGGAAAGTCAGGTGTGTCTTCTAAGATACAGTTGATGTGTGTGTTCTGAAATTAAGGTTTTGTATATTAACACCAGTTTCTACTGTTATATTTTGTGTGTCAACCTTTCCCAGCATGAGCCCTTGTTTTAAAGCTGGGGGTCTAATTTGATTATAAAAATTTACTTGCCAGTAAAGACATCTTAAAGATTCAGACAAACAGCTCTTGGTGGTTTTAAAATGTTTATGGGAAATTTTTAATGTATAATTTTTCTTTTTAACCATAAAGTACAGAAAGGAGTACTAATTTCTTATCATTTTTGTTTGTTTGTTTGTTTTGTTCCTGGACGAATTTTCCTTAAATATTTGGTGGTCTCTCATTTCTGTATTTTATTGAAATTTCCCATTCTATTTTTAGTTCTAGATTACTTTTTCAAAAGTGAATTTTTGTTAGATCTCAGATCTAACCCTCCTCTTTTGATCGTCTCATCCTTTTGATCCTTAGACATTCAGGTACTACGAAGATAGGTGGTGTATGAAAACCTACACGCAAAATAATGTGTGTGTCCTTTCACCCTTTAAAGACCATTCATTTTTTGCCCCCACTAAACACAAGAAAATGGTGTATCCTTTAAACTTGAGGTGGGGTAGGTGTCTTGCTTTTTTGTTTGTTGTTGTTTCAGTTCATTTAATAGATGTTTCTTTGTGGCGCATGAGCTCATTCCCCACGGTGTTTTGCAGACTATAAATATGACAATATCAAAAGTCGTCTTTTTCTTAGTCCCGTTTTTTGTATGTACCAAAAACTTAATCCTAAAGTGCACCAGAGTGCTTGTCAGAGCATCCTGGTGATTCTCTGCATTATGTAATGAGACTCTCATACCAAGAAAGGGATAGCTTAGAAATCCTCAGATGCCTGTTAATGGCAGCTTTAATGGCCCCGTCTGGTAAAAACAGCCTAAATGGAAGCTAAAAGCTGATGGAACTGGCTGTTAGGGTATCTCCAGTGTAAGGGGTTCCACAGATGACTGAGAGCGGGTATAATGAGTGTTCACACCTCCCCATATAGGGGGAATGACTGAGAGGGTGAAATTCACCCTTTCAGATTGGCCCTACACACCACTTAAACCTAATGTTGAGATCTTAATTTGAGCTTTTGGGCCTTGTGCATTTTTGCTACACTGGGCCGAACTGCATCCTGAATGAATAGCTGAAAATGTTGATGGACAAGAAAATTATGCAGCCCTATTTTAAATCCAGCTATGCCATTTGATTCCGTTACCACCCCTGATATTGAATCTCACATGCAATGGGTTGTATTGTGCAGTCTCTTCAGAAGACACCTATCCCAACTCTCTATTACATTCATAGGATAAAATTCACCAAAATGCTAAGTAGGCTTCACAGAGCTTCCACAATAAAGGAATCAGTTTTAAAAAAAACCTTACCAAGGTGTTTAAAGATGATGCTAATTTGTTTCTTGTAGAATAGTGTGTATAGTCTTAGTCCCTTATTTATTTTAAACCAGTTTTGTTTATATGTCTGTTTGAGTCCATCATCATGATTAACCATAGGGTTAATGTTTATGCTGCATTTTGATATTACATGTCTTGTTAGCTGCAAGTGACAACATGCATTGTATAGTTTTAAAGGGAGCACATGTTTGTTTTGCATTTTTGTGAGTAAGAAAATGTCCACGTTCCTGATTTCTTCCCCCTCTAATGTTCTGAATCTAAGTAAGTTGTGCACGTAAAACTGTAGCTTGTGACCTCCTATTACTTCTGTGTTTTGTATTCTCTTTAGGTTCCCATGCCACACCCATCACTACATGCTTGAGCATTTTGCAGAGTCAGCAAATTAAACAAAGAGGCTAACGTCTGTCAGTTGGAGTTTCCTCTCCATTTCTGTTCATCCTCATGGGAAAAATGCATGTATCATACTTTTTTAAAGTTAATATGCTAGGTGTTGGTGTTGGGGAAGTAAAGTTCAAAAATATATTTATTTAATAGTATTAGAGCCCCAATGGAGAACAATATGTTGTGCTAGTTGCTGTACGTATTCAGAATAAGATACAATCTCTAAATGCCAAGAGAGCCAAAGAGCTTATATTCAATAAATAGCCTCCTCAAGTGAATTTAGAACAGAACAAGATGGCACAAAATTTTGAGTTGGCCATTTATCACTCTGGAAAATAACAAAGCAAGGCTTTGTGAGAAGTCAGTGGATGGGGGAAGCACCAGCGTGCTGTACTTTTGGTAACCCATGTGAGGTGATGAGGGCCTTTGTATTGCTAGGTCAGCTGCAGCAAGGATGTGAGAATCTTCTAACCAATTAGTAATGGTAAAAGACGGATGCTACTAAATGACAGCTCAGCGTCAGCTAAGAGCCCAGAACTGCTACACTGGGGGCTGCTTTGAGCTGTCTGGGTAGCATATAAACCAGTACATACGCACAGAAATAACACTTCTTTTCTTTGATAAGTGTAGTGAAGTGGTCATGACAAGGTTAACTGGGTTAGCCAGAATATAATAGGATAGTCATGGTCCAACCCTCCCTTCCTGTTTGTCTATGGGAGGTCCCCCCTCCCCACACACTGTTATGATGCAGGCAAAAAGAAATGCGTATTATACATTTTTATTAGGACATGACGGCCAATGTTTTCAAGACCTTAGACTGGGATTTTCAAAAGTATCTGAGCATTAGGTGTTGAAATCCCATTGAGATTCAATGGGAGTTGGGAGCCTAATTTAAGGCTCCTTTGTAAATCCCGAGTCTGAGTATAACCATGTGCACATTAGGGAGTTGCCTTGATTTAACTATAACGGTGCAAAACCTGTGTGTTGACTAATCAATAGACCCCCTCTTTAAATCGCAGCCTGAGTGCCTAAAGTTAGGCCCCTAACTCCATATTTATGCCCCTGTACAGAAAAGACGTGGACCTACACTTGCCATTGAAGTCCACTGGGCCTGCAGAAGCTGAGCACCTTTGAAACTCTGGCCACATTCTTTAAGGTGCCTAAGTATTTCTTTTGTTCTTTCAATTTGTCAAAAAGATGCATATTGTAAGCTCCCGGCTGCATCAGGCCTACCTCAGGGCAGGGGAGCTGGCAGCATCAGGACCAGGACAGGGGCAAGTGTTAAGGTGGAGGGGCTGCCTGGGTGCAAACACGGGCATCACATGGCACTGTGGCAAGAGCCAGTGGTCTGGAGAAGGGGGCCGGGCCCAGTCCCGAGGGACCGGAGACACTAATGTGCAGTGGGCTCGCTCTCCAACCCCCCCTCTCCCAGGACCTCCACCCCTCAGAAGCAGATTGCAATCCAACCCTTTCTTGTGTCACACCCCCTGGGATGACCCTCCCCACCACCATCACAAACACCCTAGCCTGCCAAAAGGCTTCTTCTAGTGGATTTTGTGGTCCTTTACTACCTTATGGCTGCCCATTCTTGCTTTAGTGCCATAATACATAATTAATACCCCAGCAAAATCCCAGCAGCATTAAAATACTCAAAAAGAAACAGCTAGCTCTATAAAACAAGCTCCTTTCTACCCTTTCATCGTTCTGAGGAGCATACTTGGCCCTCTCCGAAACCCTATTTAACAGATGTCTTTTGCAGCTTGCCTGGAAAGCCACCAAATGTGGGCTATTTCAGGTTTATATGCCTACATTTAGGCGCACAGATTTGAAAACCTTTGTCTCTGTCAAGCAACTTCTTCCAGTTGCTTAAATTTGAAGGGCATTTTACTGCCTTGTAATGTTGCACATAAAAAAAAAATTACATTCTTCTGGATTTCACCAATCTGGATTGGTGAAATATGGAAAGTGTGTTCAGTGTTGCATTACATCAATGTAAAGTTATTTAATTATCCTTGCTACATTCAGGGGAAAACATTTCTCACTGAGGTCACTTATCAGTTATTGTACTCATTGATCAAAAATCATCCCAGGGGCTGCTTAAATGATTTGGACTCCCGGACAGCCTGATGAATATAAGTTCAGTTGAAAGTAAATGGATTTGTCATTTCAGAGTAAATTCCTGGAATAATTGCATGCAATTTATTCATAGAACTGCCTAGGGAATAATACAGATGGTCTGAAATAGGAGGAAATAAATCTTTTTAAAGGAGTTCTAGCAATGATCTAAACCATATTTCAGGGGATGTTGATAATTATTTAAATAATTGATCATGATATGAAAAGTGAATGGATTTTTATTTTTCTGGAGTTGTTGGTCTTTTAAGTTCGGGGGAGGTTCTATAGGCTGTGTTATACAGGAGGTCACGCTAGATGATCACAGGGTTCCCTTCTGGTCTTGAAATCTATGAGCTTAAAGTCTTTTGACCTTCTGTTCCTAGAATGCTCGTTTTCTTGGCATGTCCCAGTGGTCTAACAGTACGCCATCACTCTGATACTAGGGATGGAAGAGCATGGTCTTCAGCGATATACCATTCTAATATCTCCGTCATCCCTATATAATATTGAGTGATTCTCAGACTGTTTATATTGTGGAGCATTTAATTAATATAGGTGGGGCTAGCCCACCCTACCCATTATTAAGGTTTCCTGACACTTCCCATTAAAAGATGCTTTTTTTCAGTTGCTCATAACTTTGCCAAACTTTAACCATTTGGGCTGAAACTTTCCATCCTGATTGTCTGTCTCAAACTGAAAGAGTGGTGGTTTGTTTTTGGGGAGGGTGGGGCAGAGGGCAGATTTCAGCCAAAATAGTTCAGCCATTTCCAAGAGCAGTAAGGCTAGAGGAAAGCATGGAAAAGTACGTTGTATTGCTCTTGTTAAAAAGTTATCTTTGAACAGGTGTAGCACTCCCTATGCTTTGGAGCAGGGACTTGAAATTTGGAAGAGGGTGTGGGGCCTTTCTGTCAGAAATGCGCCTTTTGCCATCGCCGAGAAAAAGCACCTGGTTTTGACAAAGTTCCAATGCTTTGAAAAATCAGTTTGCAAATTCTTAATAGAGACGTGCTAAAGCTTAACAGATAAAATCTCCGAAGTGGCAGAGATCTGTGTGGTGGTTTAAAAGGCTCCAACCCTGCTTCTGAACCATGTGGGTGTCAATATGATGTCATTGGTGGTGATGGTTGTTTTTTCAGTTTTGCTTTTTTCAAAACCTAGGAAACTACGCACAAATGGTGTCAAAAGAACATCATTAAGGTTGCAGTGTCAAGCATTTAAAAGTTAGGAAATGCCAGAATTAAGGTTGCCCATGCAACCTTAAGTCTGCCCCTTTGTACATGGACATGATTATAGCCTTTAATTACATGACCACATACTATTTTTCCACAGGCCCTCTGCTGCAGTCAGTGCACAGGATTGGGGACCTGCTCTGGGGGTGAATCAGGATGTGGTGAAGGAGACTGTTGTGTGTAGGCCCCCTGATTCGTATGTTGCAGAATCTGGTAGTGTGTGTGTAGTGACTGAGGCAGGGGATTGCAGGAAGAGAAAATGGATGGTCTTTTGGCTAAAACAGGAGACTGCTTCGTTGGAATATTGGGCTCTGTCCCTGCTTCTCCCACATAGCTCCTGTGTGATGCTGGGGAAATCACTTAATCCAGACTTTTCAGAGGTGGTTACTAACTTTGTGTTCCTTATTTTCTAGATGCCCAAAACTGAGACAAGGGGCTTGATTTGCAGAAGTGCTGAGTGTACACAGCTATAACTGAAGTCTGTGGGAGCGGTGCTTGAAAATACAAAGTCCTGTTATAATGCTATGAAATCTGAAAATTCAGGTCTTAGGTGGCTCAAATTGCGCACCCAAAATTAATGGCATCTTTTGACCTTAATTTTTCTCTCCTTCAGTTCCTCAGCTGTAAAATGGAGATAATACCCACTCACCTCCAAGGGTGCTGCCAAGACTGATTAACGTTTGTGAAGAGCTCAGATACCAGAGTGATGAATGCCATAGAGAAGCCCAACAGCCAATTAACGAGTCTGTCTCCAGAGCAGGGTTTGAACAGTGTACTGTAAATAAGGCCCAGGGCCACACATTGAACAACGTGGCTAAAAAGAAAATACTCTTAAATGAGCCCGGTCCAGCCTGTGTGCTGAATGTGGCAGAGGTCCTGTGCAAAAAATAGTGTGTAACCATGTCATTAAAGACAGTTTCATAAAGCAGGGCAACCTTAATTCTGGCATTCCCTAACTTTTGAGTGCTTGACTTTGCGACCTTAACACAGTCATCTTTTTAACAGTTTTTGTATGTGTAATTAATATCAAGGCAGTGCAGAGAGACTCGGACAGATCAGAGTTTGCTGGGGACTCTGCAAACGTACTCTCAGTTCCTGCCTGGAACAGTTGACAAGCTAAATAGATTAGATAGACAAAACTTGGATGGGGGGTGGAGTGAGGCGGGAAACAGCAGTGCAGAGAGCTGATGTGACTTGTTCAATGTCACACAGCAGGTCCTTGGCAGAGCCAGATCTTTTGATGCCCGGTCCAGTTCTCTATCCACTGGACCATCCTAGAAAGAGATCCCTCCATCCTAGAAAGAGATCCCTCTTGTGAGTAGCTCCCCTTCCAAAACTCCTTTCCCACCTTCCCTGCAGTGTTTTTACTGTTCCATTAAAGGAAATAACAATATTAAGATAATATAAAAGAGAGAAAATAGCAATAAATTCACCATCAGCTGGCAGATGTGGCAGCTGGGATATGCACCCCTATGCTATTTCTCCTCTGGGGGTAGAAATTTACATTTATTGTACTGAATCACCTCTCTCGCTGCTGCTTCCATCTCCCTGTAGGTCACCTTGCAGTTTGTCTCTTGTCACTCCTTGGCTGAATCTACATCAAAGAACAGCATGAAGCAAACATGCAAGTAAATACACAGAAATACTTGATTTCTTGGGTTAGGCTTAAAAAAAAAAAAGGTACCTCCATCTCTGGAAAGCCAAAGTGGACTACAAGTAGCACGGAAGGTCTTTTTAGAAGATTGACAGATGCTTTTCTCTTGTGACAATGGCAGATTGTTCTGCAGATGATCGGTTGAGAACCAGTGACAAGCATTTCCAAATAAGCATAGCACCTCGTGCTGCGTGATCCTTTTAAGTTTCACCAGCCATGCAGGGCTGGCAGAGTCACTACTTGGATCAGAAAACTGTCAAGGAGCTGTTAGAAGTGGCGTTGGTTGATTCAGCAGGTGACGCTACATTTTTTAGCGTCTGCTCTGGGCCCGGTGCCCAGGCAGAGTGCTAGATGGCGCTTTGTTTCTGGAGTTGTGCCACCTTTCGGATGAGAAGCAAAACTGAATCACTGGTATCCTGGGTCACCTAAGGAGTGAGAGGGTTCATCGTGGTACCAGGGCCCACTTCGAGGTAGAGCACAGAGTCTACATCAATTCCTCCAGCAGTTTCAGTTGGATACATGTCCTTTCTTGTCCTAACCTGTTGTGTACTGTTGCT
The DNA here is from genome assembly GCF_026122565.2 of Emydura macquarii macquarii. NCBI lineage: Eukaryota > Metazoa > Chordata > Testudines > Chelidae > Emydura > Emydura macquarii. The sequence continues at coordinate 47,824,772 of NW_027132905.1, forward strand.
CTGCGTAAGTAGGGTACATACTATACAAGTGAGAGTCACCGTACCCTGAAGGGGAAACTCTCATCCAGGGGAGGGGAGGCGGTGTTTTCATTGTTCCTTTCCCCATGAAGACTCTGCTGGGGAGAAAGAAGCTTTAACTCCTGGCCAAGAGCTCCTCAGGAAGCCCTGCCTGTGAAGGCTGCAACAGGGATGAGCTGAATCAGTGCATCTCCTGGTAGCCCTGGCTAGACCCCCATCCATTGGAGGCACCTTGTACTGCTCCATTGCCCTTCCTTGGGGCATTCACTCCAGCAGGAGCAGATGCAGACTCTAGGTAAAGCCAGCTGGCTTTAACTGAGGCCATATCTACATGAGGAGCACTGCAGTGGCACAGCAGCTATGCTTCCATAGCACCATAGACACTTCCTACAGCAAGGGAAAGGCCTTTTCCCCGTTGCTGGAAGTGATCCACCTCTCCGAGCTCGAGAGGCAGTAGCTAGGTGGACAGAAGAATCCGTCGACCCAGCTGCCCCTACAGCAGGGGTGAGGTTGGTAGAGCTACTGTGTTCAGGGGGGTGAATTTTTCACACCCCCCCCCCACCTCTCCGAGTACGATAGCTGTGTCGACCTAGCTTTTGAGTGTAGCCCAGGCCGCAGTTTAAGCAGCAGTTATGCTGCGGTTTCAATGTATTGCAGGGGTCCGATTTTGCCTCGGCAGGAATATGGATTGTTGTGTTTCGCTTGGGCGTAAGTTTGTCTGTTAAACTCTTGGAGGAGCTAGAGAAACCTGAGGTGATTCATTCTTATACCAGTGTGCTGCCTTGTGTGATTTTAACCAGACCACAAGGCCACTTTCTGAGGGTTGCATTTTCAGGTTCCCTGGGCCTCGTCGTCCGTGCACAAAGGCATGTTAGAAGTGAGACCTACTGTGCGGTTTGTGTTATGTAATCCCTGAGCCACAGAGGATACGAGTCTGTCTGCCAACTAGCACACTTAGCCCTTTAGTTCATGATCTTTGCTTTGCTGACCCCAGGGACAATCCCCAGTGACAATCAAGGTGACGGTTTTACGGTAGTAATTAGACTGACTTGCATATGCTTCAGTCCCCAGCACTGCTGCCAACACATTATCACTTCAAAGTGTCTTTTAAATCGGTTACACCCAAAAGCATTTTTTTTGCTTTGCTGATCCTTCTGTGCATGTTGTTTTGGCTGAAGCAAATTACGTAATGAAATATGCAGGGCTGAACCAAGCCATTTCAGTTCTGCTAGGCGTTAGTGCTAACTGACTGTTCTCTCTAGTGTTCTTTTTATAACTCAGCTGGGGTGAGCACATGCAGATAGACTGTAAACAAAAATTGTCTGAAGTCATCTCTCTGTGTGATGTATTTTCTGTTAACATTAAATGATGGGCTTTATTCATTCCCCCAACCAAGCGGCCAATGCAGTAGCCATGGAAGACGTTTATCGAACAATCGGATTACATTTTATGGCAGCATAAAAGATGCATTTGAGCACTTCTGTTTTTAATCCTGTGTTCTTCACCTTTTGGTTCTCTGGTCTCTGTGTGCTCCTTAAGAAGGGCTGTGAGATACATTGCTGAAGCGATCCAGTCCTCCTCACTCTTCAGACTGAGGCCCCGATTTCCAAAAGTGACCCGTGATTTCTGGGAGCCCAACTAGAGACACCTTGAAGCGGCACGATAATCGGAAAGGGCCGAGCACCTGCTGTCTGAACATCAGAACCCTTTAAGGAGTCTGAACCTGGGCTCCCAGAAATCACTGTTCACTTTTGAAAAACTTGGCTGTAATTGCTAATGGTGAGTCAGGGTGACATTGTTACATGGATTCACCTTCTGTCATGTTCAGATTGCCCCCCCCCCCCCCTCCTCTCCCAGTAAGAACTGCATCTGGCTTTAAATGAAGGGTGAGATTTTCAGTGATCTCAGCACTGGCCTAACACAGACCCCATCTGTGGCTTCTGTAGGAATCTTACCATTGGTTTCAATGGGGGCACTCATGAAAATGCCACCTTTCCGAGGCCATCTACACAGTGAAACTGACTCGTGATGGTCTGAATTTTTTGAGTTGGTCTGAGGGAGCAATGACCATTGCCATGATGTCCCATAAACCATCCTGGCTGGAAACTCCTGCTCTACACCCCTCGAAAGTAGGGCATTCCAGCTTCCCAGGGGTACACAGAGGGTTTTTTTCAGCTTTGGTGGTTTGAGAGAACTAGCCATAAGATCACATTATTTGGATTATGCCTTTGGGTCCCTTTTGTTCAGTGCCTCTCAAATCAAATCCAGCCCTGTGACCCAACCTCCCTGCCACTTCTCTAACTGCAGGGTGACACATTGAAATCCTTTCTGTTTGTAAGCAGAATAAGGACTCTCCAGTTCCTAAATCTGTGGCTATAGAGTAAAAAGGGCAAGAACATCTGTCAACAAATTTCTTCAGGTCCGGCGGTCCCTTGTTCCGCTTTGAGAAGTTCCCTGCTCCACAATACAACCCATGGAACTGATGCTAGTTGGTATTTCTGCATGTGCCCTGGTGGCTTGTTCTGGGTACTCACTCTCCCAGGAAGCACTATTCTAATGCAACTGGGTGAGAGAGTTAGTTTAGCAGAGCAATATACTCACAGTGTTTCATACCTGACGAAAGCAGGAAGTACTAAAAATCCTGCTTCCAGGAGGTTAACCTGCCCTGTTTTGCAAACCCACAGGGTTGATGGTTTGGAGAAGTTTCATGTAAACGTGTGAACGTAGGTGCGCTTCTCCAAAGAGGATTTTTGAACCTATTGATTTCAATCTGCATCTGTTGAAGTTGATTTGCTTATGGATCTTAAATTCTGATGATAGAGGGCAATGAACCTGTTGTATGTTAAGAACTGAACCAAATTGTGCTGGGGCATGGAGGGCCGGGGGGCAGGGGAGAGAGAGAGATTTCCATGTACATATTTTGTTGTTAAATTCAGGCATCAGAAACTTAAACTATCCAAGAAGAATGTTTTTCAATTCAATCAAATCTCAAGTCCTAAAATCCTCACCACATTTCCTTTAAATTTTGCCCTTCGCACCATATACTAACACTTGCTGTTTTGTTACCATAATGCCCCATTCATTATATCTCAGCAGGGTCTTTCAGCCTTTGGAGTCTCAATCTGTCTAGCAAAAGCAATCATGATAAATAGCTTCAGGGCTTCATTCACACCCATTACAGAGCTGATGTTTCTGGGACTTAATTGGGTAATGTGGAGAACTCACAAACACCTTGCAAGAATGTAAATTGCTCAAGTGTGGTGGAAGACAAGATAGCTTGCATGAGAAATGCCAAATGCTCTTTGTAAAGGAGGGTAGTGCATGTTTAATATACTTTTCCTAATGGGCTGACTTGATTAAACATCCTTCTGCTTCCAACCCAGTGGTCAAGGATTTGGGGAGGTCGGAGCAGTAGACAGGAGAGGTTTTGGAAAATGTTACTTTTCAGTGAAAGGCGAGTGCTTTCAAACCCTTCATCTCTACATTTCAGAGTATTGTGGCAGATTCTCCTGGTGGAGCACTCTCTCTTAAATCAGTGACACATCCTTCCATCCTACGGGAACTGTGTCCCTAACTTACACCTGGTGTTGGCCATTCTGGGAAGACAGGATACTGGGCTAGATGGATCATTGGTCTGACCCGGTATGGCCATTCTTATGCTCTTACATGTAGGACTTGTCTACATGAGCAAGTTACACTGGCTTAATTGAAATTTGTTTTCAAACCAATTTAGTTAATATGGTGCAAACCCCTGTGTGGACACACTCAGTTTGAGTGGCTTGTAAGTTTGCCAAAACAAGCCATACCATTATAATCCCTGTTATATAATCAGTATAACTGTTCTAGGAGGTTGTACTAAGATTGCCAGATTTGATTGGACGTGTTCCTGGAGGTTTCATCATTAAATAATCTACAATTAAAGTTTAATCTTTAATTCCTGGAGGCCCTAGGACAATCCTGGAAGGTTGGCAACCATAGGTTGCACGGAATTAATGAAATATATATATATATATTTTTTTTACCAATTTAGTTAGATCCTGTGCAGACAAACCCTTACTGATACTTCTTTTTGGCGTCTTTGCCTTCCCCCTCTGCACTCCATATCTTTTCTGAGATTAGCCCTGTTTCTGTGGCAAGGAGAAGAATCTCTTGAATCATGGTGCAAGTGTGGACTTTATACACTACAGAGGCTGCAACTTCACCGGGTACCACCATCACTGGGCATCTTCAGAAATTCTCTCCCCTTTGCTCTGTAGCATTGGTGGCACTTATTGACTTCTCGGCGGTATCTCTCACCTGCTCACCTATCCGCCCGTTCCAAAAGCACAGCTGCAACTATAGTAGGAAGCAAGCTCACGAACCTCCCAAGAGGCTAATTTAAGGTCAGCAGAGACCTGTCTTGTTTTTCTGCAGGATCCAATCATTGAAGCTGTTCATAGCCATGCAGGACTCCATCCTGACCCATTCAAAACACTTTGTTGACATTAACAAGCTCCGTAAACATTGCAAAAATGCAAGGGGAACAGAAGAGCCTTATGTTGCTGTTGCAGGCAGATACAATACATCCTACATCTGCCCCAGATGGGCTTCACATGGAGTTCAGGGCATGATCTCCTCTGTCTGTCTAATTACTGAGTTCATTCCTGGTACATCAGGTTGTTACATCAGTATCCGTTGGCTCTGCCATTTCTCGCCCAGGTCCAGACAATGCTGTGCCTTCCCTCTGGCTGGGAAGGCAATGGCACCACCACGGGGGGATTGTTACGTACTTCTCCGAACAGGAGTCTTCCTGCCAAGGAGGCAGGCGTGAATTGCCGTAAATGCTGTTTAGCCTGGACAGAGAGAGTTCAAAGTGATGTGCCCTGATGCAAAGGTCCCGGGCTGCTGTGTTGTTTAAAACACATTCGTTTCCTTGGCTTTTTTAACACGTCATTGCTGCTGGAGCTTTTAACTTTTAAGGTAATGATTGGTGAATTATTTTCCATCCCTCTCACACAGCGTGGGGTATCTTCCCTTTATTTTTGGTTGGCCGACTTTCTGAAAATCCCCACTTCGGCGGTGGTGGTGGTGATGATGGTAAAACTTTCTATTGCCCAGCACAGCAAAATAATAATTATACTACCACTCAGTGCTTCTCCAGCACGTCTCATCTGAAGAGTTCCATGATCTACACAATTATTAACTTGCGCCCTGTCCCTTCGAACTGCACTGAGTTGGAGTGAGTGGGAAAGCAAAATGGGGGTGTGGGGGGGCATTGCAAATATCCCCTGACCAGGACTCCCCATCCTAAGCAGAGTTGGACAGCAGGTGTATGTTTAATCTTGACTGACAGTTCTGAAATGCAGATGTCAGCCATGGACTGAAACCAGGCCAAAGTGGGGTGAAGATACCGGCCCCCTTACTCCATGCCAATTGTGGAAGGGTGAGGTAGCAAAGAGTCCACCTGTCGCTCCGCACCACAACTCCGTCCTGTAGCAGGTAGCTAGGACCCCATTCCCACACCATCCCAGGAGGGTAAGAGAGGAACAGGAGCTGCAGAAGAGTCCATGGTGGAGGGTGGAAGACAATTTGCAGAAACTCTTCCTCTCACATCAGCGGGGGGGAAGGAGAGGATATGTGGATCCTTTCCACCTCTACTGTGGTCTGAGCCTGAGGTAGTCTGAGGTACGCCAACATAATGGGACAGGGACTGATTTCCTACAGGCATTCTTGCAGCAGATAGCCCATACTAGCCTTTGGCACAGGAAACAGTCAATCGTTTCCCACATGGCTTCTGTGATTCTCTGAATTGAGAACGCAAGAGAAAGTGACCAATAAAATATCCAGGAGTTAATTGTCAGCCTCAGTCTGGACTATTTAAAAAATGTTCTCTGTCACACCCCAAAAAACAAGGTGTGTGAGCAACTTTAAGGACTAGTTGAAATGCAAATCAATCAATCAATTGGATCTACTTTCATTAGGATGACCAGAAAGCAAGTGTGGAAAACTGAGACACTTTTTTGTGAGGTGGGGGCATAATTGCCTACATAAGACAAAGTCCCTAATATCAAGACTGTCCCAATAGTATCAGGGCATCTGGTCACCCTAATTTTAATGGTGGGGGTTGGATTTTTCAGGGGGAGGGGTAAGAGGTGGAGTTTTTCAGGCACGTTGTCTGCCTATATTATTTTATTTTTAGTTCGTTGTGTTAAGGTGCCCATGGATCTTTGGGCATTTGCCTAATACCGGAATCTGTGGTGTTAATTTTATAAAGGACTTTTGAAAGTTGCAGTGCATCTTTGCATTAATCAAAACTTAAAAAGGACACGTTCTGGTTAAAAAATCCAAACTAAACTTATTTTCTTACCTGTGTTACCAATAACATCTTAAATTACTAAAGTCAAAAGAATTTTCAAACTTTTATTTACTTCTTACCATCCTCAATGTTTCATTTTGGAGCATTCATCATCTTGGGCAATGAAAATTGACTTTTTCTTCTGGTCATTTTCACTTTCTGGTTCTCATGCACTACTCAATGATGCATGTTAAGTATGCAAACACAGCAGACTCAAATCCAAATGAAACCACTATTTTCCTGGGTTATTTTAAAACATCCCTGAAAATATTTTTATTGGACTTGATTGAAATTTTTCAATTTTTCAAAAAGTTGATGACAGTCTCTTTTATTTTAAATTGATGAAATTTCATGAATCATTGTTTAAAAAAAAATAATGTTTTTTTCAAACCGGTTCTAATTTGATACTAGGTTTTGTCAAACATTTTAATTTACAAAACCTAGAGTTGAGGACTTAACATTAATGAACAATGTCCCTTTTCAAAGGTGGTGTTTTATTTTTGAGCTCTAAAAATATGCTGGAGCAAAAGCCATCTTCTTGAGTACTGTAGTAATATATTTTTGAAAGAGGTCCCTCTGGTGGAATATAAGTAGATAATAACGTAGAATTAGTCTTCCTTAGGCTTTCAAAGAATTTGCATGTGCAATAGACAGGAGTCTATTTGCATGTGCAATTACCAGAGCTGTGTGTGCACAAACAAGGTATGTATTTGTGCAAATGGCCGGTTCTGCAGTACTTCCAATCCTAAGTGTTCAAAAACCATGAGATATTTCTTTTAAACCGGAGTGTTTTTGTTTTGTTTTTTAAAATAGATGTGTGATTCCTTTTGGTCTTTTAGCCTTTTACGTGCTCTTTTCGCCTTGTCCTCTAGCTTTTATCCACAACCTTGATTTGTATTTTGAAACAAAAGATGAGATTCTCACGTAGTTGCAGAATCCCAAGACCTGGGGCTGAAAGTAAAAAAGTGAATATCAAAAGCCTTGCAGTAAAATCATAAGAGTTAGCAACATTGGTTTTGGTGCTCTGTGTGTGCAATTACCTGTTTTGCAAGTGTGTTCATGGTCATGGGACATGCCGCCTAGGGGCGTAGCTGGGTGCCTGGCCTCTTTGAACACCTTGTCCTGTTGCAGTGAATGCGGTTCTCTATGTAAAGAAAAATTCCTTTTGCATCAACACAGATGGAAAACACTGACATGGCGACATGGACGAAATAGATTCTGACGCTGCCAGCTATTCTGCACGGGGGACCTGCTGCAACCATTCATAGCCCGATTGACTACTGATGTCCCGTTTGTCCTATCTGGAGAGTTCTCCACATGCTTATCTGAGCCTGGACATCGGAGGGGGCGGGGAGGGGAAAAAGGAGGAACAGGACACTTCAGCTTCCTCCTGAGTCCTTTCAGTTCTCACCTAAATTGATGAAAGGGTCATCGCAGAGCAATGCAAGGCATTCCCTCATCTGCACGAGCAGCCTCTGCAGAACCGTAGCCTGGGTATAAAGCCTTTATGCAAAGTCTGTTGAAGCCAATGGAAGGTCCCGCACTGACTTCACTGAGCTCAGGGTCAGGCCCCGGGAAAGGGGCCCGGCTTTCATATGATATTGGGTCACCAGACTGGCTGCTAGGTTGGGGTAAATATTTGAACCAAGGCTGTGTATTGGATATGTGGCCTGTCTGCTTTTATCCCAAACATGATATGTGTGTGTGTGTCTGTGTGAGAGAGTTTCTCCTGCTTCTTTATGTAGTTACAGACTCCGCATGGCCTCTAGATGTCCCTCCTCCTCTTCTCAGAACACCAGCACCAGGCAATGCAAGAAATCCAGCTGCACGCCGGCCCACTTCTTCAAGGAATAGACTCTTCTGCGCATCACACCAAAACAGGTACAGCAAGGCGGTCGCATCTTGATAATGGCGAATGTGCAGAGCTTCGTGATGCTTTGCATTTCTGTAACCTAAGCGCTTCACCAACGTTTGTTTAAGCCTCAGAGAACCCACATGCGGCAGTTAATTATTATTGTTCCCAGTTACTGGTGGGGAAATTGAGGTACACAGGCTAAGTGACTCGCCCAAGGTCACAAAGAGATTCTGTGGCTGAGCCGGGAATAGAACTCCTATTTGGAGAGTCCTAGGCCCTTGCTTTAGCCAGGCTCATAAGAGCATCCTTTCCTCTTGTTCTGAAACCCCTAGACCCACTGGCCCCTGGCAGGGTTGACTTAGCTCTCCATTCTCCTGCAACAGGAGAACACAATTCCACTCCACACCCTGGGCGTAAGCCTTGTAGAAGAGGCCGTAAAGCTCACTGTGCTGCTCCTACATGAAGATCTTAGAGCCCTTGGCAATTTTTGCAAGGGTCTCTGGCCCCAATTCTCCATTCCTCTCTTGCTGCTGGGCAGGGATCTGTGTGCCACTTGCTTGCCAAGTCCCGTCTCACACAGGGCTGCATTTCATTCCTGCTCTTGGTAGTTTCTGAAGTGCTTTGAGATCCTCTGGGACGAAAGGGCCAAATGTGTCATGTCACACTATTATTAATATCAAGGCATTTGCACCCAAGCCACCATGGGCTGCCTTGGCAATATGCCAGCATCTTAAGAACGAGACCTCATTTGCATGTTAATTTACATATTTAAAACCCTTGACTTCACTATTTGCTTCCTCAGTGGGAGACATTTTTTTAATACAAAAATGTCGCGCCATGATGCATTTTAAATACATTAGGTCAGATCCTCAACTGGTGTAAATCCAGGGAGCTTCTTTGTAATCAATGGAGCTACATAGATTTTCCTGAAATGAGGATCTGGCCCAGTCTGCTGACTCACTCATCAGCGGAAGTTTCGACTAATCCAGTTAGTTGAGGAAGCCCAACTCAGCAGTAAAGATTGCTGAAAGCTGCTAGGTGCTGGTCCTGTAAACACACAGCCTAGCTGATAGAGCACAAAACAGGGATTTGGAAGACCTGGGTTCTAGTCCTAGCTCTGTCACTGGCCGGGTAGGAGACCTTAGGCAAGTCACTTCATCTCTCTGTGCCTCAGTTTCACCATGTGCAAAATAGGGATACTGATAGTGCTCTCCTCTGGGATCTACTGATGAAAAGCGCTACCTAAGAGCTGGGTATTATTATTGCTAGTCATGTGAGTAAAGTTAAGTACATGTGCAACTGGTTGCAGGGTCGGGGCCCTGGATGAGTGCAGGGTCTTGAACCCTGAAATAGGTTTATATCTGGTTAAACTAAACTGTAAATGAAATACAGAGAAACTTAATATTATGGAGGAAAAGTTAGTAGGATAAAAACAAACAAACTGCCTCCTGCACTATGGTGGCTACTGGTAAAAAGTTAACATTGACTGGACAGTGATAGCTGGGTTTCCCATTATTTCCTGTTGTAGGAATAGGGGAGACTGACTTCTCACATTCCACTTTGGGTAAAGGGTGACTTTTCTATGGAGACCACTGTTGTTGCAGGTGATTGTGTATTTGCTGGCACAGGACAGTGCTGACCTGAAAAGATGAGGCAAAGTAATCCTTAGATATCATAATGTGTTCTGTACATTCTCAATTCAAGTGAGACCAGGAGTTCCTCAGGAGAAAGGGGGGCCAGTGGTTTCCTGTGCCAGAAGCAATGGCACCTTGTTGTCATTTTGTCCTTCTTTGCAGAGAGCGAGCCACGAACTATGGAGGCTGGTGAGAGGATGGTTCCATAGCATCCCCTGCAATCTGCAGTCCACTCATCCAGAACCAATGGAAGAGCCCAGAAAAACATTCAGAGACAATTGTAGGTTGTTTGATCACGTTGGGAAAGCAGATAGAGTTGGGCAGTTCTCCTCTTTCTGGTGGAACGTAGAGAGGTTTGACATACTATGCAATTACATTTTCAAAAGACTGTTACATCATTTTAGCTTCTATCTTTACTGTACACACTATAGAACTGGGCAGCCCATGGAAAATCTACCCAGAGTGCAGAGTTTGCTGAGGTTTTCATATCCAAATCTGTGGGTACCCCTGTCCATTGAGTTGGTGGTATAACCTTTAAGATGTTGGAACTTTAAAAAGGTACCACTTTTAGAGGATGGTAGGACCCACATCTCCTGGAAACTCACCTGTTAAGTGGTCTCTGAAATGCAGTGATAGTGTCAGTCCAGTTTTCTAATGGGACAAGCGTTCATTTTGCACTTCCCTCGTTGCTGCCATGATTGAGTTTTACAAACATTCCTACAGGGCCCATCATAGCGCATGTTGCAACATCTTCCCCAAATAGGGAGATTAGAAGTTGTGACCAACCATAAGAGCCAATTTGATTAGACTTGGAGAGGAAGAAACTTGATGGCAGACTGCAGCCTGTAAGGACTAGGTTTCAGGAAGTTGCAGTTAATGAGAAAGCTGAACAAAGAGGTTTATTACCTCTTGCTCATAAATGGCCGTATCCCTAAAGTTTCCAGAACAATTTTGTTACTCTTTTAGTTAAAGAGAATGTTTCCTAAGTGGTGTATTTTCACTTATGACTCAGGGGCTGTTGCTTAGGAGATGCCTCATGTTGCAGCCTGAACTATACCTAAAACAACCCACTCTTTTGAGACAAACCCCCCTTTCAGCATCTAGAGTGGGCGTGGTGTGTTAAAAATGAAGATTCTGGCTAGGATTCTCCCGGGTTTAGTGCCATTAAGGCAGATCTATGATGATGTTAAAGCTCAAATTTGTGCAGTTTTACTTTTGTTTTTTAGGGTGATATTTATGATGATGTTCAAGAAACTCAAGGAAAGAAGTGTGTAAATGCTGTGATATATGAATACTTTCCTCAGAGCAGTTTTGGTTTATCATGCCAACCGGTAAATATGTATTTACAATTTTAAAAGCACGTCTTTACGTCCCTATTGTAAATGCTCCATTTTTAAAGTTTTATATCGTGTTACTCCACTAAGATTGCAGCACACATCTTGATATTGCATCAGTCCACATTTAAGTTCCAATACAAACTGAGCCATGGTAGAAAAATATCCACACTATCAACAAGAAATATCCCATTATTGCAATAAACTTTTCACTGGTTTCCCTCAAACAACAGAGGAAGATTCTTTGGGGGCAGGGAGTCCATTTTTGCACAACAATTGATTTAAACTTGTATCATTTCTATATGATGATGGGGACATTTTCACCTCTGCAAATTCAGGAAAATTCCTTGTTTTTTTTCCAGGACAGAATTTCAGTTTTGTAACTATCCTCCTAACCTCTAATATGCCTGCTGGTGAAACTTGTGAAATTTTGCCTTTGACCAAAAATCACACATTCTCATGGAAATGCAAGCAAAAAAGCCCCTCAGGTTTTGCATGTAGAAACTTGCAAGGCTGACACTAGTAGCTCTGCAACGCTCTCATGACACTTGTTTTTAAAATGAAAATCTCAATATACACAAGGTGAAGATGTGGTGTTACCTGATGGATGTTTGAGTTCTGAACAGTGCTTTGGAAAACTGAAGCCTCTGTTTGTCTGCCATGTAAAGAAAAATACAATAAAAAAATGTGAAGAACTGCAGCGTGGGAACGGTTACTGACTTTTCAGTACTTTCAGTCCACCGGCTTTGAATCACAGCCGTGCAAAAGGAAGGGTTGAAAGGGAGAATCAATGTATTGGTATCTTTTGTAACTTAAATGTGGCCAAAGGATTTTTTTTGGAGGTGAGAGAGCGGAGGGGAGAAAATCATTGTAAATAAATGACTCTTCTCAGTGTAACACTGGGCGTCAGTGCCCCATACCTGCTAATAATTATGAATAGGAAGTGCTCCCTTGGGGTCGCCACCTATTGCCATCTTTTTGGACAAAGCCAAAGCATCACCCAGGCCTCTGTGTTCTTTTGGGCCTCCATCCACACCCCACCAGCTTCCTGTGCTCCTGCAGAGGGCAAATATTCCTGCATTCTCAGGGATGTGTTGACACTCACTACATGGAGATGAAGCAGCGTGGTTTAGTATAGGGGTTCTCAAACTTTTTTTCTGGGACCCCCTTTGAAAATATTTCAGACTGTGATGACCCCCCCAAAAAGTGAGGACCCCCCCACTCTTACTTCTGTGCTGCTGCTGCTGGGGGCAGCTTGGTTCTCCAAGCTGGGCACCCATCCAGCGACTATTTGGCCACCCGGTTCTGAAGGGCTCGGTTAGTCAGCCACGCACATTGTTGACAGTGAGAGCCCTGGCATGCATGAGGGTAACCGCTCGCAACCCCCCTACAATAACTTGGTGACCCCAGTTTGAGAGCCCCTGGTCTAGTGGATGGGCCACTGTCTGGGGGCTCAGGAGAGCTGGTTTTTGTTCCTGGCTCTTGCAGTGACCCGGGACAAATCACTTTCCTACTTGTCCCTTCCAAACCTTTGTCTAATCTGATGTATTTAGACTGTAAGCTCCTTGGGGCAGGGGCCTCTCGCTTATGATGTGTTTGTACAGCAGCCAGCACAGCGATCTTGGTGGGAGCTTCTATGAACCACCACAACATGTACAAATAATTTAAACAGGAGAAAGCTTATCTGGAAAAAAAAAAAGAGCCAGATGAAATAAACTGAAGCATTGTAACGGTGTGTCGTCTGGACACAGACTGCAAAAAGTTACTCCAAGAGGGGTTACGGAGTTGGTTAACCAAGAGAAATTTCGATGCTCCTCAGAATATGCCTGCTCTTGTCAGCTCCTACAACTTTTCTCCAGCAGCCCCCTTTCCCCACGTTCAGGAGGTAGCGTTCTGTTTTAAAGAGAACTCAAGCTCCTGGTCTTTGCAAACCCTCCTTCATCCAACTGTCTGGAGTTAGTCATGTCACCTACCCCAGCTCACTCTTCTCTCCTTTAATTGGCCTCCCTTTTAGGTTGAGTCATTTGCTCAGTCTGTGTCTCTGCAAATACGTCTGATATTGGTTCTCTAGACCTCTCTCTCTGGGAATGGTAGGGCTAGGGCAGAAATCCAAGGTATTTATACAGAAAAGTATACGTATCACAAACAGGGAATAGAATTCTAACTCAGCTGTTCAGATCTAGCCATCCACCCCAGTAAGGCCGAGTCTTTATATGCCATTTTTCACCCCCCGCTTGCAGTTATTACCTCCTGAAAATGAGCTTCACGGAGTAATTGTCCCTCGCTTGTTAACTGTGCTGATGGTGCTGGGACGTATGTGGAAGCTTGAACATGAAAGACTGCCTGTGACGCTGCATCTGCCTGCCAGTGTTTCCAATGACATGTTCCCTCTCGCCCACACCAAGTGTAAATCACATCCTACGTTATGCAGCTCATGCACTTGGTATCAGAGAAATCTACATAGTCACAGCTTGCATGTGATTTTCAGCTCAGATCAAGGCACGAGTTCAATGTTCTTCACTTGGGGAGCTCGATGTCTTTCACGCCGGTGCTGTCCGAGCAGCAGCACTCACGTCCTCTTTTAAAGGAAGGAAGAAGGGTTTGGTACTTTGGCTTGTGGAGGAGGAGCACCTCCACGAAGTTAAAGGGAACGGCCCTCCACATTTTACTCTTGCTGCCGTGTGACACAACATACAGCCCCACCCAGCTGCAGTGGATGAAGCAGCCGGTGAACAAACCCTTTGGCAAAACAAAATCTCAGCCATGCCTCTAAGGACAGATGAGAGTCAGGCACCGGAGGGGAGAAACCTGGTTTATCTATTACACTTTTTGATGCCAAAGCCCAGATAATGATCCTTGTAGCTAGCGAACAGCACACGTCAAGGTTAAAAAAAATTAAACAAGGAAGACACTTGCAAGTGTCTGGGATCCCCTGAGAGCTTGTCACTATACATCAGCTGGGGCAAACTACCGAGGGGACAGACTAGAAATAGGTGTGAAAGAGTCAAGCACCAAGTAACGTGCTTTCCTTGTTGATGGGGAATGGAACCTTTCACCTATTGGCTTATGTGAAACAAGCAGGGGGTGCTCCAGTCTCCAGAGAACAGCAGCAACACAGACACAACCCATCCCAGCCAGTGCTGTCAGCATAGAGGCCAAGAACCCCACAGCCCCACGAAGACTGCACTATGCCTCGCAGCCCTAGAGAGGGTCCCCAGCAGGGATGAGCTAGCTGGGAAAGCGAGCCCGGCCGGGTGGTGGGTGGGGAAGCTTGCTGTGGACCAGAGCTTTCAGACCCCAGGGTGTTTGGCTGTAACTGATTAATAAAGAGCTGCACCTGCACTGGTCAGCTCGTTAAGAAGCAGAGCAGATGGGCCCAGGCAGGCCGGTAGAGACTGGTTGTGGTAATTCTTTAGATTGTAAACTCAAGCTCTATTAAAGGGCTGGGGTGCCTATTGTGTTCTTGCTTTGGAAGAAGGAGAGAATTCCTCTCCAGAGTAAGATGGCCCGGACTGGCTGCCCTTTGCAAGTGCAGGCTGAAGTCAATAATCTCGCTGGTTCTTCCTCCCAGCTACAAGTTTCCTGTGGGATTTGTTGCTCTGCTCTGCTAAGCTGTTAGTCACCTTGGCTTTGTAGCGTCTTTGCGATGGGGTTGTTAATGAATCTCTCTTGGGGTGAACCATAAGAAGTCTTCGCTCTGCTTTGGTAAGTGCTCCCTTTGTGAAGGTTTGGGGATGTTGGTGCCTTTTTATTTATTTATTTATTTTTAAAGAGTATATATTATGTTTGCAGCTGCTGTTGGAATTGCCTCCTTCTGTAGAAAGTTTAGGGCCCATCGAAGTTACTTTCACAGCAGAGTAAGTGGTAAAGGGGAGAAGTAACTCTTACAGTCCTGCTGCTGGCTGTGCCGTGCTGTATAAGTGAATAAGAGATTTGAGGCTTCACAAACCAAACAGACTGGAACCTGTTAATGAGCATTTAAATCGCTACCAGTTTTTCCCCCACAGGAAGGGAAAGGAAATGCATTCTTGAAGGAAGGGCTTCCAAGCAGGAATTACAGGGCAATGAAGCCAGCTTAGTTCCTTTTGGGGTGTAAGCTATGAAGGGCCAGATTCTCTGCTGCCCTGGACAATGTGTAATCACTTGCACCTGTTCTGATCTAGAAGCGATTTGCCCCTACTTTGCCCTTGTTGTGTGCAGCTGTAAATGGCTATGTATAGTGCAGGGCAATGGAGAGACTAGCCTAAAGTCTTCAGACTCCTTCCTGTCCGTTTGGGTTTCCCTAGTGCAGAGCTTTTTTAAGTCAGCAGCATGACACAATGCTTGTGTGACAAGGCAAACCTCCTACTGCATGCAGCTGTCAAGCTTACTTGTTCTGTTACATGCTGCATTGGGGCTAGGCAGCAGGTTCTTTTTCCGGCTAGACGAGTTGATCCACCTTAATGACTGGTGTTTAGATACTGAACAGAAAACCAGGCATGAGGAAGCGTGGGCTAGGAGTTAGACTGATAGCTGGGGAATGGGAAGATCCGGCTTTAATTCCTTGCTCTGCCACGGATTTTCTGTATGACTTGAGCGAGTCACATTGTACCTCAGTTCCCCATCTGCATAATGGTGATAATACTTCCCTAGCTCTCGGGTGTTGAGTATAAATGCGTTGGACTGTAAGGTGTTCAGACACCCAGTATGGGGCTCATTTATCCCTTTGATACTTTTTTTTTTTTTTTTTTTTTTAAAGAAGGCCAAGAAGATGACCATGACACTTTCAAAATGCCAACAAATGAAATCCTTACATACCAAATTTCCACCCCCTCCTAGGAGGGCATGTGATGTTCATCCTACTAACCAATTCTTCTCTTTTTACCTTTAAATCCACCTAACAGCCCGCATCTAGCCGCAGGAGGCAGCTTTCTGTTTTGATCAGCCTTCAGAACCCTGTCTTATGTGACGAGTAACCCTCAGAATTCTCCAGCCAGGCTCTGACCCTGAACACCTGTCTCCTGAATGTCAGGAGTGTTCAGACACCAGGACTCAAACCCTCCTAGAGTTTTTCTACCAACTCCTGGCAGTTGCTTTAGAAGTTACTTTAGTTTTTTTCTTGGAAGGGCTTGTGCTGCTGGCATCAAACTGCTCATCTTTCTACCTGCCAAGAACTGCTTTGCTAGTCACTCTTGGTTACATTCTTCCCCCTCCTTTTCGTTCCAAACTGTAAGTCATGAATGACTCATCGATTTCCAGTACACAGGAATTGAATCCCAGGAGATAATCTTTAAATGTGCAGTAATTCTCCTTGTCTGCATATGAACTGGTTTGGTGCTGCACCCTGAGGGAACAGCAACAATTCTTTAACACTTTGAGACTTTATATATTTCAAGAATGAGACTATTGCTTTTTTCCATGTCCAGCTAGTGAATTTCAGTTAAGTGCATGGGTTAATTCCTCTGTGTTCTATTTCAGCTTCTCTTCTGTTCCTGTGTTTTCTCCCATACTTCTCCCATATCCCACTGCAGTAGGATAGCACCTATAGTTTGTGCAGAAATTCTGCCAGCGCTGTCATATCTATACAGTGTGCCATCCTACGCTCACTTCCATATTACGCCTTCTGCTATAGATTTGTTTTTCCTCTCAGGAAACTGAACATGGAAGAAGAACAGGTACCAGCTGGGTTGCGTTTATCAAGGCCTGGTCTTATGTGAACTGTTTCCACTCTGTATTCACTTCAGACTTCCTTTGTCAATCTTGCAGAAAGCTTCACATCGCAAGACATCTTGACTTCCTGTCAGATCCACTGAGCATCAGCATGAGGAAAATAAGTTGCTACATCTTCATAAAATGATTTTCGGGACTTTGGCAGCAGAGATGTTAATCATTCCAGACAGAGTGCTACTAGAGGTGAAATAGCTGAATTTTCTCTGTCAAATCACCCAGTTCCATAGTCACTTGGTTGCAAAGTTATCAAACCACCTGAGATACTGTATTAGGGGAAATATTTCAATGGACAGATCTGTTGGATCCAGGCCTGGCCTCTTTCTTCACAGGACATGTTGAAAGCTCTATTGCTTCAGCCCATCCTGGTTCCTTTGTTTCAAGTAAGGTACTTTGCGGGTCGGTAGCGGATCAGATTATCAATACCGTAATAGAAACAGTAAATTCGAATGTGGTATGGTCTAAGCTTCCCGATCACAGCCCTACAATACTAGGCGCTGTGCGAGGATCTAGAGTGGGGTTCTCCAAACACTGTGACTTGACTCTGCTCCCATTACAATGACTAGTCAAAATCCCTTTGATTTCAAGGGGAGCAAAGTCAGGCCAATGCTGAGTGAGACCGCGAGCTCTTTCAGGCTGGGGCTGTCTTCTGTTAGTGCAGCCCTGAATGCAGTGAATTCCTGCCCGTCACTGGGGCTGGCGTGTGTGACAGCTATAGCAACTTTGAAAACGGACCCCTTAGATGATACGCCGGTTATAGGGTAACAGTCACAAGGGTTTGAACATTCATGGTAGCCACCAGACTTCGACTATCTGAGGTACCTTGTGCTATTTCCCCTCTTTAGTCACTAAGGGGGGGAGGGAGGAGGAAGAAAGAAGCAGATCACATCAATGAGTGGGTGATGGAGGTTATAACAAGAGGCCGATGCAGGGGTATTTAATACTTACAGAAAAATTGATTGACTATTTTAGCATTTTATGCTGATGCAAGTAATGGAGTGCTTGCCACATAAAATGGATGCAATAGTGAAGTGCCTGACAGGGTTAAATAGCTCACCCTTACATACAGGATCACTGGTTGCATGCATCTGATGGCACCAAATAGCCTTCCTTTTTCAGAAAAAAAAAAAATCTAACCCCCAGTGGGAGAGTGAATCAGGCTCTACCTCTGCCTTTGGCAATTTAGTCATTTCTAGGCTCATAGCCTGCCTGCCCACACAGCTCTGTTTCTACCCCTTCCATTAAGGCTTGACAGTCAGGACTTCTCAAACCCTCTTAGTTCACAGTGCGCAATCCACAGGGAGCTTTTGGCAATAGAAAAGAGTTCACTCGGGCTTTGGCTGCTGTCCACTGCTGGTACTGAGGGAAATCTGCTGCCCTCTGCTTTTTTCCTTCACTTCAAGGAAGGAACCTGGTGGTTCCCCTGTCACTGCTGTGGTTCACCGTGTGCCAGGACTAGGAACCCTGCTCAAAGTACCCATGAGACTGAGGAGTTGGTGGAAAAGTCAGACATCATTGATTCATGTTAGTGCTGCAACTTTCAAGGGGAATCTTCTTTGGTTTGATCTTACAATAAGAGGAACCCTTTACCAGTCTATTCTGGGAGATGAAAAGATCGGAGAGAGTCTTCAAAACAACAAAAAGCAGATCTCGAATCACTCTAAGTCTACAATATACTGAAGGTACTAGAATAACCCCTCTCCGGCATTGGCACAAACAGCAGGTACTAACATATATTCATGAGCCCATACAACACACACCATTACAATATTGTGACCTGTCTAACAGAAATTCTGCCAAGACTATAGGATGTCTCAGATGAATGATAATTTCATTCATGTTGTAAAATGCTTAAATGTTCCGATTAAGGCACTAAACTGAGATTTGGGAGAGCTGGGTTCAATTCCTAGCGCTGTCACAGTGACCTTGGGCAAGTCACTTAATTGGGTCTTTCTCCATCAATCGCTGGCCCTATTTTATGCAATTTACAATTATCCTACTTTATATCCATCTGTGCTGCCTACGAAACGCTTGTCAGTTGTTAGGTAGCTGGTGCTCGTCTTCCATCCATAATAACTCTCCCACTGTTGCCTTGTGCTCCCCATCTGTTAATTGTACCAACCTCTAATCTCTTCTTTTAGATGGCCAGTCATCTGGGGCAGTAACCATCTTTTCAATGCGTGTACAGAATACCTAGCACAACGGGGTCCTGATCTTTAAGCACCCCTTATTCTCTAGGTATTACTGCAAAACAAATTCCTTCTGGGGTCTGCCATCATTGTACTAGTGGAGCATCTCTCACTCTCTAATGTAGTTATCCTCACAACACCCCTGAGAGATAGGAAAATATGATCTCCACTTTACAGATGGGGAGAGGCAAGATGCTGAGCTCCCACTGAAATTAATGGGAGTACTAAAATACCTTTGCAAATCTGCGCTTAAGTGACTTGCCCAAGGTCCCACAGGAAGTCTGTGGCAGAGCAGGGAATTGAATCCAAATCGCTCATGCTGCAGGCTAGCACTTAACCACTGGACCATCTTTCCCCTCAATGGGGATATTCTGCAGCTATTTACTGTGAGGGACTCAGCACAGTAGAAACCCTATAAAAAAAGGAATAAAGCCCCAAGCAAGTTATGGAAAAAAGATTGTCCTGAGGAAAATGAATTATGTGCTAAGTGTTGTCCTAGTGAATTATTCTACCAAATTGCAGGAAATGGGAGTGGTGCACTTGCACTGGAGATTTTTTTGGTCTTCCTTGTGTTGGTGAGCAGCTTGAGTCTCTGCATAGGGTTGCTGCCTCTTGTGCTTTGCAATTCTCTTTTTTGCAAGCATGGTCTATGGATGCACTTTACCAGCGCCCCCTTTGATTTGAGTAGAATTAGGTTTCCCACACTGCTGTGTGTGGAGAGGTGGAGGGGGGGCGGCGTGGGTGAGGAAATATAGGACTTTTTAATTCTCCTGCAGATTTTCTGGTGCTAGTCTGTGGGTGGGGGGAGGGAGGCTGATTTACAACCCCTCCCAGAGCCCATCTGCAAGGATTGGAGATTTGGCCCTGAGAACTACCAGGCTGTGACAGAGCAATACCCTTCATGGACAGCAAGCAATTCATGTAGTCTGCTCCTAATAGCTACAGTTTACAAAGAATAACTTACCCCGCTGTGCACAGAAAAGTTGAGTCAGCAGTGGTTAGCACAGTGAAAATATGCAGGTCGTAAAAGCCTAGTAGGGCGTGAGCAATTTGCTTATAAAAATTAAAGGAAAAACCTTGGCAGGTGCAGATCCACTTATCTGAATAAAGAGTCGATTAGTCAGAGTTCGTTGATTGAGGCTGTCGATATTCCTCTAGCCATGCCCGTAGAGCTGAACTCCAAAAAACCTGCAGAGGAGCCATCATAAATCTGAGACAAGGCACCAGAGCTCCTTCATATAGCAAAAATAGGTACATGCAACAAGCAACCGGTTGAAAGATGCATGACCACAGGAGTTAAGCTGGCTCAAGTGCATTTCTTCTTAGTGAATTGCTATAAAACAGGAGGTTGTCATATCTTTCCCAGCAAACCTCATAGCCTAGATGGCTGAAACATGGCAAGGAGGGGCTCAGGGGCCAGTGGTGGGTGTTTTACCAGCATAGCTAAAGAGAAGGGGGTTGCTATCGCTATTAGCGTATGCCTGCTGTGTTAATGCAAAGGACCCTGCTTGCAAACTGGACAAGCCGCGCCCCTGCGTGTCACCTGTTTGCACCGGTGCTGTATGTCCCCAACAGGGGTCTGCAAAGGGTCGGAGTCCCACTGCCTGTGGTGGAACTGCTCTCCTTCTTAAAGTGAAGCATGTGGGGTGAAATACTTTGGATGAATAGTTTATTTGCCAGAAAATGCAGTTTGGGGGTGACTGAAACTATAGGCAAACTGACACCTTTGCTGACTAGTTTTGGCCAACAACATTTATTTTTGACTAGATGCAGAAGGGGATTTCGGTGCCATTCATCAATCCCTCAAGGAAAGAGGAAGCGCCACTGCCCACCCCCATAGCCCTGTGCTTACAGAACTCACTTGCTACAGGGGAGGAGTGGGGGTTGAGTCCCCACAGTCCATGATTCAGAGCAAGGACACGAAGGTGGGTCTCCCACACCCTGGCTAAGTCTGGAAGCTTTTCGCTTCTTCCCCTGTTGGGTGCTAAGCAAAGAGATGATCAAAATGGGGTCCCAGGTGGTTCTAAAATCAGGAAGCCCTCAGGCTCTTTCTAAAGGATGTAAAACCTGTTTGTAAACACTTGACATTTCTTGTTACCCCTTGGGGCAGCTGGTTTTAGTCAGTAAAGTACTGTAAATGACAGTTTTCTAGATTCAGGGAGGTCTCTGCTATGTACTGGGGAGAGAAGAGAAGATAAGAATGACCATGCTGTGTCAGACCAATGGTCCATCTAGCCCAGTAATCCTGCTTCCACAATGCCGGGAGATGTACCCCAAAAGATGGGCTCATCCAAATGGATGCAGTGTGTATCCACAGCACCTAAAATGGGGCCTAGGTGTAACTGCGCACACACAAACCACATTAAAGGTTGCAAAGGCAAGCTCTCCAAAGTTAGGGGGAAAAAATCCCAGAATGAGGGCCTGCCCAACTTTAATAAACTCTCCTACCTCTTGCATGGGTGTTAGGATAGTCTTTAACTACCATGATCACATACTGTTTTTCACTCATTCGGTGCACAGACTAGACCTGCTCAGGAGGGTGGTGTCAATAGGACGCCTGCCTCATCTGCTGTGGAAGCTGGGAGGCAGGCAGTGGCGAAGGCAAGCAATTGCGGGAAGAGGAAAGGAGGGTCCCAGGTTCAAGAATGTTGACTGCTGTGCTGGAGAACGGGCTGCTGACTATCTCTGCAGCTGCCACACAGTTGCTGTGTGTTGCTAGGCAAGTCACTTAAGCCAAAATTTTCAGAGGTGGTCACCACTTGTGTATTCATTGCTTCCTGGGTGCCTGGTGTGAGATCTTGGGGCTTGATTTGCTGAAGCGCCGAGGCCTTGTAGCTGCCTCTGAAATCAAGATGTGAAGAGCTACATAATGCTAAGTACTCTGAAAATTCAGGTCCTGGAGGCTAAACTTGAGCACCAAAAATATTGGATACTTCTGACCTTTAACTTTTCTGAGCTGAAGTGCCCCAGCTATAGAGTGGGGCTAATAATGGGCTCTTATCATTCAGTGGTGTTATAAAAATACATCAACATTTGTGAATACTCAGATGGTATAGTGATGAGCACCACAGAAAAGCCCATGAGGAAATACATACTTCTCTGTTCAGAGCAGAATTTGAATAGTGTGCAGTGAATAACGTCTGGGGTCACGCACTGAACAATGAGAAAACAAAAATATTCAACAGCTATTCGCTCAGTGAGCGTGGTCCAGCCTGTGCACTGAATGAGACAGAAGCCCAGTGGAAAAAATAGTATTTGATCACGTAACTAAGGGCTATCATTTCATACATACGCACAAAGGGGATGAGTTAAGATTGCAGAGGGAAGGCAAAAAAACTTTGCCATCAAGCCCCCCTCCTGCCAAATTTGAAGTCCCTGATCCAAAGCGTAGTGGTGCTAAAGCTAATCAAAGAGAAGGTCACCAGTTTTTTTTTTTTTTTAAACATGGGGGGAGAACAATGCATTTTCCCTAGCTATGGTCTCGACACCTTTGACCCACTTTGCCGTTTAATGAGTTGGGCACGTAACGGCCCTTTGTGCCTTCGAAAATTTTCCCCTCCATATTACCGTTCCTCCCCCCCCAACTTCCTCTGGTGCCTCCATGTCATTTTCCCCTGTAGTTCAATTAGATTTTTTCCCTCTGTTACTGTTTATTTTCAGTCTTCTTTCAAATGCGCTGACTCTAGAACAGCCCTAATAAGTCTCTTCTAGTTAATGTCTAATGTGAGCTGAACTCTTGAATACTGTGGATTCAAATAGATTCAGAAATAAACAAAACAAGTCAAACTCATCCTAACTTCAGAGCACCTATTCAGTCATTAAAAGAAGTGATCGGAGGGATAAATGTGCTTCTGAAAGGCTTTATAGTGTCAGCAAGAGACCAGTAAAGGCAGGAGTGAAATTTACACCTTGGCCCTTTGAAGCAGTAAGCTCTTTGTTTAGGTTTATGGTTCCAGGCAGGGAAGTTGTGGGATGAAATGATGTACAGCTAAGAAGGCAGCTTGTGTCAGTAATTATGTGCTAGCCTCAAAATGCATAACCAGGTGGTAGGATGCCTGAAATCTACCCTATCAGCAGCTGGAAGACATACCCCCTGCTACTAAAAAATAATCAAAATGTTTATACCTTGATAGTGCTTATGCAGAGCTCTCAAAGCACTTGGCACAGGCTAATTAAACCTCAACTCCTTTAAGTGGTTTAATATCTACATTGTACAGCGGGGGGAAACTGAGGCACTGGGGGCTATTACCTCACAAGTTTCCACTGCCTTGAGAACAGAACCCTGGCGCCATCAGCTGTGTGGGAAGAGCTCAGGCAGCTGTAAGGGAACCAATCGCTCACAGGAAATGTCATTGAAAAGAACACGACTCCTTTTTAGGGCCATCCACGTTCTATGATATCCATCTCTGCCAAGCAAAATGCACTTGCATTATCTTACCCTACTGTTTTGAATAAAGATGCTGTACCTCCCTGTCCCTCTGCTTTCAGCATGCCGCTAGTGTCTGGGCAAGGAGGAAGCTGATGCAGTGAATGTACCCGGCTTTCCAATTAGCCTGCAGTAGAGATCTCATTGTAATCCTTTTTTTTGTATTTCAGGGAGTGTACTGACTCGATCTGATCACTGTAAGCTGTGAATAATGATGTTAAATGAAGCGTAGCCACCCAGCTTGCAGGGAGCACGATGGGGTGTAGTCGCTGTGGTGCTGTACGCGCAGTATGCCACACACGAACATTAAGCTCTGGTCCTCGGAGACCAGAAGAGGGTGGCAGGACTGCTATCTCCCCACTTCCGCAGCCCCAGGAATCAAAACAATAACCATTGCACATGTATCTGACTTCCCCTGAACAGTTGTGTCATGAGCTGTCCCTTCCTGGAGCCACACGTTCCACACCAGTGTCTCTGGGTGCTGGTGCAGCCCTCTTATCACTCTTCGGGTGTGTCTACACTGCACTGTAAACTGGGCTCTGACTTAGGTTTCAGACCAAACCCCCCTCCTGTGCTCCCACAGAGCAATCTGACTCCGGCCAGCAAGAACTCAGGATCCAGGTCTTAGGATCTTGTTACGGGGAGTGGGTCAGAGCCAGAATCCCCCTGTGACTCTGGCCCATGCCCTGTCATTTTGCAGTGTGGATGCAGGTCGAGCTGCACACTGGAGTCAGAAGGGCTGCCCAGTACAGGATCCTTGCCCCCGCAGGGCTGAGAGACCCGGAGCCAGCAACTGCAAACCCAGGCTCACCCTGCAGTGGGGGCCATGCCCAGACCCCCCAGCCCTTTATCCCTTTCCGGGCACTTGTCTCTGACTATTGGCAGCTGTGGCTGCTTTTCCTAACTCTATTTCACAGGCCCCGCATGTCTCTTCAAAAGCCACCCATTGACAACTACGCCTTCTGACCCCTGGTTTGAGCACCACTGCACTTTTATTTAATCTGGATAAAAATAACACTAGCATCCAGTAACCCTGGCAGTATTTCCCTTCCTGCTCCCCGTCTAGCTCCCCAACCCTCTCTGATTCTGCTCCCTTTCTAGCCAGCCGCCAGCCATTGACCCTTCAAATCCAACCCCCCTAGATCCAAACAAGCTTCCATCCGTCTGCAGCATATGTTCTTGTCTTCATCCAGCAACGTCCTCCATCATATCATTTGGGTTAACACCACCTCTCACAGGAGCTGCAGGGGAAAATATTAATACAATTTTTTTCACCTAGCTATTTTTGGTATCATAGCGACTGCCCCAGCTGTACTTTGAATTGCTCCAACACCTGCCATTTCAAGTACCCAGGCCTTAAAAAAAGAAAGAAAAAAAGAATATTAATGAATTTATCCCCACAACAGCCCTGTGTGGTTGAGCATGTTCATTCCCATTTTACAGAAGGGGAAACCGAGGCACAGAAAGATCACGTGACTCACCCAAGGTCCCCCAGTGAGCCTGTGGCAGAGCTGGAGCCCAGATCATGTGCGTCCCCGTCCTCTCCCTTAATCACAAGAAAACATACCCTGATACTGCAGAATTCATTTGTCAATGTAACATGCTTTCACATGAGCCAGTTTTAAGGGGAAATCCTAGCTCGGGCCAAACCTGGTCGTTTTGAAATCAACGCAAAACAAACTCCACAGCCTGCCATGGGCCCAGAACTGGCGCCTTGACCCTAAACCCCTCCCAATGCTAGCACAGACTGGCCTGCAGCCTGCAGCAGTAGTTGGATGTGTGTTCTGCTGTGTGGACTTTTAGTCTTAGAAAGACACTGTAATGGGGGGGCTGGGGAAGCCGTTTTGAAGCTGGTGGCCCTGCTATCAGCCACCCTGCATTCAGGATCAATGTGACAAGCGGTAAAGCTCCTTTTGTAGTGAAACAGCAAGAGCCACCACCCAAAACACAGGCCACATACAAGGCAGCTCAGGGGCTGAGCTGTGAGGGTGTGAGATGGAAGCACATGTAGATTGACCCTCCAGGAGAGCTCCTTGGGAAGAGTGCTGGCTGGAAAAAGAGAGGCTGAAATCTCGAGCAAGGAAACTGGCTCTTGTTTGATTCCTTCTGTCTTCAGGGAAACAGGCTGTCATTCATTCTTTGTAATGACGCTATCACGTCCGAGAAATACCTGACTCATCAATTTCTCCTCTTAACAAAAACCACCCGGAAGATCACAAGTTTTGTTTAACCTCTGAAGCCAAACAGGGGAACCAATATTTTATTTAGAGACAAACCCGTCTGCAGAAGGCAGCCCAAAACATCTCCCTCTTCCAGCTGCAGCATCCTCCACCAGCATGTTTGGCTGAGGTAGAACATACCTCAGGATGACGTCTCACAGGTGGAAAAGTCCCCCAAAGTTTTGCAAGTTTAGCGTCACCGGCCCCCTTATGGGGGAACTTGTTCAGTCCACCTGGGCCTCATCAACAGCCTTGATGGGGTGTGGTGGAGGGCAGCCAGCCTCTATAAAGAGCAAAAGGGAACAGGAAGAGGAAGGTGTGACAGACGGCTGGACCACAGCCAACCTGTGCAACTTGTTGCTAGGGGATGTGGTGAAGGACAAAACTGTAAGAGAGCTCAAAAAAAGAATTCAATCAGTTCACGGAGGACAGGTCCATCAATGACGATTAGCCACAATGATCAGGGATGTGACCCCGTGCTCTGGGTGCCACAAGCTGGGAGTGGCCGAGGGATGGTTCCCGCAATGATAGCCTGTTCTGTTTGTTCCTTTCCGGCACTGGCCACTGTCGGAAGACAGGATACTGGACTAGATGGACCATTGGGCTGACCCGGTATTGCTGTTCTTATGAAAAGCTGTAGAGATCAGAAGGCTGCAGGAGGATGCTGCACTGAGCTAGATTGGCTCCTGCAGGGAGGAAAGGGACTGAACCCAGCTCGGGGCTTGTTCTGATTGAAGGAAAAAGGCCTGGAAATGAGGTTGGGGCTCAGAGGATCAGTGTGTGTAAGGACTAAATCACCTGGACGCCCCGCAGGGGAGCGTTTTAGTTACTGTTGTGCTGTGACGTGGAGTGCTTGAGGAGTCCAAGAAGGGAAACTGAGGCAGGATGCCTGCACAGTGACCTCAGACCACAAGGGGGTGCTGGGGTGGTGGCCAGCCTGCTGGAGTTGGAAGAGAAGGCTTTGCTTCAGGCTCTTCTCTAGTTCCCCCTGTCATGGTCTGCCGTGGAAGAAGGGTTGGTTCCAAGCAAAGTGGGTATTAAAACGCTCCCAGCCCATGTTCAGCTGTACTTGAACTTGTGCAAACCCCCTTTAGTCCAGCTGTGGTATTGAGCGGAACTGCACAGAAATCACATTACTGCAGCCCCCCAGTAGTCCAGCTGCAAAAACATACTGAGCAGCGGGATGGGAGCTACATTGACTCCAGGACTATCTTTGGTCCCAGCGCTAATTTCTCCCATAATCCAATTCAGAGCCACTGCTGGCCTCCCCAGCCCCATGAAATTGTAGCTATGGGCCCTTTTTTCCCTGGAGGAACTAGACATGGTAAGGGACTCTGTTTTCCTTTTTAGGAAGGCAGCATGGGTAGGGTTCTCTCCTGGCACTGAGGAACACGAGGTTCTCTTCCTCACTCTGCTACTTGCTTATTGGTTGATCTTGTGACAGTCACTTATCACTCTGTGCCTTAGTTTCCCCATATATAAGATGTGGACAATGCTAGTTACCTTCTTTCTAAAGCACTTTGCGGGCTATGGGTGAAAAATACTGCAAATGAATTAGATATTATAAATATATTATGTCTGTAGCCGTCCTCATTGTGAAGATTACATGGACAACGTAAACAAGGTACTAGGGTTGAAAGGAACAAGCTGCTCACTTTATATAAATGTGCCCAAAGTAAATGGGTGCAGAGAGAAGAATCATCTCCCTCACTACCTCCTGCGACCACCCAGAATCCTTAGGCAGTGTGGTGCGTGAGGCTGTGATAAAACGGTGGGAAAAAAAAATTTATTTGTGGGGGAGCTGCAATAAATTGTCACACTGAAAACACAAAGGCAACGATAGTAAACGGGCCAAATTCTGCTCTCCTCCTCGCAGCCGGGGGGGTGCACTCAGAAGAGACCAGAATTTGGCCCAGAGTTTGCAGTGTTAGAAACGGGTCAAGCAATGTGCTCTTCGTTGGAATTTCACTGTACATTGATTCAAACTGGGCGAAACAAGCCATTGGAACTGGCTCAGGCAGGAGAACCCCAGGGTAAGCCCTGGGGGCTCTTCAGCCACTCATTCTGCCAGTTTTGGGCATAGCAGGGAAAAAGGCGCATAGCCGAAAGAACTGGTGCCTTGATCCATGACGGTCTTTTAGCCTGTTGTGGCTATGACAGGAAGGATGGTGTAGGGGTTTGGGGAGAGGGAGAGATGACAGAAGCCCCTGAAAATGGGGGAGTAGAGGAGGAGAGAGGGGAGGTACTGAGCCTCCGGAGTGGGTGGCAGGAATGGGGAAAAGGGGCAACTGTCTCCAGCCTACCAAGGAAGGTCCCAGGGGTTTACACTTGCTTCCAGGACCTCTCTAGCCCCTCCGGGTCCTGCTCCCTGTCCAGATTCTGCAGCCATTGCTTCAGCCCTTCTGGGTTCTGCTCTCACCTCCACGCTCCCCAGACCTGCATGAGTTTACAAGATTTCCATCACGGGGGTGCTAGCTCTCTGCC
The DNA here is from genome assembly GCF_026122565.2 of Emydura macquarii macquarii. Taxonomy (NCBI): domain Eukaryota; kingdom Metazoa; phylum Chordata; order Testudines; family Chelidae; genus Emydura; species Emydura macquarii. Next base: position 47,852,971 of record NW_027132905.1, read on the forward strand.
TGCCCCCCTCCTCGCCCCCTACCCATCTGTTTCCACTGCGGCTGGATGGTGCCCTGGTTAGAGTACTAGGCTGGGAGAACTGGGTTCAATTCCTTTGCTCTGCCACCAATTTCCTGTGTGAGTGTGAGCAAGGCACTTCCTTTGTGCATTTCGGTGCCCATCTGTAAAATGGGCATAAATACTTCCCTACCTCCCGGGCATGTGGTGAGGATCAATGCATTATAGACTGTGAGGTGCTCACACACCATAGTGGGGGCCATCCACGTGCATTAGACGGGCAAGTCTGACAGCCCTCGTGCTCTTCTTGCAGAGCACATGGGAACCGGCCAGAAGTGAACTTTAAGGCCCTTTTGCACACTTAGCTGCGCTGCCCGCTCTGGCCCTATGTATCACCATAATTGTATGTGTTACAGTTCCATAGTCCCGCTTAGGTTGCAGTGTTTATTTTCATCTTGGTTTGTCTGTTCTTCTTCCTGGCAGAATTCCCAAAGACAGCGCCCTGTGTCTCACTAAGGATAAAATTATGCAGCTTTCTCCAAAGTTAGCATCCTTTGCGTCGCCAGATGGGATTTTTAAAATAAAGATGAATCAGCTGTCACAGATTCTGCTGGGAGTTAACACTGGGTCCCTTTACCATGGAAATGGCCTTCCTTTGCTATTTTACATGGACATAATTGTGAGACAGCCACTGCTACAGTCCTGATTGTGACACAACAGCTGGAGTTAAAGATGCATGTGTGCACATCTGCCCTCATCATCTTTCCCCTTTGCTCTTGAGCTTCTTGGATCCCTTACAATGGCAGATGGGCAGGAGAGGGTTAAAGCAACCAGCTTTCTCCTGCCTGGCTGAGTTAGCACTTCCATGTGCTTCCAGAATGACTCCAAATAACAGCCTTTGCATCACAAAACAGAGGGGTGGGGGACACTGCAGCAGGTCAGAGGCACTGTTATTTAACGATGGCTCCAATCTCCTCCCACTTGCCTGTTTGGCTGGGGAAAAGAGAGAGACAGATTTGTAGTGAAGGAATTAACCAGGAACTAACGCCAAGAGCCAATACCGCCCCTGACAGCTACTGCAGACTGCTACTGGATTCAGAAAGGGAGACAGAGAAATCAGACCACCTGGAGAGCAAGGAGACCATCCTCTGTAGATTGCTGCAGGTGAAAGGTTCCCTGAAGGTCTGTTCTGGCCCCGACTTGATCAGCTGAAAAGAATATTTCATTCTGTGATCGCCTGCTGTGAAGCTCAGACTCAAAAGCAGGACAGACTGACAGATCTTCCTGGGAACAAACATCACTGGATCTTGCAGGCAGGAGTCAATACAAATATCTTTGCATGTCCATCTTGCGAACTGAAGTGACTACAGCTTACCACCCCTAGCAAGCCCAGTCACTAAACGACTGGGAAAACATCCTTCACAGTCCTCAGGTGGAAATGTGCCAAAGCTCCCGGACAAGCTAACCACACAATTAGACACTGAAGTCACCCGAGGAGGAGACACGACTTGCACATTTCCTACCAGCTATTGCAGTTACCCCCAAGAAGTGGGGTTAATAGAGATCTCTCTTTTTTAAAGCTGTCTGGTTTATGTCTGAGGCCCTCTGAGCTGGTCAAAACACATTCAGCAGCTTCTGAAATGAGAAGGTTCGTCTCATTCTAACTGCAAATGGACGCTTGAGTGAAAACAGCACGTAGCTTCGTTCCTTTCTTTCAAAAAGTGGGGGCAGAATCGTGGAAGTAACCTAGCCAGTGGTGGTCGTCTTCTCCTATCCATCCAGATTCTCAGTCTGGGACTGGGGGGGGAACGGGAACTTCTTCCAGGGCGCTGGATTATGCCACATGACGAACACAAAGGACTCTAAGAGAGCCATGGAAGCTTCATCAGTGACCTCCAACTCTGCCGCAGGCCCTGTTACCTTCTCCCAGGTCTTTGGGCACCAGTGTCACCTTCTGGAGGCAGGTAGGAGGGTTATATCTTTGATGTTAATCATTTGTAGCCCACGAATTATCTTCTCCCCAGATCTAGTACTTTACAAAGTCTGGGATTATTCAAAGGAGCCTAAGGGATTTAAGCACCCAGCTCCATCGTCTCTTTTGAAAATCCCACCTTCAGATTCCTAAAGCCAAAGAGTCACAAATTTGAGCCCAGGGTGTGGGATGGGCATTATGCTGTTTGGATTAACGTGGTTTGAAATCAGCCACTCTTAAACTGATGGTCCAAGAGAGGTTGCCGCTGTGTTTTGCACAGTAAACAGTATACGTGATAACTCATCAAGTTACTAAGTGTCATGAAAACATGAAATAAGAGTCATGAAAACATGAAATAATTAGTCAGGCGAGGGCATGAGTGGTAATTCCACTCCTGCATGTTTTTGTCTCATGCAACTTTTGTAGGAAATGAGTTGTTTCTAACTCGTGAATAGCTGGCCAGGGAACATGGATTTGTACCCTCCTGGGGAGTGACTATTGTAACATGCCATGTCTCTGGGTGGCGTGGAACTTTGGTTAAGATGTTCTGTTCTATAAAGGACCGGGTGACTCTTAATTATTACCGTAGTGCCCGGGAGTCCAAGTCATGGACCAGGTCCTTATTGTGCTAGGTGCTGTACATACAAAGCACAAAAAGACGGTCCCTGCGCCAAAGATTTTTACTGATTTGCAATTCCCCTATGGTGGGTCTGATTCTCTGATGTCCTGCACCTTGTGGAGCCACATACAGTTAGGTAAAACATGGCTAAATCAGATTTCTCCCATTCTGGTCTCTCATGGTTCTTCACACTCACTCTGCACAGGTGCAAACAGCTACTCAAAGTGCAAGGCCATGAAGAATCAGGCCTGTTGCCTTTAACTATCGTAATGTTTTGTAACAGCGTCCATCGGCATAGTATCTGATCACCTCCTGGGTTAATCAACTAGCCGGGCAAAGGCCCTTGTGAAATTCATGAATCTTTGTTTCTTCTCCAGTCTTTGGGTAAAGAACGCTCTCTCCACAAGGGGTGGAGAGAGAGGATTGGTAGTTGCAAATGGTGTCATTACGATGACTTTACAATGAGTTTTCTTAATCACATATTGTGTCGACCTGATATAGTTCCATGTTGCCAAGATCCATGGTTGATACTTTCATAATAGAGCTTTTGATGACTACAGAATAAGACTTATTTTCTAGTGAATTTCTAGAAGCGAAGCTAGGACATGTACACAGAGTTGTCTCTCTTAGAAGATGACTTGAACATTTTCCCCAGATCCTATTACCAGTTATGTTTGGACCATATTGTTACTATTTACAGGGTGAATTCTGAAAGGATTGTACTGGTTATTCCAGCATGTTTGCCCCTGAAATCTGTGGAAGTGACATGGATAAAGTTAAGACATATGGTGAGCTTTATTTTCTAGCTTGTGACTGTGCTGGGCTCTCAAAGCAAATGTCAGGGCATTTTCCAAGCCAGCTTTACTTTTCTTCCTTGCATACCACAGGTCATATTATCAATTACACCAAGATCAAAGCCCCTCTGGGCTAGGTGCTGTACATAAACTACTGAAAAAAAGTCCCTGCCCTGAGATCTTTGTATTCCAAATGAACAAGACAGACAAAGGATGGGAGAAAGCAAGTAATAGAATCTTGCCTCCTAAAATGGGGAACTGAGACACACCGAGATGAAGAAACTTGCCCAGGGTCACATAGAAAGTTTGTGGAAGAGCCAGTATTTGATTCCAGGTCTCTTGAAATCCAGTTCAGTACCGCAACCACAAAATCCTCTTTCCTTACAAGGGTTGTTTTCCATGATGTTGTCTAGATGTAATCGAGGACAGAATACGGCTCTGAGTAGATTTGAGTGAATTTTTTTGGCCAAAAATTGTTGTTTTTATGTTGTGGTAGTGTGTGAAAAATGCAGATTCAGTGACACCGAAACATATAGTGAATGTCAGTTTCACTGAATTGTTCATTTGGGAGGAGGAGGAAGGGGAGAAACAAAAATTCTGGGAGAAAAATGGAAACATTTTGATTTCCAGATTGAAACTACTTTTTAGTTTCAAAATGTCCTTATATTTTATTTGTAAAACAAATTCAAAATTGGTAGGAAGATTTAAAATCAAAATGAAACACTCGGATTTTCTTGGAACGAAATGTTTTGTTTGATCCAAAATGGGATTTTAAAAACTTTTTTTAAAGTTACCAATGAACCAAACAAGCTGTTAATGCAAGGCTTGAGTTCACCAGATTTAGTTGGGGTTGGTCCTGCTTTGAGCAGGGGGTTGGATTAAATGATCTCCTGAGGTTCCTTCCAACCCTAATATTCTATGATTCACACCACTCTAATCCTGGGAAGATAATGAGCAATGTTCTTTGTTCAAACACACATGAACAAGTGTTGATTTTTGGCTGTGTATGCAACAATATTGTCACAGCGGTCTTCTCTACCGGCTGCTTCGAAAGGGGCCTCGGTTAGCAACAGCATGTGAAGGAAGCCAGGACAAATATATTGTAAGAAACAGGCACATGCTACCTGGGATTGCCTGGCTGTACCTCTGCTGCATATCTTGGCCCCTCAGAGCTCTGCCGTGACAGCAACGATAGAAGCATAGGCCTCGACCACATGAGCTAAAAGAGAATCTCTGCTCGTTGTTAGGGCTGTGAGATAAAGGAGCAGTTCTGATTCCAACCAGGACAGGACGGTAGTTAAAATACCCAGTAGCCGGTACGCCACCCTATTGATACACAAACACTAAAATTCCTTCTTGCAAATCCAGGATAAGGAGAGGAAGCCAACAGAGATTCATGTGTCCTGCTACCAAAGGAAAGATCCAGTTTGTCATTCTTTAATATTATTGCACCCCAAACCCAAGACTGAGGGAGAATTCTGGTAAATGGCACTGGTGCATGCCATTGCTGGCTGGGCAGCTGGACCAGGCGATGATAGTGTATGTTAACAATAGAGACGGGTCAGGCTGGAATTTCAGTTCCAAACAATCCAGAAGTTTGGGTAAGTTCTGCTCCAGTTATGAAACTTTCTGGCCTAGGCCCTTCTGTAGGCATACCAGAGTGCATGGCATGCACTCACTGCCTGGAGCCCCTCTTCCTAGCCAGCCGGCCATGCCTGCTTACAACTGTGAAGCATCAGGGGGAATGGCCACCACACCCACTCCCTGGCAATTTTAAGCACTGGTTGGGGATGTTTGGCTCACATCCTATGAGGGAAGGTGAGAAACTCTCTGCTCTCCTGTTCCCCAGCAGGGAGGATTTGGGGCCTGCTCGCTGCCTGCTGAATGGTCTCTTCTATGAAAGGAAAACATCTAGGAAAAGCTGAAACAGAATTAATCCATTTCAGTGTCACTTTCCCGAGGTGACATTTCCTTTCTACCGTCAACAGCCCCTGTTACGGTAGTGTCTGAGCCACCTCTGGAATATATTTATCCTCACAACACCCCAGGGGGTAGGACAGGGCTATTCTTCCCATTTTACAGAGAGGGAGTTGAGGCACGGAGAGTAAGTGAATTTCCTAAGGTAACACCTGCCGTCTGTGGCAGAGCTGTGCCCTGAATTGACTGAATCCTAAACTAAAGCCTTCACCACCAGACCATCCTTCCTCCTCTTCGCCTCTTCCTTTGCTCTTTCTCTCTCACAGAATCCTGCAGTGCAGTGTCTTTTTCTGAACACCAAGCTTTTAACTGAAAAAAAAAGTTAACTCTTCTCCACCCAGCTGCACGTCATTTTGCTTGAGATAAAATTTTAAAAATGAAAAAAAAAGGTTTCTGTGCAGCTGTTTTTGCATAGTCTGCTAATTATTTATGCATGCTTTTTGTACATTTGCATAATTCCCTAGGATGTACCATTAGTAATTACACCATTAGTCTAAATAGTTCATTGTCATAAGGGAACATTACTCCAAACCTTTTAGGCCCATTGCATAAGTGCTTGCTCTTTTTTTTTAACCTTTGAAACATTGTTTGCTTGTAAATTTACATGGGAAATTAATTTTCAAAAGCACATCCTTTCTTTTTATCATACTTTTACAGTACACCTACCACCTACCTTATTACGTCCCAGTAAATCTGTATTCTTTGAGGGGACCTTTTTTGCTGGTAGTTCGCTGGCAGTTCGTTCCAGGGGAATATTGTATGGGGGCAGGGAATGGAGGGGACAGACTTGCACTTTTACAACACAGCTAGTTTAAGTCCCTGTTTCAATTCAATCTGAAAAAGCTCCAGCTTCGCAAAGCAATGTTATCATGAGTTCAGCACGTCTGATGCAGGAGAGACGTTTGTGTCTAACGGAGAGTTGGTCAAATAAAGTATAATGTCAAAACCCCTTTGCCACGCCCCGCACTGTGAGGTCTGGTGGACGTTAATACTCTGGATCGGGGGTAAAGGCAGCCTGTTAGCTATAAGCACTGACTGATGCTGCAGTGGGCGACGTCGTAACTGCCAGTGACGGACCGAACCATAAGGCAAGAGCAGGGCAGAGCAGTTTAAGAGAGGGGTGGGAAATTATTAAATTATGAGAGTCAACTCAGTGAACTACCTTTGGGGTGGGTAATCCAGAACTTGGATACTCCAGTGGGAGCATGATAGCGGGCAGCAAATTGGACACAATGAATGAAATGAAAAATCCTGTGAGAGAACCTCTTCCATAGACCAAATAGGGACGGATAAACCTCCAGACCTGGGACGCGGTTCTGACCCAAAGCTTTTAGAAGTTTGCCTATCACTGGGCCACGTATGATAAACCAGCATGACTTGATTCCTATCTCTTATACAGTGCGTCTCATCTGTAGATCCCAAGGGATGGCAGCATTACTATCCCCATTTTACAGAGGGGCAAGCTGAGGCACAGAGTAGTGAAGTGACTTGCTCTCAAGCTTGCCCAGCAAACCAGGAGAAAAGCCAGGAAAAGTTCCAGCTTAATCCTCTGTCCTGTAAATCAGCCTGCCTCCCTGGAAGCATTTGGTACTTTAGTTAGAGCCATTTGAAAAAAATGATGATGATTTTCTCTCCTCCTCTAAACTGCCAGTGCAGTGACATGCATGGTGTGCTCCATGACAAGATGATACAACTGCCAGCTCTCAAAAAAAAGGCTCGAGCTCTTTTTTTCTGGGTGAGGTGTGTGGGATCTCGACTCCCCTTGGTCTGAGTGGGTGTCAAGGGATTTCGGGACCTTGCAGAATTGGGTCCCAGAAGAGCAGTCACTGTCTCTTACGTAATTAATTCCCAGTAGTTTGTCATTCTTTGCAGTACACTTCCCAAGATTGGTTGCTGTATATTATTCCATGACTCACCGTTCCATAAATACAGCCTGCATTAGGTTAATTGTCCTTTTCCATAATTCTTCTTTGACTCACAGGTGCCTCAGCTTTGTTATTCTGCAATGTTTTTACTTTGCCAACTAATTTTCCTCCATCAGTTAGAAAATGAGTAACTCGAATCTCCGCGTGACTTGAATGACCAAGAAGGTTCAGGTAGTTTGAAGAAGCCGCTGTGCTTTTGGATGCTTATGGGAAGCTTTTGCATGTTGTCCATCCATTATATAGACCTGTGTTCAGTGTGTGTGTGTCCTGCGTCACCCTCTAATGGCTGGTCCACAGACAAGATGAGTCTGCTCCAGCTGCAAGCTAGGGGACAAAGAGTCTGACGCAAAGTCCATGGGAATATTTTCATGGACCTCAGTGGGCTATGGCTCAAACTGTAGGGCCAGGTTTTTAAAGTTATTTAGGCACCTAACTAACACCCATTGAAATCAGTGGGAGTTCAGGCCTGGATTCACAAAGGTTTTTAGGTGCCTAACTCCCACTGATTCCAGTCACAAGGAAATGACCCGGTGGACTGGAGACTCTGAGAGCTGAGCATATAGGGAATCCTCCTTCCCACACCTCTGGCCGCTGTGAGCATGATAAGGATTAGCCTAGTTCTTCATGCTTCTGAGCTGCATTCCTCTACTGAATCATTCCCTCCTTTTCAGAGGCAGAGCCAATGCAATATGGGGCCATGCGATTCACCTCCCAGGCATGTATTACTTTCCTCCTCTCCATCTCCTTGAAAGTACCAGTCCAAACAAAGTCACTTAGAATGAGCGCATGTCACTCAGCCCAGCAAGCGCAGAATGGACATAATGAAGCTAAATATATTTTGGGCTTTTATTTACCCAGAAAATCCTTAGGCTGAATTCACTGAGGATGCAAATTCTGCTAACGTTGGAGGGGTGAGGGCAGTGGGCAGGGAAGGTCTTCTCTTCCCTCTCTGCATCAGAGGGATGCCCATGGCAAAAATGGTTTCACCGGTGTCAGCAATAAGCAGAAAACTTAGCAGGGAACTAGAAATTGAAGTGTCCCTTGTAGGGAAGGTTGATTGCTCTCTGTGTGATTGCTTCAGTAATGCAGCAATTCAGCTCTTGAGAGTTCAGCAGGCAATAATTCTCTTTTGCATGGGCTTGTTACTGTTACAGAAGGCAGCAGAGTTCTTCTGTTGTACCAAATATCAAGGAAGCGCCTTTATTTGTTGCAGCGGATGAGTAAGTATTTATTAAAAAATGGCGTGAATTTAGTGTTTGTGGAAGGTATTGAATTTACAGCCCCACTGATCCTTTTTTATCCAGAGAACAAGCACAGCACGGGTAGCAGCACTGCTAGCTTCTGCTCTGCTGCCCCGTTCACACACTTCAGTCCTGATCTGAAGTGACCACCTCTGAGGCTGAGAAGGTAGCCCAGTTTCCGTGGCCCATCCTGTCCTTGGCATCTCTGGAGACAGACTGGCAGAAGTCCTGCGGGGCTGGCGCAGGCACCTGTATGTTGACGAGTGGGCTGAAAATGACCAATTTTTGGAGAAGGTGAGGCCATTCATGAACATTTTCAATATTTTTTCCTAACATTTTCGTGAGCTACTTCTTCATTGTCTGTAGTTGACCAAGTTGTGGAGGTCTTACGCCAAAGTCGGGTGCTACTTCTGCAGGTAGGGCATTCCCATTCTGATCAAGGGCTTCAGAATCTGACTCTGAGAAAACAGGAGAAAAAATATATAAGATTGACAGATTGTTTAATAAAAGAACAGAACCATGGCTGAGCAGAACAGGATGGTTTTTTTACATTGTTTGTTTCTGCTGTTTCCTTTCAAGCCGAACCACAAATCAATGCTTAGCTACAGCTCATTACATTTGCATGTCGGATGCTTGTTACTTCTAATGAATTACTTATGACCACGGCCTGGGTTAGGAGGACTTTACCAATGTCAGCCGTGATCTAGGGACTGCATCATGCAAATGGTGAAGAATTTATGAAGATGCCTCTCTGTTTAACAGGATGCTGACGGAAAGTGGGGATATTTCAGGACAATGCTAAGGAGATGACGAAGCTTTACTGACAATGTCCTTCCTCTTGTTTTTGTTTTAAATCCCTTCTGTGTTCTTGCTGGGTTTAATGATCCACTGTGCAGTGAGTTTCCATACCTGAAATGGGGCAGATGGATACATGTCATCCTCTTCCAAGTAGGCAAAGACTAACGGTGCTCGTCAGTGGTGTTCACTGAGAGCTTCACTGTGGTGCTTAGAATCTCTGTAGCACTTTTTTCTGACATATAAATAGGCTAAACTGCAACGATGTAATGGGTTTGCATCAAAGCTTCATTACTCGCCTCTGAGGTGGGTACAATCGATCTACGCTTGTCAGTAAGGGACATCTTTCTCAAAATAGCTCTGCACGCAATGTGCCTCCAATGGGCCAAGCCCTTTAGAAAATCTACCCCACGCTGAGTGAAATGACCTGCCAAGTCTGTTCTCCTGGCTTTCCTGGAATGGATCTCTTAGCATTGCAGTGCTGGGTATGATTGAGTTGCCCCCTCTAGCCCAACTTCCCCCCACCCTGCCTTACAAAAAGAAAGAGTTCCCATTCCCATAGAATTACATTTTCAGAGGGTATTTCTGTTTTTTTAATGATTAAAACATAAGGAGCACAAATGACTTGTTGGTTTTGCAAAACCAACTCCCCTCGCCCCTTGGTTTCTCGGTGCTATTGTTATTACAGTGGCGATAAGAGGTTCCAACAGATATCGGGTGTCTCGTGCTAGGTGCTGTGCAGACACATAGTAAGAAACACTCCCTCTCCTTTGGACCTCACAGTCTTTAACAGCTAAGACAAAGGGTGGGGAAACAAAGGCACAGCAGTGAAATAGCTCAGCCAAGCTCACAGAGCAGGTCAGTGGGGGGAGCTGGGAAGAGCAGCCAGCTGTAACGGAAAGATGGCGATGCCCTAAGCACCCATGAAAAATATCTGTGCTCGATGGACCCAACCGGCAGAAGGTAGAAGTCCCCAAAGAAGCTCCAAAAGGCAAGAAGAGACATTATTTAAAATATACCTTATCACTATGCCTAGAGGCCCCAGTCACCCATTGGATTGGGCTGGGTGCTATACTGATACGGAGGCATCCCTGCCCCCCCAAAGCCGACAAGCCAAGAGGACAAGAGACCTACAAAGGGCGGGAGGAGACAAATACAATCAATTAGCTACAAGTTAGATGTTTGCCGTCGGCCATTTAAAAAAGAATGATTCTAGACAAAGGAAGTCCATCAACCCCTGTATGCACCTCAGTCTGACTGTTATAAATGGGCTGAGGTTTGGTTTTTTTTTATGGGCACAGTATCAGAGGAGAGCATTAAGCTGGGGAGGAGAGTGGCTTTACAGATCAGTTCAGGGAGGATGTTCTATGTGTGAGAAGCAGCCTGGAAGAAGGTGGAGAAAGATGAGGCTGAGATCACAAGTGGACCAAAGGATGCAGGAGACGCACGGGAAGCGATGAAAGTGGGCCCAGCCCTATTTTTAAATGACTGTAGCGTTCTAAGACCGTCGCCCCGAACACGGCGGTGTACTAAGGCACAGCTGTGGCTTCTCAAATCATGGCTGTGTCGCTCTATATGGTTTTTATGTAGCTGTAATTGTAATTTTGCAGTCATTTGAATGAAGTGCTGCCAGACCAAACTGCAGGATGACTGCCACAGGAGAGGGCTGAGCAAGGTAGAGGTAAGGGACTGGAATAGATTTGCCTCCTTTATAGGTTTACTGAGCGGTCTGCACCTTACTAAAGTAGTATCTTATTTCCTCTCAGATTCCTGGCTCAGTGCCCACTAACCCTACTGGGAGTTATGCATGCCCAGGTCGGGGAGCAGAGTGAAACCCTTGTTAAGTTGGGTATTCTGTTGGTGGGTCGTACCGTCTTCAGATGCACGAGCAGCATCACAAAAACCTCATGCCTGCAACGCGAAACATCACAGAGCTTCCTGTTGGGGCTTGTCTCCGCATTTCCAGCAATGTGGTCACTGCCAAAATGTAGTGAACATTGGTCTATTGATACAAGGTACTTTAACGGTCCCCAGCACCACAGTATCCGAGCACTTCACAGTGTTTACTGTTTACCTTCACAGCACCCCTGGGAGATAGGGAAGTGCTATTAGCTCCATTTTGCAGGTGGGGAACTACAGCATGGAGTGCCTTGTCCAAGGTCACATGTCATCAACTATGCATTCACCAACAAAAGGTTTCCATGGTAATCATACCAGGCAAATATTCCCCTATCCACTGAGGAGTAAACCCACTGTCCCTGCATATAACACCGCCATTCCTTAATCCAGATCTGACAACAAACTCCGCATTCAGAAGGTCTCTGTGCCTGCATGGAGCTCATCTAAAGGATTAGCACCCTAAGAAACTGGGGAACCTCTGCAACTGCAGATTTGACCAGGAATTGCAATGAGAACTGAATGTCAAAGTGGTGACTTTTTTTTTTTTTCTATCTTGAAATAGTCACCATTTTGCACCTTCGGAATTTTTCATTTCCATCAGCATGAGCAAAATGTCTCTGAAATCTTCATGTGTTTTCTATGTGAATCCACATTTGCTAAAAAAAACCCAATTCATTTCTGAGTGAGAAAAAATGTGCAATTTGGTGAATACTTCACAAATATATTGTGGGACAGTCCCCCCCGTGTGTTGTGGGTTTTTTTTTTTTTAAATGACAAAACTCAGTTGAAATGTTTCCCATTTTGTTTGCAATACCTTGAGTGACTCCTGTCATAACCTACAGCCCACAGCTCTAGTTGCTTTCCACTGTAGACAAGACAGCGGTGCATAAATTGTGGAATCCATATGCACAAGGACTCTACACCGTTGGAACCGCACTTAAGACCTATTTTGAATGGGACTTAAGTGGCATGTATATCTTGAGCATCTTTTCTGCACAGGGGTGAATGTCACCAACTGTGAAGCTTATGATTGTTTCGTCTCCCTACGTCCAACATTGCTAAAACTGGCTCAAGTTCAGTCTGCAATAGTATTTGAGCAAATCTTTTGTGATAGCGCCTCTTAGCAACAATAACTAGTAAAGTCAGCAAAAAATTGGCTTGGATCAGTCTGGGAAAGATTACAGAAGAGCATAACTGGAGAGGTTCTCTTTGGTACTGAATGTATTGGGTTTCCTATGCACATTACTCAGCTGTTAATCTTTCATGATAACAAGTTGTTTCATTTGATCTCTCATGAAAACATGATGTGTGAGTTTGTGTATATGGCAAATGGGCTTGCTTTCAAAAGCTGATTTGGAGAGGACTTGCTAATTTGCACATGGCTGCTAAGGCAACATTTATTCATTAGCAGGCTTGTTAGTTTCATGAAAATCGAGCAAGTGTGGAGAGATGTATTCAGTGATCCATGAGATTTTTGATCACTCCAGGCATGAGGTCGGTGCTCAGTGTATGTTTCAGGGAGTTGTTGAACTGCTGGCTAGCTACTAATAAATTGTTTATTACAACAATGCAAAATTACAAATGTTTATTACAAACAATGCAGTTACATTGTTACAATTACAAACACTGCAAAATTGTTGTTTATTACAACAATGCAAAATTAAGGCCTGGTCCTTATTTCACTGAAGATTTATGGCATATTTTTACTAAGTTCCGTTGCCCTTTTAGGTTTTATCTTGCTGATGGATGCATCATCCGAGTTTATGTCTTGGTGGTGTGCCAGGCCTCAGAAGTTCAAAAAGGATTGGAATGAAGCTCTGATGAACTCTTGACAACATATTAATGGCTGCAGAATACATCGCTGATGGTATTCAGGGGCAGGTGGGAAGGGATTACTATGTTGCATCATGTTGTGTGAAATTGAGGTGGTTGTCAGAGAAAGGTGCAAATTTTATCAGAGTGAAAAACATTTTTTGACCTGGAAGAAAATGCAAATACTTGAATAGAAACTGCACCAAATGTTTTTCAAGGCTTACATTTTGGAGGGAGGGAGGGCTGGTCCAGCTGTATCTGGCACCAATTTCTGGACTAGCAGAGCACACAGTGACCTCTTTCCATGATGGCAATAAACAAAGGTGGGCCCGACGGGTGGTATGCTAATGGCTGACCTGAACCAAAGGAAGAGAGTAAAAAAACATCTCCAGTCTTGGGATGGCTGACTAGGTTAAGAAGGCAGGAAAAAAAATAAAGAACGTCACGAGCCTTTGTCTGCATCACAACATGAATCAAACCTTTTATTAAGTTAAAAAGAAACTTATTTTTCCCTTCATTTTCTTCTAGCCCTGCTTTCTCAGCCAGATCAAAAGTGACATGTACCCTCTACTGGATGGAATTAAAACTGCTCATGTTTCATAGAGCACATACTGTCAGAGATTCTCCTTTAACTGCTTTCTGGAGCTGAAGGATCTGTGTTCTAGTCTTACTATTGACAAGAGATTTCAAATGACAATGGTGTACCATGTAAGGGTCTAAATGGCCACAGATTTTCACTATATGCTGGTCTGCCTTGTCTTTAGTTGGAAGACAATTATTTACTAGTACCCTGAGAAAGTACAGCAGTGAAGCGTGTGAGGAGTCATGTGTAGTGATAAATGTAACATTCAGCATAGCAAATGAAAAGAGGCCCAGAAAATAGAAGGTTTTTTTTATATGAGGTGTTTTTTTAACTAAACAGTTGGGATTGTGAGGCATAGGTAAGTTGTTGGTCGGGGATCTCTGACCGCAGAGATCGTTTTTTTTACAAATGACCAAATACTAGATGTGTTTCTGTGGATGGCGGATTGTACTTGAAGGAGAATGGTGGTGAAAGGAAGAAAGTGTTAGGAAAATATGTCTATTTGGGAATCTAGGTGATGGGGGTATAAATGAGGTGTAGAAATCTAGGTTTATGGTGAAGACAAATTCACATTTCAGATGATAGTATTGATGTTGTGCTCCCTACAGAAGCACATTGGGCCTTTTGTATCCAGCTGCAGCTGGTACCAGCAGCTGGAGGACTGGCTGGACATAGCCATTCCTTGGGCATGCCCCCTGCACTGAGGCCTGCCAGAAGAGCCATCTGTATCAGTCCTACACCCCTGGGCTTCCCTCGTGCTGTGGGAATCCTCAGGGACCCAGTTCAGCTGCCTTTACAATTGCTTTGGGCCTTCGTGGGGGCCCAGATCTGCCCCAGTGATAGTTACCAGAGCTGGCTAGAGATCGGTAAATAGTTAATAAATACAGTGACAGGAGATGGTGCTCAAGCATGCATGGGATAGTTGCTGGCTTGTGAAGGACCAATAAAATACTTCTTGTGCACTTGCAAATGGCTTCCTCTCTGTGCAGCAATTTACATCAGCTGTTAACGGAAACATTGCAAAAGCCAGTTTCAGTCGAACACATTTCTTCTGATGCCTGAAACAAACTCCTCCTCCACTGAGCTGTCCAGCACAAAGGGATGTTACCTCCAGATGTCCTGATTTTATAGGGACAGTCCCGATCTTCAGGGCTTTTTCTTATATAGGTGCCTATTACTCCCCCACCCCCTGTTCCGATTTTTCACACCTGCTATCTGGTCACCCTAGGCACACACTGCACATCATTCAACTCCCTAGGGAATGTGAAAGTGTTTGTCAAACACCATCCAACAAGGGCCCATCTTCCCTCCCCCGCAAGCCAGAGAGTTACGTTTTTAGGAAGCCAGGCACTTGACTGTCATGTTTGCCCTTTGCTGAGCTTGTGGGGTGAGCTGCAGCTGTCCGCACGCTTTCTCTACTGCTCTTCCATACCCTGGAGAACATCTGTTTTAGAACGTTTGCACATTGCAACCTGTAAGGCTGCAGTAATAAATCAGTGCTTTGTCTCCTTTTATGTTGCGGATGACTTTGGTGAATCCACAATCAAGGCTACCCCGAGGTTGCTCATGACTTAGCAGGCCATGGTCGGTGTATTGTCCTGGAAAAGGTCTGAAGTGATTTCTCTGCATGCTGCTGTCTCCAGCTGGGTGAAAAGTACCTCCCCCTCCCACACTGCAAAAAAATACAAAGGGCTGGGGGGGGGGGGAGTATTCATTCAAATTCATAAAGGAGCATAGAGATTCCTCTACTGGGAGATGCACTACATAAGGCGCAGCCCGGGAGTTATGCCAGCTTTGTGCCGTCCAGATTTTGGCCTCTTGCGAGGGCCAGAATGGCTTCCAGTATTAGGTAGAGCAGCCCTTTGAGCTTATGGCAGCCTCCCTTCGGCAGGCTGTAGGCTATGCGCTGGCCCAGAGTCCGGGAGGTGCAGAGCACTACATCACATCCATTCCCACCTCCGCCTTGTGCTGGGGTCAGTGAGGGGAGACATTTTAGGGCCATTTACATCAGTTCTCCACTGCTCCTGCACTCGGGGAATTCTCCTCTGTGGCTCCTGTATGGCCGCTATCTGCCACAGAATCAATGGACAGGGTCCAGGGCAGGAGTCAGAGATGGCCCCCAAGTCTCTCCATCTTCTCTAAAGCCGATGCAGCATTTTGACAATCCCACCAGTCACAGTCCTAACCCAGACAGTTTAAGGATAGAAGTGTTATCCTCTGCACAGGGTTCAGTTGTAGTTTGGACATTTTACATTCTGCCGCCCTAAATCTGCCCTGGCCATTTCAAATGGGTAAGCTGGTTTCTTTTTTTCCATACTAATCTGCTGCATGGTGTTTCTGTGTAATTTTCCATGGCTGCCCTGTTCCTCCCCAGAGGTGGCTGCTTTTCAGCAGTGTTTCCTATATCACATATACCCGGTTTGCAAACCATTTTAGGATAAAAGGCTTTATAAAAATTTCATGCCATTTTATTTCTAACCCACTTGCTCATGTGTTTTTAATCTGCACAATGGCTTTTTCAAGATCAAATAAGTCAAGTCATGCGAGTATCGCAAAGGAAGGCTTTCAGTGTTTTCTTGGGCATGAATTGAAGAATATAAAATGTTCCCAGTGGTCTCACCAGGGAGACCCCATTGTCGCAACGGTTGTGCACAAACTACTAACCAGCTGGTTTACTCCTGACTAAATAAGGGGAAACACTTATCTCCATTCCTGATGGAATGATTTAATTTTGCCAATTAATATTAGTGAACATCAAAGTCTAAGCAAATGATAATTCCTTGAAATTGAAAGCAGACAGCATATTTTTATGACACTGCGGTAATTAGCCAAGTACATGGGTCTGATTAGATTGGCAAATTATAAACATGAATTAGCCATTCTTTTTTTGTAAACCATGCTGTGCATCGTGATGCATTTTAATTGCATCACGTTGCAGGGGCAGAAGAAACTCCAAAGAATGTGAAGCCAAGCTAGGGATTTTGGTCCTTGCTCTGCACTTTTTGGTCAAACTCAGATCATCTTCCAGATAGAGGGAAAAGGCATTGGGACAGTGGCAGGATACTTTTGAGAAGGAAGCCAAATTGCTCCACCCAGAAGATCATTGGATTTGGACAAGTGGCCGTCTATGCAGAACAGCATTGCTGAATGATCACTCTGCAATAAAACATGACACAGAAAGTACCTATTGACCTCCGACCAGCTAAGGCACAGCTTCTAGTGTGAGCTAAATGATGCAGTTCTTATCAGGATGGGAGGGTATGGATGAAAAGGCAGGCTAGCCTAATAGACTGAGCACGGAACTGGAAGTCAGGATTTCTGGAGCCGTAATCTCAGCTGTGCCAATAATGTATATTGCAAACACCTTCAATGTATTAGGTGCAGAACTGCATGAACCATTCCTGCATACCTGTGCTCCTTCCCCCCTGCACTCCCTTCTTTCCCTCTATTGCATCTGGAACATGATGCAGTCAGAGTATTTAGTCACCAGCCAAACTGAGCTTCATGCTTTGAAGGGCATCAGCACAAGAAGTGCGGTACAGGGGGCTGTCCTCTGATTCTGCAGTGTCTGCCTTCACTGTGCAGTTGTCAGGGACTGGGATGTGGGTGGTCATGGTTAGCGGTTGGAGCAGGAGTTGGTAGCCAGGAATCAGAGCTGAGGGTCAGAATCAGAGTCAGATGTCAGAGCTGGAGTCAAAGTTCGGGAATCGGAGCCGAGGGTCAGAGCTGGGTTAGCAGGAGCAGGAACTACCATATCTCTGGGCGAATGCTTTGAGCTGCTGCTGAACTGCTGCTGGTCTATTGCCTCTTTTAACCAATCAGGCGGTGTAGCCGATCAGGCAGCCTGCTAGAGGCCAGATGCACTCGTCAGGTTGTCCAGAGACTGGCTCTGTTGCCAGCCCTGATTCCTGACGCATCATCCCAAGAAGGGCGGTACCGGTGACCCTCCTCTGATTCTGCAGTCCCTGCCTTGACCATACAGTCTCCTGTAAAAGGGATGCATGCGACTAAGCATGGCTCTAAAGCCGATATCGTTTTGTGCCTTTGCTCTGCCTGCCTTCACTTACTCCACAGCGCGCTAATGTATTGGACAGTGTGGATGGTCACGTGTAAAATGCTGACAGCTGCTTGATTTCCTCTTGAAATAACTGCTCCCAGTAATGCAGCGGAAGATGCTGAGCTTGGAACTAATTGCCTGAGACCCCTCATTAATCATGTAACTCATGCCTATCACTCCTGGATCTGCTTTCTGCAGTACACTACCAAGAGGTCTTCATTGCCTGTTGTGCTGAGGCTGGGTTCCAACTCACAAAACTGATTGTCTTTCTGGGAGGTTTCCACAGGGTTCCCCAGGCACGTAATAACATAATATGATGATGTTAAGCAGTGCCCCCATGTAGGTTGTGGCATTTAGCATCGTCCTTTATGGGCTGCCTTCCTCTGCAGCC
Source organism: Emydura macquarii macquarii (assembly GCF_026122565.2). NCBI lineage: Eukaryota > Metazoa > Chordata > Testudines > Chelidae > Emydura > Emydura macquarii. The sequence goes on from NW_027132905.1 coordinate 47,871,033, forward strand.
TCTCAAACTTTCTTTACAGACATTCCAGTCATCTGATATTGATCTTTTGGGATAGATTGGTAAGATCCTTGGGGGTGGCACTTACTTTATTTTTATTATGTCTGTACAGCACCTGGCACAATGGGGCTCCAATTCTCAAATGGGGCTGCCAGGTGCTCCTGCAATACAAATAATAAAAAATAATTATGTATATTGCAAGAGGGTGAGATGCTAGATTGATCGTTCTGGTGCCTGACATTCTCCCTCTCAGTAAAATTCACTCCTTGATAGAGGGTCTATCCCCTACTTAATATGCATGTTAGGTGCCAAGTTCAGCATTCAAATGCAGGAGCCGGGCACCTAACTTAAGTCACCCACGTTTGAAATAGCTAATTTACTTCAACATGACAGTCCTGATGGCTCCTGAGGCCCAAAGCTTGCTGTAGCATCCACCGGCTCAGTGTTATGATTAATTGTTGTGGGGTGGGGTTTATGACATCTTCTTCGATTGGCTTCGTACTGGTGCAGTGAAAAGAACAAACTAACCAGGCAAACAGGCGAGTTTCAGGAGAATTCCGTAGAGTACATTGGATCAAGGAAAAGGTCCCAGTAGGTCTTGTGACTGATTATACACACACACACAATCACACTTAGAGATTCTAGGCAATATTTTCTGATCCATATATGGATCCCTTGTCCACCATGTGCACATCTATTACGGATTCTGCTTTTGTTCCTTGTTTAGATCTCCCAATGCAGTCAACAGAGGTGGGTGAAATTCATTCCTGCACAAGTCTTGCACACCAATTAAATCCTGTGGAAATTTCTGTTTCAGTGAAAAAGCCATCATCACTAAAACATTTCTAATACATTTTTTTTGACCAGCTCTATTTCTCATCCTCATTGTGTGGATGGGGAAACTAAGCCACAGAGATACGGAGATCATTTAAAAAATATCTAAAATAAATATAGGACTGGCCATTGTATCCCAAGAGCTGCAAAGTTCTCTTTATGTTTATTTGATCCTTTTGCTGATGGCCCACCATCACACGGACTGTGCTGCTATCCTCCACTAGCACTCCTTTGCAATCAAGAGCATCTTTTCAGTACACCTGCAAAGATTCAACAACTCGGCCGAGGTGTTCTACCCTGGAAATACTTAGAATACCTAGCAGCAATGGAAGTTCTTTCTACCTTTAAGTACCTGGAACATAGCAGGTTGCTAATAATACCTGTGCTTTCTCATCTGAGGATCTTTGATCGTTTTACAGAGGCCGTTGTTATTAGCCTTGGTTTGAAGATGCTGAGACCCAGGCATGGAGTACTTTGGTGACTCGGCTAAGGTCACACAACAAATCATTGGAAAAGCCGGAAACAGAACACAGGGCTCTTGATTCCCAGCTCATGCTGCCTTCATTCAGGATAAACATCAGTTAAATATTTCCATTCATAGGCTGAGATGACTGGTAGGACACTAAGGGAACATTTTTAGCATTTTTTAAAGTAATGGAATATTCTGTTTCATACAATCAAAAGAAAGAAGGGAGGGAGAGGGAAGGATGCAGCTTATCTTTCTCCTCCATTATGTCTTGCTGATATTTTAATTAAAATGAAGGACCCTTACACACACACACACACACACACACACACCCCCGCTCCACCATTTCTTCTCTTCCATCTGATGACCGTTCCAAGTTACCAGTGATTGGAATTATTCCATTCCGCCATTACAAAACCCAGCCACCTGACATATTTGCAAAGCTTATTCTAAACATACTGACAATATAAACAGAGACTGAAAAACAATAAATGACAGTTGCGTATTCCTGCTGAACTTCACCCCTGCACAGCAGACTAGCACAGCTCATGTGCACCACTTAAATCCTGCTTAAACCCTCAAAGCCACTTTGGATGGAGTACAGCTGGGAATTTCACCCACATGGTGCAGAGATTTCTCTTTCAGTATTTAAGACTTGTTTGATAAAGAAATACTGTAACCTCCATGGTTCTGCTTCAGGAAATCCTCCCCATTCAGGACCGCACTTAGGCATGTGTTGAACTTTAAACCCTGGCATAAATCAGTAGGAATTAAACATGTGCTTAAGTGTTGGCCTGAACAGCTGGCAGTTTAGATTGGGAGCACGGAGCATCTTTTGGTATGCCTTGCCCAATGGAGCCCTGGTCCAGGATGGGATTCCTAGGTGCTACTGCAATACAAATAATACTTACGTGCTTTGCTGAATCAGGGCCCAAGAGGGAATCTGGCGCAGACACTGAAATTCTCCATGCATTACAAAACCAGCGAATATGAACGTGGTCAGAGTGAAGAACCAGCAGCTTTATTTAATACATACGTAGGTCTGTGAAAGGAACAATAAGGGTCTGTCTGCATGAACACTTGCTGCACAGCAAGCTGGGGTGTAAACCTACAGCGCTCCAGCGGGCTGTGCACTGACTGTCCATGTGGCCCTTTTACTGTGCATTAAAAGTTCCCTCCTGCACGCTTCCAAGACCTCTTGCAGGTCTCTGGTTTAATCCCCAAGATGGTGGCTGTCACACACCCACAGCTGGATAATACATCTCAAGAACGGAGTTCGCCCCTCAGGCAACGACAGCGTCTACTGAGCCAGGACGTGTCTCCATCTCCAATCATTTGCAAATAAGGTTCTTTTTATAAAAGGTGAAATTCACTCATGTATAGGGAGCCAGCACAAAGTCGGTCCGCCACTCGTTTGGAGAGTTCTCGATGTCTGTATATATGTAAACACATAACCAAGGTACCAGTAGATGGCGCTCACGAATATGTAGCATGGTTTCCTGGGTTTCCAGGATTAATAAAGCTTGATGTTGTGCATTGCAAATGGCTTCTGCCATGCCCCTCTTTACCACAGCCCCTATAAAGGGACAGAGAATCTCTATTCTGGTGCTGGTGCTGACACAGGGAAGGCTCCATAGCACAAGTTTTACTTTGTTCTTATTCAAGCAAATTTCCATTGGCGGGTTTGCTCCACAGTAAATCCAAGGGATTCATCAGATCAAAAAAGAACTGACAGGGCCAATCCCTGAGATTTTGGACACACATTTTTTCCCAATATTGAGTTGAGCTTTGTTAACAAGGACTTGGGTACCATTCCTGACAGCAGTTAAGAAAGTTTTAATCTTCATTGGGCCTTTCATTAACACACTGCTTCGATGTCGTTTCACGGCGCCTGCTGTGTTAATGATCACTAACGTGGTGTGTCTAATGGCACATGCCTTGCCTTGGGAGATGATGGTTATGCCGCAGGCACGGGGCAGAAAGCTACGGATCAGTCAAGATAGGAAAGGTCATAGTTACAGCCTGGGTATTTTTATGAAATGACTCATTTTGGGTATGAAAAAGCAGCCACTGTCTCAGGTGTGGCATTTCCTGTAAGTCTTTATAGGACTCTGGCCGATATCCATGACTTGAACAAATCCACTGCATTCTTGAAAAACTTGCTTGCTTTCTTTTGTAATAAAATAGCCTTGCAAGATAAATGTCCTTTCAGCCTCGTGTGCTGTGATACTGACCCCCAGTGGCCACATAGCTCAATCATGCAGTAATTTCATCTTGCAAGGGATCCCAGAAGGAAGTAGGCCATTTAGGGAATGTACACAGCCGCCCTCAGCTGGCAGCAGTGAGCCGCCGAACCCAGGTTGACAGCCTCTGTAGGCTTCAGGGCCCAAGCTCCATCCTGAACTGCAGTGTCCACGCAGCTATTTTCAGCTTGGAAGACAAGCCTGAATCTGTTGACCTGGGCTCAACCTGGGTTGAGCTTGCTGTGGCAGGCTGTATAGACGTAACCTTAGAGTCCTTATTTGAATTCTGATCTGTTATCAAGTATTTACTGAGGCCCACTAGCCTCCAAGGTGTTCATCTTTCTCATTCTCATGCATGCAAGAAAGGGAAGTTTGCTTCAGTTAATCTCTTTTATAAAGTTGTGTATAAATGCTATAGGAGTACGGGCTTGATTCAACTCCCATTGTAAATAAGGAATCTTTTTCCATTGATTTCAATGGGAGCAAGATCAGTCCATAAATTACTAAAGAAGGGACAAGCTAAAAAGATTCTCTCTCTCAGTTTCAAAGGCACGTAGGTAGAGAAACTTTTCCCACTTAAAATATTCTGTGGACATCGTTCAGAAGGTCCCACTGAAATGTGAAGCTCTCTTTCAAATTGGACTGTAGCCCTAAGCCCCAGTTGAGCAACATGGGTGCACGTCTGCATGGAACTCATTGCAGGATGGGAGTCAGAGACCATCTTCTCATCCAAGTGATATTTGTGAATGTGCACCCGGGGGCTGGTTTGGCAACTGAACCGAACGAGTAATAGAAAAATTGTGAATTTGAGCTTTGACGGTGTTTACAAGTTTGCATTTGTTCTCTATGAACATTCAAATGCTCAAGCTTTATTGGTGCAAATATTCACAGATATGGTCATCTTTTCTCAAAAGTAAATTGCAAACTGTAGATTATTATTTAATAATTTACAGTGCATTACAATAGCAATGTACCTTTTACAACTTACGGCATTGGGCCCTGATCCTGCAAAAATTTCCACCACAAACAGCCCCTTTAAGGAATGTACTGCATGTGAGGAAATTTTCCAGACACTGTCTAGATCAGTGATACTCAGACTGAGACTCATGAGTAACACACATGACTCTTTAATATGTCTCCCGCTGCTCATTGCAGCACATGATATAAAAACGCTCTGTGATTTAATTATTAACCAATCAGGATGCTATTACTATGTGATTATAAAATAATAATACTTGGTCAGTCATTTTGCTGTGAGAATTACACACACATACACACAAACTAAATATTCCCCCGTCATACCGTTTAAATATGAATATATAGTACTATAGTAAATGAAACAATGAATTCACACAACCGTGACTCTTTTGAGTAATGTGGATCGCTAATTTGGCTCCTGAACCACTGAAGTCTGAGTTTCACTGGTCTAGATTTTTATTTTAGCTTAATCAACATCACACAAACGATCAATATTGGCAATAAAAAGAAAAGGGGCTTGCTCCAAATCGAACCGGTCAGAAAAATAAAAACACATCAAACATTGCCAAGGGGCTCTTTTCTTTTGAAAACCAAAGTTTTAACAAAAAAATTAATCAAAAGCGGGACACGGAGAAAAGTTTGACCAGCTCTATTGGGAATATGCTGATGAGAAAATTTTAAACCAAACTTTGACTGCCAGGAGGCTAAAGCCTCTTCTTACCAGCTTCCAGAAATCAGACCTTGAAGCCTCAATCCTGCCGATACTTAAAGATGAATGTAACTGTATGCCTATGAGCAGTCCCTTTGACTTTAATGGGAGTGCTTTCATGTCCATAGTTGTGCGTATGTTTCAAGTATGAGGCCTGTGATAGATAGCAGCAGCACCAATGATCACCAAATGTATGTCTTTTAACATAAGCACTATCCCTAGCGAGCTCTGCCTCCTGTAGCCAGCCCTTTAAATTGCAGGGGAAAAGCCAGCTGTGGCCCTACAGGGCTCATTAGGAAAACAAGCAAGGGAATAGTGCAGCTTGCAGATCCCTGTGCTCTGTGCTGTAAGTGTCCTGGGGATTTTCTCATTGCTTTTCCCTTCAAGGTAGCGCTTAAATCACTTTGTAGCCTTTTTAATCCAGGTTTCTCAAGGGCTATTTTGGGTTGATCCAGCCACCCCCCCCCCGCGCTGTTTCTTGGATTCTGCTCCAAGGAAGCTACTGCCTGAGGAGACCTAGTAAAGTTATAAACATATGGGACCTAATCCCAGTCAGCTAAAAGTACTGCAGAAATGGAGGTTGGAAAGTATGCTGGACAGAAAATCCACGGGAAAGTTTGTGTGTTCACCTTCCCATGGCTAGGAACCTACAGGAACACTTGTCTTCTGCAAATATAATGAACCAAGTGACTCAATTCCGTAATCTCCTAGTGGGAGGGCATAAGGGAAAAGGGGATAATGCACTGGTTCCCTATTTATTTCTAGGTTGTAGTGGAAGTGTTTGGTGATGACCTGTAAATACCTACGTGGTCTAGCACCTGCCAATTTAAGAGACAGGCTTTCTTCCCATTACACACATTGTTGCAGTTGATATCAGTGGAGGTACTCAAGCTGGAAACCCCTCTCCCCCTGCCCTGTGTGAAAGCAAGGGAGCTGCTGGCTGTGAATTATCCAGGAGTCACCTGCAATGTAAGAATTCAACCTCTCGCCTCCCCAAATAGTCTGCATATGGTGACCTTCAGGAGATGCCAGGATTATTTACCCAGTGTTTTGGGGTGGGGAGGGAGGGGGGAAGTATGATAGGGAGCTGTTTGTGTGTGTGGGGGGAGGGGGTTGTTTTGCTATGCTTGATTTTTATGGTGGTTGCTAATATTTGGCTTGGATCTGTGGACCAGCTGTTGTTTTTACTGCTGTTGACTAGTTTGAAATCTTGGCTTAGGATAGGTGCTTTTTTTTTTTTTTTGCTATGCATTTTGCAATAAACCAAAATAAACAAATAACGGACGAGGACATTTTCCATCCACCCTTTGGCTAGAAGATCCATGATTAAGTGGTTTCTTTTCACCTAGGCTAAGTAGAAACCCAAACCTCTGCCAGGCTTTGATACCAGAGTGGTTGTAGCTGTGTTGGTCCTGGGATATTAGAGAGACCAGGTGGGTGCGGTAATATCTTTTACTGGACCAGCTTCTGCTGGTGGGAGAGACAAGCTTCGGGCTTTACACAGAGATCTTGACCTGAAGAAGAGCTCTGTGTGAGCTCAAAACCGTGTCACTTTCACCACCAGAAGCTGGGCTAATAAAAGATATTACCTCACCCACCTGGTCTTTCTAAGGCTTTGTTTTTTCCCCAAGCACGGAGAATTTGGCTTTGTCAGCCGCCCGCTCCCCTTTCTCTCACTGTGCGGGAGATGACACATGCTCACAGCTAGCTTTTTGGGACAGCCTTTGAAATGTGTTTCACTTTGGGCCCCAATCCACGTGGGCCCAGGGATCTGCCATTGTGAGTCTCACTGCAGGATCAGGGTCTACGATAACCATAAAGAATGGATTTCCTTTGGGACGTTCCCGCGGTTTATCCCTAGATTCTGGGAAATGCTAGTAAAAAGCCTGTTCTAAACTCAGTAAACAAACACACCCAATAGAAAGCCAAGAGTTGTCCTGATCTGATGGTAATGGTGCTTATCAGCTAGGAGCTGAGATTCCTGCACCGGAGCTCCTGATTTTTACAATGAGCTGGAAGATGCCAGGAGAGGGAGGCAGAGTACACTGCAAAGCAAAGGGATCATTTGAGTCTATTTCAAATCTGCTCAGAGCTTGTGCTTTTGCAGCCTTATGCACTGAACCAAATGATGGATTATGATGTTATTTATTGGTAGCGCAGGACCATACACATCCCACTCAGGCTTTTTGGCCACAGTGGGCTAGGTTCTGTACAAACACGGGGAGACATTCTCTGCCGCAGAGTCCGAGGCCCCAGTCCTGCACTTGGCTCCGTTGCCAGTGTCTAGGACTTAAATGTGGTTCAAAAAAGACTTACTTACGCTATCCTGTGTCTTAATATTCTAATTCTGTGCAGCAACGTTTGATACAAAGGTACTGAAAACTGGGGAGCATAAAAAAAAATGGTTGGATTTTTTCCTGAGATGCTGAGTGTAATGCCGACAGACCCAGGTCATCAGCAAGCAGGATCAAATCTGGGAGCTCTGAAGCTTAGTGTATGAACCCCCTACTGCATGAGCTAAAAATCACATGCCTGTTAGCTAAAGAAGTAGCAGAGCCATCAATCTCTAGCTGGGTTAGGTGCCACCAGAGGGGAACAGAGCACCACACCGAGCAGGTCTGGATTACATGAGCACCCACAAAATCCATTGAAGTCAGTAGGAGCAGCCTTGTTATAAAAGAAAGAGAACTGTTAGCATGACATTATCCAGGAACGGTCAATAAAAGTTGCAGGTCATAGAGTTTAAAGCCAGAAAGGACCCCCCAGCTCATCCAGTCTGACCTCCTGTATAGGACAGGCCACCCGCATCACCCAGCCACGGCAAGCTAAACCCAGCAACTGAAATTAGACCAAAGTATTACAGCCCACAAGAGTTCAGAATGTTTGAAAATCAGGCCACAAGTCTTCATGCTGTTCCAAGTGCAGCTCTTATTTAAAAATATATAAATAAAATTGTGAGGACTGGGGCAGCATCCATAGTAGGGTGACCAGATGTGCTGATTTTATAGGGACAGTCCCGGTATTTGGGGCTTTGTCTTATAGAGGCGTCTATTACCCCCCACTACCATCCCAATTTTTCACACTTACTATCTTGTCACCCTAATCCCTAGGGATATCTCAGCATCCGGTCTCCCGTGTGTGCTACATTGTCACTGTAGACTAGGGCATCTTGAGAATCGCCTGCTTGTCATTAGAAAGTTTGGGATCAAAACTGGATCTGGTGTTGATATTCCTTAATTTGCAGTGAAGATTATTGCAACAGATTACCAGAGGGAGCCATTGAAAACGTCACCCCATCTGCCAAAACTTTCCAATGTGTGGCAAATTACAATGAAGAATCCATTCATCCAGACTTCATTAATATTTATTACATAACTAAAGGGACAGAGCTAGACTCCCATTTGCCAGTAACTGGGGCCCCAATCCTTAAAAAAATTATGCTCATGCATAACTTCAAGGCTATGTGGTGCCCCATTGAAATCAATGGGGCTAATCTCAGTGGATAAAGATAAGCATGTGCCCAAGTCTTTGCAGGATCTGAGCCTGTGAAGTGCTACATGCCCACACATTAGCTATTTTAGATGAATTTTGGGTGTACTGGAAGATCAGACTCACCAACTTTCCTTTTAGTGGGTGTAATTCTGAGTCTGTAACTGATGCACTGTTCAGATACACAAAGAGGTGGGAGGGACCTTATCTGCAAAAGGTATGGAAATGACACCAAACAGTTGGAAAATCACCACTTTGGTGTCTTATGATGCATAGTTGAACCTAGTGATTATGCGGAAAAAACTGCAGAGATGCATGATCAGGCTGTGCACGCCTTTTCAAGGATGATGACCGCTTATTTCCATAATGAGTGGTGTGACTGATTTGATGGTTAAACATTCATATTAGTATAACTTCTGCATAGCTGCTTCCAAGGCTTGGTGGTTTTTTTTTTTTTTCTATTTAGCTGCTATTTCTGTGATTGTTTCCCTATAATTTGCTCTGTTTGAGTTTTAGGTAATTTTTTCAGGGGGAAATAGGGGGAACTTTCAGACAAAGCTCCTTCTTCTGGCTGAACCTGAATAGAATAAATCAAACAGTGCCATAGTTTGAGGATGTAAGTTCCCATCTATCTAAAAGAGCAAGAACTTTCCCACTCAAAGTTTCTACTGGAAATAAGGTGTGATGCGGTATTCACCCCACACCAGCCCTGAAGAGGTTAAGGAGGCCCAGAAGTGGCTAATTAACTTTCACAGTTGCACCTGAAGGGAGGCCCTGGGATTTATAAATACTAATTGGTGATGAGGCACAACTGGTAGAAAAGCTGGGTCAGGAATATAAAGAGAGGAAGTTTGTAATAGCAGCAGGCTGGAGGGAGAGTGTCTGCGGTCGCTTGCTGAGAGCAGGGCAGAAGGGAGGAGGATGCCTAGGAGGGAGCATAAGGCCTGGAAGAGGGGTCAGTTCCAGAGGAGCTGGGGTGCAGGAGGAAGGCCTGAGAAGACAGGATAGGAAGACGCCCAGGGAAACAGCAGCAAGGAGTGAGACTGTGAAGATCTAGGCTGCTGGTTATAGGCTTCCTGGGCTAGAGGAAGCATAGAGGGAAGGTCTTGGAAGCAGCGTAGGTCTGTTGAAGGTGCAATCTGAACAGCTGGTTCGCCATGACTTTGATACCCCAGAAAGGGGGACCACATAATGACCAAGCTGGAGGGTTGAGTCAAGAAGAGAGAGCACTGTGACTGATGCGAAGAGAGACCCCGGCAGTGATGGAGTGACCACTGCTGGGGGCGGCTAATGGGAAGAAAGTCACCACCCAGGCCTGGTCAGGAGCACGGGCACTCGCAGGGAATGGAAGCCGATTACATACGGCTGTGGGGAAAAAATGGAGGTTCAGAGTCTTCTCACAGATCCTTGTAACTGGGCTTCACAAACTGAACAACAACATTCAGAATGAAAAAGAAAAGGCTTCTTTGAGCAATTTTGCAGTGTGAGATGGCTCTGCTGCCATTAGTCTTTCTTTAAAAGAGAGTTACAAGAGATTTAAAACATACCACGAGCTGGGGCTCTTGTTAGCATCCTAGGATCTATCATCTACAGAGATTTGACCCTAGCTATAAAATATGAATTTGATTTAATGCTCTTGCTTCCTATGTAAGAGTAAAGCAGATCTATAATACTGCCCCAGCCGTTCTTGATAGGCCCCCAGACAATGATTAGGGCAATTGGTTTTAATTCTGCTTCATATAAGAAATGGTGAGATGCTCTCAAGTTTCACTTAAACACATCACACTTAATTATGCTACTCCAGTTTGTGCATCTTTTGGATGGACTTTATGATCACGTGACCAAAATAGCCACAAAGTCCTAGTGTCAGAGGCAAACAGCTTGCGTGCCAAGAGAAATCAATATGGGCTTTGCCTAAATTATCCTAAAGGAAGCAGAGAGTTATCAAAGACTGAAATAGCTCAGCCCTAAACATTCACGTGACTGAAGCATATGGCAAGTTGCACTTAGCATTCCTTGCAAAAGAAGAGGTTTGTAGCTAAGTGAATTTTTGGCTAACATTTATTCTCATAATTTAGTGATAATCCTGTTAGGGAATTGCTCTCTCTTACTACTATATTATTAATTAGATCAGCTAACAAAGGTGTTGTAATACCCTTCTGAGATAGCTGAATATTATTAGTTCCAGAGGGATAGCCGTGTTAGTCTGTTTTTAGCAAAACAGCGAGAGTCCTGTGACACCTTAAAGACTAACACATTTATTTGGGCATAAGTTTTCGTGGGCAGAAACCCACAGATGCATCCGACGAAGTGGATTTCTGCACACGAAAGCTTATGCCCAAATAAATGTGTTAGTCTTTAAGGTGTCACAGGACTCTTGCTGTTTTGCTGAATATTATTAGTTATCCCCATTTTACACATGGAAAAGCTGAGTCACGGGGTGTTGTGAGGATAAACACATTAAAATGGTGAAATGCCTTGAGATCTACTGACCAAAAGCTGGTATAAGAGCTAGGTATTGTTATTAACTTCACTGGAGACAGGACTTCACCCTTGATTTCCAGACCTGGGTTTGAAGTTCTGTATTTCCTGGGCTTCTAACTTTCTTTTGCTGGTTTTTTGCTTTAATGTTTTTCAAAGCTGCTATTCAAGCAAACCGTCTGCAGCCTTCGCTGCACTTGAACTAGGGTTTTTGGGTGGGAATAGAGCACAACAGTCGGGGGATGATTTTAATAGAACAACATTTGAACAAATGTATTTGGATAATTATAAATTAAAATCACTAGGGGTGGGGCAACCAGCCCACACTTCTGTCCCAAATTCAAGCCAACCACTTTTTGAAACATGTACAATCTTGCTTTAATTTATTTCTTTATGGGCACATATACATATTACTTTTCCAGATGTTTGACAGGTACGAAGGCTGTTTTTACTGTATGTCTAACCTGACTTGCTTAGGCGGACCTGTCTGCAGTCCCAGAGCCCAATCTCATGAGTTTTCAGACTTACGGCTAGATTGGTCAAAACTGGAATATTTTTATCCATTTCTCCCCCACACCCTGACAGTTGATGGGTCAGAGAACATGAAACTTGGTTTTGAATCCCCTTTCTCCCAATAGGTCTTGGACAAACCAAAATATTGCCTCCTTCTGTCCATCTCTAAAGAAGACGTTTGGAGATCTGGATTTGTACATTGAACATCTGAATTTGAATTCTGGAAAGCATCTGAATTTTGTGCATCTGGGGTGACATACTGGACCACTGAACCTTCTGGGACTTGGACCACTGGGGGTCAATAATGAACATACCTAGAGTAGATTGTCTCAAATTGCTGGGAAACGCCTTAAATCAAAGCAGTGAGATGCAGAAGTGAAGTACATAACTATGATCTTTATTGACCTTGTCTCTCTCCTCCCTTGTCACCCCCAAGAATCCTTCCAGTGCATGCTCAGGATCTAGTCTGGGCTGCGTGGCTACTTACACAATGCAGTCTGGTTTTGGGTTACTACAAAAAGTCCTGGCGAGGAATCTGAAAGGGAAAACATTAGAGTAAGAGATTCTTTACTGTAGAAAAACCTTCAGGCAACACCTTTATGACCAGCTTGTTTGTTGACAGGAAATGTCACCTCCATGCAGTGGAGCTTACACTTACAATTTTCTCAAGCAGGTGAAGACTGTATTTCATTCGAAACTTTCTTCATTAGGAAATACATGGCATGCCATTTTCTGTTCATGTTAACATTCCCTGCTCCTCCCACCCAAAGACTGAGGCATTAGGGTTTGATTGTCTCATGGGATAGACAGACCTCTCTACTCCTGTCAGTGGGATATGACGGTCTGCTGCTCTTTCTGTTTCGAGCGCAGCTTGTGAGAACAAACAGCCAATCAAAATGCCAAGCCACAGAAAGGTCGACACCGTAAAGAACAGCGTGCCTTTAGGTATCATAAATCTCATGTCAAACTTGCTGTAGGAAGGGAATATGACACACCGTGAATCTAACCTGGTGACAGACTAGAGCAAAACTGAGGAATGGTATAAATTTACTGTAACTCATGTTTGTTACAATCTCAAGGCCATAATTTCCCGGTCTTCCTTAGATGCTGTTAGGTGGATAAATGACTTCTTCCATTTGTTTTACTACATGGAAGGATGTGTGTCCTCTACACGACATTTCCCTTTAGGGTGTATATTTGCCTAGTTCATGAAATATGACTTTCAAGCATATTATGCTGTGCATTATATCTTATATTTCTTGTAATAAATTGAAGTAAATCTGAGAGATGATTTGCCAGAATGCAGTATTAGGGTAAACAATAATATGTCTGAAGAAAAGCACTGGCCACACTCTGGAAAGCTGGCAGGCTTAATAAACGGATAGGTAATTAAAATAAATCAATAACTCTGCTAGAAATCATTCACTTTGAGAGACTATCTTACGGTCTTTGGGCATATGATCAAATGAGGCGGGCCCTTCATCAAGACGTGTATGGATTAACCATTTGGGGAACTGCAACTCATTATGGATGAGATGGAAACTGGAAACAGGAATTAGCATTCAGTCTAGCTCCTTTCTCTCTCTACAAATGGCCAGTTATGCAGGTAGGAATTATTGGTTAAAAAAAAAACGCGTAAATTTTTGTAGACTGTCATGGTATAAAGCTTCCTGGTGTCTTATCCCTAGGGCTCATCTAACATCTTGTGTCTTTTATGCCTCTATAACAGTGGTTTATGTTCAGCTAAGGCAATGCACAAGGAGAAATCATATTGCACCCCTGTATGAAAAGAGCGGGGATTTTCAAAGCTGCTTAAGGGAATTAGGTACCCAGATTCTGTTGAAATTCAATAGGAGTTGAGTGCCTAACTCCTTTAGGCTTCTTTGAAAATCCCAGCCTGAATTTTATATAGTAACTATATCAGCTTTAGATCTGGCTTCTATATTTATATTTCACATCATATCAAAAACCTCAAAAGAAAATCTGCAAATCAGTGAAGAGGTTATTGGAGATACGTCATCTCTTGAAACTTCATAGCATTCGAGGCAGGCTGAAAGTTACTGATTAAGGTGACTAGCCTGCAAGGCTCTGAACTTTTCACAGAGGAGCTGGGCACCCTCTGTGCCTACTGAGGATAATTGGTTCCTAAATGAACCGCACGTGGAGAAACAATAGGAAAATGGTTTGGTGTGACTTTGTCAGTGTTGGAAAATAAACCCTGGGATGGCAGTAATGGAGCACCATGTTGTGGGAGGTGACATCTGTCAAAGGGGATGTAAAACCAAAGCACTAAAAAGAATGGCTCTTTCTCCTTTGGAGAAATGTGCACCTGCATCCATGCAGCTTATCTGTATTACACTAATGTAACACAGATGAGCTGCATGGATGTAAAGTAGGGCTTGCCGATGAAGTCATAGTGGTGAAAGCCATGCTTTACATCCATGCACATATGTATAGCAGGGGTTTGCACTGGTGTATATAGTTAAAGTGGGATAAATTTCTTTCATGTAGACAGGAACTGAGAAAATTAGATTCACTTAGGTTTTGAATATTGTTGCTGTGAATCTTAGATCATGTAGCCCTGCTAAATTTCTTCCAAACATTCCTTGGGACTTTTAATTTGATGATCAATATTTAGCTACTTTACTTTAAAAAAATAAATGTAAAAATCCATTGATGTGTCGGAAACAAAAGCTGTGACAATCCTGCCCATTAAATTAATAAAACTTTTGGCAAATTTGAACAGCTTAAATACTACTCACTCTTTGTGGGCTAAATTGTATGAGAGCTGGTGAATAGCATATTGAGTAGAACTCTGTACTTAAAGCTAAAATAGAATAAGTATTATATATTTTAATAACGAGTCTGAAATTCATTTATTTTCCAAAGTATTAGAGTGAGGTAAGAAATCTGTGCAGGTTTCCAGAAAGACGAAACAGAGGAACCTTGCTCTGGACACAACAGTGACAAAATGAATGTTCTTTTGAATCACTATATTGTCTACATTAGGGTTTTTGTTAATTCTTCTTGGTCCTCAATTTAAAATGATAACCCACTCCAATTTCTAGAGCTCTTAGACTTTCAGTTCTGTTATCTTTTGTGAACAACTTTCTCCTTAAAATTTTAAGAGGGAAATAACTGATCATTTAAAATCTGATTTGGGGCTTTTGTTCCAATAGAACACGGATGTTGTGGATCCAATTTGCTACCCCAGCCTCTGAATTTTGCCCACAGAATTGGGCGCAGAAGTGCTCTCAGCACATTCAATTACACATGCAAATTCCATGAGGTAATAACAACCTTTACAGATGCGGAGTGGTTAGTTGGGTGCTCACCTACCCAAATAGTGTGCACAGAGGTGTGTGTGTGCACACGTTTACAGGAAGACATTTGCCTGGGCAGTTTTGTGGGCACAAAATTGGAGACTGGTTTGAAATCAGCTAAGAATCTGGCACTTCAGGTGTGAGGTAGGCTAAGAAGTTCATTCGGTCCAGCACAGCTTTCTAACCTGAGGCAGTACAAAATGTATGTCGTGGTGGCTTTGTTCCCGTGGTTTGTTCAACAGTTAACCTTTTCTTGGCAAAATAGGTAACTTCTTAAAACATCTTCTTTTGAGCAGGCACTCACTCACCCTGTGAATTGGAATCAAATTGGGAGGGAGAGTTTTCTGACATATAGTGCCATCTTCCCGTTTGTATTTGTTGAGTCTTCCAATCCAGTGAATAATTGCACTATGGTTAGCGATGCCTTATTGGTTGGTTTTGGAGGCTCTTTCAGTACAAAGTTATAGTAGGCCTATTTTGAGAGGAGGACTTCCAAGTTTGGTATTTTGAGACCTCATTTCATTTATTTTCTGTTTAAAAAGGTTTCTCGCCTACAGAAAGTACTGCAAACCCTATAAAATTTTGGACCCATTTTGAAACACCTGAACTGGAACAAAATATTTTCTTTCGTTATTTTCTCAGTCCTTTTTTCTGTCTTCCTACAATAGTGTCTACAGCGTACTTAATGCTAGAGATGGTTGAACACATGACCATAAAACTACAGAAACTTTGGTGGTACATGTGATGGAAAATTCAGATTTGAATTTGGTAACCTGAATCTCAATCCATGATGATATTAATCCTTAGCACTTATATAATGCTTTTACGTACATGAATTAATAAATCTTTATAACATTGCTGAGAGGGAGGGAGGATTGTAAATATTGCATCCCCGTTTAACACAAGAGGAGCTGAGACAGTGGTCCAGGCTGATATTTTCACACTTTGGTGCCTAAGCAGTGACAATTCTGGGGCTGATCTTCAGAGATGTTAAGCATCTTGAACTCTTACTGAAGTCGATGGAAGCCATGGATGCTTAGCACTTCTGAAAATCAGGTTGCTTTTTTATATGCTTACCTTTCGTCACCAGCTTTTCTGAACATTTTGGCTTAAATGATGTGCCAAAAACCACAGAGCAATTCAACGGCAGAGATGAGACTAGGAGGGAGATTTTCCAGGGCACAAATAGAGGTTTGGCGCTTAACTCCCGAAAGTCTGAGAGAGAAGAGTTTAGCTGCCATTTGTGCCTCTGAAAATCTCCCCCTAGAGCACAGATCTCTTGACTTCGCAGAGCAATGCTTAATCCTCTAGAGACCACGTTACCTATTTATTTTAATCAAATAAAATGGGAATCCCTCAGATCTTTTCCCAAAAATCAAACTGAGCCCAACTCAATCTATTTATTGCGGAGGTTATTTTCACTTTTGCTTTACCTCCATTCTTCCTTTTTCTGACCAGGAATTGGAAGTTGTTAGTTATTATATGTAATGTGATGTCACCTCAGGGTTCCCTGTCCCATTGTGTTGGGCGTTGTACTAACATATAACAAAGAGATGATCCCTGCCCCAAAGAGAAAAATGTTGAAATGTTCTTGTAGTATTTCCAGCCATACTAGAAATCAAGGAGGAAATGGAAATGTCACAGAAAGGTCTGTTCCCACAAGATTTTCAAATTAAGATTTTGCAGCCTTGAGAAGTCCAGGTCATTTGGATGACTTTTGAAATCTTGGTTGCTTACCTGACCCAAACTTTAACTGTAAACCTATTTGAGTTCCATCTATCACCAACAGAAACATACTGGACATACTCAGAATAGTCTCCTCAATAGAAGACACAATTATTTAGAGGACGGAAGAAGATCTGGAATATCTATTTCTGAATGATTTTTCCAACCCAGAATAACTGCCGTTCAATGTAATATTTTTAATCTTTCCTGAGGGACTTTCCAAATGTATTCATGTCTTGATCTTCCAGGGGAACAAATGAGAAATTGACTAATAAAAGTCAGTAATATAACATTTTTAATAACTCAGTTTGTCCTTTGCTGTCAAAGAAGAAAGCTTCTGTTACTCCATTCAGAAACTCATCAGATGAATTGACCTTCATGTCAAGGAAAAATTACTCCATATGGTAATGTAATCACAAAGGAGAAACATTATTCTCCTATAGATTATTCCCTCCAGATATCCTAGTAAGAGAGTCATTATATTATAAATATAGAGTGTGTTGCAATTCCTGGTTGCAAATCTGATTGACTTTCATTTCCTTTTAAAGGTGCAATATACTTCACACTGTGGTAGCACTTTATTTTAAGGGTCCATTTAGTAATCCTAAATTGCATTGGAACACGTGTAAGAAGTAAAGATAATATCCACATGGCTATAAATGAAAACATGGTGATCAGTGTGCTCTTACAGACAATGACAGATGGCTTTTTGACATGCTTCAATGAATTACACATGCGTGTTCATCTTTTCATTTTTGAAAGTCTGTCTGACTGGAAATCACTGAATCTTGTCTTTGCGTCCTGACGTGCTTGTAAGTCTCAAAAATGGCCACATAAAAAGGCACTTCCTTATTTTAAGTATAGTCTCCTTCTGTATGTCTTTGAGAGAGAAATGCTTGTTTTACCCACAAAAGCAGGCTCTTACAGTTGGTACTGCATAGTCAATATGGCTATGGGACAGCAAGATGGAGACTTTTCCGGCTCGCATATAATCATTTGATGATGTTAGCTAAATTCTGAGTGAAGAATCTTTCATCATGAGGTAAGAGGCAGAAAGAATGCAGGTTGAATTCTTGTAGTATTTCCTGCTGTATTATCTTGCAGTATTTCCAGAAAGAAAAAATAACTTGGGATAAAAAAAATTCTTTTTGCTTGTAAACGTAAGCATGTGTTCTGTGGAAGCCCTGCGAGAATACATATAAAATCTTCACTGCCTAATTTTTTAAACACATTCTTAAATGTAAACACAATTTAAGGAGAAATGCCTATAATCTGATATTAAATGGCTTGACAACCAAGATAATAGATTACTTGCCAAAGCAGAAATGATCAGCATTATTTCAGTAAAGCATTGGAAAACAATCAAAACGTTATGCTCCTCTCTGGCATTTGGCAGATATCCTCTACAGATTTTTGTAGAGTGCATGTAAATATTTTATACAATGTTTTAGTATCAATGAGAATGAAAACACTATAATTATCCTAGCGGCTCACATCTTTCTTTAATATCAATCTTTATAATATGCAACAGTGTGATACACATATAGACTTGGCCCCATCTATAGTATATATTCATAACAATTGGAAAAAACGTTAACTTAATTTCAACCTAATTTCTTCTATTTAGCCTATACATGAAATTCTTATGTTGTTTTGCTCTCGAGATCATTCAGGACAAAAGGTGATGTGCTATGTGCCTGAAAAGGCCCATTCTTAAATTAATTTTTTTACTCATAAATGAATGAACAGATATACTTGTAAATTCTTAGAAAATTCATTCAATGCTCAAAGTAAATGCTATACATTTGGGGACGATCAACTGAATTTTTCATAAGAAAGGTGGAATTCCTGCTTTAAGTGCAAACACAGTGTCCTGTGTTATACAGGAGTTCAGACTTGATGATTCGTCATCACTGGCCTTGGGAATCTCTGAATATCTGAAAAACTCAAGTCAGCCTTCATTATGGAAGTGCAACCAATGCCTCTCTCTTATTTATGTGTACGTATGGCAAATAAGGAGTTAACAGGTTAGTCTTTTATGCAGAATAAAAATAAACTTTTTTTTTTTAGCAATAACCTATTGGGTTGTATGTGGTTCCTAGTTCTTCTTAAAATAGAGTTAGGGGAAATTAGATGAAATGGATTATAATGGGACTTTTTTTTAATGAAGCAATTGTTTTTTCTGGTCATTAAATAAGAGTAGAATGTGTTTCAGCCACTCTGATTTGTCATTATCCTTGATTCATGTGGAGCAGCCGAATGAGAGGATTCTATAATTGTGTTGGGAATACTCTCACATCAACATGATCTTGACTGAATGTCACATCCACGTAATGGTGTTTAAAGAGGAGACAAAATCACTCAGTCTTGTGCCCCTGAGAAAGGTCAAAACATCAGATTATCTGTTTGTCTGAAACCAAGTGAAAGTACGATGTAATTTCATTGTATAAGGCTTTTGTTTGGAGCAGGAGGAGTTTGAAGGAGGAGGAATTTGTGGGTAGCTCACTATTATTCCACAATCGTTTTCACTTGCAGAAAGCATAGAGGGTGAAATCCTGGCCCTACTGAAATGAGGGATTCACCAATTCAGTGGGGCCAGGATTTTGCCCATAATCATTGGGACTGGAACAAAAGGCAGCAAGACCACAGAGGTGAGAGGAGATGGTCAATGGTCTGCTCCTCTTACAGCAGCAGCACTGAATTCCCATGCCCCCACCTCCGATAGAATGGGCCAGGTGCAGTGTAGCTGGTGGAAATTAGACTCTGGTATGAAATCTACCAGGAAGGCAGGAGCAGCAGCCCAATCCCCCCTGTAAATTCTTCTTCCCTGGGGGTCCCAATGCAATACCAAGAGTGGGCAAGGCCACAGTGACGGTTTGCTGATTGAGCACCTTGCTGATGGGAGCTACCTCAGCAGAGCTTTGGCTGAAATGTGAAGCTGTTTTCCATTGACAGAACCTCAGGGCTGGGTGGGAGTTATATTGCTGCATGTCTCTTCACAGAGAGAGTATCTTAACTGGAACGGCTTCTGCCAGGGGTGCATGATAGATGCAAATTGGGTAGGAGAAAACTTTCCTGGGATATTTTAGGGCTACTCCTCTGCAGATTAAGAGCTATGTCGATTGTGGAAGTGTGATGGCCATTCTCTTGGCTGACACCGGTGCTTGAACTGGGGACTTCCGGAGTGAAAAAACAAGAGCTGCTGCAACTTGAACCGTAGAGCCAATGCTCTGAAGATGGTGGGCTGCACCAACTAAACTCTTCTCTGGGTCAACACTGAAGCGGACCTGCAACACACACTCACCTGTGGGTTGCAGGGACATCAACTCGATTATTATAACCAGCCAGACCTGCCCAAAAATTAAAATCCAGAGTAGAATTTATTCTGCTCTGCGAGATGGTGATTTTACCTCTGTTCGTGTGGCGGGCTGGAGAAGCCAGCTCTTGGAGAGCCATGGGTTGCAATCATTTAGAGGATTCCAGAATGTATAGATCAATTCATAAATTATAAAGCCAGACTATGATCAAGTCTGATCTCTTGAATAACACAGGTCATAGGACTTCCCCAAATTCATTCCTGTTTGAAGTAGAATGTATCTTTTAGAAAAACATCCAGTCTTGATTAAAAAATGCCAGTGATGCAGAATCCACCATAAACAATGGTAAATTGTCTAATGGTTAATTAGCTTCTCTGCTACTACTCGACATTCCCCTATTTATACATCCAAGGATTGCATGAGTCTTTTATCCACGGCATCACTATGAGAGATCACATTCAGCTGATTATCCTCCATGACCCCCAAGTCTTTTTCAGAGTCACTGCTGCTGCATCTTCCTGAGTTACTGTTGGAATGGAAAGTATTTCATTATCTGGCTTTATTTATTTATTTATTGAACACTTCTCCCTTTTCTCCATTATTATTGACAATTCTATCATTTCCATCTAGTAATTGACTAATATCACTGTTAGGTTTTCTTTTTTTTCGTAATACAAGTAAGAACTCTTTCTTATTGTCCATAGCTCTGCTGGCCATAGATTTCTTCTTGTGGTCTTTTGCTTCCCTTATCAATTTTCTACAATTTCTCACTTCTGATTTATATTCATTGCTATCAATTTCCCCTTTTTTCATTTGTTACATTTAAAAAATTGCTGCTGTCATGTCCTCTGTAAGGCAGGCTGTTTTTTTTTTAACAAGTGTAGTTTTATCTCTTGATTGTGGCTTTTTGGGCATCTAGTAACTTCAGCAATTTCCAATTATCATTCACATTTCTCTGTTTAAATTCATTTTCCGAACCCATTGAGCTCACATTTGTTTTCAACTTTATAAAACTGTCCCTTTTAAAGCACCAAGTATATATATTACTGGATTTGATTTTATTCCATTTGCACATTACAACTATAATCAAGTCATGATTGCACTTAAACAATCACTAATTTTTAGTTATGTGATCAATTCCTTTTGATCTAGATGAGGTCTAATGTAGAATTCTCCCATGTTGGCAGGTGGAGAAATCTTTAAGTTAGGAAATTGTCATCTATGATTTGTAGAAATTCTGAGGTTTTTTGTATTGACAGCATGAAGGGTCCAGCATATGTCATGCAGACTGAAGTCCCCTGTGATAATGCAGCTTTTTTCCTACACTTTATAGATTGATGTTTAAGGAACCAGTCATCCTGTTCTCTAGTGTGGTTTGGGCATCTGTAACAGATACAAATTAGTTTTCCATCTTGTGCTTTTTATCTGTTAGAAGGGATTGTGGATAACTTTAATTAGGCATTTCCTAACTTTTGAGTGCTTGAATTTGCAACCTTAAAAACTAAGGGGTTTGCGTGTGTAATGTAGAAAATATACTCATTATTCAATAGGATGTCAGTGACACAAAAATTTTTTCTGATCTGGCGTATATGTCAAACCTTTTTCTACTGCATAAGAGATCCAATTGGAAATGTCTTTGCATACACGCCACCCTCCCTATTGTGAAAGACCTTAATGCCTGTAAGTTTGTTCTTGTCTTCAGAGCAGGCATGGTAGGAAATTAGTAACTATATACTGCTGTGGTACATCTGGAGTAGGTTGCCTTCACCTTGGGGTTAACTAGGAGGGCTTTTGCTTGCCTGTGTTTTGAGTCTAAACATGGTGTTTATTCTGCTTGGTTTGTTTAGGATTTGAGGTCTGTTCCTGTGGGGTTTGGCTGGCAAGGAACCATAGATAGCTCTGTGGTTTTGCTCAGTAGATAAAACTGGAGTGTTTGTTCTAAGTAAATGCACTCTGTTCTCCTATCAATTGCTCTGATGCAACTGTTACTTGAGAAAGGAGCAAACACAAACAGAAGTCACTTACGATGAAATTCTGCTACCGACCGTGGAGATGTATGTTGCACCTAAATAAAGGTCTCTTTGTTTATGAAAAGGATTCTTTGATGGGGAAAAGGTTGCTTGGTTTGGTAAGATTGCGAAAATGCTTGTCTCGGGAGGCACTGACTGTATGAAAATTACAGCCAGCTGAGGTTTAGAAGAAACATTCAGTCCTTTCCCTTGTGCAGTTGTTATTGTCTGTTTCTTATCAGTGGGTGAAAAGGTGCAGGTCTAAAGAGTGAGAGTCCTTTTACAGAAGATGCTCGCTCCAGGTCCAGTGGCATCTCTAGGTTACAATCCATGCAAAAATCAATAGCACTCCGCTGAATGTCAGCAATTTTCAGCCCAAGTGTTACTGGCAAATATTGGTGTGATCCCATGGTCTCTTTGTCTAGTTCCTCTAAAACGGCTTTGATGCTTCAGCCATAATAGCTGTGTTTTTCTTGTCCTGCAGTGGAGGGCCACAATGATGTGAAGGGTATTGAAATGTAATTCTGTGTTGGGATGGAGGAGTCCGTTTAGAACTAACCCCAAAGACAAAACTAATTTTGAGTGTAGTTTAAAAAAAAGGAGGGAAGTATAGATAGCCTGTCCCTTCCCCTACATGACCCTTTACCCTTCTTAGTTCCTGATGGAAGCTTTCTGGAAGCATGGATTGGACATCCAGCACAGTGGTGATGCCAGAGGCCCATAATTACTTTGATTAGGATTGACTATTACGTGTGACTCGCAGGGTAATTGTCCTGTCACAATGTGGCAGTGGTGCACCATCAGCATAGGCATGCCCTGGGACTGACTGTGCTCGCCGGACGCTCTCCAGCGACCGCTGAACAAAATGACATTCACAGCGCAGCATGACGGTGCGTGCGAGGTCAGGCTGCACGGAGGAACCCATTGTGCATGCAGGTGTGCAATTCCATGCCTGACTAAAAATGTCACAGCATGCCACTGTGTGGCAATAATTACAGGTAGTCAGCAATGGGACATTCGCATGGATAGCAAGGACATCCCGTTTTATATGGATAACAAGAACGAAGTAACTACTGATAAAAACCAAACTGAACAAAAAAAACCCTAGGGTTTTGGAAGGAATATAAACTCTCATGCTTCAGCGCACAAGCCAGACTCTGGGTGAGAGGGTTAAAGAAGGAATTTTTCATACGGGCAGGCTATCCCAAACCTGCCAACTGCAAGATTTCTTCTACCTTCCTCTGAAGCACCTGATACTGGAGTAGACGGACCCCACGTCTGATCCAGGATGGCAGTTCCTAAGATCTTATCTGAGCAAAACAAACC
The DNA here is from genome assembly GCF_026122565.2 of Emydura macquarii macquarii. Taxonomy (NCBI): domain Eukaryota; kingdom Metazoa; phylum Chordata; order Testudines; family Chelidae; genus Emydura; species Emydura macquarii. Next base: position 47,894,443 of record NW_027132905.1, read on the forward strand.
TGTGATGTGTGCTCTGCAACCTTTCATTTTACCAAATAAATCTGATGGCAGATGTTTGATACAATCAATGCCTGTAATATGTATGCAACAGCTATAGAGGAAAGCAGTAAAGGGCAATTTTATCTTTAAACTTGATATAGAACAAGGCTTAATGGTTAAATTCAATCCCCAGAATTCAAAAGGGATAAATAGTTTCCAAAAGACAAGAAATCTCATGCTGCCATCTTCATACTGTTTCCCTCTGTATTATTTCAGTACAAGAAACCTACTCACGGTGGGTCAAAATAAAAGTGTTTCTTCAAGACAAGGAAGACCTGGAACAAAATATGAGTACCTGATGAAGAATAAAAGCCTTCCTCTATCTACGAGGCAGGAAGGGCTTATAAAAAGATTTTATCTATAGAAAGATTTCTCTTTAATGGAGCCAAGTTCATTTGGGACTTTTGTTATCTATTACATAAGTAATAATGTTACCAGAAGTTCAAAGCCACCCCAGTTTTTTCTCCATGAGATTAGTAAGTATTTTTGCCATTGTAAATTTTTGCAATTTGCAGGTGATTTTTGAGGCTATTCATGAACAGATTCACACACACCTTTTTTTCCTAGGTGAGGCTTATGTTTCCAGTTATGTTAATTGGAGAGTGAGTTCATACCTATCAACATCAATGGGGTTTTACCATAACCCATAATAGGGTTTCACTGAGCATATAATATTACATTAAATAGGCATCACCAAAATGATTTGTAATGCAATCTAGTATAAGTGAAGCCATTTAAAGACCAAATAGGCACATCCATACATTCCCAAGTTTGCTTTTGCAACAGCATATAAAAGGAAAATAGAATTTTACATGTTCTGAAATGCTATAGCCTGAAGACTAAGAACAAGTGGGCAAGTGTCTATATAATAAATGATACCAAGGGAAAAAAGTATGCATGAGGTTTAAAAAGTGGAAGCATGTATAAAATAATGAGCTAACATATGAGTTAATAAGATACATTGTCAAAATGATGCAAATCTAACCAGATTCTTCTAATAGCTGAAGTAGTAAAGTGTTCCTTGGGTGAAAGCAATGCCGTTCCAGTGACACTAATATTCTACCATTTTACCAAGTGATAAAATGAGGGTAATTTATTATAATTTTACAGTATCTTTCCTTGTATCCTGAGAGGTTTGATTGCCTTCGGTACAGTTCATTTCACTCTTAATAATATTGATTTTGCTGTACATTTTTCTCACATTTTTAGAGTTATTTTCTTGACTTGGAACAAGATTTAAATTTTAATGCAGCTGACAACATAAAAGTCAAGTTTTAAGAAATCTTATTATGATAATTACATTTCTCCTGCTGGAAGCTAATGTGTGTGCTACACTGACAAAAATTTTCTAGTAGGTTGGGGTGTTCTGAGTGAAGGAAAATGCTCTGAGAAAAGTTATTGTGAGCTTATTTTAAATCTTAGAAATATAAGCATTTTAATATGTGTGAAGGGCTCCTAACAACTGCTTGAGGATTTTTAGTTGCTTTACTATGCTTTCGAGACATGTCCCAGCTGTCACTGATTCCTCAATTGCTTAGATATAGGCTTAATTTTACCCACATATGCTATCAATGGCACTACTCATGAGCGTGAAGTTAAGCATATGGTTAAGTAGTTTGCTGAATTTGGGTCTTAGACTTTTGAATCTCACAGGAACAGGAGTCTTCCTGCTCAACTTGAAAACCAAAAATTCCCATCACAACCCTGATTTGGTGAATGAAAATCAGAACTTGAAGTAAACTGGCATTAGAATCCAGCTCTGGTGCTTAGAGACAATGGAAACAATAGAAGGGTGATTTTTTAATAGTCACACTGTAGTTTAGCATAACAGATACACCACCTCCTTAGTCTGACTAGTTAAAACTCTCCACAAGATTGAGCCAAGACATGTTCATATGGGTTTGACTCATATGCTATGTAACAGATTTTTCTCCTGTGCAGTTATTTTCAGCCCAGCATGTACTTTAACTGCTTTCTGAGTGTGATGGGCAAACCTCAAACTGGTGCAGTTCAATTCAGATCCTTATCTGAATTGCTCAGGTTCTTCAGCCTTTTTGCAAAATGAGCCATTTCTCTCTCTACACATATACATACAAAAGAAGGGAAATGCATTTATGTTTCACTCTGGCAACAGTGTTTTGGTTCTTATAAAAGGGAGTTTTGCTAAAAAAGCGTCTGGTAATATTGATATGTTCTGCTTTAGGGGATGTCCGGTCTCAGTTTTAGTGGCTTCCACACACAAAATTGTTAAATTGCACTTCAGTGTCATTTTAACCATGCATTTCAGTGCATGTTTACAGTCCTGTCTCATTGTACCACACATAAATGGAAAGGCAAAGCGAGCTGCTGGGAGTTTCATCACTTAGCCTGCCCAAAAAACATTCCTAATGAAATCTGTCCCACTGTTCTTAGCTAAAATGTCTGGAGGAGTGTCTTAGAGTGATTGGTCCCTTAAAGGGGAGATGGGGCCAGCCACACCTGTGACCCAGTTAATTAGCTGCTTCCCAGCCCACAGGAGCAGGCCCCAAGCGGGTCAGGTGATAGTTAATGGGCACCTGGGTCTTTTAAGAGGGCTGAGAGAGAGCAGTCTGGTGGCTGGAGTCAATGAGCGGGTTCCTGTGCAAAGCCCTGAACTAGGCTCTGAGAATGGTACTTGGAGGGAACCAGCCTGGCAGGCAGATGGAGTGCTCTGTACTGGAACAGGGGAAAGGTAATCCAGCAATGGCCTGGGAACAGGGCTCAGAGGGTGGGTTGAAGAGAAGCCTTAATTGAAGAGCAGAAGAAACATTTTATTTGTTTGGGAGCTCTGGTTTAGATTTTTGCTACCCCATAAGGGGTTATGTTTGTTTGATTTGGCTGGAGGGTTAAGCTACAGCTCCAGCACAGACTGGTGTGAGGAGAGCTGAGGAGACTCGCCTCAGGGAAGGCAACTGAGGCAGGGAGTTCTGGCAGTGCTACATTTGGCCAGCCCGGGATGCTATGGGGACATCCACACCCTATGGGAAGGATGTTGTACCTTAGCCCAAAGCATTTCACACTGATGAAAATTCTATAAGATGCTTGGTGTATTTACAAGTTGAGTTTATATCTAGCATCCTCAGTTCCCTCCGTATTGTCGTAGGATTTTTCAGATTTGCTGTGTTAAGCAAGCAAGGAAGATACTCTGACCGTGAAGCGTGTGTTTATTTTAATGGTACCCACTATATATGTATATGGGTATATACACATGTACACCTTTCACCTCTGTAGTGATTTCTATCTGAGAAAAATTCTATCACCAACATAAATCAATTAAACTGTACCTGAGCGAGAGATGATATTAGTCTCACTTTACAGACAGGAAAATTTGAAATACAGAATAGTGATCTGACAAAGGGTCTCCAGAAAGCTTCTATGGCAGGGCCAGGAAAGAAACCCAACTCTCCTGACATCCACTTCTGTTCCTTACCTTGAGATGAGAGCTGGGTGAAAATGTTGGTCACAATGTTTTGTTTTGGTTTTTGTGGGAAAAGGGGGTGTGTGCGCAAAAGTTTTGCCAAAAATCCCCCCCCCCCCCCCCCCCAAATCAAACTGAAATGTTTAACTGTTTGGGTTTGAAACAAATTTTTTTATTAAAAAAACATGTGACAATGCTCAATATTGACATGCAATCTTTCATTTTTGACATTAAAACAATTTTTTTTCAGAATTGCCAACAAACCGGAAAATCCATTATTCAAACAGCTCTTGCAAGATCTTCCTGCCTCTCTGTCTGACACAAACTTGGCATCTTTTTTGCATGACACTTATATTTTGACACTTCATCTTCTAGGCTTTAAAAATAAAAACCTCACACCATAAAAATTTTCAAGAAAATACCATGTTAAAATAATTTTTTTGGTTATTTAAGATCTCAAATAGAAAGCAAATGTCCAAGAACAGATGCAAAGTATGTTGCTAATACCTGCAAGCATCAGAGTCCATGTTGCATGTTTGTCTACAATGAATTGAAGGAGATGTAGCAAATTAAATTGTAAAAGATTGTCTGGTAATAGTCTGTCCAGAAACTGTAAAGCACTTTCTAGCATTATCATTTATTATTTTAGAAACCCACATGTATCTATTTAGAGCTTAGTTGAATTTGAGAAATAAGTCAGGAAGATGAATGGTTGAACCTTTCTGAATTAAGAATAGTAAAATGCATCTTGTATACATGCACATCACATAACAAATAGGCAGTTTCACAAATTATATGAAAATAAATTGTGTTCAGAAAAGCAAGACTGTGCATCTAGCACTCTGGTTGTCATCACTGTTAGAAGATGGAGGTTGCAGCAGTGCATCATCCTTTGAGAAAGAGCAAGTGACGTCTATGTCCTAGCTTTTCCCCGCATATGGAAGCTGTGTCCTTAACTTTCTCCTAAGTCTCAACATGATAAGATGTAGCGTTATATCCACTGAATCACCCTGCTGGTAGCTGTGCTTAGCACCTTCTGTAGAGATGCAGTCTACTTCTGCTGACTCATCCGACTAGATGAGTCCTATTACCCTTTGTTAACCTCCTGATTGGATGATGCTATGAGCCTTTGACACATTGTACCCTTATGGTGTGATTGTGTGTCATTTATGTTCACTCTTCTAGTGTAACTGTATTGTTTAATGCAAAGGGTGTCATGCAAGGTGTTTTTGGAACGCTCAGACATGCTGAACATGGTTGTTATAGTACTGTGTTTCTTGCAATGTCACAGGCATGGGTATGAAGCTCTGCTGCTTTGTAATATTTCCAAATCTGCGTCTCCCGTGTATTGAAGCAGATCTAGGCGAACACTGGAAGCAGCAGAGAGAGAGTTCACGCCTCACAAAGGCATGAATAAAACAATCTAGCTCTTCCAGGAACAATGGACTGGCCTGGGCATCTGATAAGATGATGCTCATTTGAGTCAAGTGGAGGAAGCCATGCTGGACATTGCTGATCACCTGACCCCAAGGGGTGTCGGGGGAACCTATTAAAGGAAGAGGCATTTTGGTCTCTGAGCTCTCTTGCATTCCATCTACAAGACAACACCAAGCAATTGAAAGACTGTCCACAGGGGGAGGGCCTGGCTGAGGAGGAGTCCACAGCCAGCCTGTGCTGAGTATTATTCTAATTTTGGGAGGCTATTGGAAGTATTAAGCGTAGTTTAGAATGCGATTTGCTTTAGATTTACTTTTGTCAAATCTGATTTATAATCCTCTGGATTATAATAATTTAAAATCTTTCTCTGCTCAATAAATGTATGTGTTTGCTTTATCTGAAGCAGTGCTTGTGGTTTGGGTGTGTGTCGAGACTTCATTTAGAGTGACCGAGCTGTGCGTATCAATTTCTTTGATAAATTGACAAACGAATGAGCTTGCAGAGTCCAGTGAGCAGCAATGAACTCTGTAAAAGGACCTGGGCTGAATCCGGGACTGGGGTGGTTGGCTGGGGGGAGGGAAGAGAGTCATCCCATTGCATAATCCCATGAGTGGCTGGCCAGAAGCACTCATTCACTAAATCAGGGACCGCTTGCTTGCATGTGCTTGTGCGTGGGCTGACTCAGGAGTGGGAGGTTCACGCAGCGGGGCAAGTGCGAGATGGGGAGATTGAGGTGACATGGTGGCATACCAGTCCAGATTGCAGAGGGGAACATCACAGCCTTTCAGGGAGAAATTCAAACAACATGCCGTGCTCTGGAGAAAGCCTGGCTTATATCTTATTATTTAACAGCAATAAAGAGAAATCCTAAGGAAGTGGGTGAATTTGGATACTTACCCAGTATCTGTGTTTGCTTCCCAGAGAGAATGGTGGGGAGATTCTGCCTGTTTGTATTCACTCTCTAGTAACTGGAGTACTACAGCAAGCAAATAGAGATTGCCTTTTAACTCCAGCGGTGGAGTTACAAGGCAGGCTTCGTATCCTATGTTCCAGTGTTAACAGCAGGGGTGGAATCTATACACCTCCTGGCTAGTTCTTTTCTGCTCTTATGCTAAGAGTAACTAAAACCACTGAATAAATACAACCAAGAGCATCAGGTTTGAAATACATTTACGCTCTGGAACCTCAGGTTCAAACCCTGGCAAAGCTGGCTAAGCCCTTCATTCTTCTGGGGCAGATAAATGGAGCTCTGTATCTTCTGCGTGGAGAGCATTGAAAACCAATAAGGTGTGAAATGTAACATGGGCATTTAAAGATCATCAGGCACTTCCCATGCAAATAGAGGTTTATACCTCTTGGCCTTGGTCAAAACTGCCCATTACTCCACCATTGCTGTGCGACAAAGTTCATTTTCTGCCTGGATGCCTCCCTCTGCCCCAGAGACGTTTGAATTACAAAGGTATAATACATACAGTAGGCTACAAAGCACTTACCAGAGACATTGGTTTTATGTCCTTTGTCCTTTCACTGCAGAAGTATTAATTGCGCACCTCATTTAAATGGTCTCTTACAACAGGTGTGGACCTCTTATGCATAATAATCTGTCCCACCTTGTATTTAGCTTGGATGCTCTGGTTACCTTCTCCAGACCCCAGGAAGAGCTCATGAAAACTTGTCCCTCCCACGACTGTCTCATGTTTCTTGTGTCTCAGGGTGGTGATTGATATTCTGGTGGGCTTTTTTTTTTCCTGTCCTTTTTAGGATACCCTCATTAAACAAAACTAATTCTTCCCTTCTATGACTTGTTAAATTCACTGATAGTGCTCTGATATATTTAATCTCCATATTTATTTTAAATATTTTAGGCAAGCGTTTCTCAAAATCTTATGTGTGATCTCACTCACCTGTAAACCTTTGTAACGAATGCACCATGATGGTTGTCAGGGGGACAGAACTTGGGAACTTCAGCGTAGGCCTCTATCACTTGAACTAACTCAACACAAAATGGCAGCAGTACCTAGAGTGGAGGAGGAAGAGGCACATAAGATCTCGATATACTTAAGGGGAAATACACAGAACACAAGTAATAGGCTTAAGCTTTATCCACCTTTGTGAATGCTATTAAATGGAATGTATTGGAATGTATCTTCATAATGTTTGTACCCTATAAGCAACACCAGTTTAAGATATATATCAGAATTGACTATAGGGCAGTTCCTGGGGAACTTGTTGCCATGGGATGTTGTGGGTTCAAAAAAATACTTGGACAAATCCTTCATGAATTTATCTATCAATGAATATTAGCCAAGATGGTCAGGGATGCCACCCTATGCTCCAGCTGTGCCTAAATCTCTGACTGCCAGAAGCTGGGACTGGACAAAAGGGGATGGATCACTTGATAATTGCTTGTTCAATTCATTCCCTCTGAAGCGTCTAGCCCTGGCCACTTTTGGAAGATAGGATATTGGGCTAGATGGACCGTGGGTTGGACCCAATATAGCTGCTCTTATGTTCCTGTTCAAAAATGAAAGGCAGCTCTATCTCTGCCCCAAAATTAATTTGTATTTCAATATTTTGAAGCTTTTTGGCCCATTCATCCTTGCTCTTGTGGGTAAAAAGCCTACCAAATAAAAAAAACCTATTTTTGCCTAGAGTTAACAAATTGGTTGCTATGGTAATTTGATGATCAAGGTGTTAAGCCAGACACACCAGTTCTCTGTCCCTAGGCTTGTTTTTCTTTAATAAATTAATCACATTTAAATTGAACATACGAATTTATTTCATGTCAGTTAATTTGCACGTTAAGCTGGCTGTTTGCTTAGTTTCCCTTTTCCCACTCACCCTGCAACATTAATTAACTCCACTAGATACCACAGTCCACCTCATAAAGCTGGCGTCATTCCCAGCTACCTGCACTTACAAGAATGCAGTGCCTACAGTGGTAATAATCAGTGTCCAAAATAATTGCTTTTTGCAGGTCTATAGTCAGCTGTCTGATCAGATATTTAAGCTGTAACAAAACAGTTTCAATTTCTGGAAAAATTATACAGTTGAAATGTACTGTAAGCAGGCTAGTAATGGGGCCATGTGGGTACTTAGAACATTATGGTTTCATCCGTTTACCCTTGTCAGTGGCATTTCCTATAGTATTAGCACCATCATGCTAGCTGCCTGTCGTCTTGCTTTGTAAGCAGAAGGCTTGGGTTCCCCATAGCAAACATCAGGGGTAGCTTTGCATTGCAATCAGGTAATAAAAGAGGGAAGACAAATATTGCCTCGGAGAGAATGAAAGAAGAGCACCCTTTGACTTAGAGCTGGTCAGATGATACAAGAAGTACTCAGTGTCCATTCGCCGTTGTTTGTTGGTCACGAAGATTCAGACAGCACTGGGGATGGGGGAAAATATTCACCAATTCTGAAAGTTAATAAAAATGAAAATTTTTGTCTGGAGATGAAGGTTAGCTAAGGGTTGGGTCTGAACCTGAGCTTTCCCGAAGTTTAGCAGCATTTGAATCCAATCTTTTGGTTCAGGGCAATCTCTACCATGTGGTGATTGGCTTTCTCCTTCCTAAAATTCAGCGTGCTTAGCTCAGGATACTTTCCATACACAGATATGATGGGCAGCAGCTCAAACACAAGAATGGAGAGACAGCAGGGGAGGTGGTGAATGGCTAGAGCTGACATGAATGAGAGTATTTTATACCCAGTCTCTGATCCATATTTGTAAATTTGTAGAGAAACTGATTTACCGATTAGTAGCCTACAGGGAGTTACATGAAAGGCATAAGTACAGCAGAAAGATTACCATACCTCTATTGATCCTTTTTTGAAGAGGGCATATATTTTCTACATGGTTGGACTCTGTAAAAAAGCATTAGACATAAAATGTTGTTTTGAATTCCTCCACCATGCATGCCTTCCCTTTACCTTTTCTCTTTCCACCTACTTATTTTTTTTTTCTCATAAAAAATGACTGCTATGGAAATTGCATCAATAATCCACTTCTCCTTGTGAGTTTTTTGTTTTTTCAGTGCAGTGAAGTAGCTTGTTTCACAGCCTGCCAAAGTTACAGAGCGGGTGATCCTGAGAACAAGAAAGAACTCTCAGTGCTGGATAATCTCATGAAAAGCCAAACTTCCACAGAAACTTCCACGTGGTTGATCTTTACAAAAACAAGACGGGCCATTTACAACACTCACTTTGCTTCTCTACAGAGGAAAAAGGACTCTAAACTATCTAAGCTCCTACATATCACAAGGGACCACAACTGTGATACCCTTGACTCATCCAACAATATTGTAAATCTATCCAGCTATACACTTAACCCAGCAGAAGAGTCCGTCTTGTCTCGGGGACTCTCTTTCTGCCCCACCACCCCCACACACGATGCAGTTCTGCAGTGACCTGGAATCCTACTTTCGCCATCTCCGACTCAAGGAATATTTCCACCACACCACTGAACAACACACTAACCCACAGATACCTTCCTACCAACGCTACAAGAGAAGAATTCTGCATGGACTCCTCCTGACGGTCGAAACAACAGACTAGACTTTTACACAGAGTGTTTCCGCTGACGTGCACAAGCTGAGATTGTAGACAAGCACCATCGCTTGCCCCATAACCTCAGCCGTGCAGAACGCAATGCCATCCACAGCCTCAATAACAACTCTGACATTATAGTCAAAGAGGCAGACAAAAGGAGGTGCTGTAGTCATCATGAATAGGTCGGATTACGAACAGGAGGCTGCCAGACAACTCTCCAGCACCACATTCTATAAGCTACTACCGTCCGATCCCACCGAGGAATACAAAAGAAACTACATCTACTTAAGAAACTCCCTAAAGAAACACAGGAACAAATCTACACAGACACACTCCCTGAGCCCCAACCAGGGTTATTCTATCTGCTACCCAAGATCCTCAAACCTGGGAATCCTGGACACCCCATCATCTCAGGCACTGGCACTCTCACAGCAGGATTGTCAGGCTATGTGGACTCTCTCCTCAGGCCCTATGCCACCAGCACTCTTAGCTATCTTTTGTAATACCACTGACTTCCTGAGAAAACTACAATCCATCAGTGATCTCCCAGAAAACACCATCCTAGCCACTATGGATGTAGACGCTCTCTACACCAATATTCCACACAAAGATGGACTACAAGCCATCAGGAACATTTTCCCTGGTGATGATATGGCACACCTGGTAGCTGAACTTTGTGACTTTGACCTGATCCACAACTACTTCAGATTTGGAGGCAATCTATCCCTTCAAGTCAGTGGCACAGCTATGGGCACCCACATGGCCCCACAATATGCCAACATTTTTATGTCTGAACTAGAACACCGCTTCCTCAAAACTCATCCCCAAACACCTCTTCTTTACCTACGCTACATGGATGACATTTTCATCATCTGGACCCACAGGAAAGAGTCCGTCGAAGAATTCCACTGGGATTTCAATAATTTCCACCCCACCATCAACCTCAGCTTGGACCAGTCCACACAAGAAATCCACTTCCTGGACACTACAATATAAATAAAGGATGGTCACATTAATACCACCCTATACCAAAAACCAACTGACCCCAATACTTATCTTCATGCCTCCAGCTTCCACCCTGGACACATTACATGATCCATTGTCTACAGCCAAGCCGGATACAACCGGATTTGCTCCGATCCCTCAGACAGAGACAAACACCTACAGGATCTCCATAAAACATTCTTAAAACTACAGTACTCACCTGGAGAGGTGAAGAAACAAATTGACAGAGCCAGACAGGTACCCGGAAGTCACTACTACAGGACAGACCCAACAAAGAAAACAACAGAACACCACTGGCCATCACCTACAGCCCCCAGCTAATATCTCTCCAACACATCATTAAGGATCTACAACCTATCCTAGCAGATGATCCCTCGCTCGCTCAAGCCGTGGGAGGCAGACCTATCCTTGCTTACAGACAGCCCCCCAACCTGAAGCAAATACTCACCAGCAACCGTACACCATACAACAAGAACGCTAACCCAGGAACCTATCCCTGCAACAAACCCCATTGCCAACTCTGCCCGCACATCGACTCTGGTGACACCATCACAGGTCCTAACCACATCAGCCACACCATAAGGAGCTCATTCACCTACACATCTACTAATGTAATATATGCCATCATGTGCCAGCAATGCCCCTCTGCCATGTACATTGGCCAAACCGGACTGTCACCACGCAAAAGAATAAATGGACACAAATCAGACATAAAAAATGGTAACATCCATAAACCAGTCGGAGAACACTTCAGTCTCCCAGGACACTCTGTAGCTGAGTAGAAAGTTGCCATACTTCTACAAAAAAACTTCAAAAACAGATTTCAGCAAGAAACTGCAGAGCTGGAACTCATATGCAAACTTGACACAATCGGACTGGGTCTGAATAGAGACTTGGAATGGTTCTCTCATTACAAGAAGTAATTGTCACTGTTCACACATTTTCACCTTCTAATCAATGGTTGTGAATGGGCCTCATCTACTCTAAGTGAACGGACTTTGTCAACACTTACCCTCCCCATTGTCGTTTCTTACCCTTGGATGTATATATATATACCTCCTATCTGTGATTTCTATTTCATGCATCTCACGAAGTGGCTTGCAGTCTGAGAACATGGAAGCAATAGCTGCTGGGGACTAGAAGGGGCAGTGGAAGCATTTATTTTGCTGAGCAATTGCTCATAGATGCTAACTCTCCAGCAGATGACTTGTAATCTCGACACACTGTGGGTTTTTTCCACAATTAACTCCAAAGCATAACAAGGAACTACTGCAACTTGTGATCAATCAAATGTATTGCTTCTTGACCTATATTGGAAGGAAACTCATCACTACTAGAAAATAGATCCCATGCTATGCTTGGGAAGTCTAGAGACCAAGGTGATGTCTTATAAGTACCTACCAAAAATAGAGAATTAGCTGTGTGGGAGGATATTCTTTTTTACACGCTTGCCTTATTCCTGTCTGATAAAAGGTGTGCATGTGCCTTTTATTCTCATATTCAGCACTGCACAACTTGGCTTCTCCAGTGAGCTTTAAAAATACTGAACTCATCAAGTTGCCATAGAAACTCATTGCATCGTTATATTTTATAGTGATTTCTACATTGTATTCCCACTTCCAGTACGAAGGTCACTAGAATTGACAGCTCTCAATGAAGATAAAGTTACAGGATTATGTCCCTGTCTTTAGCAATATGCTATACCTGTAGTATGTGCAAATTAAACTTAACCCAATAAAAATTGCTATAAAAAGTTGATGTAAATGAAATTGAACCTCAGAACTTTTTTCAGCTGAAATTGGTTCTGTTGTACTAGTTGTTTTGCTCTATCCATGTGAGATAAATTCTTGCCAATCTTCTACCAAAACCAAGAGAAAAAAGATGCCCTGTTGGTAACTTTTTTGTTGCCAAACTTCTCCTGGCGCTTTAAAAAAAAAATGTAATGAAAATCCCCTTATTGTGATGATTTGTCTCTCTCTCTGAGATTTATGAACCATTGAATCTGAATTTTTAAATGAAATGTAAACCTTGTTAAAAGCCTTTAATTCCTAGTTAACCTCCTTCCCTAGCTGACTGCAGCTGGGAAATGGAAGTATTTCACTCATTTTCCCCTCTCCCCGCTTGCCAAAAATTCAGGAGTAATGTGCATCATGAATCTAGGGGGCTATATTAATACCAAACATAGCCAGGCTCTTGCTTAGATTGTAGGACTTTGATTATTGGACTGAGTTATTAGATACATGAAGAACACCATTTAAATGTAAATCCATTCTCTCTATAGAATAGCCGAATACGCTTTGCCTTCAATTTGTAAGCAGAATACATCATTCTGATATACTAACTGGAACTGAATGAAGCCAGTCCTGGGGTGAGGGGGAGATGCTTTTCGTTTTAAATCAATTGGCACATAGGAGACTATCTGCTAGCTAATTAATTTAATTTCTTTCTTAATGAAGATTTTCTCTGATGTATGTTAAGGTACCCAGATGCAGTTGTTTTTCTCAGTAACAGACAGACTTCTCTTAGAATTAAAAAAAAAAAAAAAAAAGTGCACCAGTATCTACTGGTCAAGAAATAATTTTTTTAGCATTTATGTTGGGCAGGCATTTATGTGCCAACTAAGGTCAAGCTCTATTTTTCTATGCACTGTATAAACATATTGCTGACCCCCTGTGGAGTGATAGTTGATATCCAGGGCTCTGCAGATTGTTTTCCTGTTGGAGGAGAAATCAGTGTCTGGATATATTCCCAGTGTAACTTGTTTATACACTAGTCCTTAAACGGAGATGGTCACAAACAGCATGCAGTAATTCTTTCCTTCAGGATTCACAGCCAAAACCCCAACACCAGGTTCCCAGGGAGGAAGTTTGTCTTAAGAACTGACTCTAGTTAGAGAGATATCAAGATAAACTCCTCCGATGCTTGCCCCAGCGCCCTGCAAAAGAGACTGTATCATACAACTAGCAAGGCAGCAGTTCTTCCAAGACTGAACATTGCTCACCCACTAAGAAAAAAACAAGACTGTGTAACAGGGCCACTTGCTTTCTCCTGTCATAACAACATGGTAAAATGAGTCCCTTCTTCAAAGATTTCATTGTGGATGAGATTTCAAAAGTGCTCAGTGTCAGCCAAACTCCTCAAGAGTTAAGCCAACACTGAGTGCTTTTGAAAATCCCACCTAACAGCGGCATTTGAAGAAGCACAGCCCAGACACATCAAGTTAAACAAATGGCACAATCCTCATGTTTCTAGTTGAGAGGAGGCACGATCTGGTGGTTAAGGCTGAGACTTGGGAGAACTGGGCAGACTGGGCAGTCTCAGGGGCAGACTGACACAGGTACGAATGGGAGTTAAGAATCTAACTCTCACTGACTTTCAGTTCCTCGTTCTGCCACAGACTTCGTGTGACCTTGGGCAAATCACTTACCTTTCTGTGGCCCAGGTCCCTTCTCTGTAAAAAGGCGATAGTAATATTTCCCTTCTTTCATCCTTTCTCTATTTCACCTGTTTAGAATACCAGCACTTTGGAAGAGGAATTCTCTAACTTTGTTTATGTGCAGCACCCAGCACAGAAGGGCCCCGTGCTCAGTTGTGGCCTCCAAGCACTACTGGATTGCAACCCGTAAATTGCACAGATAAATGACTAAGCTTTACCTTTTGTAATATGTAAGGAGCTTGGTATCTTTTAATCTGAACTAGGCGTGCTGCATTTGCAAATGCCACTGTCACTGTAATAATATGAATCGCAATATTTTTTCTTTTTAATTAGATGTTCAATTGCACAGATTATTGTGAAACTTAAGTATGAAGCAGGTTTAAAATAGAACAGTAATAGCTGAATTGTATAAAAGTGTGTGCCTTCCAGAAATCGCTCAGTGTGATTCCAGTTATTTCCTTGTGGCTATTGGACTGTTCTGTGTTAAGTGACTTGGTCCACTTTCATCGGTCCAATAAGAATGGGTAGGGATATTTAAGCAGTCCTTATCTTTAATATAGTCTTTGCTGATGACTAGAGTACATGCTGATGAGTGCATTAAAGATCCATTGGTACGGATGGTTGTATTGCTCTTTTAATTTGGGTTGTGGGAGTGGCTTCTGCGGGCGGAGTGCTTTGCAACTAAGCTGTGGCTGTAGAGTAGATCAATTCAGGTGGGAGATCTTTCGAGGAATTGCCCCCACCGTCAGTGCAAGAGCGGTGGTGTAGCATAAAAAGGAGTGGCGGGGGCAAAGGGAAGAAAATGAAAAATGGGGGAATCATGCCCCATAATCTTTTGAAATAGCAAGTGCAATCTCTTGCTCGCTTGAAGATTTAACACCTTTTCAAATATTGTATGTATTGAATAAATGCATTTATGCATTAAAATTCACCCTTCTATATCCTCTAGTTCAAATAACTTGCCCATAGAAAATTAATACATTTCAAAAATGTTTTCCTACTCTCTCTCTTTCATTACCAGCTTTTCCCTTGTGTTTGCTGTTCCTCTTATTTCTCTTTGTCAAACCTCTTCCAGGCCTGTGTGCAAACCCTCCTCCCGCAGTACGCCTCTGAAAACTGAGAACCTTGGGAATAGGAGCTGAATGCAGGGGGCAGTCAGCACAGATATTAATTTAAATGAACCTTTTAAAAATAAATCTTTGCCCCACAAAATCACTTTGGTTCTGGGTTTAATGGAGACTTCCCAGCATGATGCACCCTCTGGTATCTCTAGTGATCCTGTGGGATGGAGAACATTGTTTGAACTAATATCTGTGCTGTCGCTCCACAGCCTGGTTAGTTGGTGCAACCAGCTCCTATCTTCAGGGTTCTCCTCCTTTCTTGATTGTTTATGCAAGTCCTGTTTATACATCTGATCACAGTATCGGAGACAGTGTTGTCTAATGGTCAAAGCAACGGGCTGTCAGTCAGAAGCCGGGGATCCCAACTTTGCCACAGACTGGTTATGTGACCTCGGACAAGAGGTTTAACCCACTTATGCCTCTGTTTCCACATCTTAAATAAGGGAGGTAACACTCATCTTTCTGAAGCACTCAAAAAACTTTGGGGGCAAAGTATTACCTTTCGAGTGTATTGTAATGGAACCCCTCCTGTCTACCTAGATCTTGGTCTGAAGAAGTTACCTCTCTAGCTTTTCAAACAGAATCTTTCCTCCCATCCCCCCCAACAGGATGGAAGGTTAAAAAATGCTCAGTGTTGCCCTAACTCGCATGCTACGGAAGTCAATACTAAAACCCCGATTGCCTTCACAAGGAGCTGAGTTTGGCCAACACTGAGTGGTCTTGAAAAATCCCATCCTCAAAATGTTTTGCGTGCTGCTAAGCTGGTGTCATTGCCTGTCTCCATTCAAGCAAGAGGATCTCAGTTTTCAAATTAATTGAGGCGGAAGACAAAAAAAGGGGCAGGGAATGCAACAAGAACTATTTCTGTCATGATTCCATTAACTCATGAACTGTTCACAGGTACCACCTAGTAACAGAGTTGTTTTTGTTTGACTCTGGTTCTTGTTTCCTCCTCCTCTTCCTATCTTACACAGCACTAGCCACTTGGGGAACCTGACAGCTGGTTTCTGAGATTACTTCTTTTAATCACTTATAAATGCCAGGGAAGAAATTAAATTGCTTTTCCTACAATATCTTTCCAACCCTGGAAAAGTTTCTGCTGAAGTCCCTGAAGGGGATGGAGCTTCACTTTATCTTCTTAAAATTGATACTAGGGCTTCTCTTCGTTAGAGTTCTGCTTGCTCTCCAGACCTCTCCCTGCTGTTCTTCAGCTACCAGGAAACAGCATTAATATTTCTGCAGTCGTGCGTTAGCACAGTTTGACTTCAACAGGCCTGCACTGAGCATGAGAACTGGTGCAGCCATGGGGGGAGGAGATCATTAACCGAGGGAAAGCTGCCTCTAGCCTGGTGTATCTGTTCTGTAAATAGACATCTTTAGTCTCCAGGGCTGTCAGTCCAACAAGATCAAGGAGACCCTACAAAATCTGGGTGACCATGACAAGATGAGGGTGGCAGGTGGGAATGCAGGGAATGTTGTCGTGACGCCAGAGCTTTTGACACCCACATGATCGCTGGCTGTTTAGCAGCATTCCTTGGAACATGCGCTTCGGAGTTCGTTGGTTTTGCATTCTAATAATAGATCCATACCAAGAAAGCCACCGTTGTGATCACCTTATGGCAAAAGTTTGATCATTCCCTGCACAAGGGATATGCACAGTTGACATTTCGTGAACCAAGTAGCGATATTTGTCCGAAATTCTTGGAAAACATAGTGTGTGTGCGTGTGTGTATTTATTTTACAGATGTAGCTGGCAGTGCCGCCATTAGTTAAGGTCACACAATACTTCCCATTATAAGACAGTTTTCAGTTGCTTATTTAACTTTGCCAAAGGTTAACAATTCAAGCTGAATTTCCCAGGCTGGGTTTGTGTCTCAGGCTGAATTTTATTTTAAAAAAAAGTTTTAATTGAAAAACTATTCAGCTATTTCCAAGAATGAGGTTAGGGGATTTTTTGGGGGTTTTTTTGGTTAAAATTTTTTTTGTTAAAAAAAAAAAATTCTTAGAATCTTTTCACTGAGAACATCTCCATGTGCTAGGTTGACTTAACTTTTTAGTGTAGACCTGACCTTAGAATGGAGGTTGAAGGTTGAACAATAACATGAGCTGCTGCTTTAAGTCAAAATCCTGTGTAATTATTAGTTCATGCATTTAAATTTCTGCGCATGATGAATGAACTTTTTTGATAAGAAGTACTTTGTTTACCATGGCTTCCTAAGGGACCGCAGGTCCATTTAGGTAGTTAAACAGTTATACCAATATGCAAACATACAATTAAGATTCTAATCAAATACTTACAATTATATTATTGTGCAAACCTGGAGTTTTAATATGATTAAAAACCTCTACAATCAAATTCAAAGCCAAAGTAATATAATCCTCTTTGTAATCCTCCTAATCAGAATTTTAAATTCCACTCAAGAATATGTAAATTTGATACCCTCCTGCAAAACACTGTGATGGCAAAATATACCATCTGGGAAGGGCTGCCGGCCAAATTTGGTCTTGTAATTTGTACCATTAATTTACTGGAACTTTTGGATATTTGCTGCATGTCTCGTAAGGATTTGTTTGGCTGCCAGTCTGAAAAGTGGCAATAGTCTAAGGTCTAAAGGGTTAAAAACAAAAAATCAAATAATCTAACAGTCATCTTGCGTCAATGAGTGAGAAATTAATGGACCACGTGCAATTACTGGACTATCCAGACAACCACAGCTCTAGAGAAATCAATATGCCAAAGGCTCGCTCGAGGCTGCGTGTCCCACTGAAAAGATTCATCAAAGATTTTAAAAATATGCTTAACTTTAAGTATGTGCCATTCAGCCAATCACATAAGCACGTTTCACTTCTCACCTGACTAAAGTTAAACTCATGATTGGCTGATCATTGTTTGTATTACCATGGCACCTAGGAGACTCAGTAACGGACCAGGACACCATTGTCCTAGGTGCTGTACAAACGCAGAACAAAGCGGTCCCTGCCCTAAAGAGTTTACAATCAGGTTGGATTTAAGTATGTGCTAAAAGTTAAGCCTATTAAGTGATTTGCAGAATCAAGATCTAAATATCCCCTTCATGAAATGTACAGATTAAACCTTGTTGGGGGGAGGGGGAAGAGACGTGGGAGGGTGGGTTTAACATCTCCTGGGGATTTGGGTGTGTCCTGGTAATTGGATTATTAATTAAACTACATGGTTCCCATTAATTGGAACATCAAGTTTCATATACAAGGCTTGTAAACACGCTATATTTCGTAGATGTCATTATGTAGGGGGTAGCACCAGAGTCCGAGTGCAGTGCCTATAGCTAAGTATCTGTGAAGAGAGTAGCCAGCCTGTGCATCTCATTAAATCTGTCCTTAAAGGAAAGTTTACTGTGCATGGATGAGGTACCTCAGGTGCCCTGAGCATTCTCCATCTGACACCTGGTCAAAATTTAGCTTGACCTAGCGACATCACACAGAGCCATGTGAAAAATGCACCCTCCCCCGCCCAAGAGACATACTGAAGCCAACCTATGCCCTGTGTAGACACTGCTAGGTCAATGGAAGAAATCTTCCGTCAACCTCTCGAGGGGGTGGATTTACTGCAGGGACAGAAAACCCCCTTCAGTCGCTGTAGCGAGTTTCTACGCTGCAGCGGTGTGGCCTCTGCCGCCGCGGTAGCACTTGGAGTGTAGACATACCCGAAGCCAAAACAATGGAACTGGGTCTCTTCCTTCTAAACGCTGCCTACAGAGCACAAGGGCCTGACAGAAAGCCTGATGTGCTTTTGGCTGGGAGCATTGGGAACTTGGAGTTAAATAGATGGATGTCTCTTGATTTCTGTCGCTTTCTTATTCCAGTGCCTTCCAATGTATGCTGAATCCATGTCTTTCAGAAGGTCGAAATGTAAGAGCGTGAATTTCACTGTGTCCCAACAAATCTTTTGTTTGCCAAACTTTTTTTGCAGCATCCAGCTCCTTCGAAGGCTGGTGGAGCGTTAGAGGAGTGATATGTTGTTTGATGAATGTTGGTATTTATCTATGAAGGGATCAACAGCTCAACAAGCCCTGCACGGCAATTATTTCTACCCTGCAGAGTTTTACAGCTGAAGGTTCTGATTCTGCAACGGCATCTGTGAGAGCAGACCCATGCATCTATACGGATCCTACTGATGTCAATGGGGTTCTGCACAGATGCATGGGCCGCTCCTGAGCATCCCATTGCAAGATTTGGGCCTCAGTTTGAAATTTGTCAAGTGTATTCAACAAATGCATTTTTTTCTGCTACCTGGCCTGGCCAATGCCCCTTGAAGTCATGTGGAAGTTTTGGATCAGGCCTCTGTAAGTCTGTCAGGGCATGAAGCGTAACTTCTCTTATGTGGTATGCAGAGCTGCATGTCTGAAAAATAATAGAGGATAATAATGGACCAAGGGTCTACTCTGATGTGACAGCAATGGCGGTACCATTGTGGATGGAACAATGGTCTGATCTGGCACGGTCATTTCTCTGCGCTTAATTTGTTAACATATTCTCTCCTGTGATCTGATGACAGCAAATAGTTTCTGACAAGTCAGAAAATAGTGGCCTTACTGGTACGTAATTGTTTTTGTACTAAGTTGTGATAGGGTATTTACCCCACACAAGCTGTGACAGGGTTAATATGGGCTTGAGAGGCCAATTAACCCAGGTTGGGTGCACCTGGAGGGTGGACCAGGCCTGATTAGAGTTCAAGCCCAGCTGTGGAGTGAGCTGTTTTTCCCCCCTGCCCCTTATGAAGAGCTGGGTGAGCCCAGTTGGAGAGAGGAGACCCTGAGGAGAAGAGGCCGGGAATTCCCTTTCTCTGGGATGCAGCCTGAAAAGAAGACTGAGAAAGAGAGAGGGAAAAGACCAGACAGGCTTCCCCAGACGTGAGCTGGAAGCTTGACTGAGAAGAGGGTCCTGATAATATGGAGCCTGTCTGAACCTCTGTGCTAGCCCCTGGATCACAGGACTGACCGAGGCACAGGAGGACAGTCTACAGCAGTGGCGTCATGCCTGTGGTGAGGTGGCTACAAGCTGACACCAGCCAGGCAGAAGGTTTGGTTTTGGTGTATTTCTGTTGGACTTTGGTAAAGGCTCTGTGGACCTGGGAAGGGCTGGACTCTCTAATGTGGTGTGGTCAGAAACTGAGGACACTCTTATGGATGGAGTAGGTCAAAAGAGGATTGGCGAAATGGAGGCAAAAGGTGCTGCAGTGCCATAATCAGCCAGGAGAGGGTGTGTTGGGGATGGCAACTTGCCACACATGGGGGCTTGTCTGGGATCTACTGAACCCCCCTCCGATCAAGGACAGATAAAAGAAAAGATAGAGCTGAAATATGCAGAAGGCTTCTTCAGCAGAGCGAGATTTGCTCTCCTGAGTTGGCGTATGGAGGACAGCTACTGACACTGGAGGTCCTGTTCCAGTTGCAAGAAGCAGCCCAATAATCAAAACAGATCTGGGCTATCCTCCTACGGCGTCTGGAAGAGCGGCAAAAACTATGGGAGATGCATTGGACCTGCAGAGGTGGCTGCCCTTACTAGCTGGGCAAGATCTAGGCAGAGATGGAGAGTTTCTGGTGAGTAGCTGACTGAAACTCTCATTTATATTTTCATGTTGTCCTTTTCTGTTAAATAAGTGCTATCTTCTGAAGAGGGCACTCTTTTTAATACTAGAAAGGCCTGCTTGGACTCATTTGTACCCTAGGTGAGGGGAAACTGAGGCAGGGGCTCACCTGTGGTGCCACGCCTGACTGCAGGAGTTATGCTGAAGTGACCTCCGCACCATTACATAAGTAAATTAATTATATTATGGCTGTAATTAAATGACTGTTGAAAAATATTGGAGACTGGAGTATAATGGGAAGGAGCAGGAAGAAAAGGGCATTGAGAGCAAAACCTACATAATAATAAGCCAGAAATGACTTTTGGGTATAAAACTGTAAACAATAGCCCTGTAATTGACTAATGGAAACATCAACTGTACAATTAATTGCTCTTTGCTCAAATTGGATCAGCACTCCTTTGATCCATGCAGCATGTGCAATTTCATATTTGTTTTTAACTGCAAGTCAATGTGGTTGGAGAAGATAAATTTTTTATCAGGAGGGACATCACGAGAACGGGCTGTACGTGTACTTAGACACGTGAGCAATGCAGCCTTTTTAGTTTCACAAATACACGGAAGATTAGCAAACCAAACACAAAATGACAAAGGATGGTGTGGGTGGCTGGAAGTAGGATGAGCATCTACTCACTTTATATTTACTGTGGTTAAGCAGATCAGATATGAAGTCACGTATGCTATGTGCAAATTACTCCCTTCGTCAGTGATTAGAGCAGCAGACGGGGGAAGGGGGCGTATTCTGCACTTACAGTTTACAGCGGCTCAGCTGTGTCGATACAGCTGTGCTGCTGGGAGAGTGCTTGCGTATCTGCGTTATGTCAGTGGGAGAGCGTCTCCTGCCAACGTAGCGCTGTCCGCACTAGCACTTATGCCAGCAAAACTTATGTTGCTGAGAGGGTATTTTTTCACACCCCT
Organism: Emydura macquarii macquarii; assembly: GCF_026122565.2. NCBI lineage: Eukaryota > Metazoa > Chordata > Testudines > Chelidae > Emydura > Emydura macquarii. The sequence continues at coordinate 47,916,003 of NW_027132905.1, forward strand.
GAGCGAAAAAAGTTTTGTCAGCATAAGTGCTAGTGTAGACAAGGCCTTAGAATCAGGACTCCTGGGTTCTATTTGATATGGAAAAAGATCCTTGCAGCAAATCTTCCCTTTCCGCCTGCGTTACCCTCAAGAGACTGATCACACATGGCCACCTAGGGAAAATGGCACAAGATGGCACAACATATGCGTGCCAAGTATCGCTCCCCCACAATTTGGGAACTCCATTGCGGCAAACCCGTCCACTATGTCCTGCACATTTCCCACAGTCACTACCCTTCGTAGCAGAAGTCTATTAATGGCCCTGCACACTTGTATCACAGCAGCTCCAACGGTGGATTTACTGTCTCTGAATTGATTCCCAACTGACCGGTAGCAGTCTGGGGTTGCTGGCTTCCACAGAGCGATGGCCACTTGCTTCTCCACTGTCAGAGCTGGTCTCAAGCAAATATTCATGTGCTTCAGGGCTGGGGACAGTTCAAGGAAAGCGGCCTTTCGCATACGAAAGTTCTGCAGCCACTGCTCATCGTTCCACACCTTGATAATGATGCGATCCCACCAGTGACCACTAGTTCGGAACCAGAACCAGCATTCCACCAACTGAAGATGGTGCATGATAGTCTGCAGCAAACAGGAATTGTTTCGCTGTATGGCTTGTAGCAGGGCAGCCTCCGTAACTTTGCAAAAATTTTCTGCGCTGCGGCTCCTGTCTCACCCTTGAAAATACTGTAGGATAAGTCAAGCGGTATTCATGATGCTCATAATGATAGTGCAGAGCTGAGTTGGCTCCATGCCTCTCCAGCAACAGCATGCACGTGGCAGAGAAAAACGGCATGAAAAAGCGTTTGCTGTTTGTTTGGGAGAAGAAGGGAAGGGGAGGATGCACATTGCATCATCGGAGGACGACACCTTCCCAAAAGTCTCTGTGTCTGGTTGCACTGTGGGATAGCTACCCACAGTGCACTGCTTTGATTGTCGACTCAAGCGCGGCTAGTGGGGACGCAAGACCCCGACGCAATGAGCGTGGTGTGATCACACTCTTGCGACTTCTAAAATTCGGCGGGTGAAAGCTGATTTAAAATACATCGACTTCACTCCGCAGTGTAGACATACCCATTAACTAGTATGGAGTTACTCCTGATTTACACCAATGTAAGCAAGAGGAGACGCTGGCTCATTGCATTTTATTGCTATCCCCAGTAGCATAGGGCAATGGCAGTTTTTTAATTAAACTATAAAAGAATTGACCTATCTGCTATGAAATTGATTTACTGAAAATACTAAAGCATTTAGACTACATACAAAAGTGATCACAGTCTATTTATGACTAAGTCAATTGCAGCTCGCTTAATGACTTTGTGTTTGCTTTCTCTTTATTTTTGATCTTTGATGCAAGATGACTGGTGGGAGGAGAAAAAAAAGCCCTATTCTTAGATTTTCAGCCAAATGGGTGGCCCCTTCTCCCTTTTCATCTCCTATTTATTATTGTCCCCTATGAAACAAAAAAAAAATAATACCCAGACACTTGAGGTACATGAAAAGCAATGTGTAGGAGTTGCTGAGGGAAAACAGACAATGTTTTTTGCAAGAAAGCGGAGGCTACTTCTCATTATTTGCTCCTCATCAACAGAAAGCAATGGACATTTTAAATAAAGCTGGGTTAACCATGTAATTAATATACCCCTCGGAATGTGTCATTCTTGCATCCAATTAAAGGAGGAGAGAGATGAAAGGCTCTGACTCTGAAGTTGCCTTTGTTTTATTTTCCCATAAGTTGCTTTAATATCATTGCTTGCTTCCATGGATTCGCAACCATGCTCTTTTTAAAGCTTTACTTTTTTTAAAGTCAGAAGCAGTTTTAAACAAAGCAATCTATGCTTCCAACCAACAAAAGCCCCTCACCCATCAAACACCCTTCACTCCTAACCCAAGGTATTAAAATCCTGCTTTAGTTAAATGTTGCTGGATGATAATTTTGAAAGAGAAACAATGTTTTGCTGGGGATGATATTTAATAGTGAAGGAGTGTGAATTTTGCTATACTTTTTCAGTCGTTGCTGAACAGCTGATTTTGATAGAAGTGGGTTAATGGACATAATGTTTACAAATTAGATCAGAGCGATGATCCATCTACTCCAGTATCTGGTCTCCAAAGGAAGGTGCAATACATCCTTTCCTGCAGTAGGCAGTAGTGGAATAACCTGTCCCAGAGACAGTTTCTTCCAGATCCCCATTAATTCAAGGATGGCTTCTGACCTGATGCCTGAGGGATTATAACTCTTTCAGAACTCTTGATTTAAAAAACCCCAGTTTATTCTGGACATTCTTGTTACCCATATAAATGTCCAGTCCTCTTCTGACTTCTGCTAAGCTCCTTGGCTTGGTAATAACTTGTGGCAATGAGTTCCAAAGGCAAATAATATATTATGTAAAAGCCATTTCCTTTTATCACTTTTAAATTTGTCTCTTTCAATTCCAATGAAAGTTCCATTTTCCCTTTCGTTATAACAATCTAGATAATGTAAACAACTGTCTAGCGACTAAACTTGCACAGGGCCTGTCTGCTTTATGCTTTGTTCTATTATTATGTGCTGTCCTCAGTGCCCATTCTGTGCTAGTTGCCCTACAGATGCAGATGAGAACAGTCCTGCTCCAAAGAGCTCTCGCTCTAAAATGACAAGTGGTGTTGTTTTTATTATAATTAGCACCGTGTTCACAGGAAAGTGTCTGCCAGCCACCCTTGCATCAAAAGTGAAACTGCACCATATTTCATTCTGTATTGTCCTGATTGCACTGCCTGATGCTCGCTAGACACAAAATGGAGCTAGTTAATACTTGCTTTTGTTGAATTGAATCAAACTATTAATGCCCTGGTTTTCAGAGTTGTTGAGCACACTAACCTCCATGTGAAATCAGTGGGAGCTGTGCACTCTCAGCCCCTCTGAAAATCATGTCCCAGATAGCCTGATAATCATCTTTTGGGTTCACTTATGCTGAACCATCTTTTTCTTGATATGACTCAGAATCTGAAGTTTTCCACTGCACATCTTGAGTGCGGATTGCAGGCTCAGCTGTTGACCCAGTTTGGATCATTTTCTTAGCGATGACTCATTTATCACCATCCAGAGCCCAGTACAGCCAAAGCTCTTAAACCTGTGCTTTAAATGCTTTCCTGAACAGAGATGGTTTTAAGCATATGCACTTTGCTGGGTCAGGGCCTCATGCTAGAGTATGCTAATCAAATGATTCCCCCACTGAGTCATGTTGACCCAGCTGAAAACATTGCTTCCCCATTTTATAGCCTTTTGAAAGGTAAGCAGAATCAGACAAAGGCAGTATGTCATTCCAGACTGAGTCTGGCTTTTCACTAACATCTATCTTCCATGGACTAGGTCGTACTGACACAAGTCACTCCTGGTTACAAAAAACTCCTTAAACTGCAGTAAAAGATGTCTTTCTAGTCAGTGAACCATAGGATTGCTGCAATCTTCCTTGGGGCTCTTCCTTCAATTGTCTGTTCATTTTGCAAACGAATGCAGAAGAAACAAATGTTTTTCGGGATTATTTTTCCTCCTTAACAATATAGATTGCTCTTAGATGTCAGAGAGGCCCACAGGCTGCTTTGTCACAATGTTAGGCTAAACTCCACTGAAGTCAAGGCAGCTACTCATGGTGTAAGGTGCCAGTGAGTGAAAGTGTAACTCAATGGCTGAAATTCATCCATGTGCAGAGAGCCAACACGAGACCTATGCACCACTGACATACTAGGGAAGTTTATTTTTGTGGGGAACTTTAGTACTGTGCACACCTTGCTACACAGGGTGAATTTCACTCAGATTCAGTAAATTGGCAGATTCTAGCCCTCGGGTCTTGTCTACGCGTAACGTTTGCTAGAGTGAAAGCAGCACACGCCTCTCCCCCCACAAGCAGGGCCAGCCCTAGGCGGTTTGCTGCCCGGGGCGGAAAAAGTTTTCAGTGTCCTCTGAGCAGCCAAACCAAAAAAAAAAAAAAAAATCAAACCTGAACTGCCGAGAGATGCGACGCCTTCCCCAGATATTGATTTGGTGCCCTGATTACCCACCCCTAAGACTGGTCACGCTGCCCAATGTCAATGGCATTTACCTGTATAAAAGTGCTGAGACTGGTATAACTGCATCTACACTAGGGCTTTTACTAGCTCAACTATGTTGGTGGAAAATCACACCTGGTTAGACCGGGCCTTGGTTCTTAGAAAGGTCCTCACCAAAAATGTCCTCCGTGTTTCTATATTGGGTGTATTCTTTACATCGCATCTTCTTCGGACGGAACAGATTCTGCAATTTGCTAAGCGCGTTGCAATGGTTTGCTCTGCCTGCTAACAAATGATTAGTCCCGCTTGCTGCTGCATTCGCAAGAAAATATTCCCATTAAATCTGTAATAGGGAGTAAGCTGCCGTAAGAACTTGTAGCTTCAGGAGAAGATTTCTGCACCTTACTATCGCATTAGTCAGGTGGAAGGAAAGAGTCCTTAAAGATGCCGAACAGAGCTTTGGGTTTTTTGTTTTTAACAGTCATTAAAAACATATTTGTCAGCTTCCGCAGAAGCTAATGAACAGAAGCATAATGATGTGTTAACAGCTTGAGATCCTCTCCTTTTCCAGAGAAAGTCTTTAGACTAATGTGGCTCATTCACCTTGATATGGAAATGTACAGTAATGAAATCTCTTTTCAGGATGTTAGCTATTTGAGGGCTTAAAGCATGACCAAAAACTGTATGTAGAAAGACCCTCATTTACCTCATTAAAGAAGAGCTATTAGAAACAGCTGGAAGCGTAGAAGGAAAAAAAGCCAGAAAATTCCTTTTGAATTTCTATGATATTGGGCCTGTTGAACCAGTGAAAGTGCGAGCAAGAAGCCTGTGAACGCGTAAGTTCCACTTAAAACCCTAAGGTCTTAAGTGATGCATAGACCTTGCTCGGACAATCTCTGCAGAATTTCAGCTGCTACAGCTGCAATATCTAAACAAGAGAAGATAGGTGAAAGCTGAAGCATTTGCTTTAGTTCCGCCTATCCTAGCTATTAGTCGCTGCACATTATTTAAGGGGTAACATTCATTATGGAGGTCTATCCAGGGCAATGAGTAGCTTTTACAGGTAACAAAATGCCATGGTGTAACTGAGGCTTTTACTAACAATGAAAAGCCATTTATTCTGAATACATTCTGATGTCACGAGCATTGTTTCTCCTGTATGACAAGAAACAAAACTGACGCAGCAAAAGCTTTGCGTGGGTGTTGAAAGTGTTACAGGAGTCCTATATAAAAGAGGGAGATGTGAATATGTGTATAGTTACCACCGAAAATGTTCTCTCCTTAAGTAAGAATCAGTAGCACTGTTCATTAATTAACAGGTTCAAAAACGTTTTTCTTATGTTTTCCTGAGTCCAGCTCTTTACAGAAATGTTTGCAATGATTTGTGGTATGATAGTCATATAGGTACAAAATCATACTGCAAACGACAGAGAAAAATAATATATATCATAAAGGGGGGGGAGGGAAAATATTTATGTGATTTGGGAATCTATTATCCTTTTTCAATTAAGAGTGATAGTATTTAGGCATTCTGTACTGCTTTTTTATCTGCAAAGTGTTTTACAAACATAAATTAACGTTCATGCTCACAACCCCCTCTGAGGTAAGCAGTTAAATATTATAATCGCCATTCAGAGATAGGGGAAAACAAAGTCAGAAAAGTTGAAAGATGCCCAAGATCACACTGAATAGTACATATCAAAGTTGGGATTAACCTTTGGGAGTTCTTGGATCCCAGTCCCATGCTTACACCTCGTTAAAAGTTCCCCTTTCCTTAGAGACAATGAACAGAGAGTATAGAAGGAGGGAATGTCATTGGTTTTGGTTTCCCTCTACAGATAAATATCTGTATTGTACTATTGCTTCTTTGGACTTTTATTTAACATCTCTTTATAGAGTGACCAGATAGCAAGTGTGAAAAATTGGACAGGGGGTAGGGGTAATAGATGCCTATGTAAGCCAAAGCCCCAAATATTAGGACTGTCCCTGTAAAATCGGGACATCTGGTCACCCTATCTCTTTATAGCAAGAGCCTAGGTGACTAATTTTTTAAAGGCAAGGCTAAAATGCTAGTCGATTAGATTGCAGTGCGATCAGACTTTCAAGGTGAAATTTTCTAAAGCAATCAGCATTGGCCTAACTCCACCCCTATTGAAGCTGAAAGAAAAACTCTCCTATTGGGTTCAGTTGAAACAGGATAAGGCCCCGTGCTCAGTGCTTTGGAAAATCCCATTTTTAGAGTCATTTATGAAAGGGGAACTTATGACTGATCCCGGGCCATGATGAACTGAAATCGCCCTCTAGATTCAACTAAATTAGTAAAATAGAGAAATCTGTCATGGAAACCTACTAGAACTGTCAAGAATGGAATTCTTTTGACTGATAATCTACGGAGGGCTGGGGATGAAACCAGAGGTATTTCTCATGTTAACACCATCAGGAGAGTTTATGCTAATGTATGTTTTCACAATGAGACATAGGGCACCTGTACATTAAACATGAGAGCAAATTCTAACCCCCTTCTTCCACTGAGCAACAGGACTCCATGGCAGTTGGAGACAAGTCAGTCAAGAGAAGCCTCTAGATCTGTCTATGAGGCGAAAATCTCCACTGACGTTTTCTCTCGGAAATGGGATTTCAGTGGTTATCATGACATTTTGTGACCTAGGGTTCTGCTCGTGCTGCTGTCCAAGATGGCTTCAGCTTTGTCCCACTACACATGGCAAGTGGGAAGATAAGGGAACTCCTCCGGGCAACTGACAGTCACAAGGACTGAATAACAGAGGGGTGTTGGGGGAGGAGGGCTTTCATTTATTTATTTAATTAATTTTTGGTCAATATAATTCTGCATATTCTTCCACAATGGACTCTACGTTTGTCGTTCTGGCTCCTTTTGCTTATCACAGGAAAAGCACCAACTGGCTATTGGAAAATTTATGCAAATAGCCAAACTAAAGTGAGTTGCGGGAGGCAACTATGTACCCTACTGCATCTGTTCCATTGTGGACCTGGCTCAGTCTTGCTGACAGCGCCCTGACATCTCTTATACGTAGCACTTCTCTTCTCCGTTTCTTAAGTCGTCTCTGTTTCCCCTGAGAGTCATTTGACGATCATCAGCTTAAAAAAAAAGGCCATAATTTATTAGAAGCATAAATGAGTCTGCATAGATGTTGGAGGAAAATTGCGGTAAAAGTGTTTAACATAGACTGGTAAAGTATAGAGGGATGTAAAATAAAGCATGCCGGTATCCTGTATGCATTCCAATGTATTCATAAACCCAGCTTTGCCACATTCAAAATCATGAGATTTCCTTTTAAAAAATTACACATTTTGGTTTCATTGTATTTACCTTCTGGTTTTTGATCCTTCAGGCTCACACTTGTCACATTTGCAAGCCATTCTCTGCACCCACGAGAACCAGAAATTAATTAATTTAAAAAAAAAAAAAAAAAAAAAAAAAAAAGCTGATTCTCAGCTCATTCCATGTCTCCAGGAGCTGAGGCTTCTAGACAAACCCCAAATATTATGAGACGTGCAATAAAGTCACAAGAGTTAGCAACATTAACAGAATAAAAATATTTGTCATCGTTTGCTCTCAGAATACTGTAACATTTCCTTGCATGTAGGAAAGGAAAAAAGAAGAGGTAGCATGATCCAACTGATAGAGCATTAGGTTATGAAGTGACCCAAGATGATCATCTTAGATCTCCCAGCCATTCTGGTTCAATTTGTCCGGGAGAGGCTGTGTGGTGTGGTGTTTTGGTAGTGGAAGTGGATTTACATTCTGTAGCTCTGTGTGTTTATGCTTAGTTGGGGAGCTGCGTTTCCATTCTGGAAACTTGTTTTGCCTTTCAGATGCACAATACTATTCTGGTTTCACTCCTGCCTTATGGCTCCACAGTAAAACAATCAGTCTGGATAATCTCATATGTTTTATAGTACAGTAGAATAAAAGAGAGGCCATGAACAAGGTGACAAGAACAAGTTTGCACAGCTTTACTGAATGTCAAGCAAGCCACTCTTGTAGCACTTCAAATTGTGCAGTGATGGGGAAGAGGCTCTTTGTCCGTTGTGGGTCATTTTTTAAATTGGGCAGATCTCCCTCCACCAAAAAAAGTTTGAGTGATTTTTCAAAATAACTTGCCAAAGTGTCCTAGCTCAAAAATGGTTTCCACCTGAACTTTCCAAACAATTTCTTCTCTGGGCAGAAAATACTGATGAGAAATGCTATTTAGAAACAAGTGACTGTTTCCGAAAGCTGGAGGTGGGAAGGTATCAATATCAGGCTTCCAGTGGAACAAAGGAATTGCTCTATCAGATGACACCAATGATCTGCCTAGTTCCCAGCATCCCAGTTCAGAAAGTGGCAAGTAGCAAATGCAGGAAATCCCATAGCGGAAAGTCATAGAATAACTCAGCTGTCCTGAGTCCCAGTCCAGTGCTTTATCTAATAGGCAACTCTGCCTCCATGTAAAGGATCATAGCTGTAAACATGTGCTGTAACTGATGGGTGGCAGATGTTGTATATACTGTGCCATAATGTCCAACACATACTCTCCCTCACTCAGTCACAATTTGCTAAAAAAAACAAACTCTACTGATCAAAAGAGTGATCATTTAGATATTTGTCTTTTCCTCTTTGCTTTTCTGGTAGAACTGAAAGCCCATTTGTCACATGAAGATGACATGTTGTTTTCTCTAGTGGAGCTTTGTAGTTAATTTTGCTCTCTCCATACAATTCAGTTTCATTTTCTTCAGCTTTGTGCTAAGCTTTATCTGGGTTTTCACTTCCTGTGTTGAACTGAGCAGACCAAGAATGTTCTGATTAATATGTGGTTGGAAAAGCTACAGAAGGCAAATTTAGTTCATGTTGCTACTGGGGCTTTCCCACGTCCACATTTCGGTGGCTGAGGCCCTCTTTCCCCCTCCTCTTTATATCTGCGCTCACCTCGCACTGGGATTGCTTCTTTCCACTGAACTGTGTGTGTGCTCTGCCTTGTGTTTGCGTGCACATGCATGTGTAAATAATCACTAACTTTGACACTGGCTTAGTGCCCCTCTTTGTACTGTTGAAGGTAGAGAGCCATTGCTTCCTGTATTTCTTGTATCGTGGATGTGGGGTTTAATAAATCCTCATCCATGCATCGTGGTGATGATCAGTGTAGAAGCAGGAACTGGGAATAAAGAAAACTTTGTTTCCGTGTGATTTGGGTGACATTCCTCCAATTGTATGGGAAATGGGAAATGGATTCTCCCTTTTTTATGTTTGTACAGTGCATTGGATGACGGGGGCTGAATCATCTAGACACTATTGCAATATAAGTAAAGAATAATAATAATTATACAGAACAAGCACAGCTAGTGAAAGGTTATCGATCAGACTTCCATGTCTTACATGGTGGATGATACTTATTTTAATGCTGATGTCGAGGTAGTTAGTTTGCATATTATTTTCCATTTATTCCAAGTCGTTTTGCCAAGACTTTTTCTGTCCATGGCTTTTACATTTTGCTCATTCACCTGCAAACACTTACTTGATCGTTGAACTCTGTTTGGACCCAATTCTCCTCTCACGTTGTTCTCTACACAGCACTTTTTACATGTACATCGCAAAGCGCTTTACAAAGGAGATCGTATAATTTCTCCTCATTTTACAAATGAAGAAACTGAGGCACAGAGCGATGAAATTACTTGCCCAATGTGTCGGTGGAGCAGGGAATAGAAGAACCCAGGTTTCTTAGAATCATCAATTTTAAGACCAGAAAGGAACAAAAGATCATGATGATCATCTAGTTCTGACCTGACTCTCAGTCCAGTATCTTATCCACTGTTGTGTGCTGCCTCCGGATGTAAAACAAGTAACTCCAGGGAAGAAAATGGAGTCTCACAAGCATGAAACTGGTGTAATAGGAGAATGAAGCTCAGAACCTGATTTTTTTTTTTTTATTATTCTCCATCTATATTGCACATGGTTTTATAAGCTTGTTTTGAGTCACCTTCTTTGTCCTTTCCTCAATGAAAATCATTTCCAAATCCAGCTTCTCCTTATAGCTGAAGGCCCAGATTTTTAATGATATCTAGGCACTACTGAACTCAAAGCCACAACATCCCATTGACTTTTAAAGGCATTTAGATGCCTAAATGCCTAAATCCCTTTTGAAAATGTGATTTAGGCTCCTAAATCAGTTAGGCATTGCAGCTCTGAGTGCAACAATGCCTAAATACCTTACAAAAATCTGGGCCTTGCCATCTTTTGCAGCTAGGATTTTCTGTAGGAGTTGCACTGCCTGCCTTTTTGTCATGGCAAGCACCAGAGCCTGATTGTGAGCTTGCTTGTTCTTCCATCTTTGACTAAGAAATTCCTTTCCCAAGGCAACATAGCAATTTGGGAAGCCAAGATTTTTCCCAGTTCCTTAATCTGATTTACCTCCCTCCTTATATAAGATGGGATTCCTCCTTATGTCACACCAATATGCGTTACCCCATTCAGCACTTGCCTTGTGATTTATGGGGGAAGATTTCCTTTGAAGTTGCAATGCAACTTCATAATCAAGGGATAGAAAGGAGTTATGCAGAATATAATCTTTCCCTACATACATCTCCCTGGGGATAGGGTCCCAGTATCATTTCTGAACAGAACTTTCCCATGAAGGTGTTTAATGACCTACCTGCTCACAGAGCCATGCTTCTGTGCTTTTGACAGCATAACCCCAGCATGGTACTTGTCTTGTTCACTCCTGTTGCACACTAAGCGGAGAGCTAGGAAGATATTTTTTTAAAATAAATGTGTCAAGATCTGCCTCAGTACTTCCCATTTAGAACCGTTCCTTGTTTTGGATTTTTGCTCCTCGATTTCGGCATTTGCTTTTCTTTGCTAGCCTGGGTATGACAATGATCTAACTCAATCTTGACCCAAATGCATTATTCAGATTTGATTTGATTTTTTCATTTGCTGTGCCCATCCCATTAGCCTTATCCAGAATCTTGACAATCTTCTTTTGAGCTCCTATTTGCAAATCACTGGAAATAAATCACAAGAAACTGGGTTTCCAGTATAGATTTTTCAGAGGGCTGCTGGAAATCGAGCACCTTTAAGGTCTCTCAAGTTGGCCCCCCCAAAAAATGAGGTACCAGAACCACTAGTCACTTTTGACTTCTGCACTTGGTGCAAGTCTTTAACCACTAATAGGACTTAACACAGTCTAACCCAAGTAGTTTGTTATCACAAAATGTCAACCACATTGTTCTCTTGTTTCATTACCATATGGGTTAGTAGTTAATATACCTGGTTGGGATCCTGTTGCTAAGAAACTTTAATATGTCTGTATAAGTGTAAGTTCTCTGACAATTAGGTGCATGTTTCGTTATTACTAGCTTGTCCAGAGGAGGGTGCACTTCCCTCACGTCTTGAGTGAGTCCTCAAAGTGAGGCTTTACAAAGGCGTACCATTCACTAAACGTGCTTTGTTTGTTTCCAAAATTGCTAAAGTCTTGCTTGGCAATAGCAGAATTCTGCAGCAAATTATGTATTTACGGTGTTGCAGTTTTTTGGAAAGCAGCCTCTTCATGGAAACAAGTGTGTTGCTGGTTTCTACTCTCTTGTAACTAAGAAATGTCATACATCCGACTAACGAAAGCTGTGACAGAAGGACAATTTAAAAAGCACGAGCCAGCAGTTTGAAAGTAATGCTGCGTAATGTTCTTGTTTGTCATGGCAAATCTGAAGTAAAGAGTGCAACTTCTCAGGTGACAGCTCCTCAGGGGAGAGAGCTTTGGAGGGAACCATAAAACCGGTTATTTCTCATTTTTAATATAGCGCTGAAGCCCCCATGAATGAAATCAGAGGTCTGAGTTGTTGGCTTTTTTCTAACATTACTAGTGATGAGCCGGCCCTGTGCTACAGGCCTGGATCTGTTGATCTGATATTTGTACTGAGTGACGTTTGAACACCTCCATTGTTTTCTGACAGACTAGATACAGCTTCATTTAAAGGGAAGACGGGTGGTCTTGTGATTAAGGCGCAGGACTGGGTGCAAAGAGATTTGGTGTCTGTTCTTGGCTCTGCCCCAGATGTTCTGTGCAACTTTGGGCAAGTGACCTAACCTCTCTGGGCCTCGGTTTCCTTGTGTATAAAATAGGGATATGAAGTTGAGGATTAATTTATCAATCGCTGCAAAGGGGTTTGAGATGTTTGGGAGGAAGACGCTATGGAAATGCAAAGCATTGGTGTATATGTGTGCACGTGTATATATGCAGAGCTGAGTAAGTGCCAGGCTGGGCTCACTCACTTCCTCCTTCCTCCTCTATGTGCTGCAGCAATGCCGAACGGCAACTGCTGAAAACCAGGGTCCTGGCCCTGCAAGATCAACACTGCTTCATCAGCATGCTGGGCCACTGCCCCAGCGCGGAGCAGGAAATAACAAGTTAGAGAATGAAAGGCGATTTCAAAGGAGAGCTGCAGCACCCCTGAATGAAATCAGCGGTCTGAGCAGGGACGGGGAAAATCCTGGCTGTCTCTTCGCTGAGCCAGAAGCTTTCTTCCCCAGCGATTCCTGTTTGCTTGCCCCAAGCGATTTGAAGTAAACCAACCAAAAGAACACTCCCATTGATACAGCTGCATGCATAGTTGGCATGCAGCTGCTTGAGCTAGTAGTTATTAACATAACCTGTAACAGCCACATATTTCTGTAAATCTGGGCTCATTGCTGGCTGTCGAGAGAGAAATGGAGGTGGGAGAGACAGGCAAATGCTGTTTTGTATCGGTGTAAATCATGAGTAAATCATCAAAGTCCATGAAGTTATTCCAGATTTACAATGGTATAAATGAGAGCAGAAAGCCTACTGCACCACATATTTCTTCTCTAACAAATCTCTGGATATTTTGCTGCTCAGAACTGATGTGTGCGGGGGGAGGGAGTTAGATGGGACTAGACTTATTGCAGCTGTTGGTTTTTTTTATTTGCACATCTAATATTTAGTATAATGCTTGACACTCCTATCGCACACCAGGGCTCTGATTCTGATCTCACTCTGGTTTATCATCAGTGTAACACATTGGGTTCAGTGGAGATTATCTACTCCCCATTCACCCGAGCGTTTGCGAGACTAAAACTAGGCCCTACATCTTCCAAGGAAGGGCTGCATAAATATTACACCATTGTTGGTGTATGAAATTGGATTATTGATTTTTCTTTTTGATAATTACCAGTGACACTCCCTGTCAGTCAAGTGCCAAAATGAAAAGATGTCTTGACATATATCAAAATGCCTGCATCAGAGAGAGAGGCTGCTTCATTAGGCAGCTGCGAACGTAGACTGATGGGGTTATTAACTGGATGGATTAACTTTTAATGTTAATGGTGTTGTTTAAATGCCTTGAGGTGCCGCAGTGTGCTAAGGCTCTATAAAAGTTTAAGTAGCTTTTATTAACAGTCTAGAGGGCTAAGAGTTTGGTACCTACGGAAAAGTCAAGAGCACAATAGGATTCCTAAACACCAGCTGCTGTCAGCCATCAAAACAGACCCACAAGTGCTGAGTACTTGTCTTCTAGAGTACCCTGAAGAATTAGTCATTTCTAAAAATCTTGTTCAAGATTTAAAGTTTGGAATGAAATTTCTAGGTCTCTATGTAATCTCTGTGTGAATGGCGTGCATTGCCAGTCACGGGCAACCAGCTCCCAAGGTTTGTCTGGCTAGCTTGTCTGGACTGTAGACTGGTCTCTCCAGAGCTGCAGACTGGGGGTTGATCAAAGCCGGCACTCACCATGGTTGCGATTTTGGAAGGGATGCATGATTTGAAGTGTAATATTGGTAACAAAAGGGTGCGGTCAGCCAGCTAGTGCAGATGGTTAGAGGTCCCTCCAGGATCTGTCCTCGGATCAGTGCTGTTCAACATATTCATCAGTGAGCTGGGAAAAGGGATTAAAAAGTGGGGTGGCAAAGTTTAAAGATGATACAAAACTACTCAAGACAGATAAGTCCAAAGCTGACTGCAAAGAGTTACAAAGGGCAGCAGGTTTAAGACAAACACCAGGAAGTACTTCTTCACACAATGCACAGTGAAGCTGTGGAATTTGTTGCCAGGAGATATTGTGAAGACCAAAAGTATAACTGGGTTCAAAAAAGAATTAGGTAAATTCATGGAGAATAGGTCCATCAGTGGCTATTAGCCAAGATGGTCAGCGATGCAACCGCATGCTCTGAATGTCCTTAAGCCTTTGACCACCAGAAGCTGGGAGCTGGTCTACAATGGGAACATAGCTATGTCTCTCAAAATTCCACACCCCTGAGTGGTGTAGTTGTGCCGACATTACCCCTATTGTAGACAGAGCTAGGTCAATGGGAGAATTCTTCCACTGACAGCTACTGCCTCTTGGGGAGGTGGATTACCTATACCAATTTGAAAACCCCTCCCTTCCACATAGGTTGTGTCTACACTGAAGCACTATAGTGGCACAACTCTAGCAGTTTAAGTGTAGACATAATCTGGGACTGAACGACAGGGCATGGATCATTTGGCAATTTTCCTGTTCTGTTAATTCTCTCTGAATCATCTGGCATTGACCACTGTCAGAAGACAGGATACTGGGCTAGATGGAGCATTGGTCTGGCCCAGTGTGGCCATTCTTATGTTCTTATATTCCCTCCTCCTCCAGCACACGTACCGTGGTGTGCAGCCTATGCTAGTCAAAATGCATGCCAAGCGTGCGCCAAGCCATGGGACCCGACACCACATGCCGAGCTCTGGCAAATTGGTTCCAACAAGGACTTGTACCGCCAGCATAGCTTGCCTCGCTCCCGCCCAACATAGACCAAGGAGGGTCAATGGGCTGGGTTTAACTCTCTGTATGTAATGACAGCAGCATTGACATAACAAATTAGTCAACATACTCCTCCTCTGCTTTTGGAAGTTAGTACTCTGTGCGCTGGAAAATGGTAAGGTCTTTTGTCGGGAGGAGGAGGGAGGTGAATTTACCTCAGTGCCCAGACTTTCCTTCTGAGTCGTGATATGTAGGGTAAAACTTCCAGAAGCATGTAAGGCCCAGATTTTTAAAGATGCTTACGTGTTGCCCCTCTCAGCCTACGTCTCATAGAAAGCCTGTGGGACTTAGGCTCCAGAATGCCTAAATTACTTCTGGAAATGGGGTTTAGGCTCCTAAGTTGCTTAGTGCTTTTGAAAATTTTACCCCGAAGCTACTTCGGTTTAGCCAATGTTCCCTGTTATTTGTGAGGATGAGCATCTTTCCTTCCCTTCTTTGTTGCTGTTCTGCTTTTATCTGCTTCAGATATCTGCTGGGTACTGTAATTACTGAATCCTTCCATATGCCCGGCTGGGATCCCGGCTGCTGTATTTGTTCTTTGCAATTGTAACGCTAGTTATCAAAACTGGAAATCTGTCTGTTAAATGCCAGAACCCACGTCTGCCTTGGCAGTGTCTGCAGAATGCTGGTTCTCTGAAGTCTGGTCCTGGGAACCCGCCACCCCAACTCTTCCAGTGAGCTGAAATGTTTTCAGGTTTCATAGTGGGGGTTGTTGTTTTTCCTGCCCTTCAGGCAAGTCATAGCTCATTGTCTGAACACAGAACAATTTCAGTGCACAGGCTGCACGTGAAAAGAAATGAGGGAAGGGGGTTAGGATAGTATATGCTATATCTGAAAACAATTTCAAAGACAATGTTTGGTTCCCCTCCCCTGCTGTCCCATAGCTGAATTAAATGTCACCAGTGAATATTTACTATTACTGTGCGGGTTATCTCAAAATAACATGTAAAGTTTTGCAAAATGTCAAGGCTGTGAGAAACATTGCAAGAACCAGGAGAGTCAAAGTGAAAAGGGGCCTATGTTCTGCACACGGGAGAAAAAAAGGAAATGGTTTTTCCCATTGGTCTTCAACAGGTAAATTACTAGTGGAGTCTTAAACTCTTCTGCATAACTTTAAAATCCAAAAAGAGACATGAGAACTTTCTGCCCTCCTTTATTGAAAAGTCCTGTACAATTTAGTGGGGATGAAAGCAACCAGGTTCCATGGAAACATTTAATAGACATTTAATACAGATACTACTCTGGAAATCCTATAGAATTTGAGAGTATGTCTTTTTTATATGGTTTTTAAGCCATCCTATACAAATTAATAGAGAAGCATAGGGGTAGACACCATGTCTTTTATGTATTTGTATTGCACCCAGCACAATAAAGAACAAAGTGTAATTTCCATAAACAAACAAACCGATTGCTGTTTTTAAGCACACGCATTGTGGCATTTTAGCATCATCCTGGTTAAGCTGAAATCCTAGTTGCAGATCTGAAAAGACTTGCACAATGTTTTTGTTTTAGTCCTTTATCAAATGTGCAGCAGGGAAGCTGATGTCCTCCATATTTACTGCGTTAATGCTGCAGGTGGCTAAGAAGTCCACAAGCCAAAAGGAGAATTTTATTTTTGAAAAGTTGTTTCGAAATGAAAAATTGAAATATCCCATTCTGAAATTTTCAAAATGAAACCATTTTCACTTTATCAAAATCTTCATTTAGATTTTTTTTTTTTCCTGGATGAAATTTCATCAAAATGGATACATTTTTGGAAACATTTCAGTGTAGACGAAAAGGTCATTTTTCACCGAAAAACCGTTTCGAGACCAAATTTACAGCCAGCTTTATTCACAACCTTTCTACCTTCTGGCAAAGTCATGAGGTATTCTCAGAGGCTCATTATATAGGAGGAGAAAAGAAATCACATTTTGGCCGTGATCTGAGTAGTTAACCTAGCATCTTGCCTTGTCCATTTTAAAGTATGTTGGAACTTCAGATGTCTGTCTGAGGAGCACTGTTGATCACTAACCTAAAGCAAGACTTGCATTGATGTACTGCATACAAAGGAGAATGACAAGGATAATTTCTTTCACTGTAGCTTGTATTTTCCATTTATTTTAGAGACAATTAAATCCCATTTTCTGGGAACCTAAACCTGTCTATTTTTCTAACTGTTTGGGAAGAATGAAGACACTATTAGACCCAGCAAGTAGGAAACTCGAAAGGCTTTTCTAAAACTGCAGCTTTTGTTACTTTGTCTTGCTATATTCTGGTAGGGGAAACCCACTCTAATTATGACCTGGGCTTGTGGATATAGTACAAAGAGATGAAGAAAGAAAAATATCTCATCGCATTTTTTGTACACAGAGAGTTGAAAAGAATAGGAATAAATACTGCTGGGGGAAAAATGTACTTTCCTCTTTTTAGCAATTTTACAAAGATAAAAATCAATGGCAAACCCTGAAAAAGAATCAGTGGGACTGTGCTTTCCTGCCAAAGGTATAATTGTGCCAGTACTGCTAAGAGCGTTGGTTGTATTTTAGTTGTATGCATAGATTCATTTCTGCAAAGTTATTTTTATTCCATGTAAAAAGATGAATGCGAGATTGTATAGTCAGTCTCCTTTATTTGGAAATGTGCACCTGAGTCTCCTTTCACCTATAACAGTATATATTCAGAACAGCAGTGCTTCACTTTAAGCCAGTCTTTATAGTTTCAATGGGACTTAAGCATGTTTTTAAATTGCCCTGAATAGGGAGGGTTTTCTGAATTGGGGCCTAAAGCAGGAGTCAGTTGAATCGCACTGGTGCAAAAGAGAGGAGAATCAGGTGTATGCCCTTCAAAGCCAAGATTCAAGACTTCTTTGAGTCTGTGTACATTGTGTCATAGTTGAGCCTTGTCATGGGTTCATTTAACTCTGCTGTTTAGTTCTATGCTTTCACTCAGGCCATGGTGCTGCCCTGCAATATATTTAGTTTAGGTTGCCAACCACAGCAGAGCAGGTCTCGGACATGAAGTAGGGTCACGTGTGGGAGTTACTTGATGGAAGGCAAGCCAAGGAACCCCAAATGCTCTTCCCTCCGAGTCTGAGCAGAGTCAGTTCCCCAGCATGATGTCCATGGGCCCTGTTGTGCTGCAGGAGCCATTGTTCAAAAGAGGCATAGATGCTTTTTGCAAGAGTAAAAGCGTGTTTGAATCCCAGCCTCTTTCCCAAATTACACTTTGGTCTATTAGATTCTGCCTTCCTTGGATTCCTTCTGTAGTTCTGATGGGAAAATTATTCTCCGTTTCTGTCCCATACAGTAGTGCAGTGTTGTGGGACACTGAGCAATTGCCATCTCCAGATCCTCCGTGGTGTTAGGCCGGGTATCAATTCCTGTACCCACAGCTGGGCACCCAATAACCATACCAGTAAAGACTAGGATTCAATCTCTTCCATGTAAAGCTATTGATTGGAAAGCAGGTATCACAGACAAAGAGAAAAGGCTATGCAATGCCTCTCCTTAGTAAGCCTCAACTTCTCAGGCATAAACCCTCAGTAACTATGCTGGCCCCACATAGTATCCTGATTAGCAAACAAAGTGGGTACCAATACCAATTCTAAATGGAGACTGTTTCCTTCCTTCCTTTTGGTTCCTTTAGGTACTTGGTCCATTTTCCGAGTCCCCCATAGCAGGGTCTTGGCTACCGTGTATCTCGCTGGTTCTTCCTCTTTTTGAGTATCTGATCTATTTAATGGTTCCTTGTGGTAGGGGGTTGGCTACCCTGAGACCCTTGGTTCTAAAGTCCCCTTTTAACTGTAAATTGGGATGTTTCTCTCTTTCTTCATAGGGCACGTGATATTCCCCCACACTTATACCCTTTCCCCAAAAGGAGTCACATGTCCCCCAAATACGCTCCACTAGCACTTATTTAGCATATCGTGATTATTTAGGACTTGTTTTTTTTAATTATTTGTGGGAGGGACAACAGGGGTCGGCTGACATGTCCATATTATCAAATATTCACCTGGGCAACTGATGTTGTGCTGTTCTACAGGGTCAGTTAGTCTCAGATTCACCATTATACACACCCATGTGTGCACACTCAGCGAACTGGCCATTGGCTGGTCATGATCATTGGTCTGTCACGTCAGCACAGCTACACACAGGGCATGGATAAACAGTCATGGCTTATGTCCATGCCAAGTGCAAGTTCTGTATTCTTAGTGATTTGCCATATAATCTGTCTAATGCGAAGAGGCCTTGCTCCCAGAATCCTTTAGCACTCAGACTTACCAATCCTTACCAGTGTCATGTCAACCCCCGTGACTTACGGTAGGTTAGTACCGGCCCAACACATGGGCCTGCGTTTTAGTGGAGGGTGATGTATAATTTTGCAAAGCCCATAGAACGCTTTTGGATCCTTCTGGTTGAATGTCGGTGTCTAAGCACAAAGTACTGCTTACTGTTTTCTTCTGAGGAGCCAAGAGACCACTGGTTATTGAGCAGAAACGAATTCAAAATAATTGCATTGTTTTAATTAATGCAGATAGTCCAAAGTAAATCCAGGGTATAGTACATCGCTAGCAGCGGTGCTTTGGCTGCATGCTTTCAATATTACACACTTAGTACATCACCTGGGTTTAAAGTAGGAGAGGCAGCATGATCCAGTGATTAGGGTGCTTGCCTCTGCTGTGGGCTGCACTGTGCTCTCTTCCAGGATCTGCCACACCCTCGGTGTCTGACCCTGGGCAAGTCACTTAGGCCATGTCTATGCTACAGTGGCACAGCTATAGCGCTGCAGCTGGGCTACTGTCATGCCATAGTGTGGACGCTTCCTACGTTGACAGAAGGGATTTTCCATCGATGTAGGTGATCCACCTCTCTGAGAGATGTATTAGCCCATGCATATATGTTAGGCATAGTATTGATGTAAGTGTTGGGAAGTTATGTTAATTAAACATATTATACTCTCCCCGCAACTCTGTCCACCCATGTCAAGTACCTATGACACCTTGCATTAGCTGAAGTGAGCTTTGGCTTGAGTTGATAGGGAAACTGTCAGAATCAAGACCTATGAGTGTTTTACCATAGCAACAAGTAGGATGTTATTCTCACAGGCTAATATTGGACCCAAAAGAAAGGGACAAAAATATGAATGTTCTGTTGTGGTACAAACCTAGGAAGTGCTTTCACACACCTTGGTACCTGGAAGGCATGTGTTCAGAACAAAGAGATAAGAGGTACCCCATGGTACCAGAAAAACAAGCTAGCAAGTTTATTGGTTAAATCGAGTTTCAGATGTACCTTTTACTTGTAAACAGGCTCGGGTATACGAAGATGGCATTAGAGGGTGTAACTGTGGGAGCACACCTTCTGGGTCAGGTGAATGTAACAATGCCATGCAAGATGGCTTCTCTTTCATTGAATCTTATCCCTGTGCTGTATTATTATTGGTTTATAGCAATAAACCTGACTGATATTGATTATTTGGTTGCTTGAATATACTTCACCATGAACCAAAGTGTGGTCAAGCGATTGACTATACAGTTTAGCAACAGACGGTAGCTAGGTCAAAGGGAGAATCCTTTCATCAGCCTAGCCACAGCCACGCCAGGGGTTAGGTCAACCGAACTACAGTGCACAGAAACTTTTCACAGCCCTGAGTGA
Source organism: Emydura macquarii macquarii (assembly GCF_026122565.2). Lineage (NCBI taxonomy): Eukaryota > Metazoa > Chordata > Testudines > Chelidae > Emydura > Emydura macquarii. The sequence continues at coordinate 47,936,522 of NW_027132905.1, forward strand.
TGAAGCTAGGTCAACCTAAGTTTAGGTGTAGACCAGGCCTAAGCCTCTCTGTGACTCAGTTCTCCATCTGTAATATGGGGATAAAGCACTACCCTACCTTACAGGGCATGTGTGAGGATAAATGTGTTGGTGAGGCACTCAGATATTACAGTAATGGGGCCATATAAGTACTGCAGATAGAGAGAAGTACTCTCAAAAACATGGTTCTGAGTGTGCAACAGGAGTATTATTAAAGGAGTTAACAGGACAAGACTTTGAATGATCTGATGTTCAGTTACGTTTCTTTATTAGTAGTATCAGTGCTGATTTATCATCGAGGGTGGTCCTAGTTTTCACCTTTTTATCTACAGGATGAATAAAACTTTTTCCAAATTTTTCTAAGACAGCTGGTTTCAAGCCAGTGTTTGATAAAACTTGACTCTTTGATCTGCCGTACTCTACCGGCTCTTTTTCCTTGTGTTTTATCAAGTCATACATTTATAGAGTCTGGGTTTTAACGTTTTATAATGCTGAGCATGTGTAGTTTTAGGGAGAAAAAGGGCCTTTTTTAAAAAAAGAAAGACCAAAATCTTCACTAGCTGAAAATAGCGTCTTGTTAAATTCTCTTTTTTATTTTTTTAATCAAATAAAGGATTCCCAGGGAAGTTAAAATGATTACTTTAATAAGTCTCTGCCATCACTCTTTTTAGCTACTTATGCATGTATATAAAACAGCCCAGACATTTACAATGAGAGATTTCCCGCAGTGTTGGCAAATCCATGATTTTATCATGAGTCTCATAACTTTTGGCATTTTTCTTAAAACCCCAGCTTCTGGAGTCAGGTACTTACATGGAAATCTCAGCTTTAATACTACTACTGCTGCTTCCACTAATAAAAATAAATAAATAAATAAAAGTTTACCCTCATGGCTACAAAGGCTCAAAATCAGAAATCTAGTCTGTTGGAAGACAGATGAAAAGAACCCACACTTTATTTTTAAACTCTCATAAGTTTAAACCAACCTCAGGATTCAAGATGGCCTGACATATGAGTTTGAATACTTGAGGGCTGGCAAGATGGTATTTGTTGTTCTGTAAACGTACACGAGTGACAGAATTCCATCTCATGCTCTTTCAGATGTATTGTAGGAAACATAGTGTCTAGCAATTTTCTAATTTCAGATCCCCCAAACCAGAAAGGCTCATGATGGATGAAATTCCCTACAGGAAGTGCTCTCTTTGATCTCTGACACTGGGGGAATGGAACAGCCTATATATTCCAAAGATTTGCATGTTGGGACCAATATAATTTGCAATGGGAGATGTTAGGCTAAAGAAGGCAAATCCTGCATCCAAATGCCCCCCTTCCCACAAGTCCTAATGTGTTTCCACTCACTATGGTGAATGCAGGGAGGCTATCCTGCATATCCTATCCTGAGTGCTACCCATCTTAGCATGGATGTCAGGCAATATGGATCCTATACTGGGTGCTATCCAGCCTACTGTTGATGGGGCTTTGAGGCAGTTGGTGGAGCATGGCCAGTGGATCAATGTTAAACTGTCTAGTCATTTTATATAACCACATGCCTGTAGGATCTGAGCATCTTACGTAGTTGTCGTCGTCGCGTTTTACAGATGGGTGTTAGGTGTGTAACACAAAGGGTTTGTTATTGGCTTGTGGTCATGCAGGGAGTCTTTAGCCGAGCTGGGAACTGACCATGAATCTCCAAAGTCACAATCCAAAGCCTTACTGTGTGTGTGTGTGTGTGTGTGTTTGTGTGTGTGTGTGTGTGTGTGTGTGTATGAATGATTAGATAATCATTTATCTATATTTTTATAATATATGGAAGATGAGAGCTAGATCCTCAGCAGATATAAATAGGCGTAGTTTCATTAAAGTCATTCTACGCCAGCTGTGGCTCTGACTCATGATCTCTGTGTGTTTGCACATATAGTTTTGGATAATCATTGCTTTCTTGTCTAAATAAAGTAGTTATTGTTTATGAAATACAATAATCGTTACATGATTAGCTAAGGGAGCTGCAGATAAATGATTATCTAATAGAAAAGAGAGGAAAACAGCAGCTGCAATATTACATGCAGCTACATCTTTTTCTCCTCCGGAAGGTGGTACTAAGTAGTTGCAAATTTAAAATGAGCTTGTCTTGAGGTTGTTAGACTTACCATCTTAGCAAGCCTTCAGTAGTTCTTTAAACCTGACATCTTTCCTGGCCCTGCAATTTGATTTCATGTAGCTCTCCAGGGAATAAAAATTTGTTAGCTGTTTGAAATGTTTATGAAAACGACTATATTTCGGCTATCAAAGACTGCCTGAATCCAATGAACTGTGGAAGTCATCAGCTGTTCCCATCAAATGCTGTTCCCATCCAGCATACTATGCTAAGGCAACAAGGATGTATCGTTAACTTCCTTATTAAAAAATAACGATAAAATGACATGAAGGTATTCAAAGTTTACGTTAGTTATGGACATTCTCTTCCCCTCTTTACTATAAATGCATTCTTTCTGTCTGCACAGGGCTTTAGTGTTAATTCTGCGGAGGATCCGTGGTAACGATTCAGCTATAGTTACACTTAGTCTTTAAACCAGTGGTTTATTTACCATTTATCATTTTACTTACTATTTATTTACCATTGTGAGTCGCATCCAATACACCTGTATGGCCCTGAGGATGTCACATGGGCCGCAGCTGTGTGCTGATTGGGCCGCAAGAGACCTGTGGGCCGCAGGTTGAGAGCCACTCATTTTCCCAGGTGTGGACAAACAGAGAACTAATCCTCACAGCACTCTTGTGAATAAGTGTTATCTCCACTCTGCAGATGGGGAAACTGAGGCAGAGAGGTGAAGTGGTTTGCTAAGGCCACACAGGGTACATATAGAGTACAAAAATACCCCCCAAAAACCTGTGCTAGCTAGTTCAGAGCCCAGGTCAAGTGACTTGGTCTTGCAGTGTAGACACTGCTGCTCAGGCGCTGGGACCTGGAGCCGGGGTGGGGTCAGAGTCTGAGCACCAACTTGAGCAGGAACATCAACACTGCTATTTTTCGCCCCATGGTGGGAGCTCTGCAAGCTGGAATTGGTTGACCCAGGCTCTGAGACCTGCTGCCACAGATGTGTTGGTTGGTTGTTTTTTTTTTTTTTTGCACTGTAGACAAACCCACGGTGATGCAAAGACAGCAGAGCAAGAGACATAGAAGTCAAGAGCTCTTGCTTTCCCTGTTCTCATCCTACTCCTGATTAGGACATGTGATCTCTCGAATCTTTTGACCAACATTGTGAATGGAAAATTCACATAAATGGCCACTTATTTATAAAAATAAGACCCTTGTTAGAAACATGTGCTAGTCAAGCAGGAAACTGATGCAGCAGGCATCTTAGCCGGTTCAGATGGTAACGAATCCATGATTGCTGCTATATTGCATTCAATGGTCTTTCAGAAGATACCAGTGATAGCAAGATGTTTGTACAATGTCTAGCACAGTGGGATCCTGGTCCATGAGTGAGTCTATGGGCTACCACAGTACAAATAATCATACATAATAACTGGATCGCCTGCTCTAAAAGATGAAGTCTCTACTGCTTTCATTAAAAGAGAATCTCCAATACAGGACTATGACATGCTTTAGAAAGTTTTGGTTCTATCCATCAGAGGGGCTGAGGCCACAAACTAAGCCATTTGGGGGAGACTGACAAAGGCATGAATACGAGTTCGGTCATTGATTTTTTCACCTAACCTCATCTCATGTACTCAGGTGTCAATTAAGAGTAACCCCTTTTAAAGTCCACAGAGTTAGACCAGTGTAATGCTAGTGTGAGAAGAAAATAAGGCCCAGTGAGACCAGCTAATAGATGAGGAGAGACCTTGTTGACTGGTTAAGTTCTCTGTTTCGTCTGGACATCAGTTAGCTAACACAGCAGTCAGGAAGTCCTTGTCTAGTAAACGCCACTAGTCAGAAAAAGGTTACCTGTTGTGCGTGCCGTGCTTTTTACCACAGACTCAAGGTATTACAAGAGCTGTGTGTAAAAGATACTTCTGTCTATCTTGATAATATAAAGAGAGCCAAGGCACATAAGGATATTGCTAGTGGTTTCCATAAAGTTGTTCTTATGCACCACAAATGGCATCGGGGTTTCCAATTTGAATTTCCAGAGGCACGATTGACCCATTGGTTTTGGCTCCAGGGTGGATCCAAGGTTTGGATTTGGATGCTGTCCGAATCTCACAAGAACAGTCTCCGGTTCTGGCAGACCCAAGTGGGGAGACCCAATCGTTTCCAAGGTGACAGGAGAGCACTTGGGAGACAGCAACAGAAAGATGAACTGACTATTCTTTATGCAAACGAAACACAGGCCACTGATCTGTATAATTGTATGCACCGTACACGGAAAATCAGGCAATTGTTATCTGATGCTGACACCTCCAGACAACTCCCTTGACCCTGGGGGCTGTACAGCCAAGGGTGAGTGACACATGAATAGGGCATTGCTAAGGAAATCTGGGCATTTTACCAGCCCTGGCTATTATTGTCTCTATGCTTCTGGAGGTCTGATGCCAAGAATCTATGGGCTGCCAAACCATCACAAGCTGAAGTGTTCCACTATGTCGCATTGTTCTGTTTGTAAATACCTACATAGATCATCGCACAAAGCTTCTTGCTGGGATCTGTGGCAAAGTGGCTGGTAAACATGAAATTGCAGAGCAGCAGCTGGCTGGATATTTTTTCCTATAGCTTAGTAGAAAAACAACTCCATCCAGGAGACATCCTAATTTCCCTTGGGGTGGTTTCTCATTGAACAGCCACACTTTTTAAAGGTTACAATTATAAGTTGTTGTTAAGTTATAAAGTCACTAAAGAAATTATGTCAATTGTGTTGTTTCTTTCACCGGACGCTCTAAAAGCTCTTTTTGGTACCGATATCCACTAGGCGCTCCTACACAAGTCGCTGGGTGGAATCCTGTGGCAAGAGCTCAGACAACATAATCGAACGGTCCCTTTTGGCCTTACAAATCTATGAATGAATCTAGTGCAGAGGAATAGCTAATGGACTGTTCAATTGTCCTTGATTGGGGAGTGGGTAAAAAAGTTGCCTAAAATGGTTTAGAAACTTTATATTGTTTTAAAAAACGAGTACAAATTATTCTTGAACCTGAAATTGTGTCATAATAGGATATGATTATGATGGGAGAGTGTCCATGTGCACCACAGCCCTCTGCTGGATGGAGTCAGAACTGCTCAGCCATGTGTCATTGGCTCTATACAGGTAATAGCTGATGGTGATCCTCCTTCAGCTCAAGTTGTTAGGTCCTGAGTGTGTGTTGGAGCAGATGGATCTGGGTTCTACCATTACTGTCTTTTTGTGAAGTTGCATGTGACTAAGAGTGTGCAGCACTGTGAGTTACTAGTGGCTACACATTTTTTTCAAGATATCAAATTGGTACCCAGTGATAGACCAAATTCAAAACACTGGAATTGCGCCTCATTGCATGGTGCTTGAGTTTGGCCTGATATTTCTCTCGCTATTGCTAGTTGAGTGCAGCTGTATCACAGACAACTTGAGTTTGGGCTAATGTCACTTCCGGAACAGAAATTACAGTTCCACAGCCACATTCCAGCACAATGGGATATTTTCTATGTCACGTTGTTGGTATGTCACTTTTCCTTTCCCACCACTGGCAATTTCTGTTAAACAAGATCTGACTCCTCTTCGTAGCTCCCCTGTTTCTGCTATCCAGTTCATTCTATGATGTTACAAACTAAGGTGTGTGACACCACAGTTCTGTCCATGTCATTAAATGAATCATGTCATTTAAAGGTCATTAAATGCATGATGTATATGAGCTAGGAGGATTATAAAGGAAAGGGGCTAAGTTCTGCCCTCATCTACACCCCACCCCCTAAAGTCAATGAGTTTAAACAACTGTAAACAGCAGAGCTTATCTTGGAGCTCCTAACTATTCACCGATAACAGAGAGGAAGACATCTCTGTGAGGATCCTCTTGCTGAGATATCCATACTATCCTGTCCTAATTCCCCACCTCGCATGCAAGAGCTTATAGGCCCAGCCTGGGGATCCATGCAGGGCTCCTGTACCTTCATACCAGTCCTTGTCCCCTAGCAGGGCTCCTGACCCCTGTACAGCTGTCCTTCAGATTCCCAGGACTAATTTTCCTGGGAGGAGTGTGGCTGAGAAACAAGATCTATCATTAGTGTCTTCTCTACCCAGTTTCCATTCCCTTCCCCAGCCAAGGACCATGTGGAGAAGCCTCCACCGTGCCCAGAAAAAGAGGAAGATGGTGCTGTGGATGTGGCTTCGTTCCCTTTCATGGGTGGGTGTTGCCTTCCAGTGCATGGACCTAGGGAATATGATCCAACCCCAAAGCATTTCTTAGGGGGATTCCAATAGACCCTATTGGCTACATCCCTATTGTGTTCTACCAGACATGCCATTTCCCCAGAAGGTTGATCTCAATTTTTGCCTGGATTGTATTCATTTACTAAATGGCTTTGAGATAAATGAATCTTCTCCTGGTATAAATAAAGCAGGAGAAATCAAATCCAGATTGCAAGGGTTTCAAGTAACAATACTTTGCCCTTATGGTATGAAGCATCTTTTATCTGAGATCCTGAAAGCAGTTTACACTCTCAATTTAATTAGGCCTCCTAATTACCTCTGTGTGGATGGTAACCCCACCTGGTCTAAAAATGGGGAAACTGAGCCAGGGAAAGTAAGGGCCAGAGTTTTTAAAGGCGCTGGGCCCAGACTTCCAAGTGCTCTGTACCCACAAAGACGTTAGACAAGGCTGGTAGGCCAGAATTTTTTAAAGGGTTTTTACCAATGGCTGAAGCCAGATTTTCTCAGGAGCCCAACACACCATGTGGCCGCTTGTTTTGGTGCCTAAATGGGAGTCAATCTTTTTTGAAAATCTGGCCCTAACTGTGGATGATGAACAATTTAAAAAATTCTGGTCTAAGCGCCTTGTCCAATGTCCCACAGCAGAGCTAGGTGGAGAACCCGGCTTTCCTGATGCTAAGTTCTGTTCTAACCACTAGCTTATATTTCCTCAGATACTCAGTCATTCCCTCTAAGGATAACTTTGACTGTTGGCTTTTGTCAATAGATTTCATAACCCTAATATTACTTTCCCCTTATTTCACTTTTTGTTCATCCGGGCAGCAGCTTAGAAAGAGTCCTCCTGGAATAACTTATCTGATCCACCCTTTCCTTGAAGTAGTCGTCAGCCTGAGCATATTTTTTATCTCTGACATAAAGCAATTTCCTTTCTCCCCTGTGTGTCCTTCGTCTCTGTGAGACACCCTGCAAAAAAAAATCAACGTTGCTGACCTGTTGCTGATTCTAGTGTCAGACAGGCCATCTTCCATTTAAAGAGACACGGCACGTCGCTTATGATGGAAAGAGCAATACGAAAAGGCCAGGGCTTGGAAAATGTATCTTTTTTTCCAATCTCCAGGGTAATGTCAAACCACTAAGAGAGAATCGCTATGGTATGTTCACCTGCTTAAATTGCTTCTTGCATTTGAAAAATGTTGAGATTAGAATGGAAAGGACGCAAGAAGCTGATGCGGATTCCATACCTGAGCTTCTATTAGACTGAATGTCTCACTCTTGATATTCCCAATGTATTATTCAACCTGACCCACAGAAGACTAAAATGGAAACTGTAATAGATTTGCAGGTTAGGGATCAAAGGTATTTTTCAATCAGAACTGAATATACCTTCTTCATTGCATTTATACCTGAGCACAAATAATTGTCGTCTTTTTTTTTTTTTTGGTCATGAGATGTGCTTCTCTGTGTAGGTCATTATTGTAGATAGCATTTCCTTTACTAAAAAATGTAGGGAAATCGCTAAGATTTAATGCTGGTGGGGATGGAGAATTTGCCTCATTATTCTTCTCGCTTAAGATTTTGAGGGTGCATATGGCAGGAGGTTCCTCTCTGTTTCTTTAAATACTAAAAAGTAGAGTTCTTCTGCAGATGGTTGAAGCCCTTTGGAAACTGGGTTGCCGTCTGTGATGTAGGGCCTCTTTAAAATCGGAACCATTCTGCGTGGTGTTTCTCAATCGTTGCCTGCTCAGTCTGTACTCGAACCAGTACTGTTCAATATATTCATAAATGATCTGGGAAAAGGGATAAACAGGGCGGTGGAAACATTTGCAAATGATACAAAACTACCCAAGATAGTTAAGTCCAAAGCAGACTGCGAAGAGTTACAAAGAGATCTCACAAAACTGGGTGACTGGGCATCAAAATGGCAGATGAAATTCAATGCTGATAAATGCAAAGTAGTGCACATTGTAAAACATAATCCCACCTATACATATAAAATGATGGGTCTAAATTAGCTGTTACCACTCAAGAAAGAGATTTTGGAATCATTTGTGGATAGTTCTCTGAAAACATCCAGTCGATGTGCAGTGGCAGTCTAAAAAGCTAACTGAATGTTGGGAATCATTAGGAAAGGGATAGATAACAAGATAGAAAATATCATCATGCCTCTTTGTAAATCCATGGTACACCCACTTCTTGAATACTGCGTGCAGGTCTGGTCGCCCCATCTCAAAAGAGATAAATTGGAATAGGAAAAGGTATAGAAAAGGGCAACTTACATGATACGGGGCATGGAAAAGCTTCCATATGAGAAGAGATTAATTAGACTGGGACTTTTCAGCTTCGAAAAGAGATGATAGGGGGATATGATAGAGGTCTATAAAATCATGACTAGTGTAGAGAAAGTAGATAAGGAAGTGTTGTTTACTCCTTCTAATAACAGAAAATCTAGGGATCACCAAATGAAATTAATAGGCAGCAGGTTTAAAATGAACAAAAGGAAGTATTTTTTCACACAATATACAGTCAACTTAAGGAACTCCTTGCCAAAGGATGTTGTGAAGGCCAAGATAATGGAAGGCCAAGACTATAATGGAATTACATCTTCCAGCTTCACTGTAGGCACACCCTGAGTGGGGGTCAAATGTTTCCCCTGGGGGTGTGGAAGGCCCTAAGGAGAACCACTTTAGTTCCATTGCACAAGAGGGAGGGCAGACCATGCAAAAGCCAGAGCCATACCTCAAGCAGTTCCCTGTGGTGCTTCTCTTTCCATGGTAGGTGCAGGACTTGGGATGGAGAAGGGCTGTTAGGGAAAAGCCAGTGGCTCTGCCACTGCCTGAATCCTCAGGCCTAAACCTCCATGTGGAGGGCAAATGCAGCCACTCCTCAGCTGCAACCAATGCAGCTGATTTGCCATAGTATTGGCAGTGAAGCCACTCCACTCCAAGTTGTTAGTGGAAGGATTCCTTTCCTCAGCACCCGCACCAGCCCCTCTTAGCTCCTATCTCACAGTCTCTTTACAATGGGTGCATGCAAGGTGAGGGTGGGCCACATTCGGTCTGCCACATTTACATAGTGTGCTGAGGAACAAGGTGTGAGCTTGGGACTTTCTTCACTAAAGCACTGCCACTTGAACTAAAGGAGCAACTCCACTAGCTCGCAGCATTGATAGACTGTTATCCTTTATGTGGTCTAGCCACTAGAGGGAGACACAGTGCAGTTTACAAGAGTGTGACACTTGCAGGAAAGGTGCCATAAAAGTGCAAGGGGTGCATGTGCCCAATATATAAACTGATCATTTAATGCAAGTGTACAAGTTTAAAAGAAAAAAGCAAGAAAGCAACAGAGAATTATTGGGGGTGAAGGGTGCAAAACTTGATCTGCTTTCTTTTATTTTACTTTTCTAACAGCACTAGCATTCAATGTGGATTTTATATCCCACCTCAGATTTCATTAAGAAAAAAAATTACTTCTGTGCTGCACTCCTCACTGGAGTGAATTTTTCTGCCTGACTCGTGGAGATTTATAATAGAAAAGCTGACAGACTTTAATTTATAAGAGTGTGAACAAAGCCGCAGTAATGGCCTAGGAGAAGAGAGAACACTTAAACCATAAGATGGATGAGTACAGGAACTAGTGAGGATCCTGAAGACTATGGACAGGAAATGAAAAGCACATCATCCAAGGTCTTTGGTATAAGTAGCCCAGTTTGGTGAAGCGTACATGTATCGTGATGATATGATGCAGAACCAAATTAGACAAATGACTGGGTGCACTGACGAATAGGAATTCTCCAACTGAGCACAAAAATCATGTACTTGATATGATGGGTAATGAGCAGAACCAATGAAAAATTTGCAGGAAGAAAATAAATTGATTCTGTGTTAAATTCTGGTCTAATTGTATTAGCGCTTCATGCAGTTGTAAGCAGGGCAGGTGTTTCTCCACTGGGACGTTGAACTGGCTGCAAGGGAAGCTTCGCCTCCTGCAGCAGAACCTCACGTGATGAAAGGAGGAGGGGGGACTATTTGCAGTGCAGGTTCAAAGCCAGCAGTGGGTGGATCAGCAGTAGTCCAACAACTAGCCCCGACTTTATATTTAACTGGAGAAGAAATGAAGGCAGATAGAACAGGCAAGAAAAGGAGGAGGAAGGGGAATATAAAGTAGAGCTGGGTGGGAAACAATTTTCCTATCATGCGAAAATCTTTGAGATATAAAAAAATTCCCAACCCTCTGGCCTGTAAAGCTTTCTAGATTGCATGGCAATCTTCCTGCTGATTTCAGTGGGCTTTGGATCAGGCCCTTTAAGACCACAGAGTCTCAGGCTGTGTCTACACTCCTGGTGGCACCGCCGGCAGTGCAGGATCGATTTTTGCGGGTTCGATTGAGGGGCAGTAAAGATGCGCTCAATCAAACACGGAAGTCGACTCTGTAAATCCACCCCGGCAAGCAGCGTAGCGCTGCGTTGATGGGAGGGCATTTCCCATGGGCACAGTGCAGTGGAGACACTGCGGTAAGTAGACGTTAGGAAGTCGACAGGAGATACTCCAGTTATTGTATGTAGCTTGCGTATCTCCCTTTCGACTGCCGCCGAAATCCGCAGCCAGCATAGACCAGGCCTCAGGTACATATATTCCTCATGGAAGAGGTGGGGGGGGGGGGGGGAAATATCCAGGGAGCTCTGAGAAATTCATTCCTCAGAGTACTTTCCATGTGCTTGATTCATGATGGGAAGGGGTCTGTGAGGTCAGTAGGCCTGGGTGGCTCACAAGAGAACCCAGCCTCAGCTGGTACTGGTCTGCCCACAGGCAGATCCCAGGGAGGGCGGGCTCCCTCCATGGTGTTGATTGGCTTCCCAGTGCCTCTTGGCGGCATGACACCTGAAAGCCCTTTATCCTCAGAAGGGTGAAGGGCTGACTCAGTGCGTTTAATACTGCTGCCTAACGTTTGCAGTGCTTTCTCATACCTAGATCAAAGGAAAGTGAGTATCCTTATCCTCATTTGACAGATGGGTAAACTGAGGCAGAGAGTGAGCAAAAGTGGCTTGCCAAACATCACACCATGTGTCAGCGGCAAAGTAGGAATAGAACTGAGCTCTTCTGTTTTCCACATCCCCTCTCCTATCCAGGAGCTCCACATAATTCCAGGGACTCGAACTATTCCGGCTCTGTTGCTGATGACTGGGATTGTCAAAGGAGGCGAGCTGAAATAGTCTGCCCGAACAAACTGCGCCTTTCAGCTTTAATTTATGGGATGGACGTCATAATAGAGGTGGAATTTGGAGCAAAGTTTATGCTAATCCTGGTGATTTGTCAAGGTGGGTGGCAGAGAAATGAAGGAGCGGGTGTGTTAATTTCCTTGGGAACATGTGAAAGTTATGATCGGCTGCTTGTACGTATTGGTTTTTCTGTTCCCCTAACATTATTAGCTGTATTAGTGCTCCCCCTGCCCCCGACCAATGAATGCAGCAGGAGCCTTTGCTCATTGCAGAGAACTGAAGCTATTGGGAGTTCCTTTGCTTTGGCATTGACCAGACTGCTTAATAGTGGATGAATGGAAGGATCCCTCCAATGATTCAGTTCACAGGACCTTCAGCTGTTCAGTATCACGATGGCACGACAGGGACTAAAGAGGAACCCCCAAAGAAACAAGTGTGAATCATAGAGCTGAGCAAGGTGTTCATGTGGAAGGAGAGGAGGGTTGACTTCCAGGTGGGCCTGTCCAGATTTGGAGGCCACCTGAGTGGGAATTCTGGGATTGGGTTCTATCTGAACCCTGGGAGCGTCCAGGATCTGGCCTCCCAACCCAAATGGTGCAAATCTTTTGTGCTCAGGAAATTGCCTCCCGTCCCATTGGCAAACTCCTTCTTCAGCATGGACCTGCACTCACTGTGGGTGTCTTCTGAGCTGGAGGGCCTCCTAGCCACATTCCAGACTCCTCCGAGGTCACCTGATGGCTGCTCCCCATCCCACCCCTCACTCTTGGAGTGGGGCTGTGAGGCTTGGCTCCTTGCCTGCCCTAATCCAACAATGGCCCGGCAGGGGGCTGTAGCCAGTCCAGCCACCCACATACCCTCACATGCCACAGCGAACTGCCTGGTCAGCCTCTGATGTGAGTGCCACCCACAGAATACAGAGCTCAGAAGCCTTTGTGTGATTCTCTATCCAGCTATCTAGATTAGGCAGTTGATGGTTTGACCAGACAGGCTCCCACCCAAAGTAAGGGAAGAGACAGCCAGCTGATGCCCCCTTTTTCCCCGAAGAGTCTGGGAGGGGAAAAGCAGCTTAGGGATTTGCCTCACAGAATGCAGCAGTGTTGCATGGGATTAGGGTTGCCACCGTTTTGGGTTTTACCCAGTTTTTGGCTTCTGTGTCGAGAGAGAGAGGGAGAGAGAGAGAGAGAGTGTGTGTGTGTGTGTGTGTGTGTGTGTGTGTGTGTGTGTGTGTGTGTGTGTGTGTGTGTGTGTGTGTGTGTGTGTGTGTGTGTGTGTGTGTGTGTGTGTGTAAGTGCTCACTGTTATTAGTAAGTATTCTTCACCGGGCAGAGATACTGAAATTTGGGGCGGTATTTCTTCAGGGGCCTTAATCTTCTATTCAGTTCATTTGTGAAAGGGTATGAAGTGTGGATACAGTGAATAAAACAATAACATCCTGACTAGCAGCAAACCTTCTGAATTGCCCTCATCACCTTTGATCGGCCTTTTTATCTAGCCAGAACTTGCCCGACATGGCCCCAGAATAATGACGCAAGTGCTAGAAACACAGCTAGCAAGCCGTAAGACTTTTCTGATAGGTGCCGGAAAGCTTGTAGGTTGCAATCTTAGCCTTCTGAGCTGTTGTGAAAGCCCTGGCTCGAGTGCATACACAATGGAAGGTATTCTGGCAGTTCTTCATCAGCTAGACAATAAAGGATTCTTCTGAAAGCGTCTAAGCCTCTTATCTCTCTCTGTCTATGACTGGGTCTACATCTGTTCCAACTTGCAACCCTGGGACTGAATTTTTCAAACGCTTTGTGGTTGTTTTGCACAACCTTTCCTGGTAAGCACTGAGTTTGGTTGCCAGGGTTACTATGCCTGACATGCTCTACAGAGCTATTTTATACAGCACTGGTGAATTGCAATCACTGTTGTCTGAGGTCAGATTTAAATTGGTGATTTAGGCCCTGATTCTTCAGTGAGCTCATTGTGGGGTTAGGGGTCTGGCTTCAATGGAGCTCATTATCTGATTGGGGTCATATAAATAATTGGTTCCACAGCCCATTAGACAAGTTCCCTAAATCTATTTGCCAGTCCTTGTGCCAGTCCACTACTCTTTTTTTTAATAAGATTTAATGAGACTTTTCTTTCCATTGTTCTAATATCCCCTTCCAAAATAAAATAACAAAGTGACAATAGTATTTTTCCCTACCCATGTTATCCTTTTCCAGTTGGCAAATTCTATTTGCAGCTGAAATGAACACGGCATTCTCATTTACTTCATATGCACTGATGGAAAATGAGACATTTCAGGTCAGGCCAACAAACTGAAACAAAATATTTCAGTTTGGAAATATTTATCACAAATTCCAAAACAAAACGTTCTCCATTTCCTAACAGAAATTTCTTCTGAACTTGGTATTTCATGTAATATATCAATGTTTCAACCTTTCATTCTGATTCATGATGAAAAAAACATTGAAATAATGGCGTTTCCCTAGGGGGTGGAAAACCCGGGTTTTTTGCTCAGCTCTAGCCAATACATTTCCAGCAAACTGAAACATGAGTTGGGGCTGCTCATACGCCACTGAAAAGCAAGACCACTTCTTATTTAGGAGCCTAGGTTTGGCTTTAGGAACAAACCAGGTTTGAAAATGTTAGATATCGGATTTACCAAAGTGAATGTGTCAAGTCTTTACTCTGCAATCTTGCCTCTCGCTGTGACCAATATTTGGGGCTACAAAAGAAGGCTCAGATTCCACCATAATGCACCTGACAATCTGTGCTGTAAAGAAGGAAGAAAAAATGTGCTGCTGGGAAGAGTCCCCATGTGTGCTGACAGTCGTATATCACTTAAAACCTAATCACAAGAAGAGCTGCTGAAAGCATGGCTAGTTACATGTCCAGAGTAATGTATTCTCCTTCCATCTCAACAACTTCAGTTGAAGTATTTGTCAGGCTGCTTCCTTGTGTTGCTCTGAAAGTTCCAACGATACACGATTCAATTGCTTTAATCCCGAACGAGTCTATAGAAGAGCTCCGGACTTCAGGAGAATCTGACATTCTGTTGACAGAATGTTGGGAATCATTAGGAAAGGGATAGATAATAAGACAGAAAATATCATGTTGCCTCTTTATAAATCCATGGTGCGCCCACATCTTGAAGGCTGCGTGCAGGTCTGGTCGCCCCATCTCAAAAAAGTTATATTGGAATTGGAAAAGGTACAGAAAAGGGCAACTGAAATGATTAGGGGTATGGAAAAGCTTCCATGTGAGGAAAGATTAATAAGACTGGGACTTTTCAGCTTGGAAGAGACGATTAGCGGGGGACACAAGAGGTCTATAAAATCATGACTGGTGTGGGGAAAGTAAAAAAAAAGTTAGTGTTATTTACTCATCATAACACAAAAACTAAGGGAGTCACCAAATTAAATTAATAGGTCACAGGTTTAAAACAAACAAAAGGAAGTATTTCTTCACACAACACACAGCCAATCTGTGGAACTCCTTGCCAGAGGATGTTGTGAAGGCCAAGATTATAACGAGGTTCAAAAAAGAACTAGATACATTCATGGAGGATAGGGCCGTCAATGGCTATTAGCCAGGATAGGCAGGGATTCCTGTTTGCTAGAAGCTGGGAATGGCCGACGGGATGGATCATTTGATTATTCCCTGTTCTATTCATTCCCTTTGAAACACCTGGCATTGGCCACTGTCAGAAGATAGGATACTGGGCTAGATGGAGCATCAGTCTGACCCAGTATGGCCATTCTTATGTTCTTACAAAGCTGCTGATAATTTGCCTGTTGTTCAAAAAGAGGGTATTTTCCAGTATATGGACTTTTACACCAACTCTTTTGCCAGCCAGGAACATCAGTCCCCACTACAGATTCTAAGGGTCAAATATGGGGCCCATTGAAGTTGGGAGGGAATTTGCCACTGCCTCAAAGAGACCATGGTTTGCCTTCATTCCTTCCCCTTTGAATGTATCCCATTTTTTGGACATTAGGACCGAGATGCTCTTTTGTAACAGTTGCATAGCACACAGAATTTATCCTCCCTGTCCACAACGTAATGACCTGAAACCTCCAGGGGTTTGCAGGCTCTTCCTGATAACAGCTCTGTACATACATCAGGCAGCCATGTGACCGAGTAACAAGGAGAGCAGCTCTAGTGGGCAGGATCCTGCGTCAGAGGCTCTTTGGCCACGCAGCTTCCTGAGAGCACGGCAGCAATGGAAAGACAGGACTCCCCAATTAATCCTGCCATCCATGAGGATAGCCTGGAGCACCATCCTCCACTGGTCGTAGAAGGAGGCAGAGCTTTGTTGTATATCGGATGTTCCAAAGCCTCAAATTAAAACACAAGTAGAAACAGACAGTGGCTTTAAAGCCTCACTCCATGTTTGAGCGGCCACGGTGCAGTCCGCCAGAATTTCTCTTGGGAAATTTGTCTGGCAGGAGCAACTCTGTCACCCTTTTATGGTAATGTGGGGTGTGTTTGCTTGTGCATGGTGGATGGGTGTCAATGCATATTCATGGGTGTGCAGATGATCCTGCCTCTTCTTGCTGCCTTCCCAGCTAGGACTGTTGGGAAGAAGTGTTGTGCTAGGGGCTGCATTTGTGCCCAGGAGAAGGACTATGGAAGGGAGGCATCTTGTACCTCTTTTCCCCCCATCCCACTTGTGTCCCCACACAGTGGGAGACACTATGACTGAGTAAGAGCAAAGCATGGGAAGCTTTACTGAATATGTGTTCTTCTGCCCCCTGCATCGCTAAATATTCCCAAATTTTATCCCAGTGTAAACGGGGGCATTTGTAAATGCTGGAATGGATTATCTGGCTTCTGGCCCCAGGCATTCTAAAGTCACGATCCAGCATATTATTGATTTGTTACTATTCAAAATATGTCCATCCAATGCTCTGGGCCCCGTATTTATGATAACAGGACAAGACACCAGGTACGCCAGTGCTCAAACCATTAGAACCCTTCTTACATCCTCCATGCTCACTGTCTCATCCTCCAAGGGCTCTTTGATCACAAGCATATATTTCATGTAAAGGAGTCAGGGGAAAGAGAGGGGGAGGTGAGTGGGTTGAGAGAGATGCCAGTCTTGGAAGGAACTTCAAAAGGATTGGATCATCGTCGACACGTTAGGAATGAAAGTGGTTTTTCAAACTTTTTGAGGCACTGCCCAGCCGCGCCACTAAATCTCTGAGAGGTTTATTAATGCGTGAAAGACAGGGCCATCCTATTAGCTGTTTCCCTGCAGTAATACGGAAAGGCTGTGGTAGCCACAGCTGGGCTTTAGAACCTCAAACACATCAGGACTGATTTGCTCCCCTTAGCTTGTTCCAATCACATGCAGACGAGCCAATGTACATTTTATTCCCATTATGGCTTTTGATTTGGGTGAAGATGTGGATAACATTCAAATGTAAATGTGAATTTTCAGTATTAAGTCATTCCTCTGGCTTGTGACCATGGGCAGCTTTATCATAATGTATCTTGCCTTAAAATATGATTTTAATTTAGTCTAAATCTAGTTGCCTGCCGTCCTTTAACATTACATTGGAAATAATATTTCACAGTGCTGGGACAATTTATATTGCCGTAGGGATGGATGCAGATGTGTTAGAAGCTCTGAGGCCCTGGAGAAGCTTTGGCCCACATTATCAACCACCACCTCACACACACTTTATACATGTGATACCTTGTGTGTAGACATAAAGACATAAAAATGGCCGTAGTAGGTCAGACCAATGGTCCATCTAGACCAGTGTCCTGTCTTTCGACAGTGGCCATATTCAGATGCTTCAGAGGGAATGAACAGAACAGGGCAATTATTGAGTGATTCATCCTCTGTTGTTCACTCCCAGCTTCTGGCAGTTAGAGGCTTAGAACACCCAGAGCATGGGGTTGCACCCTTGACCATCCTGGTTAATAGCCATTGACAGACCTATCCTCCATGAACTTATCTAATTCTATTTTCAACCCATTTATACTTTTGGCCTTCACAACTTCCCCTGGCAATGAGTTCCACAGGTTGACTGTGTGTTGTGTGAAGAAGTACTTCCTTTTGCTTGTTTTAAACCTGTGACCTATTAATTCATGGGTGACCCCAAGTTCTTGTGTTATGTGAAGGGTAAATAACACTTCCTTATTCATTTTCTCCACACCATTCATGATTTTATAGACCTCTATCATGTCCCCCTTTAGTCTTCTCTTTTCCAAGTGGTGACGTCCCAGGCTTTTTAATTTTTCCTCATTTTGTAAGCTAATCATTTTTGTTACCCTTTTCTGTACCTTTTCCAATTTGAATATATCTTATTTCAGATGAGTGATCCGAACTGCACACAATATTCCAGGTGTGGGCATACCATGGATTTATATAGTGGCATTATGATATTTTCTGTCTTATTATCTATCCCTTTCCTAACATTCTGATAGCTTTTTTGACTGCTGGTGCACATGGAATGAATATTTTTAGAAAACTATCCACAATGACTCCAAGATCTCTTTCATCAGTGGTAACAGCCGACAGTGGCTCTGCCTCGGAGATTTGTTATACATGAACATGTGTCAGCATATGGACAGGGATTTATTGTGTTGCCCTTTGGCCTCAGCATTTAGCCAGGGATATTCATTAGGATTAAAAATCGATTACATGAGTCTGGTATCTTTTTTGTGTTGCTTTTTTGGTTTTTTATAAACAAATAAGGTTATACCTAGTTCTGTTTCCCTGAACACAGTAGAAACAAACGAGCAGATAGTTTTCTTAGTCCGGGTCTACACTGACAGGCAAATTCGGCGGCAGGCGACGGGAGTTACGCAAGCTACATAGAGTAGCTTGCGTAACTTATGTCGACTTCCTAAATTCCCTTCTGCGCGTCGTCTCCACTACGCTGCACTGATGGGAAATGCGTACCCGTCGACGCAGCACTATGCTTTTTGGGGGAGGTGGTTTTATTAAATAGACTTCTGGATCAATTGAGCGGGTCTTCACTTCTGCTCGATCGATCCGGATAAATCGATCGGATGGTGGTGAATTGGCCACCATCAGTGGAGATATGATCTCACTCAGAAATCCTTAAGTTTGCTTCTCCAGTGAGTTCTGTGCCCAAGAAGCCCAGTCCCTCTGCTTCTTCTCAGGGTCACACTCACGCCTTCACCTGGCTTTCTCTGCCTCCAACACACACAGCCTGCAACTAGTATCCTGTCCCCTGTGTTTCAGCCAGGGAAAGCCCTCTGCCCACATGGCTTAGCTCTGGGCTAGCTGTGCAGCCTATTGCCTTGGTTAATCCCTCCATTATCTGCAGCTGTTTTTACTACCTACGGGAGCTTGATTGTTCCTTCTGTTGACCATGAAAGTCCTAGGCCCCCTCGTTGGCTTTAAGGAGGTCTGTGATTGTCTTTGGAGCTAAGGCTCCCCCGATAGTAGCCATTAGCACATTTCAGCTTAACAATATTTAAACCTGGAGCGGTGCCATTAAAAATAGTGAGACAGAGCCAACCTGTTCTGCCAGATTCGAGACACTCTACCGGTACAAGCCAGGTGAAAGCCCAGATGGCTTCTAATATGGAGGTATCCCAGGAGGCACCGCACCCTACTTGAGGATTTTCTATTTCCCTGGACTTCTGAGGGACAAGAGGCATAGCTGGAATGTCCCTGTGCTCTGGCAGTCACCAGATGCCCCTTGTAGTAGAGGGAAGCAGGGCATAATTTTACAGCAGCCCTGATGCTGCTTTACAATAACACTGGGGGAACAGGCTATCCCATGGCTATTGCCATAAGCAGAGAACTGCAGATCTGGCTTAAATCCAGTTTTACCCATAGGCACCTGAGCTATATAGCAGAGGATCAAACCCCCTGCCTTGAATATCCTGGAACTGATGGAAGCTGGGCTGTAAAGGGCACTGATGTATAGGTTAGGCCCAAAATGTAGGTTTTGTTTTTAAAAGGAAATGTGGGTGGGGGAGGGGAGGAGGGCAGAACAGACAACAGTAAGGGTTTTACCAAACTGAATAGGAACGTGTATGTGAAACTTTAATAAGTCAGTGTATTTTCTGTGACTTAACAACTACAACCATACAAAAATCAGGAGTCAAAAAAATCCTGAGATTGGCTTAAAAATCCTGAGACTTTTAAAAAACAAATCAAATGTTGGGTTCTTTTTATTTGTCTTCTGGTTTCTGAGCCTTTAGAGTAAACTCGGGTCACCTTTTCGGGCTTTCCTCTGTAACCATGAGGACTAGTCATTTACTTTTTAAAAAATAAAAGCTAACATTCCTCATCACTGAACTCCAGAAACTGGGGTTCTAAGAAAAACACCAGATAATGAGATTTGCCCCAGAGCAAATTAGGTTTCTGGTTCATCTTTGCTACTTTGTACCTTTTGGTTGGATTGTATCTGGACAGAATAAGGTCGCATATGTAAGTTTTCTAAATTTCATTGCTTAGCGTTTTTAAAGTCAGAGGATCAGAGAACTCTACACACTATTCCTAATTCATAAACAACCTCAGCAAATCAGGAGTTGCAAATGTACATTATGCACAACTGAAGCACAGTACAAAATAATGTTCTACCATCAATGAAAAGCTTAGCAGAGGGTTTTACTGCATGAACTAGAAAAAAAATACACTGAAGAATTGTTTTAGGTTCATTTATTTAACGGGCCTACAATAAATATGAAAACTCAAAATTTGTGATCGTTTAAATGGAAATTGTGTCATAGATTTATCCACTATGTGGAAACACAAAGGTTTTTATTATGCCGAGGTAAATTTGATCATTAGTTCATATCATTATGGTTCAGATAAATTACAGTATCATAAAGTTCATTTGCTTGGGGACCTCGGTGAGCCATGAACAGGTTGCATCTGATGCATTTTTACGTGCAAAAGGAACAGGAGCAGAATTCTCCCATATACAGCATCTGGGTTTGGTCCTAGATTGCTAAAGGTAGATTAATATTTTATGTCCTGTTATGCAGTGTAAAAAACAGAGGCACAATTTTGTAGAGTTATTGGTTTTCTCTCTTGCTTTCTGCCTCCCCCAACTCATATACTCTCCATTTTTCCCCTCTGTGTGTCTCTTTATCATCATGTTGTTAGTCATCATGTTGTTATGCATCATGGTCTAGTGAATGGTCACTGGACTCAGAGTCGGGTGGTCTGCGTTCGAATCGTGATACTGACACTGTCCTGCTGTGTGACTTTGGGCCAGTCACTCACTTCACCTCTCTAGTCTGCGTCTGTTTTCCTTCCTGTCCTCTATCTGTCTTGACTATTGAGATTTGTAAGCTCTTTAGGGCTGAGATTTTCTCTTATGTGTATTCGCAGTGCCCAGCACAAAGACTCCTCTGTCTCAGGGGGGCCTCTTGATGCTAGTATAATATATTAGTCAAAAATATTATTTTGAGACAAAACCTTGTACCTTACAACTGCGCTTTCCCAACCTATGAATTGTGCTGTCCTATTCTGACCAAAGGCCTTAAATACTCATACAAGTATAGGTGGTATAATTAAACATACGCAGAGCAATAACCCTACTGTTTTATAATCCACATACCTGTGGTGTCATTCTCTTAATCTTAAGAGAATTAACTTTTTGTGCTGCAAAACTATCTGTGTAAGAGGCTGTTCATGTAGGGAATTGGACTGCGTTGGGGGGTTGGTAATGGGATAAGGAGATTTTCACCTTTAGGTTGCCAGGTTGAGTCCAGTTCCCATCCACAAAAGCCATCATTGTGTTTCACATCTTTTATCGGCACTCTCAGTGGAGAAGTTGAGGAATTAGTGGAGCACTGGACTCCATTTCCACCTTTAGAAGGAGTCTCTTCTGGTCAGGATTGAAGCACATTGGCATGGCAGGATGAGGAAAATTGCCACTGCTGCTTCCCATGCTGTAGCTATTCTGTGATTAAGAGGACTTCGTTCGCCAATGCAGCACATAGCACAAGCCCTGAAATTACCCACGGAACCCTGATTAAAAATTAAGAAGCGGGAAGTTCTGAGAATCTGGCAATCACCTGCCATGAGACATCAAACCAGACATTGCAGAGTAGGGAAGATTTTAAGGAATAGTTGTCTGGTTGCTTGACTATACCAAGTGTCTCAACTTTTAAAGCGAAGATGGTTCCAAGTCCTATCATTGGGATTCAGGTGAGAACTTCCCCAAAGTTAGGAGATCTTTGGATCTGGTATTTTGATGCAGGCCTGACTCAACTTCAGAGATGTAGCTGCCACTAGTATGGTAACTGTATTGTTAATGGAAGGAGTGGGAGACTATATGGGCTTCCACCAACCTTCTAAATCGCCATGGAATTCTGTCTCTATAGGGAGCTCTAAATATTATAGCTGTGTTTGGTATAGCTTTATCAGAAAGGAAGGACAAATACAGCACAATGTGTAAGTAAGGAAGTCTTCAAAAAGTGAACATCACTGGTGCCACCATTGTTTGATGCATTCATATTTGTTTCTGTCTGGCTTCTCATCACAGCACTATGCCAGGGCTTTTTCATAGAAACGAAATGTTAACTTAGTCCTTGGTAGCCTTGTTATGTAACAGTAGATTTAGCATATGGAATGGAATAACGGCATCTATTGCACATGTAATGTTATTGCTCATGACTCACTCATAGACTCTAAATATAGTCACCGGGTAGATGGGCTCTGCCTCCTTCAGTCAGTTATTCCATCTAATGCAACATGCCATGGTCTCAGCTGCTAATAGGTATGCTTTAACCCTTGGTTAACTAGCTAGTCCTGAATATGGTAACATCTGTCTACCCGTTGGAAATTTCCAGTGACTCCAGCCAGTCCTCCTGCATGTTTTCAGTGCTCTTTTGTTTTCTCTCTCTCTCTCCACAGCTGTGCAGTCTTTGCATACCCTAAATGACCAGATCTCACATTTTATTGTGAACAAGTCAAAAATGCTGGAAGAGGATGAAGATGCTTTCTTGCCCAGTGAAAAAGAGTCTCTGAAAAATTCCATGATGCTGATGAGACACCTCTTAATGGATGCACAGGTATGAAATCAATAAGCTCATATCTGTTAAGACACCCGGGAATGTGCATTTCACAGATCCAAAGGCTGTGTTTCATTTTTATGGCAGGTTTAAGCTGTGAAAGAATGTTAGCCCCCTACGTTTGTTTGACACTGACTTAGACCACTGAAATTCACAGCCATAGAAAGGATATCTTGGTTTAGAGACTATCAGGATTGTGATGGTCTTGCATGTTGGATTAAGGAGTGGAAATTACTTTAAAGTCACAGAAGAAAATGGAGTAACCTACTTGTCAATGGGAATCTAGCATTACTTCTATCAAAGTGAAAATCAGTTTGCCACGAAACATCTGTGCTAATGCCAGTTTAAGGGTGGCAGGCACATAACATAATTGCTTGGTTTAGCTGTGCCCCAAACGACGACTTGCACATGAACTTTGCAGATGCTTCATTGCAACTTTGCACATAAAAAATTTCTCAGAAAGTCTGTACATCGTAAATATATTCCGGGGTAATTCCTTCTAAATATAAGAAGCATCTGAAAATATTCAACATATTTTTAAAACTGCCTTTTAAGCTTTACAAATGTATCGTCAAATGAAAAGGACATCCTGTGTGGGATGGCTGTTTGAAAATACAACAGGTTCCCGTCTCTTTTGTCTAAGTCCTAAATTCTGGGTCTCTGATTGTCCATAAAATGTGTGCATTTTATCCTTACCTTTGATGTGTACAGGATACTCAGAATTTATATGGCATGGGCGATGCAGGCACCCCAAGTTATGCAAATCCTTCCATTCCTATTCCCCATCCTCTCTCCTCAGACTGACAATGGATAACTCCGCTCAGCTGTGCCAGTTGGTGATTGCCAGGAGCAGAAATGAAAGGGAGTATTCTGGGGCCGCAACGCTCCATTTGAAACCCCTAACGAGAAAAGGAAACATAGAACCGTTAACGAAATAAAAGAGGAGGAAATTATTCCGGCAAGGATTAGCTGCATTATCCTGCCAAATCCTCTCAGCCAGGGTTTTCCTCATCACTATTCCATGGCTAAACCTGTATTGCCAGTGGGACTCCCTACATGGATTGCTGCAAATAGTATACAAACATGATTACCCAAACCTCAGTTAACCAAACTGTTCACTTACTCGAGCGCTCTCTGTGGACCCGTTTCCTGTGACTTGCTTTTACAAGTACTTAAATGGGAAATTTCAATAGAAAAAAACTACTCCTTTCATGTATTACTCCCCTATTCTCTCACGTGGTACCTCGTGGTTGTCTGAGCAAACACATCTCTCTCTGTGTGTGTGTTTCTCTCAAAGCCCTTTGGTCTTAATTAGTTTAGCTAATCGAGCTTCCATTATACAGAAAAGATGGGCTGGAAATTTCTGGTAGGAATAATGCACCTATTTTAGTGCTGAATACATTTCTGTGTAGAGTTGGGCCTAGGCATTCAGGTGTGTGCCTCGTACACCTCCATGGTTTTAGCTATGCTCCATCTGTGGAATATAGGGTGGGGAGGGGGTGGCAAGTCAGAAAGAACCATTCTCCAGTTGCAAAAATCCTCCTGCACCATCCAGCAAGTACCCCCAACTCAACCAGCAGCCAGTTCCTCCCAGCTGTGTGGGTTATGGGTGGTCTGCCTGAGGGCCTTCACACCTAACTTTCCACAGAACTCCGCAAAATATGGACATGGCTCAGTTTCTGTGACTGAGGCAGTGATGTGGAGGGAGAGAATAAACTTTAGTAGGATTTGAAACTATGGGGGAATTTACTTCTTACATGCTGACCTTTGACCAGAACCAGACCCACAGTAAAGATTTCATTCAAGGAGTCTTAACAATGAGCATGTGTAGAACTGTGGACAAGTTACACGCCTCCCATTTTATTCCTTCAAAGATAGATTTCGTTTTTGCAGCTGCGATTGTTCACAAATGCCTGCTGCTAATGATGCACCAGCAGAATGGCAGCTCCCAGAATGCCATGTGGGACTGGGAAACTCTGCCTTGTGCTAGGAGAAGGTAGCTTACTGGGGAGGCTAAGGAAGGAGCATGCTCAGTGAGTTCTCAGCGTATTAACAACAAGGGATGAAGCTGTATGTGGGACTCTGTTTCATGAGGGTTCAGTACTCAAATGCAGCACTGCACACCTTTGGCCGAGGCACTTCCACATATGTCTTGGACGCCTTACCTTGATTTATGCAAATATCACTGAGAAGCCAAACTAGGGGGCACTACTACAAAAGAAATGAAAGATACTAAGGGTTAAGTTTTGCCATCAGTTGCACAAATGCAACACCCATTGCAGTTAAAGTAGTTTCAGAGAGAACCAGGTATGCATATCGAAGAACAGACAGGAGCTCCAGTGACATCTGCATACTGCTGATAAACTAAATATAACAGACCCCCCAAAAAAGGAGAAAGAAAAAAGGATCTGCTGATAAGCCACTTTTATAGAAACTCTCTTTTAACTCCTGAGAATTCGTTTATTGCCTATCGTTTGACCTGAATGCATATTAAGTGCTGCCTGTGATACTGTGACTGATTAAGGAAATGCTAATAACAATGGGGAAAATGTCAGGAGCTTCTGTGTCCTCATAATGCACCTGGAACACTTCCCAGGCAGTACTGGACATTGTTTGGCTTGGATTTTAAAGTTGGAAGGATGACAAGATGAGAGGCGGTAATGATGATTAAAAGAATGGAACAGACAAGGTGACAACTTCAAATACTTAAAAACCAACAACCACCCTTTGGGGAATCAAAAATCATGATGTTGGCAGCAAACAACATAAATAGGAACATCACCTCCAGTATGTGCATATCAAGTATGGAGTAAACACAATTTCAGGGCGCCCTGTAGTCCTCATTACCCAGGAGAAAAAAAAATCACCAATGCAATGATTGCCATTTCTTTTATGAGATCTCCTTTTCCTTCCATATTATTTATTTATACTATGGTGGGGCTAGTAAGCCCTGGAGGCCCATTGTGCTAGGCACTGCACGCATAGTAAGAGACAGCCCCTGCCCTGAAAAACCCACAAAGTAAACAGATAAAACAAAGGGTGGGGGAAGTCAGTACTTTCGTCCCTGTTGTACAGATGCAAAACAGAGCCAGGCAGAGAGGAAGCCTGGGCCAGCAGTTTGGGCACTAACATAGAACTCTAGAGAGCTGGGTTCAATTCGCTGCTCCAGCACAGACTTCCTAGGTGACCTTGGGCAAATCTCTTAGTCTCTCTGTGCCTCAGTTCCCCTCCAGTAAAATAGAGATAATAATGCTGTCCTTGCTGGGATAAATGCATTCAAGATTTTGAGGTGCTCAGAAACAATGGTGATGGGAGTCATGGAAGTACCGTCCATGCCTAATAACAACTGTGTAGGTGAAATGGGGCCTTCACCACTTGAATGAACTCACACAGAAAAATAATAGAAGACAAAAAACACCATGTTGTCCATGAGGGAACACTTTTCACAAAGTGATCGCGCAATAGCTGACCTCTCAGTCCTCATCCTTAACGGAAGCTTGCACAACATTTTCAAAAGATGAGCTTGGAAGCTGAAATTCATAACTTTGCTAGACTCTAAAAATCATGGACTGAATCGAGACACTAGATTTAGGGCTTACCACAACAATCTATAATGCACTAATTGCCCCCACTGCTTCTTTTTCTCCTCCCCCCCGCCATAATTGGAGAAGTGTTAATGGTCCATCTCACCTTGAAATACGTGTTAACAATTTACGCTAAACAATCTGTCCCACCTTGTATTCAGCTGTGACACTCGGAGTAGATTTCCCAGACCGCTGTGTAAGCGCCAAAGCTTGTGTCCCTCACCAAGAGAAGTTGGTCCAATAAAAGATAATTACCTCAACCCCCTTTTCTCTCTAATATCTTGGAACCAACATGGCTCCATTAACACTGCATAGACAGAGAGGACAGAGACAAAAGATAACATTTTCAAAAGCTATGTCCCATTTTCAAAAGTCACTTAAGTATTTAGGACTCAAGTTCCTAAATCTCTCAGGATAACATTTTCAAAAGAAGCCTAAGTGATTTGCCCAGTGTCAGAGCTGGGAATTGCAGACTGATCATTTAAGTTCCACCGCAGCGCCACAATCACAAGACCATTCTCTCCCTCTTTTTCCTTCCCTCTGGTGATTCTCAGGCTTTTGCTTTTTTGATTCTCTCAGGAACATTTAAACAAAACCACCTTTTACTTGTATATTCAGTTTAATCTTGGTCTCCTCTTTCTCAATGTCTCACTCTTTTTCCTCCTAACTCTCTTGGCATGGGCCTGCCTATTATCTGGCAGGTAATTCAAGGAAAGAACATCCAGCCTCAACCTTTGGAGGCCGTTAGCGGGGCAACTAACCTACCAGTAGTGAGTGATTTTTCCATTCCTCTGGGGAAGAGTGGGCAATGGGGATTCCTCAATTCCATGAGACTATTAAAAACAGCATGATTTAAACACAGACCTTGAAGTTGGTTGTTTAAAGCTTGCAGAGCTTCAGTTGTAGGTGAATTTTCTCAGAGCTTAGATTCCTAGCTGATTCAGGAACTGTGGTTTGAGACAACAGCAGGTAGTAAAGAGGTGTGGTCCGAGCATAGAACTGGGATCCTCTGAATTCTAATCCTGATTTTTCTTAATTCCATGGCTCTAGCTAAATCACATAACTTCTCTATGCCTTAGACTATCTACCTTCGTGGTGTGTTTTGAGATCAGAGCCCCAGTGTGCTAAGCACTACACGTACATGTACTGACGGCCATTTCTTGTTCCAAAGAGCTTACAATATGAAAAGTCAAAGGAAGTATCATTTCCATCCTTTTACAGATGTGAAACCAAGGCACGGAGAGACACAAAGCGACTTGCCCAAAGTCTCACAGGGATTTTATGGCAGAGCCAGGAATTGAATCCAGTCGCAATCCAGTGGCATCACCACAAGCCCATCTTTTATTCCTCCCTGGGGTTCTGAAAAATTCCATTTCTTTCCCTGCCAGTTTTATCCATTTACATTTAACCATCACTGATTTTCCTGCTCCAGTTTTTGCAGTATTGGAGTACAAGCAAATAATACCTTTTTACTTTTCTTCCTTGCATCATTGTATTAGTTACAGTGTTAGCATTGCTGGAAAACTAGCATTTGCTAGTTAATTTGCACTCCTTTATCTGGCTTCTTGGCAATAACAGAGGAAAAATAGAATAATTCACAAACTGCAGCTTGCTTGCATTCTTTCTTTCCCTTCTAATATCTTATTTTACAGAATGTTGACAATTTTTTCTTTCTTCTCCTTAAAATGTAAGGTGAATGTTGTACTTATAAAACGTATCAGATTGATAACACTGGAGGTGGAGTCCCCTATTCCTCCAAAGAAGGGCAGGTTCAACATAGGCCAAAACATTGCTTCCTTCTTCAGACTGCTGTGCTAATGTGCATTAACTAGAGCTGGGCAAACTTTTTCGACCAAAACTTTTTTCAGTGAAACATGCAGATTTGGTGACTCTGCAAAGCTTTTTGAACTCATGTCAGTTTTGCTGAATTGTTCGTTTAAGAAAAAAATCTGCTTGGTTTGGACATTTTCAGAACAAAATGCTTTGCTTTTTCAGTTTGAAATGACTTTGTTTCAAAGTTTCCTTTTAATTTTACTTTTTATAATTAAAATAAGTTTAAAAATACTTGCAATCAAAATGAAACACTTCATTTCAGGTTGAAAGGAATATTTTATTCTGAAACAAATTATTTTTACTTTTTGATTTGCTGAAAATTTTCATTTTCATTGACCCAAAACAATTTTTGACCTTTGGGAACTGCCAATGAACTGAAAATTTATTTATTTGCCTAGCTTTACCTATAATCTTGTTTGGAAAGTTCTATCTCTCAAGGTGAAAGGATAATTTATTCTAAGTCTGCATCCTTGTCCTCTCTGTTAAGGCTTCCTGCCATGGGCCAATTTATAGGATGAGTTTTATTACAAAGACATCTGTCCACTGAAAGCTGGAATGAGAGCAGATGGTGATAGCTTTTGATTACTATTGACTTATTGAGATTAGAACCAATAATCTACTGGTGAAAAGCTTTGTATCCTGGTACTAATACCCTAGTACCAAACACCCAGAGAGGCATATTTACAAACATCAGTGATATGAATGGAAATCCCCATCAATCCCATAGAGCAACCATGAGAGAAAGAGGTCAGACACACTCTACTTCCCTTCCTTCCATCCTCCCGGCAAGAAGCTGTTGAGTCAAGCATCAGAGCAGACCCTTCTTCACAGCAATTGTGTCATTATATCATGATGATGAATTGCAATGGAGGAAGGCCACATTCTTTCATGACATAGGGGTGTTACTGCCTTGTGGATCTCTCTGCAACTCAGCTGTTTTCTAGAGGCCTGATCCAAAGCTTGCTGAAGTCAATGGGAATCTTTGCATTTATCTCAGTGGGCTTTGGATGAGCCCCTATCTCCTTCAGTCCAAGTACCATCTGTCCTCTAGTAATTTATTCATTTGTGTGGGCTATTCCAAGGCTGTATGGAAGGAGATTTCAAACGTAAGAGACTAAACTAGTGCTGGCATTCTATTGTTATTTCTAATGTACACATTGCCTCAAATGTTATTTATATAGACAATAAAATTAATAAAACACCTTCCTTACTCTAGGTTCACAAGGGAGTCAACCGCCACAGAAAAATGGCTGGCTGTAGCTGGAACCTAGTATCCAGCCAACTCTTGAGTCTCTTACAGCTAAACATGTCTCAGTCAAGATCTGTGGGGAAGGCTGCTTGGGCTTGAGAAATTGCTTTCAGATGAAGGCTAGGTACAAAAGACAAAGATCCACCTGGTGCTTTTGTTTAATTAGGCTTACAGGAAATAATGGGAAGCAATTACCAGCTTTCCTAAAGGGGAACACACAATAGCCAGAATGTATCAAAGGAGATTCTGCCTCATCTGTTAGCACAGAGAAACCAACCTCCTCAAAATTCAGGAAAATGAGACCGGTGCCTCTTTACTCATTCAGGGAGCAGGAGGGAGAATCCATCAGACACTAACAATGGGTGTCACTGAGCAGCAGGAGCTGGCATTTACTTAGGCTGGCGGTGTTGGGCACCTACGAGTCAGTCGTCTCAGCGGAGTCAATGTGGGCGATTGGCACCTGGGTCTCAGCACCCAGGTTAGCCTAGCCCAGGTGCGAGCAGCCGCACTGCAAAGATGTACCTGAGTTATTGTGCACTCACAGGGGGAGCTGTCACCCACGCGAGGGTCGCTAGGACATCGGGGACAGCATCCTCTGGCTCTTTGTGCTGTAGTAAGCTGGGCTGCTCTGGTTGTTTCCCAGTGAATTGTGGGAGAACTCGTTTGTTCTTGAGTACACGGGGAGAATTGTGAGAAGGCAGTGGAGGATGTGAGTGATTTAGCTTGCGTCCTCACTGCAAAATGAGTGGGTCACCAGCCCCCGTGAAAACCCCACTCAGACATTAGCCTAGAGCCGCAGCTGGGCCAGCTAGCACCTGGCCAAAAGTCGCAAACGGGTCAGCGTCTCGTGTGTGCGGATGGGAGAGGGTGTGAGGGACAACACCCCAGTAAGAGCTCAGGTGAGTACGACAGTGAAGATGTACCATCACTGCCCTATAGGTTTGAAAATTGTTTCCTTTAATTTTTAGAGGTTCCTGCTTTTAGGTCAAGAGGTTCCAGGTTCAGTCCCTGCAGGCAACTCCTCAGGGTTGTCACCCTTACTTTGTATCGCTTTCTTTGTAACTGGTCCATTGCCCCCACTTCACTCCTACACAACTGCATCCTCACCTGCCTGACGCATTGTGAGCTGCAGTGTTAAACTTGGCATAAAGGTTCCCCACATTGCACTGAGCTGAGAGGGACTCCAAGGGAACTGTAGGGCCTAACGAATCAAAATCAGGGCCAAACCAGCAAGAATAAGAAAGCACGCTAAATACAAGAGGAGATGTTTGCAGTGCCGAGTGGCAGCAGGGAAGGGAAGGAAAGAGAAGGACACTCTGCGTTGCTTTATTGCTCACTGGTTCCTGCAGCGAGAGGGAAGCTTTCACAGAAAAAGCTTGCAGTTTTGGAAGTCACCTCTCTGGAAGTGCAGAACACACTTCTGATGGGGTTAAAGTGGAATTCATTCTCCCATCTGCAGCGAGGATCTCTCGCATGGAGGATGGGGCTCTCCCTTACATATTCCGCACTCATCCTGCCTATGGACGTTGCACTGATGTCCATTGAAATTGCACTTGCTAGACAAGTGCAGAAGAGGCAATGGGAGACACAGTGCAGGCTGGCCAGGAGGCTCTTGCCACTCAACAGAAACTGATAGCCTGGAAACACAAGTCTGCCCTGTCAACAGTGTGAAGCAACGTTCCACTGTATGTGGAGTTTTTCATCACTCACCGTTGTCAACTCAAATTCAGCCTAGGGTAGGTAGTGGATAAATTAAAGTCATTACAGTCTGCAGGTGTGTCTCTTCACCCTGGTGGTTTCCAACCATATCCCAGCGGCTGGGATTTCCCCATCACAAAGATTGCCCTTAAAAACAATCACTTGTTGACCTGGCACTTCAGCTGGCAACCTCAGCAGGGAAATCAATGACTGGGCTTTGGGAAGTCAGCTACCTTCTTGCCCCCTTCTTCAGGTCGGGTGGAAACGTGGCTTCCTGGCTGCCTATACTGGGTACTTGTTTCGCAAATAAACAGAGGATTTCAGCAGCCCGTGCTGACAGCCTGACACTTAAAGACACTAAGTTCCCTTAAACAATGCTTACGAAATAATCACTTTAGCTAGTGTACCTTAAGGAGCCGACAGGAGACTGAAATAGTGTAATATGAACTAAAAGCTGCCACATAATGTGCCCATAGTGCTGATGCATAAAAACAGATTAGGTAAAAAGATGCATCTCGCCTGTATGACACATCCCAGCCTCCATATAGTATGGGAAGGAATAAACAATTCCATATCTGCTAGAATACTCAATTCAAGATGTTATCTCACGAATACGGCCTTCTATGATAGATTGTCATTGTTGTCAATCATTTCTGGCAGCCCTATTATGTTTGGAAGGTATGTTAGCTCTGTGTATGTTGTTTTATAATCCTCAGAGGTGGAATTTCATAGTCTGGCAGTGTTTTTTGCTCTGACGTTTTTCTAAGCAGGATTTATTGCTACTAAGACAGGTGTGACTTAAATCTATTATGCCTTCACCAGTCAAACTTTAAACCAGCCTCCGGCTTTGCCTAAATGATTATTTCTACTAGACTCTTTTCTGTTAAGTGATATTGGAAGGGACTTAAGTAATATGGAACAGAAGGTACCTAAGATCTACAGGGTGAGGCCTATGGATCAGATCTAACCTAGCAGTTTTCCAAAGCAATTTGTCTGATCAGTTGAAAATGTGCATCCAAGCCCATTGAAGCAGACGAGAGGTAGGCTGATATTTTTTTCGTATGAAGATAAGCATTAAAACAAGGTTTTACTCCCAGATGCCTGACTTTAAATGCCAAACTGTGCTTACGTCTTGATCCTCTAACCACCTGGTAAAGAGTTTAATGGATTGTAGTTGGCTATAAGCTCTTTGAGGCAAAAATTGTTTGGTTTTTTTTTAACTCTGTCAGTATAGTGCCCAGCACAATGGTGTTCTGAACCTGATTGGGTCCCTTTAGATGCTATTGTAATAGTCCCTATTCCTGTTTATTTCTATCTTTTAGTTCTGGATTTTTTTACGCCACCAATGACTAGAGCGCTTAGCCACTATGGTGATACCAATAATAAATAATAATGGTTTTAGCAACCTTGTGGGGTTCATAGCTCAAATGGAATTGGAGACCCACTGTTTACTCACTCCCAGGCTTCTTATGTAAGTAAGGACTCCCTGCATGAGTAAAGGTTGCAGGTTCAGGAAATGCGAAGATTCAAGGGTGAAATTCATCCCCTGTCCAGGGTCAGCAGAAAGTTTATGTGCAACTTGTGGGCTTGAGTGATACATCGAGCTTGTGTTGCCAATCTACACGGGGGTGAATTTCACTCCCAAAGTAAGGAAAGAAAACTGCTCTGGCATTGTTTCCAGGCTAATGCTTCTGTGGACGAAATAATGTAGATATAGTGCCAAAGCAACAGGAGAGAAGCAAAAAAGCGTTCACATCTTACTTGTGGGCTTGGCTACTGCTGGACTTAAGAAACAATTTGAGGTTAAAATACCAGCTACTTTTGCTTACATTTTTTGTTTGACCGAATTGCCTATACTTCATCTGCAGATTGAGCATAAAGTACTCTTCTCTATCGCCGTCCATCAATAGATCTCACAGAGCATTGTGAAAATGAGTGGTTGTGGATGGAGTGGGAGTTACCTGTGTTTCTCTCACCCGTAGGCTAGACAATTGGAATGCTCCTTACCTTCAAATACAATGCAGTGGCACTAGTGCATGCTGATTGGGATCTGCTGGGTGCTTAGCACTTCTGGAAATCTGCCCTCTTCACTTCAATGCCTAAATGGGAGCTGATCTCTTTTGAAAATCTTTCCCCAAGTGTATAGTAGCCTTCCAACATTGTGCTGGACAAAACGGCTCCAGCTTACATTAAATAATGGGTCACATCTTCACTCTTCAGCAGTTGTAAATCAGCATAGCAACTTTGACTTCTCTAGAGCACACTGATTTGTATCAGCCCGTGATGTTTTGAAAACTATTTGACTATTTAAAATTGCATCACCAGGAGTGCATGTTAAGTTGGATGCCAGCATGTTATAAATACATTGTGTAATGTATGATTTCCTAAAGGGGGGGCGGGGAGCCCTTAAGTTTTAGTGACAGAAAAAGCCCATCTGTCTTGCCTGATCAGTATCCCACCTACGGTTTTTTCATTCCTGATACAGCTGTTGCAGAACAGGGAGCAGAGCTATTTCACCAGCTGACCTTTCAAAATTTTTTTTTTTTTTTACAAAGATATGTTCTAAGATTTGGTCAGCAGTTAAATGCTTGCCACCATCTGCTCTTCAGTCTCCGAGCAGCTAGCTTGAGGAACAAATTCTGATGACCTCTTTGTGGGAGAAGGTCAAATTTATATCAATGGGACTAAAAGTGCGGGTAGAATCAACAAACCTACAGTGCCTGATTACCAAAAATAATCCCGCCCCGCACTAATGTGTTTTTTAAAAAAACCACAACTACAGATAGAAGACTGATTCTCTGATACGGAGTATTTTGAAAAAATACTTTTAAACTGGGGCAGGGGAGGGAGAATAGGCTGATTCAGCTTGGAAAGCGACTTAAAAAGGAAAGTCATGGAGTATTTGTCCCTTTGATATTTTCTAATTTATGTATTAGATGCCTAGTTCCTGCAGCGATAGTTGCTTTAGAAATGCAGACAGAAAGATTAGCCAGATGATTTATAAATACCCTTGGTTTTGTCCTGATTCACAGTTGGTTAAAAAAAAGAATCACGTGATATAAAATATTGTGCTCTTGCTGCAGAGCTGAGCTCAGTGTATGCTCGGCTTTAGTCTGCAATAATCAAACAGGTATTTCCAGTGACACCTAATGTGACTGCTTGAGTGTATTGGGCCTCTCCATCTCTGATCACTGGCTTTGCAACAATGGCCACCTGCTACACTATGGATCAGGGAGGCTGTGTAGGCCAGCTGTGGCTGAGAGGTGTTCAGTGCTCTGCCTCCATTTCACCTGGTGTGTTTTCACCGGCTGTGGTGCACAATAGGTGTCCATCCTGCTCATGGATTCACAGCCAGAACGGAACCACTGTGCGCTCCAGACTCCATTGTGGCATTGGAATGCCTGGCTCTGTTGCTCCCAGGAATTCCTGTCAGGGGTGAGAATGTGTT
The DNA here is from genome assembly GCF_026122565.2 of Emydura macquarii macquarii. Lineage (NCBI taxonomy): Eukaryota > Metazoa > Chordata > Testudines > Chelidae > Emydura > Emydura macquarii. Next base: position 47,970,912 of record NW_027132905.1, read on the forward strand.
GGTGAGACCGTCTCTCCTCTCCAGTGAAGGTTACTCCTGCTGGGGTTGGAGGCAGAGATCTCAAAATGTGGCCCTGCTGAGAACTATTCTCCGGACATACGAGTTTAATTCTTTACAGCCTTTTCCTAATAAGTACACTATCGGAGTGGGGGAGGGAGACGAGACAGATTTAACCTTAAAACTGGGAAAAAAAAGGGGGAAATTTCACAAAAAAAAAAGTTTTCATTTTTTCCCTCCCTTTTTCCCATTAAAATTTTGACTTATAAACGCTATTTCAAGTATGAATTTTGGCCAGATCTGTAACGAATCAAAAATGGGGGGCGGGATTCAGAAAAATTTCATCACATATTTTTCCCCATGAAAAACTGAAGTCTGGCAATTTTTCATCCGAATTTCAAAACCTCAAAATTTTGACCAGCGCTTTAAAAGGGAGAGAGAGAGAGAGAAAAAAGGCTGCATATTGAAGGTCTCTGAAGGCTATAGCAATCATCTAAATAGTTCCCATGAATATGGTTTTAGACAATATTGCCACAGTCTTAGAACTACATTTCCCCAGCTTGAGGAATATTTTACTGCTATTGCCCATGGTGCCAGTCCATACTTTACATGAATTGTATTTATATATCAAATTCATAAGTGTATTAATACGGACAACTCTGTTTCTGTGAAGACAAAATGGTTATGTATTTGGAAGTAAACTTGAAAAATAAGCTTGCTACTCCATGTAGATTGAATTTTTGACATGAATTTTGTCATCTCATTTTCATAAGAAGAAATATTCTAAGCCACTCTCAAGCCAGCAGTTCACATACTAATGATCCCTGTTAGGCCCAGTTTGAAAAAGGGCACAAAAGAATATCTCGTCTGTTTGACCAAAAAAAAAAAGATAAAACAAAGAAAAACGAGTTTCATCAATGACCGTGTTATATTTAGTGGCATCATTAGTATGTGTTATAGGACCTAGATTTGCAAACTATTCCCCTAAAAATGCACGTGCCAACACCTGCTTCTTGTTTGAGCTGGGAGAGAGGAATTTGATTATGGACTTCCTCTGCTAGTCCAGTTTATTTGGGGAATGATGTCCTGGATAATGAATGATGATCAAAGTCCTCTTTTAAAAAGCCACGTGCATGCTGTAGTATATACTCTGAACTGCACCAACACAGTACTATATATGGAATACATATTATTTGCTACCCAGAAATGGTGATACTTGGCAGTGTATACAGTTCTTTTCATCCGAGGATTCCAAAGCACTTTATAACTATCCTAAGAGCTGAAGTATCATTATTGCCTTGAAAGGCTGTCCTTAAAATTGGGTTCTATCTCCTGGTTTTTGGCCAACTGCTCAGAACTTAATCAGCTTCGTTCTTTAGAGACTGACATTTTCCATGCTTGGTCTTCAGTCTGAGTGTGAAGTTTTCTGTAACGTTTGAATGGAATCCGTCTGTGAGGTAGGTGATAATGGAAAAGCTGTCACTTTCCCGACCTGGTCCAAATGGAAAAAACGGGGGCTGCGCAACTCTTTCCACACAACAGACGTGTCTGAAGTCTAAGAAGCTGAAATGCAGCTGGTTTAAATTGTCACCTTGTTTGAAGGAAAACAATCCAGATTTGAAGACAAGTCAGTACTTCTGTGAGGGTTTAAATTTGGAATTTTTTGCATATGCATCTTAGTGTTGAGCTTTTCAAAACCATGGAGAGGTTTTGTCACATGGTTAATGGAAGTTGCATGGCTCACCCTGGTACTCAATTTTGCAAATCCCCCTATAGAACCTCTTTCATCTGGATTTTTATAGCATTCAAGCTAAAACAATTTGGATCACTGGCCATGCACAGAATTGCTTTAGCAGTAATTTACCTGAACCCCCTAAGTCCTTACACAAGAGGGGGCTTTGCTCCGAAGGCTCCCATTAAGTTCTGAGCATCTTTAATTGTTTCAGGCTTTGATTCACCTCTACAGATTGATGAGGGTGCTTTTCCCACCTGTTGGAATCTCTCCTTGGGGCATCCCCCTTGAGGGAAAACAGCTTTAATTTGTAGCCAGAAGCAGACAGATCTCTGGGACTTAAAATGAATGAGCTTTAAGGTTGCTAGGCCAGACTCTAAAATAAGACGGAACGGCATATTCAGCCACAACTTTTTCCTATTGTGATGTTAGGAGTCCACCTTAATCAGTCCATTCGTCCTGCCAGCCACTCTTCACCCACCCGAAGTCCAACCCCAGAGTGGCTACAGCACATGAAAGAAGCTCTTGTACTTTATCCGGCGCAGACAGAGCTCTCTACAAACTTCATCCAACATTTTATTCCTTTCAACACCAACTCATTTGATTAGCTTCATCCAAGACAGCGCACTAAGAATGGGAGGCTTTGTACATTTCTCATTGTTATTCCTTGGCAGGATTGTCATCTCAGGGTCATTTAACTACAGCTGTAGCAGCTACTGTATAGTAACCAACCTCCATTTAGCCCCTCCCTTGAGACTTGAGAGAGAGATTTTGGATTTGTTAAATGCTTATCCATACAAAACATTACTGTCTGCGTCACCAAGAGAATCTAAATTCAGCTGGCTTCTCACACAAGGATGCATTTTGTCACTAAGGAATTAGCCGTCTCTTCATCACTGTATGTCTCAATTTGTTTCTTGCCTACTCCATACAGTATGTGTTACTATTTTTAATTTGGCTGACTCCACCATTGCAGATCTATGCCATGCTCCGTGGAAAGAGAAGTGTATCAACTTGGAGGAGTGTGGGGGAGGCCTTGTAATTCTCCAGGGCAGGGCTGAGCTTCCAGAAGAGAGCAGGTTATAAGGGAAGGTGGAAAAGATGTGGCATCCCATGATGCGATCTATGCTAGAAGGAGTGTCTCATAGGCGGGGATGGGGAAACTCCTATCACACTACAGGGGAATCCTGGAATGCTGCCACACCGGTCAGACTTTGAGCTAGGGAGCATAGCACAGAGTAGAGGAGATTAGCGGGGTGAGGAGGAGACAGTAATGCATTGCTGCTGTGGAGATGGCAAGGAGAAGAGGGAGCAACGCAAACCAAGTTCTGCCAGACCCTGCAGGAAGCTGTTTTCTCTGTGTGTGTCTTTTTGGCTTTGATTTTTCTCATCCAAGTGAAACAGGCAGAAATTTGTCTTTTAAAAATCTGGGATAAGTCATGACCAAGCTTCCACTGGAGAAAGTAGTGCCAGAACTCAGCTCCAGGCAGCTTCCTGTCCATTTTGAGCCCTACGTGCGTCTGTGTAAATGATAGATTATTTTAGCTTCTAACACTAAGAGCCAGAATAAAGGCCTTGAAAGAGAGCAGTATTATATACACTTGCCATGCCCGTTGTTCCTAGGGAGGTGACAGTGATGTATTAAGTTGAAGACACATCAACACTGTGACGTCCGTTTGCTGTAGGGTGACCAGATAGCAAGTGTGAAAAATCCAGGCAGAGGTGAGGGGTAATTGGCATCTATATAAGAGTAAGCTCTGAATATCAGGACTGTCCCTATAAAATCAGGACATCTGATCACCCTAGTTTGCTGTTGCTTTTATTCTTTCCCCTCTGCTTTTTTTTTTTCTTATTTTGTTCTTCTTCGGTGCAGCTAGTTTCTGAGTTAGGTGACGTACCTCCTGGGTAAGAGGATAGAAAGGATTCCATGTGTGCAATGACACAACGGTGGTTGAGAAGAGAAGGAAAACCAAGCAAGGGAGTGTTTGCTAGTGGTAGAAGAGCACGGGAATCAGATCATCTAGATGGCGTTCCCAGCTCTGGCTTTGACTTCACAATGTACAAAGGCATTATTACTTCCCTAGTAGCAAGAAGGGTGGGTAGGGGGGAGGAGAGGTCGGCAGAGAATGTTGTGTAACATTCCAGCACTGTGCATCAAGGGAAAGAGAAGACTTTTTCAAAACCAGCATTAAGAACCTGGCAACTAAGGGAGGGTTTCTAACTGCCATCAGGAAGAGAGAAACTAGACAGGAAATTTCATGGAGCAGAGGAGCCAGTTTTGCCTCATTTCAACCAACATTTGGGCTTATGGGCTCCATCCTCCTTAAATATTCTTGGTTTCCAGAAAGGGGAGGAGGATAGGATAGTAAGACTCTTGAGGCTGCAAACAAGAATGGGAAATGTCTTTAAACTACTGTAGCGGATATACTGTGCACCACTGTCCCATAATGGATGGACTCAGAACTACTCATCTGTGTGTCATAGGTCCTCTACTGCAAACAGCTGAGATTCTCCTTCAGCTGAAGTGGAAGGGAACAGCATTTTCAGAGTAGGGGGGATCTGAATTCCATCCATTGGCAAGGCGATGGATATGGTAGAAATGTCTAGATAGGTGAAGCTTCATGGTGACAGTTGGGATATGTCAGAGTTTGCAGTAAGGTAGCTACCATACAATTCTTTGTGGGGGAGACTGATTTTTGCAGTACAATATCACTATTCCTATTTGTTTTGTGGCTGTGCCCAGAGGGGCCCAAATTGAGATCAGGGCCCCACTGAGTTAGACACTATGCAAACACATAGTAAGGGGCAATTCCTGTCCCACAGAGCTTAAAATCAAAGTAACGCACAGTTGCCGAGTGGACTAATAGAAACAGTTGCATCTAGTTAATCTGATGAGAAACTGTTTCTGCATCCCAGATTTACCCCACCCCTTCTGACAAACACTCTCACGCCTCTGCCCCATACTCAGAGGGGAAGCTCTTCCTACTGAACCAGCAACAACTCAGCAGTCTGTATCAGTGCAAAGATTAACCACATCTGGCCCTAAAACCAATTGTCTTGTCATCAGATTCTGAGTGAGACAGATCATAGGTTGCTGCCAGACTTCACCTGATAAGGAAAGAATAGCTATTTTTCCTGATCTTATGGCTTGTCTGGCACCGGTTGAATGTGGGATTTGGGCTGTTTTGAAACTGAGGCTTTGTAAAATAAATACATGTGCAACCACTTTATTCCCCCATTGAGTCTAGAATCATTCACAAGAACAGAAAGCAAGCCTTTGAATCAGTTCTGAATTTATGCTCCAGGCTTGTGTTAAGGAAAGCTGGGTGAATGATTTGTATGGAATAGTTTTTCAGTGAATGTCACCTTTTTTCACATCCGCATATGCTGCATGAGCAGGTTGCATTCGTTAATCAATATTATTTGCAAAGCAATTTCTATGGATATTGCTCGGTGTGTAGCTCGCTTACGACAAGTTCGTTGCAAGTATTTAATAATCAAACACTAGCTGTTTTGACTGGGCATGTGGGGGACTTGCTTTTCTATTACCAGTTATTTGCACTAGTGCAAAGCGAACACGAGAGACTCAGGCTTGCACTAGGGTGCTAAAAAGAGCTGTGTAGATTTTGTAGCCTGGGCTGGAGCTTGGGCTCTGGGGCCCACCCCCTCTCCCTAGTTTTCAGCACCCAAGCTCCAGCCCAAGTCACAACATCTACACAGCTATTTTTAGTGCCTTAGCGTGAATCTGTTGATCTGGGCTCTGAGACTCACTGCTGCAGGTTGCCAGTCACTGTGTAGACATACCCTATGTGGTCCAAGGTCTGTGCCGGTGGGGGGAAGAGGAGTTGGAGTAGATTGGAAGAGCAGTTGGGAGGGGACCCACGTGTCTTGCATCTGACACCACAGAAGATGTTCTAAAAAGAGTTAATAGAGCCACAGGCAGATCCCTGTTCCTGGAATGTCCCTTAATCTCCTGCTTGGTCCACATCAGATTGTGATCCCGGCCATAAACGGGATAGCAAAAGCTACTAACCCACTATGGCTATGTCTATACTAGAAATGCTACAGTTGCAGCTGCACCCCTGTCGACTTGTAGTGTAAATACAGCAACAGAAGGGGTCACTGCACTGTCACTGCAGTAAATCCACTTCTCTGAGAGGCAGTACCTAGGCTAATGGAAGCATTTTTCCATTGACTAGTACTGCCTACACCAGGGCTTATGTCAAATTAACTACATCACTCAGGGCGGTGAAAAATTCAGACCCCTGAGTGACATAGCTGGGTTGATCTAACTTTCTATCTAATCCAGCTCTAAGCAGTTAAGCGGGAAGGGGAGCAGGAAATGGGAGGAGCCCTGGTGTTCACCTACTCCTTCCCATCTACCAGCCAGAGTAGGTAGCCAGGAGCAAAGAGAGTGTAATCTGCTCTGGGCAGTGTTACCACCGTGCCCAGTTTTATCACGAGATTTATGATATTTTGAGTTTTTCTATTTCTAAGCTTTTGGGCTGGAGTGGCTTGGACTTTTCCAGTGAAATATGTTCTCATCAGAAAACGCCAATTTGTTGAAATTGATACATTTTGCGGACACATGCTGATTTCAGTGGCACTCCAGCAGAGCCAATTGCCTGGTGGATAGGGCACTTGCCGAGGATGTGGAAGACTCTCATTCAATCTCCTACATCTTAGGTAAGTGCCCTTATCCCCAGGGTATAGGTCAGTCTTTCTCTCAGTCTCTCCTGTTGGAGCCGTTCTACTTTGTCCAATGTGTTAGACCCAGGTTCAAGTTCCTGCCCTTAAGTAGGCAAAGCAGGGCCTGTAACCTGCATCTCTAACATCCCCGGTGGGTGCCCACACTCCTTGCCTATGCTGGGGTTGATCTCTTATTTTTTTCCATGGAAAAATATCAAAGGGTCTCAGTTTCGTTCCACATCAGAACGAAAGCACATTTCGAAATCTCGGCATTTTTTGCAAAATGGAATTCGTATTTTCTGGCCAGGCCTCTTTTACGGTCATGTGATTACCTCAGGATCTCAGTTTTCACTATGCAAAAAAAAGGTGAGTTTCTAACCCTCGTGGCACTGCAGGAAAACCTGAAAATATGACCCAAATGTTATCTGTAGAGGGCTCTGTTCTTTAGTGCCATCTGTCACGCTCTTTTCAAGCAGCTAATTTCAGTTAAAAATTCAAGAAAAGATCAGGGCAGTTTTGTGTCATTTCTGTGCAAGTACTGAGAAAAATTATATTTATTCATGGAGGGGGAAGAAATCTGTACACGGCTTAATTGACGTTTGTGAGAGATAAATGAGAAGTATCTTTCTAGATGAGGAAGGAGTAATTAAGGGAAACTGGAGTGTATCTGTTATCATCTCAGTTTATCAGCAATGCAGATTTTGCTTAATAAGAAGAGAAAACAGTAATTGTGTGGCAGATAACCAAAATATAAAATCCCCGCTTACTTCCATCCCTCCTACTCTGTATTCCAAAAGCACTTTCCAAACAAGTCTAGGAAATGAAAGCTCAAGAGAAGGTATTTTATTCTCTCCAAATGCTGTTTGGTACTTTGGTATGAAAAGTCTCTATAAATGTGGAGATAAGGGTGACACAGCTTGGAGCGATAAGACATTGTCCCGCTTATCTCCCCTGAAATGTATGACGCCTCGACGGAACCTATTTAAAACAGAAGTTGCAAAAATTCAGGCTTCGTAGCGTGTCGATAACCGATTCTGGAAATCTGTTTATATCATAAAATAGTCTGTGCGAGTCTGCGTATCAGGAAGTGCTGAGTGGAGAAGCGTGAAGAGATTCCTTCCAATCAAGGTGTGTAAATAACTGGCAGACAAATATATTTATCTGTCACCAGAGTATCTAAGCACCTCACAGTCTCTGTGTATTTATCCTCACAATGCTCCGGTGGGGTAGGGCCAGGATGTTATCCCCATTATACAGATGGGGGAACTAAGGCTCAGATACACTCAGCAACTCACCCAAGATTACACACACAGTCTGTGGTAGAGTAGGGAAGTGAGTGCAGCTCTCTTGAGGCCCAGGCCAGCATCCTAACCACTGGGCCAGGCTTCCTCACAAATCTTCCCCATGGCAGGAGCTGGCCAGTACTTCAGGCCATATCCCTAGTGAGCTCCCCCACCTTCCAGGTATTTGCGTAAACATTGCTACCATCTGAACTTTCTTTACCCTCAGGTACTTCTCCCTGTGACAAGGGCAATGTTTTCCTCAGTGTTTATATAGCACATAGATCATGAGCGCTACCCAATATGACAAACAATTCAATTTACCCTTCCAGGACTCTTGTGAGGTAAATGAAGCACTGCCTTCATTTTACTGGTATGGAAATGAAGCACAGAGATGAAGTGACTTGCCCAAATTCACACAGGACTGGGGCACAGCCATGGCTAGAGCCTAAACTGCCTGAATCCCAGTGCACTGCCTTCATCGGAAGACCCATTGTTCCTGTAAAGGTGCACAACAGAGAAAACAAAGGCACAAACAAAGGCCTAAGAATTGTGCCCGTCTGCGGAGGCAGCAACCATGTTGTTCTCAGAGAGCCATGCTGCAGTCTGTCAGAGAAAACAGACACACACTGTGCTTTCACATGAAGAGTCACTTTTATCCTTTCTCCTTCTTGTTGTTTTAGACTGAAACTAGTTTGCTCAAAGTGTGTGGAAACCTCTTACTATGTAACCAACAAACAGAATCCCTAAACCAATAAGCAACCACTTATACTGAGCTCAAAACAGCTAGCTTTATAGAGGTCTTGAAAGTTCAGTACATCTGTAGGCATCATTGGGATTTGCAAGCAACCGCTTAAACTTGTATTTTTATCCATAAAATAATAATAATTATAAATTAATTAATTTAATATTTAATGGCTCTGTGGGATAGAAGAGAGTCCACTCTTTTATCCCTTTGGTTTGAGGCGCTCCTAGCTGGTAAGAGAAATCATTTGCATTCTTTCCCTATGTATCAGCACTCACTAGAAGTTACCTCTATAGCGTATGCCTTAGGTGCTGGTTAGGTGCATAGGCAGGGTGCTAGAGTAATTTTGCAGAAAAATGCTATTATGATTTTGAAGGCAAATGCTACTGGAAGAGCTGAGATCGAAAAGAAAATGCCTGTCTGATTCCAGGGCTTAAAAGATATGTTCAAATATTCAGGAGAGTCATGCCAGTTTGCAGTCTTTTAGATTTTTACTCCTGCAGTTCTGTAATCTAAACTGCTCTGATGGAAAACTGCTTCCTACGTGCAAACATACATGTCACCCTCTCCCTTTCATTTGCACAGAGCTTTGGCAAACATGCTGTTGCTTCCCTCTGGACTAGAATTCTCTCTCCGAAAGAGATCGAATTGATGGTTATAAGACACCACCCCCAATTTAAAATCGTGACTAAAGACTTTTTTGCTGATGCTGAAAATCAGAACACCATCGCTATGCTTTTTTGGGGGAGAAAGAGAGGGGATAGGAGTGGGGAGGTTGAGAGTGTTGTCAGAGAGCTGGGATCCAAGACTTATGAGTTGTTATTGGCTAACATCAATTTTCTGTGTGACCTTGGACACAACATTTAATTTCTCCCTTTTTTGGTTTAGCTATCTTCAGATTGAAGATACTGTCTACCTTCTTCACGGGATGAAGTGCTTGGAGATCCTTAAATGAAAGGTGTTTTAGAAAGTAGCATTGTGAACAATAATGTACTCACGGTGCTTCTGAACAATGTTTTATACGTCAGTGATATCACTTTATATCTCTTTGTTCCATAAATCAAAATAGATGTTCCATTAAAATTAGGCCTGAGCATGGACTGGGTCCAGTTAACCAACAATCATGATTCACCTTTTATAGCCTTGATCCTGCTCCCGTTGAATCTATGGCAAAACTCGCAGTGACTTTAACTATGTTGGGTCAGGCTCTAGATGAGCAGTGGATGAGCGACACAAAGTTCTGAATCTCCCAGTCTTCCCCTAGTTATAGAAAAGACAATTGCTTCAAACCCAGTTCTGCCACACGTCTTCAAACTAAGTAGGCCCTTGGGATGTGAAGTCAACAGTTATAAGGGCAGCAGAACTGGGCCACAGGTGGTTCCTTGATGATTGTTGTGCAACATGAACTCCTGCTGTGGTCTTGCTGTTCAGTGACAGAGTTAAATGTGTAGCCACACTAGTGTAATTGGCTTAATATTAAAATAAATGGGATTAGACACAGCTTCCTGTATGGAGAGTCAACATTTTCATGAAGATTTTTTACAAAAAACTCATCCTTTTTGTTTGTGAAATTCAAATTCAGTCAAAGATTTTGTTGGCATTTTGATATTTTTGGACAAGTTTTACTTCTGTATCAGCGGCACCTTAATCTCCTGCTCTGAGACTGAGTGGTGGGTATCAGTTATGAAAAATGGGTCATTCGCTGGGTAGACACTGAAATCAAAACTTATGAGCTAAACAGCAGGGACTTTCCTGCGTGGTAGTTTCCCTCCTCCTGAGAAACAGAGTGCCTGACCTTTCAAGTATACCGGCTGTCCCTTGATAACTATGGTGCATACCTAGAAAAGGTTAAATGTTGATGCAACCAGTGTCAGTAGGAGTTTGATGAAGTGAAAAAAAGGCAATGTGAAAACTAAGTAAAGACTCTTAAGAATTTGGTGTGGAATTGGCTTTGGGGTGGAGAAGGCCAACATGTTGCATGTTATAGTGGCAATTTAAGAAGCCAATAAATGTGACACGTGATACAGATGTGGGAGTTGAAATCAGACCTCCAATGTGACGTCATGCAGGGGGCGGTGGAGTCTATCAAATGAAAAACGGAGGAACTGGACCGACGCTATTTATGTAGGGTAAAATTTTCAAAAGCACCCTAGTCCCATTTTCAAAGGTCAATTCCATTGATTATCAGTGAGATTTAGGTTCCTAAATCACTTTTGAAAATGGGACTTAGGTTCCTACATGACTTAGGTGCCTCAGAAAATTACAATATCGGTGCCATCGATTTATGCCTGGTATGGTTCAAATGCAGAACGTGCTCTTTCTTGAGAGCGTTTACAGTGCAGTCAAGCACAGATAACAATGAGACAGAGGGGATGCTATTTGAGGGCTGAATCAGTCAGTGCTGACACTTCTGGTTTTAGTATTATTGCCTACTTGTTGCCTGGTTGTTCTGAAGGCTTTGAAGGGGAAGAGAATGAGAAGGAGGGATTTGAGTGGGAAGAGGGAGGCTGATTGGTGTACAAGGCAGTTAGAAGTAATGCTAAGTTCTACACCAGAAATCTCCTCAGAAACCATCAAGAGACTTCGCTTTAGGGTAACAGAGAGTATGTGCAGCTATGGGAAGCTGGAGAAGGAAGATTTTATTTTTTAAATTACGTTTCAAATCTGTATTCTTTCCTACAGATTGTTGAAAGGGCACCGGCCCTAGGACATCATTATAGATCTTGCAAAAGGCGAGCAGCTGGGCATGCTAATCAGCAGGGGTGGATGAATTTGGAAGAATTCATAGCTAGCTTCTGTTCTTGACCATATCTTCTATCTGACTGGGGCTGGACAGCTTCCCCTCCCCTGCTAAAGCAGAAGGAAAGATCTCAGTGCTCTCTCTCTTGGGATGGCAATTTCCCCCCCAGCTCTCTCTCTTCCTTTTGAGAGCTCCCTTTCGTGTTTCAATCCATTGTAACCATCGAACAAGGTTGAAGACCATTTCATCATTGACACAAGGTTGTTTTTAAATACCTGCTGTTAACAGTCCAAGAGTTTTCTCATCAATATTTTTTAAAATTAATAAACGTTTTAAAAATTGAATATCTATTTTAAATCTCTCCCATAGGATCACATGTGTTAAGTGCATGGGCCTGCAAGGTTGTTAAAATATCTTGTCTGTCTGTCCTTTTACATCTTAGAATTCAGAAGCAGTGCTATACATGCACCATATAATGTTCATCAATCATCACTTTTCTCTTCCAAATGGTGTCCGTCTCCATTATTCTTGATATTGTAAGAGGAATGACTCTGTTTTTCCAGAATGCATTTCTTTTGCTCTCATTTTTATTTTCCTTCCAGGCATTGCTGAAATGAAGGAATTTTGTTCCTGTCTGGTTTTTTGTTATAGCACAGAAAAAAAATCCTTTAGCTTCATTTGTTACCTTGGTGCTGCATTCCTCTCATTGTTAATAATTAGGCCATAGTTAATTAGGCTGTAGAATGTATGCTGAATGTATCATTAAGATAGCCCTAATGGAAATCCATAGCTGATGCCTGTTTTACATTGATAAAAGCTACCATGATTATACATGTGAAAGTTCTTCAATATTTCATATTACTCTTAAATCCTTTTTAGCTGGCTCTTTTAAAAAGGATCCTCTCTTTTGGATCCTCTCTACTCTGCCCATGTCTTTCCTTATGGTGGGGCCCAGAATTGGACACAATATTCCATCTGAGGCATCAACAGTGCCCAATAGACAGAACAGTTACCTCTCATGTCTTAACTATGAGACTCCTGTTAATATAACCTAAATAAATAAAGAGTGATATGAGCCTTTTTCACAACTGCATCACATTGTTGACTTGTATTCATTTTCTGGTCCCCTATAATCTCTGGATCCTTTTCAGCAGTGCTACTACCTAGCCAGTTATTCTTCATTTTGTAGTTGAGCATTTGAGTATTCCTTCCTAAGTGTAGTCCTTTGCATTTATCTTTGTTGAATTTCATCTTGTTGATTTCAGACCAATGTTCTAATTCAGTGGTTCTCAACCAGGGGTACAGGTACCCCTGGGGGTATGCAGAAGTCTTCCAGGGGGTACATCAACTCATCTAGATATTTGCAACAGGCTATACAAAAAGCACTAGCAAAGCAATTATCTGTATGAAATTTGAGTTTGTACTGACTTGTTTATACTGCTCTATACACTGAAATGCAAGTACTATGTTTATATTCCAATTGATTTATTTTATAATCATATGGTAAAAATGAGAAAGGGAGCAATTTCTCAGTAATAGTGCGCTGTGACACTTTGGTATTTTTATGGCTGATTTTTGTAAGCAAGTAGTTTTTAAGTGAGATGAACCTTGGGGTTACGCAAGGCAAATCAGACTCCTGAAAGGGGTACAGTAATCTAGAAAGGTTGAGAACCACTGCTGTGATTTGTCAATGACATTTTGATTTCTAATTCTGTCCTCTAAAGTGCTTGCAACCCTTCTCAGCTTGCTGTCCCCTGCAACTTGAATAAGCACACTCTCCACTCCAGTATGCAAGTCATTCATGAAAATATTGACTACCAGACCCAGGACTGACCCCTGTAGGCCCCAGTAGATGTGCCAGTTTAATAGCAAAGCATTGATAACTACTTTGAATATGGCCTTTGCACCTTTTAGTAATTTAATCTAGACCACATTTCCCTAGCTTGCTTATGAAAATGTCATGTGGGACTGTGTCAAAAGCTTTTCTGAAATCAAGATGCATCACATCAACTGCTTTCCCCAATCCACTGGGCCAGTAACCCTGTCAAAAAAATGAAAAAGCAAATTAGATTAGTTTGGCGTGATTTGTTCTTGACAAATCCATGTTGGCTATTCCTTATAATCCTGTTATTCTCTAAATGCTTGCAAATTGATTGATTAATCATTTGTGTCTTTCCAGGTGTTGACATTAGGCTGATGGGTGTATAATTCACCAGGTCCCCTTTGTTTAAGACAGGTACTGTGTTTGTCCTTCTCCAGCCCCCTGGGACATCACCAGTTCTCCATGAGTTCTCAAAGATAATTGCTAAAAGGTTCCAAGATTGCTTCAGCTAGTTCCTGAAGTACCTTGGGATGAATTTTATCAGGCCCTGTCAACATGAATACATCTAAGACCATGTCCCCACTGGGAACTAGGGGTGTGATTCCCCTGCTCGTGTACACATACGCACGGTAGTTTGAGAGCCAGTGTAAAAGCAATGTAGCCATGGTAGCGGAGGCACGGCTGGATTAGGCTGAGTGCAAACCTCTCTGAGGATGGTGGGTATATACTCAGCATGGCTCTGCCATATCTCCATTCCTGCTGTTGAAGCTACCGTGGCTACACTATCATTTATACTCGCACTAGCTTTCATCGAACTGCCGCAAGTATGTGTGTACAAGCCGGGGAATCTAGTTCATAGTGCAGACATGGCCTAATTTAATCTAAATATTTTTAACTGGTTCTTTCCCTGTTTTAGCTTGTGTTCCTCCCCCCCCCTCCCCCTTGTCGTTAATATTAATTGTATTAAGTATCTGGTCTCTATTAACCTTTTAAGTGAAGACACATGAAATAGGCATTAAACACCTCAGCCTTCTTGATGTCATCAAGTATTCACTCTCCTTCCCCACTAAGCAGAGGACTTATACTTTGCATCATCTTTCTTTTTCTCCTAATGTATATAAAGAACTTCTTCTTATTGCCTTTTATGTCCGTTGCTAGCTGGAACTTATTTCGTGCACTAGCCTTTCTGATTCTGTCCCTACATGCTTACGGTATTCGTTTCTACTCCTCCTTAGCGATTTGTCCATGTTTCCACTCTTTGTAAGATTCCTTTTTGATTTTCAGGTCATTAAAGACCTCCTTATGAAGCCGTATTGTCCTCTTACTTTTCTTCCTATCTTTTGTCACCCACGTTCCCCTCAACTATATCAAAGTTCCATGTGGGCCTATAGAACCTATGGGTGGCCCATCCCTATTTTTAAATGCACTTGGGTTCAGCAAGAACAGGCAACAAGGAGATTATTTTCTGCTATTTCAACAGCATGCTCTGAAAGTTTTGATTCCTTTCTGTTTGTGAAGTTCTAAGATGCGTGGAGCGGCCTGCGGTGCTGAGATCTCTTGAAGCACTTGTGTCACAGATGTATCATTTTTTACTTGTACTCCACCTGTAAAGTTCCCAGCAAGTTGACAGTGAATCATGTTAATGAATGCACAACATAGTGAAAGCATCATTGCCACTGAGTCACTTCATGTCAGTATGCCCTTATTCCTTGCAATAGCTAACATTTTTGAGTGTCTATGAAGAGATCAAAAACAAACCCTGTTACAAGAGAAATCAAGGGTCTCAGACCAGATGTTTGAGGCCCATTGACATCTTGGGAATAGACCGTTAACCCAAAATGAATTGCTAAATGCCATTTAAAAATAATTTAGGCTAAGTTCCCATTCAGAGATACCTTGGAACAAATTTTTCAGTCCCAGCATCTTTGAATGCCTGCAGCATGGTGTTTCAGCATTATTGCATGTATGCACTGTAGGGTTAGGGCCGTGCAAGTGAACAGATGATAGTGATTTTTTAAAAAGTGTAAATTGGTATGTACACACACAATTGCCCACCCCAAAATGAAACCTGGCTGAAAATCTGGCACCTAAATGATGCTCTGAGGTCTTTCCAGTGTTGGTGAAAAAAAATGGATTTACAGATTTGTCTGTTTGCTGCCAATTAGTGACAGTGTGTTTGAGCTGTTATAGGTGTGAATAAGTCCAGAGGTTTGAGTGAGCAATGGAAGTGCTTGTTTTTATGGATCCTGGGTGTAAACAGAATTGTTCCGTGCCTTTAGTCTGCGAGTCAGTTGCTACTTTCAAGGGACTCTCCTAATCTGGAGTAAATTGGTCTGAAGTGTATGCTGGTGCAGAGCACCTGGTGTTGTGTTTCATACACTGGAACTGTTAGAATCCCTTTTGTTTATATTTGGAATGACAAAGCCCGCTAGAAAACCCTTCCAATATTTTATTCTTTTTTGACACCAGTTAATCAGGTCAGTATGTGGCCAAGAGAATTAAATCAAAATGATTGTCATTCTATATTATTCATTTCTATTCCTTGGCAGGATTGTCTCTACGGGGTAGAATTAGAGGGTTCATTCAAGCATAGCTGTTGCAGTAACAGTAGCCAAATCCCTCCTGGATTGCATGGTTTGAAAGTAGTAAAGACACCTGAAGCTCTGAGGCATATTCATAGTAGTACAGTTATTTAGACATCATTATTGCAGCCAAAGTATTATAGCATCATCCCCTAGCAGGTAAGCGTCATGAGTGGGACGTGGGTGGTCTGACCTAATGGTCAAAGTGGCAGTCAGGAGCCAGGCTGAAGCAGATATCAGGAGACCAGCGTCCGAGACAGGCCAGCTGGCAAGCCAACAGTCAGGTGTCAGGAAGCAGGCGTCAGGTTACCAGGAGGTCAGATATGGGCAGTAGCAGCACGTAGAGGAAGGGAAGCAGGGGATACCTAGTTGCATGGGCAACCTCCTGCTCTTGTGCTTGGTTTCAATAGAAGCCAGCTCACAATCAGACCTGTGGAGTTCCACCAGTCAGATCCCAGGACTAGGGTCCTCTATTGCAATTAAGCTTCTAGTTCTGGCAACTGTTAGCAGGTCACTGGGGGGCAGCTTGGAATTTCACTGACTCCGAAGAGGACTGGGATTCAAGACCCATGGTCCCGACAACAAGGCTCTGTTGGCATTTATCTAGATGGCCCCCATTAGCATAGTATCAGAGCACCTCCCATTCTTTAACGTATTTATCCTCACAACATCACTGTGAGACAGGCCAGTGCTATTATCTCCATTTGCTGGAAATAATTTCCCTAACACATGGACAAAGATTTACCATGACTCAGCTTCCGCACAAGGCCACTTGGTTTTGATCATCACCTCCAAATAAAAAATACGAGCATACACATACTCATACTGTGTCGGAGCAACAATAGAGTTATAAGCATTGGCCAAATACTCAGGAGATATCGTCCCAACATGGCACAACTCCAGAGGGGTAAGGAACAGCCGTGACAAAGAAACCCCTTGTATACACAGTAATAAACAAGTGATGTCATTGCTGGTTATCAGACCTTAGGTAAAGCCAGAGGAGGTGGTTCTTTGTTCTTTGTCCCAGTTGAGACAAGGGTGAAGGCTGGGCTCCTCTTCAGAGTTTTCTTCTTGTCTTCTTTGACGTATTTCTCCCTAATTACGAACCTAAGCATTTTTTTATAATAAATTATACAAACCCATGGGACAAATTATTTACAACACCTGATACCCAATTAACCATGTGTTCTCCCAAACCTTAAACAAGAGAGTGCTGGTATTTTAAGGGTCACTACAAATTTAACACAATCAACCCTCCTTTCTCAGGACTTCATCTTTTTGGTCACATTCTTTGGGCCTATTGCTCCTCCTAACATCCAAACTCAATTTAAAACCATAGCTCACCCAGGCCTAATGTAGACCTCTCTTCTTGCCCCCTTGTACAGACAAAGAACTGAGTCACAGAGGGCAAGGTCCATATTTTCAGAGATGTTTAGGTGCCTATAATCCACTGATTCCATGAGATTTAGACACCCAAATACCATTACAAATCTGGCCCTACGTGACTTGCCCTAGGTCACGCAGGGATTCTGTGACAAAGCATGGAACTTAACGTAGGTCTCTACGTAAGGTTGACAATTTTGGTTGGACGTATCTCTGGAGGTTGCATCACATTTAATGAAAGAGTAATTAAATGTGATGTAAATTAAATTAAATGTAATTAAAGAGGAATCTTTCATTCCTGAGACTCCAGAACAATCCTGGAGGGTTGGCAACCCTATCTCTAAGTCCCAGTCTAGTGCCCTAAGCCCTTCTCCTTGCTACTTCCACTGTCCCCTGTATTCAGATTGTTGTAAATCAGATGTTAAAACAAATCAAAAACAAAAAACCGCCAGACTGAAACTTAACTCACAAGTGAAGTGGGAGCAAAATCAAACCTGAAAAAAAAAAAATAGAAACTGTTTTTTAAAAAGTCTTTATTCAGACTTTTAATTAAAAAGTAGCTGTGCTGCATAATTACCCACTCCCCAAATACATACTCGTCACCATGAGCCAGACCTCCCATCAAATCCAAAGGTGTTGGTTAACCCTGTTCTCATTGCTGCACTCGCATCACTCACATAATCAGTGATGACTCTGCACAAACAAGGAAATAAACCAAACCAACAGCTATTTTAATATATTGGCTCCACTGAAAACGTAGGGAAAATGCAATGTTTGCAAAAAGGGTGTGGGGAATGGAGAGGGCAAGGAGTTTTATTGTGGCACGTTGGAGAGTAGTGCACACAATGGAGAGTGAATAAAGTCCATATAAAAATACATGGCAGCACTCCCTCTAAATCTGTCAAGGTGCGAGATTCTTATTTTAGTTGATTTACTGCTCTTACAAGGAAGCAATCATTATTAATCAAAAGAACTCATTCCCACCCTGTGTATGAAAGCCGAAGTTAGAAGAAGGTCACAGGGAAGAAATGATAAAACATCAGCTATCCTGAGCTGCTTTAGCTTTATTAAGAAGCACATTTTGTCAGGAAGCGGATATTGCAAACCCTAATAAATATGAGAGTTGGATTCTTCACCATGCAATGCTCATGCTTTGCACTGCATTCACCGATGCCAGCGTTGCTAAGGAGCTGATGAATGATGCAGGGAAGGTGGATTTACTGGCTTCCTTTTTACTAAGGGATATTGTAACAAAAGGCATTGTGGATTCTGTTGATGGTAGAGAGCAACGTAAAGACTTGGGTAAAATTTTCAAAAATGCCTGTGTGATTTAGGCTAAGTATTATTTTCAAAAGGCATTTAGGAGACTTTTGAAAATGAGACTTAAGGCTAGCTCTACGCTACAGATCTTGCAGGGGCACAGTATACCGCTGCAGCTGCGCCGCTGTACGGTCTCCCATGTAGCTGCTCTGCCGACAGAAGAGAGCTTTCCCGCCAGCATCACTAAACCACTCCCAATGCGCGGCGGTAGCGATGTCAGCGGAGACACTTCTCCTGCCAACATAGCGCTGTCCACACGGGCGCTTTTGTCAGTGAAACTTATGTTGGTCAGGAGGGGTGTTTTTTCACACCCCCACCAACAAAAGATTTACTGATAAAAGTGCTAGTGTAGACAAAGCCTAAGCCACTCAAGCACTTCTGAAAATTTTACCCCTTGTCTATAATTGACATTCGCTCCGATTTAGCTGTTGGTGTCCAGCACCTGTTTCCATTTCAAGTAGGATACTGAACTAATATGAATGGTGGCTATCCTGCCTGCTAGCTACTGACTGATGAGTCCCAAAAATGGACAATGCCCAACAGACAAAAGCCCAGTTGACACCGGAGGCTTGGAAAGTCAACAGTCCCATCTTTTGGCTTGATAAGCAATTACATGATCAAGACATTTGCTATACAGCACACTTCCATCCGGAACTGGAAAAGTGGTGTCGAAGACCACAGGAAGCTATTTACCATGGTTGAGAATGCTACCAACACCAGTAGCTATGTCCACGAATGTTTTTGGGCAGGAGTTATCACCAGATAGTCAGCCACCAGCGAACACTGGGGGGAAAGGAATTCTGGGGCTGCGTGGTGGAACGTGGATAACTTGGTGACAGGTCACCTTAGAAATAACTTAGGTGCAGAAATGTGGTGTCAAGCCCAATGTCTTCGGGTTTTATGTTCTTTTTTTTTCTTCCCCCATGACTTTTTTGTTTGTTTTGGTTTTTGGCTTTTTTTTTTTGCCTCAGGGAATCATTTATGGGCCCATAATAATGCAAGATAAGGAAGCCGTATTTTTTGTTCTTCCAGCCTCATAAATGCTTTCTTGAGGTATTCAAAAGCCCCTGAAGAATATAAACCATCAGTACAACCAATATCACCTCCCACACACCCCAGGAATTGTTCATACTATGTAAAAACTGCATGAAAAGCAAATAAAGTTAACTTAAGACAACCAAGGGCCTGATCTTACTCCCAGTGAAGACCATGAAAAACTGTCAACAGTGAATTGCAGACATTTTTTCCAGAGAGATCTTGTGCCAACCTGTGGGAAAAAAATCAGAAGTAACGTTCCATTGATACATTAACAGTGAGATAATGAAAGCCTCCTCAAGTTCCAAATGTACTGGCAACTGCAAATCCATTCTGTAAGTACCATTTCAGGGTCCCGACGCTCCCCTTCTGTGGAACTGGAGCCTATTATATCACACTTCTGGAGAATAAAGCTTGAGAGAAAACAGATTCACTCCTGGGAATGAATATCCAGCAGTAATCCATTGGCAAATGCGCAAGAAGTGGTGGCAGGTGACGGTTCTTCAGTCCCCGTAAAATACCTGCTCAGACTCGGAATGAAAAAGATAGTGTGTTAATTCATTCACAAACTGTCAAGAGCACATAGCTGATAAGTCCATGCTTCCTGTGCTATAGACTCCAATTAGAAGGATACTGATTGTTTTCAGAGAAGACACAGATGCATTGGTAGTCTTAGTTTTAAAGTGTTTGGCTAATTTTCCAATACAGACAAAGCAAGAGATAAGACTAACAGTCAGCAGCTTATTCCACAGTGAACTGAGCATCGTAAAGCAGTCGTAGCAGATGTATTTTTTAAAAATAAAACTTTCAAAAATCCCCAATAATAGATTTGCACTATATGAACTCAAAATAGCAACTAAACAGAGGAAGCTGATAGCTCAGAGGTGACAGTCTATGGGCTACAGGGAAGTAAACAGTAGAAAATGATATGTCCTGAATGGGAGTCGATGGGATATCAGTATGGGATCTAGGGAACTAAACAGCAGAAGATAAGTGCTGTGTAGTAGTCTATGGGACATCAGTAGGATATAGGTGCAGCCTGTGTCTTTAAAAGTCAGGGGACATCGGGACAGCCAGCCCTGTTCATCTCAGTCGATCTCAAAGGGCTTTTCAGGCTTGACTGATTCTACTAAACTCTGGCTCTGCTCCTGCATTCTTTTCATTTGGGGTGCACCAGCAATGCAGGAGCAATGTCTCTTGGTAGTTACCGTCTATCAGAAACCACCAGTGAGGCAAAACATGGCAAAAGAACACACAACAATATTGCCACAACTGTTTAGGACAGGAAG
This sequence comes from Emydura macquarii macquarii, assembly GCF_026122565.2. Lineage (NCBI taxonomy): Eukaryota > Metazoa > Chordata > Testudines > Chelidae > Emydura > Emydura macquarii. Next base: position 47,991,526 of record NW_027132905.1, read on the forward strand.
TGAAAAATGTTGTATCCAATTGAAGGGGACTTATGTAGACATCAGAGTCAATGCCTCTTGTATGTCAAGTGCCTGGAATTTAGGTCTTGTCTGAAGAATGGAGATAACAATGTGTCTTAACACTTTACTAGGGCATTCGCTCAATATTACAGCTGTTGAGATCATTCAAATATTGAATCATGAATAAAAGTGCTGATTGCTGTTCATTGTTTGTAGGGTCATATTAATGGTGTACACAAGTATTAGCCGTAAGGTATTTGTGAAAATGTCCACGAATCCTGAAAGTTTCATGAATTTTCAACATGAAGTATCATTCATCTGTACATTTTATAACGGGAGTTTGTCATTGAACCAGGAACAGAGAAAATATCACGTGACTTCGGTAACCAATGACACACTACACATAGCAAATAGCCTAAGGCAATAGTTTGGCTGACTTTTTTTTTGCATAATACGTTGCTTGCAAACTATTCAGTGGGTGCTTGCCAGAGATCAGGGATATTTGCAGAAATCAGTATTAGTTTGCAAACCATTCACAAGCAGAAAGAATGACTAAATTCGCTATGGATATTCTCCAGAGTGAATAATTCCCCCACTCTATTCAAAACAGACACCTAGGAAAGAGTGACCCCTAACTATATGAGTCACTATGACCTTTTCCTGCCACATTTGGGCTTTTCCCTTGAGATATCTCCAAATGGCCTCAACACTCTTTGGCTTGGGACAGTGGTTCTCATCCTTCTATATACCAGGATCCTGCTTCCATTTAGCGATCTGAGAAAAGGAGTACAGTCACACATGGATACCTGTTGGCAACCCCCAAGTTGTGAGAACATCTGACAAGATCAAAGCTGGAGGTCAGATGTTTAGCCATTTTAAAACCACATACTGAAGGGAATTTGTTTTTTTTTTTTTTTAATAAAAAGAACGTTTTTAATGTGAATTTCAATCCTGACAATATAAAGGTGGAGTCTGAGGACTTTCCCACCTGCCGTCAGACCCCTTGATGTTATTTTAAAAGAATTTAGTGTGTATTATGAATGTTCAGGGAAATGACCTTCTTTATTGCTCCATGTATCTCCAATGCGGGCAGGACATTATACTTATGCTGGGCTGCCCATTTTATCTGGTTAAGAGCTGTCCATCGTGTCTGCTATGAAAGCTAAACAAGCACTTACGGACTGTCAATCATGTATGCCATGAGACATACAAACACTACAGTTTCTCACATTTGATCGAAACTGGTGCAGTAATTTGCAAATCCAGATGAAAATACACGCGCAGGTGGCTTGCACAAATTTATTTAACCTTTTGCCAAAAGAAAATTGCTATATCTCTTATTCACAGTGTTAATGAGCTTCTGATTCAGATATTTTTAAACAAAAATGCCACCTTGTTTTTTAATACATCATGCAACTGTCTCCAGCTATGGTATGGTGACATGCCAGGAAAACTCCATGCCATCCAATCAACTGTAAGACAGTATTTTGTGGTGCATTAATTTTATTCTAATGCTATAATACAGCAAGCCCTGCAGTGCATTGGCTCATGCAGCTTCTTCCATCTCTTCATGACATCAGTCGGCTCTTTCCTAGCCTGTGCAAGCTGCAAATCTGATGAGTTTAAAAGCAACATCAGCCAGAATATCTTTGTGCTCACAAACCATGCTTATCTAAAAATATATATATATTGTTTGGTTGTAATCGGAGGTCTTTTCAAACCTGTTTGAATAGCAGAGCACAGGGTGGTTCAAAGTCGGAGGAAACAAATACAAGCGTTGCACAGCAGGCTTCAGAATTCAAATTCTCGCTTTGATTGGAAGCTGCTCAGATCTCAAGGGAAGATCTCATCTCTGATGCTTTGCTCTCCTGTGGGCTTGAGCTCTGTGCCTGTATGGAGAGCAGGATGTTGGAGTCTAGAATTTCTTTGAGCTTCTCAGAAAGGAGCTCCACTCACCAATCTTTTGTCCTTTGGGTGGGGGGAGGTTTTGTAGATAGGAAAATCCCACGAGGTGCTGGCATTCTGTGAGTCATGCATGTATGATTTCCCTGGGAGTTCCTTGACCAGCTGGCCATTCAAAGGATGTTTCCTCCCTTTGTTTTACAGACAGAGTTTATAGCATTATATCTCAATCAGTGCACTCCATTGTATTGCATGGGTGGTGGTCTCAAAAAGGCTCCTTCCCTAGCTTGTATGATCTGCAGAAGGGCTGGTTGTAGTCAGGGCAGTGCAGAGAATATTTCTACTGTGCATCCTAGAAGACACATGTTGCTCCAAGAGGGGCAGAGAGGAACTATGTAAATAAAACCAACACTCCCTTCTCTAATGAGGGGGCAACAGGCTGGACCATCTGACTTGTGTAGCCTGCACATCTGCCCTTTGTCCTGGGATGCTTGAGGACCTAGGTCTGCATCTATAGCACCAATGGTGGTTTGACCTTCCCCCATTTACTTCCATGTGGTGTTTATTTTTAGAGGAGGTGGATGTGCATGTGGTCTGGTGAACTGAGGATGTTCTCATCCTGGTTCTGCCACTGTCTCGCAGAACAGCCTTGGGCAAACCACTTAACTGCACACCATCTGTTTTCCCATCTGTAAAATGGGAGATAATTAGGGCTGTTGTGATGGTTAATGAGTTGGCTATTGTTTATACAGCACTTTGGAGATGTAAAGGGATATTTTAGTTATTCTGTTATTTAACATCACTTGAAATAAATGCAGAAAGTAAAGATTCCTAAACACTCTTTATGATACTATGGTAGTAACACGTTAAGTGTAGTGAGTTTGTTAGGCCTCTTAGGAGTTGCTGACAGAGCAGTGGACCCTTTCCCAGTTGGCATTGAAGGACTTGCAGGGTAACAGATGACTACCTCCGTACTAGCTGTAGTCCATGAGTGGTGTGTGGGAGTCCCTGCTTTTTATGTGCTCAGACTCACTTGTGGGTAGCGGCCTTGTGCAAAGAGAGCTGATTGGAATGTGATGGAGAGCTCTTCTAGAGGATCGTTGATGAAGACCTGTGAGCGAAGGTATGCACTTGATCTCTCTCTCCTTCTCACTGCTGTGAATAGGTCACTGTGGTCAGTGGAGCGACGTCAATCTGAGGCTGCATAAGAGAGAGGAGAAGTAGGCACTCGTTAGGCAAACTGTCACCTTGACGCTGTCCCTGTATTATTGAAGGTCATGTTGATAAAGGCAGACTCCAAGAGCAAAGGATTGATTTGATGAATTAATTACGCCATGATTTAAAACCGTACGTGTCTTACAGAACAGAGTTAGAGTTCAAAGAAAGCGTAAAGTCAAATGACATAAAAATCTTAAATGAACCAAACTGTGCCATAGAATCTCTATGGATAGTAATTCCATTCTTGAATAACAAGAATATAGTTGTACGGATATACTACCGACCACCTGACCAGGATGGTGCTCGTGACTGTGAAATGCTCAGGAAGATTAGAGCGGCTATAAAAATAAAAAAGTCAATAATAATGGGGGATTTCAACTATCCCCATATTGACTAGGTACATGTCACCTCAGGACGGGATGCAGAGATAAAGTTTCTTGACACCTTAAATGACTGCTTCTTGGAGAAGCTAGTCCTGGAACCCACAAAAAGAGAGGCAATTCTTGATTCAGTCCTAAGTGGTGCACAGGATCTGGTCCAAGAGGTGAATATAGCTGAACCACTTGATAATAGTGATCATAACATAACAAAATTTAACATCCCTGTGGCGAGGGGGGTGGACACCAAAGCAGCCCACCAAGCTAGCATTTAATTTCAGAGAGGGGAGTTACACAAAAAAGAGGAAATTAGTTAAACAGAAATTAAAAGCTACAATGGGAAAATTGAAATCCCTGCAAACTGCATGGAAACTTCTTAAAGACACCATAATAGAGGCTCACTTTAAATGTATACCCCAAATTAAAAAACATAGTTAAAGGACCAAAAAAGTGCCACCGTGGCTAAACAACAAAGTAAAAGAAGAAGTTAGAGGCAATAAGGCATCCTTTAAAAAGTGGAAGTTAAATCCTATTGAGGAAAATAGAAAGGAGCATAAACTCTGGCAAGGAAAGTGTAAAAATATCATTAAGAAGGTCAAAAGGAAATCTGAAGAACAGCTAGCCAAAGACTCAAAAAGTATCAGCAAATTTTTTTAAATACATCAGAAGCAGGAAGCCTGCTAAATAACCAGTGTGGCCACAGTATGATTGAGATGCTAAAGGAGGAGCACTCAAGGAAGATAAGGCTATTGCGGAGACACTAAATGAATTCTTTGCATCGGTGTTCACAGCTGAGGATGTGAGGGAGATCCCCAAACCTGAGCCATTCTTTTTAGGTGACAAATCAGGGGAAATGTCCCAGATTAAGGTGTCGTTAGAGGAGGTTTTGGAACAAATTGATAAATTAAACAGTAATAAGTTACCAGGACCAGATGGTATCCACCCAAGAGTTCTGAAGGAACTCAGATGTGAAAATGCAGAACTACTAACCCTGGTGTGTAACCTATCATTTAAATCAGCTTCTGTATCAGATGACTGGAAGATAGATAATGTGACGCTAATTTTATAAAAAGACTCCAGAGGCGATCCTGGCAATTACAGGCCGGTAAATCTAACTTTACTATCAGGCAAATTGGTTGAAACTATAGTACAGAACAGAATTACCAGACACACAGATGAATACCATTTGTTGTGGAAGAGTAAACATGGTTTATGTAAAGAGAAATCATGCCTCACCAATCTACTAGAATTCTTTAAGGGGGTCAAGAAGCATGTGGACAAGGGTGATCTAGTGGATATAGTGTACTTAGATTTTCAGAAAGCCTTTGATAAGGTCCATCACCAAAGACTCTTAAGCAAAGTAAGTTGTCATGAGATAAAAGGGAAGGTCCTCTCCTAGATCAGTAACTGGTTAAAAGATAGTAAAAAAAGGGTAGGAATAAATGGTCAGTTTTCAGAATGGAGAGAAGTAAATAGTGTGTCCCCCAGGGGTCTGTACTGGGACCTGTACTGTTCAATATATTCATAAATAATCTGGGAAAAGGGCTAAACAGTGAGGTGGAAACATTTGCAGATGATACAAAACTACCCAAGATAGTTAAGTCCAAAGCAGACTGTGAACAGTTACAAAGAGTTCTCACAAAACTGGGTGACTGGGCAACAAAATGGCAGATGAAATTCAATGTTGATAAATGCAAAGTAATGCCCATTGGAAAACTTAATCCCAACTATACTTGTAAAATGATGGGGTCTAAATTAGCTGTTACCACTCAAGAAAGAGATCTTGGAGTCATTGTGGATAGTTCTCTGAAAACATCCAGTCGATGTGCAGTGGCAGTCTAAAAAGCTAACAGAATGTCAGGAATCATTAGGAAAGGGATAGATAATAAAACAGAAAATATCATGTTGCCTCTTTATAAATCCATGGTCCACCCACGTCTTGAATACTGCATGCAGGTCTGGTTGCCTCATCTCAAAAATGATCTATTGAAATTGGAAAAGGTACAGAAAAGGGCAACTAAAATGATTAGAGGTATGGAAACTTTTCCATACGAGGAGAGATTAATAAGATTGGGACTTTTCAGTTTAGAAAAGAGATGACTAAGGGGGGATATGATAGAGGTCTATAAAATCATGACTAGTGTGGAGAAAGTAGATAAGGAAGTCATCAAATAAAATTAATAGCCAGCAGGTTCAAAACAAACACAAGGAGGTATTTCTTCACACAATGTACAGTTAACCTATGGAACACCTTCCCAGAGGATGTTGTGAAGCCCAAGACTATAAGGGGGTTCAAAAAAGAACTAGATAAGTTCCTGGAAGATAGGCCCATCAATGACTATTAGCCAGGATGGGCAGGGATTGCTGTTTGCCAGAGGCTGGGAATGGCTGACAGGACGGATCTCTTGATGATTACCTGTTCTATTCATTCCCTCTGAAGCACCTGGCATTGGCCACTGTTGGAAGACAGGATACTGGGTTCGATGGACTGTTGGTCTGACCCAATATAGCCGTTCTTATGAACATCCCCTATATCTGATCTGCTGCCTCAAACATTAAAAAAGCCATTGGTTATCTAATTCGAAAAATAAAGTTTCATTCTGACATTAGTTACAGAGCATGACTGGGTTTCAATTATATATTTTTTTTCTTTTAGCTGGATAAGGGTAATGAACAGATCCTTATCGAATAAATGGATATACTTTGTTATACTGAACACACTACGCTAACGAGATGCTTTGCCTCTCCCCCTATGCTGGAGATTTTTGGATTGTCTTCTCTGGGAAATGTATGGAGGGAGCTGCAAAGGGTCAGTTGAAATTGGCCAGGATCTCTTTCTGCATTTGTATTGGAGTTGAATCAAAGAGTTTGGCCTGCTCTTGAGATCAGGCCAGCCAGCCCCCTCCAAAGTTTATTGGCATCCACCCAGCAGGCTTATTCTCCCACCAATCTCTGAGTGTGCCTCAGTTATGCTCTGGATGAAGAGTGAGTGTGAAGGAAAGGTGAGCATTTGCTGCTACTAAAACTGCAGAGAACTGGAACTTTTCAGGATCCAGGGTAAAGTTAGTTGTGAATTTTTTGATGAAACTTTTTTTTGTTGGAAAATGCATTTCGGTTAATTTCTCATTTCAAGCAATTAGGGGGAAAGGTTTGAAAATTGTTGAAATATCCCATTTTTACCTTTTCTAACTGAAAAATACGGTTTTGTTTTGTTTTTCAGTTCAAAATAATTCTTTGGCTGAAATGTAAGCTACTTGTAGTTTTTAAAAAAATCAAAGCTAAAAATCAAAACAGAACATTTCCAAAAAAACAAAATGAAATATTTCAATTGACCAACATTTTCTTGGTCTTTTCCTTTGCAAAAATCTTTCAATATTGTGACTCTTTTTGTCCTGATTTGGGATGGGAACATTTTATGAAATTGCAAAATTTGTCTCAGGACAGGAAAAATGTTTCCCAGTTCTAGTCTTGAGTTCCCAGTGAGTTTCTTAAACTTAAAGTTATCATCTCACACCAGGCTATTAACCAGACCCTGCTCACCTGTCTCAAATCCACTTGACTTCAGTGGGGCTACTTGCATGAGTAAGGATTTAGCCCCAAATCACTCGGAACTGGGATTTATTTTCTAAAGTAGGTGAGAGCAACTAAGGCTAGTGATGAATGTGTTAAAGGCAGTGTAGAAAGGAGAGAATATGCACTGAGCATTGAAAACTAGTGCTTTATCTTTAGCTGCTGTCTAAATTTCTGTAACAGCACCTATGAGGTGCAGATGGGGAAAACAAGGCATTGGGAATGGTTGGACTAGGAATCTAAATGCATTTTCAGTAAACCTCCAGGACAATGAGCAGCAAAGAGATAGGGAAGAACAGTGGAAAGGAAAGGGCATGCCTCATATTTCAGGTATTTTTGTGTTTGTTCTGAGACAAAGCAGCACTGCTAGGGCCTTCTGTCATGCAACAGCAGAAGAGCGTCAGCACCCAGATGCCACAGCGATGCACACAGAAAATGGGAGATGTGGGCAAAGGGATACACTTCTCTGTGATTTTCTAAACTAATAGCTTCTGCAGTAATAGAGGAGAGCCCTAAAACAAACCTTCAAGAGTCATGTCCAGCCTGCCATTAGCAGTGAGAGTATTTTAACAGCCTTGGGAGTCCCACGCACAGATCTGCAGCGGGATGTATTCCTAAAGCTGTAAGTACCTTGTAAGAAATGAGCATTTGAGGGGCTGCGAGTGTTTTGTCTTCTTGGAATTGCATATATGGTCATCTGACAGAGGCCGTTCAGGCAGATTAAAATGAGAAGCTCAGCAAAGCTTTGGGTGCTGTGATACGCTTCAGGGATTGCAGTCTGAGCTTCACCTCCTCCTTTAGGAGGGTAATTTGTCTTCCTGAGATGTCGGCTTTGTTTTACAGTATCTCCAGGAGCAAAAGAGAAATGTTATTTAAAAAATTCTAAGTCTAGACCAAGGTACAGTGAGCCAAGGGGTCAAATGTAATGAACAAGGCACGATTGTTTCATGGCAGGCCAGATGAGTCAGGGCTTTGGGTGAATGAGAAACAATTCAGGGATTTGGGGTTTAAAGGAATTAAGGCAAAAATTCTTTTCCCCATTGGTGTTTCCTGAGGTGCAAGGATCAACTGTTTAATCAGACCAGCCTTAGGAAAAAGTCTGACAGAACTGGACAGAAAAATGATAACTTTTCTATAGTGTTTTTAACCATCCTGTAGAATTTGAGAGAATTGCATCTCTGCTATTGAATTCCCTTGGATGTGTCATAACCCTTTAGAAAGTGTCCCATTCTCCATTAATCTATGGATTTTGGAGTAATTTCTACAGAACCCTATTTATTTAATCTCTAGTAAATTCTATGACTCTTCCATAATAGTCTCTCAAAAGTTTAGTTTTGCAGATAATTTGCACTACCTGAACCCCGCGCATATTCCACTCATTGCAATAATCAGGTAATGTCTGCAGTGAGGGCAAGTATCTACGGTAGGTATTCTGCTTAAAGAGGCATTGTTGACCATCACCTGGCCCGTTAGTGGGTGGATCTACACGTTTGTTACAAGACAATGTTCTGTAGATGATGGCGCATCAACTCAAACATTATGAAAGAGCCTTTATAATGTTACTGATAATTCCTCTGCTGTTGTGTGTTCTTGTCAATGCTTGTTGTGTTTCACTTGATTCAGCACATGTATGTTCAGAGCCATTTGCTGGGTCTCTGCAGTAATGGAATGAGTCCTAGCATTCTTGGAACACAGCGGTTGATTTTTCAAGGACCATATCTGTATTCAGAGATGCCCTGCATTCAGAAACTATCAAAACATCCTGCACCTTCTGCAACATGCTGTGGGTGGCCAAACACATAAAAGCAGCAGCAAGACTGTTGGATAACCCCAAGCTTCAGAGCCTACTGCATTCATTTTCTTTGCACACTAATAATTAATAAGTTATCACTAAGATGAGGAAATGATGGAGGCAGAGATCTGGGGAAGTTCTTCTAAAAATGAAGAGTCTGATAAGGTCCTCGTAAGTCTCTTTGCCTTGCAGTGTTTCAATAGCTCTCTGCAGCCTAATTGTTTTCTTACAATATTTGACTTTGAATGACTTCCAACAACATTATTGTGTCTAGCTGATGTGATAACTAGCTAAGATAATGCTTTATATCTCTTTAGGATAGATAAGCGCATTTGCATAAAAAGTATAAACTATCTCAGTTTTACAGGTGTATAAACATTTGAAAAGAAATGGACTCATTTTCCAACTCCCCTTTTTTTAATTCATTCATTCATTAGTTGTAGTTTATTGGTGTTTTTGAAGTTTGATTTTTTTATGCCTTGTTTAAAAAATCCAGGGCCTTATCCTTTCTCGCAGTCCTCTGAGGGGATGTTGTCCAGTGGCTAGAAGTGGGATCATTCTAGGAGTCAGAACTCCTGAGTCCATTTCTTGTTTTACTATTGACTCATTGTGTGTCTAGTTACTTCGCCTCTCTGTGGCTTGGTTTGACCATCAATAAAATGGGGGTGATAAGAGTGGGAGGATGGCTTCTGTGGTTAAGGCGCTGGCCTGGAATTCAGAAGATTGGGCTTAGCCGTAGGCTTCTGGTGTGATCACGTCCTCTCTGTGCCTCCATTTCACATCTGTAAAATGGGGATAATAAAACTTCATGTCTCAAAGGAGAATTAATTAATTCATGAGTGAGGCAGTCAAATACTTTGGTGGTGGAGAGCCGTATGAGTGGCTCGGTAGATGAAATACTGACCTAACAGTTGCATTATGAGAGGCTTAGTAAGTGACTACGAAGCATTTGGGGATCCTTGGGTGGAAGATGTGCAAGAGGCGCAACTCTTTATATAATTCCCTGTTTAAATTCATTTAACTTGTGTTGCTTTTTCTTTCTATTTCATACTAAAGAAGTCACTGTTGCTACATTGCTTCCCTTGGCAGCCTTGGTTCTTCCCAGAATGGTCCTGGAGTTTCTATTCTGTGGCACATATTGATTTCACTATATATAGCCCATTGCCTTCTAATGCATCATTGTACCGTACAAGGAACTGTTATGTTATCTTGCTCTGTCTCTTTCAAAATCTCTAGTGCCAACTTTTGTATTTTTTTTCCCCTTGCTCCTGAGAAGATAAATTTGGTTTGACATAATTAACAGTTAATTTTTAAAAAATCAGTTATTGTAGTGACTCGAAGGAGATCCAAGTCCAGTGAAGTAAATAAGCGTGGGGTCTGTTTCACAGATTTATAGGTGGCAAACTTGAAATGTCAAGGGGTCATGCATTCATCTGTCAATTTATAATGCAATTAGACAAGATAATTGGGTAAACTAAGCTTTTACTGATGGCTGAAAAACACATTAGCCTAATTTCATTTGCTTTGATAGCTGTGCAGCATCACTGGAGATGGGCCAATGCTGCAAAACTCCAATCGGAATCTGGTTTTAGAACAAAACTTAAAGGAGTTGTGATCGGGGTGTTGGGGGGGGGAGGAGCATTCTGATTCAGGACCTGTCTCTGCATGCCTCAAGTTCAGCTCTCAACTACGACTACAATGTTGCTTCCCTGGAAATGGACAAATGTTCTGTGAAAGATTATCAAAGTTATGTTGATGACCCAGAAAGGGCCACAAGCTGTGGGAAAGAGATAGAAATTGGGTAACTAATCTGGATCCTGGTCCCGCGGTCAGATAGCTATTGAAAGGGTAGGCGAGACTGGTGTATGGGAGGAGATACCAACTGAGAGCTGGACTTTAAGACTCCAACTGTTAGCTTTCTTTGTTTTTTGCCTCTGAGTGACTTGTAAATGGGTCGTCTCTTCAGAGTTGTATGCAATTTAATCTGTTAGTATAACAATTTCAAGGTATGACTGAAGACATTTCAATGGGTGGAATCAAGTTAAATTTAGCCCCAAATTTGTCTTGTTTAAGAACCAACAGCTTTTATAAAATCTAATGCAAATGCGGTCCTAATGTTTCTCCCTTTACGGAATGGAAATAGTGATTTCTTAACAATAAAAACCTACTCCCTGCAGTATTTGGAAACTAGATGTTGCACTCTGGTGCTTGTGCATAATGCCTTGAAGGTGAAATTGAGTAGAAACTGACTAATGTGGTTTTGTCATCCATTAGCCCCCCTTGAGCCAGGAGGCAAATACAAATAAACAGTATAATAATGGGGGGAAATTTTAAAAATTTAAGGTTGTCGTTTTCAATCTTTTCTACACTGGGGATCCCCTTCCCTATACCAGGCTCCTCAGCCGCACTTAGCCAGGACAAGTCAGGTACCCTTTCCCATTTGGAACCATGGGAAAGGTGACCCGGTTCTAACCTGCAGGTTCTAATCTGGGTAACCTAGGTAAGGGAAGTTGTTTCATAAAGTAATTTTTAAATTAAGCATCCATTTGATTGTGTGTATGTGCTGTATATTGTTATATGCATGTGTATTCCTTGATATGAATTTAAATATCTAGCATATTTCAGGGGCAGAACCATTTCACAATTGGGATGATCTATATAAGGAGAAATTAAACCTCTAAGACCTGGTATTAGAATTCCCACAAAATTTAAAATGTGCTTTGGTATGCAAAACAGAGTATTAAATGATATATTGATAATTGAGCCACAATTAAAATGAGCAAAGATATTTGATTTCCACCATGAAAGGGTTTTACTGAATACATATAGTCTCTTACTTTTACTCAACTGGCTTTATAGTGAAAGGGCTATTTCATGTGATTTTAAGGAAAAAGTCAGAGGTGAGGTCTCTCCTTGATAACAAACGTGAAGTTTGTTTTATGAAGGATTCTTTCCAGTCAATGGAATGGTTCACTTAGCTGTCAGACACTCAGCAACTGGGAAAGGGTGCATATGACAAAACCAGACATGGGTGGGCGGCGGGAGGGGGGAAATTGGGGAGCATGCCATTTGAACTGATCTAGGTCTTGTATTCAACAAAGCATTTAAGCGCATGCTTAACTTTAAGCACGTGTTCATCCCTAAACAGCAAGGAAATTAAGCATGTGCTTTAATACTCTGCTGAATTGGAGCCTTAAACTATTGAAGAGCAAAGGCATGCTACACTCTTCCTTGCGTGTGTCAGGGCATGTTGAAGCCCAGATATCTGCATTATTGGACTTACCAGATGGATGTGACAATATCTAACATATCTGCAAACACCTCCATACCGACACCTTCATACTACCTGCTTCCATTTACCTGCAGATTACCATGAAGTTTCTAACATCAGAATTACGTTTGCCCCAGGCAGCAGCCAATCTGTTTCATTATAGTGACATTTACATACTATTTTAACATTATGACCGAGAATAGAAGAGACCATTTTCCACTGCTGTGGTCTCAGTATTAATCTAAGAAGCTTTATGTATATTGTCTCACTGAGTTTGTTACTGCAATTTAAACACTGAGCAGGAGCAACCACTGTTCTGTTTGAATGCAGGGGGGAGGAATGATCCATGGGTATGAGCCTGAACTCCTTTGCGAATTAGCATTTAAGATAATTACTGCATTTTTCCTTTATGTTTAGAGTGTAGGAAACTCTTGGATAATTATGGAGTTCACAGTGCCAAAGCACACAAACAGAGAATTTGTGGTGGTTAAGAGGGTGCTTAAAGGTGGTTTTGTCCAGCATAAAACATTCTACTAAGCTGAAGATAATGCCATCTGTTTCTTCATAAATACAGCTGGGTCTCTTATGGATATGGTGACTCTAGGTTATGAAAATGAACCAAAGGAACTGAATCAGTATCACAGCATTCTGATCAGAGCAAAGTGCCACCAGAAAAATAGCAGGCAGTAGGGTAACTCTGGATGGACAGAGACACAGATACCTGACCCAGCAACGACACTGATAAGTAACCATTCGAACACTGAAGTCAAATGCTTTGTAGTGCTTTAGCCTCTTTCCCGTCTTCCGAGAACAGATCTGCCCTCTTACTCCTCTTCTCCTTCCCCAGAGTCAAGTTGTATCCCACTCATCTTGCTTGAATGCCACACTGCACCCTTCCCCCTACACAATGAGGTATTCATGGGTTCCCCCTGGTTCCACTGTCCGCACCATCCTCTCTCTCCACATTACTAGCTTCCACTATTCCCTGGCTTTCTTGTACAATGTGTTGGCTCCCACCTGAGGAAGGAGGCCTGGAACTCGTGGTCATGGGAGCTGGATCATGTCATTGGCAGCACAGGCCAAGAGTCAGAGAAGAAAAGTTTCCCAGAGAAAGATAGTTGTGATCAATCAGGAGGGACCAGGTAAAACCCCTAACTTGGCCCTTTCTCACAGATTCATGGCCTTTTCTTTCAAAGACAAAGCTACCCTATATTTGGTCATAGCTTTCCATAGCATTCTTCTTTGTCTGCTACTTTTGCCCATGGCATGTCTGTGAATTACAATTATTCTAATTCACAGGATATAAATAAATAAACAATCCATCAATAAGTGAATTTTTCAGGCCGATTTCATTTTCAGCCATGACAGGAAGCTCTGATTAAAGTTGGCTGAAACTCGAGCTTTCTAGTTCACAGGAAATTTCAACATGTCGAAATTTGGTTTTGTTCCAAGTCAGACTGAAACTGAATTTCTTGAGATTTTCCCCCAAACAAATTCTATGAAATTTATGTTTTGGAAACACCCCCATACCAGGTGTTTCTGAAACTAAATTATCTCCCTGGGGTTTCAGCAGAGCTGAGTGAACTGGACAAGGAAATTGTTATAAGGAGCCATTAAACTGACAAGGATCATGTCAGTTTCAGTCAGCAGCTATCAGGACACCCAGGGTCTGTTGATCTGGGTTGGACTGCCCTGGGGCTGGGGACTCCAGGTTCTCTAGACTCCTGGGCCTGCTGGCTCCCTTGGCTTCCTGCTCTGAAGCGAGGCAGCTGAAGGAGCCAACTGGCCCAGGAGTCTGGAAGGTCTGAGGTCCCAAGCCTCATGGCAGGGCTATTACAGAGCCTGGAAGCCCCAGCTGCCCAACAGTCTGTCAGGAAACCAGGAAACTGTGATTTGAGAAAAGTTCATTGAACTTGAAACAATTCCACCCAACATTTCGGGTTTGAACCGCCATTTTCATCTGAAAATTTCTGACCAGCCTTTAGATCTGATCCCAGCTCTCACTTAGAAGGACACAGTGGATTTAGGCCCTGATCTAGCAAGACTCTGAAGCATGTACATAACTTTAAGAATGTGACTAGTTTTGTTGAAATCAATGGGACTAAAGTGCTTGTTTGTAGTAGGGCTCCAATCACTGGATTATACATCAGATAATCTTGGAAACAACTGGCTATATCCATTTGGGGCAGTCAAATATCATTAGCTGCTTCTCATTTCTCCCTGAGGTTGGAAAAACTTCTGGAAACTACCAGGTCTGTAGGGCTCTCCACTAAAAGCCTGAATGATGATATACAATGCTACGAAACCTAGAATTTGAAGCTGCTAGATTAATAAATGCTAGCAAGTTATTGTAATTTACGAATTAAAGACCCTAATTTTCACAGCCAGGCTTCAAGATCTAATTAAGGCTGGTGGTGCAGTTCACGGTGTTTAGGGAGTGACTGCCTTGTTTAATTTATCAGTGGGGTTTGCTGCCTTAATTTAAAAAAAAATAATTCCTGTAATTTTCTAAATAGAAAAACTGAAAGGAAAAAGGTCTCGCCTGCATTTTATTGGAATTAGGAGGTGAGCATAAGAAAGCACTGAACTGGGCTATGTGTAGAGTGTTGGACCACTCTTAACCACTGGGCCATGTAAATAGTGCTAGTTTGTTTGTTTGTATGAATGTAGCAAGCAGAGGTCTAACTGAGATCTGAGTCTTGCTGAGACCTGTTGATTCTGGACACTTTGTGATCAGTGTGAATACCAGTGAGACACGGTACGCCCGATTTGCAGATCAATAAGATTTAATGTGCAAGGTTTTCTATAAATATACTAGTTAGATACGAAGCCTAAAATTAACTACAATATATCATACTCACTAAGCCTGGAGAGCTAAGCAGTTACTCAGAAGGCTGTATACGGAAACAGCTTTCTTCAGGGGCCCCGTCAGGGAGTCATTGGATCCTCTGGTCCAACTGGCAGCACTTCCTGCGAAGTGAGGTGTTGATGGAAGGGTATAAGTAGTCACCACTTAGACAAAGGGGGGTGTTCCATCAACACCTGACTCCGCGGGAGGTGTTGTACAAATTCATAATGAGAGACAGTCCCTGCCCTGAAGAGCTTTGCAATCTAAATGGACAAAACACAGGGTGAGAGAAAAGAAGTATTATCTCAGTTCTATAGCCAGGCAACTGAGGCACAGAGAGATTAAGTGGCTTGCACAAGGTCACGCTGGAAAGCTGGGGAGCGAACCCTGCTTTCCAAAGTGCTAACCCTGTGTCTTAATCACAAGACCATCCACCCTACCCGTTTCAGATGTCACAGCACAAACTGTGTCTGTGCTGTGTTAAAGTGGTTTAGCTAACATTTTCCTAGCCTGTGAACAGAGAGCCTAAATCAAAAAGGCACTGGAAGCTTTGGCCATTGAACTTGAAGGGATTTGTTTACTACAATCAAAATAGTCGGTCGCCACCACTAAGCTAGGGGCAGCTTTAGAAAAAGATTCTTCTTCCATAATCTTGTTAAACAATAAGCTGTGAGTCTGAACAGTTTTGCTAGATATTCATAGTTGCTATAGAAATGGTAGACCTTTCTCAAAGAAACAGGATATTGACAGGTTACTCTGCATCATCTTGGTTGAAAGAGCATGGTCATTAACGTCTGAAGAATGACAGAAAAGGTAAAGCTTGGAGTAACAGACGGCAGTGGGGGGAGAAGTTCTTAGTGGCACAAATTCAGGAGTGGAATAATACCATCACAGAGTAAAATGCTATGGTATTCAAAGGACTTAATGTAGTCATGTGAAACTCAAAAGGTCTTAGTGTCAACTTACAACAGTGTCACCCAGCGGCTATACCCCAAGGAAAGGAGTAAAAAGATCTGAGTTCTGGTCTCATCTCTGCCATGGTTTCCCCTCTGTGACCTTATGCATAAATCATTTCACCTCCCTGTGCGTCTATAAAATGGAGATAATAATAATGACCTCCTATGAAAAGTGTTTTGAGATCTGCTAATGAAAGGTGCTATATAAAACCTAGGAATTATCATCATCATCATCTGTCAATGAAGAGCACTGTATGACTGCTAAGTGTTAATTATTATTATTTAAATGGTCTTTTTCTTTTATAATGGGCCACAGTGAAACTCCAGATCCAAACACCCCAAACTCCATGTTTAAAATTCAGTTCCAAATGCTGGAAGTAAATGATTACTTTTAATAGTTGAGAGAGAACAAATCCCTTCATCTTATTCTGTTTGGGGCTGCTTCCTATACGAGGCTGTGTATAAAATTGATAGAGCTGCGGTTGAGTTTTTTTTCATAATCCTAAAACCCTTGATATCTCCACCCCCTCCCTGCTTCACTACAGCATATGAAGGACAAAGGCAATTCAAATATACACATATTTTTATCAGCAGCAGCTTGGGGGGATTGCTTTCTATTTCTACAGCAAAAGAGTGAGTCAGCTGCCGGGCAAATTGCAGCCATCTGACTTGGAAGCAACTTTCCAGCCCAGTGTGGTGTCGATCACAGAGCTGCTGTCCTCTGGCATTATTTAAAATCTAAGCAAATGCTGCAGGCTCACGTTACAGAACAAGAGGATAGAGTTCTACCCATAGAAACTCCTCATGATACCTTACTTAAATCAGACTTTCAAATCCTGGTTATACTGGTATGGCAGTCCCAGTTGGAATGGGCGAGGGCTAAAAAGGGGTCCAGTACCACCCCAAAAGCTATAAGGCTCCTGCAGACAGATTCTTCCTTCCCAGCCAATCCGCTCTACCCCGTAGCCAGCCACGTGTCATGCTGCTGCCTGCAACACTGCCTCTGCTCCACCTCAAACCCCCTTTGGCCAGGCATGCTGGTTGCCAAAGATCCTGATCCTACAGACATTTGTGCACATGCTTAGCGCTACTCATGTAAGTGGTGCCATGGAGTTCAATGACACTATTCCCATGAGTTAAAGGTAAGCTTGTGCATGTCTGTGGGATGAAGCCTTTAACCCACAATTTCATCCCATTTGCCTATGCCAACGTTCTTCAGCTGCAATACAGGAGAGCAGGTTTGGGTCTCAATTCTTGTCTCTCATTCCCCATGTCAACAGATATTAACAGTTTCAGGTGGCCATGCTGGACATTGATGTCCCTTATTTATCCACAGAGCAGACAAGATCTATGCCAGCTTTCCCCACACCACTCTGCCTCTACGCTGACTGCTGAAACTGCCCAATAGGTGCCAATTAGTGTGAGGGTCTGTCACATTGACATTCGGCTAGTGGGAAGAGAATTGAGACCACAGAAACTATACTGCATCTTTTAGATTGAAAACTCTTCAGTGCAGAGACAGACTTCCTGTGTGTTTGTACAGTGCCTAGCACCAGGGGACCATGATTCTAAGTGGTGACAATTGGCACTGCCCCACACCTTCAAATAATTATCATCAGGAACACTGGCCACTGAAGAGCAATTAAATAACAGTTTTGTCATTAACACCTTGAGATGGATTTGAACCAGCACCCTGGAGGGGAAAAGTTCTACATTTTCCTGAGCAAGCTCCCCGCCACAGCCTGTCAAATTGCCTAATGACCAACCCTGACCACCTCTGAATGTAATCCCTACCTTCCTGGCCAAGAAGGAGGATGACTACATTGCTGGATAGCGGGAACTAATAAAAGAAGTTGACATAAAGTTGAGGCTGTCTCCAGGTCTCCCATCGGGATGTGCAGTTCCTCAGTCCCAAGAAATGATACACAGCCCATAAGCAGATTTACAAGAGAGCATTCTCATTCCTCTCTTGTTTGGATTGAATCGTTAGCTCTGGTTGCTGCTGGATTTTGTTTTATGTCTGAGCTCTCATTAAAATGTTGTCAAAGGCATCTACTGCCCAGGATAAGGGAGGCTTTCTCTTTTTTTTTTTGCTATAACTCTAAATATTCAGTGTCATCAGTGCCTACCTCTTCTGTTGAAGGATCGGATCTGGGGGTAGATACGGCTGAAATACCTGCAGGCTATAGTGTAAAGTCCAGTAAAGGCATTAAACAACCCTCCCTTTACACATAGCTTCCTGGGAAATGAACAGCAAGCCGCAAGGCACGCGCCACACGTGGGTTTTCAAGGATTCTTGTCTGGCTAGTTTATTGGGCGCTCTGCACAGGTTTCTGCAGGTGATGCTTCTTAAATATCTGTTTTGATTCCTTTCAGGACCTTGACGCCCATTAAAGCAAAACTAGACACAAAGAAAGAGAAATCTTTATGAAAATTCATGTCAGCTGCTTGAAGCGGTTTTTACCCTAAGAAAAAAGTCTCAGCATATTGGCGCTGTTGGTTACAGAGACTCATCATTATGCAGTAGCAGACAGGGAAACTGTTCTTCATTTTCCAAATAGCCTCACTCCCCTCCTCTTAAACCCGTGTTCTGCACGCCCTTGCAACACGGTGGTGCACTTTTCTGGATCCTGGCAGATGTCAACAGACACCAGCTGTATTTCAAGGGGGGGGGGGCAGTTACAGGAGTCTTCAGTGGGGATTAACATAGGATTAGCATGTCTACACAACAGTAAAAGACCCACGGCAGCAAGTCTCAGAGGCTGGGTCAATTGACTGGGGCTTGTGGGGCTAAAAATAGCTGTGCAGACCGTTCAGGTGCGGGCTGGCAACTGGCCTCTGATACTCCTCAAGGGGGGAAGGTCTCAGAACCTGGCTTCAGCCTGAGCCCAAACGTCTGCACCATTATTTTTAATCCTGCAGTGCAAGACTAAGCCAGTGGACCCAGCCTCTGAGACTTGCTGCCCTGGGGTTGGGTTTTTTTTTTTTTTTTTTTTGCCCGTAGTCATACCCAAAGAAACTAATGTGAAAATCTAGCAGGGGGATTCACCCAGTGGGCCATGAGTACCATCATTTTCTGAGACGTTCTGTATCAGCAACAGGCCAGAAATGGGCTCAGCCGGACAATCGTCAGTTGACTCTCGGAGCAGAGCGGAAGAGCAGCAAGATGTTTCTGAATTAAAAAGAGACAAACCCAAGGCACAGAGCACGACAGCAGAGGATGTGGCCCAGCATTCTAGCAATGCTGCAGGATCAGGAAGTGAGCCGTCCTGCATGTCTGCATAGAGGACTAAGGAGGCAATCAGTGTCCTCGTACTTCCCTGGGCCGAGTACCTGTATTACAGACAGCTGCATGCAGCAGACAGCAGCCTCCACACGGCTGTTCCATCCCCTCCACCTTGCGTATGTGGGAGGGAATGGGCGGCGCATTGGCTCCTCACCCCCACAATGCGCTAGCTAGTGTATGCTCTGCCAGGTAGACAGCTAGTGTTGTGTATGTCTTCTGCAGAACGGGGGGGATACCGGGAGACAGAGCTTCCTCAGGGGCTGGCCCAAGACTGTGAAGTAAACTCCCCCTGGAACGAAGGACCATCACAATCCACTTTGCTCCAAGTACAAGGCGTGTTTCTTTGACCTGCCTGTTCCAACATACACATAACAATTAGCGCTCTGCCAGTTTTGCTCATGTATACACACTTCTCCCCCTGGGGAGAGGCTGAGAGAACAAATACGTGACAGATGTTAGTCACACTGCTTAGTGCATTGCTGGAAGGCACTCAGGTACTACACCGATGAGCATGTTATAAGAACCTAGACAGAACTGAATAGAGAGGAGGCAGATTGTGACTTCCCAAGTCTCGTTCTGTCTGTGCGCTCCTGGGACAAATTGTAAAATGTGTAGAGTTGTCCCCTGCCCCCACCCGGTCTCCCCCTCACCCTCCCGCCCAGTCACATAATCAGAGGGGCCAATCCAGTCCCTTAAAAAGGACAGAAATATAGGGATGTTAGGATGAAATGACCTGTGTTTTTCCCAATGCCGAGATAAATCGAACCACTAAATATTTCCATAATTCCACCCAGATGTATGATGCCTTTAGCGAGCCTCAGAATGCCCTACAGAATTGCAGTCTCTGTCCTCATCAACATCACTCCACCCATCACTAAAATGCGGCTCTCCCCTAGGTGGAACATGGCAGCCATTATCACCGCACCAGCAACATCACACACAAGTTTAGAGACACAACGCGAAGAAAAACACTGTTTCCAATTCAAGCAAGTGGAAATATGCCTAGGGTATGGGAGCTATAATTACCCTGACTGAAATTTTGGCAGGACACTGGGGCAAAACCCATGATTTTGCACACCACCCCTTCCCATCCTAAAAAAGAAAGTGCTGTGAGATCTTCAATGGCCATGAAGGGCCAAAGCTTTAGCTGGTATGAAAGGCCATACCTCTGGCCCCCTTCTGGGTTACTGGTTCCACTTAGAAAGTGCTGCCTACTGCCTCAGAGCAGTTTCCCCCCTGACATCTCCTAACCAACTATGGACCGACGCCCATATCTGATCTGATCTGATTAACTTGTGCAATCTAATGAGACTAGAGGCCAATGTGGTGTCACTGCTGGAGCAGAAATGGGGCTAAGTGGTTAGAGCAGGAGGCTCCCCCCCACTTTTGATTGGGCATTCTACCATGTTCTGCTTTCCCCGTTTAATTACGACTTTCCCACCTTTCATTTTCATTCCCAGTCTTAATATTCGTTCAGCGTAGGTCTTGGCATGGACTGGCTTTCATTGCCTTTTATTTAACTACTGGGTGGATTATGTTTAGTGCACAGACTAAACTTTAGTAGGGGAATAAAATGCAGTGAGTGGGCATGTGCTGGACCATGGAGGAGAAATATGGGTGCAGTTGCCCTTAACTGTGGTGGGATGGACTAGCGATTTTCTGGCAGGAAACAAAGGCTGATATTTCATACAAGCCCATCGACAAAGAAAGGGAAACATGCCCAAAATATGCAACATGCCCTCAACAAAAAACGTACATTAGGATGTGAAAATATACAAACAGTCCTGATGGACTTGGGAAGCACCCAAACCACAGCCTGTAAATAAAGCTCAAAGCCTACCACATAACTGGAGAGAGGAGAACAAAGGGCAATGAATAGCCAAGAGTCCTCTGTGAATTAAGCCATCCTTTCATTTAGTCTGGCAAGGAGATGTTTCCGTTAAGCCCTCGCCAAGCCATGGACTGTTTATATTGAATTATACCAAGAGCTGCACCTTTAAGTCTCCTTCTCTACAATGAGTCACACAAAGACAGTGAAGAGGAGATAACAGACTCCGTTGTTTAAAGTCCTTGTCACCAACAGCCAGCCAGATGCAACGGAGAAGGCTTCATGGGAGGAGGCAGGGAGCCCAGACTTCGCCCACCAGGAAGCGAAAGATGAAAGACCCCCTGACAATAAAGGAATTGGGAAGCTGTAGCAGAAACCGGTCTCTTTCTGCAATTGGCAGCAAAAACTGAGGCAGAGACAGATTGGGTTTGTAAGGGTGAAAACAGGGAGGGTTCAAAACGAAAGGAAGAATATTATAGCCTGATGCTGAGCAGCAAATACTGTGGTAATGTCATCAAACAGCAGGCTGAAGATCTAGGGGATTCTGCATAAAGCCAATATAAAGGTGTTTGAAGACAAATGCCCCTAACATGTCATCTTCACATGGGATGAAATTCACCCCAGTGCAGAGGAAGATGTGCAAGAACCTGTGCTCAGGTGCATGCTTGGCCCTATGCATGGGGGTAAAATTTTGCCCTTTGCAGAGCAAATGCTAGCCCAGAATATTTTACATGTTTAACAATTCTTTTAGTTAGTAACATTCACAGTTGGAAGGATTTAATAGTGGATAGAGCACTGTCCCTGGGACAGGAACCCTGGGATCTAGTCATGGTTCTCACTGTGACTTTGAACAAGTCAGTTCACCCCTGTGTGCCCCTCTTTCTCCTTCCACCTTTGATCTGTCTGTTTAGACTCCAAGTTCTTCTGGGTAGGAGCTCTCTCTCACTGTGTGAATCTATAGCACTTAGCACAATGGGGCCCACTTGGGCTCATTTGGGTCCTCTAAATGCTACTGTGATTTAATTAATTATTTAGGAGATCATAATGCTTCACTAGGTCCTGGAAAGAATTTTTTAAACTTCCCCCCAGATTAACAACGTTTTTTGTTTAGGAATTTCCTTAATTTAAAAAAAAAACAAAAAAACTCTTATGTTCATCTTCCATATCAGGGCCTTTATTTATCTTGAGTGTATATTTCCCAGTGTATGAGATTTGTCTAAAACTGTAAGGCTGCCACTGCAATCGTTGTCATTACAGAATGCGGAATTTTGAGGATGATACTTAATTTATGGGCCTTCTCCCAAGAATCCCAGCCAAGCAGATTTCTGTGCGGGGTGCTTTGATGAAATTAAATGTTGGATGTAATATAAACAGCGTGGGTCTCAGTTATGATGAAACTGAACTTTTCTTGGTGCAGTATGCTTGTTATGGTCCCCTCTCTCTTCTGTTTTTCATTTGTGACACAGTGTTAGGTCCTTCACTAGTGAGAAAAAACCTGAGGGGGAACAGGAATATGACTATAGATTTCAGTGATCATCATGCTCAGTCATCTGAAATTGACATAATGACAGGAACATTATATGAAAAGGATGATGATACCTCTCCCAGGAGGATAGCAAATCATGGAGCCATGCTTTTTTGGTGTTTGGGATACAGTTCTTCAATTGTCTTCTCAAAGGTCTTCCCAAATGAAATATTTTGTACATTGATTACATCTGGGCATGGACCAAGGGAAAATGTTCAGTTCTGGATTAGCTTTAGGGTGGGGACTGGAGAGATTTAAGGCCAAGCCTGGACTAGAATTTCTGTTCGGTTTCAACATAGATGAAATCTCACGAGCTGTTCTTACAAGGTTCTGGCCCAAAATGTTGGGAATATTGAGAGATTAGTTGTTTCTCACAAGTTTTTCCTGTATCTTTGGCTGCATTTTAACTGGTTCTGAATAAGCCTGAAACAAAAACTGCATTGGCTGGTTTGAATCAAAGGATTTGAATCCAGAACTTTTTCTCCCCATCTCCCTCCTGAAAAAAAAATCATGGGAATTTTTGATTGAAAGTTCCAGTTCAGGACCCTCTGTAATTGGTGCCTAGATACTGCAATGATGGGCATGTTACAAACGTGGTCCAGAGGAAAACACAGATAATTACAACTAAGACAAAAGGATGCTGCCAGGATTCTAAGTATACTGGAGGCAGATTTTCTTCAGAGGTTTAAAGGGCTGAAATCTGTTCATATCTGGCCAGCTGAGGGAGCATTCGGCTGGCATAAAACGGTGTAGCTGGGTCCTATGCCATTTCATCTATTGGCCCCACTGTAGGGGTATGGAAAAGAGTGTGTGGTAGGAATCCACTTCACTCCATCAATCCCGACTGGCATAAAGTCCTGGGGCAGGGAGATTCTCAGATGGCAGAGTTTAGAGCAGCCCTTAAATTGTTTTAAACCCTGCTGGGACCAGGGCTGGTGCAGAACTAACTAGACAGTCAGGGAGCTGCATCAAGCAGGTCTCAGCAAAGCAGAAGATTTGGCACCTAGTTTCCAGTGAAACATCAGGTGAAGTTGTTTACATTTAGGGTTTGTTTCAGGCCACATCTACACTTTCAGGATTACAGCGGCACAGCCGTGCCACTTCAAGAGCACTCGTGTAACTGCATTATGCCGACGTGAGAAGCTCTCCCATCAACATAATAAAACCAGCTCAATGAGAAGCGGTAGCTATGTCGGCAGGAGAGCATCTCCCACCGACATAGTGCTGTGCATATGAATGCTTATGCCGGCAAAACTTACGTCTCTCAAGGGGGTGTTTCCTTCCCACCCCGAGCGACAAAAGTTTTGACAACACAAGTGCTAGTGTAGACACAGCCCTAGTGTTCCTGTACCACAACTTACAAATATGATTGTAACTTAGATTTCTTGGTATTTCTTCCGCCCTTGGCATAGACCAGGGGTGGCCAAACCATGGCTTGTGAGCCTCATGTTTACAGTTAAAGTGCGGCTCGTGCAGTCTCCTAGGCCCCCCACATTCTCCACCTACCAGACTGGGGTGGGGAGCTCAGAGCTTCTGCCCTGCAGCAGGGTGGTGAAACTAAAGGATTCCGCCCAGCGGGGAGGGGGGATCAGTAAATTTAGCCACACGGGCCTATAATCTGTTAGCACCCACAGCTATATTTTGTATGTTGGGTATTTTAGATATTACAGTATGCCCTTTGCCTTTGGAGTTCTTTATCTGGATGTGTTAGGTTGGAAATTTCTACTGGTGATTTTTTTTTTAAAGATCTAAACTCAAGATTTATATGTTAAGCATGCTTTGATTAGCACAGTGTTTTGATGTATTTCTTCTTTCTGATTTTGGTAATGCACTCTGGGATTTTTTGTGAAGATTTGAATCATATTGTATTATTCAACAGATTCTTCAGTTAGCTAATGTAAGCTCAAAGCTCACTGTTATCTACACTTTCCCCTTGATTAAATAACACGTTCATTTGTAACATGAAACAGCTAGCAGTAACAAAGAGTACATCCAACTGGGGGAATGTGTTGAGCATATATAGAGCACATGATGCTAAGAGGAGGAAAGTGAAATATGGCCTGGAAACTAATGGGAGTAGACAATGAATAATCAAAGCAGCATATGTCTTTGCTCCTTGTACATTAGACATTTGCATGGTTTGGTGCAGAGTTGTTTGTTTGTTTTTGTAGCGCCATTATGTAACTTTTGATTGGTCAGCATAATCGTACGGTGGGTCTTCGTAGATACAAGAAAATTTCAAAAATGTCCTGAAAGTCAGGGGGAAATTCAGAAAATTAAAAAAAAAAAAAAATCCCTGACTGTTACAAAACATAATGAAATTCAAAATGTGTTGGAATTTACTAAGATTTCCATTAACTTTTTTTTTAAAACCAACTCTAGTCTCTGCCTTGTTTTAGACTCCTCATGGGGGCTCATTCTCTGTGCTGAGGGACTCTGATGAAGCTGCTAATGAATTAATTCCTTATGGGATTGTGTTTTTGCAATATGGGCACCTGTCTAGTGAAACCACCAAAGTTTATTTCATCCAGATAATTGCGCTGCCATCAAATAGTAACAAGCCCATCGCTACTGAGATGGGCTGGATTTGAACCTGCAACTTAGAGGTGAATGAATCGCTGGTCAATGATCAAGGCTTTGAGCTGCTTGCTCTCTTCTGGTAGGAGAGCAACATAGTTTAAGGCCTTAATCCAGTACAGAAAGTCATGCAGGCATATCTATGTCTTCAGTAGAGGTCTGTGCAGGTGAAATGGTTCCACCCATGTGACTGTGTTGCTTAAGTTTGGTGTTGCATCTGCCATCAATACTGTGCATTTCTAAACCCCCCTTCCCAAAAGCATCCTTTAGAATCATTACCAATATCCACATCATCCAAGCTGCCACTCCATGTCATGTAGAATATGAACAAATAATACTGAGGGTCATGTTATTAATTATAGGCTGATTTTCACAAATGGTCCTGGATAAGGTCCCTGTCACAGGGCATGCACTCTCCATTTGGGAGCTTTAAGTAATGGACCAGGCATACAGTTCTCCCTAGTTATTTCCAAGTTAAGCTCTCTTGTAGCATCAGTGGAAGCTGGCATCAAACCCAACACTCCTTATGGGCTGTCAGAGATCAAGCATTGACTTAGAGCTGGCATGGGTCCACGCTTACACTACTGAAGGAAGGAGCTTGGGATTTTCTGGCTCTGTGCAGACTCACTCTTTTATTTGCCTCTTGTGGAATGTTATTGTTATATTTGGAGGAAAAACCACCCACACTCTTAGTAAAAGTAAATACAGTTCCTGCCTGAGATTCCTTCTTTTGGAATCCCCGAGAGGCTGTTTCGTGACAATATATTTCCGCAGCCCCTGGGATTTGGCAAATCTCATGAAACGGAGATTGCGCAACTAGACAACTTTAACGGGGCGAATTCTGCAGTTAATCTCTTCCCCATCCCTGCTCAGCCCACTGGAAATGTACCCACCCATCCGTTTCTGCCCCATAGAGACAGACCAAACACAGGCAAATATAGTTGTCCAGTAAAAATTGAAATTCAGTGAGAGAATTGAGACACAAATCCCAGGCAACGCTGCTAATCACCACCTCAGGCAACTCAAGCACCAGCCAAACAAAGCACTTGCTTGCATACCCCCAGTGAGTCAACTAAAGTAAGCGAGAGAAACAAGAAGCGCTATTTAAAAAAAAAACAAAAATAGGATTGGGCATTTCTCTTACAGCAAGAGCTGTTGAACTTTACCTGGTCATTGATATCAACATTTTAGACCAAAATAAACGCCATAAACTGAGATTACAGATCAACTGGATTACAGATCCAATTCTGTAAGCATTTATGTGAATTTCTTTGCACCTGCGAATCCACCAAGATTTAATCCATCAAGATTAAAAGGCCTAGTCATGGGCATAAAGTTATTTACGTGCATAAATGTTTGCAGGATCCAGGGAACAATGCATGGCTCACTATACTCCTTCATCTCTGGATTGTAGTTTTGTTTTTATGCTTTTTAGGTTTAAGGCCCTGATCTAACGCTCAGTGACATCAATGGAAAGATTTCCATGGTTTAGGAGGACACATTCTTAGCCAGCGCTATGGACATTCAAGAGCTCTGCTTTTGCAGTTTCTCTGTGACCTATTTTTGGACACTTCCAGCAGAAGGCAGAATTTGATCAATAGTATGAGTTGTGATGCTCAGTGAAATCAAACACAAGCCTAAACTAATTTTGCCCATTGCCTCCCGTCCTTTTTTTTTAAAGCCAACCAAAGTGAGTAGACAACTCAGAGGACTCAAAACACAAAAGAAAAAACAACGAGAGTTCTGGAGCACTTTAAAGACTAACAAAAGGTGATTTGAAAAATTATCTAGCTTAATTGCTTGGACACTTACTCACTAAAATAGTATTTTAGAGCCTGAGATGTTTGCATATCTTTAAATCTTAGGTGAACAAACGGATCTGAGCAGAATTATACATACACACGCATTCTGCCCCTCCTCCTTTCTCCCCCTCATCTAGGCTGGGAACCTATGTGCCAAATCTCAGCTGGATACAAATTGAAATGGTTGTGTTAGAAACTAATGAGATGCTGACATACTCTTAATTGTAGAGGTGCTAAATGCCAGTCATTCACAGCCTGATCCAAAGCTTATTCAAGTAAATAGAAGGACTCTAATTGACTTCCATGAGCTTCGAGCTTCGTGCATGCACAGTATAGTGTATGTTATGTAACATATACGGTCTGTACACATCTAGACATGAAGGGCAGATCCCATATGACTGAGAGGCAGGCCTGCTGGGACGGAGGCAGCTCAGTATGGGAAGGCGCTGTAGACTCTCCCGTCGTATGATACCACCTCTGGCTCAGGTCATCTGTGGGAATGAACCAAGGACTTCTGCAGTGCTTAATTTGGGCTGAAAGAGGGGCCAGGGCTCAAGCAATTAGGTGTCGGGGCTTGAGCAATTTTTTTACTTTCATAACTGCCATGACAAGCAGAGGTGCCGAGGCTATGAACTGCTAAG
Organism: Emydura macquarii macquarii; assembly: GCF_026122565.2. Lineage (NCBI taxonomy): Eukaryota > Metazoa > Chordata > Testudines > Chelidae > Emydura > Emydura macquarii. The sequence goes on from NW_027132905.1 coordinate 48,019,119, forward strand.
CCTAGAGGTGTCGGGCCTCAGCCCTGGCACAAATGAAGCACTGGACTTCTGACTCTAAATGCATTTGATGCTACACCAGAGCTAAAGAACCGGGTGTGGTGGCTTAAAGAGAGAGTCATAAATCCCTGTGTGTGGCCCAGCTACCCGAGGTGAACAAAGAGCAACACCTTGTTCAGAATTTGAATGAGCAGCGGTTCTGTAGGAACACAGGGATTGCCGTGTAAAGTCAGACCGGTGGCCCACCTAGTCCAGTATCCAATGTCTCTGACAGTGGTTGTTGCCAGATGTTTCAGATAAAGGCGCAAGAAACCATATAATCCATCAGTAGAATAATCTGCCCATAGGAAAATGTCTTTCTAACTCCAGGCAGCTAGTGGTTGGCTTATGCCCTGAACCAGAAAGGTCTTCTATCGCTGTCTTACATTTTTAATTTTTATGGCCATGAAGATCAATCAGAATTTTATATTTTTTATATTTTAGCCACTTTTTAATCCATTATTCACCACTTTTTAATCCATTTGAGATAGCGAAAGAAACCTTTCCTGCATTTTGCATTCTGAATGGCTCCATTCAAGAGGGCGTTGAATAGCACGAGACTGCTAATAAGATCTGGCAACTTTCATCTCCTAGATTAGCAGTTCCAATCCAGTTCAGGTTGGTAGTGGCCAGAAATTACCTTGTTACCAGCTGTTGGCTCTTTAATATGAAATGTGTTGGTGGTTTCTCTCAAGTGTCTTATGGACTGGTGTCCACATCCCAAAAAACTACTACTACAGATGGCGCTATCCCCTTGTTGGCAGTGACAGCAGAGAAACATTGAATGGGCCATAGAGACTGTGTTCCCCTCTTATCCCAAGAGGGGAGGTCCCTCCAGATCAGTGTTGAGGCAGTGGGGAAAGAAGTTAGCATGATCACTGTTGACCCCGCCTTCATTCTGTGAGCGTATGGAGGATCTCTCTCCAAGACTGCCTGACACTTCTCAGCAGTATTACATTCTCATGCTAACAATCAGCTTCTCTTTTCTTCTTCTTTGAAGCTTTATTATGTTTTAAACTCTTGATGGGAAAGGATTTTCCCTGAGAAAAACCAAGTTTTACCCAGATTGTGTCAAAAGGAAAAAAAATTACCTTTGACTGCCAAAGGGTTGTCCACTGTTCAATATTTCCCTCTTGCTTTGCTAGAAATCAGATTTTGCAGATCAGCACTATTGAGCCAGGCCCAAGAGTTTTGTGTAACTAGCAAAGCAAGGAAGTACAGATTGTTGTTTTGGAAGGGGCACACAAGTGCACCTACTTCCCATCTTGCATCTTTTCATTTAGCAGTTGATTCCCTGGACAAGTCAAATAACTTTTCAGAAAGCCTACAATGAAACAGAATCATTTTCAACGAGAGTTCTGTGGCACTTTAAAGACTAACAAATTTAATTTTTGTAGGCATAAGCTTTCGTGAGACTCAGCTCACTTCGTCAGATGCAGAGGTAGAATGACACAGTAAATAGGAAACATAGATATGCAAGTGCATAGAGAACAATGGGGGAGGTGGATGGAAGCCGGGTACTTGACGGCTAATGACAATCATTGATTAGGAGGTGAGAATGGGTGAGCAAAGCAATTACTCATTTTCAGTGACTCTTAGATCCTGTAACACATATAAGGAGAGAAGGGGGTTGCAAATTCCAGAAATCTGGAAACCACACCTCAAGCGTCGTGTCTCACTATTTTCATTCAAGGGGAGGGCAGGTAGCGTTGCCTCGTGGAAATCTCTGAAAACATTCTAATTGCAATCAGGATCTTGCACTTTCTTTTGAGGATGTTTTGACCTAGATAAGAACTCTGCAGCCAGCACTAAAACGAATCAAATCAAAACCCCAGATCCAACCATCTCTAATTCAAATGACAAATGAGTTTGTATTAATTTTGTGGGATTTTGTAATACGCTAGCAAACAGAATTAGCCATGAGCATTTTGTTCTTATAACAGCTCCCCAGTGTATGTTTTTGTTTAAGCTAACAAGCATAGAAATAGGTGATTGCAAGCCTATACTCCTTTATCATGGTGATGGTGGTAGAATAGCACTATCCCCTTCACCCCAATCTGAAGCTGAATTCCTGGAGAGTGCCCACTGTCCTTTCCTGCTACCATCTCCTCACAAACACCATGTTCCCAGCCTGCCAAGTTGTTTCAGAGATGCTGTGGAGAAGGAGGGACCCCCCTCTGTTAATAACCTAGAGGGGCATTGTTGTGTTTCATTTCAATCTCTTTCATCAATCATATGGTAACTGCTGCCATGGCCATAACCATGGGAGGATGGTTAGAGCTCCAGTTATTGCCTTCATTATCTGATCAAAGACAAATCCTATGCCAGGGCTTCACTTGGAAGTGTTTGAAATGTTTTTTACTGCAAGGAGTTTGCATTCTACTTGGGGGAAGAGATCAATTCGATTTCGGGACAATTAGGAATATAAATCTGGAAGAGCCCTCTTGGGTAATTGACCCCCATCCCTCGCTATCGTAAGCAACCCTTTAATCCCATTCATAAATTTACCAACGATGAGAGCAGACCAGCACCAAGAGTTGACAAATTCAACGTCTTCTCCAGCTGAGTTTGGAGTTACGCTCCCTAAGGAGCTAGAGGATCTGCAGTCACCAGTTTGCAAGATACCATAGGGAGAAGCAGATGAAGTCAGAACAACCCTGAATGTCCAAACCAAACTCAATATTAATTTCTCTTGCATGTTCAGATAATTTTCTACTGCTGTTCTCACACACTTCTGAACTTCCAAGTTCTGGTCAAGAATAGAACCAGAAGTGCTAACATTCTTCAAAGATCCAGATTTTTCTTCTTCTTCTTTTTCTCTGTTGATTTGTGGCCTTCTTATGACAAGAGCTTGTTTTATTTGTTCTTTCTTGCAATAAGTTGTCTGTTACGTTATCTTATCTTTGTAATTTCCTGATGACAAATATTCCAGCCTTTGTAATTGTATTTAAATGACAAAAAAATGAAAAAAATGAAATTTCTCGTGAACTTTCTTCAAATATTTAAAATCTGGAAAATCTCAACCAGCTTTAATCAAGAGTATTCACACCAGAAATCTGTGTAAGTATTATACTCATCCAAGGTAGCATGGGAAAGAATTGAGGCAGTTAATTCAAATCAAACCAGCCCAGATTCCCAATACAGAATGCTTGCAATGAACTTGCTCATTAAAATATATATAGGCCCAAAATGATTATGAACAACAAACAGATAATAGAAAATCACAAAAGGTTTGGAGACTATTTGCAAACAGAAAAAGAGGCAAAATTTGTCATGTAAATTACCTGTAGCAAATTATTCCATCCATTCTCTAACTAAGGCTACAAATCCTTTTTAAGCCACCAGAAGTAAAATCATCCCTTGGTAATGCAGACCTAATTTTCCATATTTGATTTCTTAATAGGATATTTAAAGTCTTATATTTAATAAAGCATATTTATTGCCAAAACACTTCAATGAAGATTTTTATTTGTGTATGCTTTGTTGTTAACTTTCTGTTGTAAAAGATTATGTGGAGATGTTTAGTTTTAAATGTGAACAGCTGCAGTGGTCTAGCAGACAGTTTAATGAACAGATGTGTATTTCAGGAAAGAGTCATTATCCTTTTTATTATGATGTCACAAAAGCCCATTTATTTTGATGATTTACATTTTAAGCTACAACTTTGTTACGTACTGACAATAAAACAGTGCCCTCCAAATAAGTAAATGTATCTCATGTCTTGAAGAAATGCTAAGATGATTATTTTTAGAGGTGTTCCAGCCAGCAGTGGACTACCTTCCCAAGTGTTCTACTTGGAGTACCAGCAAAATATCCCCTACTCACAAGCATTTATCTCCTTTGAAATAAAACAGTAGATTTATTTTTGGTTTCAAATTGCATAATGCACAATGTCTGATTTCACCCCGTGACCTTGGGCAAGTCACCTGTGTCTTAGTGTCCCCATCTGTAACATGGAAAGTGATACTTACCCGCTTCCTGAGGATGTAGTGAGGCTTCATTAAGGTTTGCAAAAAAGTTTTAAAAGTCGTGGAGGAAAGGCACCAGAGAAAGGTGCCTGCAGCTCCCTGGCCTGGTAGTATAGATTTTCTAGAGGTGTGTGGGATTGCTATTAACGTAATACATTGTCATTAAAGTACTGGGCAGCTGTGGATTTATCAATTCAGGTGTCTGGTCCACTTGGGCCAAATCCTGGTTTTAAAGAAATGAATGGGAGTTTTTCCATTGACAGTTTCATCCATTGGAATGAGGATTTAGCCTTGACTTTTTATTGGTCCTTTTCATTGTTCTCTGCTACTTGCATGCCAATGATTTAGAAGCTTAGAGACAGGGGGCGTGTGTAGGAATTTAAATTCCAGCATTTTTGGAGGGGCACATTCTGTCAGCTTCTGCCAGGGCCCCGGAGGCTGGAGGAGCTTTGTCCCTCCCACCCCTTACCGATTATTGGAGGGCCCGTGTTCCTACTTCCTCTCACCTCTCCCCCGTTGTGCACCCCTCGCTTAGAGAAGATGATAGAGGCTTGCTACATGCACAAGTAGTCCTGAATTTGCATTTTGTTTTCTTTAGTTTTTGTTAAACAATATAAAGAGAAAAGTTTGAGGATAAGCACAGTATATGTTATTAAGAAACTGATGCTTAATTTCTACTTTTTATAGATGTTTAGTACATTTTTCTGTGAGGGGAAAAAAAAAGAAAAGGTTTACAATCAGTTTTCCATTTTTTGGGGAGTTTTCCCTTTGTGCATCCACTGAAAGCTTGGTAGTTAATCAAAAGTATCTTGCAGAGATTACTAGTAATTTCAGGGCCCCAAACAGTGGAGTTCAGCAGGAGAATGATTACATTTATGGATATTAAATCCCACAACTTAACTTTCCTGTAGTGGAAGCCATCTAAGACCAGTGGTGCAGTTGTTTCAGGTCTTAATGTTACTGCAATCAGAACACTGGACGGACACCTTGTCAGGAGACCGAGTTGTAGACAGTCAGGCCTACTGGTCGGAGTCGGAATGCCAGAGCCAACGGTTGAGACAGAGTCAGAGCTAGGAATCAGAGCCGAGGGTCAGAATCAGATAACCTGGAGAGAGGGAAGGCAGGAGCAGGGCTGGGATGGGACTGAAACAAGGCTGGGTGCAGGGCAGGGTCTAAACTGGAGCAAGGCTGGGTGCTGGGCGGAGTCTACGCTGGAGCAAAAGCAGGAGCAGGGATTGGAATGAGGTGAGCTCAGGGAGGCAGAGAATCTGCAGGCATGTGTCTTGAGCAGTTGCTGATCCTCCACAGCTACTGGGCTTAATAGCAAGCCACCTGACTGCCTTAGCCAATCAAGTGGTTCTGCTGTGGCCTAGCTGTGCTCATTGGCCTCCTGATGACTGGGCGGGTGCAACTGCAGGTCCTCCTTCCTGACACACCTGAATTTTGCATACTGAGTTATTCCGGTGTGAAAGGGGGCTGAGGTGTATTTTGGCTTGACTCTTTACCATCCTACATGGAAATTGGAGGGAGGAGAAAATATTTGTCAGAGGAAGAGTTTGGAGGAGGCACCAGGAAGAGACAGTCTGCATGTACATGGCTGGAATACTACCTGTAACTTGCAACATTTCAGGAAATAGTTCTGTTATTAAAAAGCCAGCTTAGTTTTTAGAAACGTGGAAGTCTCTCATGTTGTTACCCAGCTCCCATGAAACAGGGATTCTAAAATCTTCAGCATTTCATAAGGCGCATGAGGCAGATAAGAATTTGCAATTTGACCAGAAATGATTTAAGATGATTGCAATTTACATTTTCCAAAGTAGTGTGCAACTATTTACATTGTAGTGGAGAGGAGATGGTTTGGAGGCTTATTCCTAATGTCCATATTACGAGGAAAGAGGAGCTATTTATGAAAGGATGTAAGAGAAGATGGCTCATTTGGGGAGCTACCCTTCTTCACGATAACCTTAATAATTTGAGATTCCAGAAAGAATGATGGAAAAGACATGGGAGATCATTCATTCCATCTCCCTGGAAATCTATGATTGTTCCTTACAATCCATTTTCTAGTCCCAGGGGATGTCTTCACTGCAAATTTGCCGCCGTCAGATTTATTTATCTGGATCAATTGAGTGGAAGTGATTCAATAAAACCACCTCCAAAAAAGAAGCGTAGCACTACATCAATGGGTACGCATTTCCTGTTGGCACAGCATAGAGGAGACGGCACGCAGAAGAGGATTTAGGAAGTCGACATAAATTACGGTAGCTTGCATAATTCCCGTTGACTGCCGCCAAATTTCCCCATGAGTCAAGTCCCTAGCTCCAGCTTATCTTGGTTGCTCTTCTCTGAATTCCCTTCACTTTGTCAATATCTTTTGTTTAATGGGGTTTCCCACAATATTGCATGTGTGTTTGCTCCAGAGCCATGTCAGAAAGAGATAATTTTCTTCTTGATCAGTAATGGGTTCTTCTCATTATGCAGCTCAAATTGCACTGGTCCATTATGCAACCATATCACATTACAAACTCATATCTAATTTGCTTTCCACCGTCTCAGCCATGTAAATCTCTTCTCACATGGCTGGTTCCACACTGAATCTCTCTTTTTCAGTTTATTTCCCCCCTCCTAGACAGCTTGGCTTGCATTTTCCATGTTGCGTCTTATTTTGTTGTTTTCTGCTTTTTTTGAGGAAGAGCACAAAAATGAGGGTCAGTATTTCGGTTGGATCATTTGGGTTGGTGGACTCGACTATTAGGCAATCATGGACTTTAGGGATAGATTGGAAAATTAGTAGGTGTGATGGATGTGAAATTTGTCAAGCCAATTAAAACTGCGTGTTCCTAATCAAGACCCACTGGTAGACTGGGTGAAATAAACAGGGTGAATGCTTTCTTCTAAAAAGTGTGCTGCTTTTTGTGTGAGTCAGACTTCCATGAAAGCACAGCAAATTTACAAAGTTTCTTCTTCCTTTTTATGATCTTTCATATGAAATATTTTTCATTAAATGGATATATGCAAAATCTCATAAAGCCACTTCTGCTTGACATTTCATAAATCTTATGGAATGCAAATCTCAAGTACCTAGATGAAAGCTAAAATACTCAGGACGTTATGCTTCCCATTTATGATTAAATCATTCCTGCACGGCTTGTACTTGAGTCTCCCCCATCCTAGCTAAGTGCCCTTACCATCAGGCTGTAGAATCATTCTCACATTCTTTCTCTGGCCCAATGACTATTCCGTGTCATTCATGGTGGCTATGCCTAGCCATTCATCATTTCCCCCAGCTCTACCAGTGACAATAACATTTTTGGAAGGGACATTAAACCTTATGCTTCAGGGCTTTAGCCAATGGAAGGGATATTAAACCTTGTGTTTCAGGGCTTTTTAGCCAATCTTGAACTCTAGAGATATGTCTACACAACACAGAAAAGAAACCACAGCAGCAAGTCTCAGAGCCCAGGTCTACCGACCGGGGTTTCAGTACCTGGCTCCAGCCCATGCCTGAACGTCTTCGCTGCTATTTTTAGGCCTGCCGTGCAAAGCTCAAGTCAGTTGACCTAAGCTCTGAGACTTGTTGCCGCGTGTCTTTTTTTGCTGTGTAGACATACCCTCAGAGACCTATATTCCATATATTTCTACTACAGCATCCTCTGAAGCATGCGGTTCTGGTCTCTGGCCTAGACAGACTATGTGTCTGACCCCGTCTGGCAATTGCTATGTTCCTCTCTGCTTCCTGCAGAGCACGGTTTGAATCACATTGGTGTGCTATCAATTTAATATCAGATTCGCGCTCCATCGGGGGACTATCTCCTACATTGCCAGGAAGATGGAGTGGATGATTTTAGTCACTAGATTCCAGAGGTTCTTTTCCATCCCTAACTGATCTGTCTCTCTGGCTTTCAATCTAACAGCTGTCACAAACACTAAATTCACTTAAAAATGTTAAGGAGAGGAAAATACCATCTTGTACAAGACATGCAGCAAGGTACATGAAGTCCAAGAAGAAAAAAAAAGTAACACACTTCAATGACCAAAGTATATCCATTATTAAAAAGGGGATTTAGAAATTGTCAAGCAAATTACTCTTGCTGGGGCAACAAGAGTCTAACCTGCCATTAATATTTAAAGGCACTTTAGCTGACTATTCTGGTGATATGCTGTCTCTTGTCTACCTAGGGAAGGCATCCGGCTCCGTGTTCTGTAACTGACAGTATCTTCCCCTTTCTCCAGGTACTGAAGCAAACTGCTACGCAGGGAGAAAAAAGAAATGAGCACCCATATTTCATTTCTAGGCAGCTGCATTTTTGCAAATTGTAAACGGATCAGAGCCGCCCCCTTCTTCCTTAAAGAATTCACTGTGAGTGAGAGGATAGGAAAGATTTCCAAGCAGAGAGACGATCGCAAAATTGTTTCTAGTTGCACGCTAAATCAGTCCCTCCATGCTTTTGTCAAGCCAATTCCACACTCAGTGCCCACTTTGGCTTTTGCTCTTTCAAATCTTCTCTTATTACCTTTCCCCAGTAATTCCCGGGGCTGAAAGGTGTTTTGCAGTAAAACACCTTTTCACGCAATAACCCTCAGCAAATCCAAAAGGGCAGGCAAGAGAAATATGGTAGTGGAGTCAAATTTCACAGTGCTACACAAGAGATGATACAAAGGCACAAAGCAGATGCCAAGCAGAGATCAGTTACTCAATGGATGCGGGGATTATGTGATTTTCTATTTAATAGCGGCGCTGCTGCTTGAGGAAGGCGAGCAGAAGTGTCAGAAATGTTTTATATGCTCTTCAATTTCCTCAGTAAGCATGGGGTAGTTAACTTCAGCAATATCTAAATACTTTCATTATCATATTTACCTTCGAAGGGTGATGCAGGCTGCCATTGTGTGAAAGCAAACAGCAGAGGGAGAAATTTATTGCCAAGGTCTCAGCCATAAGAAATCTTGACATTTTCTATGGGGGATTCATAAAGTAGCTGTGGTAGTAGGCACCATGGAAATAGAGAGGGAGAGCCCTATGCACAGAGCAGCTGTAAGGGAATGGGAGAAAGCAAAGAGAAGTGTGTGTGATCCTTGTCTATTCCAGCATGGGAGTGATAGGGCAAGGAATACAGGTACAACAGCGAGATTAGGGGAGAGAAAGAGTCTATTTAATCTTCAGACACAAGTATCGTGACTAAGGACAGGCTTTATGGAAGAGTCCTATGGAACCTAATAGGGGTTCTATAAAAATGTAATTAGTGTTGTTATGAGTTGTGTTATAATAGCGCCTAGACGCCCCAGCTGAGATCTGAGCCCCGTTGTGCTAGACACTATGCAAACACCTCATGACATAGTCCCTACAGCTGAGAGTTTACAATCTAAACAGAAAAGGTGGACAAAAGACGGGAGGTGAAACAGAGGCACCAGGAGGTGAAGTGACTTGCCCAAAATCACCCAGCACATCAGTGGCGGAGTCAGGAATATAATGCAAGTCTCCTGACCCCCAGGCCAGTTCCCTCTCCATTAGGCTTTTACTGCCCCTATAGAATGGGATTCTATAGAAATTATAGAATCTATAATTACATAGAATTATAGTAATTATAGAAAATATTCAGTTGTATTTAACTGAGAATGGTATATTTCCTATGGTTCCCCCAACACATTTTATGTAGTTTTCTATTTCATTCTATGGGTGTGACATTTTGGGGTTCACCCAGACCAGTAAGAGGTTCTGTCACCGTCTGCCGTCGAATCTTGGGGTTACTCCTTGCAGAGCATACCAACAGCCCTTCCAGTCCTGAGCCTCCCCAGATCTGTCTCCTGAATTCTTAAGAACCAGACATTCGGATTGGTTTGTCTCTATGAAATCAGCCCCTTATTATCAGCTCACTTTGGCACCCACACAATCTGCACACCAGGGACCCACTTGGGGTAAAAATAAACAAGAGGTGTATTTTAATAGAAAAGCCACAGCTTCAAAGACTGGAAGCGAGAGCAAACATGGACAAGATACACAGACAATAAACACAAAGACACAACCTCAATTCTTCACAATCCTGTATTAGAGAAAATCCCTGCCTAACACAAGTTACCTATTGCCTTTTAACAGTTTCCCAATGTACCCCCTGGCTTTTGGGGGGGGGGGGATATCCAGCATTTCACTGATAGCTAAAGGCTGTCCCTCAATTTCTTAAAGCCTTTTATTTCAAACCTCCTCCATTTTAACAGGCGTTTACAGGAGGGTTTTTCACTATAGATGGTCAAAGTGGGGAAATCCCCAGTTGTCTAAACGTCTTTGCATTAACTCTAATGGTCAACTGTTGTCTTCCCTTGGGTTGTACAGTGAATTGTTACTTGAATCTGGTTTTGTGTAATCGCCTGGCTTGGGAGATGCCTTTCACTGTCCTGCTGTGAGGTGGAACTAAAGTTTTATAAGCACAGTTCTCTACCTCCACACACAAATAAATTCATAACCAGAACCTGTATACATATCTCACAATGATTATTAAGTTCAGAATATTACCAACTTTCATGAAAGACCTTACTCAGCATGTTTTTCATAGCACAATAACATTGTATACAATCAGCTGAATCAACGGCTTATTCTTTGGGGTTCAAACCCTCTGTTCTCCCCTTCGGGTGCCTGGACTCTGACAGTCACAAAGGGGTGGTCCTAAAAATCCTATAGAAAAGTTATTATTTTCTATGCAATTCTAGTAGGCTTTTCAATAAGGAAATCCATTCAGAAAAAAAACAAAAACTCAACCAAACGCAGCCCCTCAAAACCATTTTGAAGGTTCAACTACGTGCCCCCACCTCATCCTGTCCAAGATCCAGTCTGCCTTCAGTTCTCCCACCCCTTTTGCTAGTACCCGACAAAATTCCTAGCCGGGGGGGGACACTAAGAAGGTCTGGCAATTTGTGCTGGGTCAGCTGCTGTTTTTAATTCTCGCTGTCTCTCCCATGTTACTCCATTGACTTTCAAAGAGTCTTAAGGTCCCAAGTGCCTCAGTTTCTTCTGAAAAGGAGACTCAGGTGCCTAAGTCCCAAAGTGTACAACAAAAAAAAACCCAAACCAAACCATGGCAGTGAGTCTCCGAGCCCAGATCAACTGACTTGGACTCACACTCTGGGGCTAAAAATATCAGTGTAGACGTCCCTGCCTGGGCTTCGAGTCTCTCCACCCTGCCACGGTGCCTCACTTTCCTTCTGAGCAGAGCTAGCCCTTGTATGTCTACCCGAGCTGGGAATTACACTTCCCAGCTGCAGTGCGGGCGTCGCTTCAGGATTTGCCTCCGCTGCTAAAAGAGGTGTGTCCCCTGCTTCGGGGTGACTAACGCACACGAGCTCTCACAAGGTATAAACACAGCAAAGGCAAGGATCTTTAGTTTTACAATCCGCTAAGCTAGGCGAGGCCAGCGTTCTACTCCTGCCTGGGCTTGACCTCAGCTCGTTGGCCTCGTGGTAGAACTAAAGTGCCTTGTCCTCTTGGCCTAAAGAAAACTCAGGGACAGCGTTCATCCCTAAGTGAAACATGCATCTCTTTGAGCAGTGAAGACAAAGCCTGACATGCTTCTGCAAATGTCATCCTCGGCCACCGCTCTTCGTGCCCAGGCTAGAAGGCCAAACGTTACCTTGATTTTCTTCTTGCCACGCCACATTGCTAATGCAGGCACGGCTGTAGCTGAATGCTTTTAAGGAGATAACATGGTTGTGCGAATCCGAGTTACCAGTTAATTAATATTGTTTCCTGGACAATTACTGTACCTTGTAGTTGCTGCTAAATAATTAGAGTTATTTCATGGCAATTATGCAGTTGACACATTATCACCTTTGTAGGCATTGATGTCTGTCATAGGCAAAGAGGGCAGACCGTGATTCACGGCATCGCCATGGTACCTAATGTGTGGGGAGCATGAAAAAGAAAATAATGAAAGGGTCTTTCCTCTTCTCTGTGTGGTTTCTCCAGTGTGTATTTGAGACATTTATTTACTCCATCTATAGCCCTTTCCTTCAGAAAGGCAATCCATCAAAAGCGCAGCATCAAACGTTGGTCTAAGGTGTACTTAGTGCCAAGAATAATGCTATTACCCGATTTACATAGGTGGAGTGGCGGTGCTTTACTGCATCACAAAGCATACAGCCATGTCAGAACCGGGAAAACATTAATAGTCTGTTGCGCAATCTTCAAATAGCAGGCAGTGAATGTGATAGCGGGAGAGTGATCAGCAGTGAAATTGACTAGAGCAACTTTAATGTCAATAATTGCCACTTCGTATCCCCTTGAAGGCACTGAAGACAGCCTTTTCAATCTGCAACACACATTTGTGACATGCTGCCTGCTGACGGATGAACTGCCGAAGATTCAGAGTTCAGGGTTGGATAAACTGCCCCATATGTGAAATAGCTGGGACCATTTGCAAAACTGACCCATTGGAAATCTCCTATAAACAAGCTCCTTTATGGGTTTTCTGGGGCTTTCTAGTACAAATGCAGTTTGTTTAGGTAATTCAGCTTCTCTCTCTCTATGGAAACAGGAAGTTGTGATGATGATGTGAACTTTCTGAGTTTAGCCAGACCAGCTCATCCCTCCATAACACTATCTGAACATAAAAATTATGAGCAGCAAGAAGATGCAAAGAAAACAGGTTTATAGACATCACCAGTACGGATTCAGATCTGCTCTCAGATATTTTGTAAATGGGAAATAGATTGTGTGATGGAAACTGACTCCGCTAGGTAACTCAATGGAGAGGGAGATGGAAAAAGATGGATGAGAACTGACATAAACATAGGTAGTTGGATAACTATATTTGCCTAGTGAACTCATAAAATGTAGGTTGGGCATTCCATATTTGAATCCTGCACCAGTAAAATCTTCCATCTGGAATGAATGAGAGAAGGAAGAGAGAGCAAAGACAATCTTGCTAACCTGTAATAAGTCTCTTAATCTATTTATAAATGTGTGGCTTCCCATTAAGTGAGTTAGCAAAATAAAGACAGATGGCAATGGATTAACTCCAGCCACCCCCTCTCCCCCTCTTTTTTTAAATGCAATAGAGACATTACAGGTACTCACTTTAATTAGCTACCAAAGCTTAATTTTCCTGCAACTCGGTCACTTGCCACCAACTGCAGCTTATTTCTTTAGAATGCCTTCTTCGTATTGCAGAACACAAAGCTCAGCCCTCGTCCTTGTGAATAACCTGCCTTTTGTCAGGCCAATGGATAGAACTCCCTTTGCTCTTCACTGACTTTTTATTACCTGCGAGCGTGATCCCTATCAAGCTTTCAGCACCCTCAACTTCCCTTTGATTTTAGTAGGAGTTGAGAGTGCTCCGCCACGGCTTGTAAGGGTTTGGGACCTTTAAGAGAGAACCGGTACAGAAGAAGATGGAACGGACTGTGGTGCGCCACCGCTTTTGCAGTCACAGGGAATTGGTAGCATGGGATAATCCCAGATATTTCTAACAAATGATCCCTGCTCAGTGCTGCAGCACAAAGGCGACCTATTGCACACCTGCCAGGGTAACTGACCAGTCAGCAGCTCTCCTCTCCTTCCTGCATTTTTTTGTGTGTGTGTGTGCACAATTACATGGAGGTATAATATAAAAGATGCTTCTGAATTAAGTGTGCACAGAACCTGTGACAAATCGAAGCTAGATCTAAACCTGCAAGGAACTAAGCTTTCCCCTCACTGCAACCAAGCATGTTCTGAGCCAGTGGCAGGTGTACATCATGCAAGCAGAAGAGAAATTAAATGCGTGGGCTGTAATTGACTGCTCACTAATCAACCACTCAACCCTCTGCACAGCTGAACATCCAAGAGGCATTTAGATATTTTTTTTTTTCTTATTGATCATTGGGAAGATATTTAAGCATCTGGACACTTATGCCATGCCTAAAAGACTTACCAAAGGGCATGGAGGAGGTTCTGAGGATGTGTGAATCCGCACGGCACTTCTACCCGCTTTTTGTAAGAAGGAAACGCCGTGCTGTTGAACCAAGTTGACAGAGTCCAAAAACTGTTGCTATCATGCAGCTTATCAGTGACCTTCTGTCTGATTGAGGACAGTGGCCCTGGCTGTGGAAAAGTCTCACAGACATCTGCGATCCTTTAACCATGCTGAAACTTGGCGAGTTTTTGTCTTTTAAAGAAGATTTGTTATTTTTAACAGGCTAAGGTCTCTCCTCTTATTGATTTAGGGTCTGATTTCTTAGGGGGACTGAGCACTTGCAGTTCTCAAGACCTCAGCGAGAATTGTGGCTGCTCCATATCTCTGAAAATCAGGCCTTATTTATCTGCCAACAAAACCATTTTGATAGGATGACCCTGGACTTGGGATGAGGTTGCTGGAGGTACGGGGGAGAGGACAAGGTGCTCCCTGACTGCAGGGCAAGTGAATGAGGAAGTCACTGCCTGGTACAGTTGAGATTTTAGTCTGTTAGTTGATTAAAATTGCTAGAAAAGTTTGAGAATCTCTGCCATAGAAAAAATCCTACATAACAGTTCCACACAGTACGCCTGCAACATTGCTGCCTACTAATTCATATACTGTAACAGTAAATAAGGCAAGATTTCAATCAGTGCTTTATTTAGGTATTTCTTTATTTATTGTACTGGCCTTTTCCCTAATGTAATGGATATTTTAATACTCAAGCTGCAGATTCTGAAAGTCCTTTGTCTGTCAAAGTCACTTTAAGGAAACCAGAGAGAGACTCTGGAGGTCAGGCTGAATTGGGTATTTGCCTTTGATAAGGATGATTTCACATTACTACCGGTGCAAGTCTCTGTCCAGCTCAGTTTTATCAAAGAGAAAATTCTTTCTGTGGCAACATTGCTTGCAGGGACGGAGCACATGAAATATTGGTTTTACCAAAGAGCAAAACCCCCCTTCAATTTCCCAGAGTCCCAGTCTCCTTGCATTCCATTTTTTCTCAATGTGACAGGCTACTGACAGTAGTTATGGCTGGCAATACAGCTGACACAACACTGAACTCATCATACAGACAGGCCTCAGCTCACTTATCTGTAAGCTTTACAGCGTCTGCTGCAGACAGAGGTTCTCAGAAGTTAACATCTGTTTCAAGACATGCAGGTAATACTCATGAGAAAAATCCTGCCACTCTCCAGTCCTGTCTTCTGAATGCAAAACAGATCGGATTGCACCAGACCCTATTTCTGAGCCCACCAGCCATTCGCGGGGAGGTTGTGGATCTGGCTCCAAACTTTTCATAATCTCTATAAATATGGCCTCCCGCCTTCCCCTAGCTTTGCAGACAGAGAGTTGGGAGGTGATGTCCCAATTCAGACTAATCATTACACTGAGCAAAACGGGCTGGTTTCCTTCCACCTGGGTCCTGTGAATCAGAAAGAGCAGCTTTTGTTAACAATCAGTTCAACACTGTCTGGTTCACTGGGAATGTTTTGTTTGCATGGGCCACTAGCCTGTGTTTGAACCCTTGTCACAGCTGTCTTGTACCCCAAGAGACTCTGGGACTTCTCTCCCGCTGAAAACTGAGGCTGTTGTGGTTGTATTGCTCCCATAGAATCACACGCACTGTATGTGGGGTCTTTCGGATTTGCAGTCAGTCTGTCTATTTGCCACGGGGCATTGATGTTGCCACAATTCTCGCACAAGGTATTTGCATTGAAAAATGAAGCCACAGGACACTGTGCCGTGTCTTAGACTCCGGAGTCAGTAAGTTACTTCTGATTTCAAACCGTGCAATCCAGTGTATGGCTGGCATAAATTCACAGCTATGTGAATGTAGAGCAGAAGGGGAAAATACAAGCATTTTAAATTTACTTTATCAGCGTCATGAGGGCTAGGGCTTTGTTGTGTGGATTTTAATGATCAAAGAAGTGCTGTGGGTATGTTCTTATGCTGACTACCTGACTTGTGCTTTCTGCTGTCCCTATTGCCATCATACTGTAGGCAACAGAACAAAAACCTCTCCCATGCACACAATAACCTTTGCTTTCCAGCAAGGGATGCGCATGTGTGGACCAGGATTTATGTATTTATATCTCTTGTTTTAATATTTGTCTTCCTCTGGTTGTGACTGTCACATGGAGATAAAGGCAGACACGCACTACGTGTTCAAAAGGAATGTGATGAAAACTAATTGAGCGCATCTCACTTCCAAATGAGCTGCTGCAGCAACCGCAGATCAAGGGAATCCGTAGACCCAGCCCGGAACCATTGTTTAAAAGACATGAATGTTGGCTGAATAAGCATTTATTTGGAAGGGGTGAGGTATAACTGCTTCTCAGTTCTATTCACTGATGTCTGGGATCCATTACCTCTGGAGACGCTGGAGGCCCTTTGTACCTGACCAGAGCTATGAAACTAACGCAGCCCTGATCCTTGGGAATGTTTTGCAATGATGCATCAGTCTGCAATTACACAGCCTTGTTGCAACTTATCTTGTAATGTGATATTGACTTCCATGGAGCGTGCTGGTTCCTGTGATTTGGGAACATCCACCCGACACACTGGGTCCTCTCGCTCATGGGCGTGTAAAGCAAGAGTTAACTCTATGGGAGTTAAGCTGGGTCAATGAAAAGAGATTTTAGGATGTGATTCTCCTTTCTCTCATCTCCTCGATGCTAGGAGAGATGTAGATCATTCATTCCCTCTCAGTTTCCCTTGCTGCTCAAAGAGAAGGCAATGCCTCTTCTCCCGGCACCACTCCACCTTCATGGTTCTCCCTACAGGTGGCTTGAAGGCAGAACGGGATCTTGGCAATACCTTTCTTGCCTCTCTCTCTGGGGAAAACACTTTTGGCAGCTCCCAAACTGCTGATCCATGTTATGTCTCCCTATGCTGTCTTGAATGCAATGAGATGTGCAGAGAGGGCACACATCTACTGGGCAGGGAGCGTTCCTGGGGTCGTAACTCTGGCTCAGTGCTTGACTTCACCACTTCTTGCGATGATCAGCCTTGCAGGTTTATGAAAGCTGCATGCGTGGTCCTGAAGAGCGAAGTGCTGGTACGACTTGAACTCTTGATAACGTAGACTGGGGATCAGAATGAGAGCTGGATGTTTTTCTGTGAAAAAATGTCATTTCATCGTAACGATGGATCTGAGAAGGAGAGACCTCCCCACCCCAGATCAGCTGTACAGCCTGGTGATCGCAAAACTCACCTGGCCTGTGGGAGTCATTGGTTTAAGTCCTGGTTCTGCCTGGTATGGAGCAGGGACTTGAATGTGGGTCTCCTACATCGCAGGTGAGAGCCCTGACCACCAGATTGTAGAGCAAGTCAATCTCTTAGTCTCTAAACCAGTTCATATTGAATGATTTATACAAAGTGAAACTGCTCCAGCAGGAGAGATTGAGAGAAACCTTGAATTTTTTATGTGAAACAAAACCGTTGTTTCCCAGCCAGCTGTAGTCAAAGCAATGTCAACTGAGCCCCACAGACACTGACTGTACAATAGAATAGTTTGGGGATGATCTGATCCAGAAAGTCAGGTGAAGCCCTTTTCTGAATAGGTCCCCACTGCAAGTTAGGGGTGTTCTTGTTACTGAAGGGCCAAATCTCTGCTGGCATGACTGAATTTGAGTGAAAAATCAAGGCAGTTATTGACGTGAATAGAGCAATGGAATTTTCCCATAGTGTTTGTTCGGTACAATTTATCTGAACAATGCCTTTCTCCTGTGCTGAATTGTTTTGTGCCTATTCATCAAGCTTAGGCCTTGTCTACAATGGGGACCTGTCCTGGTTTCAGCAATCAGTGGCCAACTGAATACGTGCAAATTCCAAGTTGCACACAAGGAAAGCTGAGATTTGTACCAGTGGAACTTTTCTCACCCAGGGCAAAACACAGTTTACCCAGTCTACACTTGGAGTTTACGCAGGAGCAGAAACATTGACGGCTGGCCATTGAGTCTGAAATTGGGACCAATTTCCATTGCAAACAAGGCCTATGGCGTCTGGAGGACATTAATGTATAACCTGGGCTGTAAACTTCACCCATGCAGTAGTTCTGCTGGAGACATCGGGATTGTTGCGTCTTGAGTTGCCGTAAGAAATCGCTCCTAAATGATTTCCAGGGTTTCCCTCTAACTCCTCAGTTTGCAAACATTCTTTCAAAACTCAGTTCAAATATTCTGTTGCACTGTTGGTCGGGGGAGAGTAACTGGATGCACATCTGTGCTTAATACTTCTTCCCTTCCTCATCACTTCAGATTCAACAGCTATGAAACCGAGGCCCCGTTCTCAGTGATAAGTTCTCTTGGTCCTTCATGACCTGAAAATTGTTAACAAGTATTTGATTACTGTCGTAGAAGTAAGCTGGAATGAAAGGCTGTTTCTGGCCACTCACTGAAGCAATCAATTTTATTAACAGCAAAAAGGGAGACTGATGGTGATATTTCAACTGTATCAATGCAATGTTTTCCTTTGCTGACTCAGGGAAAGAAACCAGATGCAATGGTGATATGTTATAGATTTTGACAGTAACATGTGCATATAGGCGCTCCGAGTTACAGACTGTAGAGAGTTGGGCAATTAAGTTCCAATGACTAACTCCATTAAACACTTTTGAAAATCCTGGCCACAAAGCATATGTTGCCCGGTCCTTCCATTTGCCCTTTCTGCTCCTTTTCCGGGAATGGTCAGAGCTTTGGGGTTCTTCCAGGATTTTCTGAAGTGTAAGCAGAGTAGATTTTTATGTTTCAATTTTCATTCAGCCCAGACTGGAAAAGGTGAGGGATGAAACTATATATGTGTGTCAAAACTATCTATGTGTGTATATATGTGTGTGAAACTATATATGTGTTTCAAACACTTTGGGGTGTCTTTCAAGCCCAATCAATGCTCTTGAAAGGAGCTTTGATCCTTCTCCTATCTTTACGGACTTATATGTAATAATGGGGATGAAACATGGTGGTACTAAAATGTAAGACACGATGCCTTTGAAATTCATCGCCTAGGATAACATCAAGAATACGCCTACCATCTCTGAAAGCCTCTAAATGTGCGTGTTTTAGTTAATAATTAACTGCAGGACGGATTGTCTCTTAATTTCAGGGTTGTTGTAAAGTGCTTTGGGGTGAGCTTGGCTGGATAAGTCATTGTCCTATATCATAGTTTGTGTTTGGGACTGTTCAATACATTGCCCAGCATAATCCTGTACATGGATGCCTGGCATGAGTTCTAATCCTGGCTCTGCCGCTGACCTTTTGTGTGATCATGGACAAGTCACTTCCCTGCTTTCTGCTTCTGTGCAACCCTCCCGACATTTGTCCGTCTTGATTAGTTAGGGATATGGACACTCTTATGTCCACAATGGTGACGCAATCTTAGCTGGAGCCTTTACGGGTACAGCAATATATGTAATAATTATTATACATTAGGCTCCTACCTTCTCAGGATATTGTGAGGCAGTTTAGGCCTCAAATATATATATTTTTTAAATCTCACGTTAAATGTATATATTTTCATGAAATAAAAGAAAATGAGTTATTTGGATCTGGACATTTCCCTGCAATGTTTCTAGCCCAAATATTGCAGCAGCGTGCTAGTCAGTGCATGACAGCCAAAAGGGAAGCTGGCTGGAAATAGACTTCACTCATCTATTTTCATTGTCCAAGGTGAATGACGTTCAGAAGATAAACAAGAGGGTGAAGGTTAAATTAGATTTCTGAATCTCTTCCCATTTGAATAATTTAAGGCCTAATTGATAACACAGGTGAGGTGATTTGCCTATTCAAAATAAGATGTTACCCTTACTGTGCCCATTTAATGACCATGCAAAAGCCTTCTGTGGGATGGTAGGGGTGATTGTTACTGGCAGGAAGTTGAAGTCCGAGACGTCTGAATTAGAAAAAAGATGAAATGTTCTGCAATGAGGGTAATTATTCATTGAACCATCTTAGCAAAGGGCTACAATAAACTCTCCATCCTTTGACCTCTTGAAATCAAGACTGGATGACTTTCTAAAATATATTCTCTACTTCAGACACATATTGTTGGGCTAGACGCAGGAATCATTGGGTGGAATCGAGGCCCTGTCATTGTAATGCTGGAAGTCAGACTAGATAATCAGAATGATCCATTCTGGCCTTAAAATCTAAGGCCAGTATGAATCATGTGTGGCTTTTAATTTGATAATTATTGGACATAAAGGCCCCAATCAGATGTTTCTCCTACTATTTTGAGGTGTGCAAGCATGTCCATGTTCTCTACCGGGCAGAGGCTGTGGGCTTGTCTTCACAGCAAGTTACTGCGTAGCCAGGCAGGGTGTGAATCTACAGCCCACCGGCTTGTTCTGCAATAACCTCTCTCTGCGCTGTAGCTGTGTCCACCTGAAAGTCCTGGGGCTTAGCTTACCATACTACTACTTCAAAGTGCAGTACGCTAAGCTGCATTCTGGGACTTTCACTGCACTGTCGCCGTATCCACACAGGACATTACTGCACAGCAAGTTGGTGCACTGTAGACTGGCACCCTGGTTTGCCGGGCGATAACCTGCTGTGTAGACAAGCCCTCCTTGAGACCTTGACTCATGCTGAATATTCCTTACTCCTCAAACAGTTCCAGCAAAGTCCACTTGTGAAGTAAAGTTTTATCCAGCATGAGTAGGGGGACCAGAAACTGCTCCCAATTTGAGATAACACCCTTAAGCCCTTAAACGTTGGTAGGAACAAGCAAGGTTTCCCTGAGCTGACTAACATTTGACATGTTCACTGGTTGGTATTTTTAAGGAAAGTTTATGAGAAGGAAAAGTTATCACGTAGCCTGTTCAGATCCTCTCCTCTGGAATTACATGCCCTGATTTTTTTCTTGATGGTTTAAGCCACATTGAGCTAACCTAGGAATGTTGTTGGCTTTCTAAGATATAAATATATAAAAAATGACTTTCATCAACCACTCTATAAATAAAGGCTTCAAAAATGCTTTGGAGTCCGAGACTGCCGGAGCTTCAGCACAGAACAAATTCACACTATGTTGTCATAACAACAAACAATGATTTGAAATGCAGATTCTTTACTCTTTATTTTGCAATTGAAAGCTGTGGAAAATGTGGGATTTGCTGTATTGAGATTGTGCCTATTAGAATGAGAATATATAATAATAGAATTTGGTAGAATGCCCCTGGGGTAAAGAATATGATTTATAAAGCATCTAAACCAAGAATTATGTATGTTTACAGGAAAGTCTATCCAGCCATTTCTTTTCAGCCTGTAGGGCTGGTGACATAGTAGCAGTAACCTTTGAATTTCTGAAATAAAAAACAAGTACCAATATTTTCTACTGCAATTAGAGTCAAGTTCAAACTTTGGGACTTCTAGATGAAACAAGTGGAAATAGGGGTGTCTTCATAGACATGTTCAAAACATGTTTTTCTCCCTGGGGCATTTTTATCAACTCACCCATAGTGTTTTTAAGTAGCTTTCATGGGGGAAAATCTCTTCTTCCCTTTCTCTAACCAAGGAGCCTAATTATTCCCTCAGATCCCCTGCTACATTAGGATGTGTGCACTTGGGGCAGAATTTGGTCCAAAAGCTTGTGGGGTAGTGGACGTGGATTTAATGGTCAAAACCAAGGTTACACTTGGGAAGTAGATAGAGCACCGGACTGGGACTCAGGTGACATGGATTCTATTACCAGCTTCTCAACTGATCTGCAATGTGTGTGACCTTGGCAAAGTCACTTCCCCTATCTATGCCTCAGTTTCCCCTCCAATCCACTGTCTGTATTGGATCTTTAGACTCTTAGCTCTTAAGGGCAATGATAGTCTCTCACCATGTGTTTGCACAGTGCCTAGAACAGTGTGGCCCTAATACATATATCAAATGATGCTGATAACTTTCTGTGTCACTTGTTGGGAATCTGAAAGCTACCCAAAAGGTTTGTGCTTATCAGAGCTCTCTATCAGAACCGGGGGCATGGACAGGGAAGATGGATCATGTGGGGTTCCAAAGAGGAACAGTGGAATACAAAGTTTGCAAAGTTTTAAATCCAAATCTGAAGTCTGCCTCTGCCACTGATCTGATGTGTGACCTTGGTCAAGTAACTTCTTTCTCCATATCTGAGTTTCACATTTGTAAAATGGGGAGGATAATACTGACCTTCTTTTGAAAACCACTTTGAGAGTGACAGATGAACGATCCTAGATGAGAGTTTGGTAAAAGTAGTATGACAAAATGTTGATCCAGATGTGGAAGTTGCACTTTTAGCAAGGGCTGGGATAGATTCTCCACCACTGGCAATTTTTAAACCAAGATTGGATGGTTTTCTAAAAGATCTGCCCTGGGAATTATTTTGGGGACGTTCTATAGCCTGTGTTATATAGAAGTCCAATTAGATAACCACAATTGTCCCTTCTGGCCTTGGAGCCTACGAATCTATGAGGATATCTGAAATTCTGGTTCAATCCTATCTTTAAACTAGAAGCATCTTACATTAAATGCACAGTCTTGTAGTTCTCTTCCTTGTTCTCTGCGTCATGCCTAAAACTTCGGAGCATCTTTTATATCCAAAGGGCTGAATTCTGCTCTGATAGATCCATGTAAATCTGGAATAATGTGATTGAACTCACTGGAATCATTCTGGATTTTACTGGTGTAATGGAGAACAGAATTTGGCCCTAATGGTCTGCACTAGGGAAATTTAAACCAGTTACAGCTACTTCAGTGCAAAGTCCTCATGTAGATGTGCTGCACCAGTGCAAAACAGCACTTACTCCTGTTAGTCGCAACTGTTTTACACCATGTCCGCATGTCTATATGAGGGCTATAGTTCAGAATAAAAATCCTAGCCTAGACAAGGCCTAAATGGTAAGAACTAGCAGTTTCATTAAATTCAATGTATCTATGTGTTTGCAAATTATCCAGGTGTTGAGTCCTTCATCGAGTCTTATGTAAAATATATGACAGATTGCCCAGGGAGCAGGGTGGTGTCAAAATCCTGAGATCAAATACTGCTCTCAGATTACACCAGTGTGACTCCAGAGTAACTTCAAGGAGCCCTGCAGCATTACTCTAGCGTAGATTGGCAAAGGGATCTCATCAGGACATCGCACTGACTGACTGAATGCAGCATATTAACTGGAGTCGTTTTTTTTTTTTGTGTGGGAGGGGGAAAAAAAGGTGGGTGGAGAGCTGTAGAAGTGAAGAGTGAGAAACAAATCCTAGAAACTAAATAAGGGAAAGAAACAAGAGAGAAGCCAGTGGAAAAAGGAGCAGAAGGGGGAAGGAAAGAAAAAGATCATCAAGGCAGTGTTCTCTTTACTGGGAAGAAAAAAAAAAAAGTGTGAGACAAACAGGATCCTGCAGCCTGAATCTCGCCTGATGAAGGGAGAGGGGCCTGTTTCATGCGATGCCCCGTGCCTGTGCTGAGCCATTTGGCAAGTTAATTGTTCTTCGGTGTTCTTCATTCCCATGAGCCTCTGTGCTTCCAGTTTACACCTGGGACTGGGCTAGAACAGGAAGTGTCAAAATACCCTGAAAGGGGATGGCTTTATGGTATTCCTGTCCTGCCTGAAAGTAGGAAGGGCCAGAAATGTTGCAATGGAGGTTCAGATAAGCAGCTAGGTTTGTGAAATCTTATCCATGTGGAAGCTTCACCTTTCAAGATCAGCTTATAGCTCTTCCCTGCCCGCCTGTCAATCAGCACTAATGAAAGTTGAGTTGAATGATGCACCGAGCAACAGCTAACAGCTAACGAGAAGTAGCAGGAGCCATGCTGAAGGCGATGTTGATGTTGCTGCAAAGAAACAAGAGAACGGCTCTGGCCAGGATTCAGAAAATGAGGAAATCCACCAGAACAAATAGCCACATTCAGATCTGGGTAAGCAGGTGTCCCTCTGCTGATGTCAGTGGAATTGCATCTGCGAATACAGTGGAGTTCGGCCCAATATGTTTTGTGGGCTGGAATGTTCACATGGTGATGCTGAAATCTCTGAAGGATATTGGGAGTCTTCACCAAAAAGCCCCTGGAGCTTCTACCAACTGCTTTGCTCCCGTGGCCAGTTCTTGCTGCCATTTTCTTTCGAGTCACCACCCAGAACGGGGAAGTGTGTGCCTCCCAAGGGAACTCCTCTGCCAATGGCATTTCAAGGGGGTGGAGAATGAACACCCCGTCCTCACCCCAATGCTTTCCTGGATCCCAGCAGAGCCAATACCAGTCCAGGCAGGTGTTTATCCCTACACGCCTCTCTTTGCACTGCAGCACTTTGAAGAAGTGGAGCAGACGGGCCCCTAACTTTGAGGAATGTTTCTGCAATTCTAAAGCACTGGTTTTGAAAATAGCCTAGCACAGACGGTCTAAGTTGCAGGATGTGTTTCCCCAAGTCCAGACTACAGCGCTCCCTGTCATTCTGGCTCTTTAAATGGTGCCATAGCCTGACCAGAGAGCATTATGGGGAAGCATTTACGTTATGCAAAATGTGTGAGTAACAATCAGTGCAGTTTGAACCTTGGCCCTTCAGGGCCAAGAAGAGATTGCCAGCTCCTGACCTAAGAGATGAACTCTGCTAGCTGACAGCAGTAGTAGGCTCTTCTCCTCTGTGTGGATTAGCCTTTGGAGAGGGTGCAACACACAGTTTGAAAGTGTGTTAAATATGCCCTCCCACTTATTCCGCTTTGCATGATGGCCTTTCCTCCTGGGGTGAACAAAGCATTCTTTTCTAAACCATCCCAGTCTGCCTTCCTCAACATGCTCTCTCCTTTTCCCCCGGGTCAGTCCCCACCTGTCTCAGAGTTTTGGTGTTGAATTCGGCTCTGGGGACTGCGGCAGTTACCATAGCAAATGCTCCCGTCCCCTCTTGTAATAGCAGCATGCAAAATATTAAACTGAACAAGGCAAGGAAGAGAAGAGTGGTGATTATTATAAAGCTACAGTTCCATCGCAGGGTTTTGAAGGTGCATTATCAGATTCCCCTTGATGGAATTACAGCTTTATAATCACCACTTGTTTATGCATTATCCTATCTATAATCCCACAGTAACGTCATTTATTTACATTGACATTCCCAGCACGTTTGCAAAGCTGGATTGTGCTCTGACGGATTCCACTTCGATACAGAATTCTGTTGAATATCACTGGAGAACTGCTTCTTGCTACAGCATCAAATAAATACCCAATCTCCCAAAAGAAGGATTTAATTGCAAATTTGAAAACATACTTAGTGCAGCCTGTGTCTTAAACAGTTATACATCTTCCCCATTTCTTTACATTCACAGAAAAAATACCCCTGTGCATTTCCTTGCTGCTAATCAGAGTGGCCACACTGATGAGCTATGTAGTATTTGTGTGTATTTGCATTGTAATACGGGGTCAACTTGATTATTGTAAGCACCAGAAACACTCTTGCATTGAGTTTCTGGCATGAGATGCTTTAGAGGAAAGAACAGCTTTCCCCTAGTTACGATTTACTGCTAAAAAGAATAAAAGATGTTCCCAGTAGAGGAACAGTGGGGCTAACGTCAGATTTTAATTACGCGGGTTTAAATTTGGTTTAACTCTAGTTACAGTGATGAAACTGCTATCCAAATATGCCCTATTGTTTTATCCCAGTGACAGGGTAATATCAATACTTGATGTTATGAAACTTCAAAAACTGACCGAAGAAAGCTTGAGTTTTTTTGCTCTCTTTCGTATTTAGTCCCACTGTCAGAGAGTGGCTGGCCCTGTGGTCAAAGTAGATCCAGCATCCTCCCTGTGCCAGAGCGGGTGTTCCCAGTTGGGCCAGTTAAGGGGGCAGGGCTTCACCTGGTCTATAAAGGTTCAGAGGATGTTTCAGAGAGATCTGAGCTAGAAAGGAACAGAAACGGCTGAGAGAGCGAGCATGCATGCATACGTGTTGTAGAAAGCAGGAGCAGAAGAACTGAAGTTCTCCTGCAGTGACCCCCGAGGAAGGGAGTTGGGACTGGCTCAGAAGACCGGGATGAAAGTTTCCTTTTGGAAAGAAGGCAAAAAAAAAAAAAAAAAAAAAAAGGCAGGATAAGCCCTGCATCTTCCTCAGGTGCTCAGAAAGCAGGAAGGAACCGAACCTCAGGGATGATGGGACCGTGTCCATCGTAAGGCTGGATGGAAGAGTTTTGGTGTTAAGAAAATCAGAGCCCAAGGAGGACTGTTGCTGAGATAGACAGTGTGGAGTTATTAAGCGTCCCTGAAGAGGGGAAATAGAGGCAAGGCACTGTACAGTGAGCTCAGTCCACAAGGGGAACTCAGGAGATGGCTACTCTGTTACACCCATTGTGCAACATGGTGCATCAGCCAAAGGGCAGGATAGACCCCCCTGCTTTGATTTCTCCCCAGAGGAACAGCACAGAGTAATGGAGCATGGGCGGGGACTGGAGGCCCAGTGTGTCACTGAGAGGAGAAAGCAGTCTCGGATCAGCCAGATTTCCACACCCCCAGTTGGTAGCTGATGTGGATTTTTGTTCCCTGGTTTATGTAAACAGCATTTTCACTTGGTGAAAAGTTACATTGCTTTTGTTTTGTTTCTGTTCAGTTGCTTGATGAATTAAGCCCACTGCAGGCACCAGTTTCAATGCTGATAACGAAAAGCCAGGTCTGCTGTGTTAGGCAAACAGGGAAGCCAGGAGTACCAGAGGTGGAAAAGGTGCCTTTCGACCCAATGGGTAGTATTTGTTCTTAAAAATCAGCCTGCAGCTTAGCCACCTAATTCCCACTCAGTTCCCACATATTTCCACTTTGTAGATATCTTGGGGGTGAAGGGTGTTTGTGTCTGGCATCTGTTTTCCCTTGAAATATCAGAGTAAAATAACTGGTCAGCTATATACTCTACTGCGTGAGAACAAGGACTTCAGTATCAGAACTCTCGCATTCTCGCCCCTCCCTTACTGTGGAACCTTGGACAAGTCAGCTGACTTCTTTGTTCCTCAGTTTATCTACCTGTAAAATCAGCATGACCACATCAGCCATGGCTATGTTGGGAGACTTTCTTCATTCATGTTCTAGAGGGCTTTGAGAACCCAGGAGGAAAATTGATACAGTTCTGCAAAGTATTTGCTTTTTAGATATATACTCTTCCTGTTGTTTCCTCCTCTATGCCTTGGTCTAATGACTTCCTTTGTTGATTGCATTAATTGCAGACTAATAATAAAGTTATTATTTATTTGTACTTAGGTAGCACTAGAGGTCCCAGCTAATTGGGCCGGGCAGTAGCTGTATGTGTACTCAAAGATATTCCCCGCCTGATGAGCTTACTGTTTAAATGGACTGGACAGACAAAGTGTGGAAGACAGGGAGGATTATTGTCCCCATTTTACAGTTGGGAAAATGTTCCACAGGAAGATTAATGGACTTACTCAAAATCACATAAATCTGTGGCGGAGATTTGAATCAAATTCAGATCTCCTAAATCCCAGTTCAATGTCTTAGCCATAATACTGTCCTTTCCCTTCCAATATTTGTACTTGCACCCAATGGATAAACCTGCTCTTACTGTAAATTTCAATCTGTTTTTCATACTTTTTCAGTTTTGTCCACCGTCTTTGGCCACATTTCACAATGACTCACCAGTCAGAAACCACCTTATTTTCTTTGACAGGTTTTCCGATTTCCTTTGTCGTCCATATCTGTCTTAACTTTCCACTTGTATTAATATTTCTAAACTCATTTCCTGAGCTTTGGAGCTGGTTTATTTTAGAAATATCTTCATTTCCTCTTCCTGTCTCTCTCCACCCTCATTTCACTCCTGCATTGTCTCTTTTCCCATAGTACCTTCACTTGTAAAAGTTTGTTTTGTTAAAATGTAGTGACTTTGATTTTATTAAGGAATAATAACAAGCAATGTGAAAATGCTCCACCTGTCAGCATGGACAAAACTTGTCCTGTGCAGTGTAAATAATCTTCTGAGCTGAGAGTCCTAGAAGTGAATCTTCTGCTATTATGAGAAATGCGGTGATCTAGTTTGTTTATGGTGGGCTGGAGCACATGATGGCACTTACACACAGGCAGCAAAGATTTTCAGACTTCTGTACTGCTGCCATCACCTGTATGAGCAGCTGTTAAGCAAGAAACAAACCACCACTCTAGTGCAATTTCCCTTCACTTTCTCTTAGCACTTTTTTCTTCTCTCTACTTCATTCAGCATTCTTTTTACCTCTGCACCTGATGGTTTATAGCTCTCATATGCCTCTATCTTACCATTGATTACTTTTGAACTTCCTACTTCATCCACACTGGGCTTCTTTGTCCTCTCAGTCCATTTATTGCTAGATGGCATTCAGAACTTTCAAGGCAAGCATTCATTTTTCTTGGAGTGTTTTCCATTTTGCAATCTCTCCTGCCTTTTTCCTCTATTGCTCTATCCCAGTCAATTTCACTCAGCAGTGTGTGTGCTCTTAAAACAGCTGTAATGTAGGGTCCAATGGTGTAAATCAGCATAGCTCTGACTTCAGTGGAGTTATACACAGGCATATAAATATAAATTTATTACGAGCCAGATTCTCAGCTGATGTAAATCAGTGTATGTGTATAGGATAATAGAAATGTAGGGCTGGAAGGGACCTCAAGAGTTATCTGGTCCAACCCCCTGTGCTGTGGCAGGAACAAGTAAACCCAGACCATCCCTGACAAATCCAGCCTGTTTTTTAAAACCTCCAGTGATGGGGATTCCACAATCTTCCTTGGAAGCCTATTCCACAGCTTAACTACCCGTATAGTTTGAAAGATTTTCCTAATAACTAACCTAAATCTGCCTTGCTGCAGATTAAGCCCATTACTTTTTGTCCTACCTTTAGTGGACATGGAGAACAATTGATCACCATCCTCTCTATAATATTCCTCAACATATCTGAAGACTTATCAGATCCCCCTCTCCAATACCCTTTTCTCAAGATTAAGCATGCCCAGGTTTTTAACCTTTCCTCATAGGTCAGGTTTTCTAAACCTTGAATCATTTAAGTTGCTCTTCTCTGGCTTCTCTCCAGTTTATCCACGGATCTTCACCTAAGGTGTGGTACCCAGAATTGGCACCCAGAATTGGACACAATACTCCGGCTGAAGCCTCCTTGGTTCTAAGTGGAGCGGGACAATTACCTCCCTTGTGTTACATATGCCAATCCTCTTCATACACCCCGGAATTATCTTAGCCTTTTTTTGCAGTTGCATCAGGCTGTGGATTCTCATTCAATTTCTGGTTCACAGTAGCCCCCAGATCCTTTTCAGCAGTACTGCTGCCTGGCCTGTTACACCCCATTTTGTAGTTGTACATTTGATTTTTCTTTCCTACATGTAGCGTGTCACACTTTTTTTCATTGAATTTCATCTTGTTGACTTCAGACCAATCCTTCAATTTGTCGATGTCCTTTTGACCTTTTTTATCATTACATACGTAAGTTAATGTATGTGTATGAACACACACACGCGTGCAAATATCTGAATGCGTGTTTTTATTTGCGTTCACTCTGTTAATAAACAAAATACATATTTAAGATGTGGTTGCCAATTACAACATCACTGACACGGATGTGTAAGTTTGTCTTATCAACCACAAATATGGGGAATACCTGGCAAAGTAGGAGCTGAGGGGTAGCCAAAATGGATTTACATAGGAGACTGATTTTGCAGACAGACCTCCACACCATCAGAAATTTACACACACAGGGAGAAATCACCCCCCTTCAGAAGAATATCACAGGGGCCTATGTACTACTTAAGCCCTATTTTGAGAACTTAAGTGGTGCATAGGACATGTGCTGGTCCTCTGCACGAACAGAAATTTCACCGTGGGGCCTTGTCTTCCTTAGGAAAAAGGTGTATTTCTAACTAACGAGTTAAAATCCCAGTAAAAACAAGGCAGGTTGTAGTTTTAAATCTTAGCAGGCTCCCTGCTAGGGTTTATATCTCTAGCTCACATGGATCAAAACTGCAACTGCCTTAACTACACTAGGATGTTAACAGATGTTAACCAACCTGAGTTAAAAGGATGCAGCTGTTCCCTTTAGTGTAGACATGGTCAGAGGGAACAGACAGTGCTTTTGCAGCGAGGTAAGTGATCTGATCCTAATAGGGTGAAGCAACGTAGTAGCTTAGAGATAGAAAAGCCCCAGGGTATCACTGAATCTGTCCCACTGCTGTTTGTGGGTGCCAGAAAATTCTTCTTTCAAAGAAGCAAGTTACAGCCCGTATATGGATCTTTGTGGCAGCTTAAAATTCCTATCAGCAGGTGCTTTTTGCATGGAGTATGATTTAAAGCACAGTACAGTTGGGGCTCTAAAAGTCTTCAGCCGCACAGTCGGAGAAGTATTATTGAGCATGTCATTAAAAGGAACCTGCCACAGTAGCTAGACACATAAGTTTGAATTTCAGGTCTCTGAGTATTATATCAATAATTCCTGGCATGCAATATTGTTGCAAGTCCAGCCACTGTCATAATGTGCTTTGACCTTTTAATATAGTCAACTCAGGTGTAACTATGAAATCCTACAAAGTCAAACAAGGAAAGTGAGCTGCTGAATTGTTATATTTATTTATTTATTTTTCTTCTTTAATAGATTTCTGTGTAGTGACTTCATACTTGACAACATGGATAATACTTACCTCCTACATAGTTCTTTTCATCCACTGCGAAAAGCACTGAAAGCACTTTACAAAGAAGGGCAAATAGCATTTTCCTCATTTTATGTATGGGAAAATTGAGGCAAAAGAGAAGGCAATACAACTTGCCCCCAATCGTTGGCAAAGCCAGGATAGAATTCAGATCTCCTGATTCCCAGTCCGGTACCCTATTCACTGGGTCATGCTGTTGTTGTCTATTAAAACTGGTTGGGAATTTTCCAATTCAACATTTTTTCATCTGAAAATGTTTATTCCTCAAAACCAAAACTGTTCACAAGAAAGGCTGAGTTTTGATGAATCTCCTGATTCATAACATTTTTTAGGTGGGAGGAGAAAAAGGTTTGAAATTGTCAAAATATCCAGTTTTGATATTTTTCAAAATGAGGTTTGTTTTTAGATTCAAAATGACTTTTCATTTTGACATTTTAGTTAATTTATACTAAAAAAAGGTTAAAAAAATTAAAAGGTCTAAATCAAAATGAAACATTTTGAAATTATCAAAACATTTTGATTGACCTGATCTGGATGATGATGATGATTTTATTGTATTATTTATTAATGGTTTGGAGAGATGTTTGAGATTTTCATCCTGTTTTTGGATGGAAAAAAATTCTAAATCAGATCACAAGATGATACAAAAAGCGAGTTTTAAAGGTGTATTCCTGTGTAAGTTCCCCCAGCACTGATTGGGAAGAGTAGCAAAATATTCCAAACCTACTGGCAGAATTCTCTGGCCAGCTGTTAGTAAAGCTAAGTGCTGCCTAGGTAGTAAATATAAAATATCTGTTTATGGGCAGACGACTACCTCACTGTTCAGAGAAGCCTTAATTTCTCCAAAGTCAAGTAAGAGGACAAAGCATGACTGGCAGCAATAATTATAATGATTCATGGACAGGAAGATCTTGATAAGGCCAAAGAAGGTTTATGGATGAGATTTTCAGAAAAGCCTTAGTTGCCAAATCCCTATTGAATTTCAACATACTTTGGGTGGCTAACTCCTTTCTTTAGCCGATATAGGTTCTGTTCCTCCAGTCATCATGCAGATAAAAACCTTTCTGAAGGCCATCTCCCAGATGAAGCCAACAGGAGTTTTATCTTCCTGAAAACTTCAGGACTGGGCCGATGACGGAGAGGGAACTTTAGCAATGGGTGAACACTCTTGATACTTCATCAGAAACTTGCATTGAACATAAACCAAACATCTTGAAGTCTAGTTATCTACATCCCTTGGTATTTTTCATTTTCATGTGAATTGATGTTTCTGGGTTCTGACATGACTAGTGTTATAATCCTGCAATGAATGCTGTTCTCACACTATTTCTAACTGGATTATAGTACTGGAAATCTTGGAAGATACCCATTCTCTCTAGAGATTTCCTGACCAATGCAATGGGCTTGAAAGGTTTACCTAGTTTAGTTGCACTTCTGGTAAAGACCTGAACTTCTGGATGCTGCATCAGATTGACTGTCTGAATCCTGAGCTTTTTCCATTGCTAGCTGAGATACCTGAAAAGAAATGATAGGAGAGGATCTGCAGGGCAGGGCAGTTAGAGCTGTGAAGCCAGTGATACATACAAAGACCAGGAGACGCAGCATCAGGAGGTTGAGACAAGGGCTCCATTGTGCTGTGTGATCTACATAGATTAAAAGACAGTCTCTTCTCTCAAGGAGCTTACAGCCTAAATAGACTGGACAGACAAAGGGTGGGAAGCAGTGGAACAGAGAGATGAAGAGACTTGCCAAAAGCATACAGCAGGTTTATAGCAGAACCCAGTTCTCCTGACTAGTCCACTAGACCATACTGTCCCTTTCATTGTAAGGACATTGAACAATCAGCCCATCATTGTGGGGCTATCATATTTTCAATAGCTACAGGTAGCAGATTCTACCTATGCTCCATCTCTGTTTCGCTCCACTGCATTCCCTATTTCTTTCAGGTGTAGCTACAGTTTAAATCTATTATATTATTCAAAGAAGTCCCAGCTAAGAATCTTCTGAAGGTAGCTAATGCTTACTCAGTTAAACAGCGTGTGCTCAAAGTCAACAACTCCGTTAATGTATTCAGAGGGTAGCAGGTTCCATCTTGGGCTTGCCTTGGATGCATTCATTAAGAATGGAACAGTCCCGAGCAGTTAACCCCTAATCTGACTGGCCTGTATGGACAGAGTGATTTCAGCCTTTTTCCATCTTAAAGGAGGCATTGAGGCACCTTGCTTGCAGAAGTGGTTATTTCCCTCTGGATTCCAAACTGCTGCTGATTTGGGCACTTTTACCCCAAAACACAACTTGTCCTCGATTGATCATGTAGAATAGCTCGATCATAGCTATGAATTTTACCACACTGTGTAGCAGCATCCCCCAAGATCAAGGGGGAACATGGGGCTGCTTTTCCCATGGTGCCAAGTTCTTCTCTAATTCATTTGTCAGCATCTCGTCCTACTTTGTACAATCAAGCGATCTGTCCTGAGTGCTCATGAAAGAGATCGGCTTAACAGCACTTACATCTGATGCTCCTCTTGTCCACAGAGCAGTAGCCCTGTATGCTTTTGCATAGTGACCCTCCAGTGCACTGGTAGAGGCCACCTGCAATGGGGGGCAGAAGTAGTGGGCTCAGAAACCCATTAGTCCTTGATATCCTCTGGTTACGTGGTGTGGACAACTGTCCATTAGGAACTGAAACAAGATCAGTGACTCATTTCCTGCACCTCGAACAGCAGTCAGACGGCAACAGCTTTCAGTCTCTGTTGATCTCAGCTGGATTTGAAGCAATGATCTGTGCTCTAAGGGTCCTGGATACCCAATATCCCACAATTGGTCTGGCTTCATTCAGTATCTACTTTTAACACCTTCCTATGTTTTGTGTGTTACACATATGGCATCGGACTGGCACATTCATCTGCTGAGTGATTCCACATCCCCATTCCCTGTTGCTTTATAAGTTACTACTGGAGACATTTAACACGAGCGGTGAAGAAAGTTTTCAATGCAGCCTCCTTTCACTGAATAATTTCTGCTCTTTATTGCTCTATTGTGATGAATAAACAGTGTCTCAAAGATTCTTGTTTAAGCTGGGTTTTTTTCCTGCTTTCTTGATTCACCAGAAACATGAGGGGGATTGTTTGTTTGATAGAGATCCCTGGGCAAAACTTGGAGAGGCTGAATTGTGATGAGACTGCAGCCTAGAGTGCCCATCACCTCAGTATCTAGGATCTTCATAGTATTTCTGGTAGTACTTGTAGGTCTTTAGTTTAAAAAGTTCAAACAATGTGTTCCTTCTCTTCTCCCATTCCCACACCCCCAAATCTTTCCATCTATGCAAGAAGAGAAGCCTCTCTTTAGGCTCTATTTTCCTCTTAGGTGCTGTGAATGGCTAACAGAAAAATTATTTGCAATTAACTTCATCTGTGTGAAGTTCACTAAATTGCAAACAGTTAGAAGGTGGGTGGTACACAATGCTCACATCAATCAGTCACAGCCCTCTATTGTGCCGCCCGTGGTGCAGAGCTTTGAAGAGACAAGTGACAATTTATCTGTCAGTGACTTTGATAACATTGTGCTTTTTTTTTTTTTTTTTTAAATAGACTATTTAAAGTCTCCGTTACTAGTCTTAAAACTCTTGCTTCGGTTCAATGAAAGAAGTTGCTCTTCGCCTCTCCTCCAGTTAATAATATGACATGAGGGTGAGGCAACCTCTGCCAGGTTAAAGTAGAACAACGTTACACGTGTGAGGACTGTGTGGCAGTCAGATACGTCTGTATCTTGATACACAAGAATATGAAGACAGACTTCAGGTTTTGCAATGGCGTGCGGGTTGGATGAAGTTGCGGGGCCTGTCGCTTTTTGGAATCTGCTGGTGGTGGAAGCAAATGCCTCATGGAGCACTGCATATAAGCAATAAAATATATAAGCAATAAAAAGGTGGCAATGAACACTGCAGATTTTTCCCTTAACTTCTGACTTCCGTACCTTTTACGGTGGGGGGAGGGGGTCCTGCTGCAGCATTAACTGCCATTAAGCCAAAGTGTGTCTGTGATAATTGGTGCAGGATGGTCTTGTGGTGAAGGCACTGGGAAACCTGGGTTCAGTTCTTGGCTCTGCCCGGACTCCCAGGGTGACCTAAGGCAAGTTATGTAATCTCTGAGCCTGAACTCCCTATCTGTAAAATGAGGCCAATTCATCCCTACTTCACAGGGGTGTTGAAAAGGATGTGAGCACCTGAGACATGACTTGGATGATACCTAGGTAGGCAGGAGGGTTGCAGCTTTCCTCCCCCGAAGTGACTGAGTGATGGCCATCGAGATTGTCTATCAGCTCACAGTACAGGGAGCCACCCTCCTCGTAGAGGACAGAGAAGGAAAAGACATATCGGGTCCCTTTGTCCATCCCCATCTCTCACACAGGACTATGCCGTATCCCCAGTGCTTTGTCCAGTCTAGCAGTGAGGTTTCTACCTGCCCATGTGAGACAACTCTCCAACAGCCCAGCTCTCACTGTGTACCAGCCACAAAAGAAGCAACTCAAGAGCGAGCGACCCATAAACTTCCACTCCTGTCCTCTTCCACCCAGACCTCAAGCATGTCCTAGGAGCAATATGCCTAAGCTCCCTGGGCAGAGAACCAACATGCGCTCCTAAATCCCTCCTGCGTGGAGCTGCGGCCAACAAAACCACTGGGCCAGCAAATATGTTTTGGTTTAACATAAAGCTCTTTATAACAGCCATAAATCATCCTAAATTCTTTCGTTTTCCCCGATCAGGAAGGAAGGTATGCAAAAGGAGATTGTAATGAGAAAATATGTCAGTTTGATAAAGGAGGGCTCCCTGTGCTCCTGAGACATACTGCAGCAAAACCAATTGTCACAGCCAAACAGGGATTTTTCCGCTGCCACTGGGTGGGACAGAGCAGGCTCTCCTGCCTTTACGTGCTAGCAACAATGTTTAGTGGCTCTCCTATAGAGAGCTGGAACTGAACCTCAGAGCAGGAGCCGCTAGCACACGAGACTTGGTCTGATGCAGTTTTGCTAATTGAACTGCTTTGCAGAGCTGAAGCAACTAACAAGGATTGTCTAGCCATGGTTTTCTCGGGGTTTTTCACAGTGTCTGAATAGAGCGATGGACTGCCTTGTGGACATCTCCTCACCTTTTAGTGGGGCCTTTTCCCTTCCCGATTGCAATCACCTCCCATTCCTGTGGCAACCAAAGCAAGCGCTGGCACGGAAAAGTAACATTAGGGGAGTATTTAATGCATTTTTAGCTGCCTTGGAATGGGATTCAGCAGCTGATGACTGGGAGGAGATACCACACCGTGTGACCAGCCAGCTTTCTACAGACCACTAGCCAAGTGCCAGAGTGAAGGACCCCTGGCCTAGAGATGGATGCAACAGCATAGGTGTCAGGATTCTTGGGTTCTCTTCCGCACTCCCCCACTGTCTCTCTGTGTGTGATGCTGCGCCAGCCGCTTGACCTCTTTGGGCTTCGATTTACTCCTCTGAAAAGTAGTTGCAGTGAGCTTATCAGTTTCACAGTTGTTAAAGTGAAATCTATTTAATTAGTGCTTGAAAATCACTTCAGATTTTCAAAGATATCTAGGTGCCTAGTAGGATTTTCCAAAGCACGTAAGCAGGTGAGGCGCCGGATTTTTTCAGTCTCTTCCATACTCAGGACCCCCTTGAAACCCCTTCTCATTTAGTAATGTGCTAACCACCCCCTGATACCTGTTTGTGGCTTCCAGGTTGAGAACCAGTATCCCTGGGTGAAAGTCACTCCAGTACAGCAGTGTAAAGACATGATAACTTGGGAATGGGTGCAATATAAAAACTAGGCTAGACTAGGAAGTATGATCCCTAGTAATATGCTTCTATCAGTTGCTCAGAACTCATGCTCATGCTCCCTGGTACAGAATCAGTTTCAGTTCTGATTTGAATTTCAGATCATACCTACACCTTTGACATTGAAAGTTGGCTGGGTTTTTCCTCAAGTAAAAGCCTTCGTTATGAATATTCATTGACATCTTACTGTAGGTTTCTACTGATCTCGCAAGCCCTTTATGATTAGATTGTTTCACATGAGGAAATGATATGGAAGAGAGTGGGTGTTACTCATTTTAAAAGGAATCTGCTTCCACTCAGCTCAGCCCAACAGCCTGAGAGTTCGGAGGGCAAGAAAATGTGACACAAATGTCTACTGCAAGAAAGAAAAGGGTTTGTTTTTTTTTCATTGCCTGAACCTCCTGGCAGAAAGTCAGCCTCTCGCTGGGAAGCGACGCTATTTGTGAAAGCAGCGATATGGAGTCCGAGGTGGCAAACATGTTTCAAATCTGCTTTAATCGCGATTTAATAATCATTGACACAATTCAGCATTAACAAAGCTTTAGTTTTTAACTCTTTCCCTTCTGTCGGACGTTCCAGCGATGAATTTCAAAGTGCTTTGCAAGCTTCAGTGATAAACATCCCTGCAAATGAGACGAGTATTAACAGCCCCGTTTTATAGATGGAGAGTCTGAGAAAGAGAAAAGATTAAATCTTCAAACTTGAGGGGCTTCTAGGCTGGGGTTCTCAAAGGGGGTGAAGCACCAACTCATCCTTATTTGGGTACCTCACGCTGACTGGATTTTTCAGAAGGGCCGTGCCTCTGCCGCTCCCATGACACAAACAGGATTTCGTGGGTGCTCCGCACTTCTGAAAATCAGGCACCTTTATATTTTGGTGCCTAACTTTAGCTATCCAAATTGGAAAGATATTGTCTTCAGTGTCTCGGCCAAAGTGCTGCACCGTCTCAGTGCGCTAGAACAAAACCCAACTCCCTACCTTGCAGGCTTTGTTAGCAGAACTTGAACGATTAGACAATGCTTAGGAAAGTGTGTTGGAAACTGGTTTCCCCTTCCCAGTGCTGGCTCCCAACAATGGTGGTTCAAAATATTTCATATGCAGTGTAGTTGCAAATTGTTGGGTTAAACAAAATGGGGTGTAGTTTTCCTTCTCAGATGGATAGTACCTTTATTTAAAAATCCTGGACTATTGGGTGCTGGTGCCTGCAGGATCCCAATGCCATCACAAGAGACATTGTTGCCAGAAGGGTGAACAGGTTCTCGTATTTGTATTGGTGTTCAAATATTTGTGATGTTTTGCATGGATCTCAGAAGCCATTTATGTGCCTGAAATAGAGTGAAATCTCTGCTTTCAGTGCTTCAGTTCCTGGGTGGTGGTAATAGAGTAAAAAGAGCAGGTTTGGCATTTTGGATCCCTTAAACCACTCACTAAAATAAAACAAACACACAATAAATACAAATACCAAGCGAGCCAGGTTTATTTTAGAGATGGACAATTATCAGAACCTCCTGAGAGCAGCTGAACTTAGGTGGCTCAGAGCAAATGGACCTTGGATCTAAACCAACCTTGGGTTTTTGGTTTTGTAAATAACAAAATCTCTGACTGATACGTTTTTTTCAAAACCAAAACCATCTTGGATTTATCCGTCATAGAAATAGGACCAAATGCAAACCTTTCTCCAAACCCTGCAGATATGGACAGTTGAATTAAAGTGGAATCCAGATCAGAACCACCAAAACTTGTGCAAAACCAAAACTAAAGCCAGCAAGATTTTGTAAAAGCAAATCTGAGCTTGCTTGATCTTTGTCCTAATGTGTTCAGGTTCCTGGGAATCCTGAATGTTCTACCCCAGTTATCAACAACCATGGAATCCCAGGGACCATGGTAGTAGGGGATGAGATGCTTGACTTGGATGGCCTCGGTGATCATCAGCTTCTGTGGAGAGGAAGATGATTTTGGAGAGTCAGCGGATGAAGGCAATCCTAGCAGAACTCCCCATGGACAAGTTGCTGGAGTAGCCTATGGAAGTTACCAATGAAATAATTTTCCTTCTGTTGGTTACAATCATGTTTCTTTATTGTTCCTTAGCTTTTGCTCATTGTAGTGTAATGCTTTTAAAGGGCAAAGCGAAAGATCCAGTCTTGGCTGAAAACCAAGAGTGACAGAGGGAAGGAAGAGAAGGAAAGCTGTTCTGTGCCATCATAGCAAGCTGGGCTGTGAATTAATGCCACTGAGCTTCCAGAATCGGGTGAGAAAACAACTTCAGAGACCTCCTAAAAGGATCCAAGCAGCATGCAGGATCCCTGCGAGGGATAGCGCTGAGTAGATTGTGGCCCATGTTTTGCATGAAAACTTGATCTGCTTTGGGTCACATCAAGCAAATAGATCCCATGGAGTAGTTCTAGACTCTGGTTTTTTTTAGCTCTGCATCATAGGCAAGTGCAGATACCAGTAACTTTCTCTGGGGGACTTGCTCAAGGTCTGAGTGCTTGGACCGGAGTTGGAGTGTATATCATGTCCTGCTAAGCTGAGCACTCCTAGTCCATCACTGGCAGAATGACCAGACATGATATTTTTTTTTATCCTAGTGGCAGAGCTCTTCTTTGATGGGTTCCCATTGGAATGAAATATTGGCTGAACTTGTGACGGATTTCCTTTCGATGAACTATTGGCAGAGCTCCTCACAATGGATTTCTGTCGAATAAACAGTTGGCAGAGCTCCTCCTAATGAGATTTGCATTGAATAAGCTGTTAAGGGAGCTTCTTTTAACTGGAGTCTAGTAGTTAGGGTCAGGGACTGGCAGTAAGGAACTCCTGGAGTCTATTCCTGACTCTGCAACTGAAAGGCTGTGTCCTTTGGCAAGTTACTTAACCTCTCTGGGCCACGCTTCATCTGTCTGTGAAATGGGCAGAACAACAGTCCCCAGTCTCACAGCCGCCATGATATAGCACAGTACAATTTTATCATGGACAGCGTATTTTACACAAACTGTAACCGAACACTGTTCGGGATGGGTAGACAGCTGGTTTAAATCAGTGTAGCACCGTTGACTGTAAATGGGTGTAGCTGATTTATGCCAGTTGAGTGAGGATCTTGCCCTTTGAGTTCAGATGCGATGGCTATAAGTTTAAACATTAACTAAATGAGGGTGGAAGATATTAGCCATAGCATTTGCAGAAGTGTACTGAAAAGAGATGGGGAATCAGCAGGGCCCAAGCATAATTTTTTCGGGCCCTGTACAGACTTGTAACACAGGCCCCCTTCCACACACATAATGGGGGTTACAGCCTGGGCTTGGCCTCCCAGGGCCTCTGGGCCCCAGTAAAGTGTACCCTTTTTCCATCTCTTGTGGGGGCCCTGAGAATCAGTGAGATTACAGGACAGGTACCCCAAACAACAGGAAATGTGGAGCAGAATGCTCATGGACCATCAATGCTGAGATCATGTGAATGGGCAAAGTTGACCGAGGCGGAGGTGGGGGGAAATGACTGCAGTGCCATTGACTGTCCAGCGAGGGCCAGCCAGCATGGAAGCGGAAGAGAGTCTGGCTGGTGGTGGTGGCTGTTAGCATTAGTGGCATTCTAGGAGCACCTAGAGGTTCCAGCCGAGACTGGAGTCCCGCTGTGCTATGCTCTGTACACACTCAAGTCCCTGCCCAGCAAAGTCTAAGGATACATCTACATGGGATAAAAGACCCGCTGCATGGTTGCTTTTGGCCCAGCTCAGCTGACTTGGGCTCACGGAGCTCAGGCTGTGGGGCTAAAAATCACGGTGTGGCCGTTCAGGCTCAGGCTCCAGCCCGAGCTCAGGGATTCTCCACGTCAGCTGACCTGGGCCAGCCATGGGGTTTTGTACCCCTGTGTAGACACAGACTGAGGGTATGGCTACACCGGAACTGGATGGAGGTGGCATTCCCACTGGGGTAGACATGCTTCCATGGAGTTAGCGCACTGAAAATAGATGTGTTGCCACCCCAGTGCAGGTGGTGGGACAGACCACCCAAGTACAGGTCGCCCCATGCCCTAGCCCCATGGCTGACTAGCCCCTCCTGCTGGCCATGTCACCACAGCGGTGCTGTTATTGTTAACACACTGAACCCAAGCCATAGTAGCACGGAGGTCTGCCTGAACCTGGGGTTCCGCACTCGTCTCCCGTGTAGACATACCGTAAATAAACAAGACAGCAGGCGAGGAGTGGTGCTATGCGTGTGTTATGGGGCACACTCTCCATTAGAGCGCCCCCTTGCATCAGGGTGTAACGTTGCCGGTATCTTTAACTGCAGCACCTCCTGCAGGCTGTCTGCTTCTTCCATGGCCCAGCTTTCCGGCAGAGTCACATAAAAGTTCAGCCCCCTCACAGGGTAACAAAAGGTCTAGCTGTAAGTCCACCGAAAGTCACAAAACAAACATCCAGACTAATAATTCTCCTGCTCTTCCTGTGCCCCCACTAGAGTGTGCTGCTTCTCAGCCACTTCTTCTGGCAGAGCTTCTCCTATCATGCCTCCTTTCAATAGGTTTCCCCACTGCCTCCCATCCCCGCGGACCCTGGCAGCTTCTGGCCCCAGAACGGCCTCCCTGCATGATTCCCCAGGGGCCCACCACAGAAGTTAGCTCTATTCCTATGTCTCAACACTCCTCTACAACCAGCCCCAAACTACTGGGCCGCCTCTCTTCTGTGTTCTCACCCGTGCTTATAGAGTCCTTCCTCACTTCCCCCTACAGCTGGCATCAATTACTATAGTTAAATCCCTCTAACAGATACTGGTGTGGTCACTAATTATCCCTGGAATTGCTAGGTTGCGGGTAAGGCTGAGCCCAGTTTGTCTTAAAAGGCCAGCCAGCCTGTAACAGCACACTTTATCTATGAAGAACTGAGGCACAGAGAGATTAAATGACTCGCTCAAGATCACACAAAGAATCTGTGACAAAGTGACCTCCCCATCTAGTGCCTTAACCCTAAAACCGTTCCTCTTTGTATTTCTGTATCGGGTCCAACTCACTCGCAGAGCCTCAGAATTGTTCTTGCCTGTAGGGCCAAGACTCCAATTCACTGTACCTAATACACGCTTGTTG
Organism: Emydura macquarii macquarii; assembly: GCF_026122565.2. Classification (NCBI taxonomy): domain Eukaryota; kingdom Metazoa; phylum Chordata; order Testudines; family Chelidae; genus Emydura; species Emydura macquarii. Next base: position 48,060,553 of record NW_027132905.1, read on the forward strand.
CCACTTTCCAAATGTCAGTTGCCCGTTATTGCGGCTTTCCACAGAAGTTTGGGATTACGAGTGGTAGGCTTTCATGCCGCAGGTCTTTGTAACAGGATTAGGCAGATAAAGCCATGTAGAAAATTATTACCGCTCTCCTGGGAGCTAGTAATGGTTTTCAGAGGCCCTCGTGGAGGTAATGTCTACTAAATTATGTCACTCAGTAGGAAACTTACACTTCTTCTAGCACTAATTTTAGCGGGACCGTGACTCTTCAGGTAATAAGGATTGATTCCTTAGAGATGTTTCGCGAGTTGCCAAGGATATAGATTTAATCAGGAGAAGGAGCTTGGCTGCAGTGTTCACATTCCATAGAAAACTGCACGTTTCATTACCTTTCTGTTTTGCTGAAGACTGATATGCAAGAGGGCATCTTTCTGTTCCTTTTTTGCCCTGTGCTGCCATACATGGAGAGACCGAAAGCCATGAATCCTCCATGAAATGGAGAGCAGCTCCGTGAGAAGACTCTTGAAATTGTTTTGCATTAAGTGAAGTGGTTCTGCAGCCAGGCTGTGGACTAGAAAGCCTAAAATGGGGCACATTTCCCTCTGTGGTCCTGTAAAATTCTCCAGCGATACCAAGAGAATGCATTGGGTATGAACGTTTGGATAATTAGGGCCATCACACAGGGCTGACTGGTTTTCTACAGAGTCCAGAGCTCTTCATTTGTCATTTGGGAAATGCCTGGCCCAGTACTGGACTTCTTGAATCTTCTTCTGAAGTAATCAGGTAGTGGCTGGTGTCTGAGGCACTGGTCTGGTCTGATAATTGCTATGGTTTTGCTGGTTGTGTCCAGATTTTGTGTTTCGCAGCAGAATCCTTTGGAAGCTTATCACTGACGGGGTCCCCTAAAGTCACAGCTGTGGTTCATAGAGCACCATAAGCATGCATGATGCTGTGTGGTTATTGCATGCCAGTTTCTGCCCAAGAGTGCTTACGATCTACATTTGCGTGCGCTGTGACGTGAGAAAGCAACAATAACCGGAAGAGGAGGGCGGAATAGTGGAAGGGAGTATGAGGGTTAGAGTAATACGCTCATGTGGTTATAATAATAATGCCTAGCTCTTATATAGCACTTCTTATCAGATTTCAAAGCGCTTTACAAAGGCAGTCAGTATCATTATCTTTGTTCTACAGAGGAGGAAAGGGAGGCACGGAGCTACTTAGGTAGCAATCCATAATCACACTCCTGAATGTAGGAATGGTGGTCCTGAAGTTAAGGCATGGGACAGGTGTCAGGACATCTGGGTTCAATGCCTGGTTTTGCCAAGCTCTGGGTGTGTGACCTTGGGCAAGTCAATTAAGGCCCCTGTGCCCAGTCATCACAAGTGAAATGGGGAGAGTGGCTGACATCGCGAGGAGGTTTTCGACTAGTGAACAGCAGCGAGGCTCTCCGATACTATGGTGATGAGCACTACAAATAAATAGAGTTGCCTGCCTGGCCAGTTTTCAAAACAACGAGTTATGGAATCCGTGTTGCCTGAAGCAGAAGCCTATTCCTGTTCAGAGCAATTGGTATTTCTAGCAAGACCTATTAGGAACAACAACAAAAAATCATCCCCCTGTAAATCTGTTTGCATTGCAGCCAGTTTCCATCCTATTCAGCTTTAATTTATTCATGAAATATGTCAGACAAATGTGTACCTTTTCTAGCTGTTGCCATGCCCGTTGGTGAGATCAGAATGACTGCAACTATTAGCCAAAGGGGACACGACTCCCACCCTCCTCCTCTTTCCACATGATTCCACGCAGCCGAGCTCCTGCTGTGATTCGATTTCCTCGTCTCCGGAGGCTCCGGCATAGCTGCCGTGGTGACAATGATTTTCAAAAATGAAGCCGGCACAATGTGAATATTTAAAGTTTTGGGGTTTTCTCTTAAAACTGTCGTTTGAGACTAGCAAGCAGTTTTCAGCTATCAGACGAAATGATGCCCTATCCGGGACCGCGAGAGCAAGAGGCGTTGAAGCCTATGCCTCCTCCCCTCCTCACACCTTTCCTTACAGTCAGAAACAATGGATTGTGCAAATAATTGTCTTGTTTTTGCAGCCAGATCAATTCACAGCAACATTCTCCTTCCCCACCCCCCACCCCCATAGATCCTCCTGACTCCTGCCCTGGTCCATTCGTATCTTACAAGATTGACACAAAGCAAAGGCAAATTGGGTCTGATCTACACTCCAACACAATGTAGCCAGCAAATATGACTTCAGAAGAAGCATAATAACCACCGGGATGAATGTGAAGTGTTTGGTGTATACAGCCTGGCATTGCACTGCCGTAATTGTCCTGTGTCTGAATGAAGTCTGACTTGCCCAACAGCATTTCAAATCAGCTTGTACATCAATCCTGTTGACACTCTTCATGCAATGATACAGAGCTGATATTTGGAGCAAACAACATAAGCAGTTTCTTCCTTGGGCGTTACTTTAAAAAAAAAAAAATCCAGTGCTAAACCCAAGGTTTTGAAATACTGCCCCTTATGGAGAGGAACTTTGAGGGGTAATATTACCTGGAGGAAGCAGGCATTTCTTTTCTAACTGTCACTCCACTTCTTGTCTGTCCTGCCAAAGTCTCTAGTCTTTCCTTTTCTCAGAGCAAATCCCTTTCCTTTCTCAGCTTCTTTCAGAAGAAGTCTGGGACAGATATGAATCTGCTAAATAGTCTAACTCCGTTGAAGAGAGACTGGTTTACAAGTACAGAAACTTCTGCAGGAGGGATGCTGAACTCCTCTGCAATGCGAAAAGAGCAAAGATTGTTAATAGTAAACAGATGAGCAATAAATTTCATCCCTTTCCGGGATGGGCCACTGATACTGAGGACAAATATTTCCTGGGGGAAATTCTGGGCTGCAAGATAACATGGCTAGATGCCAAAGTGGTCCCGGTATCTTCAAACGCTTCCTAATTAAGTTCTGGCCAGTAATCTGTTTCTCTGGGTTAAGGGTTTCTTTTAAGATAACAAATTAGCATGGAGTGTGTTGAGATAGTGCAGGAAGGTTTGTTTGACTTGAAATCAGGTATCACCCAGCCCACTGGAAATGGAAATTGTCTGCTCCTAATTCTGGTGGTGGCTGAGGGACAGTGACGGCTTCAGATTTGTTTAAATTGATCCTAAAGCTGGACGGATTGAAGTATTCTCCAGTGCACTTATTATGAGTGATTATAGAATTAACTGGCTCTGAAAGACACAGCAGGATGTGATTACCATATAAAGGTATCTTGTGTTCCTTCGTTCCAGACTCTAATCCCCAGAATGACTCATTCCCGCTAATATTTGCAACAAAGCTACTGACTTGGCATTTGTAAAGGTGCATTGTTTACTCAGATAGGGCTTTACACTGTGGCAATATTCAGATGATCATACACACTGTACTTCTACCCTAAACTTCTGAAAAGTTAGAGAAAGACACCCAGTTCTATGTAGTATCTGCCTGCCTTAGGCCAGATCTTGCAAAGGATTTAAACACATGCTTAACTCTAAGCACATGGGGTGTAATCCAAAATTCACTGAAGTCAGCAGAAAATCTTCTGTTGACTTCGGTGGACTTTGGACCCAGGATGAGTAGTCCCACCAAAATCAATGGGACAACTCCTCCTTAAAGGTAATCGTGTGCTTAAATGCTTTGCTGAATCAGGGATGTACACTCAAACCCTCATGACAAGAAGGCAGTAGGTCAGTTTGCTTGCTCCCTTGTGCTGTACAAAGCTCTGGCCCAATCTAATATTTTATATTTATTACAACACTTTCCATCCAGGATGATCCTAACTCACTACATGCCGCATTAGGGAATGCAGAGTGGAATCACTGATGGGAAAAAGAGTCTAACACATTTGCCGCCTTGTCCACTTGATCGTAGATCTTGGACCAGGCTCATTCGGTTACTCTATGGATCATCCAGAGTTGTTGCAATTTGCACCAGCTTGTCCTGGTTTCCTCTCCATGCTGAAACTCTGGGGCAGTGTTGCAGACAATAATTCATATGGTGGAAGAGTGTCCAACCCAACAATTTGTCCAAAGACACCACAAAACACGCCCCCCCACTCACCATGCCATGAGATTTCTAAAGTCCACCAAGAGGACGTCATCTGTTAAGGTCTCATCCAAGACACATACACACAATCAGTGGCAGGGAACTCAATGAATTTCCTTGGGAAGGACAAGGGGGTGAGTTGGCCCTACTGAGATTTGAATTTGTGGTTCTGGTAACTTTAGGTATTTGACACATTGCTACTCCAACCACCAAGTGTACCCAGTGATGTTTCACCCCTTAACTATTTTTGGACGTACAATGAAACCACCTCTTTACAACTTCTGCCTTCACATTGTTCCCTCCATATGTTATATCCCTTTCCCTTATCCTGTTTCTATCTTGTCTATTAGATTATCAGCTCTTTAAGGCAGGGATTGTCTACTACTTTGTGTCTGTACAGTGCCTACACTATGGAGGTACTGTAATAAACACAATTAATAATAATTTACAGAAGTGACATTATGAAATGGAATTTTTTGTTTTTGTAGTGAGCGAGGGGGACTAGGAAGGGGTGGTTCACTACAGTTCAGTATATTCACAGAGATGAACTGAAACTCTGTTCATAGTGAGAGAGAATGAAAGTTTCTCTCTTGTAGGTGTTTCCATAGCACCTATCCCCATAGTGCTGTCCTTCATTGCTTCAGCATATGGCCATGTGCAGCTCTCATTACAGAGAAAATCTGAGTACAATGAAGTTATTCTACTGGGAGGGTAATAGAGAATGACTTTACAAGGACCCCACTGTGTAATTTCCTTTAAACACCTAATTTTTCTGCCAAGCCAATTGCACCTATTTTCTAATATGCGACTGCCACATTACAATGATTTGTCAACCATCATTCTGGGTGCCCCCTTATCTACACAAGAGCAGTCGTGGCATCTAACTGCACGGCTTTGCTCTACTCTTCTCCGACCTAAACGGCTCATAACATCATGCTCTTACCAGGCAAGAGGCCTTGCTTCCACTGAACATTTAAATCAGACAACTGTAGTCCATTAGTGAGCGTCCAATAACTGAGCTTTGTCTTCTGCAGTGCCTGAACCTTCCGATCAGTCATGTTTATTAGAGGCTAAGGTTTGATTTGGGAGATTTCAGAGCGCAGGAAAGACTGCTCCAGTTGAATCTTTTCCTGCCGATGAAAGTATGGATGGAATTTAAAGCAGGCAGGGAAGGAAGCCATAAATGATTGTGCTGTTACTCACCTTTATTGTGCGATGTACATGATGTAAAACAGAGAGGAGAGAAATGTATTATCGATAATTGAGACAAGCTGCATTTAAAAAAAGAATCCGCTATGATGGCCTATATACAGTCAGATGCTCACCTGGATTCAGATCACAGGACGCACAGGGAAGCATATCTAAAAAAGCATGTTAACAAAATAAGGAAAGAATAGACCCAAAAAAGTATGAGGGCCTCCTGTCTGTATCAGTTAAGCATATCAGCACAATTCGTGTTAAAGGTTGTGAAGCACATTGAGATCTGCTGATGAAAAGTGCTGTATCAGAGCTAAATATTATTATTATTAAATCATCAGCCAGATCAACAAGCTGGCATGTATCACCACAGCTCCAACGAAGCATGTGCGGCTGCACTGCTTTATGTCAGCTGAGGTTCTGGCTTCATAGTTGGGATGATTCTGGTTTCAACTTCACTTGTGGAATGGTGGAACCAACGTTACTAACTCCGTCGTTGCTGTTATGTGCTGTATACGGCACTGTGGGGAACATGGAGAAGGCTTTTCTTCAGCCATCATGGAGTTACATATTATGGATAGCACTTCCTCCTGCTTCTGCATTGGTAACAGGCAAAATGGTGCTTCCATTGTCCTGACAAAAAAATTGTTTTTACTGTGAGCCTGCCAGGTTTGTGCTGCACATTGCTATGTGATTGTAGGTGTTCTGATCGCTTAAAACTGGCCCAGGGGGCAGGTCCTTGGTGTAAATTGGGGTCGCTCATAGGTTTTAAGGCCACAAGGGACTATTATGATCATCTAGTCTGATGTCCTGCAAAACACAGGCCACTGATTGCTCCCAGTGAATTTTTAATGGAGCCCCAACCACTTACATCAGCAGAGGATCTGGTCCAAGAAGTCAAAATTAGCTATTTGTGCAAAGAGATGTCCTGTAGAAGCAAAAATATCCACGGCTTGATGTCAGCATCACTCGGTAGAGATCAAATATTGCTACTATGTGAAACATCCTTGGTTTATGTTGAAATTCTTGGGACAACAAAATTGGGCTTGCTCACCATTTTTTCAAGACCTGCCTCTGCCGTTGGCAGAAGATGTCCTAGCAGTGATTATTCTCTGCTGAGTGTTTATCCCATTATCCTGATTACGATGATCTGCCATCTGAAGTGTATCCATTTCTGCTCAGTTCACTGTACCCGCGGATTACTTACTTCACAGTGATTCAACTGTGGAACAATCTTTTGGAGGAATCCGATAAATCCAAAGTCTGATAAGGGTACAAAACCCTCCCCTTTGACAAAGCGTTCCCAGCATAACCAGCATGATGATATTTTTTAACATGTACATTCTCCAGACTCAGTATTCTTTACAGAGACTGGAGAGGAGCAGACAGGTCATTCACGTTCCCTCTGGACCTTATTATGTAGATTTAGTTTTTCTGAGAAGCATACGGAAATTAATCTGATTAGTTTGCAGCAAGAGAGATATAGGCTGGATATTAGGAAAATCTTTCTAAACTCTCAGGATAGTTAAGCACTAGAACAGGTTACGTAAGGAGGCTGTGGAATCCCCATCACTGAAGTTTTTTAACACAAGTTAGACAAACACCAGTCAGGGATGGTCTAGGTATACTTAATCCTGCCTCAGAGCAGGGGAATGAACTAGATCAGGGGTTTTCCAACTTTCCAGACTACTGTACCCCTTTCAGGAGTCTGAAGCCCGTTGCCTGGGATCAAGCCCAGCCCCCGTCATCTGGGCCTGACGCATGTAACTTAGCTTCTCGGGGGCCCCCCGTGTCATGAGGCCCCAGGCAATTGCCCTGCTTGCCACCCTCTAACACTGGCCCTGTACTTGCGACACCCCCTCAAACCTATCCCTCCCAGGATGAGAAGCACTGATCTAGATGAGTTGACATACTCCCTGGAAATATGCAGGAGGTCGCACTGGATCACCCTTCGGAACCTTAAGAATAATAAGATTCAGCCTGATTTCAATTCTGCTCTTTGGCAACGGATCAAGGGCAATTTTTTCCGAACAAATTTTCCCATCCCTAAAGCTGGGCCCCTATAAGGAGATATTAAGGGCCTGATTCTCCAACTCCTTGCACCTTGTGAGATCGATTTATATCTGTGCAAAACACTCCCATTCTGGGATTAGATCTCGATTTGGTTTACACTGGTATAACCCCTACGGGTTCCAGTCCCTAATTTGGTAGCATGCTGCATCCACTTTGCATAGATGTAAATGACTACCACAAGGGTCTAGGCAGTGGAGATTCAGGCCCTAATTCTTAACCCAAGAATGAAAGTGTGTGTTATATGCTTGGTCCAGGAAGAAGCTAGAAAGCACTTCTTATTCCCCATATATTTTCATATTTACTGACTACTGAATCCAAAATATTTCATCAGCATAGGTTCTGAGCAGATAGAAAAATGTTTTTACTGATGTGCTAGTTGAAGGCTCTATGTGTTCTGTCTAATCCTTTTGTTTGCCCTTGTTCTATATCAACTGCACTGTGAACACTGAAGCCATCAGTTTGATTAATGTGCAATAGGCAGTGTGAACAAGGCAAAACAATGCAGAAGGCTGCCAGATCCTCCTCTCTCTCTAATCAGATTAACCTGGAGGGGCAGTCAGAAGTGGAGATAAACTGGAGCGTGGTGCAATACATCAGGGGAAGCTGGGGAGAAACTAAAATGTAGTATGATTTTTTTCAGTCTCCATGGTAGTGCTGTTTGAGTTCTGAGTATGAGAGGAATATAACTCGAGTGATTGAATAACTCAATTGTGTATCATTCACAGACCTTAACCTTCAGTCTTTCCTGCGGGGAATTTCTTACCCTGCAGAATGTAGCCAATTTGTTCTTGTTATTAAACAAAACAAAAGAAAACAAAAACTATTCCTTCCAGCAAAGCCAGGTACAAGGAATAATGTAGTAGAGGATCAGGCCTTTAACCTCCCCTTCTAGGGATCTAATTCTAGAAATGGGGAAATGGCTGTAAAAATGAAATTTGAGGGCTCCTGGAATGGACAGCATACGACACCTCTTTTAGATCCCAATCCTGCGGTCCATTTTCTAGCAGACACATTAGATGATTGATGTTTGCCGGGGAAAAGGAACTTGCAGGATTGGGTTTGTGACGCTGACTTTTAACCACCATCTAGCATACGTCTAGAACAGGGGTTCCCAAACTGTGGTACGTGTATCCCTGGGCGTCCGCAAGACATCTCTGGGGGGTACGCAGAAGAAATTGTGTAATGGTGGATTTATTAATTATTGTATTTATTGCGTTTTCATAATAGGCTACTCAGAGGAAGCTTTAAAACTCTGTGGGAATTCGTTATATAAAATGCAGTAGTTAATTTACTTCAAAATGCACCAGTGAGGACACAGATACATTGACGTACAGAGCCCTCACCTCCAATCACCATACAGCACGGGTTCAGTTGCCCAACAACAATTCAGTCTAAGGTCAGAACTTAGTCAAGATTTTTTTCTTCAGTTGTCTACGTCGCACTACAACTATATCTGTACATAATAGTGAAACACAGACAGATGGCTCGAGACAGGAAGGGTTAAGAACACAGAATATCAGTGCTGAGAAGGATAGGGGTACGCCGGCAGCAGGTAGATCTGCAAGAGGGCATGCACTAAGAAAAGTCTGGGAATCTCTGCTCTAGGGCACACATCACCGTAGTATCTGAACAGCTCCACTTCAAAGCAAGAGCCAGGCTCATTCTCTGAAGGTCAGTTTACAGTACTGCCCAATATACCTGGCAGAAACAGATGTTCTGTTCATTTGAGCAGGCGATGGATAGAAAACAGCGACATGCACATTTCAGAAGCTGGAGTGGCAGCAGCAAACACCTCATATTTGCCTTGCTTTTCTAGTTGCCCTGAATTGTGGTGGAATAAATAGACACTAAAGTGAAGCAGTGAAATGTGCATGTAATAAATTACTCCTGTTCTTAAATATATGGTAAGAGGACCCCATTTTAACTCTCAGCACATCACAGTGAGCTGATCATATCTAGCTAAACTGAAAATTTGTAAATTTTGAGTGTTCAGATTTTTGGGATGGGTTTTTTTTTTTCCCTTTCTGCCCCTTTTTACCGCTGAATGATGTCTAGGGAGTTTTTGTTTTTCCCTCCAATGATTCATTTTTCCCCTTTTACACTAACTTCAAAAGGGAAAGGGAAAAGTTGGAGAATGTACAAAAGCAGAAATCCCCTGAAGCAGTTTGTTTGGGGTAACATCAAAAGCGACATTACCACCAACATATAGTTACCAAGGGCCTGATTTTCAAAGGTGCTAAATCATTTACAACTCCATTGTAGAAAACAGGAACTGGAAGTACTCAGCACCTCTGAAAATCCAACCTTAAAATATATTAATTCCTGCTGCTGGTCAAAGTCTCTGCAAATTTCCCACCATAACCAAGAAAGGGAAGAGGGTTTTAAGATTAAAGCATTGGCTGAGGGTCCTGGGTTCAATTCCTACCTCTACCATCAGCATACTATGTAACCTTGGTCAATGCACTTGGTCTTTCTGTGCCTCAGCTCCCCCCATCAGTAAAGTGGGGATACTAATACTGCCTTTCTCTCGTACTTTACACATCTGTCTTGTCTACTTAAACTATAAACTCTATCTTTAATTATGTGTGTGCAGCACCTAGCATTTTGGGGGCCTCTAGATGCTCTTTTTATTCAAGAAATAATAACTAGTTCATATTTTCACTCCTAAATTGCACCTAATGAAACCAGTGTTTATTTTTTCTCCAAATTTCAGCCTCATTGGGACTATTTAAAAATAAAATAAAATAAAATAAGTAAAACAAAGTTCAAGTACAAAAATCACTGGTTTCAAGCAAATCAGAAGGCACCTGTAGCTCAGAACTGCTATGTAATGAAACCCTCTCAGTCCTTTAGTCTTTAATGGTGCTTAAAAAGAATCTCCCATGCTATGTACAACCACTTTAACTTAACAGTCTCTAAGTACCTATTGATTCAACGGACCATAACAGATTCAATCTAATGGGGCAAAATGAAGCATTATAAAAATGTTCCTATACATTTACGTGATATATCTTAACCTTGGGGTCTTTATGTTCTACCCGGTAACTAATCTATACGATAATATGTTTCCAGATATAGTCTATACTTGCACAATACTGTATATCTGAAAGTTCCTAAGTATGGACTAGAGCTGAGTTAATAACTGATTTTTTGTTCAATGGCTGTTCTGGAAAAAAAAATCTGTGACAACCTGAACCAAAAACCAAAATTCTTATGAACTTTCTGCAAAAATTGACAAAAAATTTGTTCTGAATCAAATGAAATGTTTTGTTTGGGGCATTTTTTTTTTAAGTAAAAGCATACAGAAATGAAAGGCTAGATTCACAAAACAGATGGTGGTATCACCCCTCACCCTCCTATATCCCAACAACCATGTAATTTAGGCCACTCCACAGCAGAGATTTGAACCCAGGTCTTACCCACATCTGCCAGGTGGCCGAACCACTAGTCTGTTCTGGGGTGTGTCTCTTGCTGCCTCTTGTTGAAGCTCTTCCACTTTGTATAAATACTTAAATATTCATTGGAGCAGAGAGAAACTGAAAATGACCAGATAGCTTGGTGGTTACAGCATCCCCCCTTCCCTCCCCCGAGGTTGTTTGAGACCTAGATTTCAGTCTCTTTTCCAGTGTTCATTGATAAAAAAGTTGAAAAGTTTCAACAGCATTGAAACCCCCCACCCCTGATTCCCTGGTGGTTGGGCCACTCACTCAAGAGTGAGGGCAAGATCCTGCATTCAAGTTCCGGCTCTGTAATGGAGATTCAAGTGTGCAGCTGCCACATTTTAGGTGAGTGCTGTAAACAGCGGGTCACTGGGTATAAAGGCACCAGCACAACCACCTTCTCCTGTTGCTTTCTTAATGGCACCTAAGGCCTCTTGTGAACGTAGCTTGGGGAAAAAAAAGAATTTCTTCGAAACAATTTGGTGAATTTAAGCCAACTTTGCTAGTAGTTTTGGACGACACTAAACTGTGAATAAACTAGTCATCTAAAAAATTTTGGCCAGCTGGAGTATGGAGGGGGAGTTACACACACGCTTTTAAAGAAAACAAAGACATTCATACCAAAAAATATTAAACCAACATTGATGGATGCTGTTGTTCATCATTTGTAATTGTTTGTATTACAGGAGTACCTAGAAGCACTAGCTTAGATCAGGGCCTCTTTGTGCCAGCTGCAGTATTGTTATTATTTGTTATTATTTATTTGTGTTATTGTAGCACTGGACAGCCCTAGTCATAGGCCTAGCCCCATGTGCTAGACGCTGTACAAACACAGGATAAAAAGAAGGTCCCTGCCCCCACAAGTTGACAATCTAAGTATAAGAGAAGACACAATAGACAGGCGAATACAAGGAAACAATGAGGCAATGTTAGTCCACATGACAGGCGGTGCTTTTGGCACACCTGTGGCGTACCTATTGTCTAGTCTTTTGATGGTGTCACAGCAAAGCAACATAAACGTTTATAAGAGTTAGTCCCTGCCCTGTGGATTTTACCCAGGACAGATGAAGCCTCCATCAGTCACTTGTTATGTTTTCAGACAAGCTTTCTCCTGTGCTGCCCTCTGCTGCTTGGGATGAGCTCCACAAAAATGTCCCCAAAGCCACCCCATTTCCCCCTCCAAATCCCTCCTTAAAACTCTCCTTTTTTGTGATAGCTACAAAAAGACTCGACAATGGTTAGACCGCTGACCTATCATGCTGGCCAGCATCTTCTCTCTGTTTCCTTTTATTAGCCCCTCTGTCTGTGTCCATCTCTTATCCCTTGTCTTAGACTTAGATTGTAAGCTCTTTGGGGCAGGGCCCCTCTTTTTGTCCTGCATTTTTACAGCACCTAGCACAAAGGGGCCCTGGTCCACAACGGGGGCTCTTATGTGCTATTGTGGTGCAAATAACAAAGGGTAAAAGAAAGGAAGTATTATCCTCATTTTACAGATACAGAGTGCACTGAACGAAGGACCCAATTGCTAACCATTGACCTGGCTCAAAGCAGACTGAAACCACCCGGTTTGGTAGTACACTACTTATAACGTGGATGAGTAGGTGGATTAGCATGGTTATTAGGTTAAGCAGCAAGAAACTTGTACGCTAGTTTTCTCTTCTTTTACCATAATTATTCCTTAAGTTCTGCTAGTGTCTCAAGGGACTTGGCACCCTGCCACTTTGCAATGTTGTTTACTGAGTCTACTCTTTCCCTGTCCCCCTGGGGTTGCTGCAAGCTGTTGATTTGTTCCTGGAAATGCCCTCTCACCCTCCAATAGTTTTTCAGTTTCTTCCCAATCTTGAGACTAACTTTTGTCATTTCTTTGCTTATTGAGGCATAGCTTTGTTCTTTGTGTAATAATGGATGATTTAGTGAATGTCATGGTGCAGGTCTGAAAAGATTTAAGGGGAACCTTTATTAAATGAAACATGCTTCCAGAGCTCAGTCTTCTCTTGGACTGTATTTCTCATAATCAGAAGACCCAGCTGATGGCAAAGTGGACTATTTCATAGCCAAAACAACTCTATTTTTGCAGACTCATCTTTTGTTACCAATTGGTGACTCTCAGGGCTTCAAATCGCCCCCGGCCCCCGGACGATCTTTATTATTCTGAAATAAACCTCCTCATTTCTTGGCTGTTAAGGAACAAAAGTAAAAAAGGCGCTACTGCAATGGGGGGGAAATTGGGCTCCTGCCCTTTATTTGATTCTTGATTACATAGAAAGAAGTCTGTAACAAATGTGACAAACAGCAATGCTGATATAAGACAACCAAACTTTATTTCCTGGCTCATTCACCTGCCCTGGGTTAGTGTTACAAAGGTTAATGCTTGTTATAAAGGTCCCACTTTCTTTTTTTTTAAAAAAAACATTAGAAATTCGCACTCTGTCTAGGCTGAAAGAGTCTATGGTGACTGGTGGTGAGCTAATGAAATGATGACATCACATGAATCAAGGGGGAAAGCCGAGTAGCTGAAATGGGAATGTGTTTTTTAACTACAATGACTTACATTTTAGAGAAAGAGGGACTTTGTTTTTTTCAGTGAGAAATGACTTCTTGTTTTGAAATTGTAGTTGATTTATTGCTTTTAAAAAAAAATTAAAAGTCAAAATAGAAACAAAATGTTTCAAAGTTCTCAAAATGAACTGGAAACGTTTCAAAATTATTTTCAGATTTTTGTTTTGTGAAAATTTCAAAGATTTTTGAGTTTTTGTCCCGATTCAGGATGGGAAAAATTTTCAAAATCTTGAAAATTTTCATGGGCTGGGAAACCCATTTCTCGCCAGCTCTATTAGGGACCAATCCTGTTCCCGTGGACTACAACATCACTGTCTTCAACACAGCCCTAACTCCCAGGGTTTGTGGAGGGGAGCAGGGAACAACATGCACTGTGACTCCCCTGCATATTCTCATTTCATGGAAGTTGCATGGATCCGTGAAGCAACGTGAGTCTTGCTCGGATTTACATGGGAATCCATGTCTGTCAAAAATTGGACTACTTCACATGGATCGGAAAATGCCAGCAAGTCACGTAAGCCATAAAGAAAGGAAGCTCCTTTAGAAAGCAGGTGACACTCAGACCAACAAGGGCAGAAGCTGCAGCTAATGATGGTAACGTTCCAAAAGCTGAGTTCAAGGACAGCAAGGATGAGCACAAAAATTGATGTGCTTGTCAGAAGTTCTTCCAAACTACCTGAAGTTCTGGAGTTAGCACAATGGGGCTAGTATTCTCCCCCCATGAGATTTGTGTTCCTTCTTGCTGCTACAAGGCCTAAACCCAAGAACACTTTTTTCTGTGGTATTTCGGGGCCTCTTCTCTGAGAACAAAGCCTACCCTCATCCCTGAGCAAGTTGTCTCACATCAGCTTTCGGTTGAGGTAGGAATTAATTGTGGTTCTGAGGGAAATGAATATCAATGTGTTCTGTAGAAGCCTGGTCACACTATGTCCTTACAAGACATGTCGACCCTGTAGAGTATATGGAATAATATCCTTGGTCCTGTTCACCTTGTCCCATATTATGATGAAAAGGAGCCACTTTATGGAATTAATGACTGGTACATTTTGAATAGGTTAAGCAATATATTGCTTCATAGAGCGTATAGCAAACCTGTGTGACTCCTTGCCACAGAATGTCACATATTCAAATTCCGAGGCTGTATTTAAATGGTCCTGGATACGTTTATGGCCAATAATAACAATGGTAGTTATGCAGGCTAAGATAGCAGGGGTAATCAAACTCTCATGCTTCAGTGTGCATGATGATAGATCACCTGAAGGGCTTAATAAGGAACTCCCTCATCCAAAATATTGAACCAAATGAGGAATTGGGTTAGAAGGAGCTATCATTCTCTACAGCGATTGTTACTGACCACTGCCATAGCACAGTGCCTGACTTCATGGGCCAGCAATCTGCTCGGTTTTTCTGTTGCTACAGTATTAGAGCCAGATCCTGCAAATCCTCACTTGTCTGAGTAATCATTCCTCACATTGACTTCAGGGGGACCATTGGCATGATTATAGATTCGTGCAGTTTCAATCTACAAGAGGCCATTAGATCATCTAGTCTGAACTCTTGTATGTCACAGGCCCTTAAATTTCACCCAGTTACTCCCATATTTAGCTAAATAACTTGTGTTTGGTTTCCACAAAGGCATCCAGGCTTGGATTCCACATCTCCTGGTGTCTTCAAAGCATTACTTACCTTGGGAGTTTGTTCCAGTGGATAATCACCTTCAATGTTAAAATTTGTGCTCATTTTCTCATTTGAATGTGTCTGCCTTCAGTTTCTAGTCATTGCTTTTGTTCTGCCTTTCTCCATTAGATTAAAGAACCGTTTAGTACCCAGTATTTTCTCTCCATGAAAGTACTTATACACTGCAATCAAGTCGCCTCTCCATCTTCTTTTTGATAAACTTAAACAGAGTGAGGTCTTTAAATTAAGATTAAGAGATTACTCACTTGAGCAAGAGCAAGCCTTCAATATACTGTTTGTGCTTTCCCACCCCTAGCAGCAACAATGAAATATTGGTGTTGATATGCTGTGTACTGTGCGGCAAAGTTAAATAGAGAAATCAATATACTGGTTAAACGTCTGAGGATCAACTTTTTCCTTTGTGTACCTGTACATAAAGATTAGATATGCTGCAATAAATCAATGTATACAATTACTAAAGTGTGCTTTGCTGAAGGCATCTCAGGACAGTAGGGATAAATCAAAGGTTTTATCATTTCTTCAGCACTTTACATGTGACAAATTATTGATTAAACATTGAAATGTTCAGAACATCTCTCTGTGAGGTCCTCCTGGCTTCTTAAGACTCTAAAAGGCTTTGCCATGTTGCCAGTGGTATTTTCAGTAGATATAGTTATCTCAGTACCTACTAGACGAGTGTCTATATAATAAAATGATGTATCCTGCAATGTACTTTGCCTCCTCAAAATTTGCTAACGTCAGTTTGTCTTTAACTTTAGGATCTCAGAATATCTTTCAAACGTGGGTAAAATGGGGAAACTGAAGCAGAAATTGTAATTCTACATTGGCAAAAATAGAATCCATAATTCATCGATAACTACTGGTGTAATTCCAGTGGTTGTAACAATGGCAGAAGCTCTAGGAGACGGCTGAAGTATTTTTAACCATTTGTTGTGTTAGAGCTTGTCTACATGGAGGGTGATTCGCTATATGGGGGCGGGGTGATTTCTAAAGTGCATTTACACGTTGCACATTCATTCTCGTTGTCGATCCTGCTGGTGTGCACTAAAGGTTTCCTAGTGCACTTCAGCGTGGCATTGTTTCAAACAGCGCCACGGTAAAGCACACCAGCAGCATCTTTGTGGCTCAATTAATGTACAACATTTCACTGTACTTTAGAAATCGCACACCCCTCCCCAGATTATATTACCCCACCATGTACACAAGCCTTAACACTGCTCAAAACACCATCTCCCCTTTAGCTCCCACAGTTGCAAACAAAGCCAGAGAGGTGAAGGGACTTGCCTAAGGTTACACAGTAAGTCGGTGGCAGAGCTAGACCAAAGGTCTCCAGACTCACAGTCCTGCATGCTAACCACTAGACCATGCTGACCCCGATATAAAAAGATCCACTACAACTAGTGTTACTTGGTGCCTTTGCTGGCAGTCTTGGCAGAGAGGCCAAAGGCTCAATGGGCTTAAAGAGAAGCTTCTGTCACCCTCCTAAAGGTGGTTCCTCCAGGTTAAGGCAAAGGCATTAGTTCCTTCATGTCAGGGTACTGTGCAGGGAAGCTTGAATGGCCACTACCTCTTCTGCGGTGAAAGAATTTGACACCTTCCACCAGCACTGAAAGTCACTAATTAAAAAAATTAAATAAACCTGGTGGGGAGAGTCGAACCAATCCAGCAGAAGTCGGGACCAGCTCCAATTTTTATGCTGAACTTTAAACCTGTCGTTTTACAGTTTGAATAAATATCCTGTACCTGTGCTGAAATCTACCTCATGGATTGTTTCCCAGCGAGTCTTGAAATCTCTGCTGTGTTGCCTATTGTCTGCGGATATCACAACTTCAGGACATCCCCTTGCTAAGGAAACAATGCATCTTGGGCTGCCTCCAAAAACCCTACAGTTCATTGTATGGCTCACAGTGAGAATTGCAAACAACTCTTGTTCTTGCAAATGGCTGTGGTTCTGACTAGATGAGGCCGTGAGTTCTAGGGGCTGTTTCTATCATAGAAGGGGGAGCAAAAGGGGCCTTTTTTTTTTTTTTTTTTTTTTGGAAGGAGAGAAATAGCATTGGATTAAAGAGTATGTTCAGGACAGGGGAAAGGAAACTGGGTTTCAAAGAACGGAGGAAGCTGGTGGCTGAGGGAGGAACTGACGGAGACCTGGTGGAAAGTGAAAGATGTAGTTGTCCAGGAATTGGACAATGAGAAGTATGGAGGAAGGAATGTATCAAAAAGAGGAGGAAGGGAAAAGAGGATACTGCCTGTGGCTAGGATAAGAATTCAGATGTGGGAGATCTCCAAATCTCTGAAATCTTAAGGTTTACAGCTTGTATAGGAGAAGTTGGGAGGCCTTTAAGTTACCCTCTTAACGGAGTTGCTGGGTATTGTCAATAAACAGACTGCTGGTTCTCAACTTTTCCTATACTGGGATTACCCCAGGATCACCATCCACTTTAGGGTGGTCATTGTCCATTATTGGTCTGAACACTGGTGCTAACCATTCAGCATAGCAAGATCCATACTATAGCTATGCCCTAGTCATGCTCTCCTTGTGGAGTTGGTTTGGTTTTTTCTTTTTTTTTAAAGGATTTTCAGCCAAGAGTAATACATTGGAATGAATCAGAATTTTAATTTGACAGAAAATGATTATATTATGTTCACTGTGATTTTTCTCTCTCTCCCACCCACACGGAGCCTGCCTTAGGGAATCAGAAGGAAATGAAAGGCTCAGTCTAGGTTGCCTGGAAAAAAGTCTATTTAAGTGATCTGCCATAGACTTGGTTCGAATATTAGGCAGTAAAACAGGTTTTCTAGAAAATGAGACTGCCTAGAGGCCTTGCATACCCATTCAGAGACTCGAGAAAGGCAGGTGGGAATTATGACATCTGGGAAGTAATAGGTGTTTTGCTTTCTTAATAATTCATCCATAAATTAAACATCCTTATTTTGAAACATGGCATCTGATTCTGCACTTCTCCCGAGTTTTACACACATGTTAACCTCCACCAGGTAAGGGAGAGCAGAATCATTTATTACTATTCATATTACAATAGCTGTCAGTTGAGATCAGCCCAGCTCCCCACTGTGATGGGTGCTATACATAGACACAGTAAGAGACACTCCCAGCCTCAAAGGCTTGCAATCTAAACAGAGAAGACAGAAAAAAAGAGTAGGAGAAAGGAAGCCTTATCATCATTCCCATTTTAGAGATGGAAAACCAGGGCAGGGAGAGGGATTAAGTGAACATAGCTGGGAACTAATCCAGGGTTTCTCAGCTCCCCAGGCCAGTGCCTGAACCTCAATCTCATCCTTCCTCCATGGTGCGCGAAGCCTTAGGAATGCTAATGGACACGGGCTGAATATGTGGTAGGACTGGTTTTCAAAATGTTGACCAAGGATCTGTTTAAAGATGGTCCCAATTTGGAACAACCAGAACTTTTTTGGAGGCTATGGGATGTTTAGAATTGCAAAATGGATCCATGTCTTCATTTCACAGCTGATAGGCTGAAGCAAAACCCCAGAGCCAAATGCCTGTGAATTTTTTGGGGATTGAAATCTGAATCCTAATTCTGCAGGCTGGGTTCAGCTTTAATTCTGGGGTTCAGCACAGTGAGGAGCTGTGAGCACCTTTTAAAACTGGTCAGCTCCACATTGGTGGAGGCCGTTCAGCAGTAAAAATAGGCCTGAACTGCAATATCTGGATTTAGATTTTTAACCAAAATCAGAGTTGATTCATATACTTGATGCATTTCATCCAAACCTCTGAGATGGGAATTTAGCTAAATTGCTCCAGTATTTGCCCCATCTGTAGTTTACAAGTGAAAGTTGATCTACTATAAGGAAGCAACTCTCTAGAAGTGGCTGCCCCATAGTGTATTTCAGTAGCTTTTCTGCAAAGGTTCTCAGACATTTTCGTAGTGTGGACCACATCTTAAAAAAGGGAATCCCCTCCCATTTGACATTGCATTACATCTCTGTGGGAGCCACAGCAATTGCTTACATGGAGAAGTGATATTAGGGAAGCAGTTGTGAAGATTTAGCTGCTTCCAGTGCAATAAATGTCTTGACATTTTTGAAAATGTTAATCACACTGGATACAATTTCCAAATATGCCTAAATCTCATTTTCAAAAGTGGCTTAGGACCCTAAGTCCCATTGACTTTCAATGACAATAAGTCACTTTTGAAAATGAGACCTGCGCTCTTAAATTGTGTAGGCACCTTTGAAAATGTCACCCGCCGCCTTCTGTTGCTCTCCATTACCATGAGCACGCACATCCACTCTCACACACATAATCTACTCTGTGTCTCTCAGCTGGAGATGAAGAGGAGAACCAGCCCCATGTAGCTATCTGGCTTTCTGTAGTCTCTGAACAAATGTTCCCAGTACTGGCAACACAGTCCCTGACCATGCTTTGTGTGGGAACTTTTGCATTACTGCTTTTGCCCAGCCATGCTTTTTTAACCAGACTAGATTTTCATTGAGTTACGAGCAGCAGGATGAAAGATCTTTGTTACAATGTGCATTCTGATAAATTAGGCTTCACAGGTGCTTTGATTGCCAGTTCCCCCATACTGCACTCCTGTATTCTTCAATGTAAGAAAAACAAGGCCTGCTGTGAATCTGAAAAGGAAAATTGCTTTGAGCCACATCTCCTTGTTTCCATCTACAGATGAAAACAGAGAGTCGTAGATTTTTGTGGATCATATAATCTATTGTGTATAAATTGATAGTCCTAGGTTTATAAGGACTCTAATAGGGTAGATTACATAGGGATATATACAGTCCCTGCTAGACTAGCTTTTAAATATTCCTTTTTTCCTAAAGGAAAAAGCAAATAAAATGGGCACTGGAACAACTATTTGAAGGGTTTTAATTATTAATGATTTTGTTGCCGAGGAAGAATTCTGTGATCACATTTGTTGTACGGGGCTGGAAATGATGAATTGGAGCTGCGACAAAGAGAATGGCAAGATTATCTCTGTAGCCTAAGGTTTTTCTCAAGATGATAATGGAAGAAAAATCTCTGGGAAATTTCAAAGTGCTTTTCATCCTGTTTGCACTCAGTGCTTTCTCCAAGCTGAGACACGCAGGAAAGATTCCTAATGTATTGCCCAGATTCTTTCCTCCACCGGGATCCACTCAGTGCAGGAGAACAAGTTATGGCTCCCTGAGCCTGAACTTTACCAGCCCCAGCCCTTTGGCATAAGTTAGAGCAACCTACAGGCTTCTTTAACTTCACCAGCTGGTTACGGTCACTCGGGAACCCATACCACAGCTGAGATTTGGCAGAGCACAGACACCCTCCATCCCACTAAGGCTGAGGGAGGCAGGAGACATGGGAGCCAGCTTGTGCTATTTTGTGTCTTCTGAGAACACCCCCACCCCCACACCCGGCGCACTCACACACACTGAGGAAATTCGCAACTGGCCAGTTAAGGCCAGAATCTGCATCGCACTGCCTGTGCACGGCAATGGGGCCGGAATCGGGGTTGGGAGGGGAGGGAGAGAATCTGGATCCCTGTGTGCCTGGATGTAAAACAGGGAGGAAATAGAGGTGTAAAGGAGCACTTGTGTGAGAGAGACTTTGCTGAAATCTCTTATGAGAAGGATGTAAAGTTACAAATCAAACCTCACACTCGCACCTGTGCCACGTCCTGCTTTCATTCCACCCCTCGTGAATCTGGAGTGATTCCACTGCCTTCAAGTCTCACTCCAGGCTCACGAACATAACAGAAAGCAGAATCCGCCCTCTGACACCGTATTTCAAAAGGGGATTGATGCTCGGACTAACTGAATGTGAATATCAGGTCTGGTTTCCAGAGGTGCCGGGCATCCACAGCTCAAGCTGAAGTTAATGGGAGCTGCAGGTGCTCAGTGCCTTTGAAACACAGGCCCTGATAGAGTTTAAAAAAAAAAACAAAAGCATCCTACTTGTGTTGTTTTGGTTCCAGGAATATTAAAAGGCTGCTGTTAAGCAAACTGTTAGTGTCATCTTTATTGTGCATGCCAAGTTTCAACCTGGTGCAATATGAAATAGCTGAAATAGGGAACCTTAGATATCAAGATTCATAATGGAAGCGCTGACAGATGCTTAACTAGAACACTTTTAGACACTGATGACAGTATAATTCTGGCTCCATGCCTTTATTTTCAGAGTTTGGTTGATGCAGAAAGAGACAGGAGAGCAGAGGCTGGACCTCAGTTAGGAAAGCATTGGGGGGATCAGCTTTTCCATTGTGCTGCATGACAGTTCACTTTTTGACATAATTCTTGTTTCTGATTAAAATAATGCAGTGTTTTTCTGCGGCTGGGAGGAGGGAGAATGGCAGAATGCTACAAATGCTTCTGACAGCAGAAAAAAAATACATTTAGCAAACGTAAACTGGAGTCAAGACCCATGTTTCTTAATTTGACTAAGCAAAGCAGCAGATTACACTTTTGCTTCATAAAGCAGGAATTTCAATTACTTTCAGGAAGTTTTCAAATTAAGAAAAAGGAGACCAACAATGACAATAATTTCCTTAGGTTTCAAATTCTGCAGTGTGATGAGCCAGGATTTAGAATCGATTAAAATAATAAGCAATTTAGCACTTCTTGCCAGTCCCAAAGCACTTCAGCTATTTATGGTAACAAATACGTGGAGGACAGGACGGCTTGGTCTAAGGCCTGCAGATTGCTAATGATTTGGGCCCCAATTCTGCAACTTGCTTTGCACAGCTGGACCCCTCGCTGAGCCCCACTGACTTCAGTGCAGATCCATGCAAAGATGTGGGTCCATCCAATTGCCAGACTGGGACTTTTGCCTAAAAGAGTGAACTTCATCCTCATGCAAAAGGCCAGGAGAAGGCTTGTGCACCACTTACCATAGATCACCAGCCATTATATCGTGTTAGCCGTCTGCACAGGGGTGAATTTCACCCTCTTAAACAAAGCCATTTCCTAGACCACGCTGCTGTCGTTACCATAAGTGATCGAAGCGGCACATAGGTTTGCTTCAGTGATGCTCAGTCGTCGTGCTGGCTGGCTGCACAGGGGTGAATTTCATCCCAAAACCTTTCACACGTAAGTGACCTTTTTAAACCCTACCCAGGCCACCAAAAATTGTTACTAAAATGATTATGTTTTGCTTTATTGTCTTCTTGCCTGATGGCTGCTGGCCTGTGTGGGATGGGATGGTGGCCCAGTTCCTGGTAGGAAGGGCACCCCACAATACACTGGCACTAATTGGTCACCCTTTGTGGACAGTCTCAGCTGAGAGACCCAAGACTAATGGGCCATGGAGCCTGAACTCCCCACTCAACCCAAGAGGGAGCATATCAGTAGCCGGTACTCTCCGAGGAAGGTTGAATCATGGTTCTGGATTAACAGGAAACTTTATGGCTTTTAAATGAATTGCTTCTCCTTTTAAATGCCTTTCTCTTGTCTTTTGAACTGGCTGGGTGTCTCATTTTGACACTTTGCCCTAGAACTAGAGTCCGGCATGCCAATGCTTTGCTGCCATGGAACTGCCGAGACAGATGTGGGACACGTGCTTTCAAGGAAAGAGTTATTGAGCCTATGACAACATCCTGCTACAATAACATTCTCGCTTTGATTGATGTAGATTTACCCGTTCTGCCTGCTCAGTTACAAATCTAAAAACCTATGCCAAGGTTTGTCAAGCTCATGACCCTTTCAGCACCCCTGTGCTGACCTGTGGTTTGGGGGGAATCCCTTGAAAAGTCAATGGTTTCCGTTTGCAACAATGCGGAACTTGGCAATCTGGTCTAAGTTTGACTTCAGGTTTCAGAGTTCTTTCAGATAGAAGGCTCAAAGCGAAACTCAGGGCTCAAACGATGCGTGTTAACTGAAATGGAAATCTAAGATGGCATTTCTGGGTGGGTTGTCTGTGACAGGGATTGAACCTGGGACCCCTGTAAATCTAATAGCATCAGCCCCTACTACCGGAGCTAAAACCCTTGGGTCTATTAGCTCTTCACGCCTCAGAACTGTCAATGCAGCTGCTTTTACATATTCTCACAACTAGCTTGTGTGGGGGAAAATGCTGACCTCCCGGCAGACTTGCTGCAATTAAGGAAAAAAAATTATTCACGACTGGGGGAAGGAGAGAAGGGAACTCTGGATCATGCTGGGGGGTTGTAACTGGACACAGAAGCTTCTTGCCTCTAACCCTGACCAGTTTAGTGGTGACTCAAAGTCATTATCATTGGGCGACGGCTGAAGGGCTTGGATGAAAGGAGCCAATGGTCTCACTCTCCGTCCGGTTCCTGGTGGAGCATCACAATAGTTACCATGGTTAACGGGCTGTCTTGACACTCAGGACTGACTGAATAGGGCTGAACTCCTCTTCAGCCCCAGCGATGGACCTTTCAGTTCAGACTTGAGCAGGGCAGAGAACCAAGAGCTTGTCCTCCTACTGCCTCTGTCTGTTGCAGAACCCTAGGCCCTGATCCTGCTGTAGTTCAGCATGGGAAACACCCTCATTGAAGTCAGTGGGGTTTTGAGCAGGGAACAGATACATTTACATGGAACAAATTGCAGGATCAGGCCGCTACTAATTAGTGCGGGGAAGCTCCATTAGATCCAGGTAATCCAACTTCCTGCCAGGGATGGACGGGTCCCTACAGCACCTGCCTTGTGACCAGAGCTGGTCTGGCAACCTGGCATTGCTCACAGGCACCGGGTTTGCTAACGACAAGCGAACAAAGTGCTAATGAAGGGTGATGGCCACCGCACAGAAGTAGCCAATGAGTTGCAAACATGAGCCTCTTGGAAGCAACAGCTCACTGAGTCAGCTTGAGACACTGTCCAGTTCCTGGCTAGAATTTAAGGGATAAGCCTCTCCCGACATTTGTGGCACTGTAAACTCCCTGCAAAGGAACTGTAGCTACTCCAGCTCCTAGGGCTTTCTCCCTCCTCCTCTCTTATAGTAGTTTCAGAAAAATCTACAACATGAGTCCCCATAGCAACTGCAACCTCTGTGATATGCACGACACACTACAGTGTATGTAGCCAACCGAGCATTTTCCAACAGCAATATGTAACTCTCATGCTGCTTGAAGGCGTGTGGAGGAGACATGTCTTGTAACCGCTGAGGTCTGGGCTGCTTCCTATCCCTTCTGTACAGCAAACTTTCCAGGCTGGTGACAGGGAGAATGCTAAATTGTTCTGTTTTCTCCCATAATTATTTAATACTATACTATTATACTAAATATATACTATAATGAAAATACTAAAGTTGCCTGAAATTTACTATGGCACTACTGCATTATAATTATTACAAGTTTTATAAACATTTAACACTAGAGCGGTCCCTAATTTTTAAAATCATTAAAATTTCAAAGATGGTTTCCGTCAACTTGTTTTCAAATCCACCAGATTTTTAAAAAAAAATTCTGAAATCTTCAGCAAGTTTTAATTGCCATTTTTTCCCCCTCTTTGTGAAAAATCAGAATGTGCTAAAACAAAATGCTTCTATTTCAAAGCTGAAAATTATAATTTTTGAGAAACACTATCCCAGGACTGAGCTGTCCGACATAAATGGCGATTGGAAAGACCAAAAAACGGAAAAAAAAAACAAACAAATGAAAATTGTTCATCAAGAAAAAATGTTTAGAAAATCAAAATGTTTTCTGAAAAAAAAAAAAATCATTTAAAAAAAAGCCCTTTAATTGCAACTAGTTCTATTAAGTGTATATGTTAAAAATGAATGGTAATGAAAGCATAACTTGCAAAATTTTGTGCAGTGGAAAGCAAATAGGAAAAATCCAGACTGCATTCTTCATCTGAAGTCACAATTCTTTTGTGAGAGGAGATTATTGTAAGAGTTGCACTCTAGCAGCCTTCAGCCAGCAGAGAAGTGTCAGTTAATGAAGTTCTCATTGGCATAAGCCACAGAGGCAAACACTGAAGCTGAGAGAAACATATTGGCTGAATGCAGTTCACCTCTCAGCGATATGTGTCAGTTCAGTTAGCAGTAATTGGAAAATCTGGGGCAGGATTTTGGTTAATGGAGCCAAGTATATGCCAACTGGTTATTTTGTGGTGCTGGTTAGAAAATGCCAATTATTTTTTGTGGAATTTTAAAAAAAAATGTTATTTTTTTCAAAAATTTCTCATGAAAATTTTCATTTTTTTATGGAAATACCTAAGCTGAAATTTAATGTGTCATCAAAAAAACAAAAGATAGTGACTGTAATAAAAATGTTAATTGAAACTTAAACTTAAATTTTCCAACTTGACAACAGTTAGCTGGTGTGCCAAGATCACTACCCATCATGTTGATCAATATTGTCTCATAGTTTCTCTGTCCTCTCCTATCTCTCTTTATCTGTCTGTTGTCTCTTGGTCGCTTTTCATTAAACAAAGGTTTCAGTGAAAAAATATTATTTTGATATATATTGATTTAAAATGCTACAAACCTGAAATTGAAGGATGGAAGGATGAGATTTTCAGGAGCCTAACTCCCACTGAATTTCAGTAGGATCTGGGCATCTAATTCCCTTAGGTTCCTTTGTAAATTCCAACTTCATTTCTCTAGCAAATCCACTCTGAGCTCATCTGAATTGTGTTGGCAGGCTTTGTACACAATAGAATAAATTATCCTAGGTATCAACATATTTCCCCCCCTCACTGTAGATTTTGATGTTGTTGTTTTTGAAAGCATGCTCGTGTAACCATGTCAGGCTATTGGACTGAGGGATTATGTCGTTATATCTGCAGAAAATATTTTGAATAAATATTAAATAATCCCACAAAGTTGGGACTTGTTAGCACTTGCACTTAAAGAGTGGGAGTGATGATGGAGGCTCAGGCCATTCAACTCTTCTAAGAAGTGATTCATAATGTTCTAGCGGGGAGAGATGCTGCTTGCATAAATAAATGCATTAGCTGTAACATTAGAATTCTCAAGGTTTCAGTGAGTCATCTTAATCCCCACTTGTTGGGAGATCATATGAACTATCTGGCCAGTAAGGGTAGCAGTCAGGTGGGAATCCACTGAGAATTCAGTCTTTCCTGGACTGTCAAGTCAGGCTTCAAGAAGAGCTTGAGACTGGTTGAAAAATCATGAGAATTTAAAAACGAATCTATGGTTATTCTTTTTTATTTGCCCTCTGTTGAGTTCTTTTTAGCCACTAAGGTTCAAGTTGCCAACCTTTTATCTGCAACCATCAGGCCTAGAAACGTGTTTGTATTTTTAATAAAAGCCGTGATTCTCTCATTTTAATATGACCCGGAAGCCGGGGCTTTAAGGAAACACCAATATCATCAGACTTGTCATGAGATGACAATACTAGTTTTATTTTTCTTTCCTCTGTGACAGTCTCCAACAAACGGCCCAATCTAACTCCCACAGAACGTAGGATGCTAGGAATTGCCAAACTAGATCAGAGCACTGGTCCATACAATGGCCAAGAACAACAGCTTCAGGAGGAATGTGCATGAAACCTTGTAGTAGGCAAGATTCTTTCCAGTGACTTATGTGGGAGCTAGCTTGGTCCCATAGATTCCATCTCTGTTCAGCAAAGTGCTGAAGCATTTGCCTGACTTTAAGTATGTGCTGAAGTGCCATTGAAGGTACTGGGAATTGAGAGTGGGAGATGTTCTTTGCTGGATTAGGTTGCTAGAAAGGACTGTGAGATCGTATCTGTGGTATGTCCTGCTCACTTGGCCGCCCCATGAGTCCTGAGAATCTTGCTGCCGCTGTGATAATCTGTTGTTTGATAGACTAAGTTTCAAGGCCTTCTAGCTAGCGTGAGTCTAATCTGAAGTCTTTTTTGAAATGCTCAGGATCCATGCTGGCCAGTAGACTGCTTCACCAAATCAAATCTAACATAAATGGCTTTTTAATCTCATCAGGAGAGTCCTAGGGGTTCAGCTAGTCTCAGACATATCCCTCCCCCATCAATGAGTGTGGTACAAAAAAAGCACATGATATGAATTTATTTTCATCTTCTAACAATGGCTCGGTTATTCTGCTTGGAGTATGTGGTTAATGCCGCCTTATGCTTTTTTTTGTGCTATGTCCAGTTTTTGCAGAGGTGGAAAAGAAAGACAGTGGAAAAGAAAATGCTTTGCTATTTTTCATAGTGGATTGAATCAGGGTTAGTGGGAATCCCTGACAGGTTTCAAAAATGCCAGATCCCCAAATTCCAGCTTGCCATTACAGAGAATCATTGGACCAAATCCTTAGGCATGTTCATGCACTTAGGGACTAATAACAAGAATTTTTGCTATAAACTGGGGACGCATCAGTTGGAAGTGACAGAGGAGGAGAAGGACCTGGGCGTATTGGTTGATCACAAGATGACTATGAGCCATCAATGTGATGTGGCCGTGAAAAAAGCAAATGCGGTCCTAGGATGCATCAGGCAAGGTATTTCCAGTAGAGATAGGGAGGTGTTAGTACTGTTATACAAGGCACTGGTGAGACCTCATCTGGAATACTGTGTGCAGTTCTGGTCTCCCATGTTTAAGATGAATTCAAACTGGAACAGGTGCAGAGAAGGGCTACTAGGATGATCTGTGGAATGGAAAACCTGCCTTATGAAAGGAGACTCAAAGAGCTTGGCTTGTTTAGCGTAACCAAAAGAAGGTGGAGGGGAGATATGATTGCTCTCTATATAAACACATCAGAGGGATAAATACAAATGAAGGAGGTCATTTAAATCCATCATTTATTCTAGTTTAAACCTGCAAGAGACTTGTGCCCCGTGCTTTAAAGGAAGGCAAAATAAAAACCCCAGGGTCTCTGGCAATCTGACCTGGGAGAAAATTCCTTCCTGACCCCAAATATGGAAATCAGCTAAACCCGAAGCATGTTGGCAAGACCCTCCAGCCATGATACATTGTATCTGATTTTGTTAGAAACATCATTTACACAACTTATATTCTTCACTAATTAATCATGGTGTGTGATTCTCCTGTCAATAGCGCCTAATATTTACATGGAGGAATTTTGGAATCATTGTAACTGGCTGTGTTGCAAACGCCATATAGACAGAAACAATTGTAAGGTGAGTACAATGATGGTAATATGAAGATACAGCCATTTATACGACCCAATAAAGTTCTCATATTAAGATAGAAAGAAAACAAAAGATAACATTTAAAACCATAAGAAGGAACACAAGATAGAGTTTGGAAAACCAGATGGATTATTTCAAATAAAGCCACTTCACATTCTGTATCCCCTGCCATCCCAGGATCTTGAAGCACTTTATGAATCTCAGATCAGCCTCCCAATACCTTGTTGGGTAGAAAATTATAATTCCTATTTAACAGATAGGGAAACTGAGCCATCCAGAAGCTAAATTACTTGCTCAAGTCTGCATGAAGACTATGGAAGGGGCAAGAGGATAAACCAGTCTTCCAGACTCCCATTCTTGTGTGTTAAGTATAAGATATCGCTTCCTCCCTCTAGCTGCTACATCCATGCAGGTTAGGGAATAGGTCGAATTGAAACCTGGCAATAAACACGTCAAATTCCAATCAGTGGAACTGCATCCCCTTATGCCAGGTCTGAAATTGGCCCCAGGAGAGCACATGATAAGAATAAATGACCTAAGTAAATGACCTAATGCAAGTATATGTGCCTGTTGCATCCTTCCTCAACACCTGTTATCCTCTCCTGAGTCACAGTTTTTGCTCTTTGTGTTCACCAGCCACTTCCAGCAGGGATTTGAACTCTCCTCTATTTCTCCCTAATTATGAAAAATCTACTCCCCAGTTACATTCTGTGCCGAGCCATGCAGGGAGACAAAGGAAGGGAAAAAAGCCAGTGGCTCTGTTTATTATTAAGATTGGGCGAAAAACATGCCCCGGATAGAACCTCTCTCCGGTGAAGATGTTGAAAGCACAGTATTGATGTTTATATATTTTTGTATGGAAATGCTCCTTGATCTCCGACACAGCTCAAGTGCTGGGATAGAGCAGTTGTCAGGGCAACAACATGTGTTTGTTTCAAGAATAACTGAGTGAATGGAGAGGCTGATTTCTGAGTCACAGCACTGGACAGAAAAGGTGGAATGTGGCTGAGAGGCAACTGTGCTTATTATGCACCAGAAGCTTGGAGAGGGTTGTGATGGGTAGCAAGAAATGGCAAAGTGCACAGTAAAACCTGATCAGAGATCTTTCTGCAAAACTGCCTGTGAAGTCTGCTGTGCAATTAGAGCTATTTTAAACCATGGTTGCTCTTGCTTTGAACTCCCTCAAATGCAGAAGATTTGAGCCAACCTGCATGGCAGAATTGCAAAATTTGGGGTTGTATCTTCCTCCTATGCTGGGAAACACAGAGGGGTATGGAAGCGGCTTCTAGCCAGTAAATGCAGAAAGGAAAGGACATGAGGATTTCCTTTCAGACCACGAAGATACAGCCCATGTCCTAATACGTGCTGTCCATTTTCAGTAGCAAGAAGCAGCCTTTCCACAATGGGAAGAGCATAGGAATTATTTGGGTTAATGGATGACCCCAGCTGCCTTTTCATAATTTGCTCATGTCCAAGCCTTTCAATATGCTGGGCAATACTGACTCCGTTGATGGCCCCCTACATGCTTTGTGCAGTCGGATCATCGATGTCCTCTCTGCAATCTGCTGTAGGAGTGACCGCTGTTGTGTTTGGTGGTGGGTGCTTCTTTATTCAGTAATTATAGATACAAATAGAGGAGAATGAGAGGAGAGTGGAACATATAAAATCATCTTGTGCAACCTAGTGATCCAACACCCTGAAGTCCTTAGTCAATTCTTATTCAGTCCTAACTCGGGCAAACGTTTCACTGGGCATTTTGCCTGATTGAGAGCTGCAGAGAGTGGCACAATATTAATAATAAAGGGAAAAAAGTTTGGTGATTTTTGTCATCACTGAAAATCAATTGTTCTAATTTACACGTCTCACATAGACGCACGAGAGCATTTGCAACCCAAACCCTGCAGCACTGCAGTAGTGCATGACAACCAAGCAGAGTCATTTACCGATGCGTATCAGCCAACTGAGCAAATCATTCATAATGAAGCAGTTTGAAAATTGTGGCCTCTGTCTCCGGTCACAGAATATCCATGAACAGATTCTGCCTTTCTCTGATTCATTCATTATGCAAAATTATTTGGAAATTTTCTTCCCAATGTTGTTTACTCTACGGCTCAATATTTGAAAGCTCAAATTCAAGCTGTGGTGTTGAGTTGAGACTGGTCGTCTACGTCACATGATGTTGCATCTGTTCCCAGGGGAGGAGTGTAACTCTAGTAAAGGCTTGGAGGGATGGGCTGTCATTTGCAATGTGTGTACAGAGTCCATCCCAATAGAACCTCAGCTTGGTTGGCTACTAGGTGCTACTGCAATATAAATGTTTAAGTATAACAAATAATTGTAATCAGGTTTCGTGGGTGAATGCACACAGAGAGTGAATTTAAAATTCATTTCCTGTTAGTATTCAAGCTAAATTCACTTTCTGTGAATGTTCATGTAAAACTCCATTGCACAGGGAGCGAACACGGGAGAAATGCAAATATGACTAAGGCAAATTTTCTTAAGAGTTCTAATGAATATTCAGACTTTTTTTTTTTTTTGCAGTATTCATTCAGTTTTTCTACAAACATATCGCTTTAGTTCAAGCTTAACAAGGGGTTAGTTTCAAAGGTAAACAAATCTCTCCCTTGTATTAATCTAAAGGATTGTTAAGAGCAGATAAGGAAAACTATTTTAAATACACTTTATCTTGGGAAACAGTCCCTTCCACACCAAAAAGTGACATCATCATAAAGATTCACAGCCACATTCCAGCACATATGGAAGCTTTAAGTCTGTGATCTTTCAAAGATGCCTAAGGGAGTTAAGTGCTTAATTCCCTTTGAAAATCCCAACCTTAAGCTCACACAGTGAAATCCTGGCCCTATTGACATCAGTGGCAAAAATCCCATTGACTTCAGCGAAGCTGGGATTTCCCCCCACTGTTCCTCCTTGCTTGCACCAGCTTTGAGCATTGCACAGATTATTTATTCCTTCTCTACACACAGCTATCATATCCCCTCTGGTTCATCTCCTTTACGCTTTCCCTAGTGAATTGCCTGGATTTAAAAGTCTATTCCACCAACCTGCTACATACTTTCAAAATTCAGTCTGGCTTCACATCTTTACAAGAACAAATCATCTGAGGTGGATTTGCATAATATTTGTGGTGGTTGCTGGAAAGCTTCTCTCTCTCTCTCTCTTTAAAACTGTAAATTTGAGATTCAGATTCCAATCTGTGATTTGCATCAGTTTCTCTGCTTGTCTTTAATGTGGTGGTAACTTTAATTATTAGAGTGATGGGGGATCTGACACTTCAGAAGCTCTTTCTGTATTCAAAACCAAGCCTACATGTTGGAGGGGTTTGGGGGGGGGTTATGTCCTTTTCCCCTCCGGCCAGTGGCTGGGCAGTTTTGACACCCGCTTCTGATTCGACTTCTGCGCTAGAATTGAAAGAAATTGCAAATGAGCAAAAATGAGAATTGTCATTGACAGTATCTAGACATGCAATCTAGCAATAGGCTAATAATGAAGTTTTATATAAAATACCCTGAAGTAAATTCATGCTATTTTTTTTTTTTCAGAAGATATCATGCTTATTTTAAAAAATGCAATTTGGTACAAGTGAATTTAGGGCAACTGCTAATTAGGTAATTGCAAATAAAGGCCAATCTTAATCTTAAATTGGGCTGGTGCCGATTATTAACTGTTAGGTTTAACCATGAGTCTTCGCTGAATGGAACTTCAGCTAACTATTCTGAGGTCTAGCCCCTGCCCTTGTGCTGGCCCTGTGTATAGCACTGGACCTGTGGCGTGTAAAATGCCCCCTAATGAATTAAGCACTATTGTCAGTCTAGTCTAGGACCCAGCTCCCTGGTTAGACTCCAGGGATTTGAAAGCCTCAGCTTGCTGGACCTCAGACTAATGATTGCAGAGAGTTGGCCAGCAGATCACCACTGGAAATGGCCCCAGCAGATCTCTCCTGAAGTGTCCAGGACACAGCTGGCTGTCCCTGAAGTCATGGAAGGAGGCAGGTCCCCAGGCTCCCTCCCATCACAGAGAAAGCAGATGCAAGGGAAATATAGTCCATGTGATTTGAGATGTCTCAAATTTGGAAGGCCCAATTTGAATCACCTTAAAAGGTCCGTGGGACGGGAGCTCAGGCCCAGATTTTTAAAGGTATCTAGGCATTGCTGCACTCAGCGTTGCAACGCCTAATTGATCTGGGAACGTTTCGTTCTCAGAAGGGATTTAGGTGTTTAGGCGCCGATATCCCACAGACAGTCAAAAGTCTGTGCCTCAGAGTGTAGGAGGCTCAGACCCCTTTTAAAGAGTCTGTAGCTGAGCACCACACGAACGGAGGGAGGCACTTACTAATCACTTTTGAAGCTGTATAGGCCTCTGACAACTGACAGGAAATTAGAGTCCTGAATCATAGACTTTAAGGCCAATATGATCCTCTAGTGTCTGAACCGCTGCAAAACACAGGCCATAGAACCTCACCCACCCACTCCTGTAATAGACCCCTACCCTATGACTGAGTTACTGAAGTCCTCAGATCATGGTTTAAGGACTTTAAGGTACAGAGAATCCACCAGCAAGTGGCCCCTGCCCCATGCTGCAGAGGAAGGTGAAAAACCCCCAGGGCCTCTGCCAGTCTGAGTCTCACTCTTCACGTCCATATCACAAGGGCGGACAACCACCACCTGACAATAGTATTAAGCAAAGATTGACTAAGCCACAGAACTATCTTTCCATCCGAGTGCTGCTCCCCTCCAAGTCGATATGGGAGCAGGAGCTGGATAAGTTTAGAGTGGGTGGGCTGTACTTGTCCTATGGGGAATTTGAGGACATGTTCTCTAGGCCTGCCAGCCAGATGCCTTTCACCCGCACTTACATCCATTCTGTAAAACACTTGAAAGAAACGAATGAGGCTTCTAATCCTACAATATCCAAGTACCTCAGACAAAATACATAGTCTGCAGTAAAAATCCTCTCTGATATTCACGTCCTCCATTGGCACAAAACATGATCTGTGCAAGTCTAATTACACTAGAACTCATTTGGAATCAGGTTGCTTATAAATAACCTTGCTACAAAACTACCTCTGGATACAGAATTTGTAAGTGCAAGGAGATGTTGCTGGATACCTGTAAACAAAGTGAAATCAGCACTTTCACCTTGTTACATAAAGCAAACTGATTGTTCATTATCCCATTTCATCAGGAAGCCGTGTGCATTGCTGATCAGTCTAGGAATCCTTACAACAGCTCAACACAAATTTATTTAGCAGAAAAAATTATGAAACAGTGGGGAAACTGCAGTACTCATTTTCCTTCAGATCATGGCACCATGTGCACGCCACTCAGAAAGGAGAGGAGTGTTAGGAATACATAGCAGGGCAGTAAGGAAATTTGGTCAAGCCTTTTTTTTTTTTTTTTTTACAAAACCAAACCCAGACCAGGTTTCTGATCCATTTGGTTGTCATCCATTCGTGATCCATTTTGTTTGTGATGCCTGGGGCCAATCTAGCTGATTTATGGCTGCAGATACAAGCCATGCAAAACTTTCTGGTTTTTCATTAATTAAATTCGAAGTCACACACGGCTCTGAAGTTTTGCCTGAGTTTTACTTTCTTAACCCCAAACCTTAACATAAAATATAGGGATTACCAATCCACATGAACCAAAGCAAAATCAAAGGTTTCATTTCATGTTCCCTTGTCCTTGTACTGTGATAAAGAATGACTAGAAGTGCCTGGCTTACTTGCTACAGACCATTTGTTATTTTCTATACTTCTATTAAATCCTCTCTTATTTGTCTCTTGTATGAAGTAAACAGCCCCAATCTTCTCATAAGGGGAGTCTTTCCATGCGTCTTGTCGTTCTCATTGTCCATTTCTGAACTCCCTGTTATTAATAACAGAAGAACCCATAAAGGGCTGAGGCAACACAAAGAGAAACATAAAACAAAATTCCCATCTGAATTCCTTCTTGATATCTTGATTTTTTTAGTAGGCAACAGCTTGGGGTATATACACTGATCACAACCCCCTCCTCAGTTAAAACCTTCAAGGTCATCTCTTTAAAACCCCTCTAAATCACCCTTTCTCTGGAAGTGCAAAAGCTCTTTTTTAATTGTGCACCTGTTACCTTTCAAGCCTTTAAATGTTATGCATCAGAGGAAACCTTAATAATACAAAAGTCGCCCTAGAGCACTGAGCATTGAGTTATGAAGTCATTAACATTTGTGGAATAAACACAGTATGCCAGTACAAGCCATAAGAAACTGGGAGTGGAAAAGTTAGATACACTGAAATACCTTAAAAATTGTAAAAAAGCAACTGGCAAAACTCATTCATATTTCAGCTGTCTGAGAGCTGGTCTGTGGGTGCCAAAGCAAACCACCACCACTTGGCAGTGATCCTGCTCCATTTATTGGCTCCTGGTATATTTAAATAACTAGGACCTTCTTGAAATCCCAATAACCCTTCTAAGCTTCCTTGAATCTTGCCTGGAGGACATTTTGTTATTTATTATTGTGTCATTAACCAAAGGGTTGCTTGTACATACTGAAGTTTAATAATCTATTTATATTCTATATAAGGAATTCATCCAGCTGTGTTCTTACAGGTTCGTGTCACTAAAAGGATCAATCACAGGGTTTTGGGTTTTGTTATTTTTTCCTTGTGTATTTTTTTTCAAGGCTTACTTTTGAAAAACATCCTTTATAAATTAGGAGGCTAGTTATGAGAGGAAGGAGAGTATAGTCTAATATTTGGGTCAGGGGACTAGGAACCAAGATTCCTGAGTAGACCTGGGTGAATTTTTTTTTTTGTCCAAAACTCTTTTTCAGTGAAAAATGCATATTTGGTGACACCAAAACGTTCTGCAAAGGTGTCGGTTTTGCTGAATTGTTCATTTTGGGAAGACGACAATCTGAAAAAAATGAAACATTGTCTTTCGACATTTAGAGATCAAGACCTCTTGGTTTTCCAGTGTGAAATGACTTTTCCTTTAAAAAATTCCTTTAATTTTATTCTTCAACATTCATAAACGTTTTAAAATGGTCAGCGTGGATACGAAACACGTAGTCTGATCCAAAACAATTTTTTTTTACTTTTTAAAACTGCCAAAGAATCAGTTCTTTGCCCACCTCCGTTCCTGGGTTCTCTTCCCAGCACTGTGAGGATGCGTTATCTAGTTGGGTAGATCAGTGCACAAGGGGTCAGGATTCCAGAATTCAATTCCTGGCTTCATTTACATTTCTCTAGGCAATTTGAAGCCTGAAGCTCAATTATACTAAAGCTGCTTCACATCTACTGTAAGGCAGCATCACACTGCCAGACTCATGTAAATGGGCCTTAGTTAAATGAGAATCAAACCCTTAACCTCATTGAGCCTCAGTTTTGCTCATTATCGATGCAATGGTGACCGTGGAGTACCATGGGTCTCTGGCGCCCGGGGGCCAATACTTGTCTTTGCGCCCTCCTCCCGTCGGAGGCAGTGGCGGTAGTGCCCTGTGAATGGGGAGGGGTCTGTGGGCCTGTTTCACACTCTCTCCACTCCCCCACCCCCGCTGTGAGGACGGCGGGTGCAGTGGGGATTGGGAGTGACAAGGGCAGATGCCCCCAGGCCACCTAGCAGCGGGGGAGGGGGGGGGAATCCTGGCCCCTGTATGGCCGGGGTCCCGTGGCTCCCTCGTTGCACCAAGCATGGGGGTGGAGGGGCCCAGAGGATGCTTGCTCCCCCCTCAGCAGGAGCCCTCAGCCACTGGCAGGCCTGAACTGGGATCAGACCGACCACCGGAGATGTCAGTGGGGGGCAGCTCCTCCAAGGAGAGCCCGACTGGCGCCCCCCACAAGCCGGCACCCAGGGCCATGGTAGCCCCCTGCCGGTACACCACTGGATGGTGATGTCTCTCTGAGGGATGTTGAGGTTTATCAATAGGTCCTAAAATGCTTTAAGATGCTACAGAAAGACACTGCTACAATTATTGCAATGAGGAATTTTCGATGATTGTATTTGTGCTGGAATGGAGAATAAAATGTTTTTGCTGTGCTCTGCATTGCATGTCCTTTTGGTTCTGCATTTTGTAGCGGGTTGCCCAACCCTTTTCTCACTTATGTCAAAGTGTGAGACTTGTCGCTGTTACTACCACGGAGAGCATCGATCAAACTACTTCGGCATTGTTAGTGCCTGCACCATAAAACAAAATCTTTGAGACAGATGGATTAATTGTGACTTATGGAGCAGTAATTGTTCAAAATAAAGACAAATAACCAAGTAGCTACTGAATCTGTAACAGTCGCTTTACCATTTTGTGCATAGAGTCCATGTTTGTGGATTCCGTGTCCCCAGTAACTAGGTATGCAAGGGGAAAAGATGCTACTTCCAGAATTGTTTCTGGGACATTGGCAGTATGAGGAGAGTTAAGCAACTCTAAGGGAGAATAAAGCTCTCCCAGAATATCTTCATTGTGCACATAATTTTTAAAATCAAGGGGACATGTCTGTGAGTTTGCAGTAAACAAGGGATCTTTTCTGTTACGCAGACATACCAAACTTAGAGGTTGTGTTGCCAGATTCATGGATTCCATGTGGGGACCGATGAGAATTTCCCCATTTCTCAATGTGGGCATAGTTCAATCCATTTATTTCACAACTGCCAGTATCTGATGCTCAGTCTTTCCACGGCTTTGCTTCCATTCCTGCTTGTGATGCAGCGGAAAGAGCAGCAAAATTATGCACAGCAGGACAGTGTCTGTTACTGGTTTGAATCCTGCCCAGGCCAGCAAAAGAATAGGGCCAAAGCCATCTCACAAGTAAGTGATTTCAGTCCAGTTACTGGTAGAAAGACATTCCCATCACAGAAATGCATCAGAACTAGCAACCTCATTGGCGTTCAGCGGAGAAGCCAAGGACGATATGGGCCAAGAAAGTTGAACTCCCCTGTTGCTCCTAGTGTTTTTCTCCACCGTAGAGGCAGACAGTAGGAGCAGTAGTGGGTGAAAGTTGTATTGCCTCTGGATACACCAGGGCAGCAAAGATGATGGGCCAAGTTCAGAGGACAGTCTGGAGGGAGTGCAATTTGGTGTAACTGCAAAGTGGTAAGAGTTACCACCTCAGTGTGTATGTCACATCAAATTAGTTTCCCTGTGCACTTCCTCAGACTGTGCACCTGTCATGGTTACAGGGCGAGCGCTCTCTTAGACCCCTTTGCAGTCCTTCTCTACTGTACCTCTCAGGTGACAGACTTTGGTTCCTTCCCCTCTCCCAAGGGTGCAACCCCACAGTTCAACCACGTTTAGACTGGATCTCTGGGTTGCAGCCCTCCCTTGGTTCAAACCATGTTAACTCAACAGGCCTAGCTGTATTTGGCACCTGCAAGACACTTCCCTATGAGAGCCTGTGACCAGTAGCTGATCAGAACTACTCCAAGCAGCCTCTTCAAAACAAACATTGTTTATTCACCCACAGGTACGTAGCAATCAGAGAAAAGGGTTAAAACAGTACACGGCCTATACGCCTGGGGCCTGCGTCTCAGTTAGCCTGCTGTCTGTGAACAGCCCCTGATAACTGATCCCACCTTGCTCTGTCAATAGAGAGTTTTCTACCTGTCTAGTGTCCTTTTGATTTTCAGCCCTCAGCCTTGGCAAACCAATTGTGTAACTTTGGCTGGTGCCTGGAAGTAGCATATCTCATTCTGGTAATATGTCTGAGTCCACACCAAGCAAGCTAGCAAAACTCAGTGCTGATGGAGGTGGTTGCTGGGTTCAACTTTGAATATCCTCATTTCTGATCTTGTCTTGACACTGAATATGGAGCAGCTGGCAAAGACAATGAGACTTGAAAATATCCATCCGGTGTTCTTAAACCTTCCTAGTGCCAGCATTTCACCTCTTTACAAAGGAATAGGTATAACCATGGTTCTGTAACTTCATGGCAAGCGTCGTGTCAGAAGGTCCCACAGAGGCTGCAGAATGGCCTCTAGTCAGACCACCATAAGGACCTAGTCAAAGATTGATCAGGGTGGAGTTCAATCTGCAAGGAGGCCACGTCCCTTTGGGATTTGCCATGATAATAATGATGGAAATGGCTGAGCCATTGTTTGCTTAACACTCTTGAAGTTGCTAACCCAGAGGTGTCTTATTTCTGGCCATTGTCTTATTTCCTTCTTGTTCTTCCTAACAGCTGCTTTTGATTTAACTCCATGTAGTCAGAATCGTATCAAGACAGGTAAACTGAGGCACACATAATATTAATGAGAAATAATACTGATCTCTCCCATATTCTCAACAAGGTAGAGATTACAATACCCCTTCTGTTCCCAGATATATCACCTCTGATTCTAAGCCTGTGCAATTCACGTACCAAGGGAGCCAAAACAGAGGAGGGCAGCAAAAATGCCACTAAGAGCAAGCTGGAGCTGTGGGACAGCAGCGGCCCTGAAGAAATCATTCCAAGGGGCTGGAGCCTAGGGAGCAGTAATCCCCACCCCCAATGCAAGTCACTAAAGAGGGCTGAAGGAAGAGCCAGGGAGAAGGAATGAGGAGAAATGAGACATTAGGAAAAACCACATGGCAGCTTGCTGCGCTGTAAAATCCCATACCGAAGCTGCTGTGTTCGTCTGTTTAGTTTCCTGCCTACTAATATAGATCTCCAGGTAAACTGCAGATTGCCAACCAGATGGCCTGTACGTCTCTGTGCTCAGATCCACTACTAGAAGTTGATGACCCTCTGCTAAGCACAGGGGAGAGGAGATAGGGAATCATTTTCTTTCCTCCCAGCATGCTGAAGCACTGTTTAAAAGATTTGCTTAGTCTAAGCTGCAAACACTTTAATGCGTGAACTTTACCCGTAACATTGACCCTTTTTTTTTTCTCTTCTTGTAAGCACATTCACTAGACGCTGTAGCAACCATATTAAAATACCCACCACTTATCTGGGAATGCAATGTATAGTGCATAAAATATGCTGTTTTAAAGGTCTTTCTTTCATTTCCTTAATCAGTTGACTTATAAAGAGGCTAAGAGGAAACTAACTTTCTCTATCCATAGGGCTTTTGAAGGGAGCGTGTGCACATGTGCATGCATGCATGCACACCCACAAATGCACACAGAGCCTCGGAACTACCATATAGTACTTTCCAAAGTGGACCAGGGCGGATTAGAGCTTTGAATACAAGTCCTGAAACGATTGCCTGCCAGGTTTCTATTCAGCTCATGATTAGGTGCAAGAGGGGTCCCCGTTGGTATTAATTTCAGCCTGCATCTCTGTCTACACGCTTGTCCCCGGAAAGAGTCCACACAGGGTGCCCCTGCCTAGGACATTGTGTGAACTCAAGTAAGGTCGTAATGTTGGAAATGATCCTCTTTAAACATGAGCAGTTGTGAGAGGCTATCGGTAGCTACAGGCTCTTATAAACTGGGGTTTAACTGAAATGCCAGCTTAACCGAAGGTCATTGCATCCCCCAGGCTTGCAGTGACTCCACAGTGTTGTGGTGGCAAAGCTTCACTCCCGCAGAGCTGAGGGTCATTTCCATGGAGCCCAGGAGCAC
Organism: Emydura macquarii macquarii; assembly: GCF_026122565.2. Lineage (NCBI taxonomy): Eukaryota > Metazoa > Chordata > Testudines > Chelidae > Emydura > Emydura macquarii. Next base: position 48,100,143 of record NW_027132905.1, read on the forward strand.
CACAGAACTGGGACTCATTTTCTGAAGGCTGTGGCTGTCCCTGAGACCTGTGAAAATTAGAGCCACTCCCCCTTCTTTGCCTCTGCCGAACAAGGGTGTGGACAAGAGGGAGCGCCTGGTGGTGTCATTTTTACCTGGCGGTTAAAGCAGGGGCTGGACTCAGACGCTCTACAGTCTATTCCTGGCTTTGCTACTGACTCAACATGGGACCATGAGAAGGCACTTAGCCACTGTACGCCTCCCTTTACCTGCCTGTACAACGGGGAGGACAACACTTGCTGAGGTAGTGCGAGCCTTCATTCGTGAATGACTGAACAGCTCTTAGAGACCCCTGAATGAACGATGCGATTATAGTCAAGTTGCATTAGTAACACACAACCATCTTTCCATATCCCCCCTCCTCGCCGGCTCACACGTCATTGGCCATCTCTGCTCCTGCTTTGGCAAAGACGCATTTCTGGGGGCTCAGTGGCTGTCTCTGAGTATGGATATCAAACTGTTTGCCTCTTTGCTTGGTCCTTGCCCTTGCAGACAACCTCGCACACCTTCCTTGCCTTTTACAATATCACGCGTAACGTTACCTCTCAGATCAAAGATCTTCATGATGCGAGAACGTCTGAAGGCTCGGGCCCTACCAGTTTTCATGTGGAGGCATTTCCCCCATGACCCAATGCAGTGGGATTGTCAAAACTTCAGAGAACCTTGAAGAAGAAATCCGCTAGCAATTTAACCACATAACTGGCACTTTCACCCCTCCTAGCCTTCAGCTCTGGTGCTTGTTCTAAAATCTCCTCCTTGATTCTCAGCATCTTCCAGCTTCCTCAGAAAGTAATTTATTTCCTTTCACTTTGGTTGGCTGAGGAGCTAAATCACAGTTCAGGCCTTTTTCTTTTAGGCTGGAGCTTCACTATGGAGACGTTCCAGATGACGGCCAGCACTTTAGCAACTTAGGACTGGGGATTTCGAATCTAGACCGTGCTGTGGCAGCTCACAGCTGCTCAGACTAATCTTGAGCTGGTCCCAAAAGTGCAGGGATTGCTCAGAAAGTTTGGATAGCTCAGAGCTTCTTGCTGAATAGAACAGCTTTCTGAGAGGTGCAGAAGACCTTTTAAGGTGTGTGGGTGGGGCCATGGGGGGAGAGTTCAGCTATGTCACCTTGTTTTTATTTGGGGGCATATCGGAAGGATCCGGAAAGCTTACACATGCATACATAAGCACACACTGCATTTTAGAAGAGTAAGCCTCATGCTTCAGGGCATGTCAAACTCTACGTGAGGGGGTTGGGAAGAAGATTTCCCTATGGACAGGTTATTCTAAAACAGTCCATTGCCGGATCTCTTGCATCTTCTTCTGAAGCAGCTAGAACTAATCACTGTGCGGGGAGACAGAACAGCGGACTAGATGGACTAGCAGTCAGATACAGGATGACAAGTCCTATATTCTACGATGGTGCTTGGGCGGCTGGGAAGAGATGCTCTGAGCTACAGCTCTAGATGAATTTTTAACTGGTCTGTGTGAGAGAGAGAGTGAAACACCCATGTGAGCTGGTAGTACTTCATTTGATCTCTGCTGTGTAGAGACTCAAAGGAGAAACCCTGCTGTAATACTTCAGAGAGTGCTCAACTGCTTACTATGGATTTTATACTAAGATACTTTACCGCTCTTGTTACTTGAAAAAGAAATGTAATCTGTCTCAGCACTAAATAGGTTTTATTAGAAAAATCATCCCCGCTCCCACCCTTCTATGGAAAGATGGTACATTTATCCATTTTGGTAAATAACGCCCAGCAGATCTCTCTTTTTATTGGAAGAAAACCCGTGACATATTGGTTAGCAAAATGCTCTAAAACTTGCATCTCTCTTCTGAATACAGCAATCAGCTCAAAACTCTGCAAGCTAGTTTGTCCCATTCAAGGAAACCGTGAACCTAAAACCCCTCTTAAAACAATCTTTGCCTTCTTTGGGTCTAATCCTATTCTCCCACTAAATCTACATACAAAGACCCCATCACTGTAGTATCTGAGTACCTCAAAGGTAGGGAAGCATTATTATGGGGAAATGAGGCCTAGAAAAATTAAGTGATTTTCCCAAGGTTACATGGGGAGTCAGTGGCAGAGCTGAGAATTGAACTCAGATCTCCTCAGTCCCAGTCCAGTGTCTGAACCAAAATGTCATCCTGCCCAAATTGGCTACTCAGGCAAAACTCCCACTGAAGTTGTAGAACACTCTGGGTGCGCAAAGAATGCAGCCTCAGGCATCGAAAGGCAGCACGGTTCAGTAGCTAGCTAAAGCATTGGTGTAGGCATCAGGAGCTGGTGTGGGCTCTATTCCTGGTTCAGTCACTGAGCCGTTGTGTGACTTTGGGTAGATCTCGTATTCTCTCTGCCTCTGATTCCCCTCCAGTTATCTGTAAACAACTTGGGGCAGGCATTGTCTGTAATTAAGTGTCTGTACAGCATCTAGCACAAAGCTGCTCCGATGTCAATTAGGGTAACTAGGTTCTTCTGTATTACAAATAAATAACAATATAAATAACAACAATAACCTGGCCCTGATTTCAAAACCTTCTTTTTAAACATTTTCTTTCCATTGCAGTTTTTCCTCTTTCCCATAAAATTATTTTTGGCTTGCACTTTTTTCCCTCTCCTCCATCTCTATGATCTACTCTGTCACGTGTAGGCAACTGACTGCTTCTGACTCATAATTATTCCATTTTTTGTGCCCTTAGCAAGGGCAGATTATCTCTTTCTTGAGACACTGAAGGCCATTTTTGTCACTGGCCTAAAATTTTTTAAAACGGTACTTTAAACCACAGCCTACTTGCCTGCTATGAATAAAGCCAAGAGATTTCTGTCAGCTGCAGCACAAGGAAGGAAAATCATCTCTGATGAAAAGTGCATTTAGAGCTCATACTGTCTCTTATTGTTGAATCAAATATTGGCCTGTTCAAAAAATGCACAGCTTCTAGAATGGCACTCGGGTTTATCAACCTTTTTTAATTACCTCTTCTCCTGGAAGCAACACTGTGAGAAAAGACATGACTCAGCGTCGCTGCAGTTTGAGATTGATGGGGAAACTGACCATTATCCAACCTGTACTCAGGGAAAGCAAAGTTTGCTGAAGTTTTACAAAAGCCTGGGCTTTTCAGAGGTGCCTAAGGGAACTAGGCACCCAACCTCCACTGAATTTCACTGGCACATGGGTGAGTTAATATCTTTTATTGGACCATCTTCTGCTGGTGAAAGAGACAAGCTTTCGAGCTGCACAGAGCTCTTCTAACACGGCTGGGACCAAGACGGCTACAACACGACTGCAAACGTGTGGCATATAGATAAGACCAGATTTTTAAAGATGTTTGGGCATTGCACCATTTAGCGCTGCTACACTTAACTGACGGACGCGTGTGAGTCGTATTGATGTGCATTGAGCTTTGGGGTCCTAAGGCCTGGGTGTTCAGCAATATTTGGGCTCCTAACTTTCATTGAAATACTTTTCACAAGGGGGTTGTGAAATGCCATTGACCATCTGAGCCCTAAGTACCTAAGTCACTTTTGAAAATGAGACTTAGGCTCCTAAGTCACTTAGATGCTGAGTGGCGCCACCTGAATACCTTTAAAAATCTGGACCTAATTCCCATGAACTCCTTTGAAAATCCCAGCCAGGAGGTACCACAATACAGAGATGAGAAACCTGGGCAATAGAAATCATTATTATTTATTTGTCATGAAGTGGGACCTTAAGGGATTTGCCTGAGACCCCACTGTGCTAGGTATTATACAAACATCTCTTAAGACACCAAAGATAGGCAACTGGTGTGTTGACATTACTGCCTATCACACTGGCCAACACTTCTCATTGTTTCCTTGTGTTCCCCCGCCTGCCTGTCTGTCTGTCTATTCACCTTCTGCCTCTTGTTTTATACTTTGATTGTAAGTGGTTTGGGGCAGAGGTCATCTTTTTGTTCTGTGTTTGTACAGTACCTAGCACAATGGGGTCCTGATCAATGAGTGAGGAATTCAAGGTGATATTGCAATACAAATAATAATAATAACTAATAATGATTGGATGCTCCCTGTCTTGTAGAGTTTAGACTATAAATAAATAAGACAAGCAGACAGCAAGAGAAATGAAATATTATGATCCCATTTACAGATGGGAAGCTGCGGCATAGAGCTATTAAAAACTTCTCCATAGCCCCAGTAGGAATTCTGTCGCAGAGTCAGCAACTGAGCCCATATCTCCTGAGTCCCAGTTCAGTGCCTTGCTTTCTGTCAAACTCGGTTATGTATTTGTGGTGCTTCTGTGACCAATTCATTGCTATTATTTGATCATGTTGTGGTCAAACATATTCCACTGAGTTCCCATTGATTTTTCCTTTTGATCCGTCTTACCTTCATCTTTTTTATTAGCCTTTCATTTACTCAGACAAGGTGGGTGAGGTAATATGTTTTATTGACCAGCTTCTGTTGGTGAAAGAGACAAGCATTTGAACTTACCCAGAGCTCTTCTGCAGGTTTGGGAAAGACAATCAGAGTGGCATAGCTAAACACAAGATGGAACAGATTGTGACGCAAAAGGAGATAACGCATGTTGCAAGCAACCATTCAAGGTGATTTGGAGTTGTATGTAGTGGTCAGAGGGTTGTAGATGATGAGTCCTCTGGGGATGATGATTTTTCTTCCATTTGCTCAGGAAGTATATGTCACTGTTAAGTTTGCATCTTGACACTGGTGCCAGTAGTGATAATGGATGGCAAAAATTCTTGTTTAAGCAGCCAGAATTCCAGGGCTGTATGTGTGTGTATATTCTTTCTTGAAAATATAAAAAGATATGTTCTGTAACCTGTTAAAATTAACAAATACACTGCAATATTGAGTGACTACTATAGCCGGGTGAAATTCTTCGACCAAAACCTTTTTTTCAGTGAAAAATGCAGATATGGTGACACCAAAACATTTAGCAAATTTGTGTCAGTATTGCTGTTCTTTGCACAGCTTTCATGACTATAACATTCTGGGAGTGTGTCTAGTGGTTAGAGTACAAAGGGTATAGATTCAGGACAACTTCCAGTTCTACCACTGACTCATTGTGAAACCTTAGAAGAGTGATTTAACCTCTCTGTGCCTTAGTTTACCCAGCTTTAAAATGGGTTCAATAATCTTTTCCTACCTCACAGCTTCATTCAATGTTTGCAAACTGTTTTGGGAGTATAGAAAAGTTGCTTGTATCAGTGGAAATTAGCATTATTATTATCCTTGGGAAATTGCAATTTTTCTCATTCAACAGATTATTCTAGATGACTATCCTAAATGTTCCGAACAATGAAGCATGTGGAAACTTATCCACACCCCTTCCCAAACACACATGAAATAAAAGTATGTGTGAATCTTTTAAAAGTGATTACATATGTTGCTAGTTATTCAGGTACACTGGCAAAACCTATTATTAAAGTACTGTCTAAATGAAACTTCAAAACTTGTACAATTTAATGGGGCATGCACTCCAGAAGTTTGTGTGAATCTTTATTACGATACAGGTGCACCAACCTCTGTTGCTGATGATTTTTTAAAAATAGACATAGTCAATGCCACTCATTCAGCAACTTTGTGTCTTCTTCTGCAAAAGCAGCCAGTTCACCAGCAGAGGGAGTGCAAGATAACAACAAAAATCCCAGAATAGTGGTGACATCCTTGATGATGCTATTGACAAATAAAGGAAGTAAACAATTTAGAGCAGAGTTGAATTTCCTTCCCCATAGAAAGAATGTAGTTGGTTTGGCTAGCAGAGAGAGTCTTGCTTATATATTAAATGTTGCTGGTAGCCAGTTTTATTTCTTTATACAGACAAAGAAAACAAAACACCTTAGCAAGAACTGTGCTGACTATAGGACGTACATGGATTGGCAAATGGCTTGTAGGATCTGGTATCCGTGTTCTAAATGCGGGTCAGATTCTGTTACCTTTTTGGGTTGCCAACTTTTGTGATTTTAATCAATAGCCTCATGATATTTGGTGGTTTTCTTTCAGCTCCGGCTCCTGGAGTCATGTGTTGGGTGAGAAAATCAAGTTCTGATTTATCCCTGTTTGAGTGGAACAGGTAGCCCCAAACTATGATTTTCTGCTTGAGTGCATCACACTCTCATCTAAGGTGTGAACAGCCCTCTCGCATGCCATCAAAGGATAAAGGCCAAGGAGGGAGATTCTCAGCTAGAGTAAATTGTCAGGATCAGTCCCTGATTTTAGCAGAGTCTCAGCCCAGCCTCTGTTCCCAAGGGAACAAATCCGTTGCATGGATCCATGCCGATGTCAAAGTACTTGAGAGTCCTGGGGTCCAAATCCCATCTCCTGTGCCTCTGCTAGCCTGAGGGAAGAGCGGAGAGTGGAACTGGTGGAGATTTCCATCTCCTATATGTGATTAAACAGACAAAGCGGAGTGATGGGTCCATTGGTTACATCCAACACAGGCCTACGAGTGGAGTGAGAGCATTTTGCTGGAAGGAATTTAATGCTCACTTTTCATTTAGATGTTTGTTTTTAAAATGGTCACTGCATTCATGCTTCCTAGCCGTGTTTGATTTCATGTCTTCTTCGGCAGAGTTCATTTTTGTCTCTGACCTTTGATTTTTTGCCAAGTGGAAGATTCCATTTGTGGCTTGATATCATGCAAAGATATTTCCCTCGCCATCTTAGAGGAAGGTGTTTATTGTGGGTTGCAGGACTTCATCCTCTGCATTTGCCTCTTTGGTCGGCTTCAAAGCTCACTTCCACTGTGCCACTTTTCTAGGCCTCTGCTTTGTGTGTGGGTGTTTGTTGTTTAACAGCGGCTGAGCGAAGGACTCAGGAAAGCCTAGAACCTTTCAGCGCAGTGTGTGGGGTGGAATGCAGCTGAGTCACTGACATCCCTGAATGTAGCCGGAGCCAAACACTCAGACATCTGGGCCGACAAGACAGACCAATACTCGGGCAATGGCGGTGCAAGCCCTGCATTTTCTCAAGCAGAATGGGTGTGTGCACAGCTGGGTCTCGGCATGCATGAGTACCCATTGGCATGCCATTCCTGCGAAAATTTCAGAGTTGAAGGGTTTGCAAAACCCCTCACTCTATTTTTTGCCTTTGCAAAGCTAATTTGAATTTCTCAATCTCTCCCCTCCCCTAATTCAAATCCATTCTACCTACCCTCTGCTTACCCCTCCACACGGACAAATGGGAAAAAAATATGCATGGGATTTTCAAAAGCACTTTTGTAATTTAGAAGCACAAGTCCTCTTGATTTTCAATGGGACGTTCTCTCCTAAGTCACCGAGGTGCTTTTGAAAATCCCACCCTAAATTTCTAATTAAAAGGATGCCTTTGCTACACATTAGGGACAGATGAACGCCCCCAAAAGACATACAGACACACACACCAACCCAACCGTCACAAGGGGTAAAATGCAACTCTACTTTATCTTCTAAAAACAGTTGGAAAGCTGTGTCTCCCATGCTTAGGGAGACATATGGTATGTATAAAACACGCATATTTTTATATTTCTCCTGTCTCCCGTACCTGCTCCTTTCACATGCTTTTTGAGTTTGTTTTCCACTGCGCATTCTCTGCTCCATTTTCCCCCTTATTTTTCCAGTGGGTGGTTCCCCCCCCAAGCAGAAGATGAACCAATGCTGAGTCAAAGCTTCAAACCAGGATTGTTCCAGTGGATTCCAAAGTTAGATCAACCCCTGTTCACATCCTGCACGGATATACCCAAAAAGATCCTGCCTGCACGTCTGAGGCACAACTGCTTGAAAATACAGAACTTTAAACAATGGGACAATGCGGGACAGGGTGAAAATGTTTTATTGCCATGTGTGGGAGGATCACATTATTGTAAGCTCTGCGGGGCAGGGACTGCCTTTTTCTTTTGGGTTTTGTACAGCACGTACAAAAGAGGTTCTGGCCCTTGACTGGGGCTCCTTGATGCTATGGAAATACAAATAATATCCAATAATAATAATTATTATTATTTACAGGTGGCCATTAGTGAGTTTACAAGGGCTTCTCCAAACAGGTGGGAATAAAAACTATATCCCATTACACCGACTGGTATGTGCTTTTTAAAACTTATCATGCCTCTTCTGTTGAGGAAGGGAGAAAACCAGAACATTCAGGGAATCTACTAGAGCAGTGTTTCTCAATTAAATTTGGCCACGGAACCCTTTTGAACTCTATGAATAATTGTGCAACCCCCCAAACTCTTAACACAAACAACTAGGTCGTTTCTCAGTTAAATTACACTTACACTCCATACCCTCCGCCGAAAAATCCGGGACATCTTCCCTTTTTCGGCAGCGCAGGCGGCACGGAGAACAGCGGCGTGGAGAACAGCTGCTCGCAGAACCCTAACACGGTTCCACGGAACATCAATTGAGAAACACTGTACTAGAGACCTGGCCTTGAAGACTTAATATGCCAGGTGTTCATACACTGTAGTGATAAGGATCATATAAAGAGATAGACAGATCGATAGCATATAAAAGGTTTAGATACCATGGTGACAGAGCTACAGAAAACCTTACAGTTGACTGATGGGCAGATATAGCCTTAAGGTAGGTTTCAGTGAGGGGAAAGCAAAGAAGATGATTAGAGGCTTTCTCTGATTTTTTCCACCTCTTTGAAATGTTGTATTTTCTTTGGAAACAGTGATGACATATTGAGGTGGGTAAATCTTGGTGACATCCACACAGCCAGAATAAAGTTAATTTATTCTCTGGTTGGCAAAACATCATGGCTTATGTGACAGTTAATCTGTGCTATGAAGTCAATTTATATAAAGTTTGACATCTACCCTAGAATTTGTGAAACACAGCAGCCTGTTTGATGGTTTTCATGACCACATATAGGATAAACACACTACATTTTTTCCCTTTAACTGTCTGTCTCTTCCATAATACCTTTATTTCCAGTTTCCCATCAGATATTACTGATTGGTGTGTGTTGGGTATAATTATCTGTGTAATATAACACTTCGCTTTCTACTAAATCAAGAGCTTTAGAGTAAAATTTTTGAAAAGGGCCTTACTGATTTAGGATCTTAAATCTCATGGACTTTCAGTAGGATTTAGGCTCCTAAATTCCTTCAGACTTTTTGCAGATTTTACCGCAGACTCTATTTTTAGGCTGTGCCATGGACTTTATGATTATATGACCTTGGCCAAGTCATTTGTGCAGTACAAAATATGGCCAAGATTTTCCTAAGGCCCCACTGTTTTAGCGAGGCTCAATCAGAGACCCTTCAAAGAAGCCTGCTTTTCAGAGAATGGTGCTCAGCACTTTCTGAAAATCAGACCCCTTTAAGCGGTCTCAAATTGGATATCCATATATCAAGCCACGCAAAATCACTAATCACTTTTGAAAATTTGGCTTTTGTGCTTCAGTTTTCTCACCTGTACAATGAGGGTTTCGGACCTCTGTAAAGTACTTTGTGATCTTTGGATGTGAAAGTGTTATATGAGCTCATATAATTAGACATTATGACTACAACAGATAGATTGGAAGCTTGTATAGAATCCTCAATTCAAAAGAAAAAAAGCCATCATTATTGCTAGAACAGTAGAGCTAAATCTAGTAGATTTAAGATGAGAGCTCCATGACCTAATATGCATTTAGGTGGAAATATTCCTGTGCTTTTCAGCTTCAAAAACCTATTTATTTTAGTTTTGGTGGAAACTAGCATCAGGATCTCAATAGGAATTTCCCCCTCCTCCCCCCCAAACAAAACTATTATTAGAAAGAAGCAGTGAGGTTTTTGGGGTATAGCACTTTTTGAAAAAATCTGATTGCTACTAGTATTTAGCACTGCTTAAGCATAGATGGAGAATCCTGTAAACAGAAGGCTTTTAAAAAGATAGCAGCTGTAATCTAGCTAATATTACAGGGGATTATTGTACCTGTACATGAAAGCCAATATACCAGGATCTTACAAAAGCCTCAAGTGGTAGATGAATATCTGCAAAATGCTTATCTCTGAAACTGCTTAAACTAGCTTCAGATATGATCTTTTATGCCAATGAGAGAGAGAAAAGGAAAGTAATAGGCAAGATGCCTAATAAAAAGAGATGGAATGTAACTTGTTCAGTAAGTAGTGAAAATCACACACACATTTTCATTGGTTTCAGTGGTTCGCAAGGTTTTCCTTTCAGTTTAGGGAGGGAAAAAAGTAAGTCTTTCCCCTCTGCCCATATAAGGCCTTATATCTGTATCGCCACAGTATCTGAGCCCTTCACTATTATTTAGGAATTTGTCCTCACAACACCTTGAGAGGTAGGGTGAGGCACTCGACCTGCTAACATGTGAAAGCTCCAATCTCCCTTGTCTTTTCTAGCATCTCATATTAGTTACCACGTTAACTAATGTGAGCTCAAAACATCCTTTATTCCCTAGTGAAGACAAGGCCCAAGTGTTCAAAAACTATGGGTCAAAGTCCCAAAATCATGGGATTATCTTACAAACCATGAGGAATTCTTTTTAAAATAATTCATTGTGGGCTCTTTTTATTTGTTTTCAAGCCTTTAGGAGACGTGTGGGCCCCATTTATCAAGTTTCTTTCCATGACCAGGGGGGCTAGAAACTTACTTTTTTATTTCAGTGAAAGCTGAGATTTTTCATTATTCAGATGTTGACTGGTACGCTTTTGAATATTCTTCCTATGGTAACCACGGTGTGTTAATAATGCATGGCTAAACTAGACTTTAGTGGCCTGTTTTTACTTTTTGCTTATGTTTGTATAAATAAGGAATACTATAACTCCAGTAAAGTAGGGGAGGTACAACAGAGTCAAACCTGTGTGACTGAGGACAGAATCAGGTCATAGGTATCTGTCAGTAGGAAAAACAAAGACACTGGGAAAGTATAATTAGTTTGACCTCCTTCTTACACAAGCCATAGGAGTTCCCTGAATCAATTCCTGTTTGACCTTCTTCACTACAGACTCTATATAACAACTTTCAACCATAACCATCTTTTGTATTCATCCAGCAACTTTCAACAGAAAACTCAGAAGACTCACTACCCTCCTGTAAACTAGACAATTATTGTTACCCCTTCTTTTACAAGTGGGAAAAATTAAGGTAAAGAAAAACTCAGTGACTTGAAACTGACCCATTTTAAGTTAGTGGCAGAACTGAGAACTGCACCCAGCAATCCTGACTCCCAGTCTGCTTCTCTAACCACTAGACCATGCTTCTTCTGACTGCAGTTAGTCATTCAAGGTTATGTTTGAAATATATTTGTTTCCACCATAGATTTTCTTCTTGAATCTTTCTCTTTTTTCAAAAATGATTTTCCTGTTCAGTATATGTTTGGGTTTTTTCCCCTAAGTGGTTGGACTTCCTGGCTGCCAATATAAGACATTTCATAAGCAAGATGAAAAAACCATTGCTTCCTATCACTCCAACCTACAAATGCGGGCAAGGTGAAATCACAGTGAGAGGTTGAGAGAGTTGGATGAGGAGAAGAACAGACATACTGATAAGAAATTGCATCTTCTTTTAGGAGGCCTTTTTCTTTTTGATGATGGTTGTGAAAGATGTCAGACTGGTAGCCCTTTGTTTGCAACAATGGCGTAAACTTCTCTATGAAGTCCTGCCAATAAGCGTCAATCCTGACCTGAGCAAGTGATCTCCAGGCTTGGGAGAATATTTTCTCTATACTTTTTGTAATGAGAGTGCCAGCAAGGATATGCGATGAGAACAGTCATTCAGTAGGAACAGGGATGAGGTCACCAACTTTTTTGGCACAGCCAACAGATGGCAACAATCTGAGGCAGTACCAACTCAGACTGGGTTCAGATGAAAGGCCCCATATCCACTTCCTAAAGAGATGTTTTAAAAAGCCCTACGAGTAAATAAGGGTGTTTGGGGATTCTATTAAGTATTCGTGGTCTGAATTGAACATTCCTTGTGTGTGTGTCTGTATGCGCATGTGTGCGCGTGTGTGTGTGAGCGCACCCATTTGAAACGAAAGGCTTGCTGGAGATGAGGACGGTTAAAAATCATGCTGTATCTTTTATTTGTGAATGAACAGAGAGGGAATATTAAAACAGAGGACTGAGTCAGAGCTTCCTGGGTTCTACTTCTGGTGCTGTCACTCATTTTCTGCGCAACATTCAGCAAGTCACTTAACCTGTCTGAGCCTCATTTCCCCCCTTGCATCAAATGGGGATAATACTTCATTGCGTAATAGGGGATGTTAGAAGATTTAATTCAAGTTGGTTTTTTTTTAAAGTTTTTGAAGATAAAGGCACTGCTTAAAGTGAACGGTTCTTATTTATCATTGGTTTAGTGACAATGTCTTTCCATTTATTTTATTATAAATTTAAATTATAAATTATTAAATTATAAATTTATTACAAATAAAATAAATATGCTCCCTGATTTATAATTATAAATGTATAAAGGGTTAATAAATTATTAATAGCTGTTACTATTCATGCTTGTAACATGTTTATATGTGTTATAAATGTTTAAAAGCACTATCAGTAGGTATAGATGGCTGTAAGCCTGACCATAAGCAAGCTATTGACCTCTATAACAGTATGACAGGGTATACTAGGCCCTGAGGTCCCCTCCTAGAGGCCTGGGGGCCCTACCACACCCTGCCCCAGGAAAGAGCAGTAGAGGTGAGCCATCCAGGCTGCCTAGAGAGGCTGCAGGGAACAGCCAATCAGAACCCAGCAGGCTCATATAAAAGTAGCTGCTGGTTCTGTTTGCTGGCTGGAGTTAGAGTAGCAAGGATGATGATTCTGGGTGGTTGTAGGGACTCAAGAAAGAGTCCCTGGGATAAGGATGAAGGTGCTGGGGTCCTGGAGTAGTAGCCCAGGAAACAGTAAACACAGCAGTAAATAGCTAAAGAGAAGCAGCAAGTGGGTGGTACTTGTAGGATCCCTGGATTGGGACCTGTTGTAGTGGGCAGGTATGGGTCCCCATCCACTGGTGGAGTGGCCAAGACCCTGAAGAAGGGAAGATTAAACCAGCCCAGGGAAGGGGCTGGAGACCCAGAAAGAGGGTCAGCATTTGTGGAACTTTTCATTCTACCCCAGAAGAGGTTAATGAACTCTAAAGAGTGACTCAGCTGGCAAGCTTTGGCAATAGACAGAGTCTCCAGGAAGGAGGCAGGGACAATTTGAGAGAGAGAGCTCAAGGAGAACTAAGACAGATACTTCACTGAGGGCACTCTGATAGACCCCTTCTGGGGTACAAGTCCAACAGGGCTTACCTTGTTTGTGCACGTACTTGCATTGTGTGTGAGTCAGCCAGAGGTGACTATTCAGTGAATAGTCACAACTTGTTACTAGTGCATATGATTGGACACGATAGGTACGTCTAAACGACAACGGAAGAGCCCTGGTCATCCTGGGTCAGCTGGCTTGCACTCATGGGGCTTGGACTGTGGGGCTATAAAATTGCAGTGTAGATATTCAGGCTGAGGCTGGAGCCCAGCCTCTGTAGATATTGTGGAATAAGGACCTCACAATAAATAAACTACAACAACAACAAACTTGCTAAGTTGGGGCCTGCTCCTGACTTCAGTGTGATTTGCAGAATCTCAGCAGTAATGAGGATCAGGTCCCTGGAGCATTTTGGCAAGAGAGATCAATCATAATGCCTAAACTCAATGGCAAAGCTCCCACTGACTTCCCTGTGACCAATATCCTCCACAGAGAGCTGTCAAATTACAAGAATTAAGGAACATCTACCCTCCGCTAATTGAAAAGCTAACAGTAACTGACATTAACTAGGCTGCATAAAAACTGTCAGCTCAAAAAAAAAAAAAAAGCTCCTTAGTAACCCCAAGGATTCTTTATTTGTCTCGAGAGAAAACTTGCAGAGGCCCAGTTTATTCTGGATGATAAAAACGGAACATTAACAGCAGCTGTGGGCAATGGACTTCACTCTCTGGTTATTTTTATTTTTAAAAACTCCAGTTATGCAAGGAAAATCGGTGCTGATCATAATGCACACATTTGAAACACTGGCTCCAGCATAGAGGACAAATTCTGCTCTCAGGTGTAAATCTAGAATAACTTTGTCGCTTTCAACAGAATTACTCTTCTCAGTTGAAAACAACATGATTACTCTTGATTTACACCTAGTAGCATATATATTGTCTTCAGTCACCTACTTAAGAAGCAACAACCCTGGATCCTTCCATTACGTACTGCACCATACCATTCTCTGCTTCCTGCATTGAGGCTGCAAAAAAATACCTCCTGCCTCTTTGCTATTAATGTTCCATTTTTTATGTCATCTCCATATTTACCCTCCTTCTTTCTGCATGTAAGGGGGTAGCTATTAGTGCTCTTAGATGTTCCCTTCCTACCCATCCATCTAGTTGTAAACCATTCTGTGACATTGTGCATGAAAGATACTACAGGAAAACAGGATGTGTATGTATTCTGATAGATCAGGGTAGTAGCTATATGACCTGTAGACCGTACTGTAATTTAGTCAGGCCATTCTGTTATATAACAATAATAATGACTACTCCTTTATATAGGGCTTTGTATCAGTAGAACTCAAAGTGCTTTATAAAGGAGTTTAGTATTATTATCTCCATTTTACATATGGGGAAACTGAAGCACAGAGAGGCGCCATGACTCACCCAAGGTCTTCCAGTAGGTCAGTGGCAGAACCAGGAGTTGAACTTCAGTTTTCCAATTTGGTGCACTATCCTCTAGACCATACTGCCTTATATGATGTCAATGGCCACAATTCTCAGTAATCTTCCTTACAGTTTTTATAGTGGATTACATGGTAGGAGAATTATAGCTTTACAAACTAGAATTGCATCAGAGACACTCTCCTGCTTCTGAAATGCAGACGCCTCTAGGGTGAGACGATGATTTAATAGCACACAGCAGCACCATGCATCAGTGTAGAGCAGGAAGTGAAGAATTCTTCATCCAGTGGCAACCAAAGCAAGAATTTTTTAAGCGGGCAGAATGTAAATACCCAAATTGTAATTTGGCCACAACACCACAATTAACAGTCCCAGCTCTTGTGACAAGTGTTGTGGGATAATCAATGGCCTTGGTATAATGCCTCATTAGAGAGAGAGTTTCTTGAAAGAGCAAATAAATCCTCTCTGGGGTGTGGGTTCAGTGCATTCCCAGAGTGATGAGTGCCACCAACTAAATTATTACCCCCACTTTCCGTGGTCCCCATCTAAAGAAATGCAGCCATGTGAATTCAGCTCCAAATAACAACGTACTTCAAGGTATAATTCATTTGCTGATTAACATAAGAACATCCACACTGGGTCATACCATTGGTCCATGCAGTCCGGTATCATGTCTTCTGACAGTGGCCAATGTCAGATGATTTAGAGGGAGTTCACTAAACAGTGATGCTTTACATATGGACGTGAGATTACTGTTAATTTCAGTGTATTATCATGGTGAATTCTGGGACAGTGGGAGTATGCCAGGACCAGGTATTTGGCTGTGCCCAACTTTCAGCTTCCTTGGTCTGGAATTTGTTGTGGTTTCTAATGGGCATATCTGTTTATCATCACACTGCTAGGGTTCCCTAACTGCATCTGCTGCTAGATTGCATATAATTATAGTTCCACCTGGGGTGTGGAGAGGTGATGAGCTGGCGGCAGTGGGTGAGACTTTCCGAAGAGCTAAGCAGCTGGCAGATTGCATTCTTCTCTCTCTGGTTGGGAGGGAATGGGGAGCAATTCTCCCGTGATCTCAGTGGGAGCTGCTGAACACTGAGCTTTCTGGAAAATCTGGGCATATCTGTTGCAGGTTCAAATTGCTGGCTGCCCCCTGCCTGGATTTAACTTTTGCAATGCACAGTTTTGTTTGTGTCACGCTGTAGAGTGGATGTGCGCTCAAGTGGCTGGCAATGAGAAAGGAGAGCGAGGGCTTTTAAGTGGCGACTGTTTAGAGTATGGAGGAAAGCGAAGGAACATTTCATACTTTTCTTTTTTTTTCATGTCTTCACTGTCAAAAGAGCCCTGGCCTTCAAAGTCTCTCTCTCCAGATCTAGTCTCTGAGGCCTTGTCTCAACGTTGACAGGGAAGTCGATGTTAAAACAAAACAAACATGTTCGCTTATATGTTGTTTTTTATTTAAAAAAAAAAACCCAACCCAAAAACACTTGTCATGTAGTGTTGACAGGGTATTAACACCTTTCAAAATATATGGGGCCTTGTCTACACACGCTTTAACTACACCGGTGTAGTGAAAGTGATACGTGTGGACACAGCCGCACCGGTATCAAAGTGTTTATACCAATATCGCTTTTTCCTGTACACGAAGGGGAATAAACTTTAACAAACAATGTGGTCCAGGTCTACGACTAGGCCACAAGGCACTACAGTCATACAAATAAATAAAATTAATATTATTATTACAGTGGCATGAAGGTGCCTTGTTCCACACCTGGGCACACAAGTATTTTGGTAAAAATATCACATCTCCAACTGATTTAGTTATATTTGTACAAAAACTGTGTGTGGGCCGGCCCTTAGCTGGTCATATTGCTCCTAAACCTCTGTGGAGAAATGTCCAGTGCACCTACTAGGCTCTTTATTACACTACACCTATTTATTAAGAAATCAAATATTCACAGTGGCTCTCCTCAGCATATTTTATCTAATTAATTTTAAAAAATAATCCTGAAAAATAAATCTCCCTTTGGTGATTGAGGAGACAGCTACTAGTGGAGTAGATTGAAATTCGGAACTGAAGAGAAAACTGTAGCTAATAAAGGAGAAAACTGTTGCAGTATTTCATTTGGATTTGCCACGCATTTCCCTTATTGGTTTTGATAAAGGCCATTTCATCAACCCCATAAAATATTTCAAGTTCAGAATAAATTGTATTGAAATCTTTTCACAAATATTGATTCCTTTTTTAAAGCTGGCTGCAGGAGACTGCCACATAAAAGTCAAATACAAGCTGACTATCTACAGACTCACTGAATTGCTGTAACTCATTAAATAAATGTTGGATTTAATAGACCTGTGCCATAGAGGCACTCAGCTGTAACATATGCTCTGGAGTCATTTGTTTTCTGGGGTCTAGATCTCTGATTCCCATTCATGCCAAAGAGAGTTACCAAGGAAAATCTCATGGGTCAAATTTTGCCCTGTTACACCTTCTCAATGGAGTTACTCCAGGTTTATACCAGGTTCACTAAGGTTTCTGTGAGTTTGCAATGTTTGAATCTAGGGTTATGCTTTGGTCCATTACAGAAGCTGTATTCCTTAGTCGTGATGTAGTTCTTTTGATTCAAAACTTTCAAGGCACATTACAAACATTAATCAATTTATTTTCACAATCCCCAGAGAGGTAGAGTGGGCAAGTGTTATATTCATTTCACATATCGGGAAACCAAAACACAGAGACGTTGCATAAGTTATGGCAGTGAATCTGTGAGCCAGCTGAGTGTGTAACCCAGGATTTCTGATCTCCCAGTCTTCTGCTCCAAACCCTTGACACATTCTAGCATCTCATTAATTTGTGCAATTTACACTTCCTAAAAACAAGAGTAAAACACTAAAACGCAATTTATGCTATACCAGTAATGCATCCAGCAAGGTCACCCTTTGTATTAGAACTTTGGCATGTTCTCAGATTGGGAAGAAAAGATTCACTGTCCTTTGAATCACTGCTCAATATTCTAAGAGTGAGAAGGAGAGGCCGACGCACTTATGAATATACAAAATAAAAAAATGTGTCCTTTATAGGGGAAAAAAATCTGTAAGTAATAGAACTACAGTCACTTAGTTCACAGTCTGAAGAACTGGGAACAGATGTCTGCAGTATACATGCTGCAGCAGTCCCATTCATTTTATATAATAACTACAGGTATGCTAAGCTTTTCCTAGTGGCCAGTTTGTAAATTTGCTTGTCCATCTGATTAGATTTCGGGATGGGGGGCAGGGCTGGCTTTGCTATCAAATAGCTCTGTGGATGCCGCAATTAAAATTTGGAGTAGGCCAAGATATTGCTATTCACAGCACAAAATTAAAGTTCACAATGAAAACGGGAATACAGAAGACCCCACTGGAAATGTATCTACACTTGATGGCCCTTTTTCCAATCATAAAGGGGCAATTTTGTTGGCAGAGGTAAAAGAAGCTAGTGATATTTCAAGCCTTTTCAACTGGGAATCGCTATTGTAAACAGTGATGCAATGAGAAGATGGGGAAAGAATTTAAATACACTGACAGACAGCAATATTTTGTGGAAGTGACACACAAGCAGATAAAAAGTAATTCACAGACTTTACAGAAGGCTTCATGATCTCTAAAGTCATCAGACGGGGTGACAACACACTGAAATCCATTTTATTAAATTCTGCCTGATTATTTAATCGAAATAGAAAGGATTTAATTGAGTCAAGTCAAAAGGCCATATTAGATTATGTTCATGCTTAGCAGGAAAGGCATTTCCCTTTTGGCTAAACAGGTTCCTTCACATACCATACATAAAACTACAGTCTGGTAAGCTGAATAGCAAATTAGAGGTTGGTCAGAACTCTTAATGGTACCTTTTTGCTACTCCACACCCCTTTAATTTCCTACTTCCCTCACATTCCCTGGCCTGAAAAAACTCATAAATCTAAAGCAATACCAAACAATACAGACTGTATTTTAAGATTTCCAAATATTACTGCATTCCCTCCACTTACACATACCACACGCGTCTTCTATAAAATCTTGTGGACTATAATCCCCTCTGAAGGTCTATTTCTCCTGGAACTTGTTGCTCAAAATTCAACTTTCCAGATACGTAAGACTACTGGTGTTAAGCTGGTGTCTGATTCCACAAGATGCTGGACACCTAGAATAAGAAGATGGATGGCACTGAACTGGGGCTTTAATCTGGGTTCAATCCTTGGCATCAGTCCGGACTCTTTGTGTGACCTTAGACAAGTCATGTAATCACTCTGTGCTTCAGTTTCTCCATCTGTAGTGTGGGGCAAGAATTAGTGCTGCTGATTCTTGGTTTTAGCCAGTAAAACACCCGCAGTTCCAAACAAACCAAAAAGAAAGAAAGAAATTGGTGTTTATCCCATAAAAACTGGAAAAACATCAGAACTGGTTACTTATATGTAAGGGGTTTTATACATGGAGCAAGATCAGTAATGAGAACTGTAGGACCAATATTAATTGGTCTGTGCACATGCTGGTGCACACTAAAAGTTCTCTAGTGCACTTTAATCTAGTGCTGTTTGAAACTACGCTGTTACCTACCTGCACTAGGAAACATTACAAAAAGGTTACTCATTACAGTATAGACGACTAGTGTAATGAGTAATGTATATAATCTGTTACTCATTGCATAAATACAGAGAAATACCCTGATTTTTGGACATCTGCATAAAACCCAAAGTTGCTAAAAAATAAACCCAGAAAAACGAAATTAATAAACTCCAAAAAACAGAACCCTCAATAACAATCTTTTCTCTCACTCTTTTATCCATTGTCTTTTCAGATTGAAAGCTGTTCAGGGCAGATATCGTTTCTTCTTCTGTTTGTAAAGTATGGTTACATGTTGGATCCTCTAAGCACTGTAGTCATATAAATAACAATAACTCTTGTTGAAGTCAATGGACATTGAATGCACTCACCGTTTCCCATGTCAAGGTCCATAGCAAGCAGTGTTAGAAAGGGATGGGTGGAGCGGTTCTTTTGAACAATGAGTCCCCTCTTTTCTTCTTGCATTAGTGGCACGCTCTCCCTCCCAAAGGGTCTACGCATGGACCGAAAAGAGCAATAGACCTCAGGGGTCTGTAAAAGTCAAATGTGTTGTGGCCTCCATGAATCTTCAAAGCTTTATTTGATGTTGTCTTTTCTATTCAGTCAATCTCCTTTTATATACCACATATGGGAAGAGTACATGGACCAGTCTGCATTACCAGGCGCAATGGAGCTGATCCTGTGTATGTCAAGTTGTTTGATTGAAACTCAGAATTAAAACCAAAACCCAAACCTCAGAATATTCCAATCATCTAGGGGAAAAATGAATTTGGTTCTCCTTGTCATTTGATTGTTCTAAAAGCTTATAGGTGATAGCTGGGGAAATCCTAGACGCAACAAACAATTTATGAAGAGGCATTTAAAAGCACTTAAAAGAGTTAGGAACAGAAGTTCCATTGATTTTTTTTCAGTGGCACTTGTGCTCCAAAATCCCTTAGTCAGTTTTGAAAAACTCACCCTTAAGCCTTAAATCATCACAAAAATGCTTTTTTTTAAAAATGTGGACACCATTTAACTAAAAATAGTTTTTATCCAGCTGATTCAAAGGTAAACTGTGATTCTGCTGTGCAGCTGCATTGTCTGATTATAGTATCAATCAGTGTTACACGCTGTCTGTGCTTGAATTCTTATTTTTGGTTCATTTACAGAACAGGCACTTGTACCATGATTTTCCACTGTTATCCTCCCTTTGCCCATGCTCAAATTAACACTATTGTAAGACAATAATATGCTAGATGTCAAGTGAAATTCACCCCTATGCAGAGCAAAGCTTATACACTACTAAAATCTAATTTAATCCCTATTTTGAGGATTTACATTATGTTTGGCCCTCCTTATAGGAATTAATTTTACCCATCATAATCTCTCAGGTATTATATATTTACCACACATCTTGGTCAGGGGCTCAATCCTGTTCCCCTTGAAATCAATTTTGCTGTTGCAGCAATGATCAGACCCTTAACTGCTGAGGAATTTCAACATCTAATTCTATTATATCACTAGTAGAATGGGTATGAAATTCACAGGAGAGTATTTCTATTCTTTCTCATGCAGTTTGGGTAGCGTTTGGCTCAGACCAGTCAAGGGGAAACAAGCTGCATAAATATGTTTTATTCTCTTAAAAAAACCATTCATCACATGAAATGGCTTCATACCAACCCATTACTGCTTCCCCTGTTTAATTTCTCTCGGTGTCTTCTAAAAAGTAATTTTAAAACTGTGTCAGGTTGACCCACTGTGTGTTTTTGGGCAGCCCCCAGGCTGTTTTAATGTTCCCAATCCTGGCCTGCCATTGCCATCCAGTTCCTAAGGAAAACTTGCCAGTCAACCCATAGTAAATAGTGGTTTTGTGATGTAGAAACATACCCAGCAGGGACGTGACTAGACTGAGACCAAGGATCATTCATATGAATATTGACGGAAGCATGCATAACTCTGGTGAAGTCCATGGAGTTGCACCTGCTTACACCAACAATGAACTTGATCCTAGGTCTACATAAACAAAAGGCCTCATCTATCTCAAATGCTCTGCTTAGTTCAATGCAAAATGTCTAGATATGACCCCAGTCCTGCAATCAGACCTGTGTGGAGCCCTGTTGAACTGAATGGAGTTCCATGTAGGCCCAATTTCAGGACTGGGGCCATTATCCCAGGGAGATTGATTTGGTTTCAGGCAAAGTGTGTGTGTGAACGAGAGAGAGAATTGGGTGCATGGTGAATGGGATTAACGTCAATCTGAACCAAGAGGATCCTAGCATTTCTTCATAACTGAGCATTCAGCCACTGCTCCACTCGGCCTGCAGCCTGTTCAGAAAGCAGCATTGTCTGTCTTTAAATGATGAACACCTCTTGTCCCTTTATGATGCCTTGGTCCTTTTATGGGGCCTGAAGACCTTGAAACACCCAATTAATAGGAATTAATGAAAAGGCAGCTTACTTTGCATGAGCGTTTCTTATGCTGCTGTTGCACCCTATTTGGGACCATCTGTGAGTGAAATCTCAGCAAGAAGAGGATTTTATTCTGTTTTAATTGTATACGGCCAGCAAACTCCAACCACTATCACATTGAAAATCACTTTACCCATGTTGCTGTCTCATTCTTATGCCTGTGGGCACATAGTGAGCTGCTCATTTTCTGTTAGACTCTCGCAATGCCAGCTGCCAGCTGCCAGCTCAGAATTTCTGCTATATTGTGCACTCTCTTCAGGCAGAAGCTCAATGTGTGGAGAAATCAAATCCTGCTTAGAGAGATCAAAATCAATTTTAAATAGACCCAGCTGTTCCCTATTGCTGGGTGGGGGGGAAGGAGAATATCCCTTAGGATGTCTTTAGGGGAATCTCAAAGGGATTTCAAGTAATAAGGAAGATTTCTAAGGCTAGGTTATTAATGTATGGATGAGTCCATGGTAAAGTTCAAGATTTGAAAACAATTTTTAAAATAGGCAATCTAGCGTAGAAATTCTTTTACATCATCAATTTTAAAAGGTTTCAGTGCTACCAATGAAATAGCGTGACTAGTCCATTATTAAGGTTACATTGACTAGAAATGTAATCTGGGCTTTGCCTTAGATGCTTTCCTGGAAGGCTCACATCAGGTTTAATTTAAAATAAAAATGGCAAGCTAAAACTAATGGGCCTGGTTTTAAAGAAGTTGAGTTTAATTTAAACCCTGATAGTACCCAAGCTTGTATTTAATTCCAGTATAGACTGTAAGTCTTCGCCTGATCAGGGCTTTACATATGTGCTATTGCAATTGCACATTCAAATCATCTAGTTGCATATGTAGTTTCCTAGTCTGAGTACACGGATGCATTGTGTTCATGCAAATCAGACATGCAACCAAGCATTTACGTTGTTTAAAAATCAAACCTTACAAAACAAGTGTCCTTCACCTTGTCACTAATAAAAGCCATGATGAAGACAGAATTTCAAAATTCAAATTAATTCTTTATTTATGCCATTTATCCACCCTGAATAAATATAAATAAATGAAAATAGACCCCTTCACTTCCACGTCTATTTCTAGTCACTTTGCGGTTTCCATGCACTAGCCCAAATGTTGCAATGTTTGGGCTGCAGACAGTGCTGGGAACTGCCAGTCAAAAATAATTTTTCCTTTAAAAATAACCATTAAATAACTTCTATTAATATTAGGTTTTCTTTCATCTGATTTAAAAAAAAAAAAAAAACCCTGATCACAAAATGTAAATTTCATCTGCTTGACAGTAGCTTTAAAGTGAGCCAAGTTCTTTTGATATTGTAAAAAGGAGTTGAAACAGCTGAGATATTTAGCATTTTTTTAAAAAACTATTGACGCTGTAGTTAGCTTCATAAGATTATTATGGAAGTAGATCCTGCTTCATCAAGGTAACATACCTAGGCCATAAAATTCTTCAGATGATGGTTTCACAATGTATGCCTGGTTTCAATCTAGTTTACGTGGGTAACAGTACTCGTGAAGACATGACAGCATGGGCTTCATCACAGACTAGCAACCAGAGTATGTACCCATAAGAATGGCCATATTGGGTCAAACCACTGGTCCATCTAGACAAGTATCCTGTCTTCCAACGGTGGCCAATGTCAGGTGCTTCAGAGGAAATGAATAGAACAGGTATTCATCAAGTGAGCCATCCCGTCGGCCATTCCCAGCCTTTGGCAAACAGCAATCCCTGTCCATGCTGGCTAATAGTAATAGCCATTGATGTACCTATCCTCCATGAACTTATCTAGCTCTTTTTTGAACCCTCTTATAATCCTGACCTTCACAACATCCTCTGGCAAGGAGTTCCAAAGGTTGACCATGCATTATGTGAAATACTTCCTTTTGTTCGTTTTAAACCTGTTGCCTATTAATTTCATTTGGTGACACCTATTTCATGTGTTAATAACACTTCTTTATTTAATTCCTTATTTACTTTCTCCACAGCAGTCATGATTTTTTAGACTTTTATCATATCCTCTCTTAGTCGACTTTTTTCCAAGCTGAAAAGTCCCAGTCTTATTAATCTCTCCTTATATGGAAACTTTTCCAGACCCCTAATCATTTTAGTTGCCCTTTTCTGTACCTTTTCCAATTTCAATAGATCTTTTTTGAGATGGGGCAACCAGATCTGCACGCAGTATTCAAGATGTGGGTGTAACTTGGATTTATAGAGGCAATATGATATTTTCTGTCTTATTATCTATCCCTTCCCTAATAATTCCCAACATTTTGTTAGCTTTTTGACTGCTGCTGCACTTTGAGTGGATGTTTTCATAGAACTATCCACAATGACTCCAAGAGCTCTTTCTTTAGCGGTAACAGCTAATTTAGACCCCATCATTTTATATGTATAGGTGGGATTATGTTTTCCAATGTGCATTACTTTGCATTTATCAACACCGAAGTTCATCTGCCATTTTGTTGCCCAGTCACCCAATTTTGTGAGCTCTCTTTGTAACTTTTCCCAGTCTGCTTTGGACTTAACTATCTTGAGTAGTTTTGTATCATCTGCAAATTTGGCCACCTCACTGTTTACCCCTTTTTCCAGATCATTTATGAATGTTGAACAGTACTGGTCCCAGAACAGACCCAGTGGGGACACCACTGTTTACCTCTCTCCATTTCTCATGGTTTCTGGCAGGCTGGTACTCAGGTTGCTTGCCCATATCACCTGTCTTCATTGCTATTTGTACCTGTGGCTAGCTAGATTAAAGATAGTGATGGGTATACCTACCTGTGCTATCAACACACCTTTACTTAACTAGATGTGAATTTGAAATGAATTAGTTAGACTGCATAAAACTCCTGTATGAACACCCTCATTCAGAGTTAAGCAGCATTCCTAAATTAAGGCCTCTTTAATTCTGAATGATATTGTTCACACAGGGTTTGATGCAGTTTAATTAATCCACTTCAAATTCACACCTTTTAATTTGGATTTATTTTCCTGGATGTCCCCTTTTAGACAAGCCTTTACAGAGGACTTTAGTCCTGATATTCTTCTCTCCACACAGTATATGTGTGGGACACCCAGTGATATCAGTGGGAGATCCCCCTTTGTGGAAAGACAAGAATATCAGCGTATCGTTTCAGTGTGCAGAGAACAGAATTTTGCAGTGGGCATTGACTGACTTGAGAATTCATACCGGTTACTTTGAAAACTGAAGGGAATTAATTTTCAGTACCCCACAGGATGCGCCAATCCCTTGCCCTGAGTGGCGCCAAATTCCTCAGGCGCTAACCTCCTTTGAGTGTCTTGGGGCCACAGATCTCCTATTCTTCACTCCATAAATGCTGTAGCCACATAATCTGGGATTAAATCAGTAAAAGATTTTGCACTATTTGTGTTTTAGATACTGTTTCCATAATTTAGCACTAGTCTACGCCATAAGGTAATATACTCTACAGGGGAGTGATTTCTAAAGTGCACTCGTGGTATTGTGCATTCCTTGGGCCATGTAGACCTTGCTGATGTGCGCTAACAGTTCCCTAGTGTGCTTTAATGTACTACTGCGTCAAACTGCCTCATGTGAAAGGCCACCAGCAAAGTCTACGTGGACCAACTAATGCGCAAGACACGAGTGCGCTTTATAAATCACTCCCCCATAGAACATATTCCCCTGCTGTGTAGACAAGCCCTAAGTGCCATGTTGCCTTTAAGTACCCACAGGTTCAATCCTGGGAGTGGAAGAGTCCCAGCTGTTCCCAATTGTCTTGGTTAATCCAGTGTACTGTGAGCAAGCCTGTGGAGGTTATGCCAGTGTAGAATGGATGTAAGAGTAGCTGGGATCAGAGCTGATGCTCTTAGGGGGCGTAGCATAATCTGAAAGCAATCTACAGCAGACTGACAGCACGTGAACACAGATTCATCTTATTTTTATTCCTGAAAGCTGCCTGGCGGCTCCTTGAACACCAAACCCCTCCAATTCTGTGACATTCACAGCTTTACAGCGCCTTGTTCCACAGCTCCCAGTAGGATCATTGGCTGGCTGGACAACCCCACGTTTTTGCTTTACCTCATTTCATTTCCCGGGACTGAGGAGCTAACCTATTGGCCCATTGGTTTGTTAAACCATTTCATCCCTCAGACTCTGAGGGGTGATTTTACACCATGCTGCTTCTGGAGCCACTAAGGACGTTTTCTGGGCTCAGTGCAGGGGGCACTCTTATAATGCCATGGTGCAAGATGGGATAGAGAAGCACACAGCTGGCACAAGCCTGCCTGTGATTGGAAACTGTCATGATTATCTCATCAGCTCAGCTCAGCTCCACCCCTCCCCACCAGTGTGCAGTGGTGACTCTGCCGAATGAAAGACACACTGAACATGAATTATGTTTTTTCTAAATCAGAAAATTCCATGGCCAGTTTTGAAACCTGCTGGGACAGGGCCCACCTTTCTGTCCCTTTTCTACTGTGGTTTGGTCAAGGTCACGTCTGTGCCACTGCAAATGCTTAGATTGGGGAAACTTCCCGGCATTTGCAAGTCCTGAGAGCATTCGGACGGCCTGGCTGGGGTGCCAAAAGCATGAGGCAGACCTGCAAGTGTATGGGGAAGTAACGCAGCAACATGTCGCATGACAGTAACTGTTCAGTCTTCCTCTATTTCCCCAGATCTTTAATCTTTGCATAATATTGCCCCCTTGTTCAAATAGGGTAAGAGACTTTTTTTTGGTACTTCAAGAGCAGTGCTGCTTGGAGACTGTCCCAGCTCAGTTCCCAGAGAGCTTCTGCTCACTTTGGGAACATGCCTTAAGAGGTGCATAG
The DNA here is from genome assembly GCF_026122565.2 of Emydura macquarii macquarii. Lineage (NCBI taxonomy): Eukaryota > Metazoa > Chordata > Testudines > Chelidae > Emydura > Emydura macquarii. Next base: position 48,126,643 of record NW_027132905.1, read on the forward strand.
GGGGAGGATAAAATTATGTGTCCTCAATGATTGTTCTCTACTGCATCATTCCCTCTTGAAAACAGGCTGTGGAGGTCTGGCTCTTCAGAGAGAGGTGGGACAGGTTCCCTGGGTTTCCATGTGGCAAAAACCTACCTTCACAGAACCACAGGGGTAGAAGGGACTGCAAGAGTCATCTAGTCTAACCCCTAACACCTGGGGTGCTTGGTCAGGAATTCAGGTCTACAGGTTTGTTGCCTGGTGCAATTAAGGTTCCCCAGTCCACCTGCAAGCAGATCCCCTCCAGTGCCTTGAAAAGACACTGCAAAACGTAATTGCTCTTTCTAGAAGCAGTAATTTATGATGCCAAATAATTCTCCATTGCTTCCTAGCTTCCAAAGAGCTTCCTAGCACCCATTGAGCTTCCTAGGGTTCTTGCAGCACCAGCTGGCTGGGTGTGGCTATGCAGTGACACCAAGGAAACTATTGCACCAGTCCCTTCCTGGAGATTTTTGGTCCATTTTACTCCTCTTTGGGCACTGATACGTAGCAGACTTCTGTGCAAGGCCCAGCGTAGGGAAGAGGCAAGGCGAGGGAGACTGAGGAATAACAATTTGCACTCCCCTTGCATCTTTCATCAAAAGATCTCAAGCCCTTTAGCCAATGAATGAAACCTGGCAGATTCCACCAGCCTTGCGAAGTTCTATTTGCCTCCTTTGCTTAGGGACAGCGATTTTTAAAAACAGGTTTGTCTGTGGAGCTCCCTTAACCCGGCAAATCTTCTTTTCACTATCATCCCTCGTCATGGTAAAAGGGGGAGCAAGTCGATTTTGTGCCTGACCCGGCACATTTCGCAAGCCATCATTCCTACGTCTCCATCTCACAGGTGCCTACACTCAGGCACTGGAGAGACTTGATGGGTTCAAGGGCACGTGTGGAGTCGAGTGGCAGAGCTGGGAAGAAAAAACCCGGGAGTCCTGACCGCCCATCCTCACTGTAACATGCTCTGATGATCACAGTGCTCCCCTTCTGCTAGCAGAGAAACACCCCTGGTACCCACAGGGGACGCATGCCTGGAAATGGGCAGCTAATGGGTGCTCAGTGACTCACGCCTCCCTTTTGCAAACGGTCACCCAGGGAAGGGTGAGTTTCCTGGCTTTGTATGCCTCCACCCCTGTGTGCTGCGGGCTGGGTCGGGCTGAGCCGGCTGGGGGCTGCCCGGTTCACTCCTGTAGGCTGGCCGGGGAGGGCTGGGCTCTGTCTGGCGGGGCACGTTTGCTGCTCGCTGCCCATCTCCCCCCCCAGCCCTGGCTTTACAGCCGGTGGCAAGCGGCCACCCCCGGGGGCGCACGCCGAGCTGGGCCCCGTCAGGGCGCTAATGGGCTGCGGGGGAAGCGGTTGGCCCCGGTCGCCCATTTGTGCCCTTAGCAGCGCTGGGGGCGGGGGGGAGCGGGAGGATGCATGCACCATCCCTCCCGCGGCTCGGGCGGACAAAGCAGCCCCGCTCCCCTGCGCATGGCGCCCGCCCGTCCACCCTGGAGCCGGCAGGCGGCGTCTCGCTTCCCTGCACCCCCCCTGCATCCCGTTGTCCACCACGCCCGAGCCCCGCGGCTCGCCCTCCCCGGCCGGGATGCAGGGGGGCTCCCGGCCGGCCCCAGCCCGCCCGTGCTCGGCTTTAAGTTCGGGGCTCGGGTGCAGCCGCCCCCCCTGTCCGGCTCCTTGCAAAAGAAACTCCCGGGCCGGGGGTTTGCCCCGGCAGCTGCGCCCTCTGCTCTCCCTGCAGCGCCGCCTGGCCCCGGCTGCCTTCTCCGCCCCCGGCCGGCAGCCTCTAGGCGCGGAGGCCGGTATCGGCCAGCCACGGGGAGCCCCGGAGCCGGGCCGGCTGGAGGCGAGGGGCGGCCGCGCAGCGCACGGCGGGGCGGGGAGGGAGGGAAGCCCGCAGTGCCTCCTCCAGCCCGGCGAGCGCACGGCGCGGCAGGGGGAGCCCCGGCTCCTCTCCCGCTGGCTCGCCGCGGGGCTGCTCCCCGACACCGGCCGGGGGGGGAGGGAAGAAGGCGCCCGGCGAAGCCGAGAGCTGCGGCGGGCCGGGCTCCCCGCCTCCCCTGCCGCAGATGGTAGGCTCCATTTAAAGCCCGCTGGCCCGGCTGCTTTCCCCCCGTGCAGTGCTCGTCTCCTTCGCCAAGCTGCGCTCGCTCGCCCGCTGCTCGTCCCCCGGCCGGCTGCCGGCGCCTCCCTGCGCGGCTGGGGCCGGGGCGGCAGAGGGGATCCAACAGGTAGGGGGGGAGGAGGAGAGAGGCAGCCCCCCCCACCATCTATCCCCCCCCCCCCCCGCCGGTGCATCACGCTGCTCTCTCTCTCTCTCTCCCCCCCCCAGGCCAAAATCCGGACCATGATGGAAGACAACCAGCAGCTGGCCCTGCGCATCGATGGAGCTATCCAGTCCGCCGGCCAGGAGGTGACCAACCTGCGCGCCGAGCTGACGGCCACCAACCGCAGACTGGCCGAGCTGAGCGGCGGCGGCGGCGGCGGCAGCCCCGCGGACCCCTCGGTCATGGAGAACAACCAGCACAACACGCAAGGTAACACCGGGGGGGAAGTGCGGGAGAGACCGACCAGCCGGTCCCAGCCTCCCTGCCGCAGCCCCCGGGGCTCGGGATGGGCAACTTTCCCAGCCTTTGCCTTCCTTCCTTGCTCTTCGCGGCTTTGAGTCGAGGATGCTGCGGGGGGGGGAAATGCACAAGAGTGTGTGTGTGTGTGTGTGTGTGTGTGTGTGTGTTTTTGGGGGGATGAATAGGGGAGGGTCTCCGCCAAGCGTTCCCTGTAGCCCCCTTCCCACCCTGAACCGGTTCTCTGTGTAAACTTTTAATTGCAAGGCTGGCTTTTCCATTCCTGTGGGATGTTCAGTGCAACGTTTTAAGAAGGGAAGGGGGGGGGGGGGGGGGGGGAGAGGAGACCCATCTTCCTAAATGATTCTCGATGCGGTTGTTGCAGATGCTCCAGATGTTGCAGCCCAAACAAGGTTTTGTTTTAAACAGCAGCATGGTGGCATTTTCACTTTTATCGGATGCTGAGATTTTTTTTATATATATATATACCTGGGTTGCAGCTTTACTCCCCCCCCCCCCTTCTCCTTTTGCACTGTATCCTGTCAGTAAAATAAATAAGACAACGGGATGCTGCACGGCATGGACTTTAAATATGAAAACAAGTGTGATTTTGTTTTGTTTTTTTTGGTGGATATCTCCCCAAATCTGGCTCAGGTGTGGATTTCTCTCTCTCAATGGCAGTGGGGTAGATGGAATCTTGTTTTGAACTGATTCCTCGTGTAGATGAGATAGTAGATCTAGGTAGCCTGTTTATGTTGACACTGTCAACCACGGCAGCTGGTGGTAATCCTTCAAGGATTAACACTGGATGAGGTAGTCCTACAAATGCATTGTTTTGGTGACCGGTGAAGTCAAATGGCAAATGCATCTGACGTTCTCCGCTAGTCATCTTTTGGGTTTAATATCATATGTTCTCCATACATTCAATTTATTTCAATGTAGGCTGCAGAAATCCCACACCAGTTAAAACAGGGCAATTGAATGGATTGGTTACCACAACAAACATGTAGCTATTAGCTCTCAAATGCTCTCTCTCTAAAATTAATAGATGGTGATACATTTGAACATTATTTTTTAAATGCTAGGTTCAGTTTAAATGTCTTTAGCTAAAAATATAAAACATTGGTGTTTTGGCAATCTTGAATTGTTTAACCTGCAAAGTAGCATTGCTCGGATTGAATTCCATTCTAAATTCACTCTCTGGTACCTAGAGTTTGATGAAGGTCTAAGAATCAGATCAGTAATTTGGTAACAAAGCAGCCATGTTATAGTTGTGACCAACGTATTTCAGTCCTGCTGTTTAATGCATGGTTTTCTAGGATGGAATTGGCAAATGGCATAACTTGTCTTGGAGCATGTTGGGGGTGGGGAAAGGAGGAAGGCGCTAATGTGTGCAGTTTGATTATCTCACCGCTCTCCTGTACTTTTTGCTAAGGTATTTGCAGAAATGCAAGTATTGGAGATTTTATAAATCACAGCAGAGAGCTGTCTTCTAATGAGCAAATGGCAGAGAAATGAGTTTTGTTAAGAATAAAGACCCAGGCTTTAAAACATGGTAAGGAATCCATATGTTTTTTCCAACAATTATGCCCCCCTTAAAAAAAAATCCCAATCAACTAGGTGGCCTTTAGCAGCAAGTATATTAGATTCACTAGCAAAACTGAGCGTATAAAACAGGTTGATTATATGTATAGGGAATGACATCTGGTCTTAATTTTACATGAGAGTTACCAAATGAGTGCTAAATAGTTGATGCACAGCTCTTAATATTGTAGGATTTGTCTCTTTATTTTTCTTTGTCTGACTGAAATATGCTATGTTATATTAATGAAAATAGCGTTTGGGTCACTATTACGCTAGAAACATTTACATAAAAAATATTGAACAGGTAAATACCTACTTGCAAGATAATTCACACTCAGAACAACGTTTGTTTGTATGATCAGAAATAGTGCAAACCCTTCCCCCTCCCCTTGAAAGAGCTATAATTGATTTGAATTTACACTTGTGTGATTAAAATGTCAGCAGATAGTTGCTTATTACGTATTTACTGTAGGTCTCTCTTGCTATGATGTTTATACATTATTTAACAGCTGTATTTTTGTTTTTAAACATAGTAGATCTTCTAAAATGCAGTGTAGCTGTTCTCATAAGACTGCTATTCCTTTACATCATTGGTGTAGCATTGTTAAAGTATTAGCACAAATTGATTTAGAGAGAGTAATTTGTGGATTTGTTCCATCAAACTTGTCCTATTTTGCCATTTGGGCAGCACAAGGAACTGTAGCTATTAAACAAACTTATTACACCATCAGATGGGTTTACTGGGCAATTGGGAATTTGTCCAAGCAAACAGAGTGACCAGTCCTGCCAGTGGTTAATTTTGCTCATGTGAGTAGCCCCATACTACTCACATGTGTAAAGACTTAAAGCACAGGTGATATGTTTTCAAGACCGGGCCCCTATTCTTCTATCATCCTAGCTGGAAGTTAAAAAAAAATTTTTTTTTAATGTGTTCATATTGTTTTCTATGTGGGGGACCTATCAGTTTTTTTAAGTATTTTATTTGCCCGTGTAATCTCATTGAATCCTTGTGGATGTTAAAGGAACAGGGCCTAAAAATGAATTACCCCTGAAATTTAGTGAACGTTAGTAGCCAGAGTGCTCTCTCTTGGACTATCTCTGTCAAAAGCCCACGTGAAGAACCTCCCTTCATTTTTCTTATCAAGAATTGAATGATCAATAATAGGAATGTTGACATACTCTAGAGGGCATCAGTTTAGATTCTCAGATTGAAAATGTCGCCTTTTGGCTAGAAAAGCAGGTACAATCCCATTGATTGTTGTTTTTATGAACCCTTCGTTACATTTACCCCTCCCGCCCCAAAAAAGTTTTATCCTTAAGTACTTGTTTGGGTTTTGTTGTCTTTTTGCAGCAGAAAAGTTTGTTTATTTGTACAACACTGTGTGTATGTGTGTGTAAATTTGTTTGCATTTTATAAAAGGATGCTTTTAAAAGGGATGTTTGTTCTTGGAAGTTTGTAATTTGAGAGTGACTGAAAAGAGCTTATTCAGTTTGATGTGTTACTCTCAGCATAAGTGAAAACAATAGATGTGTTGTAGCCTATTCCAAAAAAAAAAATGCTATCCATTTATCAAAGTGTGTGTTTGTGCTCAGTGGAGAGCCTTATTTCTGTTTAATCACTATAATTCCACGCATTAGTAACAAAAATAAAAATTGAAATGTCAATGGGATCTTTCTGTTATAGGACCCGATGATAAAAGGCGAGGAGCAACCATAACTCAGCACCAATGTGGATCAACCATTGATCGCTTCCACTCAGTTGGTGCAGACTAACTCCAGTAAAGTTGCTGAACAGAGTTACACTTGGGTAACTCAGTGCTTGCTTCTGCAGCATGCTGAGAGCTTCCCAGAGCACCTTTTTAACTCTCACTGAAGCCCTGCTGCCACTGAGTGGGTGGGAGTTGAGAACACAAAGCAATTCTCAGGATTGGGCCATAAAAGCCAAATTTGGCCCGGGGTGTCCATGTGTAAGGAGTAATGACAGAGGGCGCTTTCTTGCTGAAGTGAAAATCTGTGGCCGTGTAGCCAACACTTTTATTTTAATTTTGCATGAGTTAAAGAGGAGGCTATTATTTTAAATGTGACTACAACCATGCACTGCTAGTAGTATAACAGAAGCCAATCAGTTAAGTGTAAAATTACATTTGAAGTGAATTACATTTGTCTGTCTTGTGGAAGAAAATGGGAAGAACACTTTGTCTGGTCAAAACGCCGATTAGATTCCCTCTCTATTTTGTATCTTCCTAATTTCTCCTGCTATGTATCATGGCAAATACCTTTTTATATAATTCTGTGTTTGCTTTGATAGGTCAAGTCAATATATTAGTATTGACTATTATGCTTTCTCACCGGAATTTTAAAGGGACACTCTGAAGGATGGTATTGAAAATAAATGTCTGTTCTTTGAATAACTTAATTGTGGTGGGTTTTAAAACAGGGCTGCCAAGCTCCTTGATTTAAGTAAATACGCTTTGGGAAAGCAAGGGGACTGATAGCTTTTAGGATGGAAAGCCTTTCACCCATAAGTCACAAGTTCAAATGCAGCCTGCGTTGCTAGTGAGCTGGGATATTGAAAGAAGCCTAAGGAAATCAGCCACTCAAATCCATTTGGGCACAGAGGTCTTCTCGCACAGAATTCATTGCATGATTGAGGCCTTCATGAATAAGATCATTGTTTTTCAGTGCATTTCCCATATTTTCCACTGACTCCCTGTCCAGTTGAGAGGGTGAAGGCACGAGTGAGTTGCGTGCTTGTAGGGTGACCAGATGTCCTGATTTTATAAGGACCGTTCTGATATTTGGAGCTTTTTCTTACATAAGCATCTATTATTCCACACCCCATCCTGATTTTTCACACTTGCTATCTGGTCACCCTATGTGCCTGCAAAACAAATACACTGGAAAATACATCTGCGCACAACGATATTCAAATGATTTTTTTTCTAGTGTACCAGTTTGCAGATGGTACTTTAGGTCCCCATTACATTTCAGATTTTAGTGTTTTTAATTAAAAATATCCCTGTTACATCTTTTTCCAAATTCTGCCTGGTCAGATAATTTCCTTTAGAACTAGTAGGATAATATTTATAACAACACTCGGAGCTTCTTTCCTCCAAGGCTCTCCAGGCGCTTTACAAACATAAATTAATTAAGCTGCACTAGGAGACAGGTTAGCTTTATTAATATCCCCTCTTCCCATATAACTGGCAGTAAACTGACGTTATGGGGGTAGCAGAGGTAGGAGCTGAATCATGGACTCTTGAGACCCTGGGCCTCTTCTCTAACTGCTGGGCCAGAGTCACTCTTAGATTGCTGGATGTGCAGGATGGGGTAATCAGCCCCATCTCAGAAAGATCAAGGAGGATTATATCTGTCTCATCGAATCTGCCTGCATTCTCATACCATGCCGATCACTGTGGTATCCGGGCACTTTACAAATATAGAGACTGATCCTGCCACCTTTACTCACACTTAGTTGTACCTTCCCTTACGGTTAGCCACATTGACTACTTACCATAAAGGCAGCAGATATGAGCCCTGAATTCCTGCCAATTCACCTAAGACTAGCATTGGTTTTAATTCTGGAAAGTTACTTGTGCTTCATATGCAGTTGGCGAATATTCGCGATGTGAAACTGCAACAGAGAGGTGGGAGAAGAGAGCAATTGATTTTAAAAAAATGAAATGACACTAAGATATGCAGACTTGGAATTTAAAGTGGCTTCTTTTAAATTTTCCATGGGCGTTGGCAATTTACTAGCTTGTTCACACTTGCATTAGTAATAAATTGACATGACATATTCCCTGATCTCTGTCAAATGATGTAATTCCCTTTCCTTGATTAGCTTACTCTTCTTCTTTTTTTTTTTTTTTTTTTAACTATCAACCGTGCTTATTTACCTGTGTAAATTCATGCTCAAAAACTCAGTGGTAGCATGATGTATGACAATGCTTTAGCTCCAGCTTATTAAAATTCAGTTCTCATAATTTCTTGTTGACAGCAATGCATGATAAGAGAATTTGATACTCACACAGCAGCTTGCACATTCAGTACATTTGTAATATGACAAATGATGTATGTTTATAGCTAAACTGCAATTATATTTATATTAGATACCCTGATGACTCAGTTGACCAAAGGCATCATTTTCCAAATATCTGAAGAATTCACGTTCACTTGAGGGAGACTGAAAGACTCAGTGGATTGGAAATGGGCTAGAGAAACTTTCATTTCTAGGTAACGTCACTGAGAGAAGCAAGAATTGTGATGTTTTACAAGGGCAGTGGAAGAGACTGAAGATAATTTGGAGCAAGATTCCTTAGGCCTGAAACGTTTTGGAGAATGGACTTCCATGTTTACTAGCGGCTAGCTCAATGTACTAAGAGTCAGAAGATCTGGTTTCTAGTATCCATTTCGTTGCCATCTTGCTACAGAATTGTGGGCAAGTCACTCAGGCCTAAGTTTTCAAAAGTGGCTGTTGATATTTGGATGCTTCAATTTGTGGGAGTTCAGTCTAAGGAGATGGTTGTCCCTGATTTTCAGAGATGCACATTGAAGTCAATGGGAGGAGTGGATGCTCAGCATCACTGAAAAACCAGGCTGAGGTGTCTCTCTTAGAGTGCCCAAAATCAGGGACGGCTTTTGAAACTGTTGGCTTAACCCTCATTCTGTCAGTCCAACGAGCTGCTCAGTAGAGGTGAATTCTCATCTATGTTAGCAAGAAGCTGAATGATTCTGGGGTGCAAGTTGCTGTGTTAGGGCCAAGTGTTATTGCACAGCCTGCAGTGAGGGTTTTTTTTAGGCTGAGAGAGAACACAGAACAAAAAGTTAGGGAAACAGGAGACTAGAATCAGGAAGGATGCTGCACCAGGAAGCCACAGAAGTGGTTTGAGATTAAATGTTTCCTGTGGGTCAGACTCTCTTGGCAAAGTCTGCGTAACCTGGGCTTGCCCTGAGATTTTCATTATTGTGTGCAGGGTTCTGGCTGTGTTTGCCGCTTCCAGTGAAGTCACCACCCAGTACACTGCTGTGGAAACCCAGAGGTGAATAGACTGGTGGGTCTGCTCGCCAAGGAAAGACAACCCCCAATTGTGTGGAGATGCTTTCTGACATTCTGAATTCCCTGCACTTCCATTGTGATTAAGTCACTTCGATTAGTTACCAGTCCTGGGGTGTTAAGAATGCCCCATTGACTGGTGTGTCAATTACCATGGGGCTGTCTCAATCCAGTAACATGGGCTCAAGTCTGAAAAAGGCTGAGAGCTGCTGTTGTAGACTAAGCGATGGTGAGAAACAACTGTGAACCAAGAGGACGTAGGATAGAAGAGACTTGTAAGGAGCCGATATGCCCTGGCTGCATAGCTGGGGTAAGAACAACTTTGCAGTGTCTATTAGGATGCAATGTGGCACTGGCTCAGGGTTGTAAGTATCAAAGATATCAGGATGCTTCACCGCAAACCAGCCCGGCTCTTGTTGTATGAGTTAAGTAATATGATCAGTTACTTGCTCCTCTGATCTTGTTAGTCTTTCTCTTTCTCAGATCCCCTCAGCAAGCTCCCACAGTGATGTAACGCGATTGGACAAAGATACGTCGGTGATGATTGTTAGTGGAGAGTCCTGTCATTCACAGCTGCAACTCTCTGTGAGCCTGCTTGGTGAGGCATGGCGGCTCGTGCCTTGGCCCCTTGTGTAGATGTTTTTAGGGGGTAGGTTTCTGTTTCGGCCATGCCTGATTAGCCGGCAGGTCTGTCTGAAAGCGAAATTGCTGCTCTACCTTCCTCGCTCTGACATACAACAAGGAGCTAAAAACCATGCTTTCAAGTGCAGAAGATGAGCCCAAGCAGGGTGCTGTGCTGTAACACCAGAGGGCCAGGTGAGAAATGGATTGCTAGCATTCAACTTTCTGGTCTATGCTCTTAGCTCCTGTCCTGTGATTCCCCATGAGCCTTCTACAAAACTGATTGTAAAGAAATTGTGTCTTATTGATTGCACACGCCCCAAATTGCTGGTAAATGCTCAGACAGCTAGGTCTATATTTAAAGTGAAAGGAACATGAAAACCTTTTTCGCCATGTACCGTCTTATGATCGAACACCATGACATTTAAAAGGCAAGCCCTTCCCGTAGAGGGGATGAGGAGGGATGGATTTTCCCTGCCCACCAAGAGATGGCAGGAACATAGTGGAAGGCTTTTGGAGCCTGCACCCTGGCTAATTTGAGACATTGAGGACCTTGCCATGGTGATGATGGGGGCATTGAAGACCTGCAGCTTCCTTGCACAGATGGACTATAAATGGACTATTTTGGAGACCACGTGGGGAAGCCTGGCTTTGGATAGGGTAGGGTCAGGGCCTTAGGACTGCGGTGAACCTCAAACTTGCAGAGTTCCTTGTTTCCCTTTCTGCTTGTTAACTTTCTTTGCTTTCTTTTTATAAACACTGTCTCTTAAGGATGTGACTTTGCTGCTTGCTTTCCCCCCTTCTCCCTCCTTTTGGCTGAGTCATTTCTCATATTATGCACCCACGTGGTAGTTTCCCCCTCTCAACTGAAATCTCATGGTCGTCATCAGCGAGGTGCAGCCTGCTGATGAGTCAACACAGAATTGGCATCTCCCAGTTCCTCCACCTTTGACATACTTGTTTCCCACATATTCCCTCCATTATTCTCCTGCCTCTCTTCTTATATAATTTCTGATTCAGGGGTCCGAGAGCTCGCCTTCATTTCCTCCACTGGAGAGATGAAGGTTAAACCCTTTTTTATACCGACAGTAATGTAAGTTTAAAAAAATGTATTTGGTGTGAAAAAGATTTCTTGTGTCCTGCGTGGGCTATGCAGAAAGTAGGAACATACCGTGGCATGTTTTTCTCTCTTTCCAAGATGGTGTTTCTCCATTTTATTTTCTGGAAGAAGTAGTCCAGACCAGGAGAGCTGTCACTTGCAAGTCTAGAAATAGCTTTTTTGCTGTGATAATAAAACACGACGTGTGCCTCTGATGGTGCAGAATAGGGCCAGGAATGGCTGTGTAAAAGGTCCGGGATTTGTAACGGGAGAGTCTCTGAGACTCAGCTCACAATCTTTACCTGCCTTTTAATTCTTGCAAAAACATGACATTTGCAGAAATCAACATGCGTTTGTTTTCCTAATCGTAAAAAGTCAACGTGATGCTGTTTGGCTTGTGCTCCCCTAGGGAGCAGAAAGTGTGTGGTCTTGGCCACAGAACGAATTATTTTCTTTTGATAAAACCTACATTTTATGGCTCCACTGCACGGACTTAGGGTATGAGCCTGGTTCAAAGGGGTTTACCGTTTCTTCAGCTCCTTCAGGCTGGGCCATGGGCAACTCCTTGCATCCAGTTCCCATCCTAACCCTCCAGTCCAGTCCTTTGAGCAGGCACATATTCCAAAACTCCTGCAGTGTGGCTCCGATGGCTCCTCAACAATAACACCCATCTTTCCCTGTCCATGGGTGTCGTACCTCTGTGGTGCCTCCAGGCTTTGCCCATCCAGCTAGTTCAGGTTATTCTAAAGTAGACTTGAGCGATCCAGTGCATTGGACTACCTACCAATCAAGCCTCTTGGCCAGCTTGCAATGGGTAGGACTTTCCAGTTATTGAATAGACATAGAATCATACAAGATTAGGACTGGAAGGGACTTCAGGAGGTTAATTAGTCCAACACCCTGCTCAAAGCAGGACCAACCCCAACTAAATCATCCCAGCCAGGGCTTAGTCAAGCAGGGCCTTAAAAATCTCTAAGCATGGAGATTCCACCACCTCCCTAGGTAGCCCATTCCAGTGCTTCACCACCCTCCAAGGGAAAAAGTAAATGCAATGAAAATGCTCTGCTAATGACAGATGGCTGTTTGTAATATCTCATTAAGCCAGGCATCAGTCCATCACCTTTAAGCAAATTACCCATCCTAATTTCCATAAAGCTAACTGCATATAAATGGCTTGGGATGAATATTTGGTCTACACTGGTCAGGAGCTGAACAGCAAGAATAGGCCATCCCTAGGTTTTGGCCAGAATGATTTAATGAGACTGTTGCTATGACTAGTTATTCATTCCACTACCTCCTTCTTAACAATAAAAACAGCCTAAAACACCTCAAGCACTCGATACACTTTATTCTGTTCTTGGCCAGCTCTTGCAGATCGTTCTTGGCCTCTTCAGAGATGTATTGGAGAGGATTGCATTTCTGTAACGATCCAACTTACGACATCGCCACCAACTTTTTTATCTTTGCGCTTCCAATATAAAGCTGTATTTTGGGGAGGAAGGGCATTTATGACTCTGCAGGTTGAAGCTTGCTATAGGAGCATTGGCATGAAAGTGGTTTGCCAGTTTTTTGAAAGAAATATGCTACATAAAGGTTGAAAGTGAAGCGAATTGGTTTGTGATTTTTATTACTATTTTTATTATTGACTAAATTTTCTTTATTGTATTTAAAATATAAAATGATTTTAAGAGTTAGTCTGGCTGTACGGACCGGAAGGATAGCTGAGTGCTTTTTCCTCCTCCTGCTGCTGCTGCTGTTTGTTGCAATTAGTGATTAGGGGCCCCACTGTGTTACTCACCATACAGATGAGTTGAGCAAAGAGAGATCCTGCTGCAGAGGACTCCTGGTCTTGAAGTCGGACAAGATTCAACAAGTGAAGGACCAGGAAAACGGGTGGGATGTGGGGAATGAAGAAACAGTAAAGATGGCTTTGTTTGTATAATTATTCTCACTGATCATAGCTGTCACTGAGTAGCTGCCATCCTAACCAGAGACATACACAATGCCTAGGTTGTTGCAGGACCCTAGTGGAAATTCCAGTTGAATAAACTTCACCTATTTTCTAATGGTTCCCATTGGCAGTTAGGTTTCTGAATGATCTACAGGGGTACCCGTTCCCAGCAGAAACCCATAGGTATCACTTTAAAAGGTTCTAACAGCATCTATTTGCAGTATTTTATATAGGGGCTGCTCCCATTGAAGTCAGTGGGAGTTTTGCTGTGGACTTCAGTGCAAGCAGGATCAGGTCCTTTGCAAGGAACTTCTCCCCCTGCACCTGTCCCAGCTTTACTTAGCACGGGGTCTTTAAGACTCATGGGAGCTGAGCAAAGCCAACTGGTCATTCTAGGGTTCTAGCTCTGACCCTCTGTCGGACAAGGGGGGAGGAAGAGATGTCAGAGGGTTGTTCCTAAACAAGGGGACTTTTTACTTGTAATAAACCTTGGGTGAAATCCTGGCCCTATTGATGTCTCAGTGGGACTCTTGCCACTGGCTTATGTAGGGTCAGGATTTCACCCCTGATGCTATAAGTATCAGTCCAGTTCCTTTTGGACACACCTTGATCACCCAACCATACCTCAGTTGACTTCCTCTCTTCTTGGCAGCCTCGGTAGAATGGCCAAGATCTGAATAAGCTGCGGAGACTGGGCTCCTGTTTCACTGCCCTGTAGGGATTTGCTTGGGGCCCAGATGAGGCACGTTGGCAGGGTTCTGTGCAGACAGCTTGCCCTGCCCCTTGTCGGTGGATAAACCGAGGGATTTGGGAGTGGGGGATTTACAAAGGCACAAATGGGATCTAGGCACCCGTGTCCCATTAAAAGTCAGAGGGCATTGGGTACCTAATTGCCTGGTTAGCCTCCAGGGCTGTCAGTCTGGCACTTTTCACGAGCTCTAGGGTCACTTAAAAACTATTTAAAGAAGGTTTAAAAAAAAAAATCAGACGCACACAAAAAACAACCAATGAGGCAGGGACCTATTTTTTTGTCTGATGCATTTTTTCCCCCTTTTCTTCATCAAGAGTGTGAAGCATGGTCCAGAGAGGAAGAAGGGGTCCAGAGGTTAGCACACGAGCCTAGGACTTGGTACACAGGGTTCAGTTCCCTGCTCCCCTACAGATTTCCTGTGTGATCGTGAGTCATTTAGTCTCTCCATGCCTCAGTTCCTTATCTGTAAAAATGAGATAATGGCACTTCCCTACCTCACAGGGGTGCTGTGAGGAGAAATACATTGAAGATGGTGAAGCGCTTTTAGATGTGCTGAAAAGCACTCTGTATAAGAGCTAGGTGGATTCCTATTTACAGCTGTCTCTGGCAGAGAGGCAGTGAGGTTCTCTGGCCAGCCTGTGTCTGTCAGTCTGTATTGCAGTATCTAGGCACAGCAGGCTCTGCTTAGGAAAATGTCAGTGGGCTGAATTCATGCCCCTGACACAGGCACATCTCCATTAACTTAATGGTGTGACTCCTGATTTACACCAGCTTAAGGAGGAGAATCGGGCTCTGAATTTCTTGGTTTGCAGTAGACCCTGCAGGCTCTCTAAATGCTGTATTCTTGTGGTTTGATTTGACAACAGCCCCTACAGAAGACAGATCCTTCATCCTGTGATGATAAAAGGGTTATCCCCATGCATCTTCCTTTTTCTGCATTATTATTTATTTTTAATAACCTTAAATGGGCCCAGTTAATTGCCTTTATCTTTGGCAGTTATGCCTTATGTACTATGGAAAAAAAAAAACCCTCTCATTTTATTCACCTGCAGAATCTTAGTTAATTTTGTGAATTTTTCCATCTCTGTTAATGTACCCAGAGTGCTTAAATGGCTGTCCTGTTTTGTCATTGTTTTCTGCTTGCTGAGGTGATGGCTTGAACCTTTGAAGGATAAGCACTTCAGTGCTACGCAGTCTGTGTATTTGGTTACATTTGCATTGTATAATCAAATCGTTAAGGAGGATCTTTGTCATCTTAAGTAAAGAAGCACGGTTGAAACCGGTACAGATCTGAACAGGGGTCTCCCATCTCCCTAGAGAGTGCTCTGACTACTGTGCTATGGGATATTCTGATGTGGGTGTTGCTCAATCTGTCCTATTGAAGTTGCTCTGCTGTGGATATATAGAGCCACTAAAGTAGGGAGACTGGATCCTGGGTCTCCCACCTCTAACCACCATTCTATAGAGACATTCCCCCTCGTGCATGCCTGTGCGTGCTCTCCCTCTTTCTCTCTCTCTGGCCAGTGATTATTTAAGTATTATATAAGGAAGGCAGCACTACCACCACCACCTCCCCTCCCTGGATAGGGTCCCACAGGTGAGGTGCTTATCTTCCTGTGGTTTGTGGATTGCACTGGGGCTTAGACATGCACTGGGCAACCAGATGCCTGGAATGGGGCAGCATCCCCAGAGGCAGAAACATGGGCCCCTAGGGAATTTTCACAGCAGAAATTTAGGCTCCGTGTTATCAGCCGAGCGGGGGTTTTGTAGCTCACAATGGTACCTACAACAGGCACATAGGTACCTAAATCCCTTTGTGATTCTGGGCCTTGGGCTTCTGAATCATTTAGGTGCTTTGGAAAACTTTACCCAAGATACATAAAGGAGCGTCGTAACTATGTAATTACATGCAGCAAAGCCATGCATTTTAAAAGCAAAACTCTCTCCTTATAGGCCATCGGCGGTTGTGAGCACGTCTCATAACATGGAGTTGAACAAAATTTATTTTTGCTTTCAAGTGAAGTGATGGGTGTAAAATCTGCTTCGCACTTCAGTCCCTTTTACAGGGAACCATTTTATGTGCTATTTCTCCTTGGCCATGCCTCATTGCTGGGAGACTTCGGTAAATGATCTAATCTAACACATCCGGCTGCCCCGTGCTCTGCAGCGTGGTTTGAGTGCGTCCAGTAGGGAACGGTGTCTCTCGGGTAACGCCTCCGATGGTCGCGTTTATTCTGCAATGGCAAAACACATCTTTGATTTCAGGATTATACGTGTTGCAAGATTAATGGGAAGCACTTTCCTGAATAGGTTCGAATGCCTTGTGGATTTTAGACCATGTCTGCACTGCAATGGGGGGCCAGACTCAGGCGTGAGCTCAACCCCTTCTTGGCTTGGGCTCCAGCCTGAGTTCTTGGACCCTCCCACCGCGCAGGGTCCTAGAGCCTGGGTTCCAGCCCGAGCCCCGAAGTCTACACTGCCATGAAACAGGCCCTTCACCAGAGCCCAGTGAGTCCAAGTCAGCTGGCCCGGGCCAGCCGTGGGTGTCTCATTGCAGTGTAGACATACCTCAGACTCCTGCTTGGACCTGGGGTCTCAGGAACCTGCGTGGATGGGAGAGCTGGAGCCCTATTGTTTTGCAGTTTAGCTGCAGCCCTCCTGACTCAGGTGCTGGGAGTTGGCCCCGAAGTATCCCACAGTCCCATGGGCCAGCTCCCTGTGTCCTTTCCATCCCAAGAATCTCCAGTCGACTCCAGGGAAACGGAAGCACACCCCCTCGGTGAAACGCAGCAGCGTGGTGATTCAGCACTAATCCTTCCATTGTCTTTTGAACACTGAACTTCAAACACCCCATCAGAGAACCTTCTGTGTTCCTGGTGGAGACTGACCAGAAGAAGTCGTTCGCAAAGCACGCTGCTTTGCGGTCACGGGTGCGTGTGTCGGTAAATCTGATGGGAGGCCAGCAAAACAGTGGACTGTAGGAAGAGTACCAGGAACAATCATGCAAGGAGCTCGCAGCGCTGCAAATGTACTGGATCCGTGACCTGTGCAGGGAGCAAATTAAGCGGCTCAAGACTAAATACAGGAAAACCAGGGACCAGAACCATACTACATGCAACTTACCAAGATCATTCCTACTTTATGACAAATTTGGTGGAGTGCTGCAGACTGTGCCCAGCACGGAGCAAACGGGTGCATGATGACCTGAGTAGCCGAGATGACATCCTGCTGGCCCCAGAATCCAATATGGGGGACTGATGGAAGCCAGCAGTAGGCACTGAGCGAGGAAAGTGGAGTGACTCTGTTGCTGAAGCCGGTCCTAGTGGAGACTTTGCAGCATGAGCAGAAGCAGAAGTACATCCTGGAGCTGTACTTGGACGAGCTGTTCGATGTTCCCCCTGAGGAACAGTCTGCCATGGAGCCTGCCGGAAGGGACAGAAGCTGCCCTGGAGCCTGGTAAGTTTCTGGCTCCATTTCAATGTTTGTTAATATAGGAGTGGGAGGGATTTCCGTTCTGTGAACCAATGCAAAAGTTATTAGAAGCCCCAGCTAGCAGCGTGCATCCGCTAATGGTGAATAGTAATGCCACCAGCGGCGTGGCTTCTCCCCTCCCCACCTATTCGGAGTTCCAAGTGGTGACCAGGAAATGCAAACAGTTAAAAATGCCTTGAAAGTGACTTTTTTTTTTTTTAATGGAAAGGCAGAGATTTTTGGCTAGGGCATTCCTGTTTCTTTAAAATAATAACCTTACATTGCCATGTCTGTAAGTACCCTGCTCTGTAACCACTCAGGGGTGTAATAAGCCACCTGGAAACAGTGAGCTATGGGGAGGGTAGGTGGACATGTGGTCCATTTACAAAACTAGTCCATTTCCGTTCAAGGTACTCCATGCAGTCCATAAGTGACAAAATTGTTTGTGCCAAATTCAACTGGGGTTTGAAATTCTGTCCGGAAATGGAGAAGGATGGGGGGAGTTAAGGTAAGGAAGATGGCTGTGCAGTTTTGTATGTTTGCATGCATCCATAACAGGCTACGCCATGTGGAAGCTCACACATCATCCTGTTGATTCCCTCATTAATTCTGACCCGTGCTGAGAGCTTCAAACTTTCCCTGAAGTGGGAATTCCAGATAGGTAGTTGCATTTCAGGGAAGGGGTGTTTTTTTTTCCAGGGCCACCTAGGTAGCTGCCCAACTCACTCTTAGTCACTATATGTTTGAATACTTTGGCTGTACAAACTGCAGGCTTCCCACCAGCAGCTTGGGATAACATCTCCCTCTGCCAGACAAGCACCCCAAGAACTGTTATGTCCTGGAATATGGAAGGCTTGGAATGATAGAAAAAGCTTTTGTAGCACGGCCATTGATGCTGCTCCTCCTTCTTCCCCCATAAACCCAAGTAGTTCTGCAATTTTTAGAAAACAAAAAAATCTGCTTTGAATTTTTAATGTGCCATTGTCTCTGCATTTCTTCTGTAGCGATTAACCAGGCTGTTTCCAGGGCGCTTCTGTCACCTGACGCATCTCTCTAATAATATATTGAAGTTCAGTCTGGAAAGTAAAATTGTATGTCCTTGAAATTCCACAAGGCTTTTTCTTTGTTCCTGTACTGAGCTATTAAAGACAATAACTCCCTGGATTTTGTCCTATTCCAGGCCCCTTGACCTTTACACTCTACACTCGCCCACGCAGCAGCAGAAGCCGAGACGAGCGTACCGTCACGGATCGTTCCAAGAGGAAGCGTTTCCGTGACGAACTTACGGTTGGCGTTCTCGACAGGGCCAACACGCAGCTCCAGTACCAAAGATGGAGGGACTTACGGCTAGAGGCTGAGGAAAGGCTGAGGCTGACTGCACAGCGTGAAGAGAGGATTTCAGTGTGGGAGCAGACACTGGCTTTGCAGCTCCTGGAGCAGTAATGGTGGCTAAGGGAGGAGGTCCAAGCTCAGCAGAAGGAGCTGTTTGAGCCACTGGTATCACTAATGGCTGCAAGAGTACCAGCTCCTGCTGCATCGCCCACACCACTGCCTGAGTCACCTGCATGGCACCCTGGGGAGCAGTTTAGAAACGGTTTGGAAAGCTCCATGGCTGGGTGGCCATGCAGTCAGGACCCATGAGCAGCTGGACAGAGCAGCTTTGCCCCATCCAGTCCTTCACATTGACCCCCTATTCTGTGGATGCCTCCAGCCCCTTCTGCCGGTGCCAAGTGTGTGCCAAACAGGGAAGGAAGGGAACGGAGGGCCAGGGGACATGCAACAGGAGCAGGTTTCTGTCTTGCAGATGGTTTCATTGTTCGCATGGTTCATGCACTTTTTTTTTTTTTTTTTTTTTAAAGGTTCTGTTACTAGTGTTTTGGTGTGGTCCTGGCAGCTGGCCTGCCTGGTAATGGGTTAATATTGTACTTTTCTAATACAGGTTTGTAAATAAAGTTTTTGTTTTTAACAAGAAAGTTTATTGCTATCACTGCCTCACATTATCTTTATACAATGTGTATTTGAAATAATAAACACATGCACAGGGACAATTAGGAATTAGTATGCAAACACTATTCCTCCATACATCTACATCAATCCAGCCTTCAGTCACTTCTTTACGTCAGTCCATACTGTGATTCAACCCCCACACACCCATTGAGAAGCGGTCATGTCATTAATAAATACATTGCGTGGCAATCAACCCATCCAAGGCCCCAGAAACACATTCATAAAGGTACGATTGATTGTCTTCCACCAGGCCATGCAAGTCCATAAGCTGGGAGCACAAAATGTCTCTGACTTCTGTTGTCCAGGTGCATCCAGCTCCAGGTGTGTCCCATCTATGGCCTTGGTGCAGTTGGGAAACCCCATTCTCTCAAAGCCAGCAATAACTTCAGGAATATCTTTTACGCCTGCCATCTTGAGGTAAACCACATGGATATGGTTGGTTTGACTCAGGTCTGCGTGCTGCAGTGTGGACACCAGAGCCCCAGGTTTGAGACTGGATTAGAAAATTCTTAACATAGGGTTAACAGTCAGAGCTTGAGCGTTTACAGTGAGTTCTCCAACGCAGCATCAGCTAACTTGAGTCTCACTAACCCTGGGCTTACATTGCAGTGTAGATCTGCCCTGAAAGATGATCATTCTGTTTGTTTTGGGCCCCCCCCCCCCCCCCCTTCAAATGCCAGGTTATCATCAGCGGTTGAGGTTTTGTAGGGTTTGTTTGAAGCTGCTATGGTTTGTGGAATTAAACGCTACAGGCTGGAATCACCAGTGTGCAAAGCAGCTGTAAATCCCGTTTTAAGCAGCCAGCGAACTCCGTTTACTGGTGAATCCGGTGCTAAGTTTTGGATAGAAGTGGGTGTGTGTTTTAGGTTTGGCATTTGGGTCAAAAAATAATGGGTCAGGTGATTGGTCAAATATTGTCCAAGTGAAAAATGGCCAAATATTTTAAAGCACTGATTTATTAGAAGAGTAACAAAAGAGTTTAAGCCTTTCTGGTCTCCAATAAGTTTAGCCTTAGATATTTACACCTAATTACCAAAAAACCCGAGTTACTTAACTGAGTTGTTTTCATTCAGAAAATGCAAAACACAATGAAATGAAGTGCTAAAAAGGGAAATAATGGGATCATGCTGGAATCAGAAAAGTAGGCTGCCGCCTACATCAGGGCATATTTGACAGCACTGGACCATGGTCAAATAATAGGCGGGCAATTGACATTATCTGACTGGTCAATTGACCTGCTTGCCAAGCTTATTGTGTTTGTGTTTAAATTAAAAAGGCACTCATTTACAGCAAGCTCTAGCAGCTCAGGCAATGAATAAATTTAACAGCATCATGATAATGACCAACCTGCTGCATTAAAAAATTATATATGGATAACACATTAACTCAGCCTGTCAGCAGTATTAAAGAATCATAAAGGGTAGCAAATTAACACAGGCAGCTAGTAAATCAAAATGAAAGGAAAGTTTCTTTCCACTTCCATTGCCTCTGGGAGCATATCTTCAACTTACCCCAAGCCAGACTTTCAGTGTTATGGGTTAGCTTTTGCTGTATGGGGTGAATGTTACATTAAACACTGTGGTGATAAATTCTTAAGGACTGATCTGGCATATCCTTGCTTATGTAAACAGTCCTTACTCACATGAGTAACTCCCTTGACTTCAAGTGAACTTCTTGTGTGAGTAAAGGATTGGGTCATTAGATTTCATAGTGATGGGTACATTAGACATACCAAATACAGGTAGAATATGAGCCATGTATTAACGTCACAGTTATTGAAGTTTTGATTGAAAGTGAACGTTCTTCTGAAATGATGGACATTGGATAGCACTGGGAATTGATGACCCTGGTCAGGGAACACTGCTCAACCAATGTACCTCGAGTCGAACCTGGAAGGTAGATCAGTTGGCACAGCCCATTCATTCATTGGACTCTCCACTGAGACGTCTAACAAAGGCACCAAGTATTATCAATGGTGGTGGTGGTTTTTGTGATGTGGACACCTGCCCAGTGAGAGCGCTACCGAAATCCACCAATTTATATCATGCAGGCCACGGAGCAGCCATCAGAGGATAATGACTATAGGTCATCATCAACCTCGCCTGGGTCCATATTTGTGACCTTTCCAGTTCCCCATTTATTAATTTTAGTTCACAGATTTTCTTAGTGTGCTGAATGTTACATTTTACAGCATAGTGGGGTGTGTGGGGGGCGGGGGGGGACGACTTTTGTTTTTTAGATTAGGAGTAATGCAAGATCAGCTATCTGACCATGTTGGTTTTGGTGCTGCTTCTAAATTTTGTTTCTGTTAACTAAACAAGCTGTTTCCACATCTCCATCCCATACTTCATTCAGACTGGTGCTGCGTTGTTATTAGATCTGCATGGGTGTATGTGAATTGCCCCTTTGTACTCCCCTTAATTAGCAGGGAGGAGGAGAAGGGCTGGGGCGAGGTTAGTGCTATGGATTGAAGTCAGAACTTCCAAAAGTGACCTCCGATTTTAGGCTGTTAGATACTTGCTTCTGAAAATCAGGCCTGAGACATCTGGAGTTGAGTATGCAGAATCAGTGGATATTTTTTATATCAGACCCTGGATACACAAAACTGATTTCTTCTGGCATTGGCTGGGGACAGTTTTTTTGCTTCTGGCTTCTGTGTTTCACTCTGAAAGGGAAAATTAGCTTAGAGCATTGAGAATCTTCTCAGTTTCGTGGCAGTCCATTTTCCTCGCAGCTGGTGATTAAAGAATCCAAACGGGGAATATTTTCGCTTAAATAAAACTACGGTGAAAGTGCTCTCATTTGTTAATTTATTTTGGGTCATTAGTGAAGAAGCAAATATTAACTCCCCTTCCCTCCCTCCTTCCCTCCAGCAATGTAATTCTGCACATTTCTCCTGGCTTCCCGATGCTTTAATAAGGAAAACAAATGGGTGTTGATGTCCTCCTAATAGGAGGTTGGTGCAGAGGGGGAGATAAAACTTGGATTGATGCTCTCAAGAGAGGTTTATTCCTAAATGTTGATATCAGCAGTCAGGCATTTGCCAAACAACAAATGGCTTGATGAGGGAGGTTGAGTTGGTCTAATCAGTTACAAACAGGTGTTTGGATGGAGTTAGAATCTGTGTCCAGGATAATCAGTGGAAATTTATTAACCATTCTGTGGTTCCCCTTGGGCTTGTTTTTTGCATGTCTTGAATTTCTTTAAGCAAGCGTGCATAGTTCAGAGGGTAATACCATTAATTAGACCAACATGAAAGACTAATAAAAGGTATATCCCTCTATAGTATACTAGATTTATCCCTGATTAGCAGAGCTGCTCTCATCTTATCATCAGTCCCTGTATATGTCCCTAGGATAGCAGTATTACATTCATAATTAAAATTGCAAAAGAATTTTCATTATTCTGTCACTAAAAATGGGGATAAAAATGTTAAAGCAATGAAAAAACCCCTACTAAAGCTTAAAACAATAATGCACATGAAAAATCCTTGAAGATACGTAGTTTACAGTTGGGTTTGTAACTAGCTTGTCTGTCTTGAGATTCCCGTAGAAATTACAGCCCGGATGACCTGTTTTTTGTTTGTTTGTTTGTTTTGTTTTGTTTTTCCATTCAAGAGTGCCCTCTTCTTCTTCCTTTTCTGTAGTGATGTAGGTAGATATGGACAACTGATGATGAAGAACTCCCCTTAACCAAATGCAACAGTTGGTTACCATTGTAGAGCTTTCTCTGATGCTGTCCTCTTTGGGTTGGTGTGAAAGGCCCTACAGCCATCTCATTAGTTTTGCTGTTCTTTGTTGCAAAATGATAAGAAATGATCACTACAGGGCAAGAAAAACCCAGAAAAACAAAGATGCTGCAGTTCTGACTTAAATGCACTAAATCAAGAAAATTCTCAGCTCTGCAAACCCATAACTCAACTGCCTTGTTGCCTAGATCTTACAGACCCATCCCATAGACTTATCTTTTGATGTGTCCTATTGTATTGGATTAAAAGTCCATCTTAATATGTATGTTACACAGAGGAGTCTATTTCCATCTCTATATGTCTATATAGCTTCCATTAATGTCAATGGAAGTTATAGGACTGTATCCAGAGCATAGATCCCATGGATAATAAAACATGTGGTGCACAAAACACAGCATTTAATCACCATGCCCATACTTAAGGAATTCTGGCAACATAAATATTGTCCCTCGCAGTATGCACCAACTGCTTGCAAAATTTTACTCAGAGAGAAGTACCCAAGAGCACAAAATACGATCCGTGTTCCCTGCCCCTCCACCCCCCACCCACTTTTGTTGTTGCGGCAAACATTTCCATTTCATGATCCTAGAAAAAAGATTCTATATGCAGCGATATCCAAGGAAATTGTATTATTCATAGGCAAATGGTTATGGATGTTGTTCAAAGTATGATGACCGGGGGTAACAAGTTTCTGGTCAGGTGGTGAACTCAGTGAACATGCTTACAGTAACTGTCTCTGTGACAAGTATAATCATCACAAAGAAAAACTTGTGCATGGGGGAAACTGTCTTATTACATAATGTGTGACTTTCACATGTTACAGTTTGCCTATGGCAGACCATTTCCTTCCTGCCCATTTATGCAGGCAGGTATGAACTTGCTTTGTTAGTTGTTTTGCCTTTCATAAATGATGAATAGCAGGGAAGACTAGGTACTTTTTGATGATCTAATAAACATTTTTTGCACTTGTATGGGTCAAAATCTGCTGACAAAGATAGACGTCACTGGCATAAGGTTTAACTGTGGTAGGAGTTGGTCTGTGCTGCCAGAGTTTTGTGTGGTGGGGCTTTTAACCCACTGTCCAATTCTGTTTTAACCAGCAGTCCTTACCTTTCTCTCTATTAGCCACTTAGGCAAACCAAGCCAGTAACAGATTACCATACTGAGACCAGTGCAGTTAGCCACAGTTTTAACAGTAGGGCTCACAACCAGATAAAAAGCGAAGAGATGTTTATCAGAGTGGGGCCCAAAACCGAACCTGTGGATCTGAACTTGGGGGGGGGGGAAATTAGGGTCTGACTTTACAGCATGAGCCCCTCTCTGGTAGTTATTTAGAGATTGTAACTAAGAAAACCTTAAAAAGATTTTGAGGGTTAATTGTAAACCATAGTAGCCTTGGCAAGTCTCATGGAACGAGTATTTATTCTAACTACATTATTGCTTAAGGCCCCAAGTAATCTTAGCTTGCAATTGCACTTGGTAAAGTCCAGGGGCCTTTTTACATCATGCCATTGTTCCATGCAGCTCCTGGCCTAGTCTTTGTGTCTCATGGAGGCATCTTGAGACTGATGTCTCCTCAACTCTGGTCTTTGAGAGCTGTTTCTATAAGCTTTTCTCGCACTGTGGGGGAAACACTTCTCAGTCATTCTAGGTAGGGTGAGCTGCTGCTCAGGTACCTGGCACATCCATTGAAACTTCCACATGTTTCTTAGGATATCCAAATGAGGGACTTTTCCACTTCTCAGCCACCTCCCTTGGAGAAGGTCTCCATCTCTTTCTGTGACTGTTTCCTCTGTTCAGTGGTATAGATAGAGGTAGGGGCAGGGAATATTATCTCTTCTGCCCTTCTGGATTGATCATTCAAACCCTTCCTCTGAGGTTTGTCCGAACTCCAGACCTGCTAGCAGTGTCTGGTGAATACACCTTGGCAACCCCACATAATCTCTTAATTTTTCCATCTCACCACCTCTCATTGGCATTTATATAATCTGTCTCCTGGGCACCGTAGGAATTTTCCAAACTAGTGGTACTGTCGGAAATTGGAAGTTCTCCATCAGCCAGACAGCCTTGTGAGCACAAATCCATAAATAAAGCAAAACTTCATGATTGCAGATGGGCTACTGCAATTATGATCCCTGCTATGTTTCAAGGGATGACGATCTGAAATAGACAGTGCAGCATCTTTGGCATGATTGTTCCTGGAAAACAGCCTTTTATCAAACAGATGCCTCTTAATAGGTCCTTATTGGCCACTAGTTGAAGGACATTAAGCATTGAATAAAGGAGCTGTCCCTTAAAATACGAGACGGGAGGTCAAGCTAGTTACTGCCTGTCACCACTGCCATGCTAAGAAGTATATAAAACCTTCTCTTCCCAGCGAAAGCTGCTATCTAGGCAGTATCTCTGCAGTGGATATTGAGGTTAAAGGCTCTGTATTTCTGTTTTCTTTCCTTTTGGAGGTAATGGTCTAAAAATAAGTAAAAGATGTTATCTACATAAACACCTTTAAGCTCTCCTTTGGTTTTCAGTTTTCATCACAATTTTAAAATTGTTTGTCTAACATCCATTTATATAGTGCATGGAGGGGGATGCTCTTTTGTTTTCTTTAAAGTGAATTTGCTGCCTGAGGAATTGGATTCCTATGTTTATCTATAAGTATCATCCAACCTATCTATGACACTGTAAGTATTGTACCCGAGGAAGGCACAGACTTCTAGTGCTCCTTCAGCACCGCAGAACTGAGCTTCTTCTCAACACTGAATTGTATCGCCCAGCAGTATAACAATCTCTGACTGTCAGACGTCGCAACTTTCTGTGGTGAGGGCTGCTGCAATTCCTGGTATGTGACATCAAATGCCAGAGGAGGGAAAGGAATGCTGTAAAGCTGCTATTTCAGCAGTGATGAGAGAGGTACCACGACACTGCTACTTTGTGGCATGGAACGGCCTCTGATTCAATCCTGACAGCACCCCGTACCCCTCTAAACCTCGTGGGTCTGCCCCACATGACACGTAGCACAACCTTCGGTGCCTCCATCTTTTAGAATAAACAATTTCTCTTTGGTTTTGTTCATGCATTGTCTTGAAACAAAAGCAAACTATTTACATGGCAAGTGAAGGGTGGTGATTTATCATATGAATTTTCATTTTCAGTTTATTTGTATGAAGGTGATCTTCATGTGGAATTTCCTATGCCTTTTAGAGGGAAAGGAGTACAGTTTTTTTTCCTTTACATAACTCTCACAGCGTTGGAGAATGATTCTATCTGACTGTCACAGATGAAAATGCTGTATTTATGTCTCATTGTATTTCATTCATTGGCTTATAGACTCGAGTTCTCCAGGGACCATCACAAATCCAGATAATGTTTCCTGAGTGCATTTGTATGTTTGATTTATCAACTTTTGTAGTGATCTGGAGGAAGGAATAAACAGAACATTAATTAAATTGGCAAATGATAATTAAATTGGAAGGTGCCGCAGACACGGGTGAGGATGGCAGTTGAGCACAAAGGTACCTTAGAGAGTTCAGAAATATGGGCAGAGCCTAGCAAATAGTCAAGTGCATGCCAGTACGTGCGGTGGTGCTGGAAAATAATCTGAAACACGCGTAGTCAATGGGAAAGAGCTGCTTGGAAATGCAGTAATGCTGAGAAGACCCGAGAGGTGATGGGGACAGCAGACTCTATATTAACTTGCCAACTGGTGGCCAGAATAAAAAAAAAAGACATTGCAGCAGCATAAAATATTGCAAGCCCTGGACACTAGCGTCCTTATATAATCAAGCAAAAGAGCTGCAGTCTGAAGAGGAAAGTTCTTCTTTTAAATACCCAATAATATCAAAGGAATCAGAAAATCTCTAGCCTGGTACATTTGGAGAGGCAATGTGGTCTAGTGGAAACGGCCCTAGCCTGAGAAGCTGGAGATCTGGTTTCTGCCACTGTCCTGCTGTGTGACCTTGGGCAAGTCGCTTTGCCTCTCTGTGCTTCTATTCCCCCCATCACCACCACTATTTGTCTGCCTTGCCTGTGTAAAGTGTAAGCTCTTTGGGGCAGGGATTGCATCTTAAGCCCCGTGATCTATCTTGGGGCTGCCCGGTGCAAGCACCATAAAATTAATCATTAACTGTGTATTCATTTTCTCAGTTTTCCAAGTTTGCTCCAGTGCAACAATCCCTCTTTAAAGCATGAATAGTCTGATGTATGCACAGACTCATATTCCACACACAAGCACTTTCAAAGAGCTACTGGCAGTGTTCAGAGTGAGATCCTCTGGCCCTCCAGTGTCTTTTGTCTGAGGGATGGAAATAGATTTTCTTCAAATCAGCATGAGAAGGGTCAGAGTATTCCACCCTGACTCTTGCAGGAAGAGTCTGTGGAAACAGGAGGCATCAGAAGTGGTAGCATGACCAAACTGTCACAGCAGGTTTCCAACTTCTTGCTGTAAATCCAACCCATTTCTTACCTGTCTCTTTCTTTCCAAAGAATCATAACTCAGCCACTTTTATTTGCTTCAAGGCCTGAAACCCTCCCTTATGTGAAATTCGTTGTTTTTTAGGATATTTCATTAAATGAACAACGTTCCAAGAAACCTGAAGGAGCTACATTTGGGGCTAACGTTTCATCACAGGTGGGCAGCTAACTTGCATTTGCAAATTTTGCATGCACATCTGCCGCACCCATCCACAGATTGCACATTTGCACATGCAGGCAGCTAGGGTTGTTTTACAATTAAATACACATTGGGAAGCACCTTGATCTGATTTCCATGTGAACATGCTTATTTACATGCACAAATGCAGGATTTGTGGTCTCAGCAAGAGCATGGTTACGTGGCTACAATTTATGCATCCACTTTGAAAACCTGGCCCTTGAAATATGCGATGAGCGGTTGGAATTAGCTGTGATACGGATACTAACTTAGTTTATTTAAACTCAGAATATTATATTCTGTGCCATTATGCCAGTGTAAATCTGCCATCATCCTATTGATAAGTGCTTAACTACCCTGAGAATTAGGATGCTTCTCCTAAAGCTTCCTTGCTGCAAACTAAACCAATTACTGCTTGTCCTGCCCTCAGTGGAAATGGAGAAAAACTGATCACCATCCTCTTTATGACAGCCTTTTACATATGTGAAGACTGTTACTGTGTCCCCGCCTGGTAATCCTCATCATGGTTTTCCCATAGTCAGTGTATTATAATAGTGAGAGACTGTTGCCCAAAGAATTTTTAAAATCTGATTTAGTTTTCACTGTTGACTTTTGTTGGTTTCATTTCTTGCACTTCTTCGGGCTTCAACAATGAAAGCAGCCTAGTCAGTTCCACTGTTGGTTGGTTCTTCTGTACTTAGTTTCTAGTCAGTTTTTCTTTCTAATTCTCATGCTCTAACACAATCTGCAGTGTTTGGGTTGCAAACAATGGCAGGGGAATGTTTATTGTTCTAAGGAAAAACTGTTTCTATTGCAGAATATTCCAATATATATGTCAGAAAAGTGTGTGTGTGTGTGTGTGTGTGTGTGTGTGTGTGTGTGTGTGTGTGTACGTACACATACATAGAAGTCTTAGGTCAAAGTTGACTTTAAGGATTTGGTCCTGGAAACATCCATGCAGTTAACTTTAAGTGCCTGAGCAGTCTCATTGACATCCATGGGCTTGTACGCTCAAAGTTAAGCACAGGTGTAAGTATTTTCAGGATTGTGTCCTAAGAAAACAAACTATCAATCCATGCCAATGTGCATGTTATGTATAGTAACCTCCCCTCATTTTTGTGTTAATATCCCTGCCATTTCTAATTGCATCTGGCTGAAACGGTGTCAAAAGTGAACTTGTATGAAAAGTATTTTTGTGCCATATTTTTGTAAGAAATAAAGTCTGTGTATATTTTTTTTAAAACATGGGAGTAGATAGCATCATTTATCTCCCTGTGGTACCTAGGCTTGAAACATTGTTTTATTATGGTATTCTTTTCAAATCTGCATCAAGGATGTTCTGTTTAGCACAAAGTTGCATGTGTAAATTTGAGTGTGTTAAATCAGTACATGCAAAGGAGAATGCTCAGGCCCTTAAATTCAGGAGGGCAATAAAGCTAGTTCATGTAACAGCACAAGAAGGAAAGTTTAGCATCACTCCTGATTATAGAGAACAACAGATGGCTAACTAGTACACTGAGATTTAAGTCTGCACGAGCTGCTTAGTTCCTGGTTTATAGACAGTAAGAAAAGCAAAAGTGTTACATTCCAGGGGTTCTGATGTTACAGTAGACTCCTAATGTTTTGGAGAAAGAAGAGCTTGTAAAGACAGGGAACAAGAATTGATCCTGAGCCTTTTGTAGCAGCTATAACAAGAGTCATTCATGAAACATTTATGCATGGGAGGCAGAGTTAATGTCTGCGGATTAAAGAGAGTCCTTTGAGCTTTGTGACAGTAGACACCTTAGGATGATGACCTGCTGCAACGTGCTGACCTAGGCCAAAATCCCCTGTGTATTGCTGAGAGTTTAGCACCCCTTTCCCTCTGGGATCCCTAGAGATTGCTCTTATTAAAGGTTATTGGGCTTTAAAAATCTTTCTTTCTTAAAAAGCTTTTCTGCAGTGACATGTTTTAAAAGGTAGATTTAGAAAAAAAAAGTTTACAGGATATATATATATATATAAAGTTCAGACTATATATTTGAATGTATACAATATATAAAAATCTCCTCTCCAGAGCTCTGAGTGCCTTTGTCATATCTCTAGATGTAGAGAGAGATATAAATAAAATAAGGCAATCAAAGTAATACAAACACATATCAAAACAGATCACATCATTGTAAAGCATCCAGGTCTTCAGCTGGTATTAATTGGTGTAGCTCCACTAACTCTATTGACTTATGCTGATTTACATCAGCAGTGGATCTGGCCTGTGTGTTTTGTGAGGAAGGCACAGCAGGACAGGTGAGCAGGGTTAGGTTTTTGCAACACGCTTGCAGCTCTTGTGGGAGCGACCGTAGTTCAAATGGGCTCAGTACCCTGCAGTTACCACGGGTGACTCTTCCAACTAGATTTTACCCAAGAGCCCTCAGCATCTGAGTATTCCCATGGTGCCTGGCAGCAGTGGCCATGGACCGCTGTGCTAGGCAGCATGCGAACACAGAATAAAAAAGCTAATCCTTGCTCCAAAGAGCTTGCAGTCTGTGTGTTGAGCTCTATTTAAAATCTGGACCCAATTGTGGGTGCTTTTTGAAAATCCAGGTCGCAATGTCCCCAACCCTCAGTTTACCCACCTGTAAAAGTGGGAACGAAACTTCCCTACCTCCCCAAGGTGCCGAAGCTGAAGCATCGGTAAGGTTCTTAGGGGGGTGAGTGCCAATGAAATGAATCAAAATGAAATCACTACTGTATAAAATTGCATTTGACTGTTAGTCGATGAGCTGCCTAAATTGTCTCGAATAGAGCTACCATATGAGCTAATTCTGCAGATGCTTGATAAGTCACGTTAGCCACAGGGGCTTTGTGTGGCTGTGGAGTTTTAGCTGCATGCATCTGTTTGCAGGATCGAGGCCTAGAGAGGGAACTCAAAGAGTACTTGAATGCCTTGATATGGCTATGTAAAATAATTTGTCCTTGTCTGACCCCCTAGTTCTCATGTACAGTACTCATATTATTAAAACCCCTTTGAAAAATGAAGAATTACACCCGCTTATTATCTTTTTCTTAGGCTAGGAGAAGTGTGTTAATTTAAAGATCTGTTCAAGTTCTATCCTGTGATCTTGAAGACACTCACTGTTTTGGATTTCTTTTCATTATTTTTTTACTTAATTTTTGCAGTCAGTTGTCAGATGTCTTCTCTATATTTTTGTTTTATGCAGGCAGGAAACGCTATTCTCTGGGGTATGATTATCAGGATGTGCTCCCGTTCTCCATTTAAATAGTGCAAGGACTTAAGCAGGCATTAAAAAGTCTTCCCAGAGAAAATGTTGCAACTAAAAACGTAGGCTTATCAGGCAGAGGCTTGAAAACGACGACAGGCAGGTGATTTATGCTCCCCATGATGCACAGTTCTGACAGCTGAGAGGGGGGATTCTGAGGCTGTGAAAGCTTGAAGATTACTGAGGGAAAGGACCAGGCCTGGCCAGACCACTTTGATGTACAAAGCTCACCGCCTTGCACTCCAAGTATCAAGTGCATTACATTGGCCTTCTCTGATCTACACAAACAATAACATGCGCGTGCGTGTAAAAATCCAAACAAAGCACTCGTCCGCAGCACCTTTCTTCTCCTTGAGAGAGGATGAGAGAACAAGCAGCTGGCCAGACATGCAGTCACGTTGCTTAGTTCACTGCTGGAAGGTGCTCAGATTCTACGGTGATGTGTGGTTTAAGAACTTCTCTTGAAACTGATCAGATAAGAAGCATCCTCCTGAACTTGAACCTGATCGTCTTTGTGGTTTTGTAGTGGGTGCTGTTCTCTGGTCCCCTTTGTCATGCCCTGGGTGCACCCAACTGAATCAGCAAGGGGAGCTGCAGTGATCGCAATTCCAATGGTTAGCCTTAAATAGCTGCTAGATGGTGTTACCTCGGGTCTGGTCTACACTAGAAAATTAGGTCGGCGTAAATACATCGCTCCGAGGTGTGGAAAATCCACATCCCTGAGTGGTGTAGTTAAGCCAACCAAAGTCCCTGTGTAAACAGCACTTGGTGGACAGAATTCTTCTTCTGTTGACCTAGCTGCCATCTCTCGGGGAGGGGGATTATCTGTGCCAGTGGTTCTCAACCAGGGGTACGCATTCCCCTGGCGGTACGTCAACTCAGCTAGATCAGTGTTTCTCAACCTGGGGGTCACAGGATGGGGCTAGGGGGGATCGCAAGTCCAGAGATGGTGTTGGGGGGAGGCAAGCAGGGTAATTGCTTTGGGCCCATGTCACAGGGAGAATCCCTCCCAGCGGCATAGCTAGTGTCTACACTGAAGTGCTACAGCGACACAGCTGTGCCGCTGCCATGTTTGAAGTGTAGACAAGCCCTCTGTTTTAGCAGCATTCCCTTCATACCATAAGGACCAACACAAATACCAAGGTGTCATTTGATTTTTCAGGAGTGCCTGGGGCACCACACAAGAATTTAGGGCCTCACTGTGCTAGATGCTGTACAGATGGTATAATGAGCTCCAGGCCCCATAGCACGCACTGCAGGCCTCAGCTAGATTGTAATGGTACCCCGTTGTTAAAGCAGTGGTATGGACTGTGTTATCCTCGAGGCGCCTAGTCCACTGCCCATCCGTATTCAGCAAAACACTTAAGCGTATGCAAAGCACTTTGGGTAAAACTTCCAAAAACACAAGTGACGTAGGCGCTTTAATCTCACTGATGGAGCCCTGCGCGGATACAAAATTTGTATCCACATGCGATCCACAAACATGGTCCATGGTTATAAAGCTGATATCCGTAGGTTTGCCGGGCTCTACTCGCTGAAAGTCAATGGGAGTTGGGTTCCTCGATGCTAAGTCCTTTTTGGAAATGGGCTGTAGGCTCTGAAGTCACTGAGGGCCAGATTTGTAAAGATCTTTAGGCACTTTAAAAATCTGTCCCTGAAGCATTTTTGAACATTTTATTCTTCATGCTTAAGGGGGAAATTTTTAAAGGCACAAATGGCAGGTAGCTGCCCAGCTTTCACTGGCTTCCAGTGGAAGTTAGGAACTTACAATTCCCCCCTACGTACTTTGCTAAGTAGGGATGGACTAAAGCATGTCCTTAACCTTAAATGCTTTCCTGAGTTGGGGCCCTGGCACATAGGAGAGCTGCTTTTTAATGTATAGAGAAATCAAATCAATACAGTCTGAAGCAGGGCCCATGTGTATGTGCAGTCGATAGAGAGTCAGAAGGCATGGAAAGGCTGGGCCAAGAGTGATAACCTCGCAATCCCAGGAAGGAGCAGGCAAGGTACTGTTTGCCGAACTGAGCAGGATCCCTTAAACATATTGGATTTTGTAAGGTCACCTAAACTGGGCCAGGTAAAAGGTTCCTTGCTGAGTTACTGTACTTGTAGTAGCTGAGAGGTTAATAGCCCAGACTGTAGCTAGAAGGCTTGGCATACCATAACCACAGGGAAAATTCAGATTTTTGCCAATTATGACATTTGAGCAAATGTTTAGAATTAGATTAAGTTCTTACGATTGCCTGTGGAGACTGTAATAACGGCTCACTCATAAACAGAGGAAAGGATGCGCCTGTGGTAAAGCAGATGGGGGAAGGAGGAGTTCACATGTGGATTTAACAAATGTTTTTCTGCTTAAAATCATGCACGAGAATGAAATGTATAGAATACAACATCAGGCGTGCAGCAAACAGGGCTGGGCGCACATCTCTGTAGTTTATTGACTCTAGTTTTGCACTGTGGTGGCCTCTGAACTCAAAATGCCGATAGCCGTGCGTGAGTGTGTGTGTGTGAGAGACGTGAGAAAGGTGCGAAGAGGAGCGGGCAGCCATTTAAAGATGTGCTCCAGTGAACACGTATAATTCTCCTTCCAAGTACATGCAGTAAGCGAGACGGGGTAGACTAGTGCATAGGGCACTGGTTTGGGAAGCAGGAGATGCTGTTCTGTTCCTGGCTCTGTGGCCTTGGGCAACTCAGTTCATTGCTCTGTGCCTCAGTTTCCCTTCTCACCTATTGTCTGTTTTACCTGTTTAAATGGGATGCTTTTTGGGGCAAGGACTCTTTCACTCTGTGTGTGTGTGTGTGTGTGTGTGTGTGTGTGTGTGTACAGTGCAAAGCACAGTGAGGCTAAGAGATGGAAAATGGAGATGCCACAGAACTGCAAAAATTGCGGAGTGGCAAATGTTGAGTATTTAAAGCAGTGGCCCCCAAACTTTTTAACCCCCTCCACCCCTGTCCGTGCCCTCCACACACACACCCCTCCCCCGTAGCCAGGGTTGGGAGCGGGGCCATGGTCAGGGCTGGGAGTGAGGCCGCTGAGGCCAGGGCCCAGGTGCTGGGTGCCAAGGCCGCGGCCAGGTGCCAGTCGCCAAGCGCTTGTGTTGCGACCGGGGGCCAAGGCCGAACTCTGGGCTGGGTGCTGAGGCTGTGGCTGCGGGGTGGGGCCAGATGCCAGAGCAGAGCTCGAGGCAGAGTGGGGCTGGCCTGGGCCCCCTCCTTACCCCTTGTGAGGGCTGGCCTGAGCCCTGCCTCACCCCCCAAATGTTCCTCTGCGCTCCCGTAGGGGGGCACGCCCCAGTTTGGGGACTTCTGGTTTAAAGGCATCCATGGTTCCCATAAAAGTTGCCAGTAACAGCATTATTTCCCTCATCCCGTTTCATTTAGCAAACCAGTTACATGCGGAGAAGGACATTGACTGAGATAACACGCTGGCTTTTGGAAGTTGGTCTCGCTGATCCAGCACAGCCTACACAGAAAAACTGGCGAAGGCTACGGAATTGAAGGGAAGCTGGAAAGATTAGGGATTACAGCAACGGCTTCTCCCTGTGTATAAAAGGGAGATGATAATTCGTCTCTACCTTTGAGGGATGTTGTGAGGCTTAATTCGCTAATGATCGTGAAATGCTGTGACCTTTTTCTATCCGATGCCACGTCTGTACTATACACAGAGGTTTAGATGGGGCTGGTTAGCTGAGAAGGGGAGAGAAGTGGGCATAGAAAGACGCAGCCTTTGGCATCAGGAAGGAGCGAAATGCAAGTGATTGATCTGGGCAGATGACCCCAATGCTCTGTGTAGGAGAAAGTCATGGGCTCCTGTGTCTCCCCTGCTGTTGCTTTCCCTGCAAGCAAATGCACTAGTATCTGACTGGTCGTCTCCCTCCTCCTCCCCATTCAGTCTGCTGCTGGAGCTTGCCCTGCTGTCTCCTGCATTCCATCCCCTGAGCTAGCCCTTGGGGAAAGTGGGAAGCATAGTGGGGAGAAGGAAATTGTCTTTGCTCTGTGGCAGGGGTCCTAGGATGCCAGCTGGGACCCAGCCTGTCTGCTGCTGTTCTCTGCCATTATCAAAGGGCCTGCCATGAAGAAGATGGTAAATGAAGGTTATTTGTTGTACAGTAACACCTGTACAGGCCATCCTGGAGCCAGGGCCATGAAGACCAAAGCATGGCTCCAAATGAAATGGCATCTCGACGTTTTAAAAAACAGCATGAGGCTTATTTATATCTGAGTCATAGATGTGAAAAGGAGCATGCACGTGTGGGTAAGAGTGACAGACCTGAGAGCGCAGCGCTCTGAGCAGCGAAAGCAAGATCTTAAAAGGAATGTAAGTCATTCTGAGGCAAATTGCATTTGTTGAGTCATATTTAATCTTTGAATGTTCGTCCCGTTTGATGTGTCTTTGGAAAGATCAGCTATTATTTTGTAAGATTAGTTTCTCAAATTCAGCTCATACTTTTTCTTTTTTGGAGCGGCTAATTGCAAATGTTCCAACCTCTGATCTATTATCATACTTTTTAATAGGCCATATAATTCATTATTTAAGTGACTGCGGTCTGATAATTAGATGAGTTATTTTGTCTGTGCTGATTAGTTTGTAAGTACAGATTAATATTTGAATATGTGATAGGATCCCTCGGTCCTTTGATTTCCCATAGAGTGATTCAGGTGATGTGACTTTTTTTTTTTTCACTTTATTAACTGGATTACTGAAAATTCTGCTTCTGACAGGAAGGATGAGGGCATTAAAATAATTTAAACAGAGAAACAAAAATGTTTGCAAAGATTAAAGATATGATTATCTGTTGCTCTATGCAGTTGTTTACACCAGTGTAAAGTGTGTGTAGAACATGAAAAATCACAGACCGTGTTTTGCTTATTTAGGAAATAAGCTCTTTGAGGCAGCAACCATCTCTTACTCTGTCCGTACAGCACCTTGCACAATAGCCTCAGGCCTCAGTTGGCATCCCGAGGCACTATGGTAATACAAATATATAAAAATAATCGTTATCATATCATTCCATGCTGTACTGATTTCTCTTCTCTTCTTTGTCACTGTGACTTATGAGTCTCATGTGATAGTGCAGTAAGCAACCCGAACAACAAATGCGACTTGTTCATTCTTTTTGTAGGGCAACAAAGAATCCGGAATCAGGCCCTCAGTTTCTATGGAATGTGTGTGTGTGTGGGAGGGGGCTACAGTACAATCCATAGAGGTGTTTCTTAGTTGCTGGCTGTGCTCTTTAAAACAAAAGACCAAATTCATCCCCTTGTGTCACTTTGCTGAAGTTGTTGGGAGCTGCGTTGGAGGTTAACTGGGTCCAAAGCAGTTTACTCTTCCTTTTGTTTGTGCGTGGTTGGCTCCCACCAACTTCTGAAGGTGGAATTTAATGCAAAGAAAAGTAAGAATGGCCAAAAGAGACTCCAAACCAGTGCTTGCCTTGGAAGTATATCTGACGGAGGGTTGCCAATCCCTTGACTTTCAAAAATATGAGTCATGGCTCATCCAAAAGTATTAGATTAGTTTAAAAATCATGAGGTTTTTTTTTTTTTTCTTTTAACCTTTATGGGGCGCTCGGGTCACATTTTCTAGCTTCGACCACAACCATGAGGACTAGAAACTTTTTTTTCTTTTCTATTTCTTTTGAACTTCTCACACAATTACATGATTCCAGGAGCTGCAGCTTTAAATAAACATACTAAATATCATAATACTTGTAAAATCTAGCAATACTTTGACCATGGTTCAGTGGTTAGAGCTGTGGCTTTAGATTTGGGAGATTAAATAATCTCAATGATTTTGAAGCAGGGTCTGTTTATTTGCAGTAGACATTAAGTAGTTTTGTTATAAATTAAATTTTGAGGCTGAGATTTTTCAAAGCTGCCAAAGGACTTGGTTCTGTAGCGTACAGAGCATCTGGCTGTGATCCAGCAAAGCACTTTAAGCACATGTTTAAAATTAAGCATGTGAGGAAATCCAGTTGAAGTAAACGGAACCGCTTACGTGCTTTAAATTAGGCACGCGCTTAAGTGCTGTGCTGGATTGGGACCAGAGTGATGAGCTCTTTGCAGAAGTATGCCCAGAGGGATTTGGGAGGCCCAACTCCCATCAGAAGTAATAGAAAATCTCAGCCTGCGTATGCCCAGAGACCACCTTGATGTGCACGTTTTTGTAAAACCAGAGAGTAAATAAGAAGATGCGTTTACACTGAATCCCTGCTCTACTCAAGTTGCTCAAGGCACTCTGCTTTCACTCTCTTGCCTTGGCACATGCCCAAGGCGCATGGGTAGCCTGGATAAGAGCACTCTTTGAGGAACTATTATTACATGACATTCGCGCAATATGTTTTCTCTCTCCCTGAAACGGAGTGGTGGAATTCATGGCTTCTCTTATTCCTGCAGTCATTTTTGCCCTCCTCTGTTGCTCTGTAATACAGAGAATTAGGATCTGATGCTTCTTACTAGAATGCACCGTGCTTTCCAAAGTCAGAGTGCTTATTTTTTCTCACGAAGATCCCTTATTTCACGTACAGACATTTTAAAAAAGAATACCTTCGGAATTTGCGTGTGAAAGTCACTTGGTAGTCAGGCCTAATCCTTTGAGGCTATTTGCTGCTGGATGTGAAATTTCAGTACCCTTGTCCCCTGGCACCTCCAAGGTGTAGGGTGGCAGAGAAAGCAGAAGAGCTCAAGGGGATAAATGGGATGAGAACAGACAAACCCAAGGTAGCTTGCTCAGTCATCCTAGGCAGGCTTTCCTTCTACACCAAATAAAGTGCTGCAGCTTTTCCCAGAGCTAATTACCTAACACAGGATCCCACTGCGGTACAATGTGTGCTTTGTGCATTGAGAACTCTGTGTAGCTGGAAGCAGTTTTTTTGCTCTTTACCCTGCATTCGGCGCGCACATTAAAGCCACACATCACCTTGGCTGCAGAACTTTTGTGTCTCCAGGATGTATAATTACAGTCGCCTTCTCACCTCTTCAGCTTGAGTGATTTGATTTGATCTGCTTCAATGGGAGGGAAAAGCCCTCGGTATATTATGAAATAAAATATAAATCTCAAAGAGCTGAGATGTATCGGTGTTGCGTTAAGTATTGCCTGGTTTTTTAGTTATTGTCTTCCATCGTCTCCAAAAAGGTATCATCCATGCAGTTAAAAAATTAATTTAACTAGGTAGCTATAGCTGAGCTGTCTTTCATTATTCAACCCGTAACTACTGGAAATAGAAGTTAGAACAACAATCATGGCATGATTCCCACCAGATACGGTACGTTCCTTTTAATTGGCTTGCTTTTATTGGCAGATGTCTTTCGACCCCATTCGAAGCAATTCCTGCTTTAACAGAAGACACCACTCTAATAGAAACGCATCTACCTTGGGCACGCCAGAGCCCAGTGTGGCTGGAAATATCTCTGGTGATTGGAAGAGACAGAATCGGCACTGAGGTAGGGAATGATCAAGAACACCTGGGAACTGCAGCAAATGTAGTGGCATGGAAAGAAGCTGACTATCATCTGAGACGAGGCAGTGGTGAAGCAATATGCGTTAAGCCTGTGTCAGAGATGCAGACAGACTTGAAGCTGTGCGACGAGCAAAGAGGCAGAACCAGATTGAGACAGAGAGACAAAAACCCTTCTAATCACTGGTCATTTGAAGATCTCTTCATTAATCAGCTGTCTTTGCTGCCCAGTGTCATAAGGTTTAAATCTTTTCCCTAAGACTTCTTCAAAATAAGTGTTTTCTGATTTGAGGATTTGATCCAAAGCCCACTGAAGACCATGGAAAGACTCCCAATGACATGGGTCGGCTGTGGATCAGGTCCTAACTAGATCCCCCTTTATATGATGCTTCGTGGAGCTCAAATCCAAGCCAGGCAACAACTGGGTGAAGTTAAGCATCCATGCTGCAGGAGAGACTGTGGGTTGGTTGCAGATGTGATGTTCGGTGATCACTCGGTATTTAAGGTGCTTGCGTGAGCTCTGCTTTATTCTGTGTCTGATTCCAATTGGCTGAGCATAATAAAAGCTTCACAGCCCTTTGCTGACTCTCTGTTTGGGAAGCTAAGCCTGTAAAAGTACTGTCCGTAATACCACAATGGAGGCTGTGTGGGGAGAGTTATTCGAGTGTGGTGCGAAAAGGCAGTAGAGGGATGTCATCTGGGAGTTTGGGGGTCTCAGAGGAGGAGGAATGCTCAGGAGTCTCATCACTAATGATCATGGTGGGGATAGGGAGTGTTGACTTTGGAAGTTGCAAGAGATCACCCATCTAAAAAAACCCCTCAAAAGATGGCCATAATGAGCAGAGAGGTGACCTGCATCCCCTCCCATGGAGCTTTATAATGTAGCCTGTTGTTTCCAGCAGTTCTTCAATTTTTGGACTCTTGTGTCACTTGGAACATTAAGTTTTACTGAAGGAAGCTTGTGTTTCATGCACAATCTCGGCCCTTCTGAAGATGAGGTCAGAGGGTAAGTCAGTTAAGGGACTGGATTGTTCTGGGGAGTTTGCCATGGGATCATGGAAAATTCCTGCGAGGCGCCTGCTTGATCTGAGGCCAAAGGAAACAGGATGAAGTCAAAACCTATTGCACCCGAGAAATGATAGTGGAGAACACTGTGCGTCTTCCTGTGGCTGTGCTTATGCGGCTGCCGGCGTCTCTACAGATCCAGAATGATTTCCTGAGAAAAATCCTAATGCCCGTAAGGCAATCCTTGGCTACACCAGGCTTCCCATGCACTCTGTGTCTGATTTTTTTTCTCACACTGCTTTTCCGTTGGTCCGTCAAATTCAGTGGAGTTAGTCCTGGCCTCTGCCGGTGTAAATGAAAATAGAATCAGCCCCCCTCTTCTCCCCCTCCTCCCGTACCTGACCCTGAGGTTAGAGATTTTCGGAGAAGGCCTAAGAAATTTGGTTGCTCATTTCCCATTAAAGTCAGTGGGAACTTATGCAAAGCCCCTGTGGGCTGTGAAAATCTCAGCCCCAGTGATTTCCCTCTTCAGGACTGTTTTCTCCACACTAAAATCAAGGTATAGTGGTGATGGGGGCGGGAAGAACTGTTACCTTCAGAAGGCCTCCCAGGAGCCTACGTGCAATAAATGGTTTGGAACAATCCAGCTCTCGGTGAGCTGGGTGCCACATCACAACTGGCGCTTGTTGGTACTCTTCGTGGTAGTCACAGGAGACAGGCCAAGGAATTGAAAGCAGAAAGCTGAACTCCTTGGAGGCTGAACTCTTCTCCTGACAGGGGTGGTGAGGATGGGAAAGGAAACTGCCCCTTGCTGCTGCTGCTGTTGTATGGACATAAAAGAGATCTTCGGTCTGGAGGGCTGTAACGTTTCACAAACAGTCAATTCGCTTTGGAGAGGGGGAGCAGATGAAAAGCTGTAATGAATGGAAAGTCTCATAGATTTGTAGATTCCTAAAACAATCCATGCTCTTTTTGAGAAGGTGTCTTTCTTGGCATTTCATTTTATTTAAAGTTCTACTTAATTTCAGAGTGGTGCAAGCACGAAACCTGTGTTAAACAGAATTTCATTTTCCGCTGTCAGCGACTGCAGGAGGGATTCATTGCTGAATAGCTGCCCAACCATGCTGGAATTAATACTGCATTGTGGTACAGAGCGCTGTCTCGGGATTGCATCCGTGGTGGCTGAGTGATAGGGCATCTCCTTAACACGCTCACTTCTTCCTCATTTATCTTCTTCTTGGGCTTTGCCTGTCTTCCATCGTTTTTAATTTGGATTCCTCATAGGGTTAGTGAGACTGAAAATCTTTGTTGTTTTTTAATTGAATTTGAATTGCTGCTCTTTCAGAAGCCTCTCGCAAGGGTGTTGAGCCATGATTTTCCCAGTTGAGAGGAAAATGAG
Source organism: Emydura macquarii macquarii (assembly GCF_026122565.2). Lineage (NCBI taxonomy): Eukaryota > Metazoa > Chordata > Testudines > Chelidae > Emydura > Emydura macquarii. The sequence goes on from NW_027132905.1 coordinate 48,167,282, forward strand.
TCTTTGTTTTCCCAAAACGTTTTGCTTAAACCCCCCCCACAACCCTGTTACTGTATATTCACACTGAATTAAACCTGAGTCCCAGTGCAGCCCCCTCGTGGAGTACAGTGTGATAATCTGGATAATGTGATTACAGTTTGCACGACGGGGGCTGGCTCTCTGAGAGAATGATTCAGCCAGTGCTATCCTGAGCTGGTTACCAGGAATAGAAAACTATGTCCCTGTACCACTGCGATGCAGCCGAAAATAATGTGTTTGTCATGCCTCCTTCCTCATCAGCTTCCAACTTGAACTTTACAATTTCTTCTCCCTTCCCCTTTCCCCCATCACACACCTACTCCTACAGATCCAAACCCCATTAAGATCCATGGGAACCTATCCACTGGCTTCAGAAGGCTTTGCATTGTCCCTCTTCCATGTGGCTGAATTGGGCATTTTTAAATAATTCATTGAATTAACGTTTTGTAGAAATCTTGTGTAGTGTTCCCTCAGGGATATTTGGGTGACCTCATATTCACAACCCCTCACTACACCATGCTTCAAACTGAAGCACTAAACGTGTATTTCTCATGCTGTTGCCATTAATAATACCACGTTGCACTTTGATGGCGTAGGTCATTCAAGTATTTCAAAGCACTTCACAAATGCTAATGAATTAAGCTGCTCAGTCGCTCTGGGAGGTGTGTATTATTTTCCACATTGCTCAGGAGCATGATCCAAAGCCCACTGAAGTCAATGGAAAGCTGTCCACTTCACTGATCTTGGCTCTGGCCTGGACAAACTGAGGCGCGGACAGGTTAAGTGACTTGCCCATGGTCATAAACGGAGTCAGTGACAGATGCTAATAATAGCAGCCAAGAGTTGGGATCAATCCCCTGGTCCAACCATTAGGCAACACTTCCTCATCTACTGAAGCAGTGGAGGCTGGCAGTGAACTATCTAGGAAAATGTCAAGGTAACAGTAGAAAACTGGGGGAAACATGGATTTGTCGCTTCCTGTCAGGAGCCATTAGAGTTGTTTAAGATTCTAGGCATTTGGTCCATTTGGTGTCGGGCAGCCAGTAGCAAGGAGGCAGAGCTAACTGAAAGGACCGAGATGACATCAGAATAATTTTAATGGACAGAAATAATTGTATCTATTAGGTTATCAGGAAATGTGCCGAGCAACCGCTTTTTCTTAATTGCATTTTAAAAATGCCATTGCTTTTTCACTATGCAACCTTTTCATCAGGGCTGATGTTTCCAGACCTCCTGGTACGCTGAGCCTCAAATAAGTGATATTTTATCTGTTCTGTTGATAAGGAGATTGATGAATAAGTTATGCAACGGTTTCTGTGCCATCAAAATAAATTATTTAAGTGCTCTACATTTATATTTGCTGTCAAAAGTGCAAGTGCAGCTTGCGTCGCCCTGGGTGATGGCTCAAGCATCATGAGAAATAAAGCCATCACATTTTTCTTAATCAAGCATGAAGGGCCGGTTCTGGTTATGCTGGGCGATCTATCCATCTTGCTGATGTAGCTCTGGTTTTTCTAACACGTCAGGAACGACGTGTGTGAAGACCACGAGGGGACACGAGAACAGTCTTCACATATGTAGTAATTGGTTTAATTTGAAGCAAGGGAGATTGAGACTGGATATTAGGAGAAACTGCCTAATTCTACGGATAGGTAAGCACTTATCTACGGAGGCTGTGGAATGGCCTCCATTGGCGATTTTTAAGAACGGGTTAGACAAACACCGGTCAGGGATGGTCTAGATATACTTAATCCTGCCTCAGCACGGGGCTGGACTGATGATCTCTCGAGGTCCCTTCCAGCCCAACATTTTTATGCTTCTGTTGTTACTTCTTTTTTTATTGCATCCAGAATTGCTTAGAGGCTTTGAAGGAAAGATCCAGTTGCAGCTGAGGCTTGTCCCGATGAGCTTGCGTGTGACACATGATAAAACGCTATAGGACATTCTTTCTTTCTTTCTTTTGGTGCCATGGGGTCCTCTCTGCATCCTTCATGACAGCCCTGTGTCAGTGTGATTTGTCCTTTGGGGTTCCAATCGCCAGAAAGCGTTTATTCTGGGTCTCATCCGGGTCACTCAGATGCCATTCGTGAGCAGTGAGAGAGACTTCCCCTTCCTCACCTTCCTTGCACCCTTCTGCTGAGACTCCACAAGGAGCTCAACGATTGCTACACCTCAAGATTGTTATGAAGATAAATTCATTATTTTGATGATATTGTCAGCTTTTCAGGCCAGCGATTGTCTTTTTGCTATGTCTGTACATCACCTACCTGGTGGGGTCCTGATCCTTGACTGTGCTCCAAGATGTTGCTGTATTATAAATAATAATAATGATGGTGAGGTGCTCAGAAGGGGACTATATGAGTACCGAGGGAGAGAGACATGGAACTGACTGGGGTGGATGGGAGAGTGGCTGGGACCAGAGAGGTTAGATGCAGTGAGCCAGGTCTGACTTGAATTTGAAGACAGGAGACTGGTGGAGGTGATTGGAGAATGGGAGTTCATGATACAATCCTCCTTACTGGAAGGAGAATAGTTTGACCCACGTATTCATGGGTCCCTGGGGCGTTTAGAGTCCAAGAATGAATGAAGTTAAATATTTTCCAGTGTCCCCTTGATTTTGGCTTGAAAGGCATCACCTATGCCTCCGATATCCGAATGCTGATTAAGCTCTGCTTCCTTCATAAAAGAGAATGTATTTTAAGTGTATCAAACATTTGAATTTGACCTGAGGCAGATTATAATTATTCCGAAACAAACAGACAAAATGCTGGTGAAAGTCTCAGTGGAGAGAGCACATCCGTTACGGAAGATTTCCCAGTGGAAATCTTCAAAAATGCCATGTCCTTAAACCAATCCGTTCAACAACAATCTGTGGTCGAGTTTTTCTATTTTATCTGCCTTATGAGAGATGCTCTTTTAATTCCAGGTCAGAAATTATTCAGAATAGTTCTGGGAGAGAAATACCTGGCCAGTTTAGTAATGATATATGTAGAACTTTTAAAATCCCTCTCTGCTCTATTTTCTGGTCAAACTCCAGGCGCGACGGCATCCCGAATGCCTCCTTGGCTGGTGCTAAGTATTAATTCCTTCTGTGCCTGATCCTAGGAGATACCGTGCCTGTTGTGCTCAGCCCTGTACACAAACATAGTGAGCACCAGTCCCTGCCCTGAGGAACTTACAATCCAAATCGACAAAGCAGAGCAGAAGTGGGAGAAAAGAAATCTTGTTCCCATTTTGCAAACGGGGGAACGAAGGCACAGTGATCAGGTGAGGGTCATACAGGAAGTCTCTGTTAGCCCTGGCAATTGAACCCAGCCCAGTCCCTGAACCACAAGACCGTCCTTCCTAGGTCTGATCCTGCCCCCCCCCCCTCCTCCCGCTGAAGTCTGTGGCAGTTTTGCCATTGACTTCAATAGGCCTTGGATCATATCTCTCACAGGAATGGCCCTCCTGCTGGCCAGCATAACTATAGCTAGGAATAAAGGCAAAAGCTCTTTTTGCTTTATGGAAAGTTTGATGGATGCTGGTGGAATCTTGCTTTCATCCAGATTAGTTAAACCTAAGGGTTATCATATCTACTCACAAGGGATTTTTCCTTCTTTGAATTTTAAAGAAGATAAAGGCAGTTCTGTTTATGGGAAGTCACAGCAAGAACGCGTGTAAGCATCTTTATATCCTGTTTCCTTCCCTGACAATATAATGGGTCAAGTAATATCCTTATGTCTCATCACACATGAAGATCTATGTTTATGGAGTCCCTTTCCAATTGTTACACAGCTGCTGTTCCCCTCTCCCCCACTCCTATCATTAATTATCTTTCAAAACTATCTCATCATTGCTCTGATTATTTTTTTTTCCAGTGGATAAGCTTGTTACAGATAATCTTGTTTGCTGGATTTCCTCTCCGCTGGGCAATCTCCTTAATAGCCTCCTATGAGGATTTCATCTTGTTTGGTAACTGGACGCAGCTACATATAAATATTCTATGTCTTCATGGTTCTTCTGGCTGATTAAAGCCTGTTCTTTCTCCCAGATAAATGATGTTGTAAAACACTTCTAAGAGGGGAAAGCTTTGTGGAGGCTTAGCGTGTGGGGCTTTCTAGTCCAGTGCACAGTAATTCTGAACAAATGATTTTGGCCCAGATACTCAGAAGTGACTATTGATTTTAGATAGTTCAGTTTTCATAGAGTTCTTTTTTGTGGCCTGATGGACAGAGCACTGGTCTGGGAGTCAAGAAACCTGGGTTCTTTTCCTAGCTCTGTCACTCATTTGTTGAGTGATCACGGGCAAGTTCTCACTGGGTCTCAGTTTTTTCATCTGTAAAATGGGGATAAAGATACTGACCTCCTTTGTAAAACACTTCTGGATGGAAGCGCTAGGTATTATTATTTTTACTACCCACAGAACAGGCACAGAAGGACATTGGCAATAGATGCTTCCCCACCATGGGGCCTCATCTCTGTGATGCTGAAGAATAGTTTAGGCTGGAATTTCAAACGGGTTCTACGGTGCCCAACTCCTATTGAAATTACATTTGATTAAATTACATTTGAGTCAGGTACTTCACTCCCTTAGGCCCTTGTGGAAATCACAGCCTTGTCTACTCTACTCTGCCTCTCTGCTGAGATTGCTAACGAGGGAGCTAATTTGTGACAACTGTGGTGGAGTTGGTGGTGATGGTGGGGTTCTTAGTGATGTGACTGTCTTTTAGATCCTGTATGGAGACCATCAGCAAAATAGTTTCTTATGGGACATGGGTGGCTGGCTGAACAGATTTCTTTTTCATTTGCATCTACTGACGAGAAGGCTCCAGAAGCCTTGTAAGAACTGAATTGATTGCTCTTAATTTCAGCCTCCGTAGTCTGCCATTTAAACAATAATCAGAGGCTTCTCTGCACATGCCAGAGGAAATAGAGTCCCTGCTGCTTTGAAAGGCCAGGTCTATAACAGGCATTTCCCTACTAAGAGAGAAGCTGAATGTCCCCGCATTCTTTCTCCGTGGATTACAGTCACCAAAACTAATCTCACTGGAGTTTAAAACGGAGAGGATAGAAGTAATGGTGACCCTTAATTTTGAATGTGGTGCCCAGATACTACAACGATGGGTGCACTATAAAAGCAGATACGTAGGCGAGTCTGGTACTCTGAAGGCTGGGGCTGTATAAATATGTAAGGGCTCGATCCTGCACCTCTGACTCATCATGCGTGCCAGTAATTTACAGCTTAGTAAAAATGTGTAGTGTTTTCACTCCTCTCTCCCCAGATTGGAAGGAAATGGACAGTGGAGAGAGAGAGAGACTCAACTAGACTGTCACTCATTTGACAATTCATTTCCCTCTAGAAAATCTCTTACAACTGCTGCTGTGTATTTAGATTCAGGAATAAGATGTAGCAAGAATTCAGCCGTAAATGCGATCAGGGCTTGTTTTACCGTATGTCTCAGTAGTGCACTGATTTTTTTTTTTTAAATAAATAATAGAATAAGTGCATGGCAATGAGACAAATCCAGTAGCAAAGCACAGAACTTGACATCAGTTTGTAATTGTAACCTGCTCTATAATTAATCAGTCCTTCGGATTGGAATTATTTGCTGCTGGCCTCGCCTGCGATGGGCTCTCGTTAATTACTGAGACAGGGATCATGAGAATTTTAAATGCAGCACTGTGCACAAAACAGATGATCGCAAAACCAGAATCTGTATGATTCACAGTCTTCATCCCCAGCCTGCAGTGCACTTCATTCTTGACATCCTACTGCCATTACTGAGTTTGTATTTCTGTCCTCAAGGCTGGACTACACTTTCTGACCTTGGACTGTTCCCAGTACCTCCCCTCCATGCTAGGGATGCCTTTTCTCACTTCCACAGAGCCCCGCTAGTCCAGTGGAAGTTGTTCCTTCAAGGCCTTGGAGCCTGATTCTGTTTCACTGTGGTCAGTATGAGCTTTGCCCCTAACTTCAGCTGGGAGAAGATCCCACTCCTTCCCCTGTTCATGCAGGGACCTCAGTGTGCTTTGCAAACACTAATTAATCTGACAGCCCCCTGTGAAGTAGGTCAGTGGTGGTGTTTGGCTAGTGGGGTGGTTTTATTTGCTTAAGTTTTGTTTTATGTTTTGGATGTGCGGGGTAGCCAGGATTTTTAGAAATCACAAGTTGGGGTTGGGTTTTTCCAAAGAGTTCAGCTCCGCATGTCGGTACCTACACGAAAGGGCCGGATTTTTAAAAGAACTGAACTCCTATTTTTCTCAATGGGAAATGCTGGGCTCTGGAGCCTCTTTTTTTCTTTTTCTTTACAAATCAGGCTTCATTTTGTGGCCTTGAGCCCTTCTGAAAACTCCGACCCCAGAGTCAATCTCAAACCATGAGGTTTGAGCTTCATTCTCCTGTTTGCACCATTAGATTAACTCGTTGATTGCTGGACTGAAGACTCTAGTTTCTTGTGATAAAAAAGGCCAGGCATCCGTTCATTTCTACAGCATGTTATACCCGATGAGAGCAGCTCTTTGCTTCTGTGCTCCCAGGGTGCTCATATTACGATGAGCATCCCCATCAGCGATAATAAACCATGCCAGTGCTCTTTTCTTCAATAAGAACACGTTTTCCACATTCTGGGAAAAACAAATCTCACTGTCTCTCCACTGGGAGTATCACGTATCTGTCTTCCCCATTCCTTTCAGCTGTTCTGGTATCCTCTCCTCGCTATGAATGATGTTTGCCCCAGTGCAATTAGATCCTCTGCAAGGTGTGCTGACCTATTTCAGAGAGCATGTAATACTCTGGGTGGTGGTTATCCGTGTTTTGATTATCCGTGTTTTGACGTATGTTTCATTCCTCTAGCACTACAACTGATGGCCCTAATTCTACAATTCTTACTCTCATGAACAGTCCTCAGAGCTAATAGATTATAAACCAAGTAGGGAGCGCTCATTGTGAATAAGGAATCAGGCCTTACAGTAGCATCCCATTTTCTTCTCTAAAGATCGACGTGGGAGATGCGTGCATTAGAGCTTCTTCCTACTATATGTGACTTCCAAAGCCAGCTAACTGGTCCATATGCTACTGTATTTTCCATGGAGCAGATTTCTTTTTTTTTCTTTGCCCCAAGGTTGGTTATTGATAATAGACTGGGACACAGGAGGCCTAAATTCCGTTCCCAGCATGGCCACTGGCCAGCTGGGTGACCTTCTTAGACAAGTTTCCCTGCGCATCAGTTTCCCAGCCTGTGAAATGATGACAGATACCTTTTTTGTTAAAGGGCTTTGAGATCTCTAGATGCAAAGTGCTGTATGAGAGCCCTTAATAATTCCCCAGGAATTAGTTAGCTGCATTACATCACAATCAGAAGCAGCAGAAATTAACTTCTGTTGAGGTGGAGAACAAATGTGTGGGCCAAATCTTGCATGCAATATACACCTGAGTAGCTTTATTCAGTGAGAACACTCGCTTTGGAGAGGTGGTCCTTCATCTGTCTCAAAGGACAGCGCATCTTCATGTTCACCAGTCATGAAGTCGACCTGTGTATTGTTACGTGTACAGTGTTCCAAATGTTCTCCTTAGGGGTGTGTGACTGTCTCTTCACTGTGGCCATGAATATAAAAAGTGTAAACATTTTTCATGATGCGCCGATGTGTGAGGTTAAAGGGCCTGGCACACTTGTCCTCTCCTCTGCCCACCTCTAAACTTGCTGAACTCAACTGCAGCCTGGCAGGAAGCACTTCCCTCCACATGTAATCTGATGGGTTGACATTGCTGCAGACCTCACTATTGCTCCACTCTCTGGAAGTAAGTGGTAGAAACATAATAACGTGTCAGTTGTCAGCCATTCGTGTGCCACGATTTTTCTTATATGTAGCAATCATCTTTGTTTATGAAAGCTTCATTCACAGCATACTTTCCAAAGGCCTGATCTTGCAGTCCCTGGCTCATAGGAGTAGCCTTGCGGACCATGCGGGATTGGAAGTGGAACATATTCAGCAACCAAAATTCCAGTATAACTTTTACCACTTTTTGTATTAACATTTTATTGATTTTATATAAAGGCCTGAGCATAGAAAAATGAGCCAATCCTATATGCACTCAACACTTAGAGGCTAAGTATGCCTTCCATATGGGATCTGACACATTCAGCATACCATTACATGAAAAAAGGGGAGGGGCACCTCTTTACATAGATATTTCCTGAAGGACATTAATCATAGATCAGTGTGTGAATTGACTTTTCTTTTCCAGTGAATTACAACTATTCTTTGGGAGAACTATGGCAGAGTTTAAAAACCCAGCATTAACATAATGATTCTGTTCATGATATTAACATAATGATGTTAACAATAGACTTAAATGCAATCCTACAGACAGATATTTTTTCATTTGACCTTGAATGCTGGCAGTAGGGGAAAACACTGCAGTGAACCAGGGTTTGTTTCTCGAGTTGGGTTTGTTTCTAGAGTTGGACTTTGAAGTTTCTGTAACATTCTGTTCATTGGTGGTTTTTTCCAGTTATTTTTCATATTTAATGACACCAGCGTTTGGGTCATCTGCAGGGATCAAACCTGAGACTCTTGAATCTCTGGCACAAGTCCAATAGCTTGGAGGCCATAGCAGACTCATAAGTCTCTTCATATGGTCCATCCTCTAGAGGGCAAAGACCCAGACTCTGCCAGCATGGATTACACATGCAACTCTACAGTTCTGCATCCCAGGCACTCTAGGAAAAGGAAGTGCTGAAACACCAATGGAAAGCCGGTTCTTGCGATATTTCTAACCAGAAATTACTGACTCTAGAGTTGGGGATAGTTCTGATAAGCATCCAAAGTGTTGGCTCCTTTCCAGATCAGACTGAGAGTCTGTATCTTCTGAGGTTTATCCAGCATTAACTGACCCTTCTGGAGTATTTTAAATGACACGTAAGAAAGTTCCATAGTTTAACATCACAGTAGCTCATCCCCTGAGATTTAATTTTTACAGATGGAATTTACAATAGGTCATTGCAGGGTTATTATGGTTTGGTGGCTAAAATCCAGCGTTGGGAGTCAGGAGATCAGGGTTCCATGTCTTGTTCTGCCAGTGTCTGGCCGTGTATAAGTCATGTAAGTCTCTGTGCCTCAGTTTCCCCATTTGTAATATGGAGGTGTCGTGAGGCTGAATGAATGACAAAATGCATCACAGCTCAGAGATCCCATGCATAGCTCTGTGCTCCATTTAGCCTCATCTTGAGAGGTTATATGATAGATAGGGCCTTGTGCAGATTCTCTGCACTGGAACAAATTCCATCCTAATGTTTTAAAGTGCTTTGAAATCCTCTTATCGTAAGGCCCTATCGAACCACAAAACAATAACTTCTGTCAGCTGGGGAGTGTAAGGAAGTGCAGCGACCCATCAGCTACAATCCCTTGCTATGTCATTTTTTCATTTCTGTCCACTGGATCTGGTGCATTTATCACCTGAGTTGCTCATTAGCCAGACACTATGCACATTTACTTGCTGTTCCTCCCCAGTTATTTTTATTTGCAGGCTTGGAATTCTTGCCTTCAGCTCAGCGGTAATAAGTGAGCTGTTTGCATAATTAATAGGTTTAAAAGGTTTGGTTCCCCTGCAGTGTCCCTAGGAGTGCCTTCCAGAAGGGTCTGTTTTTCAGGAGAAAGTGGTATTAAAATAAAAGCTTAAATGTCCCAGGAAGTAAGAGTGTGTGGGGGGTGGCAGGGGCAGGCGAGGGCACAATGCACTCTCCTTTCTGCCCAGGGAAGGTGTGATTAAGTCATGACTCTGCTGTCTTCCAACCCCCCTTTTGGCTGGTTACCACCCCAGGATACAATACAAGTGACCGCATTTCTCCCTCATCCCTGGACTTGAGTCTCACGGGCCTGGGGGGAGATCTCCTTTTGCACACACCCGTGCAAGTCAGGCCCAGTCTGGGCCATTGTTTGTAGGCACCCCCTGTCTGCCTGTGCAAATGTGTAGTTTTGTGAGAAGTTGTGTGGTCCGTGGATAGGGCATTGAACTGGGAATCTGGAGATTCTTCCAAGCTCTGCCAGTGACTTGCTGTGTGACACACTCGCTTATGATGCCATGTTGTTATCAAGCAAGGGTCGCGGCTGAGAAAGGGTACGGTATGGTAAAGCAATATGGAGAATTTGGAAAACAAAAATGAAGGCTCAGTGAATGAGCCTGGAAAACAGGGAGAGAACAAAATGAGAAGCTTCATTTCAACAATGGTTTGGAAAGTGCATGGACCGTTGTGGCATGTTTCCTTGGCAGCATCTTTATGGGGTGCATGGAGACTGTAAGGGTGAAATAATGTGGCAACCTCAGTGCCTATGAAAAGTACCCAATCTCCAATCCTGAAGACTGTGCACAGTCCAAGCTGCCTTTCTTCCCCTCCTTCCTTTCTTGCCAATGTACCAATCTTTTCCTGCAGCGAGCCCAGCCGGGGACGAGGCGGTAGTTCAGTTTCCAAGGCCCATCCTCAGCCTTTCTGCTGCAACTGGCAGTAAGGGTAAGGTGAGCAGATAGCAAGTGTGAAAAATTGGGATTGGGGGGGGGGGGTAATAGGCGCCCATACAAGAAAAAACCCCGAATATCAGGACCGCCCCTATAAAATCAGGCAGGTGGTAGGATGTGTGTTGTGACCACACCTCCTGGGAAACAGACTGAGTTCACCCCTCCTGTGCCACATGCGAGGGCTCGGGGGGGGAGCCCTGAATTTTGTAGACACACCCTATCCCTGAGATGCTGTGGAGGCCCACACCTCCACATGGCCTCCCAGCCCTTGTGGGAGCATGGTTGCTGTGTTCTCCTTGCCAGTGCTCCATCCCTAGAGGAGGATTCACTCGGGTGTGAGAACGCAAGCAAGCCAGTTCGATATGCTGAGACAGCATCGATTTACTCTTCGCTGTCCCACAGAATTGATGAGGGTGGAAGAGCAACTGTCCCCCTAGTGCCATCCCCTGCCCATACACACAGCATTCCCTGGGGGAGAGTGGGGGCAGGTGGTGGCCACCCATCTTTCGCGTCCCCTTAGCTGCTGCCCCCTTATATTCCTTTTCAACATGTTTTGACTGGGGCAGAGTATGAGATTTTTTTTAAAAAGGGGGGAAAAACTGGGACAAGAACTGTGTTATTGTATAAATATTCCTCCAACTCACGTGGGGAACAATGTGTTAGCACTCTCAGCTCTTCCAACCAAGAGGAACCCTGGAACGAAGTCGTCACTGGCATGCACTGGATTTCATAGCCACTCTTAATACACAAAGTGGGAATGAATAATGAGCAGCAGTAATTCTCCTGCAAACATTAGCATCCCATTCACTCTCATTTGAATTTGGTTCTCAATAAGTCCCTTAAAATGCTATCTGTATTTTCAGGCCTCTTAATACAAAAATTCTGTAAAACACATGACTCTGTTTATATTCCCCTCAACTACTTTAAATTGCATTTATCAAATCTAACAAGTATTGCCAGCTCCGTATGAGCAAGAAGAGATGACTGCTGCTGAATCCTTGATTGAAAGGGGACGTGAATTGAGAACCAGTCTGAAACCGTAATCTGTGCCTTATACATGAAAGCTCTTCTTTAAGCATGAGTGCGGGGAAAATAGGATGGCTATAATTGCCTTGGTGCAGTGTTACAACAGAGACAATAAAAGATGCAATTTAAAGCTTGGCGGCTCAGGCTTTAAAAATATTGGCACTGGGATGCCAGGAGGAATGCGTACATATCTGAAAGCCAGGAAAGCTTGTGTGAAGGTCACCACACCTCCCTGCATCTTCACGGAGACTGTGCACTGTAGCATTTGCATTTTGATGCTCTATGTGGGATCCCCTACCTGTTGTGAGATCCCCTGAGGGAAGGATCTGTCCACATTTTACTGCAGTGCTTAGAAAAGCCAGATTGAGTTCAGGTTGTTCTGTCTTGCTTAGTTCTTATTGTTTCATTTTGCTGATGATCCCTTTAGACCACTGGTGATCTGCAGTGTGACCTTTTGTTTCCTTTCCCTTTAAGGACAGCTTGCATTGACGCATTTCATCTGAATAAAGTATCTACTGACCCTAGGTTTGTTTAGCTATTTTAACATCATCGTGATAGTGGTCTGAACACGTGCCTGGGAGCTGTCTACTAAGGTCCTGCATTCTAAACCTGCCGTTGTGCGACTGTGCCAAATTCACCTGACTTTTAACTCCTCTCCATTAGCACATCTGAGGAGCAGTTTAATTGTTCTGTGCGAAGTATTATTTGCCACTATCTCTAGGCTGTGTGGCTAGAGCACTGGACTGGGACTCAGGAGACTCAATGCCCGACTCTGCTTCTGGGTGTGATCTTGGGCAAGTCACTTTGCATCTCTGTGCCACCGTATCCCCTTCTGTAAAATTGGAATACTGATACTGTCCTCTGTAAGGCAGTTTGAGATCTACTGATGGAAAGTTAGGTATTCTCTGGGTATGAATGTGAAATTACTAGACTAATTCACAGCGGGAGATTAGTCCAGATGAGTAAAATGATCAGGATTTAGTTCTTTGGACTAACAGCCTGCATGTTTACGAAAACCCGCCCAACCCCCGTTAGCAATCCGGAAGGGCTGCAATATGGAACAGAGGAAAGATGTCCAGATAAGAGTTCCATTGGAGCACAGTAAATAAAGCATATTCCGCTGTCCAGTGCAGCCCCTAATTTTCTCAGGACCCATGAGACTGTGCATTGCTCTGTGAGATAAAGAATAAAGTGAGGGGGACAGAGGAGGGAGAGAAGATGAAACTTCCATGTTCATTATTCTGTCTGCAAAGAACATCAAAAGCACCAATGGAAATCCCTACGTTCTGAGTGCTTGCTGGCCTGAGTCAGACAGATTTGTGTGTGCATAGAAGAGGGGCTTGGCCTTAAACCTGAATCAGAGCTTGGGCTTAGTGTGCAGTGTAGACGTACCCAAAGAGAGCTTGTGACCGAGCCAGGAATTGACCCCCAATCTCCTGAGTGTCCCTGCTAATGCCACCATCTCACGGCCATCCTTCCCCTTCAGTGTTGGTGTCCCAACAATGCACCATGACGCAGTTCTTGGCCATTTTGGGGAAATTAAAAACAAAATACAAACCCACAAAAGAAACCGTTAAACCCGCCAGACGGCTTTGATTTTTCCAAACTCTGAAAATCCGGCTCTAAAGAAATCATTTGCTGTCATCACTTGGTGGAATTGAACCAGCTAGGGATTTTGTTAAAGCATCCATCAGATGAATGCGCGTGGACAGCTCTACCTGGATCACTGCTTGGCGGGGCCCTTTGGCTGTTTTTGTATGAAGAGGAAATTGCAAGAGGAGTACAGAAAGAAACTGGTGTGTGTCCCGGCTAGCTGTCCAGAGCTCTGAATATAATGCGCATCCTGAAGCGCCAGATGGTAAATACTGGCATACAGAGCGAAGCGCGCTCCTTCGGGGGCGCTTAGTAACTGGCACCAATGTACCTGAAGCTCAACTTGACAATGTTCAGCTTGTCAGAGGGCAGAGGGCACAGTGGGACCAGCAGACAGCTGGAGCATCCACGTATACACAGCTAGAGCGAGAAACCCAATGTTACATGCAAAAATGCTTTCACATGTCGCCTAGTGGGGGATATTTTTCCTCACAAGGTTATAATAGTTTATCAGGAAAAAATCTACCACAAAGACATTTCAAGCCACATTCTAATCCCAGTGCAGTCAGTGGGAATCTTCCCACTGATTTCAAAGGGCTTGGATCAGTCACGTACCCTTCAACCAGAATGATTGCTCTTATAGTCCATCCTGCCTGGCTTTGAACTGTTCATTTGTAAATATAATGACATTTCCGACCCATTTTTTATTTTACAGGCGACATACAATGGATGAAATTGTGCAGTGTCACTCTTTACAACGCATGTGATGTTGCCTTCCAATGTGATTAAGTACAATCTGGTGAATAACTGGAATCGTAGCATGAAGTGGGGGAGGCTGATAAATATCTGCTTCAGGATACATTTTGCACATTCAAATTTCACTTCCTAAAAGAAATCCTCCTCCTGCCTGTGTATAAATGTAAAGGGACTTTTCAAGTATTTATCTAATACTGATAAGATGTTGTTTTTATGCGCACATGTCATACACATGGCCTCCTTCCCGGACAAAAGATGTCAGATTAAAGTATTTCCGTGCTTCAGAATATATTTCCATTTTCATGCCGAAGATTATGATAAAAAATTCTTCCTCTCCAGATCTGAAATGAGCTCACTGCAATATAATGGGGTGAAACAAATAGTACTTTTCACCAAGACCTACCATTGCAAGCAGTAATCTGATTTTGGATCTGATTTCTTCAGTGGAAAATTTATATCTAGATCCAAATCAAATCCACCCTACAGATCTGGAGTCTCTTTTTTTAGGGGGGATAGATCGCTGTGTTTCGGAATAAAAATATTCTCCTTTCTTTTTGGAGCACTGCAGAAGCAACCGTGAAGCGAATACGTTCCCTTTATACAAATTATCCATCTTGGGGACACTTCATCTTCTTATACAAAAGCCGTTAGTGGAACAGAAACATTACCTTTTTAACTTTCCCATCAATGCAGAAAACTTACATTTATGCCACCCATGGTACACTAAACCTGAAGAGGCTCTTAATAACTTACTTCTATAACTAATATCCATAATTTATCCTGGGCATTCTCTCACACACACCCCTCCCCCCAATGCAATTTTGCTGGCCTAAAACAATGTTTATCTGATTTTTAATAAAATAAATACACTCACCCATGTGTAGGGAGTGCAGGACGATTTATGACGGTGTTTTGATCCTGGCTTATTTCCTAACGCTGATTTATTATTATTATTTTTTCTCATTTTGCACCGCCGTTCGATCGGTAAGGTAATTATAAAAAACCCGCATAGTTGAAAGAGCTAATATTGAATTTCCATTTGAAATACCAGGCGCATAGGGCTAGCGGGGTAACAAAGGAAACCCTGCAACATTTTAGTTAGAGATGGGAAATCCAGTTCAGACGCAGTCAGAACCAACTCAAACCTTTGCTTTAACCTCCTCCTGCTGAATCTGAGGTAAAAAATGCTCTGAATTTATTTTTAAAATATGCCCTTTTCTAGCTTCATCCAGAAATTATTTCTTGTAATACAACTGGGCCTGGATCCACAAAGGGACTTGAATGCGACAGCTAGCTTGTGTGCCTAGAAAATCACTGGACTCCACAAAGCCTGCGTTAGGCACCGTGGTTTCCTCTTGGGGGGAGAGAAGCCAGCATGCTCAGTGGGGAGCCACCTACACTAGCCAATAGCGGATGCCAGTAAGAAGGTTGCATCCTAAGCCCTGCCCCTCTCCGGGTATGTCTGCACTGCAATTAAAAACCCGTGGCTGGCCCATGCCAGCTGACTTGGGCTTGTGGGGCTCAGGCAGAGGGGTTGTTTAATTTCTGTGTGCATACTCGGGCTGGAGCCTGGGCTCTAGGTTCCTGCATGGCTCTGGTTTCCAGCTTCATTGCTGCTACTCCAACCTCTAGGCCTGGCCACATATCTCAGTTTGTGACACCTAAATCCTTGAGTGGATCTAGTCCTTAATGCCTTTAGAGACTTACCATTTGTTACAGCAGCTGGAGTACTACATGCTCCCTTTCCTTAGGATATTGGAAGATGCCACTGTTGCTGTAGATACGTGAAATGGTGAATGTCAAGTTTGGAATGATCTCCAGGGTATTTCTGATGGAGCATAAACAAATGAGTGCTGGAAATTCCATAGAAGAGACTTTGTTTATGTGAACATTGGTCTAATTTCCAGACCAAGGATCAGACAAAATATTTGAGGTTCATCCGTCAGTAATATTGGGTCACTTCCAATTAAATAAGGAGGACGTGGGTGTCTTAAAATGAAGATGTGCGTGTGTGTGTGCGCGTGTGTGTGTACACATGTAAGTTGATGCATGTAGTAAAACATTAGAGCATCTGTAAATCATCTAGTACCTCTGGAATGGAATGATCTTTAAAATGCATCTTTTGAAAGCTGATCGTTTTGTTGCATGGAGGTCCATATAAATTCATAAATGTATTATGTAAATTAATACAAATAATTAGCACTGGTCTGAAATAAAGGAGGAAACGTTAATAATTTTTTTTTAAACACTCTCTTTTCTCTTTTTATTCAAACTGTTGAAAGTATTTCAACCAGCTCCCTAACTGGCTGAAAAGCAGGAAAAATACCATGAACATGTCATTGAAATTGTTTGATTTTTTGTTTGTTTTTTTTAATTGTGAAATTCCAGTTTTTGAAATTTGAAAAGTTTTTTGACCGGTTGTAAAAATAAGATTCGTGGGGCCAAATCCTGAAATCTTTGCTCAGGCTCTGATCCTGCTAGTCCTTGCATGGGGCACAAGATTGGTGCTGTCCCCTGTTTCATGCAGGCCCATGTAAGCTTAAGCATTAGGACCAAAAAAGAAAAAAGCATGTAACACTTTCAAATGTGATCATGCTCTCTCCTGAATGGTAAATTATGTTCATCTTTGTTTGATCTTTACATTTTTCTTATTTTAATATATATTTGACTACTTTGATATTAAGATGCCTGATAGTTAGAATTTCACGTTTATTTAACATTTGGTCAAGCGTCACTTAATTACTTGGCACTAGCCAAAAATACATCCCCAGTAAGAAGAGATCCCACTTAAGCAGCAGTCACTGCACCAAATTGATTCCCTAGGAGACGGCCCAATAAAGCAGTCATCAGCCCGATCCAAAATCCATTGAAGTTGAGGGAAAGACTCCCATTGACTTCGGTGGGCTTTGGATCAGGTGTTACATGTTCACGGCTTAGTAAACTATACTGCCCCCTTCATCCCCCCCAGGACCTGGTAGATGCAAGGAAGGAAATTATCCATACCATAGCTATAGAAATGTGACGAGAAGTTATAAGCAACAGCAAAATTGTATTCCTTGCAGGTTTGGTTTCTGTTTCCATCTGCAGTCGTTAGAGAAGCTTAAACGGGTTTTACTGGGGGGAAAAATAATAGATAACAAAAATTAGTGGCTGTCCACACTCTGAACAGCTCGCTGCTCAACAAAGCCTGTAATTGCAGCGTCACAATCAGAGGCACACAGCATCTCCTGGGTGTTAGGAGGCAGGCTCAGGAACTGGGGGGGCATAATGTATTTTCTTTTGGGTTCAGCAAATTGAACGTTGCTGCTGCACAGCATTATGGCTGTTCGAACAGGAGAAATGCACTGACATGCACCGAAGCTGTGAGAGTCCACCCCACCCCGAGATGCTGATGGCTTGTACTTAATAAAGAAGATTTAAACTGTAGCGTGCAGGCTAAGCATGAGTTTAACTCTGGGCCGTAATATGGCTTTAGCGTAGAGCTAGAAGGAGACAGGCTATTAACCCTTTTGACATTCTCTTTGAATGCCGTCATATTTCACGCCTGTTGAACTATTGGGCCATAGTTTATTGGTTTCAGACTGAAAGCCAGAACTATGCTGAGCCTCGAAATGTTGTTTTAATCCATAACTTCAAGAAGAATCTTATTTCCTCTGCCATTGTTTCATTGCCCCGCCCTCAACATACCAATCAACATACTGAACATATGGGAGCAAGGCAAGTCTCAGCTCTTATGCAGTGATGGAGTCACACCAGGGGACAGCAGAGACAATGGAAATGAGTCTGGAGGTTTTTTTCCCCCCTCACTGCTATAAGATGTGTCTTTGAGAAGAACGTGGGATGGGGTAGAACTCATAATGTTCAAGGAAGTAAGAAATGGCTGGAGTTGTCTAGGGCCGGGTATTGGGCAGTAAAGCAGTGTGCCAGCCGCTAAGCATGGGCTTAGGTGCTTTCTTGAATAGGAGAGCTCTCCTGAATTGGGGTCTTAAACCTGTGCGTAATTTTTAAGCATGACCGTAATCCCATTGATTAAAATGGGGTTACTCCGATACTTAAAACTAGAGTGCTTTGCCGGACGAGGTCCCACGTCTCTACATCCCCCTTACAATTCTGATTTGCAGAGCCGCTCCCTTTCCTTGAGCACAGACTTCTAGTCCTGCCAGATTTTGTTGTGGCTTCACAAGATCATTCCTGGGGACTAGATTGAAATCATTTAGGAAATAAGGCCGCATGGCTTAGGGGTAAAGCGCTAGACTAGGCATCAAAAGGCCAGATTCTGCTCCTGGTTCTGCCCCTGACTTGTGCAAATGTGCCACTTATCTTTTCGGTTCCTCAGTTTCCCCAACTGAAAAATGGAGGTAATTCTTCCTACATTTGTGAAGCACTTGGAGACATTCAGTGCTTGTGTTATATGAGAGTGAAGTGATATTGCAAGCACAAACTCCCTGTTTCTTGTCCTCCAAGTGTCCCCTGTCTTCCTCCAAATTCCTCCTTAAAGAACACTCCACTCAGCAGTCATTCCTCCCTTCTTCCTGTCGTCAGGAAATCCCCACTCTCTCCCTTACTCACACTCTCTCTCGGGTTTGTATCTCTTGTCCAATTTAGGTTCCAGTCCGGCCGCTGCTTACTATGGTGAGAGGCCCACTGCTTGCAAGTCCAACATCTGGTTGCAGGATCGGGTCCTGCTGTTTAAGCTGTTTGATGCCGAGTGCATCTCTTGTTCGTTGTTAAGCTCCATGTGACGGTGTGCTGCTCTGTGAATTATTTATAGTCAATCACAATTATAGTTTGGGTTTTGTGATGTATTTATTCTGAATAAACTAGCTCAGATGATATTTCTCTTTTACCAAGGAAGGGTCCTGCTTTTCCCCCCAATTTGACTGAGACATGAGAAACACAGCCAGCAACTGACTCCTCCTGCCCTCCAACCAGTCCCTGGTTTCTTATATTTTGCAGTGACATTGATCAAATTTGTTCTCTGGAGGTCATAGGTTAGCGCCTTCATTAACCCACATGCTACTCATCTCTATCCTCTTGTATCCACTTACGTCTGATATCAATATAGGACAAAGAAACATAAGAAAACACGGTGGCAAATATTGTACGTAGCCAAACCTGGACGTTGTGTTTCCATATTTTATGTGTGTTCCAAGTTAAACCCTTGTTTTCACTGTACTGTAGCTTATTTTCTGAGGTTAATCAAAAGTCCAGTTCATCAAACAGTGGATGACTGCATACGTGTGGCTTCTAATACAGCGTGTTCCCAAAAGGTTCAAGTCCCAGTCCTAGCACTGCGGTCTGAAATGCAGCGTGCGTGCCTCTCCCCTTTTGTGAGAATTTGAGGATTTACTGATGAGACGATAAAACAATGACAAACCTGCGCAGGTTACACGATCTGCCCAAGATCACCCTAATCAATCTCGCCTCTCACTCAGTGTGTGCGCTGCAGTAATAAAGGCACGGTAAACGGAGTCGCTCCGACAAATCAATGACCTTTTCACGTCAGTCTTCAGAGTGAGAGTCAGTAAAACGTAGAAGATGCAATTTGGGCCCCTAACAAAGTCTGCAGGGCTTCGGGGAGCACAAGGAGAAAGGGGGGTCACTTGACTGTTTTAAAAACAAAGGGCCAGATTCTCTGCTGGTGCAGATGACGTCAGTGGAGCTGTAGAAAGACAAGGTAGGTGAAGTGACATTCAGTGGAGCTATGGTAGTTTACACCACCTGAGGAACTGGCCTGTATTTTATTACCCAGGGGTCTTATTTCTTCCAAACTGAATTTCTGAGACACTGTTCTTTCTCTTCCATTCTTCTGGCTCAGTCTCTCTTGCACAAAGGGACAATCATGCCCCTTCCACTTCGTCCTTTATTGTTTGGATCAGTGTCATGCCTGGAAGCCTCCAGTGAGATCAGGGTTTTACTGTGGTTGGGGTCTGTCCATGTAATAGGACAGTCTCTGTCTGGAAGTGCTTATTCTGTGGCCATGGCAGGCCTTGTCTGGTGCAGCTCCACAGAGCATCAGGAGCAGTGGGATTTCAGAAGCCCACAAAATGGATTTGTGTCCCCAGCCCGGCAGCATTTTCAGCGGGGTTTGTGAGCAAGGCGCAGGAGCAGAGTGGATGGAGCTACTGACGAACGGATCATGGGCTGTGTGGGATTGGCCGGGGTGAATGCAGCCCTAGAGAGGCAGTAACAATTGGGGGGTGTGGCTCTGCTGCCATGCCAGGTTGGGAAATAGGGCAGAGCCCCTTTTCCCCGGCCCTAGTGGAACCATTCCCTGTACCACATCCGTCTGCTTGGGCTTGGTGTGTGTGCAGGGACCCTTCTGGTGGCCAGGCCCGTTCATTATATGTGCCCCACTCTTTACCTTCCAAACCTAAGTCCCCATCCTCCTTCCTCACCTTTCTGCAGCTTCTGGGAGGGGTTTCTAGCAAGGCACCAAAGCCAGCCCTCCTCACTCCCGCTCTCAGTGAGTTTCAAGTAAAACCTGGCCAAAGCAGCCACGTTTCTCCTGCTTTCAGACCGTGGAGCCACTGAACAGTGTGTGGCTTCCATCCAAAACCAGAGCACGACCTAGGCGTTCTTGAACGTTTCAGACAAACCTGACCTGAGTTTGGGGTTTGCATGGAACTCAGAAATGTGGAGTAGTTTTGAGTTTTAGCTCAAAGGTTTGGCACCATTGCGGTCAGTCGGAGAGTTTTTATTTCCTTTGTACTTCAGACGTGAGGGGTGACGGAACCACAGCCTTTAAATCAGGGCTGGTTCCTTCCACCCACGGACAATGGCAGGCATACACCTTATCCTAGCATGTATTACACCATGGAGCGGTGCGTTGGAATATTTCCTGATTCACTGGAGCTGTCCTGACTCACTCAACATAATTTCATTCTAATTTAGCTCATCTGCATGGTGATGATTCAGGAATTTGTTGATTTTTTTTTTTTTTTTGCAGGGCAGCTTAAATATTTTAGCTGAAAAATATTGAAGTAATAATTTTGCCTGCGCACTTATGATCAATTTGCTAGATGTCGTCGGAGCTGAATACAAAAAGTCTCTCTTTGGGTTGTATTACAAAAGCAAATCAAATAGAAGAAATCCACGATCCAAGCAATGATTTTTGGTGAATGCTTATATTCCTCTCACTCAGCATGTCTGTGATGTTGGTAAAGAGTCAGTTGTCTGTTTGGATACTGGGAGGAAAGACTTAAGGAGAAAAGAGGAGTGATGAAATCATAAAGAGGCTGGTTCC
Source organism: Emydura macquarii macquarii (assembly GCF_026122565.2). NCBI lineage: Eukaryota > Metazoa > Chordata > Testudines > Chelidae > Emydura > Emydura macquarii. The sequence goes on from NW_027132905.1 coordinate 48,188,416, forward strand.
TTGGTTACTGGGATTGTGGGAGACCAGGTTTGATTGCCAGCTCTGCTGCAGGCTTCCTGTGTGACCTTGGGTGAGTCACTCCATGCCTCAGTTCCCCAGCTGTACAATAGGAATAATAACAATGCCCTACAATACCAAATGTTGCATGGATAAATACATGAAAGCTGTGAGGTGCTCAGGTGGACAGATAGGTTTAAAGATGAGAAGTTACAATTTGATCTTAAGTTGTTTTTGTTTAATAGCGGTTTGGAAAAATTGAGCTTTCCTGTTCCTTCCCTCCTGTCAATTCTCCTTTGTTAGTGATGTAATTTTTACTTTGTTTCTCTAACGCACCGGAAGGCACAAGGGATCATGGATAAGCTTAGAGCAGAAACGGAGAGTAGGAAGCAATGAACTTCAAATGGGAAGAGAGATTTGGGCAAGAAAGTAAAGTCACAACAAATTTTTTTTCAGAAGTGGCCACTGGCTTCGGGTGCCTCGGGTTTTCGGGTGCTGGTTGTCAGAAGATTGTGGGTGCTGCAGATTCTCAGCACCTTTGAAAATCAGGCTGGAGGAGAATCAAGTTGGGCTTCCAAAACTGAGACCCTTGTAATTTGTGTCTGCTTTTGAAAATGTTGACCTAGTGCATCTTCAGTAAATCAAGACATGAAGAAGAAAATTCTTTAGCTCCTTCATCACTGCTTGTAGCCTCTATCTAACCTAATCTTTCCAATGTGTGCTATTTCTAAGGCACCTGTCACTGTGGCGTCTAAGGGCTGGAACTGTAAATTTCCTTCCCTTCCCCCACCGCTCCCCTATGCCTCCTCCTCTCTCTATGCCTAGCAGAGTGTGCACTTTATAACTGCCCGGGAAGGCTGACAGGTAACCAATGAGATGCATATTAGCCTACCCCCTGGAGAGCAAGGACCCTCTTCCCCACTGCTTTACATGTTCAAGCCTATCTTCATTGTCGCTTGATTCTTCTCCGTGAACAGATGGGTCCATTGTCTGCACTATTTATCGTCAACCTCTAAAGTGGAAGGCTGTGAACTAGCGATGGAGGAGCAAGGTTTGCCCTTTTGTTCCCTTCTAATTTCAGTGTCAGTTTTGATAGCAATTGTCGTTAAATGCGTGTGTTTGGATTTAAAAAAGAAAATGCAGGGGAGAGGCATGAAAAAGACTGAGCGACGGAGATAAAGAAAAGGGGTACGGCCAGGGCAGTCAGTTCAGGAGGGAGAGAAAAACCCACTCTTGACTATTTTATCATCGCAGCGAAGAATTGCAGTTCCAATGCAAGAAAGGTAGTATATCAATTCATGCCTCATTTCATTGATGGGACTTGGCCTTCAGCCTTATGACTAACGTGCTTGAATCAATATAACACAATTCACGCACTGTAGTATCTCAGTGCTCCTAAGCAGTATTAGTCTGGCAGCTAATTTTGATGATTTAAAAAGATGCCTCTTCCCCGCCTCCCCCAAGTATTTGGTCATTGTTATTGCTTAGTTTGTTCTGTAGCTTTTTAGGGAAACGTTTTGCAGATTCAAGTACTTTGAATATTGCATAGTCAGTGGCTTGATTAGAGGACAGTGTAGTGCAGGAACTAGTATCCATGACACAGGCTCTTGAGGAGTGCAGGAGTGTGTATTGCATGGCCATGGAGCTTGGAGTCGCATATGAAGGCCAGGGTTCAGATGGAGTGCAGTTTAGTGAAGGGCGTGTGGATGAAGTGCACAGCATGTGGGTGTGGTGTAGAAGTGTACAGGGTGCATTGCCTCATTGTAATCATTTTTAAAGGTCCTATTGAGTTAAAGCCATGTGTTACTTTCATTGCAGAACTCTAAATGACACACAAGTCGCTTGGTTTTGTTCCAAATCCAAATATCAGGGTGGATTTGTTGAATGACTGAAAAACCTTGTTGCATGAACTTGGGCCCAGATTCCAGCAAACCTCAGGCTGCTCGGGGAAGGCCGATTTGTCAGCAAACTGCCTGTGAGCAACTCATTTGTTAAGGCAACTGTGAGGGCCGGAGCGCGGCTATGGCTGCAGCATCTTGTGTCCATATGGAAATGAGATGAATCCGTAACCAAATCTAAGCAGTGAAGTTTCAGTGGGGGTGTGGAATCTGAACACTGTCTGAACTGTGCACTTGTTGCATTTCTCAAACATGCCTTGGATCAAACGCCTGGATCCGCGTGGCCTCTGGCCATGGGAGGCTGGGGAAGGGGGGCAGAATCCAGATCTTAAAACTTGGACCCATCTCTGGTTAAGAAAACAGATAAGGAATTTCTTTTCCTGCTGCTTCTTGGATTGCTTGCTTGTGTGAAGGGGGGGTTTTCTGCCTTACCCAGTTTCTGACAGTTCAGAATTTTAGCAGAGCTCCATCACGCTACCCAGCTAATCCACATGATAGGCGTGTTACAATCCTGAAGTTGTGTTTTTTTTTTTTTTTTTAAGCACTGTTTTGCCGATAGGTGAAATTTTTTTTTGTTAGGCAAGTAGGGTTGGGAGGGGAAAATTCCTCAAAGAGTGTTCAAGCAGAGTCATGGGAGATTCTACACAGAATGATACAAATGAGTCTGTGGATAAGCAAGTCTTTTTGCCATTAAAAGAAGGCTGGCGAATTTTGCAGTCATCTGGTTTCTCTGCTGGGCCTTCTGAATCAGCCTGCGGTGCTCTGTGGAAGCATACTTTATTTAACAAAGGTTGCCCTCGACTCTCTTCAGCCTCAGAACATGACAGTTGCTAAATCATCTGTTGTTTCAGAGAGAACAAAGCTGTGCCTCGATGAGCAAAGCAAAGATAAAAGTCTGAAATTTTGGGGAAGGAAGAGCATAATGATTTGAGGGCAAAAACATTCCCCTTGGGGGAAATTAGTAGCTGTCAGCAAACCACTTAGAGTTGGAGAGTGAATAAACCTACAAACACAGTAAATGGCAGTGGAATGCTTCTTGGGGCTAGTTATTTAGAAACAACGTGTAAAGTTAGTCTGAGGAGACACAAACATTTCAGATGTTCGACCTTACTTTGAGTTCTGATGTTCTCGGCCCCTCATATCTATCATCATAGCATCTGAGAGCCTCACAAACAGGAATGGATTTAACGTCACAGCACTCCTGGGAGATGGGGCAGTATTATTATCCCCACTTTAAATTACAGGTGAGAAAACAGAGGCACAGCGAGACTAAGGGAGGTTGCACAGAGAGTCTGTGATAGAATCAGGATTTGAACCCAGATCTCTCGACTCCAAATGCAGTGTTAAATGGAGGACCATCCTTCCTTCCTGGCGGTCTGATGCCTTAACCTTTCCTTGTCTGGCTGTATTGTCTATGAAGGCAAGAACTTCTACACACACAGAGTACTATTTTTCTCTTTACATCTCTGAAGGTGACACTCGTTGTGTTGGCTGAAGTATGGGTTGTTTCCGCTGAAATAATTTTACATTAACATGGGTGTTTTTTCATTAAAAAAACCACTTGTGACCACTACTAACAATACTTTGCACTTATATAGCACCTTTCCACTGAAGATCTTAAAGCATCTGCGAGCCTTGCTACCTACTTTTTTTTGTGAGGTTTAGCCAATTATGGTCCCTATTTTACAGGCATTAAAGTTTGGCAGACAAAGCCAAATTCAGCCCTGGTGCCAGCTGACACCTGTTGTGCCAGCTGTTGCCAGGGCTGAATGTCGTGTTCAGAGGTTAAACGACCTATTTTGAAGTCATATTGGCAAGTCGGAGGCAGAGCAGAAGCCAGGAGTTCGGACTTTCATTCCCCTGTTCTAACTTTTAGAAAACACTGTTTCTTTACTACATTACACACAGATGTGTCCAGGCACATGTTGTAACAGCAGATACCGGTACATTTGGAGTGTGAGAAGCAGATACACTCATTCTCCTCTTCTTTCACCGTGCATCAAGGGTGGGGAAAGAAAGGAAGTCAAGATAAGGGCAAAATCCTGCCTTCACTGAAGTCAGTGGCAAAACTTGCACTGATTTCGTTGGGGCCAAGATTTGACCCACAGAATAGGCTATTTGGACAGTGGAATAGGAGGAAGGCAAGTCCACAGAGAATTTTGGGAAACCAGGGCAGTTTTAGTGTTGGATTTGAAGATGGACAGAGAAGTGAATAAAGATGGTAAGAAGATGAGTGACGTGCTTATTCTTCCTGCAGTGAGGAGGGCCTCTGACCCCAGCTCTTTGCTCCCCCCACCCCCGAAGCTTGTTAGAAAGTAGGGATGTAGCCCGCAGTAACAAAGGGAATATGCAATAGTATTTGTTTTAAATTCAGAGAGTCAGTTTTTCTGCAGAAGCAGGATCAAGATAATGATGAATCCTGGCACACTTTCCAAAGGTGCAGCCAAACAGGCAGACGACATGGGTCGAAAAGGCATCGAGTTGCCAGAGCCAACTTTGCATGTCTCTCTGTCTACTCCAAGCTAAGCTGCCCGTCTTTGTAGAGCACTTGTCACTTGGGGGATCTAATGCACAGCGTAGTGTTGCCATTCTAGTGAAATGCACACGTCATGCACATATCTGTGTAATGTAAGTGCTGCATATTCCAGCTGAATAACAAACATTAGTGCAGTTTAAAGTGGCCACATTCCCCTGTGTTTGGAAATTTGGGTAATTTCTGAATGGATCCTTTAATCAAGGGTTGTGACGTGTTTTGAAGTAACTCTGAAAGCAGTTGCTGATCGTAGGTACTGGGTACATCGACAGTTTCAATCGTCCACCATCTAAGAGAGGTAGATCAGGGGAAAAAAATACCCAGGGGACAATATGCAAGGCTCATTAATAACCCCTTCCCTTAAGCACTATGGTGGCTCACTGTACTAGAAGATGAATTTACAGCGGTATCTGTGCTTGATGGACTGGGCTTTCAATTTTGTCAGCTGTCGTTTGGGGTAGAAACTGTGGTCTCCTTTAATGCCCTTTCCTCTGTCTCTTCATAGCACCTCCAAAATGATTGCATGGCAGGGGGCTGGGGAAATAATCTGGAGAACTTTGTGGCTTTACTAATGAATAACCTTAATGACCATATCCGTACACTCGTCTGTTCTGTGGCTTTTAGATTGTAAACTCTCTGGAGCAGAGACTCGGTCACAACATCTGTGTCCCCATGCAGACTGGGGCCTTTGGCACTCCCGTAATGCATTACAAATATTTATAATGACTGAGGTAACAGCAGTAGGTGTTTGGCACATTATGTCTGAATCTGCTCAGTGTTTGTGGAAGCAACAATTTAGACATGACTAGCTAGATTCAACCTCGTTGGCCCAGAGAAGTACCAGCTGCAACTCTCTGGGCAGTAAGACCTGCTGTGTCCCTGTGGGGGTTCGCCTCAAAGAGGGCAGTCAGTGTTTCTGATGTTGCCATTGCTAGCAGGGTTTCGCATCGGGATTACAGCTCTGTGTTCTCCAGGGGAGCCCAGCTGCTGCAGACTGAAGTAGGCTTTTGCTCAAGCAGCCTATAACCAGCATCAGCCAGTGCTGCCCTCTTCATGGTGCTAGCACCTGGCTGGCCTTTGTACCACCTCCCCATCTCTTTTTAGACCGATGTGGATACTGCACCCTGGCTTGGTAGAAGCTGATGTAAACCGAAGTGGAGTCTTGTCCAACCTGTTTAAAGGCAAACAGAAAAAGTGAAAGTTGAGTTATGCCCAGATTTCTATGCTGAACAGTTTCCTTCCTGGTCTGTGGGAGGAATTTGGCACCAGAATCAGTTTTAAACTAAACTTTTTTAAAGTCCTCTCTTCCCACCAGATGAAATGATTTTATGGTCTTAGTACTTCCTGGTTAAGGTCCTACTGAAGACCCACCAGAATGCATCATTGTGTGATATTGCACAACAAGGTGGATGTGACAATAGCGTTGGCAATGGTGCAGAATGATGCATTCTGGGTTTATCTTCTAACAACCTTTACGTATCAAGACTCTTTCCCCAGAGGGGGGGTGTTCTGTATCTAAAAGGTTAATTGGAACTGATTCCTGTGCTGAATACATAAATCCACACCCCCCACCCCCACCAAAGTCTGGATCATTCTGCTCTTAGTCTCTGATCCAGCAAAGCACTTAAGTACGTGCATGAGGCTCATTCCATTGGCTCTGGCTCATGTGCTTAAAGTTGCGTGTGTTTGAAGTGCTTTGCTTGATCTGGGCCATAAATCTGGGTTTAGCTCAAAGTCAGTTCCCCTCTTTTACTCTGCAGTTCAACTTCAAGTAAATGATCTAGTCAGACCCTCTTAATGTCAACATCACTTTGCCACAACAAATTTTATGCTATCCAAGGTTTCTCAATAAGCCCTCTGACCCCTGGCAAGATGAGAACTAAACCAGCAAAGCCAGAGGCTCTTTTGCATTTAACAGTCTTCTGATGCTAAGACGTTGAACTCTTGGTCCCACTTTATCTGTCATTGGTTCACATAGTTGTCGCACAGACACATCAAGCCACTAAAGAGGAAATATAAAAGTATATCGTGTAGCTAATTGGAAACTATTGTGGATCACATGCTGTGTTGGGCAAGACCTTTTCTCCTCTTGGGTATCTGTAAAGCACTATGTCCACTCTGAGTTTGGGCTTCCACTCAGGGACAGTTGTTTTTCTCAGGTGAATGTGTCTGTGAAGCTAGAAGGGGGCTTTCGCAGTAGAAGGAATGGTCTTAATTAACTCACGGACAGACAAGAATTTCCGGCTTGTGAAAACAGCCCCTTGGCCGACCCATCTGCACATTGTTTGTAAAGTACTGAATTGACAGCCCTGGAAATTCAAGACATGCATAGGCAAGGGCACTGCCAGGATCCCCCAAATCTCCCCACCCAAGTGCTCCTACACTGTTCTGGAGGGGTCACGTGTCGGGGGGCAGGAGAGGAACATTCAGTCTCCATAGTGCATTCAGATCGGGGCTTCTTTACTACAACAGCAGCAAACCTGGGGCAATTACATCAGTTGAGCTGGTGGTTTCATATATTGGAAATACGTTCACCGGTTTAGCAAAGTACTTGCTTAAGACCAACCCAATTGAGCTAAGCGTGTGCTTTAATGCTTTGGACTTAAGCACTGGTTAAGTATTTTGCCCAATCAGGGCCTAGGAGCTACGCTGAGACCATGCTTACTACGGCTCCTTCCGCTTCCAACGTTATGGAGAAAATAAACCCTATGTCAAGGTGGTTCTTAACAAAGTTTTCTCTTCCACTCTGGCCAGAGGAGATGCTGAGAGAAGCAGTCACAGGCGCTTGCTTTTAGACACGAAAAGCGAACTTGTAATTTTGATGCATGATCAATAATGATTAATTGGGGAAGAGGTGAAAGGCCCCGGGAAAAACTCTAGTACCACATGAGTCATTTTTAAAAGTAACCAGAATGGGTTTATGGGGAGAGTTGGGGCAGGAAATCATTAATTGGCCTTTTTCTATTAAACTAAACCTCGGTTACCAGACCAGATTTTAATTTCATCTCTCTCTGCCACAGAGCTGTCTGGAATAAAATAGCAGTGCTTCTCAATAGCAGTACCGTCAGTGGTTACTGAGATTTAGAAGGGGAGGGGGAGAAGAAGGGGAAGAGAGGACTGAGAGAATTCTTCTGAACCCTACTGTGAAGCACACTCTGAAAAGCTTCTGCGGTGGTGTGGGATTTTTTTTTCCCCTTCCCTCCATGCTGCTGTAAAACATGAGCATAAAAGAAAACATGCATCGAACAAGCTCATTTTTCTCCAAGGACCATATCATCATTTAAGGCTTAATTCAGCTTGAATTTTGCCCATCCTCTATAAGCTGCACTGTTAAGGTTAAGTCCGCTACAGTACATTTTTGTGATTATACTAAAAGCATTTGAGATCCAGTATCTTCTCTCTTTCTTTCTCTCTCTCTCTCTCTCTCCCTGGTCAAGTAAATTTTTAACAGGCCCCTTTAGCTGAACAGAACGTTATCGTAATTAAAACCTCTCCAAGCAACAGATGCATAGGCTCATGCAACTGTCACTCATTGCCTTACAATTTGCGGCTTTCTTAAAATATTAACAATTAAGGGAGAAGCTTTGGCCAAAATCTGGCATGTGCTTGGAGCAACTGGACAAAGGCAAAGCCAACTATTAGTCTTTAATCAACATGTGGCCAATAAATAAAAAAGCTGAAGGGTTTTGTTTTCTCCTCCCTCCTTGTTTTATGAAGAAAAGTGGGCTTGTCCTCAGGGTTTTTCTTTTTTTCATGTGTCGGTTCAAACCAATCAGCTCAGGGGCAGTGAGGGGAAAGGGTAGGAATTTATCAGCGGGGACTCCAGTTTTCACTGTTCGTGTCTTACATTATTTTTAATTTTTTACTTCTATAAATGATGACTCAGCAGGCCCGGTCGACAGCTGATGTAAATCAGTGTGGCTCTATGGAACTTCAGGTGACACGAGCTGAGGATAGTAGAATTAAAACTAGGAAATTGATGCTTTTGAGTATAATGTCTGGCTGCAATTGGCCAAAAAATAGCTGGCTAAAGCTCATTCCAGATACAGGAGACAAGAGGAGTCATGGTTTGATGAATTTCATCTGCCCCCACATGGTATCACAATTCCTTTTCCATGATTTCCTGTTCAAATATCCTGATTTCCTTCGGCGTTTTTTTTCTTCCTGCTGCAGGGGACCTTTGACTCTTTCTGCCTTCTGTCCCCTACATCCTCTATGAACACTGAGGCAAGGAGCAGAATTAATTTTACATATCTTCCTCTTCTGTCGATACTTCTGTCAGTATATTACTTCTGCAATTTCTTAGCAACATCACCGTCTCCTTTTGCTGACCTTTTCTTCCTTATGTGCTTGAAACTTTTTTTACCTTAACAGCTTCTGCAATCTTCCTTTCAGCCTCCCATCTTTGCTCTTATCATTTTTATACACTTGGCTATAATCTTTCCATTTATGTCTACATATGTTTGATAGGGTGGTTGTTTTTTTCCTTAACCCTAGAGGGACAGTTTTTGGTTCTTTCTTATTCATATATAGCCACTCTTGATCCAGTGCCGAATGCTGCTACTCTCACTTTTCCTTCTTTCCCAGAAATAGCTCAGCTGATGCCGTTTATTTATGTAAAGCAAAAAAGAAATGATTGAATATTAATTAAATTCTAATTTAAAAAAATAGATTTAGTTGCTTAGATAATTGTCCACTTTTGGATCCATCATCGATACAACCTCTCCAAACTATTCCAACATTTACTCGGTTTCTTTTTCCCTCTCCCTTCTCTTGCATATTGCACGTTTCATTTGCCTGGGTAACTCAGGTATTCCATTAACACTAACTTATTCACCCTGTAGTTATTGGACTTTTGCCATCATTCTTCCCATCGAGTTCTTCTTCCCTATCTGATAGTCTGGTTTGTTTGATCAGCTTCTGATTATAACTTCCTCCTGGTGGCCGCTTCTCAGTTGGTGTAAATCAGTGCAACTTCAATCGTGACATCAATGATGCTTCCCAGTTTACATTAGTTGAATATCTAATCCATAATGAAGGGTAAGATTTGGTCATGGATTCTGTGACTTTCTGGGACCTTCATCACTTCTGGAGCAGGGCTGGAGCAGTTGTCAGACCCGGGGCCACACAACTGATCAGTTGGCCAGCCCACTGGAGGGGCAGCTCTGTTTTCCCCCTTCCCTCAAGGCATTTCTAGTAACAGTCAGGTTGCGGCTTCCATTAATTTTTGTTTATTGCCCACAACCTGTCCCCGATTGTTACTAAAAATACCCGTGATAAAATCTTAACCTTACGCATAATTGCTCCTTCTGTCAATGGACCCAGACCCATTGTCTACTCTTTCAGACTCTTTTTTATTTCCCTCAACTTCTTTACAGTCTTTGCTTCCTCATTTTGTCTTGGTTAAACCCATAATGTTCTCATCTCCTCTGAAAGCCTTCAATAAGTGTTGAGGTGTTACCATATTGTTGGAGGTATTCTGGCATCAGCTTTAAGAAGGGATATATGGAATTAAATAAAACATAGAATAGGAAATTATGCTTAGTATTAATGCCCTAAACACCCTCTTTTGGCATAGTAGATCTTCAAGATAAGTAGGCTTGGAAGGATTAACTTTTTATATGTCAGTAAATGTCAATTTCACCGATCACACACAAACAGTTGAAAGAATATTTCCATCGATTTAATAATCAAAATGTAAAGATAGGCAAAGTAAGAAAAATGCTGCTTAAAAACTTAATGGAGTTTGATTTAAGGATATTTATTTTGTATATGTTGATATGTGATGTCCATAATTTGTGTTTTAACAGTTATAAAGCTTTAACTTTTTGAATCTCAGCATTTACTGTCATTAAATAAGAATTGTCTCCCCGCCCCCGCTCATAATTTCCCACAATTGTGGGAATTTAAATAGATAAAAATAGGAAAAAAGTGCTTAAAAATAAACCGAGATCTATCAATATTATTTAAAAAATAAAAACTCAATTCTGCCAAGCCTAAAGATAACCCAGTGGAGGCCACTAATCAGATAAACATCAGCCTTTGTGTTGGCAAAACTGCTGCAGATTTGTCATTGGAAAGGTGCCTTGGAAGGTAGTGAGAAGGCGGGTAGATGTATTGACTTGGACAGCTCTTTATAAAAAACAGATGTACACATTATAAAACACAAGTCATCAATCTGCACGCATATGGTAGCCCTTTCATGCCTATTTAGAATCACCGCCATCCACAAATGATTAATTGAGTCCTTCCCAAAACAGGAACGCACGGTGTCTTGTAAAGCATAAGACATTTTTGTTTGGTCTTTCCCCTCCTACTCTTCTTGAATGAAGGGGCTCAGGTTCTATCGTCATGCCCTCCAACACCAGATACAGCTGACTCAGCAAGACTGCACATCCCCAGAATACGGACATTCCAGTGTGAATCTGACCCCGTCAGTGTGACCCTGCTTCCGCCGGCATGACTACATGCAAGATCGTGCAGCATGGAGGATGCTGTTTTTAAGAACATGCTGCCCTGCCTCCGCCAGTGTGACCTCACTGTTCAAAGGGGTGTCCTCCGTCCATGATACTGAGCAAAACCACGTCCGGTTTTGTCTCAGTACCAGATGAGACAAACCTTAGTGTAAGAGAACTATCTGGCCTAAAACCAGATGAATAGCCAGCCTACTTGGGTAAAAGAAGGAAGAGATATGGAGGCACAGAATGCAAATCATTAATAATAATTATAGGATTTCTTCTGTGTTTATTCTTCTCAAACACCAGCACTGGAAGAGCGAAAAGGCATCACGGGACCTGGAGCACCTTGTATAGCTTCCTGAGACTAACCCAGTGGTGTAGGTCGTTTCTGCAGCAGCTATGCTTGAGTTTAAGCATCTGTGCAATTCATTGCAAAACAGAAAATTGTAGTGAAATGACCTGCTCCGTTGGGGTAGAAATGAACCCTGTAAAGCAAAGCTTCGGTCAGCCAAGTTCCAAAGTAGTTAGTATCAGACAAGGCTTGCTTCAGACTTCACTTAGAGAGAATGGCAGGGTTACCTCTCTGTCTCTCCTCTAATTCTGGGTCCTTTCCTAGCAGAGCCAAAACAGTGGAGTCTGCTTACACAGAAATAGTAGTATATGATGGATGTAAAGTTCCTTTCCTGTCTCAGGACCTTCCAAAACTATCCCCTGAGGAAACGGAGGCACAGAAGATCGGTGGCCTTTTTCTCTGTTACCCTACAGCCCCTTTACAGCATTCTGGCAGGGTAAATGGGTTGTAAACTGGGTCATGGCCTTTGGGAAATACCCCTGGTGTAAGGGGGTTCCCCAGGCACCTTCAAGCCGCTGGGATGCCTCAACACCAGACCTGTTTCCAGCTTGTAGCATAGGGGACTTGGACAGAGCATGCTGCATTGCCACTGTTATTGGCTAGTGGATGGCCTACAGGGAGCTGATGCAGCCTGAGGATAAATTGGAGCAGCCTTGACGCTTCTCCGACTTATGGGGGGAGCTGAGCAGTTCCCTGGATGGCTCAAGAACATGGGAAATGCCACCATGGCATGAAGCTATCTTCATACCCTCCCATATTTGCACTCCTATGCCAAGTGGAGGAATGAAGAATCCGAGCTTTGCTTTCCCCCCTCCTACCTGCCCCCTCATCCCCAATGTAAGGAGGGATAACTTTGTAGCTAACTATTTTCTCTTTGCGAGTATTTTATTTCCTCTCAGTCTCATTATCTAGAAACTGCTTTTCAAGCAAGCAGGGGCTTACTCAGGGTTCCAGGTTACATAACCGCCTTTGATTTTAGAAAGTCTCTCTAGCAGTCTTCCGCCTCCCATCAGCCCTGTGCACCTCACACTAATCGGTCCCACTAAATTCTTTCATATGAGAATCTAATAGGTTTTAAGAGTTATTGTCTTAAGTGTGCGGCCTATGAAATTAGAGTCCTTCTCCCACAATATCCTAAAGAGATTAAAAAGAAAGCCCAGATTTATGGGAACTGGAGAATGAATACATTTATAACCTAATGAAAGGCTGGAGTAAAGTATCCATAAGCAGGTATTTTTAACTTACAATCGTGCGTTAGCTCACTGATTACCTACAACCTTTTTTTTAAAAAAACATCTGGCAGCAGTATTTGAATGTCTGGTTGGAAAGAAAGGAAATATACTGGGCCAAATTCTCTGCTGGTGTAAACAGGAACAGCTGCATTGACTTCATTGGTGTTTCATCCATTTACATGGACAAAGAATTTTGTATGATGTAAAATTAACTTTCATCCATTCCTTCTAAATTGACTCCTGTCTGGGGCCATCAATCCAGTTACACTAGGAATGTTGCTGTGTCTAGGGTTTGCCTTTTAGAAACGGATGCATCTTCTAAATATATATTTTCTAATAAGGGTTGATTATTTTTATTAGGATAGATAACTAGCCCATGGATTCTTATCATTACCCAGGTCTTGCCGTTCACGTCCCAGGGAGCTGACGTGCTAGTTAAAGCAGAGACTGGGCTGTTCTGTTTACTTCTCCTTTTTTATGTATCACCACAGACTAAATTAATTTCTTAACAGTTTCACTTGCAGTCCTGTTGAGTAAATGGGCCTCTGGAGGACTGCATCATTAGCATTTATAAACACTTCACAATGCAGTCATACACAAAATGGAAATGACTAAGGAAGAGAAAAGAACTGTCGTAAAGTAATTAAGTCTGAGATTTTCGTAGTTGTGGCTGAAGACTGCATCAAGTTGCTCCCATTCTCTTACTTACCATGGGCCCCCCGTTTATTGAAACAAAAACACAAAGCCATTTACCCAAGCTTCACATAGAGGGGATATTGTCATCTGGACTAGAGATTCAGTGAGCATGAATTTACAGGGGAGTAGAAATCAATTATGAGAAGGCATTCTCTTTTCCTTATACTAGGGCTAAACATGGCCAGCGACCCAAACTGAGCTTTGTATTAAAAACTACATGTTCAACAAAATCAACACATGGTGGTACAGAAGGGAACTTCCACTGTTCTCTCTCATTTCTAAAGGTGACCTTATAATGGGATGAACATAATCCATGAAGTTTAGACATGCTGAGCCAGGATGTTCTCAGCTGTTGTAAATCAGCATAGATCTGTTGTCTTCCGTGGAGTTATGCCAATTTATGCCTGTTGACGATATGGCCCACTGTGCCAGTTAAATGGTGAATGCATCCGCTAACCAGTCTGGAATGGATATTCAGCAAGGTCTGGGCACCAAGGGCCCAATTCAGCAAAGCACTTAAGCAGGTGATTAAATCCATTTCTCTACAGCAAAGCATGTATACTGGGATTTTCAGAGATCTATGGGTGTTAAGAGCCCAGCTCATGTTCCCATTCAATGGAATTTGAGGGGCCTAACTCCTCTGACAATTAAGCACATGCTTAAGTCCCGTTAATTTCAAAGAGACTTAAGCACGTGCTTATGTGCTTTGCTGAACTGAGGCCTGTTCAGTATTTTGGCTTGCCTAGGTTCATAATTATCAAAAAGACTGTTGATCCTCGTGATCTTTTTCTACTGAGAAGCACCACAACCCAAGAGTGAAATATCCAAACATCATACAACTGCCATTTGTCAGTAGCAGCATGAATAGGGCAAGCTACTTATCAGCTGTATTCTATCCTCACCAGCACCTGCTCCGGATTTATACAAGCAACACACCACATAATAGCCACTTCTGTGCAGAAGAGAAACACTGCAATCATTTTACAAACCAGCCCATTCTCTCGCCCACAGTTTTACAAGCGTACAATGGATTAGCTTTGGATATACAATGTGCTGTCTTATAGATATAGGGTGAGATTCTAAAAAATGCGTAAGTGACCTAGGAGTGCCAATCCAATTAACTTTCAAAGGGACATGTGCTCCTAAATCCTGGTCTGCATACACATTTTGTACTGATAACTATTTCAATTAGGGAGGAGATTTTTTTTTTGAGTGATATAGTTATAGCGTTACAACTCATAGTGTGGGTGCAGTTGTACTGTTATATGGGTAATTCAGTATAATAGCTGGAAGTTGAAGCTTAACAATTTAGCTTGTTATGCCACTTGGGAAAGGGCTTAAACTAAACAAACCCTTCCCTCCCCCCACTTCTTTTATACTGGAATAAATATGTCCACATGGGTAGGTGGGTATACTGGTGTAACCATACTTGTATAACTAAATCATTATCACTGATATAACTTTGTCATATAGACAAGTCCTAAATCCATTGGCTTCATGGAGTTGCACAGAGGATGAACTTGGCCCAGGGTTCAGATTAGCATCTAAACTATTGGGTCTTACCCAAACTGAACAGCCAAACTTTTGAGATTGACCCACCTTTAACTTTCCACTAGCATAAACTGCTGATTGGATTCGTTTTTGGAAAGCAAATGAACAAGAGTGCCCAGATGATAAAAAAACCAAATATGTGGATGATAGCTATATATGTGCCTCATAAGAATTGTTCTGGCAACTGAAGTCCTGTAATTACCCACAAAGTATTCTTTATAATTGGTCTTATTTAGGAATATCCTCGTGTTTCTGTACCCAGGAAAGGGATTTAAATTTAATCGCAGGATGCTTTGTAAAATGCTGGTAGTTGGTTTTTAGTCCTCCCTATTTTAATTAATTTAGTGAACACTTTGTATATCCTGTAGAGCAAAATGTGACCTGAACCATCACTATTAGCTAGTTTATTTTGCAGTGGAAACAGTAGAAAATGAAGAATTCCTGCCGTTAAGGACTCGAATTTCCTCTGGCAATCTGCATCACAAACATTGTTTGTGTTGATTGGAATAGAGACAATTTAGGGACCCCTGTTGCTTTCAGTAGAAGTTGTCTGCATAAGGAGGATGGAATCAGAGGGGAAGAACATTACAGTGTATAAACACTGCATAGACAGGTGGGGAGCTATCGGAGTCACATGGCCTCCTTTCAGTGTGAAATATTTCGTGCATTGGGAGATCTAGTAGAAGATGCCAGGAAGCATCCAACACACACATCCTGTCCTCTTGGAATGAGTCTTTAAACACCCGCCTCGCAAGAGCCCTCCCCCCACACACTTTCACCAGTCAGATGAAGTGCTCCACACGTCAGGAGTTCTGATCCATACTTTTAAAATGTTCCTTATTTCTAAGGACACCACTCATTGGAGTCCCAAATTCACCTACATCCCTCACAAATTCAGTGTCTATTGTTAAATGATTTACATCAGTGATAAGGAATGATGGAGACAGTTATGCTGAAGGAAGAAATTTCACAGTGTATCAATTTCCTGCATGAATATACATTTGTTGTCCTTTCTGTTGGTTCTTTGTCGCACGTTATGACCCACACGTGGACGTTGGTGGGTTGACAGGTAAGGTCTGAGCCCACCGAACAGTTCCTTGTGCTTAGCCTCTGGGACCTTGCTTTATTGCCAAATGAAGAGTTTGCCACGTGAGTGGGAGTATTCCCACGGCAGATGAATTAACTATAATTTCATTAGTCTGAGAATTAAGATTTTGGGACGTGTTTTATAAAATTCAGTTGTTTGACTGGTGAGGCTCCGAGGTCGTCTTCTACTTTTTGATGTTTTTTTTAATTGATCTGCATGAGTCTCTTTCAGAGGGAAAGAGAGAACAGCTAAATGGTTCGGTTCTTGATCCATTAACAAGTCTGATATTGTTACTGACACCTTGCTTAACATCCCACTTTAAAACATGATTTTTCTGCAATGGCCCTTTGAGATCAATTGAGAGCTTCAATTTTAGACAAAAGCGAGCCTTGATAAAGGCAGATGTTTCTAATCCAGTTAATTGCCCAGGCAGGAATTCAGTCTGAAAGGGCCAGAAGAACAAAATAAAATGCAACTTCGTGTCACTTTTGAACCTGAGTTAATGCCCAATAACCTGTGTGTCGTGAGCACGCATGGACATAAAATGGTACACTTAGCAGCAAATAGAATAGTCAACCTGCCATTCATCTGACCGCTGATGTGATGCTAAAAAAGCTCACGGAGAAGGCAAGAGACTTACTGATTTCTTTTTTTTTCCGAGCAATTTTAAGCCATTATAGGCAAACTGTAGCCTTCTAGGCCTCATGCATTATTAAGTTTAAGGGAAATCAGTGGGCGATGGCTATAATGGCTTGTGGCATGACTTTGATGTGCTAGAAGGGAAACCGAAGGCCGAATGGGTGCATTTTTGTGTAGCTGTTTGCTAGAAATCACTACTGATTACTTTGGAAGAACTGCTGACTCATAGCTGTAACATAATAACTACAGTGCCATGCCGTGGTAAGATGTTAGTGTTTGATTTTCACAGCGGGTGGGGTGGAAAAGAACAATCACGTTGCACTTTTAATAAAAGGGCATCTTTGATCAGCATTCTGAAGATAAACAGCCCAAAATAAATAGTGGGATAATGTGAGATGGTAAACAGTGCTTCCCTCAGAACAATGCGTTTGTTAGCGAGCTGTTGGTAGCAAAGCCAAGAGTGATTATCGCTTTGAGAAACGGGAGGAAATTATCTCTACTCTTCCAAAACTCTAATTAACGGTTGCTAATAGTCATAATAAAACCAAAAGGAGGGTTCCACTAAATGACTTCACCGGAGGGCCAGAGGCTCTATGCTTGTGACATGCTGCTTAGCAGACAGAGAAATGGGCTGCAAATGTTAATTTGCAAATGCAGGACCGAGGGACTGGTTAGTAATAGGGTTTGGAGCCACTGAACATTGCTGAGGTCTCTCTCGCTGCAAATGCATGGAAACTGGATTAGAAAGCAATATACACTTGTGAGAGCACAAGAAATATGGAATGTATTAACAATAATAATGTTATACACATTCACGTATAGGCCAAAATCTTTGACATAACTCTTGATAAGTTGTAACATTCCATGTTGAATTCTTACAAATTCTTTAAACGCTATCATCTGGGCATCTTTGTTTTGCTTTCTGTAAGGTTTTATTTGCTCTGTAATTCTATTTTGGCTACTAACGCTTTTATAATAGGTCTCTAGTCTGAACTTTGGCTAAGGAATAGTGATCCAAAGAGGAGTGAGAAATTTAATAGAGATAATTTGGTTAATCAGAATTACTTAACCAAGATGTGTGTTATCACATCCGTTTCTCTCAATACCAAAAGATGGTCTCCCATCAAAATTTGGATTCTGACCATCCCTGCATTTTTGAGGATCTTTAGCATCTTGACTTGAATCCCCGAGTTCTTTGGCAGGTTTGAAATCTGTGACCGAATTCTGCAGGTTGGGCTCATTTTTACAAATAACTGGAACCAAGCGAATGACAAAGATGTGAATTATTTTACTCCTGGCCTTTTCAAGGCTAACTTGACTGGTCTTTACTTCAGTCTAAAAAAACCCAAAAAATCCCAAACACACTTGAGAGTACATTCTGTGCCGGGCTAATGGCAGAGGCCACACAGGTTTATCCTTCTGCAAGTGCCATAAAGGAGGGGTTTTGTTTTGAATTCAAACAACTTGTGAGCTAAAGATCACTGAATTTGTCCTAAAGTTAGGAATGGAGCCCAAGAGGAGATGTTTTTATTTTATTAACCACTGGCAGCCTGCAAGCACAAAATGTCTGGGTAATTGGGATCCTGAATGTTAAGCTACTGATAGTAGGGAAAATTACTTGATCGTTTGCTTCAGGGTGATCAATTTCATGGGCAGCTGCTTGTTCACTAAGGGTATATGTACATTGCCATCCAAGGTGTGATTGCCGCATGGGTAGACACGTCCGCGCTAGCCTTATCTGCTTTAGCAGGGTGAAAAGTTGCAGTGTAGTAAAGTTGCAGTGGCATGGACTTAGATTTCAATGTGAATTGAACAAGCCCATCTGGGGACCCTGGTATTTACTTGTGTTGCTAGCCTGTGCTGAAGCCTGCTTTACTGCATCTACACTGCTATTTCTAGCTGTGCAGTTGTGGGTATGCATACTCATACTGCTGTCACATCTTGGATTGCAGTGTACACAGACTGAAAAAGAGGCGAACCATGGAGATGGCAGAAGGAAGGGGGTTAGAATACACTGTACAGAATTTAATTTTCTTTTGGGCGTGGGGAGAAATATATTTGATGCCTTGGTCCTGATTATCTGTAAGACTAACCTTGTTGCTTGTGTCATTTCAAATTGGACTGGATGAACGCTGGGGAATACACTACGGTAGACAATCCCACATTAACACAGGATGGACTAAATTATTGAATAGGCTGTCTGGTCTGTTACACCCATCACCATGATATCCAAGCATTTCCTGTTATAACTTACTTGTTATCCTTGTCATTTCAAACTAGACTGGACGAAACACTGGGGAATACGCTATGGTAGACAATCCTGCATCAACAGAGGTTAGACTAAATTATTGAATAGTCTGTCTGGTCTGTTACACCCATCACCATGGTATCCAAGTGTTTCCTGTTATAACTTACGTGTTACCCTTGGCATTTGCAGTTTTTCATGTGTCCAGATCTCCTAATGTTTTTTGTATTACAAATTTTCACTAAAGTACTTGTTAAATCATTGTCAATTTAAAAAATCATGTCTGCCTGAAGTTTTCTTTCCTTCTATTGTTACAACACCTAAGATCATTGTATTTGAGAGGAGGTGGAGTAAGAACAACATTTCCTTTGTGCATTTCCCCATGGTGTGCTTTGTGCATTTAACAGCATTTTGTATGTAGTTGGTATATGTGTTTGGGCTGTGTAGTCAGTTTCTCCTTGGTGACAGGTGTAATACCTGACACCACTTTAAACTAACCTTTGAAATTGACTAGCTTTTGGATTTACCATAGCCCGGCAGCATAAAATGTAATGCGGGTGCACCCCTTATGTTGTTGTGAGCTCATCTGAAAGTTAAGGGCTGAATTCTGCTGTCCGTTGTACCAGTGTAAATCTGTAGGAGCTCCGCTGACGTCAGTGGAGTAACACCAACATAAAGTTGATTAGAATCAGGTCCTAAATTTGTAGCCATCAGCGTGAGGGATGAGTGCATTAATTCCGAAAGGTGAAAAAGCCACAGTGAATACTAAGGGGCAGATTCTTTTCCCGATTCCATGCCCTTGGGGCCGCTCATGCAGTACAGAGGCAGCTAAAATCACCTGCAAGTCCCCGGCTGGAAAGACGCCCCGTGTAGGGGAGTCCTCAGCAGTCATACAGCCAGCGTAGCCGGCACAGAGGGTGTGTTGGCTGCGGGAACGGAGAGTGGCTCAACCAGGCTGTGTTTCGCCTGCCTCCCGTTTGGTGTATGGTCCCTCGGAGAGTATAGTTCTTCTGAGGCTGCTCTAACTTGTGCTGGCTCTGGGGCAGAGAATCGGAGCCGTAACTGGTCGTTGGTTCTCAACTTCTCTTTTCCACTCTTCTGGGCTGCCCTGGGTGGATGCACTGGGGGGACGGGAGCCAGCCTTTAAGAGTCTTATCCCCGCTTTCCTTGAGGCACCTATAGCACGGCAGGCAAGCAGAGGCAATTCAGCAGCGTGAGTTACTCTCTCCTCCCTGCCCTGCAGTGCAGGGAAGCTGTTGAACAGCTGCACGAGGGAAGGTACAGGAGCTGCTCCTGGGGCTGCAGGGGAAAGCGGTGAGGGGTGGTCACTACTTTCTCCCCATGCTGATAGGGCCAAGTCAAAACACTTGCACTGAAAAACCACAGGGCGTGGCTCAGTTCCAGTGCATAATCGATTTCATATTTCTGTCTTGATAACTGTCACCCTCGAGGGCCAAAATTTAAGAGCTTCAGGGACCAAGGGTCGCACAGCCCTGTCCTAAACCATCTCTTGGCTTATCTGAAAGTCATGGGTTCCCCAACATCCTGCTAACTGACATCCGTTTCACATCTCTAATAAACCCATGTGAGCCAAAGCACACACGCTGTCTATAGCATCTAGAGATGCGATGCAAGGAAAAGAGAATAATTTTTAGATGTCCAGATTTAGTGGTAGCCAGGCCGTATAAATAATGTCAGGCCAAGCCTGTTGTTTGCCATAAGATGTTTATTTTCTGCGAAAGGAGCTTATGGTAGCATTGGCCTGAGTGAAAACAAAGCACAAAATCTTGTGGTCATCAATTCCTTGGTACCCATGTACCAAAAAACCCCCAAAACTACCATATTCTTGGTTGTTAATTGTGTTGTGGTAACGCCTAGGAAACCCCAGTCTTGGAGCAGGACCCCATTCTGCTAAGTCCTGGACAAACATGACCAAAACTTCCCTGTCTCAAACAGCTTTCTCAAGGGCCGGTCAAGGATCGGTGGTAGTATGGCCATATACCATAATGCTCTGCACCTTCACTCTGTAGTACAGCAATTATTTATTTAATGAGGATTAAAGACAGAGGAATGTAGTCCGAGGTAGGAATTGGGAGCTGCTGAGTTTTTAGCCTTCTCTCTGGCACTGACTCCCTCTGTGGTCTTGGTTAAATCCCTTAACTTGCCTATTTCAGTGCCTCCATTTGTAAGGTGGGGATAGTACTTGCTGCACCACCCACAAGAGTTAATATTTTGAAGTGCTCTGAAGTTGTGAAATGCTAGGTACAGTAGGCAATTATTAATTATCGTTAACGCTATGGGAGTGAGACGAGAGTGGTTACGCTCTAAAGAGGTCCTTGTAATGCTCTGTTTTGTGGCTTTAACATGGGCATATGATGCTGCTTTCATGGGACTGTCCCATTTCCACTACCTTGTGTCCTTTGCGCTAAAGAAAGCAGAGAGACAACAGTCCCGTTTCTGCCTGCACTACTTCCACTGAAATCAACTACTTGTAATACCACTGCTTGTAATTCGGGGTGGATCATTGGCATCCGGGTTCAAACAGGAGACCTCTAATAGTGAGGCATCGTGACATAGTGGATAAAGCACCAGTCTGAGATTGAGCAGGTTCTGTTTGTTCTACCCTTGGCCTGCTGGATGACCTTGGGCAATTCACGTCGCTGCTCTGTGTCTCGGTTTCCCTATCTGTAAACTGGGGATAATGACACTGACCTTCTTGGTAAAGCACTTTGAGATCTAGTAGCTATAAAGAGCTGGCTATTATGATTCTTTCCCACTTCCATTTATTTGTCTAGAGTTGGCATCTATCACTGCAGTACCTAAGATTCTTAGACATTTTATTGCATTTTCTTTAATGGTACAGTGAAGTTCAAGTTCAATTGCTGTTGGCTAAAGTGCCAGCTGAACTTGGGCCAGGAAGAACGTTTTGGTTTGGCTGGAAAACTAAGGATGCGTAGAGAGTAGCAAATAAATATGCCAGTCATTATATGAAAAATATCACCGATATTTCAGTAACTGCCGGGGGTTACGTGAACTTTTCCAGACTAACGTCAGCAACTCAGAGTGGACGTGCCAGTTATGGAAAAAACCCTGCTATCAGCTCTGCGTCTCGGCCCAGCGGTTCTGCCCTTTCCACATGGCACTGCTCCTTGCATGCAGGGCGAGCGTCGTAGGAAAGTGGGGGTCAGCCGTGTGGATTTGAGAGTGGGATTTTCTCCTCTGTTGGGAATCACTGGGATAAGTGGATTGTAAGGAATCTCTGAGCCTTGTCGGATGCATGCCACAAACACATTATTCTTGTGTGGCCAAGAGACATACAGTTGTACCGTGAATCAAATTACAAGATTGGCGTGTCGGAATGTGGTGAGGAAGAGAGATTCTGTGCTGTGTGCGTGTGTGTGGTATTTTTTTCTACTAATGTTTAAAGCAATCTTGTTAGATCAGGATGTCACTGATGTTTCTTTGGAGGATTTCGGGAGAGAACGTTTGGAATATGGGCTTTGAAAGTGGTTATGATTAGTCTTGGTTCACAGTGGCTTTTGCCGTCTCCCTCTTCCAAAACAATGTGTTTCATCTAGTGCTGATAGGAAACTGATTGAAGTGTTAAAAGGGATTGCTTTTAAAATGCCACAGACACTGCAGTAACTTCACTGCTAGTGAGAACTTCCTCAGTGGCAGGGGAAAAATAGCCTTCTTTCTGGGTGTTCTTACAATGTAACCAAAACAATAAGAAGAACAAGGCTCTAGCCATTTCTATTTTGAATCATTCCAGGCCAGGATCTGGTCTTGGACTCTAGCCAATATAGGGTGCTTCAAACCAGAGAGGAAAACCTCCATCATGTAAAACCCCCTACACACTCACTGTAGAAAAGCACAGTGATTTGATGATGATTGCATTATTTACAGAGACATCCTTAAAAATTTTAGACTGACATTCTTAAAAGGGAGTATGAGGATTAGGCACCCATCAGTCATTGGCTTTCAATGGGGGTGCCTAACTCCCTTAGGCTCCTTTGAAAATCCCCATCCTTATATACTCTGATATTTTACAGTAATGGTCCCAGATGCAATAGGAATTTGTAGGGGTTTGGACCGTCACTTCAGAATCTGTAGTGCACCTGTGTTCATCTCTCTCTCTTGCTGTCTAATTTCTACAAAGGACTGCAAACAAACGAGGCCCCTAGCAGACGCAATAGGATGCAGCTGAGCAGGGAGTGATAAAGATTTTTTTTCCCCCTAGATTGGTCTCTTCATTTTCAAAGTAGTTTGTATGATTGGAGATTGTGTTCTTGAGGGAGGCGAAAATCCAGCTGGGAGTTCCAGGTTGGAAATAAAGACCTGAGAATATGTTCTTATAACCAGCGAAAAAATGTGGGTGTGGTAATATCTTTTATTGGACCAACTTCTGCTGGTGAGAGAGACAAGCTTTTGAGTTTACACAGAGCTTTTCTTCGGGTCCTGACAGAAGATGGTCCAATAAAAAGACATTACCTCACCCACTTTGTCTCTTTAATATCCTGGGACCAACACAGCTACAACAACACTGCTTATAACCAGGGCGTTCTTGTAGTGGGTGTTAATTCCTGGAAGCTGGTGTAAGGTCTACTCTCTTTTCCCCCTTTGTCTTGTAACTGTCAGGGAGGAGGTGGTGTTTAGTGCTTCAAGCAGGAGACTGGGAGCTAGGACTCCTGGGTCTCTGTGCATCTGTTTTACCATTGCATAACCTGAAGCAAATTGATTAATCTGGCTATGCCTAATTTTATTTATAACATTTATAAAAGGGGTACTAATACGTATATCTGCGGTTGTTGATAATCTTAATTAATTAATAAAGGTCACTCTGGAAGTAGTGCAAGTTATCACTAGTCCAGAATTATTGTCAATGGGTCTTACAGCTAACTCCAATTGACAATAATACATGTATCTGTTATTCAGCACCCATAATGTCTTGGAAGTAAGTAAAGACATTGGTTAAAAATTTGCACAATAAATGTCAGGTAACTGTCTTTCCTATTTAAAATGATCCACCCCTTCTTTGGGTAAATGCAGTGGGCTGAAATTTGCTTTCAGTAACACCACTTAGTAGTATTAAAACTTCGGGCAGAATTTGTCCCAGTGTGTGGAAAATCAAAACATCCTCCTTGAAAAGTTATTTAAACTATTTTCTCTGTTCTGTAGCTGTCTACAGGAAAAGAAGGCCTGATTGATTCATTCCAGCACTCGTTAATTACAGTCGTAGTGAAGAAAACCTCAAACCACCTCCCACCCTCCATGCTAATGTCTGTAAAGGCGGCCTGCCATCGCCTGGCTATGTCTCGGGTCAAAGGCCGTCCGTCTGTGATCTGGGGGAAGCACAAGTCTGGAAGCATGTTGTCAGGCGCAGCTAAATGAACTTGTAATGAATATTCTTATCTGAAGGTTTTGTCAGATCAGGTTGCCTAAATTGCAGATAAGTGGCCGACTCTGCTTGGAACAGGGTTAACCTGGGCTAACATTAGACCTGAAGTAACCTGTTGTATGCCAGCTCTTGCTGAGAACAATATGTTGTTTGTTTGCAGAATGGCTTAACTTGTGGAGGGATGCTGATAAATCCTAAGTTTTTCTTTTAATCCTGACTGTTAGTGCCCTGCTGTGATCAGAAGACTTCATGACCTTAAGGTTTATAATTGCAAAGATAGATTTCTCCAAGTGCTACTGAACTGTAACATTTGTCCTGGGTAATCCTGCCTCCAGTACAAAAGTGACTTGATGTGTCCATGCTAGAGATGGGAATTGCTGAAGTGAGGTGAGACCCATGGAGTTCTCTTCTTTATGCCACTACCCAGAATATCTCATGCCAGCAATTTCATGCAAACCCTGCAGTATGAGCCCTGAGCATGCGTGGGCAGGATGAGCTGTGCTTGTGAATGGGGAGTTGGTTTCTCTAGCAAAGGTAAATCGGAATGCTTTACTCCTGGCTTGGTAGCTGGAGGTTGGTGCTGGGTGCTCCGTTAGAATAACAGATTTTGTGAGAGCGTGCGAACAAGCTTTCAGATATGTCCGGTGCCGCCTCCACCAACCATCTTTTCCAGAAGAGTGGAAATTTGCTCCCGGTGTTTCAGTGCAGAAGTACTAGAAGGGGCATGTCTGAGTCAATCATTCACAATAAACTTAAGCACCGAGGAAATGTTTCATTCCAAAATAGCAACACCCATGAGAAGAAAGCGGAGAGCAAGAAAATGAGCTATATAGAGGGGATTTGCCTAATTGGTGGCACTTTTACCGCTCACTCTCCATTTCTTCTCCTGCAAAAGGGCTTGGAGTGAAACTTTTAAGTGTAGTGGCTCCTCCTCATTATCCCACAGGGTCATTTTGTAAACCAGCTTTACAGTGTTTGATGAAAAGTCATCTAGCTGGTCATTGATCAAAGGGCAGGGCACATTGTGTGCTTATTCTGGAAGCGTTTATCTGACTGTGAAATCTCCATTGGCATTGGGAGAATTGCACAAGGCATGTTACTGTGTGTCCAGTGTTCTAGAAACAACATTTGGACTTTGGAAAGTTCTGATGGGGAAGGAACGTGAGACAGACAAAGGGAAAGGATGGATCATTTATTGTTTAGATTGTGAGCTCTTTGAGGCATGGACCTTCTTTTTGTTCTGTGTTTGTACAGCACCGAGCACAATGGGGTCCTGATCCTTGACTGGGGCAATACAAATCAATAACAATACCGTGGCTACTGTCCAAGTACACAATACATGGGGCAAAACCTCTAGTGGCGCC
Organism: Emydura macquarii macquarii; assembly: GCF_026122565.2. NCBI lineage: Eukaryota > Metazoa > Chordata > Testudines > Chelidae > Emydura > Emydura macquarii. The sequence goes on from NW_027132905.1 coordinate 48,213,866, forward strand.
TGGAGTGCAATACTCTATGTCCCCTTGGTAGCGCTGACATTACAATGGACGCGTCTCACTTAAAAGAGGTCTGCTGATGTCTCTCCTGACAGCATAGCAGCCGTGAAGGGGAAGATACCCACAGTGATGCATCGCCAGTTGGGCCTTGTACATTCTGGCCCTATTATTTGTATTGTTTCAGCTCTGCTCCCTTTCTTTATGCTACTAAAATAATCTTCCCCTTCCTGTTCCTTTCTGCTATTTCCGCCTCTCCCCCCTCACACACACACACTTTAAATGGATTCCTCGTTAAAAAGCAGTGACTGCTGGCTCCTCTCTGACTTCACAGGGGATGGAACAAGGGGATGGAGCAGAGAGGGAGAGAGACAGGCAGAGAGTGCTGATGAAAGGGTGAGACTGTGGAGGAGAGAAAAAGGGAATGCTGAGAAGGAGACAGGGCCATGCCTCTGCGCTGCTCCTGCATGGCTCTTTCCTGCCCTTCTCTCTCTCTCCCCTCTCTTCATCCTTTTTTCCCCCCTCTATCCCTTTTTCAGGCCTGAAGCAGGTGATATTTTAGGGGATTCCCTGTTGGTTTTGTCTGGTTAAAGAGAATCCTAGAAGATGAGGGATGAAAGGGACCTCGGGAGGTCATCTAGCCCAACCCCCTGCTCAAAGCAGGACCAACCTGAATTAAACCATCCCAGCCAGGGCTTTGTCAAGCCAGGCCTTAAAAATCTCTACGGATGGAGATTCCACCACCTCCCTGGGTAACCCATTCCAGTGCTTCCCCATCCTCCTAGGGAAAAAGTTTTTCCTAATATCCAACCTAGACCTCCTCCACTGTAAGCCCTTCTGTGGGTTTGTTGAGACCGAATCATGCTGTGGCACCTTAATTCTAAATCGGCATGTGCAAACTTGCTGGTTACTGATGGAGGAGAAATAGGAGACAGTGGTGTGGTGTGAGGGGGAGCTTTTCTTTCCACATTGTATCGTAGTATAACTCTCCTCCCACGTCCCGACTTCCAGTGGGAACCTGTAACATTGGGTTGCTGTTTAGTGGCACAAACAAGTCTTAGGCTACGTCTTCATTCGCCGCCGTCAGATCGACTTATCTGGATCGACTGAGCAGTCAGTGAAGACCCGCTCAGTCGATCCAGAAACCGACATATTAAGACCACCTCCTCAAGCGGCGTAGTGCTGCGTCGACGGGAACACGGTTCCCGTCGGCGCAGTGCAGTGAAGACGGCGCACAGAACAGGAGCAGAGAAGTCGACGGGAGTCACTGCCGCCGAATCTCCGAGGTAAGTGTAGACAAGCCCTTAGTATCGTGTGGCTTAATCCGCTGTTCTCCCCATCCCCCAGATGTCCCATCTCAAGACAGTTTCAGACATACGGGCTGGGTCACCACAGAAAGGGAGTTTCATGTTCAGATAGATTTGGGAGGTGGATACGGAAGGTGTTGGTCCATGCTGATTTTTTTGCTAGTTTGATCACTTGAGTGAAGGGTTTTAAGCATTTTGTGGGATTCTTGTGGGCAAAGGCTAGGTCCCAGACCCCAATATTTTACCCCCAATGCAGTTTAATACAAACATTAATACAAGGTGGTTATTTTTTTCTTTAGTTTTAAAAATGTGAGCCTTGAGTTTACAGCTCACTAATGATTATACCATGGTTTCTTCATGGTAATGTATCTCTCTCAATTTATTTCTCATTAAAAATTTTACACTGCAGTAAAAGTCAATAGTGAGAAAACAATGGAACTTTATATAAACTGTTAAATCAGGCCACCAGTTATATACAAAGCAGCCTCAGGATACCATCAGGATTTTAAATGAAACCAAATCAATCTCGTGTGGGTTTTCTCCTTTGCGCCTGCATATGCTAAATACAAAAAGGTGGGGGAGAGGGATCATTGGCTTTGAATGACTGTTACTAAAGAGTTTGGCAAGGGGGAGACAAATTGATCTTCTCTTCATATAAACAGCTTCTTTAGCCGTCTGCATTAGCGATGCTTTCTCCTGCCGCACTTGCAAAGTAAAAGATTTCAGTGTGTCATCTTGAGGGAGCCTGTAGTGAAATGTCTTTTTTTACTCTTTAATTAAAGCAGGGTAACGTTAGCCATTGTTAGGTTGCAGAACAGGAGAGGAAAGATTATAACTCATTGATCTGTCCTGAGGTTGGCTAAACTAGTAATTATTATTTGTAAGATGTAAAATCCCTCCAGTTCTTGCCAGGGGTGGGGTGCAGGTGCGTATTAAGAGGAGCTCCGTGTTATTCCGTGGAATTGATCCTGCAAGGCAGGGGCAAACTGCAGAACAGCTACAATTCCAAGGATTCGGGAGCTCACGCGGCACTTTACAGATACACAGGAGGGCCAGGGGCCAGAGCTGGAGGTGGCGTAAATGAGCCCAGCTTCACTGACTTGAGGATCTGTGCCAATTCATACCACCTGTCCTGGCAAGGGATGGCAATCAAATGGTCTTCCCCTGCCGACCCATGCGCTGTTGAAGTCAGTGATGGTTGTACGGGTGTCAGGGTGCATGGGTGTCAGCATCCACTCAGCTGGGTACGTTTGCAGAACTGACACCCTCCACCGAGCTCTGAGTTGTGTGGCTTGAGCCCATCTCCGTTCATTATGCCACAAAGCCATGTGTTGGAGAGATGTATCCAGCCACAAGGACGGGTGTGAATGAAAAGCCGTTTCTAAGGGATGAAACGAAAACAACCAAACGAACTCGGTGTTGACTTGCACACGAGAGTACTTTCTCCCTCCTGAGCGAATCCCAGTTGAAAGGCACTCTAGCATTGCTCAGCCTTTTGAAGTGGTTTCATGCCACATCATTGCAAGGAAGTGACTTGTTACACTTAGGTCTTGTCTCCACTCGGGAATAGCCCTGATTCAGTCATTGGTGGCTAGCAACCGGCGTAGCTGTCTTGGTGCTGACCGCTAGAGAACACGCATGTATTTGCCCTGAGATAATTAAGGTGTGTTTACCCATGTTGTTAGGGTGGAAGACCAGCAAATTCCAAAGCATGTTTCTCAAGCAATGCTGCCACACAGTCGGCAATCACGTGGTCACCAAAAGCTTCGGTGGTGCGATAACGTTGCCAGCGATGAACAGAAATTGAATATCCAGACAGACCTAGCTAGAGAGGGATCTGGGTGCTGCTCGGTCTGCAAGGAGGCTGCGTCCCTGTGGAATCTGCCATGCTGCTGCCCCTCAGCCAGGGCCCAAGCATAATTTTTTCAGGCCCAGGACAAACTTGTAACACGGGCTCCCTCCCATACCACGATCCCTCATCCCATACATACAATCTCATGAGCCATGAAAATGTTTTTCCTCATGGTAATGGGGGTTGCAGCCTGGGCCAGGCTGCCCAGGGCCTCGGGGCCCTGGTAAAGTGTACCCTTCTCCCCCCTATGTGGGGGCCCGTCCCTCTGCTCCCCACCACCCCCACGGTAATCTGGTTGAACCGCAATTGGTACGAACTTTGGCCTGCACTTCGGAGTCAGCAACACCAGTGCAGTTGCGCTGATGGCAGAGTTGGGTCTAGTCCGGAGTTCAGACCAAACTCAAAGTGAGAGACGCTGGAAGACCAAGGGCAGTTGCAGTAAAGATTCATATCATCAGGTCGGTGCTAAAAAAGTTCCTGATGTTTCTTACGCGGATCGTTTATTTGGCTGAGCAGGACTCTTAATCTGGGGCCATGGAAAGATTCTCCAGATGTAAATGCAAAGGGCGAGAGGGAGGATCAATTTCCACTGTCCAAACAGCGTCCTTTGATTTATTGCCATTGGACGAAGAAATTCTTTATCTGCCTCTCTCCCTTTCTCTCTGAAGGGAGAGCTTGACTGTTTTCATAGTGTCGCTCTTTAATAATAGCCCTGTTTGTCCGAACCCTGATATTTTGATAACCTTTAGAATTCAGAGGACATTCACCCCCTGTTTTGACTGCAAGAGCTCCCTTTGGATTAAGTAATTACAGACGCTTTCTTTGGTTGTTTTTTAAAGCTACAAGGTTACAGAAATGGTGTGTCTGCTGAGTGATTTCACCAGACAAGAATTGAGCATGCAGAGACTCTGAATTCCGAGTATGAACACAAATGGGAAATAAGAGGAGAGTAATTCCGGATGAAGCTAGCTGCTGCAGCTCACAGCCATCCCGAAAGCATCTCTGCAGGCATATGTATGCGTGATGTGTGTTGACATTTTTGCAATTAGTGCATTGTATGGGGCCTTTTCATACTAGCGAGGCAATTTAGCACAAAATGTTGAAATGAATCACTCTTCCTGTGGAGGTGTGCGTATGATGAAGCTGCCAAAGCGATCTTGAGATGGTAGGGGAAGAGAAGCAGCAATCGGTGAGGCATGTGGTTTGATATTTTTCTCTCTGCATCTGATGGATGCTATGATGGGAGAGTAGGTTCAGGTTTCATGGTTTGAAGGCACAGGGACACAATCAGAGATGATGTAAGTGCAACATTGGTTAGTGGTTGTAAGGAAGTCTAAGACGATGTTGTCTATGTCATTGGGGTGAAAGAAGGTATAAATTGAAGTGTGAGGGGGGCCTAATTTAATTTATACTTCTTACACTCTCACGTTATGCCCTTCTGGTCTGACAGGGTATAAGTTACACTGTCTTGGATCACACATGCTTATCAGCATGTAACTTTGCATCATCCCTGCGTTTGGCCTATGGAGAGATTAACTTTTAATAAGTGAAGTAATCTAATCTGGCAGATTGGCCTTCAGTCTCCCTATTGCAACGTGCCTACCCTCTCTGAATTCCACACATTCCCAAAAGCTCTTTTGTCTTAGAATCATAGAATCATAGAATATTAGAGTTGGAAGGGACCTCAGGAGGTCATCTAGTCCAACCCCCTGCTCAAAGCAGGACTAACCTCTGCTATATCATCCCAACCAGGGCTTTGTCAAGCCGCAGCTTAAAAACCTCTAAGGATGGAGATTCCACCACCTCCCTAGGTAACCCATTCCAGTGCTTCACCACCCTCCTAGTAAAAAACTTTTTCCTAATGTCCAACCTAGACCTCCCTCCCTGCAACTTGAGACCGTTGCTCCTTGTTCTGTCATCTGCCACCACCGAGAACAGCCTAGCCCCATCCTCCCTAGAACCTCCTTTCAGGTAGTTAAAGGCCGCTATCAAATCCCCCTCACTCTTCTCTTTTGCAGACTAAACAAGCCCAGTTCCCTCAGCCTCTCCTCATAAGTCCTGTGCTCCAGCCCCCTAATCATTTTTGTTGCCCTCCGCTGGACTCTCTCCAACTTGTCCACATCCTTTTTGTATTGGGGGGCCCAAAACTGGACACAATATTCTAAATGCGGCCTCACCAATGCCGAATAGAGGGGAATAATCACTTCCCGTGACCTGCTAGCAATGCCCCTCCTAATGCAGCCCAATATGCCATTGGCCTTCTTGCCAACCAGGGCACACTGCTGACTCATATCCAGCTTTTTATCCACTGTTACCCCCAGGTCCTTTTCTGCAGAGCTGCTGCCCAGCTCGTCGGTCCCAGTCTATAGCTGTGCATGGGATTCTTTCTTCCTAAGTGGAGGACTCTGCACTTTTCTTTGTTGAACCTCATTAGATTTCTTTTGGCCCAATCCTCCAGTTTGTTTAGGTCACTCTGTATCCTATCCCTACCTTGCAGGGTATCTACCACTCCCCCCAGCTTAGTGTCGTCCGCAAACTTGCTGAGGGTGCAATCTACCCCATCCTCCAGATCATTAATAAAGATGTTGAACAAAACCGGCCCCAGGACCGACCCCTGGGGAACTCCGCTTGTGACCGGTTGCCAGCTAGACATGGAGCCATTGATCACTACTCGTTGAGCCCTATGCTCTAGCCAGTTCTCTATCCATTTTATAGTCCATTCATCCAACCCATACTTCTTTAACTTGCTGATAAGAATACTGTGAGAAACCGTATCAAAAGCTTTGCTAAAGTCAAGGTATATCACATCCACCGCCTTCCCCACATCCACAGAGCCAGTCACCTCATCATAGAAAGCAATCAGGTTGGTCAGGCATGACTTTCCCTTGGTGAATCCGTGTTGACTGTTCCTGATCACCTTCCTCTCTTCCAAGTGCCTTAAAATGGATTCCTTAAGGACCTGCTCCATGATCTTTCCAGGGATTGAGGTGAGGCTGACCGGTCTGTAGTTCCCCGGATCCTCTTTCCTCCCTTTTTGAAGATGGGCACTATATTTGCTTTTTTCCAGTCCTCAGGGACCTCCCCCTGTTGCCACGAGCTTTCAAAGATAATAGCCAATGGCTCTGAAATCACCTCAGCCAACTCCCTCAGCACCCTCGGGTGCATTGCATCCGGCCCCATGGACTTGTGAATGTCCAATCCTTCTAAATAGTCTTGAACCTGTTCCTTCAGCACTGCGGGATGTTTGCCTCCTTCCCATTCTGTGCCACCCAGTACAGCAGTCTGGGAGCTGATCTTGTCTGTGAAGACAGAGGCAAAAAAGGCATTGAGTACCTCAGCTTTCTCCACATCCTCCGTCACTAGGTCGCCTCCCTCTTTCTTTAAGGGGCCTACACTTTCCCGAATCTTCCTCTTGTTGGCAACATGCCTGTAGAAACCCTTTTTGTTCCCCTTCACGTCCCTTGCTAGCTGCAACTCCAATTGTGCTTTGGCCTTCCTCATTTCATTCCTGCACGTTCGAGCAGTGTTTATATAATCCTCCCTAGTCATCTGACCAAGCTTCCACTTCTTGTAAGCTTCTTTTTTGCGTTTAAGTTCGCCAAAGACTTCTTTGTTAAGCCAAGCTGGACGCCTACCATATTTGCTATTCTTTCTGCACATCGGGATGGTTTGCTCTTGTGCCCTCAATAAGGTCTCCTTAAAATACAGCCAGCTCTCTTGGGTTCCTTTCCCCCTCATATTAGCCTCCCAGGGAATCCTGCCCATCAGTTCCCTGAGGGAATCAAAGTCCGCTTTTCTGAAGTCCATGGTCCGTATCCTGCTGTTCCCCTTTCTTCCTTTCATCAGGATCCTGAACTCGACCATCTCATGGTCACTGCTGCCTAGGTTGCCACCCACTTCTACTTCCCCTACCATGATGTCTTCTGTGACATCAACATCAGGATCAAGTTCTAGAGTTCTGGGCTTCCCACTGTGTTTCCGTTTTGATCTTTGCTTGTCTTCTGTATTGTCAGCTACATTGGACAGAGACTGTGGTTGAAATGAATGGAGGGGCTGTATCAAAATCCCTTAGTCTGCTTTGTAAATTCCAACCTAGGTCTTTGTTTTTCCTGTGTATCTTGTACAGTAGCAAACACACTATTGGCCTTTTAACAAATAATAAGGACATATAGACAGTTGCATTGAACTGATTAAAACCAGCACTAAAATAATCACATTGATTCAACCAGCTCATAAACCTTCCCAAAGATATGTTAAATTTTCTAACCTTTTAACTCAGGAAGTGTTATAAATATGGGAACTGCAGCAGAGACCAAAGTAAATTTGCTCAAGCTCCCTATGACAGATATGGGGAAGATGGCGCAAATCCTTACTCACGTGAGCATCCTGCTTATAGGAACTGTCCCTTTTCAGTTGGTATGAAGCCCCTTTGAAGTCAATGACATTGTGCTCTGTGAGTTGGGGTCTCATAAATGTGGTGTTGAATGTAGGTGCGCCATCAATCAGTGTAGCAGGGACTTACGTACATTTTCAAGATCTCAGCGAGCTCTGCATTTGCAAATAAATATTAAGTCTTTCGCAGCCCGCTCTCTCTTGCATTCCTTCAATAGCACATTATCATAAAAGTATTCCCTCGGCTTGCAGGGAGTTTAGCACAGATTCAAGATGAATGTGCATAAAAAGAATCTGATTGTAATTACTGTGGCTTTGTTCCGCTCTTTGGAAAGTTCATCTTCCTGCAATGACACAAGGGCATTAAGTAAAGGAATAGCATGACTCCAGGTAGCTGGGGTAGAGTCTGTTGATTGTCAGAAGGAGCGCATAGAGGCATTTAGGCTGATAACAGCCTTAAAAAAAATAGTGGCCTGGCAGTTTTCCTAGTCTGATTTTTCTAATTGTAAGGAAAAACTCTAGCTTGACCTGTTTTCATTTTTCGCAGCCTGCCTTTGTCTCACAACAATGGGGACTGTGGTTAATTTGAGATCTGATTGGTTTATTGACAGACCTGGCTCAGGTTTGCAATTCTCCGCAAGGATATTATGTGGAAAGGCAGAATAATGGAAATGAGCAATCCCAGTTAAGCCCTTGGGCTCAATTCAGACCTGGTGTAAGCAGGTGCAGTGCTGGATCGGGGTATTGACCCTTTAACACCAGGTTTGAATTTGCTCCTTACACAGGAACGAAAATAAATAAATAGATGAACAATGCAGAGGAACAATGGGGAATGAAGGATGTATTAGAGCGTAGGTGTATAACGAGGTGAGGTGTGCGCCTCCCCAAACATGGCTGTGCCACAGATCTTTTATTCCAGTCTAGATGTACCCGTAGTCACTTCTGAAAACGGCACCCCTCTGATCTTTCCAAAATTGCGTCTCTGTGACTGTTCTGAAGTCAGCGCCATCCTATTGGCTGGATGGTGTGAGCGCTGGTGCCAGGGCACCACAGATGGGACCTGTTTTTTTTTTTTTTTGTCAACACTCCCTCCCGGCACAAAACCCTGCTTTGCGAGTGCTCCCTTCCAGCCAAAACCTCCTCAACCTGCTGGATCACCTTGATTCTTCCCACCTGGCAACAAGGTCCTCAAGGAGTTCAGCCAACACCCCGAAGGATGAAATAGAAGAATCCCTTCAGAGCTGCTGAAATCCTACGTGGCTCTCGCATGAACCCCATCTTCTTCCCTCCCACGATAGTGGTAAATGCCCTGGTTTACTTCTTGCAATGTCTGTCTGAAGAACAAGCAGCAATGTCCGGCTACCAAACCCTTCCACCCCCAAATGTGTTGGGAAGTGACCTCAAACTCACGTCCTTTCCCAGGGTCATTCCTGCCCCTTGACTGTACACACTGCAACTGGAAGAAGCCTCTTGGGATTTTCCCCCAAAGAAAGTTTATTCACTTCTTAAAAAATCATTATTATAATGACAATAATCCATTGACGGCCTTTGGTGATGTGCTTGCAACTCCTATCGATTTGAGGGGGACTGGCACGTGTGCATAGAAAAGAAGGCAGAATTTAGTCCTGGATCAATTTGTCTGGAAGGGAACAATGTGCACATTTATGTCTTTTGGGTAGGGTAATACTCACTTTCCTTCTAGCAGGATTCTTGCATGGCATAAAGAGGGCACGGGCCTATTGAGTGTTTCTGGAGTTCTTCATTTGCAGGTCTAGTGTGTGTCAGAAAGGAGATGTCATTTTTATATCTTCTTATTGATTAGATCAGTGAAGTAACATATGTACACAGGCACGCTCAGCGGATCTACGGGAATCAGAGTATCAATGGAGAATCGGTATCATACATAGAAAACAACCTGATGAGGACAGAAAACTGGGCACAAATAATCAGCCGGACCTTTAGTGAACAGGGGATGCACATCAAAACCCAGGGGTACTGCAGTCTGTCCACTGGGAAGCTAATGAACCAGATCTTCAGTTTGTGTAAATCAGCATTACTCCATTGACCTCAACACAGCTAGCTATGCAGATTTTCAGCTGAGGATCTGGCCCAACATTATTCCCGCCTCCTTCCCCCTTCCCCCCCAATGGATTCCATGCCAAGCTTTCTCCTCCTTCTTGGTATGTAAATCTTCCAGAGGAAGACTTGGGATCCTGTTAAATAAGTGTGTGATTATATTATTATAGAAACCGAAAGAAATAGCCTTTTGACAGGTGGAAACGAGGGTAGATCAGTGAGCGTCCTATCCTGCAAAGTCTTGTGACTTGTCATAGTGGCTTAGAAGCAAGGATGGAAACCCTGATTCAGGAAAGCTCTTTAGCAAGCACTTAAACCTCATTTGAGATCAAAGGACTTAAGAATTTGCTTAAATGCTTTCCTGAATTGGGGCCTGAGTGTTTGTGTGATTGGGCTCAGTCCTCCTGCAAAAGCCTTGAGTGTCTCCTGAGAGATGCAGAGTTCCTCACTGGCTTGAAGACAAGCTGAGGGGGTCTCATCCCGTCTCAGAGGCCGCTCGCTCCCCTCAGTGAGAAGAGTGCAGCAAAGGAAGATGTCACAGGATATGGGAAGTGCACGAAGATGAGGCATGTAGAAGTAGAAATAGTTAACCCCTAAGGGCCAGATTGGGGGGAACCCCTTACTCGGCGCGGATCAGATTCTGGGCAGTGCCTTTAAGAACTACAGCACAGAACTTGCAGCCCAGGGGAAGGGGAGTTGAGGCAGCTTCAAACCACATTTGTGCCATCCTGATTCTGGGCTACTTCAGGGACTGATGTTGACCCCTGGTGCGACTTGGCCCTGGGGGATAGTTATGGCAGCCTTCTCAGGCTGCCCAGAATCTGCTGTGGCCTCACCCCTCCATGTGGTGGTGGTTCTTCTCCTCCTTGTGTCCTTCTACCACAATCATGGATTTTTTCACTGTTGGCCATTGTGATATTGCTCAGTATGTAGCCCTGGTGAGATTTTCCATTGTGCACGGCTCCTTCAGGAGCCAGCAGACCAACAGGATGGTCCACGCTTTGTGTTTCACTACAGTCATGTGTCTGGGTCGTTGGAATAGCCTCACTTCCACATATTGACTTTTGGCCTCTTGTTCAGAGGCGATTTAAACATCTCTAGGCAGACGAGCCTTCTCCGGGCCTGCAGGAAGGCGTTCAGCAATGTCAATGTGCATATTGACATCCTCATTGAGTACTTTGAGCTGTGCGTGCCATGTTTTCAGTTGTGTCGCCGTCCGTGCTTTCTTTTGTGGTTCTGTTGCTGCTAGGAAGCTTTTTCCACAGTTCCAGGCAGCTAACTGCCACAGTGTGGCCATGTAGTGGATGTCTGGTATCTTCAGCCTGTCGTAATCATTCAGTTTTGCTTGTGACAACTCTCCTGGTATCTGATGGATCGATTCTGGCAAGCACATAAAAGTTTGTTCACATTTATTGATTTTTAGACCGATTTGTTGTTAGATAGGATCCAGTTACTTTGCGTGAGCCAATCTTTCCTACACCAGATATGAGTATTCAGCTATCAAATAGCGAAGTGCAAGGGCAGTGGCTTTTAGAGTTGCTGGGTTGCTTCCCCATTTTGAATTTGCAAGTTCCCTGAGCATGTTATTCTGGCTGCTAACTTTGCCTTTTGTCTTCACCTCATGAGCCTTGACGGAGAGAGTGCAGTCTAGCATCACTCCATGGTAGACCAGTGGGCAAGAGATACCCCATTCCAAGTGATGTTGGGTCGTCTATCACACTCGCGATTCTGAAGATGGAAGAAACTAACTTGTGATTTGGCTGCGTTGTTGCAAAGCTGATTCTTGGTGTAATAGACTGAGAGCCCAGACAGAGACAATGTTAGCATAGCTTTGATCTCGGCAAAATCCTTGGCTTAGGCAGAGACACACAGGTCATCAGCATAGATAAAACTCCTTGTGCTGAGATGGATTGGTTGATCATTCGTATAGATGTTGAAAAGTATTGGTGAAGTCTGCTCCCTTGTGGTAGGTCATTTTTTGGTTGCTCCCATTGGCTTGGCTTCCCAAGATTGTGATCTTTTGTTGTGTTATATATTCTAGTGGGGAGCTTTTGATTTACTGTGTTGTATGCTGCTGATAGATTGACAAACATGGCACCTGTTACCATACTCTTTTCCAAGCCATCTTTGATGTTTTGACTGGTCCATGATGTGCCTGGGCGGAACCTGGCTTGCTCTGGGATTAGGTGCTTTTCAATGAATGCTGATGATGGTTTAGGATGAGACACTTGCACAGTTTGTAGACATAGTAATATGGGCCTGAAGTTCTTCAGCCCTGTTGTGTCCTTCCCCAGCTTCAGGAGAGCCACAACATGTGCTCATCACCAGATCTTGGGTACTTTGTACGTGGCTGAGCATGTGTTAATTTGAGTAACAAGTTCATTATTGCTGGTCCAAAGTGTTTGGTTTGTTCTGTACAAATGTCATCTAAGCCAGCAGCTTTGCCCTTCTTGAGGCCATTAATTCCAGAGATTAATTCAATCATTATATACTGTGCCCAAAATGATAAGTCTCCTGGTCGTCTTGCTGCTTAAGATGCGTCCTGGGTTGTTTGTTCAGTGCCCTGCCATTTTCTAGGCGTGGTTGTGCAACCTGGTCTGCAATAATGTTGTAGTATTGCTCTGCCTTCCTTGGGTCATTGTTAAGCTTCCGGATGGTTATCCTTGCTTTCTTATTGCGTGTGTCATGTCCACACACTCAATGTGATTCTGCCATTACTTCTGTTTTTCCTCCTTTAGTACAGAGACCAGCTCTTCGCTGACTGCAATGGCATCCTCAGGGTCTGCTTTGAACTTCTGCTTATATTTTGCATACCTATCTGGTAACTCAGATGTTATTCCTGGCACTTAAGTGGTTCTGCAGCTTCATGGAATATGCTTCTTCAAGACAACGCACGCCGCATTGACAAATTGTCGTCATTTTCTGGAATTGGTTCAATCTGTTTTACAATGGCATCGAGACCGTTGGTGAAGCCTTCCGTTCCGCTTTCTTAAAATTAAAGCAGCGCCGGAATGGTTCTGCGTTTGCTGTTATGGATAAGTTGATTTAGATGGCAACAGTCTGGTGCTGTGAATGTGAAATAAGACCCAAACTCAGTTTGTTACACAAACCAGGTATGTTGTTGCTGGCAAATGCCAGATCAGGGTTGTAAAACTGTTTCCATCGGCTGCTGTTGAGAGAACTGGGGAGCTTATGGTCCTAAATTAAGCTCAAGTGTTCTGCATCTGCCCACTATTCGACTAGTTCATCATTTTTCATCGATGATGCTATAGAGTCTGTTAGTCACCAGTGATCACGCACCTTTGATCAGGTTTGAGGTTATGTGAACTTGAATTGTTTGCACAGTGGTCTGTAGACAGACGTGATGGAAATGCCACCAATGTCTACAGTCAGGACTTAAATGTTGTCATTATCGATCATAGATGTTGTGTTGATGACAAGACCAGATTTGATTAAAAGGGGGCTGCCGGATTGCTCATGTGGTCTTTCTATGGTCAAGTTCATCCCGAGTACCTGGGGCAGTGGTTGTTGATCCCTCTGTGTGTCTCCTGGAGGCATAACACCTGGCAGTTGTAATCAGTACACATTTTGGCTATCCGATCGCTACAATATAACAATCTCGATTTGAGGGCTTTTTGGAGGACTCTATAAAAAAGAGTTGATTTTTCGCACTGTTTTGAAACTTCTGATCAGGGAAAAGAATCCAAATTTGTGTCCTCTCTGCATGGCAAGATTTTCTTACCTTGCCTTCCATTCATGGCCCCCTCTCTGTGTGGATGCTTGTTTCATTGTGGAATTGTGAATCATGTGTTTCTTATACAGCACTACTAACCTTGGCCCTCAGTGTTGTGTTCTGCAGCTCTCTGCTAAAGTCATCAAGACTTACATAGTCAATAGAGATGTCAAGTCAGTAAATCGAATGAAAGAAATACTATTTGAAGGAGAAAATTAGCTGGGTTCTCCATATTGGTATTTATGGCACAAAGCTAGAATAGGCTTTACAGTCATCTAGGCACAGAAATCATTTTCCGAACTCCGAAATGAAACCGTGTCGATCGTTAATCTTCTCGCATATTATTTTGGTTAACAGAGATCCAACTTTTCTTGATGACTTCTAAAATGCTTAGTGACAATGGTGCTGGGCTCGCCCAGTAGCTTAATGCAAACAGTTAGTTATTCATATTCCTTAGACTTCACAGATCAAATTTGTGTCCAGCTTCACTCCATCTAGCATAATATTTGTCGTCTGCCTGCCTGCCTGCAGGAGAAAATAGCACTACTGCAGTGAACAGATATTTTTTCCCCTGGAGTCAAACACTCTAGTGCCGCTTCTCAGCTAGTGTAAATGGGCATAGCTTTATTGAGTTCAGTGGAGTTATGCCCCTGTACTTCATCGAGCAGAACCAATGAGGTCAGTAGGGAGTTGTGGGTGCTCAGCACCTCTAGAAATCAGGCCTAATGGCATTTTTCTATAAGGGACTGATCTGAATTGTGACGAATGCGGCGTGATGATTTAATAGCCTAGAATTATTCAAGCAGGTCAGTGGCCAAATGAACAAATGCAGATGCACACCTGGGCTAATTCTTTCGTTGTAATAAGTGTGAACTGAGGTGCCAATGGTGATGTCACAGTTTTAGGGTCACTGCACCTGTATTCCCCTCTGGTCCCTCGAGGGCACCCACTTAAAGTTTCCGGCTCCCAGTCCCAGCCCTCACCTCTTTTGGATGGAGACTCGTCTTTCTCTCATTCCTGACCAGGGTTTTAAGGCAGATATTCCCAACAAGCCAGACTGCCTAAAGACCAGTGCCTGTGCTTTGCTTTTTCCCAGAGAGCTATGAACAGTGTGTTGCCAGCAGTTACAAGTTACCACACAGCTCTTTCTAATAAGCACATTTATTCTTAAGGTAAAAGGTATATACAGTAGCACCTCAGAGTTACAAACACCAGGGTTATGAACTGACCGGTCAACTGCACACCTCGTTTGGAACCGGAAGTACACAATCAGGCAGCAGCAGACACGCACACAAAAAGCATATACAGCGCAGTGCTCTGTGAAACGTAAACTACTAAAATAATAAAGGGACAGTTTAAAAAAAAAAGGTTTGACAAGGTAAGGAAACTGTTTTTGTGCTTGTTTCATTTAAATGAAGATGGTTAAAAGCAGCATTTTTCTTCTGCCTAATAAAGTTTCAAAGTGGTAGTAAGTCATTTAATTGTCCATTAATACTTAAAATCTGTATTCAGTTGTAAACTTTTGAAAGAACAATCGTAACGTTTTGTGCAGCGTTACGAACATTTCAGAGTGACGAACAACCTCCATTCCCGCGGTGTTCGTAACTGAGGTTCTCCTGTAAAATACAATAAAATTCCTATTTGTATTGCTAAAAGCTTACTGGAATCACCCACTGCCTTTCCAATTCTTCTGCAACGGTTGGGCAGAATGTCCTGTCTGTTTGCTGGCTCAGAAATGCAGCCTTTTTATATGAAAAGCCTTTTCTTTATCTGTTGGTCTCTGGAGACCCTAGTCTGAACCAGTATCTGGGGGGGGGTGTGGGGGGGTGTGGTACTCTCTAGGTGATTCACCTTAATCACCCTCCCACCCTCCATTTTGGTGCCTGGAGCAGTTGTTGTAGCCTGCCCTTCTAGAGTTGCATACAACCCCTGGCCCACAGTGATACACAAACCATTCATAAACTTAATACAGTATGGTCCCCAAAGATATTGCATGGGGTTGCAGTATCTGTTGCAGATGTGATCAGTACTAATTATACATGTATCGGTGCCTTAAAAGGCAAGGGTGAATATTGATGCTTGTTGCAATTAAACCATTTGTCTGCGATGTAAAACATGCCTTATGAGAAGGGGAAGAATTCCATTAATGATGTAGCAACGCCACTCATTAAGGGATATAAGAATGCCAGTAATTAAGTTGGTTGCTTAGCCCTGTATGTCCTGATTTGTCTTTTACTGAGCACCTTGCTCTAAGAGCCTCGTTCTGTGGAAACACAAGGCATATTCTTTATGTTGAAATTTATGGCGATCCCTCCCCTAGTTAGAGCGTCTGATTCTGGGAACATTTTCTCCACCAGAGATGCAAAGGCAATAAATGAGATTTAAAGCAGATGGAGAAAATTCAGTCCATATCCAAATCACTTAGTGCCAAAATTAGCCTGTCTCCTATGTTCGTTACTATGGTAGTGTTTATTTATTAGTGTGATTTTTCTAGCACCTAGATTCTGTTCCCCATCAGCAATCCATCTATTTAATTCCTTGTCCACAGATGCTATAGTTAGTGTTTAAAAAACCTGATTCCCATACAAAGCAGCATAAGGATCGGAGTGCTGATCTCCGTTTTAAAGAAATAAAGCAAAATGTGCATCTCGCACAGTGGCTGGTATTTTCAGCAGAGCATACAGGAGTTGGCCACCCAAATCCCATTGATGGTCTTAGTTTTTTTTGAAAATCCCAGCTCATGTATTTAGCAGCATTCTGCCCGTGAGTGCAGGAGTTTGTGCACAAAGAAGAGACTTGCATGCTTTCTCTATGGACGTGCTTTCTATAGTCAGTGGTGAGAACGCCGATAGTTTGTATGCTGCAACGCATTGTGTGTATGTTGGTCCTTCCATCCTTAGACCCCAGCGCACTTTACAAATAAGTCTCAGCCCTCTGCAGAAAACATAAATATGATCCCCATTTTGCGGTTGGGGAGACTGAGGCACACAGAGGTTAAGTCACATGCCCCAGGACAAACAGGCAGCAATTGGCAGGGCCAGGGATAGAACTCAGATCTTGGTTGTTTCACTTATCCATAAGTCTGTCCGTCCTCCCCATCTCTGTAGAGAACAATACCAGACTTGATGCATTAAAATGACTTTGACAACCATATCCATATGTAGTAGATTGGAGAACCAGAGCAGGCAGACAGTGCTTAATCCCAGAGGGCAAACTTGCAGTGACATGAACACTGATTTTTATTTTGCTTGAGACTTGACTGAGCTGATGCAGAAAGTTGGTAACTCTGTTTCCCTTCCTTAAAAACCCAAACTGACTTACTGAGCATCTAGTCTCTGAATGTTTAGCAAGGGAAAAAAACCTGTCTTCACAAAGCAGCATAAGTGAATTTCCACAAGGATACAGTTCTCCAAGGAACAGTCTCTAGTCAAGCAGCATAGCTAGCTAGCTGGAGAAATTAGGGCTTCATAATTCAACATTCATTTATATCTTCTCAGTATAAGTTTTGGCTGTCACTAGAGATCAAGTGACATATGATGCTTTGTAAATTTAAGGTGAGGATGCATTAGCTATAGGATACATAACTAAGTGGAGCATTCCCTTCAGAACTGCAAATCAGTTGAATGTTGGCTTCACTGAACTGGATGGACAGCGCAGAGAGACGTTCAATAATTGATGGCTACGGATCAGTCCAAGGCAGATTTTTGACAGCATACAGTCGTTTTCTGAGTGAGGTGTCTGAGAATTTTTAATAGAGCTGCCATGAAAGGCAAATACAAATCAGAGATATGACCTGGCAAAGAATGAGCATGCATGTTAATTTCTGTGCATTGTTATCTATTAGCTGGAGAGATCAACATTATTAAATAAACTTCAACAAAGTGAGTATAACGTTAATGTTGTTTTAACTCCCCAAAGCAGAACGTTTTTAATGTCTCCTGTGCAGTGGGCCAAATTCTGGTCTTATGCTAGTATAAATCTAGGATACCTCAACTGATTATGGTGGATTTACTCCAGATTTATAGTGTACCTTAGATCAGAATCTGACTGCTGGCCACCCTAAGACAGACAGACAGACAGATGACCAGTACCTGCTGATTGGGAGCAGAGTGAGGGCAGCGGCTTCAGCTGATGTTACTGAGTATGCTCAGTAGAAGCCAAGCAACAACTCGGGGTGGGGGGAGTGGAACGTGGCCCTTCCCGATGCGTTGCTTTTGCCCTAAGACATGGGGAGGTTGGAAGGGCACGGATGGGAAATGTACGCGTCAGCCCATTGAAGGGTATTGTAGCAGCCATGCTTCCTTTGAAGGTAATGGGACTTTGCACAGGATTGGGTCTTTGGTAGTGCCGCCCTGCCTTTACATGGTTTACAAGGTAATCCTAGTGACTAACATCTTCAGTCGAGTACTTGACTTGGTGACTTACTGCGCCCGTGAAGCTGACTCTGTGTTGTCCACCACATTCCGTTTTTTCCCTCAACAGGAATTTTCTCTAGATTTCTATCTGTGAATTTGACACTGCTGAAAAGATGCCAGATTGAGAGCTCTGAGATTCGGGTGATCAGATGTCCTGATTTTATAGGGACAGTCTTGTTATTCGGGGCTTTTTCTTATATAGGTGCCTATTACCCTCCACCCCCATCCCTGTTTTTCACACTTGCTCTCTGGTCACCCTAACTGAGGTGCTCAGTTTATCCTCAGAAGAAGGACAGCATAGGGCGTGGTGGTGCTGAGTCCCCATCGAGCTATCCCAGGAGACTTCACTCCATTTCTGAAGGGATCCCGTTGAAGTGTTTATGGCCTTTTTTCAGCCCGTTCCCCCTTTGCTTAGATAGCCAACCAAGGCAGTCAGTAGCATCAGCTCTAGATGTGTGGAGGCTGTGCAGGCTTTTTGATGTAGACAGCTGTCCACAGGGACCTGGATTAACACTGCCCTCTTCCTCGGTTGCCAAGAAGCTGTGTGATCCATCCACCTTCAATTTTAAAGCAGTCGGTTTCTCATGAACATAATTGAACAGCACAATGCTGCTAATGAGGCTTTCACTGACTATGTGATTCGGTATTTGCCTGCTCTAATTAATGTGATAGTCCAAACATGCTGGTAAGCTCCAGAAAACTCATAATCAGTGAACTTCCATGCTTTCAGAAGCCCAAATGAAAACAAAAATCATATTTCCTATATTGATTTTTCTTGTAGACGTTTCAAGCAAAACGTGGGGGCAAAGAGCTCTCAAAACTAATTATTAAAAAAAATCCTGTGCTTTAAATTTCCTTCCAGTATCGTGTTTTGTGTCTAAGAAAGCAGATTTTCCTTTAGTACCACGCTCACTTTTTTTTTTTTTTTTTTTTTGATGTCCCAAGGATGTATTCAACCAACGTGCATGCATTTACAACATTGCAGTAAGTCAGCGGAAGACAGATTTCTGCTGCAGACCTTGTGGGAATAGACTGAGTAAATAGGTATTTCTTTTTCTTTTTTTTTTGTAAGGCAAAGCAAAAAATGCGGTGGGTGAGGAAATAATGGCTTCAATAGATTTTGTTCATAGATTTGCTGGGTTCGCCAAGAGGAGAGAAGCAGCAATCAGCTCTGATTCCATGTTTTTCAGCAAACAGCGTCAGGGCAAGTGATTCCACCAACTTGATGGGAGTGTGGTGTCATCCGAGCACAAACACTTCCTTCCATGTGCAGCTGAAACTAGGGATGCTATCTGGCATGCCCAAAGGAAGATCTGAGTGATTACATTTACTCTCTCTCTCTCCTGCCGGCTTGTTCAATTACTTCTTAAAGGTGTGGTTCTGCAAATGCTGTTTGAAAAAAGGACCATGGCTCGGTGCCCCTTTGGCCTTGAGCTTCCAGGGACTGGGCTGGATTCCAATGTGTTAGATAAAACCTTCACTAGATAGGTCTTTGTTATGCTGTACTAGCTAATGGAGAAACTACGTGGAGCTTCAGGGAACGTAAGGTGAAAGGACCTAGAATGTTCTTCGTAACGCGGAAGTCTTGGTTGCAGTCTTCAGGGTTTAATTTCCCTGGTGTATCGACTGGCTACTCATTGTGCCATTTAAAATATCCCATTCCCTCTCAAATAGCCCAGAGCATTTCTCCAGCTCGAGGGGACAGGATTGCTTTATTGGATATGCAGTGCTGAGGCGTGGAATTCTGTCTGGCTGCAGATGCTGACAGATCAATTTAAGCCACTTGAAGAGGATATAGACTCCTTTGCTTCGCTGCCGCGGGGCGTTTTCTCTCAGCTTCATCTAATTTTCCCAAGAACTGTCAAAAGCTTGATATAGCCTTATTCCTCCTGATAGGTGGCAGTGAAATTATTATTGTTTTATTTGTATTGTGGTAGTTCCTAGAGGCCTTAGTCAATAACTAGGACCCGATTTGTGCTAGGTTTTGTACAAATGTATATAATGAGATAATGATCACTGACCCAACAAGTTTATGTTCTAAGTAGCTCATTACCTTTTCAGGACTTAGCTCTTGGTCTGTACTTGTTGCTTCTGGGGGGATAAACTTGAATCACTTCATACCATGTAGTTCTACATAGATTCATAGGGTCTAAGCCCAGAAGGGACCTTTGTGATCATCTAGTCTGACCTCCTATATAACACAGGCCACAGAACTTCCCAAAAACAATTCCTGTAGCTTTATACCAGCTGGGGTGAGTAACTGTGTTGGGTCAGATTCATAGATTGTGAGAAGATTAGGGTTGGAAGCAAGGTGGATTGATTTAAATCGTGATTTAAATCACCAAGAGAAAATCATTGATTTAAATCAGGTTTCCCACTGATACTTCTTCACATATTTCTTAACCGATGGTGCATATCTGATCACAAAAACATGTTAACTTACAACTCAATACAGCATTTTACAATGTCTAGAACGGTATTACTTTGTGTAATTTTTTAGATAACTTGATTTTTATTAATTTAGCAAATAGTACATAATACTCATTACCTGTGTCAAGCTGCAGATGCAGCAGCAGTACATTAGGAATGGTAAGAACTAAATCACACACACAAACACAATAGCACTTATTCTATTTTATTAAACTAAATCTTAAATCTTACATAAATGTTTCATATTTGCAATTGCAGCAGTCTCCTGAGATGCCGGCTGACGGCTGTCCTTAAACTCTATTTTTTTTTTTAATTTTCAAATTTTAGTACTTCTAACAGACAAGTCATCACAACACTAAACGTACGCTGCCCTTAAAACATCTACAACTAGCGCTCATCTTCCCCACTCCCACTGTCATTTTTATTCATAGACTGAAACAGAAATACGAGTTTTCCTGCTTTTTCACCTCCCAGTCAATATTTTGGCTTTGAGTGAATAATACCAAACGATTAAAGTATTCTCTCTGTGCCTGCCGAGCAAGTTACTGCTGTGAAAAGTTGGCTTAGCAACTGAAGGAACCGTGTTACAAAATTGTACTGGCACTGAAAAAATTATGCTTGGGCCCTGCAGATGGGGTCTCTCTTACACCCAGAAGCTATGACAGTTTTTCTGTGGCAAAAGTATGGGGGAATATAGGAAGCTGTGTGTGTACTGAATGTCTTCCCTTTTTCTTTTCATTCCACTCCACTGTTACTTTCTATTCTACCTCTGTCCTTTGTGTCTCTTTCTTTAAAACAGTGTCTTAACTAACTCCTCTGCCTTGCTTGGCCCAGCTCCACCACCACTTAAACGCAGAACAACAATCCTATCCAGCCTGTGTCTTTCTTTGCACATGTGATTTTAGTCGGCTGAGAAACAGAAACTGAAAGCCCAGAACATTCAAGAAGCAAGAGCTGGTAGTTAGGCTGGACAGACTAGAGCCATTGATTCATTTTTATGAGACTATAAATGTAGGTTTAGCATGTTTGTGATGAGATTTAATTGTAACTGTGATTTTTTTAAATGAGAGAGAAATTTAGTATTTGATTTTTTTTTTTAATTAAAAATCCAATTTTTTTGATTAAAAAAAATCATTGATTTTTATCCACTCTGGTTGGAAGGGACCTCAGGAGGTCATCTAGTCCAAACGCCTGCCCAAATCAGGACCAGCCCCAACTAAATCAATTCAAATATTGTTTTTAATATGCATTTCCAACTAACAGGAAACCGCTAAGCTACAGTAACAGAGAAATGAGGCATTTAGATGCTGCAGCAGCAGCGGGCGCAGTAGACATTAAATTAAATTTTTACCTCAGAATTTAAAAACTATAATCAATTCACACAGGCGTCTGACCTCCTCGCAATATTGAACAAACATGATACAGGTCTTGAGGGCAACTTTGTTTCTGATCTACTGGGTTGATGACTATTGATTTATTTATTCCACTCGGTGTTAATTTTCTATGGACAATAACGTGCTGTATGGCTGGCTAATAGGTTGTTCCTGTTGTAATGTTTGTCTTTTAGTGTCATGGGATCAGGATCCATCTAGATTAAGATGCCTCATCACAGAGGGTGGGTTTGCTCTCTCTCTTGAACAATTTCTTTGTTTATTCTGCCTCTAGACACACAGACAGCAAACTGTCTGAAACCAGACATCTGTTAAATATTGTATCTGACAAATACTTGCAGAAGCGTGATTCCAACGGGAGTCAACTTCAGTGGGAGAAGGCACAGACCTTGCGAGGATTAGGAGTATTGATGTGTTTTATAATGTAATTAAAGCGGGCCAAATTAATCATGGGAAATAAAATTATCTAGTGAATTTTTACTATTTGTGAGTCGATCTCATTCCATTCAGGTTTCTGCAAATGGATTTGTTGTTCTTCGGTATTGGCTGAATAGTGTGGACCAATAGTTTGTCAGCCTGTGGATGCTATCTACTTACAGTATTTGTTCTTTATGGCATGTAATTGGTTTTATGGTTTTCTTTTTGCTCCCTGATTGGAGGAATGACAATTTTTAAGTAGGAAAATCGTGGATATTGAATAATAAATAACAAATGCTCTCATCTATTCACGAATATCCTTGTTCTCTTAAGAATACAATCATTGATCAAAATACAATTGGTAAAATATTTACACGGGCATGAAATTGTCCCTTCTAGGTGTTGGTGGAATAGGTGTAAAGCAGACATCATAAATCATGATGTAATTTCCAGGGGAGACTCTATAGAAGTGCTACAACATCACCTGAATATAAAACAACTGTATTGTCTAGACCATTGTTCTTATACATATGTTTAACGGTGAATGTGAACTCATGGTAGAGTCTTTTAGTACCTGAGATGTGTTCTTTAATCAAGCGAGCATGGAAGAGAGTTGTTTTTAAAATGCGTGGAGTATCTCATTCTAGTAACAAGTTGTGCTGTGGTGAATGATTTACTTGTTAATCCAAAAATTCTTCAGTAGCTTCTCTCCCATCCCCAGCCCAGGTCTTCAGTGAAGGGAGTTTAACTTTCCTTTTTCAGTTTGAACTTGTGTTTTTAGTGGTTTTTATTAAAGAGAGCCAAGTTTGCGACTAGCAACTTGGCCAGATATACAGAGAGCTTTTTGACCTGCTCTTATTGCTGCCTTCTATCATAGCGTCTAAACAGAACTGATTAAACCCCTGTTGCATTGGCAGGGGGAAAACGGATTAACCTCCTACGGAACTGCTATCCCCGATTCAGAACCCCCAGGCCATCTGTGTTGCACTGGTACAAATTTGCTGTAATGTGCCAGTATGTGATGGTCTGATATGTGGATTATACTCCTCAGTGTCAATCAGACTTCTCAGTGCTTCTGTAGACCGCCATTTACGGAGGCCTGAAATACGTAGTTATGCTTGTTTTGTAAGCGTTCCAATCCCCTGGTTGGATACTGAAGTCATCCAGGAAGTCCAGCTACTTGATTTGGTATTACACAGAGCAGGCTGTCAAGCCCAGGTGTCAGGCTCGCTCATTCCCAAGAGCTCCCTTGACTCGCTCATGACCCAAATGGAATTCTCACTGAAGCCAGTGGAATTTTGGCCTAACCAAAAGCCTGAAAATTCGGTTCATAGACCTCGATGAGGGTTTAACCTGAGAAGGGAATCATAGAATTAGAAGGAACCGCAAAGGTCATCGAGTCTAACCCCCTCCTAAAATGCAGGATTTGTTGTGGCTAAATCATCCAAGACAGATGGCTATCCAGCCTCCTTTTGAAAACCACCAGCGAAGGAGCTTCCACAACCTCCCTAGCCAGTCTGCTCCATTGTCCTACTGGTTTTACAGTTCGGAAGTTTTCCCTGAGATTTAATCTAAATCTGTTATGCTGTAGTTTGAACCCATTGCTTCTTGTCTTGCCAGCTGTGGCAACACAGATACAACTTTTCTCTATCTTTTTTATGGCAGTCTTTCAAGTATTTGAAGACAGCTATCATGTCCGCCCTTAATCTCCTCTTTTCCAAACTGAACATACCAGTTCCTTCAGCCTTTTCTCATGTGGCTTGCATGCCATCCCTTGGATCGTCTTTGTCACTCACCTCTGGATCCTTTCCAGTTTTTCTACATCCTTTCTATTCGTTGGGGACCAAAACTGGACACAGTACTCCAGCTGAGGCCTAACCAGCACTGAGTAGAGCGGTACTGTCACCTCCGTGACTTGCATGCCATGCCTCTGTTAATGCAACCTAAAATTGCATTTTGCTTTTTTTTTTTTTGCAACAGCATTGCTTTGCTGTGGGGAATGCTGAATGGGGACCAAAATAGGCAGGGAGGAAGGATAATCTGTGGCTGAAGCCCTCAGGAGTTCTGTTTTCCTAGCTCTGCCGCTGTCTTTCTGTGTGACCTTAGACAAGTCTCTGTGCCTCATTGTAAAATGGGGTAATAATTCTTACCATCTCTGACGGGGGTGTTGCGGAGAATTAATGATTGTGAGACACTGGGACACTATGGTGATGGGGGCCGTACACGTACCTGATCAGAGCATCAGATTAGAAAATACCAAGAGCAGAGGGAAATGACCAAAGGCCTACTTGCTGGTGGGCACCAAGAAATAAAATAACAGGAAGTGGGACTTTATTGGCTTGATTTTCCACAATTCATAGCTGTACCGTTAGTCCCTGATCTTGCAATCGGATCCACTAGTGCAGAGCCCTGTGACCATGCAGAACACCAGTGAACGTGGATGTGGGAAAACCACACTATGAGATGCAATTGCAGGATTGGGGCTATAGGGAGAGTTATACTAACTTTTTCCATGCTCCAATAGCCCCCTTAGAATTACCCCTTTGATCAGGGAGGTGGTGGGGGCAAATAAATGATCTTATCATTATTTATCTTTGCTATGAAATGAAACAAAGTAAGTTTTTCCTTCTTTCTTCTTTTCAAAAGATGGCGTTCGCTATTTGTGCCCGGCATCTAGTTACTCACCAGCCTCACTTTCTGTGTTTAGCATGCAATGCTCTGCTTTCTCTTTGGATAAAGAGCTGTCTTTAAGTTGATCCCTTTCCTGATTGTTCTTGCCCTCCGTTTTCTGTTCTTAAAACCAGCATGTTGCTGAGAAGTGTTAAGCTGTGGGGCAGAGATGAGAGGGAAATGTGTTTTTTATTATCACTTGGATATAGCAAGCGTGCAGAAATTAACACTGATTAAAGTGCATTTGACATGATACTAGCAGAACCTGTAGAGGCATGCCCTTTCCTCACTTCCTCGGTTATCAGAGAGATTCACAGGAGAATTAACAAGATTCCAGCTGGCAGTACAGCTGGCAAGGAATGCGTTATTGACAAGACTTGCGTAGGCAAGTTACATTGGCTTAACTTAACTCTGTTTTTATTCCACTCTAGTTAAACTGGCGCGTAGTCTTATTTTGCTTTGTGTGGCTTATTTCACTTAAACCTATTCCCAGTCAAATTCAGCTAAACCGAAAAAGCAACTCTTAACACCAAATAAGATTGGCCACACAGCTTTCTGCATTGGTTTAACCCTAGTGGTTCAAAAGCAGATTCACATTATACCAATGCAGCTTTGCAGTATAGACAAGCCCTTAGGTAAGGGTGGGAGGAAAGACAGTCATGGGTTTTGAAGGCCCAGCCTGTTTGGCAGGAGACTTGTGTTCTAGTCCTTAGACTTGGTGTGTGACTGTGGACCAACATTTTCAAAAATGCCTTCTGATGTGGGGTGCCTCCATATTTGAACTACCAGCTTGCGACACACAGGGCCTGATTTTCAGAGATGATGGGTGCCCTCCGCTTGCATTGCCTTCAGCTGGAGCTGCTCTGAACGTCGGGCCAAACCTCAAGTTGCACACCTTGAACCACTAGCCACATTTCAATGGGTGGACCTCATCTCTCCCTGCCTCTGTGTCCCTGTCTGTAGAATGGGGATGGAAATTCAGGTCACACACGAAGTCCGGCTTGCAATGAGCGTGCAGAATGGGGAGAAATACTTTTTTTTGGATTCAGTGTCTGTCTCAAAGGTGATTTAATCCTTCATACCTTGTAATCTCCGTGTAATTGTGCTTACAAAGATAAAATGTAAAACAAAGAACAAAAAACTCTCACAACCACCCAAACACCTAACACTGCTGCACCTTTCCCTCCAGCTCAGCAATAGCATGGTTAGAGCGAGTACAAGCTCCCACATGACTTTCAGCCTGTGTCTGAGGGTATATCTGTAGTGCAATCACGGGGTGTAATCTAGCTAGCTCAGGTTTGGAGCGGTGGAGTTGCTGTCCAGACATGCCCAGAACCCTGGGTAATTACCGGAGGGGTTAGCCGGCTCTGAAGCCCCAGCTTCACTGCTAGCTATATTAAAGCTAGGTCAGGTGTGTTGGAGCAAGCTGCAGTCACACCCCGTGATTACAGTATAGACATATCCTGAGCCATCTGCTCCTCACACAGGCGGGAGTTAACTGGGTACACGTGCTACCTCCATCCTACGTTTTTTCTAAGCACCGGGGCCCTCGCACTGCGTTGCTCTGCAAGAGGATTTTGTGCATGTGACACGTGCTGCACCCTGGAGGGCATACAGGGTGCCCGGACCAGCCTCCAGGAGAATCACCGTGAATTCCTGCCCATTCAAACTCTGGCTTAGCCCCATGTGCTTATTTAATGCAGACCAAGTTGCTCCCCACCTCTTTCTGGCAGGTTTATTAAGACACAGGCTTAGAAAAATCAATTTGTCCTTTGTGCGTTTTCTTTGTGTGGCGCTCTGCTCCTGCCGCGTTGAGCACGCTTGGAGAGTTAAACGGGCAGCAGTGCAGGGAGCTTTCCAAGGCGTGTCTCTCCGAAGCCTCCTGTGAGATTAAAGAGGGAAGCAGGTGATCTAAGCCCCCTGATCTACGTGCGTGCCGGTCCGTGGGCGCTGAACGGCAAGGAACAGGGCTGCACTGTCACGGGCCTTGGTCAGCCTGGCTGGAGGAGTCAGGCACCCACTTCCTCCCCTACCTAGACGCTGTCTTCAGCTGTGGGGTGGAGAGCTGAGGCCACTCCCTCACTGGTCCTGTGAGGAGGGAGGCGGAGGGTGAGAGGACCTTTGCTGGCCAGAGGAGTTAGCTGGGTACAAAGAGACTCTGTAGTTTAAAAAAAAAAAAAGAAAGGAAAGGGGGAGCGGGGAGGTCTGGAGGACCAGATTTACAAAGGTATTCAGATGCCTAAAGATGTAACTAGGCACCTAGTGAGATTTTCAATAGCGCCTGGGTTGGTTTAGGTCCTGTATCTATTGACTTTCTCTCTCAAGCACCTAAATACTTTTGAAAATCTGCCCTGAAGTAACTTGTGCCTCCCCAGGGCAAAGGGGGAAGCCAGGGAGGTGTGTTAGCTGGACCACAGTTTGTTCCCCGAGCTGCTCCTTAGGCTGGTGGGACTACGTGCGCTGCGACTTACCGACTGCCAAGTTACAATCTAACCCATAGCGATTCATGGCCTGATTTTCAAAGGTGCCGAGCAGCTGCAGTTCCTGCTGACTTCAGTGGCAACTGGAGTACTCCACAGCACCAGATATCAGGCTTCGTGTAAAGAAAAAACACGAGCCTTCTCTTCTCGGACTTCAGAGTTTTGTCTGAAACTTCTGTGGCGATAATAACAAGATGCATCTCCCATTTGCCTCGATCATTTCATCCCCTCCCGTGCAGCTTCTTTAAGGAGAGGGATGGGTGGTATCATGACTTTATGTCCACAAAAAAATTTGGAGTCTATGAAAGTGCACGGAATTGTGGGTTTTATGGAGATGCCGTAGTGTCTGATGAAGGCATTTTAGATGATTGCATGGTTTGTTCATCTTGCTAGAAAAGTTTTGCTTTCTCTCACCCCTTCCAAAAGCAAAGTGTTTTCTTAATGTGCATTTATTTTCAGACCCAACCTTGTAAGTCTCCCTTCCTCATACTTTCAGCTTGATCAAAGATAATGTCAGGCGTCTGCAAACTGTCACAAAGGGGAGCAACAGGATCTTGGGACTGCAGTTATTGCAGGCAAGTTGTAAAGCCGTGAGTGCCTGATCTTAGAGAAAGTGAGTAGGAGATCTAATTCGAATCTTCCAAATCACAAGCGCAGCGGCAGAGATAATTGTAATTGAGGTACTGTTTTTAGCTGAACTTGGAAGATTAAGTAAAGAGGGCAAAGGCTTAACTAGAAATTAAATGCCGGACTAGATGGCTGAGAGGATTGGTAATGGGATATGGAGCCTTCCAGCAGTAGGTCAACAGTTCAAATCTGGCTCTGGATGTTAATCACTTAAAGTCATTACAGTCTGTAAGTTGTTTGGGGCTCTCTCCCGCTTTGAAAAGATTCCGTACTGTACCTGCTGTGCAGGAGTGGGTGTGTGTCATAAAATTCACCAATACCAGGGACCCCTTCTCGTCCTACTCATCTGTCCATGGTAGGGGACTCTAGGAAAAGCAGCTGGTGATTAAACGGCCTCAGGAGTACATAGCAATACTGAACTCTCTCTCCCATAGAGATAACTTTGTTGGATCAGGACCGAGCTGCGGTATTTTGGAGGGTTTGGTGTTGAAGTTCATGCTGTGCCTGGTCTGGTCAGAGCCTAAGTCGGCAGGGTCGTCACTTTTCATGAACACAAAGATCCTTTAACGTCAGTGGGAAATGGAGCAGGGATAGAAACTCTAAACAAGCAGTAAATGAAATACACACTCAGAAGTGAGAGGAACTCTAAAGTGCACATTTACTCAGTAAAGCGGCAGTGGTAAAATCTCTCCTTTTTACTTAGCAGAATTGTTCCCTGCGTGCATTCGGAGTCGCATCTCCACATGTTAGGAGCTTAAATGATTCTTTGCTCCTGTTAGCCTCAAAGGGCCGGCCCAGCTAAAGAGTCTGAGCTGGGTTCTAGTCCATCCTGTGTGTCAGCCACAGAAATGCTCACTTACCTTCCCCACTTGTCTTTGGAACGTCATATCTTTTAGTGGACCAACTTCTGTTGGTGAGAAAGACACATGTTCTGACTTACATGGCACAGCTGCTGCTTCTGTGTCTGAGGATGTATCTGTGATCTGCAGTCACGGGGTGTAATCTAGGTAGGTCAGGTACTGGAGCACTGATACTGCTGTATAAACCTGCCCAGAACCCTGGGTAATTACTGGCAGGATTAGCCAGCTCTGAAGCCCACGATGCTGCAGCTTCACTGCACTGGTACCCAAGCTCGCTGAGGAAAAACTCTGTGTAAACTCAAAAGCTTGTCTCTCACCAACAGAAGTTGGTCCAATGAGAGAGGTTATTTCACCCATCTTCACTCTCTAATATCCTGGGACCAGCATGTCTAGAACAACATTGTATACACTTAAGTTCTGGGAAGTCAGAGTTCTACAAACCCACTGAAAGCAATGGGGTTAGCAAAGTTTCTCCGTGGGTGTAATTTGACTTGGAAGACCTTTTTTGCTGAAAGGAAGAAACCCAGCTTGACTGTCAGATCTCTGGTAAGTTTGCAGGGCTGGCATTTAGGAGCCTACGTTCCCCTTTGCTCCTCTTTTTACTTGTAAACTGAGTACATTTGCTGTGTAAATCACAGAGAAAATACACACAGAGCCCCCAACAATGCCTCTTTTCAGAGCTGGGCTGCATTTTACGGGAGTCTATATAGTTAATCTTAACAATAGGAAAATAAAATAAGCCATTGGGTGAAAATGGCTCATGATTTAACACCCCTATCACCACTTCAGGGAAGCAGAGAGGAGCTAACTACATTCAAAGTCTGGAGAGGAAGAAAGGGAAAACAGAAGGAAATTCCTGGAGCTGGTTGTTATTTTCCAAGAAGATTAATGTTGAGCACAGGCTGTCATTTTTCACCATCAGGGGGCTATCACAAGGAGGAACGTGCCGCTGTTCTCTAGCGGCATGAATAAAAGATGTCTCCAGACACAGGAGACACCTAAAATGCTAGCTGCAGATCCTTGATTTAAATATCATAACTCATGCATCTGGCGGGCTTTTCTTTGATGTTGTTAGTATTATGGCAGACCTGACTAGCACCACTAGTGACCAGTCCCTGTCTGTCTGTCTGTCTGTCTGTCAGTCAATCATAGCACCCACTACTATAATATCTAAATAACCTTATGTTGTGTTTCTTTTCTCTTCTACTAAAAAACATTGGGGGCTGAATTTTGGGTACGAAAGGGCTGCGTTTCTCAAAGAGGTAAAGGGTAACCTCATTTTGGGACCGGATAGCGAACACCTTACTCACATTGGTGAGCCCTTCTTCAGAGCAGGGTCACCTGAAATAAGTAGCTTAATTGGAACATTATTCTGCGCTTGTGATGTTACAAATCATTGTCGGGACATGTCACCCAACCTGAATGTTTAAAATGACTGCAATGGCGAATGGAAATTCGAAGCAGTGATGGTGTGTTACACGCCTGCCTGGTATATCTCCACCATGCTGTCATGTCGCTGCCATCACCTTAGCTACGTCTTTGCTGTTTTTCAGTGCCGCAGAATGTGGTGGCCGTGAATAATGGAAGATGTAGTCGGTACGTTGAGAAGCACTGGGGGTGCAGTATGCCTGATATGCCAGGACATGAAGGCAGCACTCAAAAAGTTGAAATGGTCTGGAAAGGGCCTGGGAAATATCCAAGGGACAAAAAGTGTAGGAAGTTCCTGTTTCATGAAAGCTGCCTATCGGTGAGCCCTCTTCTTTTCTCTCCTGGTCTGCCTTTGCACCCTTTCACCTCATCACATGCCAGCCACTGCAGGAAATTAAGTTATTACTTGGTGAGGGCAGTTAAATGGGTCTCTAGGTGTATGCCTACACAGCCCATGGGAGTGAGTCTCCCAGCCTGGAGCGACAGATTCAGGGTAGCAGGGCTCACACCAGTGCTCTAAAAACAGCGGTGCGGACAGGGCTTTGAAGTTGTGGCTCTGGCTGGAGCTTGGGATCTGAGCCTAGCTGTTGACCCAGGTTGGGAGGGTTGCTCCCACAGGCTTTGTAGACCTGTCCTAGGAGTCGCAGGATGTGCGTGACTCAGTCAAGCTTGTAAGCTGTAGGACTGACTGTGTGTAAGTGTGCTGTGTCAATGTGCCCATGGGCGTGTGGGTATTCCGGAGGTACCAGTTTGGGTTTGAATGTCCTCACTCATCTGCCTCCCAGAGTGTGCTCTATAATCTCATCCCATTTCAGCTCATTTTCCCCTCTTTTATTCCCACCAGCCTGGTTATGCTCATGAGAGAGGCAGATGATGTTTTAAGCAGTGGTACTGACTTGCATCTGTATCATTTGAAGTGATACACCTCTTTGAACTCCCCTTGTTGCATTAATCTGCTTAGATGCCCTTTTCTGCTTGTGCAGTTTATTAAGGTTTCATTACATGGGAATCAGAGATTCCTATAAGAGAGCTTTTCTGCTGATGTGAGAAGCAGTTATCTCCAGTGTCATTGCCTGACAGCCCACTGCGAGCTTCCTGGAACAGCCTCTTACATTCCTGGAACAGCCTGTGCTCATCTCCTTTAAGACTTAAATGTCAAATCCTGCTTGGCCTCTTTCGTTCAACACAACTTGCCCTGCTGCAGCACAGTATCTTACTTCAAGATGCAGAGCTTTTTTGATTCATCTGGTGGTGGTGGATAAAACAGCCTCTCCAAATGTTTGGCAACCTAACGAACAATCCGAACATATTGTGCTTGTTAGCATGGGTGCTGTTTCTAAAGAATGTGTAAACTGCTGTCTGTTGGGGAGGAATTTCCTTCCCTTTAATAAGAGATGGATCCAAGCTGCAAAGTCCAAGTCTGGACCCAAATGTCTCCAAAGTGTTTTGAATCTGGAGTTTTGGTTCAGGGCTTTAATACTGGAATAGGAAAAAGGACAATAAAGATATCACGCTAAATTGAGATCCTGATTCAGCCAAACACTTAGACGCGTGTATATCCATCTCTATTCAACCAAGAGCTTAAAAGCATGCTTAGATCCCATTGACTTCAACTTTAAGCCCATGCTTAAGGTCAAAGACATACTTACCTGGTGAGCTGTTGGATTAAGCATGTGCTTTTGTGAATCGTAGTCTTAATGCAAAGTATTATTTCCTTCACTCCGATGATAAGAATTTGGCCCAGAATTTCATCTATGTTTCAGTGAAGGTGCCATGCTGAATGTTAGATAATGTTGGAGACATGACATAGAGGAGCTAAACCAATTAATTAAGGAGACATTTCAGATAAAGCTGTTCTCATTTCCAAGCCTTCTTATCTTTCTTCTAACTGAACTGAGGTCTTAATCCAGCAAGATGCTGGA
Source organism: Emydura macquarii macquarii (assembly GCF_026122565.2). Lineage (NCBI taxonomy): Eukaryota > Metazoa > Chordata > Testudines > Chelidae > Emydura > Emydura macquarii. The sequence goes on from NW_027132905.1 coordinate 48,245,860, forward strand.
CTGCTCCTGTTTTCGTTACCTCCTGGGATCAGGCCCATCGCCCCTCTGTACATGAAGTCCCTGTAACATTATTGGCCAAAATCTTTCTTTGCATATACACAGTTTCCAGGGAGATTGGTGTACCTAGGCTTGTCTGAAAGCAGATTTAGGCTCTCAGTAATTTCCGCAAGCAGAAAAAACACAAGAGGGTGAGGAGCACTGAGATATCAGGTCATTAATATTACTTAACATTTATATTGAATTAACAGCCAGAGGCCCCATCAAGTTGAGGACCCCATTGCGGTAGGGGCTGCACGAACACAAGACAAGACACCTTATATGTTCAACCCCTGATTCTTGGAAGTAAGTTCCATCACATGCCTATACCTGAAACTACTGATAGGTCAAATCTTGATTCCACTGACCTCCCATTAGAATCAAAGATTAGCTATAAGGTTTCAGGCTTGGGGCCTAAGAAGGCAAATAACATACAAATGTTAATGGAGAGGGAGGCAGGGAAACATACATTTTAATTATCACTGGCAAGGTTGTTAATTTTTTTAATATGCGTTTTTGCCTGATCACTGCCATTGTTTTGGACATCCGCTAACCTTGAAAGGCTTATCTTTCAAACTGAATGATTTAAACGTAAAAATAAACCAACTGAATTGTACCAAAGCATCCATTAGATGATGATAAATCAGAGGTGAATAGCACCCGACACCTCGCAAGAAAATTGATGTGTTGTAGAAAGTGGAGCTTCTGGTCTGCATGATGCTTTTAATTGCACAGGACTCATGGTGCCATTAAAGAGATTGAAAATAAACTGACTGTTGAATATCTCCAGGAAGAGATGTGGCTGTTATCTCCTCAACTGTCCAACTTATCCAGTCAAGTGGCTGTGAATAAACAAAACTCTTTGTGAGGCAAGACATGCTACCATCAACAGAGGGGTAAAATAGCCAGAGGAAAAGCTATTTCTGGAAATATTTTGTTAATTTGCTTTAGAATAGCTCAGAAGGTCATTTTTTCCCCATAATTTAGGCCCTGACCCTGCAAACACAGACACGGGTGTGTCTCTATTCTTGTTGGTGATCCTATGGGACTCCACATATGCGTAGTTATGCCTGTGCTTAAATTACCACCGGTGGTACCTCTGGCAAGGTGTTAGGGTGGAGTTGACTGGAGTGCTGCAATTTGGAAGGCGTATAAAACTTGGGTGTTGGCAACTTGTGTTCATGGAGATGCCATGAGACTTAGGCAAGAACAGGGGTGATAGCCCAGGTGTTGTGACTGAATTGGAGCTGAAGTATCATCTCCATACTGTGATGGCATATTATTATGTCTCTGTCAGGCATGTGGGAAATATCATATCCCCCTGTTTCTAGACCTCCATACTGCTCTGTGTTGCCACCATCCAGTTTGGAAAATCATCTGTGATCCTTTCCTTAAGGACCATGAGTACTATGTATTGGATGGCACAATCGAGTTCTAGGCCTTTCACAATTAATCTTCTGCTTTCAGCTGCTAAGTAAAACTGTTCCCTGCCTCTCTCAGATGTCAGGGCCGTTTGATCACATTAAACCAGTGATGTGCAATTAAAGTCACCGTGGATCAGTGATTGCACTGGGCATCCATCAGACTTAGAGAAGAAGTTGGCATGTCAGTCAATATGAAACCATGTACGTTTTTGTTGACATTTAATTATATTCTTTTCCCATCAGCTGTTGTGGCAGCTCTTTGACAGGATAGTGAATTACACTCTGGGGGCTTGTCTTCACTTACCTCGGAGATTCGGCGGCAGTCGACCGGAGTTACGCAAGCTATGCAAAAAACTTGTGTAATTCCCGTCGACTTCTCTGCTTCTGTTCTGCGCGCCGTCTTCACTGCGCTGTCGACGCAGCACTACACTGCTTGAGAAGGTGGTCTTAATACGTCGATTTCTGGATCGACTGAGTGGGTTTTCACTGACTGTTCAGTCGATCCAGAGAAGTCGATCTGACAGCGGCGAATTTGCCACTGTCAGTGAAGACATAGCCTGAGCCAATCGGGCTTTTGCAAATGCCTCTCCTCTTTCCCTAAGCTTCCCACAGCAGGGCAGTTCTAAGCCAGCCCATTGTGAGGGTTCACTTGAACATTTACTGGAGTCAATGTGTATTTTCTGTGTCTCTCTGACTATTCCCTTCTCTTCCTCTTCCTCTCCATATGCAACTGTAGGGCCCAATCAAAGCCCATTAATGTCAATGAGAGGTTTCCCAGGCTTTAGATCCTGTCTATTGATTTGATGGAGCTATAGTATAGTGATTATATATCATAATACCTTCAATGTTGTTGTGGTACGGCAGGGTAAGACCTGTCTGTCAGTCTGTCTAAATACCTGTCTACCTGTTTGTTGATCCAACTGTCTACCCGTCTGTCTGTCTATATACATACCTACCTACCTGTATGTCTCTGTCTCCCTTCATGCATTTAATTTAACAATGCTTTTATCCATTGTCTCCAGTACAACTGCACACTTCCAGATGCTGATGCCTCTGTGATAGAATTTACCCGTATCCATACCCTACACATTATTGTAATGACCTTTGTACAAAGTATGCCTTGCGAGGTATCATTTGAAAACTTATAATTTTCTGGTCATTATTGTCCCGGTAAAATATGTGTGGTAACCTTGTATGTGAAGTTATAAGATGACACTGTGTGGTGTTATGGATACATGTTCTAGTTACCCAAATGCGTGAGGTTGCCATGCGGTTGACAAACAGATCTGTCTCAAACAAAGGAACATGTGCTTTGCTTCATTTGCATTTGAGCAGTAAACAAGGTAATCAAGCAGGGAGGGGAACAAAGGAAGCTCAAACAGGTGAGGAAAAACCAGCAGGGAACATCTCCTGGAAATGTTTTCCAAGAGGGGGACTGAAACTATAAAAAGGAAGGACAAACACCCCAAAGGCACCCCTCTATCTCCTTGCCCATGACATTGAGGGCATCTGAAATGACAAAGAAAGCATTCGTTGAATTCTGGGAGAAGGGGTCCTGACCTACGAAATTTGTTCAGTAGGATTGCTGAAAGCGTGTGGTAAGAGAACTTGGTTTTGAAGTTAACAAAGTTTAAGGTAAGCACCACTTGCATTTTGTCTTTATTTTTCTTGTAACCATTTCTGGTTTTTATGCCTCATTACCTGTACTCAAAATCTCCCTCTTTGTAGTTTATACACTTGTTTTATTGTTTTATCTAATCCGGTGTGTCTGAATTGAAGTGTTTGGGAAACTCCAATTGGGGTGTGCATATTATTTCTAATAAAGAAATAACGGACTTTATGTAAACTTGTATTGTCCAGGAGAGGGCAGAGCAGTCCAGGCCAGACATTTCTGGGGAAAGTTCTAAGAATGGGGGGGTGCTGAGGTCACCCTGCAGTATAACCAAGATGCAACTTGCTGGCTGCAGCGTACACGGAGACATGGCTGGGAGCGACTTGTCTGCTGGAGGCTGTTTGTGAGCAGCTGGAGTGCTGTAACAATTTTTATAGTGGTTGTGCTGAGATCCATTGAACCAAACTGTAAACCCTGTATATAATGGAAACCACTTCAAGTCCCCCCGCAGCCCGAGTACCTGCACCTATGGTAAGCAGTCCAGGTTGGAGGCTGCATCAGCAAATCAGTGTAAAGGGCACCCCAGATTAGAGGGCAGAGGTGACACAGCTATTCATTAGTCTGGATTGTACCCTGGTGTGTGACAGTGGTACAGCGAACTAAGGTTTATGCACAGGTTGTTATTTTAAAGGAGGTTTACACTTGAAGCACTGGTGTAGCAATTTTAAGTGCGTCTTCAGTGTGGTGGCTGGAAACAATCAGAGAGGTTACAGTTTGTTGTTTTCTATTTATTTCGGGTGAGGGAAATAGAAACAGTAAAGCATAAAAATGCTCAACAGCGAAACAACTTCAAAGCTAGAGTTGGCTAGACTGGAGAAAGAAGAAAGAGAGAGAGAACATGAGCACCAAAGGTAGCAAGCAGAGATGAGGATCAAGGAGCAGGAGGCTGCCCATCAGTGAGCCATGGAGCTGAGAAAAGAAGCAGCAGCAGCTGAGAAGCTAAAAGAAGAGAGAGAAATCGCTGCCCACAAGAGAGCCAAGGTGTGGCTGGCTGTCCGCAGCACACACACAGACATAGCTGGGAGTGAAATGCATTCTGGAGGCTGTTTGTAGGCAGGCCAGGCTGGAAGCTACAGCAGCGAAGCAGTGCAAAGGGCATCCCAGATTAGAGGGTAGGTGTGATGCAGCAACTCATGAGTCTGGATTGTGTCCTGGTATGTCACAGCTTCCAATGGCAATTCATTGGGTTTTGCCTAATACTGACAGGTGAGATGTAGTCTGCGAAATCACACACCATATTGTGGCACTGTCATTTACTATATTTCCCTCGGCCTCCCTTTCTGCTCGACTGAACTCATTCATTTCCTGCTGCTTTGTGGCCTCGCTGGGGAGAATGGAAGAGTGTCTAATTACCCCTTAAAAGTCTGGAGGATACCGCTGTAGACTGACAAATAAATCCATTACCAAATATCAGAGCAATAGAAGCGGTTCTAGAAATCACACTGAAATTAAATTAGGAGACGCAAACAAACAAACTTGGCATTTATCTCCCTTTTGTGTGCATGCGAGTTTAGGTTATTGTATACATCTTAAAACAGATGGTGGATCCCTTGCCCTGGTACCAGAGACTGCTGTGTATTCTTGGTGGTTGGCTGGTTGTTGTTTTTTTTTTGTTTTTTTTTTTTATGATTGTATCACTCTCTGAATCAGACAAGTGACAATGAAAGAGAACAATCATTTATTGTTGGCAGTATTGTTTGTGTGTTCCGCTGAGATGCCTTGAGATTTAATTGTTTCTAGCCGGTACGCTTCTATCTCCAAGGTACCGGGTGCCATCTGTTGTTGGAAGCCTTTGCGCAGAGTAAATATGACACATAGTTTATGCTCTCTTGTGTAATTCCCTTTGGGTAATGTATCTCATTCCAACCACATATGTTTTACCAAGGTTTATGCTCTTGCTGTAGTACTGGAATGCTTCAGTTGGGGGGAGTTTTTTTGATGGGTGCTGTTTTGTTTAAACTGTGGACTGATTGTTTACCTCCATGTAAAGGTATTGCATGGAACCTCTAATGTTACGCCAACTTTAAAATCATTCAACTTGACTTTTGCCCGGAAATTACTTAAATGGGAGCTGTGCACAGAGCTGAATCTGGCCTGTAACGTAGAGAATGTATCTCAGAATTTTACATCCGGCCTTTTCTGAAGTGCTGGAAGGAAGTCTGGTCAGATCGTACGCATTAGAAACAAACATCCCACTAGATCATTAAATCTGTTCTCCTGTGTGGGCACAGTAGATTCCTCCAGACTAGAGAGACTTTAGTCAGCCTACAGCCGATGATAAACTCGGAGCCAAACCCTGCTTGCTCTACTCACACAAGCAATCTCATTGACTAGAGTGGGACTACTTATCTGAGTGCAGTGAAAAAGCTTTGGCCCTGGATTTATCTTCTATATGAACATGTATACAGAAAATAGCGTCTATATAATGAAAACGAGACGGGAAAATAAGCATCAGCCCCAATTAGCTATTAGACAGATACAGTACTACAAAACTGAATTATTCAGAAGATGGGGTTGGGGAAAATCATCAATTTCCAGTTTGGGGAAGTTCCTGGCATCCGTTTTTCAACCTAGTAGCTTCCGTTTTCTCTGAGTGTATTATGAGCACTGTACACTGCTCAATATAAAAAGACTGTAATTATTAAAATTGTGTGTATAGGAGAATTTAGCCTCTCATTTGAGGTGTCCTAATGACACTTCAACAACTGGTAGGGAAGATAATAGGGTTTATGGTAATTACATAGCCAGTCAAATACAGGACATGAATGATTCAGATTCACGCTTGAAGCAATAGTGATTCCTGGAGTTTTTGTTAGGACACAGCTGCTTCATTTAAAATATTTCGGCAGAAATTGCCAAGCAGCCCTCTAGGCTGGTGTTAGTTAAGGAAGCTTAACCGCTTCATGCCCAGAACATTCCTTGCTGCACGTTTCCCTGGACTAATTCAAGCATCCTAGCAACAATTAAAATACATTTGTTGAAATGACTCGGATGGAGGTCTCCCCACCCTCACTGGGGCTAGTGCAGGAGTCAGGTTTGGAAATCTGTTTTTTAATTTTGCTTGTAATGTTAGTGGTTCTGAAGTTACCAGGCCTTACAACAGTATTGAGAGACTTGCGTCATTAGGGTTAGATGATGGGATTATGCCCTCTCTTGTGTAGGGGCCAGTTCAAGGAATCCGATGCCTCAATCTCTCCAAGGACTGCTCCGTGCACACAATCTGCTCTACCCAATAGAATGGAGTAAATCACTCCCCCCTGTGCTCCAGCCCTACTCCCCTCGTTGATGTGGAAGGAGGTGGGGTGATGCCCAAAAAGGGGGCAAAGAAGAGGTGAGGACAACTCGCTCCTTGCGATGAGCAAGAGTGAGCAGTCCGCCCTCCACTGCGCACAGGGACGACTGTTGTTGGAGGCCCATGCTGAACTGTGTGTGCGGGGGGTGGGTGGGATGCTTCTTCCACCCCCCTCTCTCTGCGCTGCTGAGCAAAGGCCATGGACGATTCGGCCCTTCGAAACCGTCAGATGGAGGATGCTAGAGAAATGCAAAGTGTCCTTCACTTTAATTTAATAATAAATAAATAATGATTTAATTTGTCATTAAAGATTAATGATGGCAGTTTAAGCCGGCGAACGGTTTCTTGGGCGAGTTCAACTGCTGGGATTGCGTGCATAGAGAAAGGAGTTGTTCCGTAGAGTAGGGAAGGACCCAAGCGCTTGTCAGTGCTATCCAGATAAAATCTAATAATCCCAGCACAAACCACTGCACACACCATTGGCCATCAGATTACCCCGGCCCATTTTAAAGCCAGCCACAGTATAGGACTTGGTGACTTCCTTTGCGGACTGATGTTACGACACACGTGGCTAGCATGGGGATGGGCTCTTTGAATAGCTTACTCTTCCATGATAGGGCTGCATGGAGTGGGAAGGGTGTGGATGGAAGCCTGTCTACCACTTCACTTGCACCCATCGCTCTGGATTTCACTCACCCTGTTCACCACAGCTAGTGACTCCATGCCAGCCCCAGGTCAGGCTCTGCGAAGGGACAGCAAAATTTTTGGGGTGTGATTTAGGATTTCCTTCTCTTTTGTTCTAAACTCATCATTCTAATGAAATTGGGAGACTTCGGGGACCCCCTAATTAGTCTCTCTCGACATTTTTTCCTTATACATTTTGTATTGTCAGATTGTGATACCGCACCAAGATTTTCTCCTCCCAGCTGCCCTCCCCAAATGACACTTTCCTCATGAGAGTTATTAATGTCCTGCCCTCTGAGCTCTGCCCTCTTGGTCTCTGTTGTTTACTTGCATTGCACTATGGCTGAGTTCCTCAGGAATTCCCAACCAGAGGCCCAAGATGGGGGATTTGGGAATGTTTGGAAACATGGAGGCAGGGGGCAGTTTTGCCATTTGTGTTAATTAAAAGTTACGTATTATTTAATGGTCTACTGGTGGCTAAAGAAAATCTGAATGATAATCTCAAACGATGGGGAAGAGACAAGACAATTTGGCTTTTTCTATACTTTTCATACTCTATTTCCTGCAAGATGTGGCATCTAAGTGCTACTTTCTTGATCTCAGCATCTGTGCTTCAACAATCTTTGCCTGGCAGGCTATTCCAACTGGTTATTTCTGTGCAGTTGTGCAAGCAAATGCTTTTCAAGGTCTGTTTTCTTTTGCTCAGTTTTCTGTTCATTTACTCTGCCGTCCTAAACGTCACCATCAGCATTTTTGCTGCAACTGGTGACTTGAGTGAAAGGCATGCTGTCAAGCTTGGTTGGCCTGCAATTTTTAACTGTCTTTTTGCAAAAAGTGAAGTGGAGAAAAAAGATAAGCCAGTTTTTTGGGGGTTTTTGTTCAAACTTGGGTGCCGAAAGTTAGACATTTAAATCCATATTTAAGCCCTAAAAGAAGTGGGCTGATTTTCCACTGAAGTCCATGGGATGTGTGTGTTCATCAGCTCTGAAAGAAAGATCGCTGATTTTAGGTGCTTAATTTAAACTACCAGTTTTGCAAATGTTGGTCATTGTTTTTTATCCAGTGCTATTCTCCCCTCTTTTAATTGAAACCAATCCATGTTTGCTGACAACGCTACGCGATGAACCGATATGCAAGATGGGTATGCTACTCCTTGTCTGCTCTGCAGGGACGGTGTTAGACACTTCAATTTGTGTTAAGCTCTTTGAAATCCATGCGTGGAATGCTCTACAGAGTGCAAATATTGTTCAAGCTGCTGCCTGTCAGCTGGAAATTTGGGTCCAGCTCTGATTGGCAGTGTACAATGGTTGAAATCCCAGCTATTTGGGGAAAATATTGCAGCTCACTTCTGACTCCCCTCAACATTATTATTATTATTTTAATTATTGCTATAACAGTAGCACTTAGAGGCTGCAACAGAGATCAGCGCCCCACTGTGCTAGGTGCTGTACAAACATGTAGTAAGAGACAATCCCTGCCCCAAAGAGCTTACAGTCTAAATAGACAAGACAGACAAAGACTAGGAGGGGAAACGAAAGCACAGAGCTGAGGGGTAAAATTTTCAAAAGCTCCATGGGAACTTAGAAGTGCAAGTCTGATTGAAAGCCAATGGTCCTTAAGCTTCTAAATCCCTTAGATTTTTTTCTGAGAAAATTTTATCCAAAATGACTTGTCTAAGGTCACACAGCAAGTCAGTGACGGAGCCATGAAATATCCCAAGTCTCTTCTGAGCTGAGGGGCTTATCCCTAACACCACCCAATAGCTCCTCTGTGTCATAAGAGGAATACCCCCAACACATATTCTGCCCCCACAACCCCTGATATAACAGCGGAAAGAGTGCCCCCTTGTGAGTTGCAGTTGTTTTATGCTCCTGGTAAGAGTAATCAATGCGAGCGCTGTCAGCTGATTTGTTTGTGTGAACAGGATTTTGTGAGCGTCACTGCTGCTACAGATGATAGCTGTGTGGGTGCATGTGTGTATTTGAAGTGTTAAGCCTGGATTTGTTTATTATTTGGTTTCCAAGATGTTTGCCAGTTTTCCAGTGGTTTTCCTCATAGCTTTTCCTAAAAACTGGCATGAGCAGACTGTGTAACCCTACCAGTCTTCCATGTCTGAATGGGATAGATTCCAAGAGCTTTGCATTTAATTAAGAAAGGCATAAACTAGTGACATTCTCCTAATGGGCAGATATTTTTTTTGGCTTTGTTTCAACCCTGGCGGGTTCCCTAATTTACTATTAGATAAGTATTGATTCTTTTTCCTCCATAGTTTATTATACTGCTTGTTAAAGATCTCACTCCAATGGACCCATCAGCTTCCTGGATACGTGTCCTCTTGGTTCTGAATAGAAGGATAAGGACCCAGCTCTCAGCTGGTGTAGAGTTACTTCAACCGGCCTGTGCCAGTTTATACCGACGGAGAATGTGGCCTAACGTATTTATTTCCATATCTTCAGAAGCTTGTTCAGCATCACCAATACCCTCTCTAGGCCTTCAGAAGGATGTATGTATTTTCTGGGCATCATGTTGATTCCTTCTGTATATTTTATTGTTTTGGTTTGCATACCACATATTAAGACTCCACTGGCACCCAGGATCTGCATAAAAATCTTTTTTCAAACTCTTTTCTGCAACTGGAAGAGCTAGCAATTTACTTTGTTTTTGTTTTGTTTTTTTAAATGAAATTATTCCCTGCAGCATGGGGATTTAAATCACGGTGATGGATTATGGGACTATTACAGGAGTGGGTGGGCGAGGTTCTGTGGTCTGCGATGTGCAGGGGGTCAGACTAGATGAGCATGATGGTCCCTTCTGGCCTCAGAGTCAAAAACTTGAATCACATGACGCTGAGATTTGGAGCTGTAAAAAAGAAAATTGAAAAAAACACACACACAAAAACAACCACCAAGTTCTTTAGGCTTGCAATAAAGTTATGAGAGTTAGCAGCACTGGAAACACGTATTGCTGTGGCTGAAAATGCTGGAAAAATATCCCATCTTTTTTTTTTTTTTTCTAAAGGGGAAAGGAGCTAAAAAGACACTGAATGTAAGAAATGGGGGGAGAAGTAAGTAGAAGCTCAAAAACTAGAAGGCAAATGAAAAGAGCCCAGTGTTCTTCTTTTAAACTCATGATTCTTAAGTCAACCTCATGATTTTGGGGCTTGATTCCTGGTTTTGGAATGCTCAGGGCGGGTATTGGAGCTGGTTGAACATTTTCCATTGGAACCTTTTTTACCTATGGAAAATTGGGTTTTTGAGTAATTGAACATTTTCACAGAAAGCCCTCCTTTCCTCAAAAAATTTCAGCTTTCCGTTAGAAAACCAAAAATTGCTCACTGTTGGCTTTTCTTTTTTTTTTTTTGATGACTAGTGAGAATTTTTGCCTGAAAATTTAGACAAAATAAAAAATTGCGAGGTTTTCATCAACGTTTTCCATTGGGTGAAAAAAAAACAACGTTTTTCTATCAGTTCTAGTTGGCAATACTGTGTGTTCAAGTATATTTTACTTATTATACATCACATTGGAATCTTCTGAAGTACACTGAGTTGTATTATTTCTCTCTACTTTAGAAAGAAAGATAAATATGCTTATTAAATCTTTACTTTTGTGCCATTTTTTCAGACATGGCACGATAGATTTTTCCTACAGGTTCATGCAGCACAGGTTAGTGCTAGATAATACAATCTGTTGGACTAGATGACTTTCTGAGGTCCCTTTAGTTCCAACCCTAATCTTCTATGATTCTATGATCTGGAATTTGTCAGCAGCAGTGGAGTTTGCGTCTAGGAAAATAAGATGTTCATTTCTCAGAGGTGCCTATCGTGAGAGTGCAAGGGAGTGCTTATCACACTTTGAATCATAATGCATTCGTATCACTTGCTCTGATAGGATTATCCAGCTGGTATGTCAGCTTCGTAATGTAATGAAAAAGACGCTTGGTATGGTAGAACTGATAATATCAGAATATTATGGTGCAGGATTAGAGTTTGTCTGTTGTTAACAATAAATTAGGAAAGCACAAACAATGCACTGAGGTGCAAACTGCTACATCACTGTCCTCCAGAGATGGGTTCAAGCAGCAGAATTTGGATTGACTCTGCATTGCAAAGCATTCTAATGGACTGGATTTAAACAATGGGAAAGCAAGAATCCAAAGTGAATGTTACGAGTCAAGTCTATGTCAAGTTTGTCTGTTATCTGCCTCTCCTCACTCAGAAAAGACACCAATGAACCCTCAGTGCATATCTAAAAAAAAATTGTGCCGTCAGTTCCCTGCATATAGTTAGCTAAAGATACACCTGTTCTGTTCTCTTCATTGCTTGTGCTAATATAAATTAAGCCATGCCCACTACAGTGAATGGGATTCTGCGTAGTATGTATGGGGTGACCAGATAGCGAGTGTGAAAAATTCGGACAAGGTATGGGGAGTAATAGGCGCCTATATAAGTCAAAGTCCCAAATATCGGGACTGTCCCTATAAAATCAGGAAATCTGGTCACACTAAATATGTACTGCAGGAATACGTCACCTTCTCACAACACGCGCACTCCAGGCTTTCTCAGTGAGGATCTTTAGTTTTGACTTTGTAGTTTTCTTTCACCTGCTTCTCCTGGCAGGCCTGATTCTCTTCTCATTTACACAGGTGACAAGCAGAAGTGACCTCATTGAAGTCAGTGGAGTTAATCAGGTGTGAAATCAGTGTCAGTGCAAGGAGAATCTGGCCCTTTGAGCCTAGTTCCAGGTCTCTGCCTGTGCTATCTCTCGCCTGCAATGTGGTGATGATAATGATGCTCCGCAGTCATAGTACAGCACTTTTCATCCAGGGCTCTTAAGGCACTTTACAAAAGAGGGCTAGTATTATCTGTTTTAGAGATGTGAGAACAGAGAGATGACATGACATGCCTACGGTCATATGATGAATTTGTGGCCATCAACCCGAACTTTTTCCCTCCCAATTCCACGTGTCGTCTGCATTTCGCCTTCCTACTGTGGCAGAGGAAGGCTACTCCAGTGGTTAGACTGCTAGCCTGGGACTGAGGAGACAGATAGCCAGTACCCTGCTCTGCGAAAGACTTCCTGTGTGACTGTAGGCAAGTCACTTGGCCCAGATTTTGAAAGGTATTTAGGTTTGCCGCACTCAGCGTTGCAAGACCTCGCTGATTTAGGGGTCTACATCTCATTTTCAAAATGGATTAGGAGCATATTTCCCCTTGACTGTTAATGGGATTTAGGATCCTAAGTGCCTAAATCCATTTCAAAGACGAGATTTAGGCTTCTAAATCAGTAGGCGTTGCAATGCTGAATGCAGCAGAGCCTGAATACCTTTGAAAATCTGGGCTGTATCCTCTCTGTTCTTCATGCGTAGAACAGGAATAATAAGACTGCCCTCTCTCACTGGTGTGTTGTGAGAATAAATACATTGATAGATTGTGAGGAGCTCAGATGCTAAATTAAAGGTAGCCATATAAGATCATAAGCAACAGCAACAATTATAGGATTATACATCATGTCATGTATCCGCCTACTGTTTGTGGATCCCCCTACCCATCCGTCACATCTCCGTTATTACAGTATGGTAAATCTGCAGCCATTAGAACCAAAGCCTATTATTTTCCCTGCAGGGTGTTTTGAACTATCTCCCTCAGCTCCCCCACTGCTATGTCTAGTAGGAAACCAGGAGAAACTGGCTGTTGTGTGTTAGGCTAGATACTAGTTCTCTGATCCTGTTTTCCGATCTCTGTTCTTTATTTTTAATGACACTCATCAGCACCTAGATAAGAGAACAGCTTTCAGCGGGAACACCACCAATCCTGTCAATGGATACCATCCCTCCCCACTCCCCTGCCCGTTTTTAAAAAGGATTCTGTATAATTCTAAAGAGATTTTGTGCAGAACTTCCCGCACGCAAATCTGTCTAATCATGTTGTTGTTGTTGTTGGCTGTTTAAAATTTAAAAGTTCCCTTCGAGTCTTAAATTTGTCTGGAGGATCAGAAACAGTGATTGCAAATGGCTGTGCACACGTCTTCCTTTGCAGAGATCACTTGTTCCTATTATTATTATTATGCCAATTGAAATCATCTGGTTTGTTGGCAGTTTCCAAACTCCAAATGATGCTAATCACGATACAAAAACCACGGGCAAAATCATTTTGGCTTTTCTTCTTCCCCAATGATGATGCTTTAATCATTTTGGAGTTCATGTGTCAGTAAGTCAATGCTAGCTGCTATAAAATGCAGCAAAAGGAGATAGGTTCAACTGGCAATTTTAAACTAGTCCTAAATAGGCAACAGTTTTCTTAATTCAGTGCATGAAAGTATCCGAGGCCTGGTCTACACTAGAAAATTAGGTTGGTTTAACAACATCGTTCAGGGTTGTGAAAAATCCACACCCCTCAGCAGTCTAGGTAAGCCAACCTTTTTTACTGAGTGCCAGCAGCACTTTCCAAGCCAATAAACACACATGGTCCCTGTCCCAAGGTGCTCAGCCTAGTTTAGATGCAGACAGAACAGTGCAGACACACGCGGCACAAAAGACTTCCCTGAGACTTTCAATTCAGGACAGATCCGTGGCACCGCTCCTTCTCTTAACATCCACGCCTCTTCCCCAGAAGAGCCCTTGGTCCCATCTTCCACCCTGCTGCTAAATCAGTCCTGCACCAGTTTGAATGTGTCCATTCCCATCGGTGCTAAACGTTCATACCCTGAAGATTGGCTGCTTTTCGTGGGCTATGCAGCAGTTCCTCCTAGCTCCCAAAGGCCCTGAGTGATCCAGCATTAACGTCATCGGGCTGTTATGCATGGAAAAGCTATTGCAGGGAGTTCGACGAGGATCCTAATACGCCAGCTCCTCAGCTGGTGCACATTGCTTTCAAGGGACCTAGGGAAGTTTACACCAGCTAAGGTTCTGGCTCGTTGTTTATAATTGTCCATACCCTGCCGGACGCAGCAGCACCTGTATATCTATGTGCTCTGACCGCTCCAGTGCGGCGCCTTTGGCCAGTTTGAGGGCTGGGGGCTCCTCCCCCATCCCTTTGGGAAATCTGGCACTGCCTCCTGCACTAGATTCAACCTGCCTTTGTATGCTGGGAGCACAAGGCTCAGGATTGTATCCAGCCTGGCGGATGGCCTCGGTCAAGGGAAAGCTCATCACACCTTTTCCTGTCCCTTTCACTTCCCCACAGGGCTGGACCCCTTCTAGCCCGTAATCAGGAGATTCCTCGCAGAGGTGCCAAGCCTAATAGCTCACTTCCCATCTACACGTCCAAGCAGAATCCTGCTCTGATCTCAATTTCAACATGATGGTGGTGGTGGTGATATTGAGTTAGCCTAAAACCACTAAAGAAGGCAGGAAGGAAACCACACAGAAAACATGTCATTTGCTGTGGAATTTGGGCTAAGCAAGAGACCTGCAGAGAAAACACACACACACACACACACACACACACACACACACACACACACACACACACACACACACACACACACACACACACACACACACACACACACACACACACACACACACACACACACACACACACACACACACGGATCAAAGCATAACAGTTTCTTACTTAAAGGTTTATAGAAACCTGTCAAACCACTCTTGATAATGGAACATGTGTGTCAGCGATACTACCGCAGGCATCTGCAGAGAGTTCTGCAAGTCAAAATATTTCCCCTTGCATGGTACGTGAGAGCAAAGAACTGATGTGCAGCGAGGATGCGGTTCTTTGTAGCTGAGAGTCTGAAATGGATGAGATGGCTTCTGATTTTCAGAGCTCTCTGTAACACAGCTCTTCTCCTTGCCCATGCAGCCGAAATGTAAAAAGATTCTGTGTTTTTGTTTTTAATAAACGAGCGGTTAAAACAAATGTAAAGCAAAGGAAGTGGGTGATCCAGTAGAAAAACTCCTTCCAATGTCTATGGGAGCCCAGTGGTGGCCATGTGTCTTGTTGTTGTTGTTCATTAGAGTGGGCCAGAAATGTTGGGTCAACATGTATTTCCTGGGATAAAAGACGTTTGCCTGGAAACGTGTCCATTTTAATCTAAAACTTTAGGGGTTTTGTAGGGATATTTACTACTTGCCTCATAGAGCTCGCAGGGGTCTGCGAGTGCAAGTTACTTTCAGCATGAGGTTTAAGAGTCTGTTCCTGCAGATGCCTAAGGATGGGATTTTAAAAGCAGCCTAAGGGAGTTAGGCACCTGACTGACTTTGTTTTTGTTTTTTTAAAATAGGATTTGGGTGCCTAACTTCCTTATGTTCCTTTGAAAACCGTCACCCTAAACATGAGTAACTTTACGTACAGGCAGTGCCACTGAAATTAATAGAACTAATCCCATGAGTAAAGATAGTCCTAGGTGCAAGATTGAGCCATCAAAAAGACCAGAAAACCCCAGGAAAAGGATGGTGAATAGAGAAGTCACAAACGGGGGCTCATAGACAAACCACGGTACAAATAATTAATACATGCAAAGTGATTTTTGCCACTTATCTATTTAGTTTCATGATTGCTGTTGTTTTTAATTCTGTAAAAGCTATCCCTGTCTTCCCTCTTCTCCATGCAGTTTGTCCCTGAGTTATATGGATTGTTGTCTCATATTTGGGGGACAGAGAAGTCTAGTCTGGCTGTTAGTTTCTCCAAATGCTGTAGAGGTCCATATTGTGAAACGTTGTTAGAAAAATAAGAGTAACTAGCAGTTATGGATCCAGCTACGTTTCCTTCCTCGCCGAGGGCGTCTTTCACCCTGGTGACAGATCTGTTAATCAGAGCACGACTCACATTTAACATAGAGGGTGATTAGTGTCAGCGAGTCTCTTCAGACCTCTGCCATAAAGCCCTGAGAAACAGGAGAGGATCTAGCAAAGAAAAAAAGAATAGCGACAGTCTTAGTGTATATAAATCAAGCAGTGAATGCTCATGTCAGATTGCAAGTGGATGCTGGAGGTAAAATGAGGGGATCTGGCTAGCCTGTAGGGATTGTGATGGGTAGACATGGTTGAGAAGCGCGCGCGCGCGCGTTTGTGTGTGTTTTGGAAGAAACAGCAACAGATTTTATTGAATTATTTTCAGAAATATTTTCAGGGACAATTTTCCAACCAGCTCTAATAATGAAATTAGCAGGGCCAGATCCTCAGCTAGTGTAAACTGGCATTGCTCGTTTGACTTTAGTGGAGCTAAGCTAATTTACACCAACTCAGGATCTGGCCCAGCGTCTTTAACCTCTGGGTTGCCCATTTGAACACAGACCAAGCTGATAGTGACTGAAAGTAATTGTTATCCGAGAGCTGTTTGGTGGCCTATTTTGATAGCCGTGCACCAGCTCCCTGTGGAAAGATGTCCATGTGATGAAACCCCTCAACCATCCCTATCAGTACTAATTGGCCCCACCCATGGTGTTCTTTGCACAGAAGCCAAGGACTCTATGGGTTTTGTATCTCAAATGAAGGGCCCAACACAGGAATGCATGCAGGAGTTTGAAGTGATCTGGGATTTATTTTCTTGAACACATCTGAAGTCTCCTATAATCTTTTTTGAGATTCGGCATTTCCGCCATTATTCGTTTCCAGTAATGAACAGTAAGGAAAGCACCCAATTGGTGTGGTCTGGTGTTAAACTGGAGCCGAAAATGAAGCCCTGCCCTACTCCTGTTGAGGTCCTGTTGAAGGGTACCTCTGCCTTTCACAAAGTGTCAGTTCTTTGACCTGAACTTGCTGGTAATGAAATCCAGAGGAACGGCCTTGAAGTCTGTGGAAACATTCCAGGAGGGGTCATTAGAGATGAGCCTGCCCCAGATCCCTGGATCCAAATAACACCAAACTTTAGGAGTACTTGGATCCAAATTTGGATCTGAACTTTGCAACTGGAGCCTAACTGTAGGGCAAATCCTCAAGGTTACATTGGCCTTGACGGTATTTAGGAGGGAGAAATGGCATTGAAGACGTGTGCTCCTTTCATTCCACGAGCACGTCTGCTTTTCTCACAAGAAATGGTCCCAGATCTGTAACTGCCTGATCAGTTCTTCATGAAAGCAAAACAAAACCCTTCAGAGTGTGAATAATGCAAGCTTATTTTCTTTACTGAATGTTGGCTGGTGAAATTAAGTACTGAGAATCTTGCCCTTTCAAAAACAGACTAAGGAAATGAATTCCTTCCAGCGGGATTTATCCATGGCACTAGATTTAAAAAAAAAAAAAAAGAGAGAGAGAGAAAAGAAATATCTTGTAAATGATTTTCTACAATGACAGATTCAGTTATAAATGGCTGTGTTCAGCATTGCATGTGGCATCCAGGAATGCTCTGTTTCTAACTGCAGGGGGGAAAAGCTGCTTTTGGACTCCTTATGTCTGGATTATTATTTTTTGTTATGTCATAGGAGCTGAATTTTGTTTCCAAAGTTGTGCTCCAGAGTGAATCTTCTATATCCAGCTCCTCTTTAGCCACCCAGAGTTTAGCTAAAATAAGCAGAAGTGGGATTTTAACTTTGACCTTTAGCAGATAGCGGATGTACTCAACACACTAGGTTCCATTATTTGGAATAAGGAAGGGGAAGCTTTTAAATTGCACTATGTTGTTGAGCTTCCCTGACGTGGGCTCCAATTCAGGGAAGCACGAAAGAACATACTTAACTTTCAGCGTATGCTTAAATCCCTTTGCTTCAGGGGGACTCGCTACCTGCTTGGATGCTTTCCTGATATAGCTTGTTTTCCTGAATCTTGGTCATCAAAGATCAGGTTTTTGGGCATTTGCACCGAAACTGAGACCACAGAAAATGTGTATGCCCCTGGCTTGTGCAAGCTCTGTGTTTGTGCGTGCAAAAGGGACATTTGTGCATGCAAACTGGGCAGCTGAGCACACAAAGAGCTACTTTTTTGCATGCAAGTCCCTGTTGCCATTCAGAATCTGTCCCACTGAGCTGGTGCGTGTACTTTTTTTGCAGTAAATGGGCCACTAATGTCTTTAATTTTTGCCTTTGCTAAATCCCTACCAAGCCAGGTCTTTCTAAGGTAGATTTAGAACAAAAAATGTCTTCTCCCTCTTCTCCCCACCCCCTTTTAAGGTAAAGAACAAGGCTAAGTAAGCCTGCTGCTATCTCTGTTTTAATTTTTATTTGCAAATATCCTAGAGCCATTGCCTCTCTGTTAGGATCAGATCCTCTTATCTGAGGGATTATAAATGGCTCACTAAACAATATAATCCCGGTATAACCCCAAGCAATTTTTCAGAAAGATTTCCCAAGTAGCTGAAGAACACAGTCAAATCTCCAGATATAGCATTAATTGGAATAAATCAAGTTTATATCCAACCACAAATGTAAAAAAAAGTGTGCATGTATAAATACGTGTGTGTGTGTGTGTGTGTGTGTGTGTGTGTGTGTGTGTGTGTGTGTGTGTGTGTGTGTGTGTGTGTGTGTGTTTCGCTCTTAAATAATTCCTAAAGGGCTTTACAGATTTAGACCCGATTCTGCAAACATTTATATACATGCTTAACTTTACACCCATGAGTTTTCCCACTGAAGTCAGTGGGACTATGCACATATTGGCAGAAGCAAACCTGTAGACCTCAATATCATTGGCTTTTGGCACACACCTCCAAGTGTGAACCCTCGTGTTAAATAATTGTAATGTTTGTGGACCCAATCCCGCTACCCTTTCTCACTGAGTTGTTCATACTCACAAGGATTGTCCTCTTCAAATCAATGGGACTGCTTGCGTAAGTAAGAATTGGTCATGTGAATAAAGGTTTGCCCCACCGATTGGTACAGTGGTTAACCAACATCTCTCCCCACGTGTCTATAGAGATGTTCCTCTCCCTGGGATTAAATCGTTTATCACTTAAACAGTTTGTATTCTTGGCACTTCCTGATTCTGGCTGAGTGAGCGGCACTCTTTATTATGGTAATTCAGCACTGTTGCCCCACTATTATTGAAGATTGTGCCTAGATCATCCTATATAATCTATATTCTACCTAATCTAATCTAGGTTAGATTAAGGCGCCACATTTATTTTGTATTAATTATTCATTTATGATCCAAATGCAGGAGAGCACAGAGAAGGTGAGGGTAATACAGGTAAAAGATGCAAACAGGTACACTGAATGCACATGAGTCTCTCCAGGCAAATGATGCAAACAGGAAGCAACACCGGGCTGTCAGCCGTCTATTGTGAGACACTGGTAGTAGGAAGCAATTCTGGTATTTGGTGCAATAAATCCAATGTGTAAATAAGAAGCCAGCAGACACACCAGAGAGCCAGTCTGTGTATGGAGTTTGGTGTGTGGGGGGAGGGGAGAGAAGGGGGTGACAGTGTACAGTGAGAGAGGTTCTGAAGGTCTTTGGTGTGGCTTTTTCATATTTTTCAGGAGAGCCAGGTTCAATTTGTATTGGTGCATTAATATTTTGGGGCTGGTCTTCGCGGCGGAAAAGGTGTGGGGGTTTTTTTTTACATGGAGATAACGAACTCCATGTCATATCCTAATGGAGGCAACGGGTGTGTCTACACGCTAAAGAAAAACCCGTGGGGCCGAGTCTCAGAGCCTGGGTCAGTTGGCTCACACTAGCGGGGCCCTGGCCGCAGAGCTCAAAACAGCTGTGTAAACATTGCCCACTTGGCTTGGTGCCCAGGCTCTGAAAACTGGTGAGCGGGGAGGATTTTGGAGCCTGGGATCCAGCCCAAGTCGGAGTGTCTACACTGCTGTCTTTGGCCTCGCAGTCTGAGTCAATTGACTCTGGCTCTGAGGCTCGGTGGGTTTTTCTTTGCAGTGTAGACATACCCCAGCACAGGTGGTTTTCACCTTGATGTAGGTAGCTGAGGTCAACCCTGTGCCCACCCTCCCACCTGAGGTCAACCTCAACTAGCTACATGGAGGTAGAAACTCCGGTGTCTTGTTCCCACTAGGATTTGGCAGCGTGTGAGGCAGTAGAGCGGTGTGGACATGGGTAATTCTGTTTTGCTGAATATTTTGGAATTTGGTTTTGTTCTGATATGGAAAGAAAACCAAACAAATCCCAATTCTTTGCAAAAGGGAATGGAGCCCGGCTTCGCCAGAAAGCACTGCCTCTGGGGTCCCCTCCTCTGAGGCAGTCCCCATGGCAGGCTGCCCCAGAGCCGTGGACTTCTGAACACCCGACTGGCAGAGTAAAAATTGTGTTGTCTCACTCCGGCCCCTTCACCCCCAATGGCCTTTCTGCTGCCAGAGGTTATCTGTCAGGCTCTATGCCAACGGAAGCTGGGAGAATTTGCTGAGAGTTTTGTGTCACCCTGCTAAATCACATCACCGAATGCAGCCCAGTCAGTTGGATTGATAAACAGTTTCCTTGAGGGTTTTTTTTTTAATAAAGGAGAGAATTAACAGTGAAGGACAGCACAGAATGACTGTGCATTGGGTGATTTGATTATTGCACCCAGGAATGCCTGGGATGTCAATTTTTCTTGAAGTTTGAATTTTAATGGTATTAAGTTTATAAGCAGTAATTTTATTTAAAAAGCTAATCTATTTCTTGCAGTTTAGTTTATAATGAAGAAAAAAGAGAAGCAGATACCGTTCTGGCATTTTGTTTTTTAGCTTCCTAGCTGTGCAGAAATCCTGACAAGAATTAAGTGACATATTTTGAGGGTTAAACTTCTTTGCACAGCCAGATTGTTTCTGTCTCGGGTGTCATTTGGGGACAGTTTTGTTTTCTTTTCGAGCACATCAAATATTTGTAATCCCAGAGGGACTGTGTTGCTATGGTCACTCTCACTCAAATGGGAATGAAATGTTTTATCATTTTATAATGTGCCGATCTCCTGGACACTAGCAAAACTGCAAGAAAACGAAAATAAGCAGAGAAATAAAGCTTAACCGAGCTCTGGCAAACTTGAAAAAAGTTCCATGTGGGTTTGGTAGAAGGTTTGAGTTTGTCCTTGTTTTAATCAGTCTCATTCACCCCTGCCTAGTACGCACTGGTTTGTTACTGTAGGATAGCATGAGCGCTGGACTGTAAACTGTCGTCAAGATTTTCAAAAGTACCTAGTGATTCTGGATGTCAGTGTTTTGGATGCCCTGTTTGGATGCCACCTTAAAGGGGTCTGATTTTTCCAAAAGAACCCTCCTTCTGAAGACCGGGTCCCTTTAAGATGTCTCAATTTGAGCACCTACAATAACTAACCACTTTTGAAAATGTTGATGCTTGAGCGAAATTCATCCCCTACTGTCTTCAGTGCAGAAACACCAGGGGTGGATTTAGCCAATCATAGGCAGTAGGAGATTCCTGGGCTGTAAGCTCCAGTGTGTTGATGTTTGGTAGCATATGAACACTGCGCTAGTTACCTTTTGGTTTTGGTCAGCTTGCTTTTGAAAACAGTGTGCTGAAGACGTGAATTTTTTTGTTGTGGAAGCGACACACAGTCTTAAGTGACCTAGAACAGGGAGAAGGCTGGAGGGAAGTGAGTGAGAAGTCCAAGTTAATATCCCCCCAAGTTTGCAGGTATCATTAGAAACACTAGTAATAGTTACATTGGGGGATCTTTAGATAAAGGGCCTTTGCCAGACCATTGATACAAGAGCAACCGCGCCTCTTCCACAGAGGTGCGCTGGAGAGTTAATCGTAACAGGTTTTCCTTCTGGAGTGAAGTCGAGGTTTAAATGAGATTTCTCCATGAGAACAATATAGATGGTCAAAACCCAGCGTATGTCTCTCTCCCTGCCTGCCAGAAGACCTTACAATCATGGGCAATTCTAGTCTGAGTGAAAGCAGATCAGGGGAGCCGGAGGAGGAAGGAATCCTCCATCCAACCAGACTGTGGAGCATCATGGCCGCCACTCATCCTCTCAGCGAGGTTGGAGAATCCTCCACCTCCACCCAGAGCCTCCAGCCGCCCTCATCCGCTACATGACTTCTTAGACTGTGCTTGGGTTGGCTGCTCTTTCTCCCCCAATCCTTCCCTCTTGGCTTGTGGAATGTGATCATGCTGGACTAGCAATCATCTCTGGAGTGTATTTTGTAATCTACTCTATGCTGCGGGAGGTTTAAAGAAGAGACAAGCAGTTAGCCAAGTAGAAAAGTGGACTTGTGGTTCAGGCATTGGATTGGGACTTGCAGGCACTGGGTTCGATCCACAGCTCTGCTACAGATTTGCTGTGTGACCTTGGACAAATCACTTAGCGCCTCCCGTTCCCCCCCTCTGTAAAATGGGGATCATAATACTTTCTTAGCTCACAGACTGCTGCAAAGATGGACACAAGATTCTCCGTTGCTATGATGACAGAGGGCCTATAAGGAGATGGATAGATAGTTCTCTGTGGTTTTGTTTATTGTAGGACCTATTACTGCTGTTTGAACATGTGTTCCAAGCATAATGAAAATAAGCGGCACATTTGACAGTCTTTGGAAAGAATTGTGCGGGGTCTTTTGGCTGCAAACTAAGGATAAAGGTAATACGACCTGCCAGTGTTTTCAGCGGCAGCCCAGGATTTGTAATCTGATGAGGACGATTCATTCCATATGGAATTAAGAAGCATCCCAGCGCTCCAGCGACTTCCATGACACAGGAAGATTTAAAATGAGATCCTTCTTTATAAGGGCCTGGTCAAGAAACTTAGGTCAAAAGAATGCAGTTTATTTAAAGCTACTTACTTGGCAATCGTCCTGACTCCGCCGAAGCCAGGATAGGAGGAGGAGGCCAAGAGGAGAACAGGCCCCTTTCTAGTAATGTCCCAGGAAGGTGATAATGTACGAAGGCTGGATCAGATTGGGAGGGCTGCACTTGAGATGTTTGAGAGGGTTTTTTCCCCCCAAGTAATTAAAAAGGTACGTTGGAGCCCAGACCTGTTCCCATTCAACTCAGTGGCCAAACTCCTGCTGACTGACTGAATCATAGAATCACAGAAGATGAGGGTTGGAAGGGACCTCAGGAGGTCTTCTAGTCCAACCCGCTGCTCAGAGCAGGACCAACCCCAACTAAACCATCCCAGCCATGGCTTTGCCAAGCCGCACCTTAAAAACCTGATTGGCCGAGGATCAGGTCTCTAATGTTGTGTACAACCTTACCACTTCACAGTTGACTGATCAGAAGCCCAGATGTGAACACCGGCTCTGAATTCGTATTTCTCATCTCTATAATGGGCCAAACCAAACCCCCTCAGATCTCAAACTCCAGCCTTGGGAGGTTCACGGGGTTACAGCCCGTTATAGACATTGGTGGATGCGTGAGGGGTGGTAGAGCCAGTGTGTGCTAATTTAAAACGACCGATATGCAACCCAAGTATTGAGAGAGACCGTGTAACTTACACTCGCGTATTGGAATGTTTAGTATATACTTGTAATGCTTGAATTCAACGAGGACTGTTTAGGAAGGCAACAGAAGGGCTCTCCAGATAAGAAACATCCCATCAAACACTTGAAAGACAATGGGGGAAGTTGTTGACTTCAAGGATCCTATAGCCTGACTAAAGCAAAGATGCACTGCTTCTGTGCGAAGCTGGGCACCTGGAAATCAAAAGGATACGAAGCTGTTCTAAAAGCTGAGGAGAAGGGAGGGAGTTGTCCGTGGGCTCTGGCACGGGCACAGATATCGGTCCTGCAGGAGTGTGTACCCAATCTCGGAGCTAGGGAAGGCCTAGGGAATAGTAAGCCTCAGAAAGAAGCCAGCGTATGTATAGGCAGTCATTTTAAGATCTGTTTTCTTTGAAATGCTTCTGTTCTAAATCAGTGATACTTTGCTGTACGGCGGCTGTTCGGTCACTACTTAGCACTGTTCTTGCTCCTGCAGGGAACAGAGAACTGCAGGTACTGTACAAAAGTCAGATCTGCTGGGGTTATGGGCGTTGATGGCCAAGGCCCGGTCAGAGTGTGGAAGAATTGTGTGTTTCCATCCCGAGAAGGGCCGTGGCTGGAGACCAGAGACCTGAGGCAGTGCACTCAAAGAAACCCGGAATGGGACCAGTTAGCCTAGTAACGCTGACTGTGAGCTCAAGCGGTGAACTTGGATTCAAACCTGGATTTGCGTCTAGGGCTCAGGGCTGTCCTTGGCTGCGAAGGGGCCTCAGATGGCCAAAATCTCATTATAGTTTAACTGTGTGCACCTGAAGGGGAATGCCTCAAACTCAAACTCTGCCCCAAGATGAAGATCTGATTCTAGTCCTTGTCATTGGTGTATTTTGGGCAGACCTTATGTTACATTAGAATAACCTTATTGTATGCATTGAGTCTCCAGCCACTCACTGTCTTTTTAAAAGATTCTTGTGTTTTGTTAGCGCAGGGTAGTAAATTTACAGCGTGAGGGTTCCTTCATGTATAGAGCACGTTCCGAGAAGGTCAGCTGTTCCATTGCCTGTTTCATTCAAAGAAAGGCTTAAATATTTAAACTGGGATTTTCAAAAGAGGGCTGAGAGAATGAGGAAATTATTTGGGAACTGGGTGCCTAATTCCCTTAGGCTGCTTTGAAAATTGCAGCCTCAGTTCACAAAGGTCTGCACTTTGATGGTAGCATCTAAGGAAATATTGACTATAGAAACAGGAGCAAATATCTTGAGACAAAGAAACTGAGCCAGATCTGAATCATGGTTAATGCTGGTGGAAACCCAAAGTAACTCCACTGAGGTAGAACAAGTCACTAGGCCCAATTCTGATTTCACATTACACCAGTGTAAATCAAAAGTACTCAAGACAATGGAGTTACACTGGTGTAAAGGTAGACTAAAGCTGAATCAAACTGAGCTAAACCCCTGATCTTTTACACTGTTCTGTACCTTGTTCATTGGTGCCTTATACAGTGTGTAAGCTAAGGATTCAGGTGACGTTTTTCCTGACACCTACTTAAAATTAATTTAATATCATTGCTCCTAATTGTACCCCTGTGAACTATCCTATTCCTCTACTTCATCGGGTGTTCAGTTATTTGTAGGCATTTCTGTTCCCTTGTTGTTGTTGCTTAGCCAAGCAATACATGTTGGACCAGACTTTCACTGAGTGAAATCAGTGGAGTTACAGTGATTCACACTAACCAAAGATCTGGCCCATTCATTTTAAAAATAATCTTTCTTCCCAAATCCCTAGAACCCTCTGGGAATTTTTGTTGCTCTTTTTCTTACTTTTGTCAGTTTCTTTCTGATAAAGTGCCCAGAACCAAACACAATCTAGGTGAGGGCTTATCAAAGCTTTGTAATTAAAGTCCATGGTGCATAGCCTTGGTGTACGCAGCCCAAAATTACATCATCTTTACTCTGCTGCCATATTGCATTGCAATCTCAAACGCAGATGATTGGTGGCTATCCCCTTTAGTTCTCATTCTGTATGACTGCTTCCTAGGTATCTGTGTACCACTAATAACAATAATCATTGTTGTTATTATTTTAATCATTATTACAGTATTGCCAACCCCAAGCATTCAAAATCATGATTCAGGCCCCTGCAAAACCATGAATTTGGCTTTAAAAAGTCATGAGATAAATTTTTAAAATCGCTTTTGGGTTCTTTTCTTTTGCCTTGGTTTTTGAGTCTGAATAGTACATGTGGGTCATATTTTCAAGCTTTTCTCTGACTACATGAGGGCTATAAACATACTTTTTTAAAATGAAGGCTGAGATTTTCATGTATTCATGTGACTCCAGGAGCTGAGACTTTTTTTTTTAAAAAAAAAGCACCAGTTATTGCTAGACTGTAAAATAGCGAGAGATGTCAATGATTCTTATTATAGTTTCATGTCCTTTGTTTCTCATTCAGATAACACACAGTCTCCTCCTCCTGTCTCCTTGTCCACATTTTTAAATTCCCGTTTCACCTCTTTTCTCGAGTTCCCCTTTGCTTTCTTTATCATCATGCTTCCCTGCTCTGATGCAGTGAATTTCAAGGGTTTCAAAGTGGAGCAGAAAACTTCTCCATCTCTCTTCCCCTATCCCCTTCCACACACATCCCCCCCCTCCCAAATGCAGGAGGTAGAATCCAAAATTAAAACAAGCGCTGTACCCATAATATATTTGTCTGCACAGCTCTCTCTGGCTGCTAGCTCTTGATTTGAGACCATACGCTTTTCCTTTGCACCTGTACTGAATTGATGATATGCTACAGTACTGAGGCTTGGTCTACACTACAGACTTATTTTGATATAATTACATTGCTCAGGGATATGAAAAATCCACACCCCTGAGCCCCATATTTATAGCAACCTTAACCTCCCATAGGCAGCGCTATGTTGGTGGGAGAGCTTCTCATGCCGGCAAAGTTACCGCCTCTTGTGAAGGTGGAGTTATTAAGCCAGCTGGAGAGCTCTCTCCTGTCAGCTTAGAGTGTCTTCCCCAGATGCCAGTGCTGTGCCGATGTAAATTGGTAGTGTAGACGTGCCCTGAGAGATACATATTTGCTTAAGGAAAAATCAGGTGTTCCCCTTTCCACAGGGTATATCTCAGCAGTCGTATCCCTGGTTCATTGATGAGCTAGGAAGTGTAAGGAAGAGAAAAGGGTTTTATTTTTCAAAAATAAGTAGAGATTTTAAGTGTCCAATTTAAGATGCCTCGCTGTGCCTGATTTTCAGATATTGGGTGCTCAGTGCTTTCTGAAAATCAAGTTGCTTTAAAGGTGTCATAGAATCATAGAATATTAGAGTTGGAAGGGAACTCAGGAGGTCATCTAGTCCAACCCCCTGCTCAAAGCAGAACTAACCTCAGCTATATCATCCCAGCCAGGGCTTTGTCAAGCCTCAGCTTAAAAACCTCTAAGGATGGGGATTCCACCACCTCCCTAGGTAACCCATTCCAGTGCTTCACCACCCTCCTAGTAAAAAACTTTTTCCTAATGTCCAACCTAGACCTCCCCCCTGCAACTTGAGACCATTGCTCCTTGTTCTGTCATCTGCCACCACCGAGAACAGCCTAGCCCCATCCTCCCTGTCCAGGTTGGGCACCCCAAGTCACTAAGTGCTTATGATAATTTAGGCCACAAAATCCTTGGCATTTCTTCATTGCCTTTCCTTGCATCTGTGACAACCAGGATTTCAGCATGGCTGTGTCAAATCCATTTAAAGTGCTCTTATTGTAATTAATTAACTGTAAAGCTTGCAACAATTATGGTCAATTATAAATGTTGCTCTTTGCACTGATTTTTTTTTTAAAGTAATCTACACTAATTATTTAATTGCATGTAGCTTCGTGGGACACTGTATGGAAGTTAGTTTTAAATATAAATTTAATGCAAGATTTTTGTGGTGTAGCAATTTCATGAGCATCTGACAACTTCACTGCGCTTCCTGTCATTGTCAGTTAAAACATCATGGTGACACCAGGTATGGATCTCAGGTCCTCCTGCAGAAAAGATAAAACCACCTGCCATTTGGATAAAAGAAGATTTTCTAATAGCTGTATCGGTCCTATGAGACACAGTTAGCCAGGTCTCATTCCATCCACTATATAACAGCAGCATGCTATCATACAGCATGTGTGCTGGAGCAATACAAGTGCCCCTTTGATGGGATTTTTTGTTTCACTTCTTTAAATGCTCCAAGAACAAACATAATTTTCCCCTTTGAAAGCCATTGTTTGTTGTTAAGGATATGATTTGTTCACGGAGGTTACGGATTCCGTGACTTTCTGGGGCCTCTGTGACTTCTGCAGCAGGGCTGGAGCAGCTGTCAGCCCGGAGGTGCCACTGAGCAGCTGATCGGCCGGCCAGCCCCTGGCCATGGAGCAGAGGGGCTGGAGCAGCTACAAGCCCCAGCAACTCTGTTTCCCCTCCCTCCCCAGGGTATTTTTAGAGGCAGGACAGGTCACAGCTTCCGTGAATTTTTGCTTATTGCCCGCGACCTGTCCCTGACTTTTATGAAAAATACCCATGACAGAATCTTAACCTTAATTATTATTTATTATTTGTACATCATAGTGCTTAGAAGTCCCAGTCAAGATCAGAATCCCATTGGACTAGGTGCTGTACGCAAACAGAGAGAGAGACGTGGTGCCTGCCCCAGTGACGTGTGTAAGGGGAATTAATTTCTAGCTCCTTAAAAATGATTTTTCCTCGGGAAGATAATGGCTATTCAGTCACACTATCATTATGGCATTACTTATAGTTTCCCAACATACTTTCTGAAGTTAAACAACAGGATTCAGAGGTAAAGAATGGAGCGGAGAGCAGCATTAACCAGTATAACGAGGGGAGCAAAGATGTCTATTTCCTCTGAGATTGAAAAGTGATGGCGAGTCAGTGGGGGCTGGGGAGAAGAGACACAAGAAGCCTTTCTCAGGAGAAGCAGAGGAGATGGCTCTTGCACCACCAAGGGAGAGAGAAGCAGGGGGAGCAGGAAGGAAAGTACAGAGGGAGGGTCTTGTGACTGTAAGCCACGTGAGCCGAGCGAATATGGGATTGTGAGCGCTGTGTCCATAAAACATTCACATCAGTGTTAGTGGAACACAGGAATCGCCGGGTGGCATCCAACCATGAGCCAGTATCTTGCTTCCCCAAGTAGGTTTCAGAGGAAGGTGAAAGGACGCCTGGCGGTAGGCAGTTATGGACTACTAATATAGGAATAGCAGGGTGGGGTGCTCCAGATTAATGGTTGTGGGATCGGCCCAGCTCTCTCTTCCTTTGCTTAGAAACCAATGATTAAGGGGTTTGCCTCTGTGTAAATAGTGGGCTGCCTTTGTTCTGGAGTTACACAGGAGGTACGTCAAGGGGGTAACACTAACGTCAGCTCCTAAGCCTGAATTTACGGATGTAGGCTGTCAGTAAGATGGACAGTTCCATTAAGCGGCAGCCCTCTCTCGGTATGAGTGATTAAAATGTCTGCATCCATCCTTCTCTTCATACATCATATCACTGCACTGGCACTTAATCAAGAGCTGAATAAAATGCAATGCATTCTTCATAGCTTTTTATTTTTTCCCCTGTCAGGGACTCAGCTGGGGTATTGCCAAGACAGACTGTCCATCACAGAGTTTGTGTTTTTTCTGGAACCGCCGTTCGTAATGCCAAAAGTTGCTTTATTAAAAAGTGCTATTTCTGATTACTGAAAAAGGAAACACAGGTACAGCTTTTGGCCTGAGCAAGCAGTTTCTCTTTGGTTCTGGAAGGAGCTGGCTTTGTTTCCAGATGACCAGGATCCAGTGAGGAAGGTTGGGCTTAGAGTTGGGTTTATGGTTAAAGAGCTGGACAGGGACTAAAGGGGAAGTTGGTTAAATTCCTCTCTCTGCCATAGATTTTCTGCGTGACCTTGGGCAAATCACTTAATCTCTCCATACTTCCATCTCCCCACCTTTTTGTCTGCCCTGTCTGTTTAGTTTGTAAAGTCTGTGTGTTTGTACAGTGCCGAGCACAGCAGGGCCCAGAGTTTGTTGGAGCCTTTAGGTGCCATGGCAATACTAACAAATAACTAGATCCGTACTTGCAGAGTGAGTCCCGGAGCCCTGTGGAAGTCAGTAGGACTGCAGACGAGCGCAGGAGTCTGTCCATGCAAATCCAGGTGCAGGATCGGGGCCTAAATGTGTAATGTGGTAAATGGTAGTTGCAATTGTCACGAACATAACCGGCCTTTTTAAAACAGAAAAGGGTTTGGGGGTTTTCCAAACTGTGCTGTAACTTTAAATAGCTACAGAAAGCCTCCTGCGGGGCTTTGGAAAGCATTTTATGCAGTACAACAATTGAGCAAATTCCTCAAACTTTTACACCAGCCTTCGCTCAGATAAAGGAATGAAATTCACTCTGGCTGCATTCCTGCCTCTTTGTGGGTTGACTTCCTGTTACAGGCTGTAACCATGAAGACCACGTTTCTCTGGCTCCATCAGAACTGTGTCTAAACATACATTTTCTCTGTGGTGAAACCTCCTGCGCATGCTGATGGCTATCTGACATTTCATAGTTGGAGGAAATCCAGTGCTAAAACATCCTGCATTTTCTGCATCTTCTGGGTTTGTTCCACAGCATATCTGCATACAAAGAATGTGAACCTTCTCTTTTTCACTTAACCTGATCATGAAAAATAACCTGCTTGAACTGAGACAGAGATTGCATAATACTTCTTGTTCTATTTATCTAAGGGCTTGTCTACACTTACCTCGGAGATTCGGCGGCAGTCAACCGGAGTTACGCAAACTACGCAAGAAACTTGCATAACTCCCGTCCACTTCTGTGCTTCTGTTCTGCGCGCCGTCTTCACTGCACTGTGCCGATGGGAACCACGTTCCCATCGACGCAGCGCTACGCCACTTGAGAAGGTGGTCTTAATACGTCGATTTCTGGATCAACTGAGCGGGACTTCACTGACCACTCAGTCGATCCAGATAAGTCGATCTAACGGAGGCGAATTTGCTGCCGTCAGTGAAGACATAGCCTAAGGTACATATATGGCTCCCATTACTGTACTATCTGAGTACCCCGCATTCTTTAATGTATTCATGCTCACAATGCCTCTGTGGGGTTGGGGATAGCCATTATCCCTATTTTACAGATGGGGAACTGATGAACAGGACGATTAAGTGACTTTCCCAAGGTCATATAAGAAGTCTGTGGCAGAACTGGAAATTGAACCTAGGCTAAAGCCCTTAACTACTGAGCCAGCCTTCCTTTCCTTTTCAACTTAGATATCTTTGTCCTTTCACTGTGAGAAGCCGTTTTCAATTTTGGATAAATTGTCTTTCCATTTATTATTATTTTTTATTATTTATTTTAGAATTATTTATTAATGTGTTTGTCGTGAGGTAACTCCTAAAACCCCAAACCTGGATTCAAGACCCCAATGTGCACAGCGGTGCACACACGTATAATACAAAGATACGCCTGTTCCAGAGAGCTTCCAATCTTGAAGCCTTTTGCATTCCTCGTTTCCACAGCACTTCTGCAGTCCAGGAGCACTATGCCATCCAAAGACATTGCTGGCACTGTGAGCAATCCCGTTTTCATTACAAATTCTGTTTTGCTCAAAACAAACCGGTTTAAGTGTTTGTTTTTCCGTCTCTGTCATTTTCGACTGGTGTCTGGAAGCTGCTCTGCAATCAGAAAGTTAAATGAGTAAGATTCTTCAAGTGGCGCACTGTGGTGTGAGCACAACGGCATGTTTGATCCATGCCGAGCAGCTTATCTTCTCCTGCTTATGAATCTGCAATGCAGTATCAAACAGCCAGTTATTAGTGGGGCAATTAGAGTTCTTGAGAATTTTAAAATGCACGGCTACTGCTGGGAATGGTATTTCTTCCCCACCCCCAAATACCTCGTCATCAGAATCATAGCACCATAGATTTAGAGGAAAGCGCAAGGGTCATCTAGTCTAAACCCTCCCAAGATGCAGGAATTCCAAATGTCTAGCCACACATGGACACCTTTTCTCTTGCCACTTGGCAGCTGTTGGGGGTGGGAAGGGGGGAAAGAGCTTGTGAAAATTGCTCTGTTGGTGTTTTATCCAATGCTTAGCTCCGTGCCAAGGAATATTTCCAAAGGAGTAGATGGCCTCTGGTGCAATTGCACGATACTCACATTGCTGGTTTGAATCCATGAGTGTAAAAAAGGCAGCGCAATGGTTAAGGTCAGCTCTTAAAAGGGACGATTTTAGCAGAGGTATAAAGGTTCTGCAGCTACGACAAGCTGTGCATGTGTGTAATTAATGGCTTCCTTTTAGGCCGTGCACAAACATTTTGGCTCCTTTTCTTCTCATGTTTCTTTGCCTACATGATCTTCTGCAGAGCACAATGGGCAGGACTCTCCCAGTGTATACAGCACTGACGGTGCGTTACGTTCCCATGGCCAGCACCCACGCAGGCGTGATCAGTAACTAGCCCAGAACTGCTGTCGTCGGAGCGTCTGAATGCTCGCTGTGGCTAAAATCACGCCTTGCCTATGTTATCCTGGCATTGCTGCCAGTCAGCACCATATCAGAATGGTGGGAGGAAAGGGGGCATTCATCCTTTCATGGATCTAGAACTCCTGACTTTCCTAAGTGATATAAACGTTGCTAATGCTGATTGTATTGTCTGAAGTTTTGCGTTTGCTGGTTCTTTTCTTTTCTTTTTCTTTTCTTTTTAGCACTCAGCTCGCCTCATGTGAAGTGATAACTTTGTCAAAACTGCTGCCTGTTGGCTCGGAGCATTATGGCAAGAGCTAAGATTAATAAAAGCCTGTCACTTTTATTAACTTTGTAATCTGGTGCATTATTTAATTCCAGGCAGGCATGAACTGCAGTTCTCAAAGCTTTTAAACTGCTTTGTGCGTGCTTGTGAAATAGATCTGCTGTGACCGGTATTATAAAGCCAACAACACAGTGCTATCTGAGATCCCACAATTGCTTGCCATTCAATTGCAGTATCCCAGAACAACGCGCTTTACTAACATTAGGGATAAATGCTGACTCTTCCTCAGCAACTGCTGCACACAATCATTAATGCTTTTGGGGTTTTTTCCCTCAACCACTGTGATCTAGCATTGCCACTCTCACAATATTTGAGTGTGTTTTAAAAGCACCAGCTCCTGGAGTCATGTGAATATGTGAATATCTCAGCTTTCATTCAGGGGGGAATGAATCAAGGTTCTGGCCTTCAGGATGGTGAAGAAATGCCAGGGATTGTGACCTGGATGTAGCTTAAAGGTTTAAAAAACAAAAAGTAAATAAAAAGAACCCAACCTATCTTTTTTTTTTTTTTTTTAAATTGTGATGTTTAAGCCAATTTCATGATATCTGTGGTTCCCAACTACTTAGTGTTGGCCAATACTAATGATTGTCAGAGAAAAAATATACCAGAGATCTGCTAGGCCAACACTCCCATGCATGGTATGGCAGAACCGGATCTTTTCTATTAGGGATGTCAAGTAATGGCAGTTAGCCAGACTCCTTATTAGCCCAGTAGAGCAAATAAGTCACCCATGTGCCGGGCTCCTGCACCAGTAATGAAATAGGCTCTTTGTGCCATCATTGCCTCCCCCCCAGACACCGACACACAGAGTATAGCGGAAAGAAGATAGAGATAGAATGACCTAATTACTGGAGGTCCCTGTCTTCATCCCAGGCCCATGGGAATGCAGCCCCCGTTTGTGAATCATGTTGTTAACATTCTTTCCCTCCCAGCTAACAAGAAACCCTTAGAACGTCATAAAAAAGCTCATTGGCACGGAACATGTAAATAGAGAGTCCCCGAAAACTTTTTAAAAGGCTTTAGCATAGAGTGTGCCATCATTGTGTTTATTCTGTAGCAGCCTGCAGATTTGGGACCTGAAGTCCACCGATTGCTGGCTGGGTTTTGAGGCATGGTAAGTACAGCAAAGAAGCCAGGAAAGTGGAACATTTTTATGTTGTCAGGGCATTTGCGAAGCTAGTGCTGGAGTAAGCAGAGGCGTGAAGGGAAAGGCAGCGTGACAGGCTGCAAACAGAATAAGCATCTGATGAAATATTGGTTAATGTGCTGGCGCTTTGTCAGAGACGCTGATGGATGCTGACAAGGTGGAAATAATTCCAGAAATAGTTTTAAACTCTGTGTCTTTGGGGATGGGGAGGACCCAGACTGCTGAGTTGTAAATTCTGCCTCTGTTCTAGAGCTTTGTCTTGGCCATGGAAAAAAAATCACGTGTTTTAGATTCCAAGGCATTAGCCTAGCTGAGGTCCACGGTCCTTCCTCTGGTTTGGTTTTGTTTGACGGAAAAAAGGTGGGCGAGGTAGTGTGAAAGAGACAAGCTTTTGAACTACACCAAGCTGTCCTTCAGTTTGTTTCGAGCCCTAGCAGGTCAGCCACCACCTCTTCCAAGATCAAGACTTCTAGCTTTTATTTTAAAATGTTGATGTGGATGCAGAATTACCAAAACAGGCTGACCTCCTGGTATTCCCAGCTCATTTTGGGATTAGAAATTCCCAGCCCATTTGTGCAGTTTATGTTGAATCTGATAAGGTTCAAATAAGCATCAGAATGTTTAATGGAATCACTAGTCCTTTTAAAGTTCACCCATCACTGATCTTCTGCCGAACTAAGGTCCAGAAATTGTCCCACCCACGTGTGAGATGAGCAGAGATTATTTTACCCCGGTATTTGACAGATTCTGCTGCTGCATTGTATCATGGGTGTTGTGTGAATTGAGACAATATTTTAGTTGCACCCTGTAAACAGATGGTGGGTGCCCCCACCTGAATCCTTGACATAGGACACTACCAATGGATATTGTCCAAATTCACCCCCAACTCTCCCCCAGCCGCCAAACATCTCCACTTGGGGTGGTTTGTCTGTATTCTTTATTAAAAGTATCTCATTCCTAGGACAGGATTGTGTTATAAACATAAGCCTTAGCCCCGACACTTTGTCCTGGGGTGGTCAAATTTGGATTTCTCCCTACAGACCCCTCCAGCCCTTCTTTCTTGCAACAGGGAGATTGTTGGCCTTTTGTTCCCAAATCATGCTAATCAGACCCACCTTCTCTGGCTACCAGGGTGAGCCAGGAATGCCCTGTACCTCCATAGCTGGTCCTGCA
Source organism: Emydura macquarii macquarii (assembly GCF_026122565.2). NCBI lineage: Eukaryota > Metazoa > Chordata > Testudines > Chelidae > Emydura > Emydura macquarii. The sequence goes on from NW_027132905.1 coordinate 48,280,374, forward strand.
GCCTCAAACCCAGTTACATTTCCTTAATATGTGCCTATTATTGTCATTTAGAAATCTAATGTATAGAGAAGAAAAACACTGGAACCCATACAGGATATCATCAAACAACTACAACCCATACTCAGTGGGGACCCCATCCTGAAAGAACTCTTTCCTGAATCCCCACTTCTGGCCTTCAGATAACCCCCCAACCTCTCCAAGATTGTCATCAGAAACAAACTCCCCATAGATCAGGACACATCAATTAAAAGCGGCACCAGACCCTCCCAGAACAACAGATGCAAAACCTGCAGCCATATTTCCTCAGCTACAATGATCTACACCCCCTGCAACACACCTTTCGCGATCTATGGGTCCTACACATGCCTACCACAACATGTGCAGTACTCTATCCTGTGCACTAAATGCCCCAATAACGACTTTGTGGGTGAAACCAGACAATCACTACGCTTGTGAATGAACTCAAATAGGAGAATGATAAAAGACAAACACACTCTTTCACCTGTGGGTGAACACGTTTCACAAAGCAATTGCTCTGTATGTGACCTATCAGGTCTCATCCTCAGAGGAAACCTGCACAACACTTTCAAAAGACCAGCCTAGGAGCTTAAATTCATAACTTTGCTAGACACTAAAAATCACAGGCTGAATAAAGACCCCGGATTTACGGTTTATTACAACAATCTGTAACCCACTAATCTCCCTTTTTATCCTATGACAACGGAGTGTCAACAGGCCCTTCACCATGAATGGTCCCTTAGGCTTAGAATATGTACTAGCTACTTATGCTAAACTATCTGTTCGATCTTGTATTTAGCTGTCAGACTCTTAATACCTTTCCCAGACCTGAAGAACAGCTCGATGGCCTACTCTACACTAGCACTTACGCTGGCAAAATTTTTGTCACTCAGGGGTGTGGACAGCGCTATGTCAGTGGGAGATGCTCTCTCCCCTCAATATAACACTACTACACAAGTGCTCTGACGCTGTAAGTTTTAAGTGTAGACTAGCCTTATGTAGCTCAAAAACTTCTCTCTCACCAACAGAAGCTGGTCCAATAAAAGATATTACCTCACCCACCTTGTCTCTCTAATATCCTGGGACCGACACAGCTACAACACTGCAGGTTGATTCAAATGTTATCTGTGCATGCAACTTGCGTGTATGTTGCTCCAAACCCCTGCATCGCTGTTGAATCAGAGGCCCTTTGGCGCAGTTCTCTGTTCAGACGTGTTAATGTTGGGAACTAATGAATTATATATTTTTTTCCATTTGAAAAGGGACCGAACGAATTTTCGCTGTTTCAGGTGTTGCTACTAAAAGCTGCTAGGTTTTTTTTTGGTTTTTTTTGTTTTTTTAATTGCTCCCTCCACATTTGTGATTTTAGCAGCATTTGCCTTTACTGTGTCGTGACTGATGTAGGTGCTTGCGTGAGCTTACTCTGGGCAGTCATTTTTGTTCTAAGCATATCTCCTTCAAGCACATAGCTTTTTTTAGCCGCTCAGGACAGGCCATTCTAACTCTGGTTCTGCATCCAGGTCCCCTTCAAGGCTGCCCACTGAGTTGCGCTTTTGTCACTGGTTAAGCTCAGACATTTGCAACAAAACCTGAAACCATTTTGCTTGGCTTTATATTTTGTTATAATGATAGAATCCAGCAAGGTTTGCATTGACTTTTGCCAGATGTTTTCACTTTTCCTGGATTAGAATTCACCTGAAACCAGTCAGCCTCACTGCTGCACATTTGAATGGACATGCAGAGAAGATGTTTCTGCAGTATTCTCCTAGCTCTGTTAATTACATTCTGTGTCTCTAAATTCCCTTAATACTTTATAATAATAAATAGGGTAGAAATAATACCAAAAAGTAAAATCATTGTTGTACTGATTATTGTTTTGTTTCTGATTTTATATAGCAATGATCTGTAAACTTGTTAAAACTTCCTAAATTTCTATTATTATTATTATTATCATCATTATATCTTTATAACTCTTTAACATTTCAGTAAGAGAGGATTTTCTTCATTTATTGGCCAGTACTGTTAGGTAGTGTTGTTCTGCATTATTAGACAGCTGCCATGCTCCGCCCTGCATGTGTCTGCAATTTGGTGGCAGATGAGGATTTTTCAATCCCTTTCTGTGGGCGCCTTCCAAATGAACAGGTCTATATAAGATCATTATCAATGGAATATTTTGTACATGTGATGCAAGCAGCAATGCAGAGAAGATTGAAAGTACAATACTGCAAAGAAGGCACCTATTACAATATTTGTAAGGCCATTAATAAAGCTTCAGCGTCGGTTGTGAAACACATGTTCATTTTTTTTCTGTAATCCTTCTGCATAAAACAATTTTTGAAGGTTTTTTTTTTTATTTTATTCTATATGTTGTGAAAATTTAAAAAGTTGCTTTGAAAAAGCTGACAGCAAACAGAGAGAAATGAAATTTCTAGGCTGTTTAAACCCCTCCACTGGAATTTAATACTTTTGTAGGTTTTAATATTTGAAATGTGAGTCAAGCCAAAAGCTTCTGATTGCGAGTGCCAGAGGGAAATGCAAGTCCATGTCTGATTATTTGAAGGAAACTAAAGGTTACAACAGGTTACTGTTGGAAAATTTAATTGTATTATTATGTTATAAAAGAAGGTTGCATAAGGTTAACATCAATGGGACTTACGCATCTAACCTGTGTAGGTGCTTTTTAAAATCCCACTAGGTTTAGAGGATGATCTCTAGGGGCAGGAACTGTCTTTTTTGGTTCTATTTTTGTAAACCACCTAGCACAATGGGGCCGTGGTCTACAACTGGGGCTCTTAGATGCTTTGAGATAATAAATAATAATGGTAGAAGATGCCTATCTCCATCTTTGGCCCCTAAATACCTTTGAAATTCTGTCCCTTTGGCACCTTGGTGTGACTTGCAATGAATCTTTGGCTAAGTCATTTTTGAAAATGGGATTTAGACTTGTAAGGCACTTACGGCCTTATTGAAGTGCCTAAAGGTTTAGATAGGCCTTTAGTGGGATTTGCAAAAGCACCTGGGCACCTAAATCCCATTGACGTCAACGTGCCGTGTTGCTGTAGGAAAGACCCACAAACAAACAGAAGGAAATTTAAGGCAAACACTTAAGCATGTGAGTATCTTTTTAAACTGGAGTAATCCCATTGGCTTCAGTGGGTCTGCTCATGTGAGTAAAATTAAGCATGTGATTAAAGTGGTTGCAGGATCAGAACACAAACTTTCCATGCAGGGGAAATGGTGGAACTGACCAGTCCTGGGAAGCTGAAATGCAATGGAAGTTGTGCATTTATAGGCTGGGTTTGTTTTGTTTTTTTCCGAAGCAGCCTATGTGCAAAGTGCACAGAATAAATAAACTGAAATATATTTTCTGCTCTAATCAATTAGTAAGATTAGTGATCACTTGTGACAACAGTAGTTTTAAAAAAACCCCAAACCTAGACATGAGTGCGGCTTTTAAGTCGACGTACCCTTTTAAACTTCAGTATTTGTGGCAGCTTTCCTGCCTGTTACTTGCCACAAAATGAATCCTCTATTTTCAAAGTAAGAAACATGCCCTATACTTGCCTGCAGCTTATTATTGGTCGTCTTGCTGCAGTGTGGTTATTTTTTAATCTATTATATATTGTTGTCAATAGAATTATTCTGCCCCCAGCTGGAGATAAGGACGGTTACTAAATGAATTTGAGCTTTTCCTTAAAGGTTAAGTTGCTGCCTTGCAAGTTGGTGAATAGCAATGGGAGATGCTTTCCTCTCTGCAATGTGCAGGTCTTGAGTCCTCATCTTGCACATTGAAATAGGGTGGGAAAATTAGAAGAAATGTTTTTAAAATATATGGAAAATGCATCCGTCAAAGTGATTGTGCTGAGAGGTTGATTTTTTTTTCAATCAGTCAGCAAAATGATGGTACATTGGGTACTTATTTTACTGACAGGAAACGGATTAGTGCCATGGGATACGTCAAATAGATAATATCAGGATTTATATCCTCAGAGACTTCTTTTCGAGTTATGTAGTCATTAGTCTGATATTTTTTATAACTCAGTTTGAAGGGGCAGGTCACTTAACTAAAGCCTGCTGAATTGGACCAAGTAAGAGCCAATATATTTCATATTTTTAAGGATGTGTGGGTGTGTGTGCGCGCGCACTCGCTTAGCTGATCATGCCTCATCACAATAATTCAGCACTGAGGCCGTGTGAACACCATTGGCGCTCCAGTGGAACGGTGACAGCCTGCAGTTATGCCACTGTGGCGCTGTAGTGCAGGTGTTTTTCCATTTTCACCCCTCTGAGCACTGTAGCTACGGCGACCGAACTTTTAAGTGTAGACCAGGTCTTAACTAGCACCTGCTGGCTCAGCATCTCACACCTCTTTAGGGATGCGAATGGGCCTCATCCTCCTTTCACACTGGTTTTACGCAAGGTTGGTTTCACTGGTGGACGCTGGGAGTAACCCCATGGAAAGGGAGAGGAGAATTAAGGGCTAATGTCTTAGGTGCTCATCACCTCTGTGACCTAGGTATAGTCCTTACGCTTTAGGGTTTAAGCCAATCTCTCAGGCCGTGTCTACATTGCCACTTTTGTCTGTATAACTTCTGTCACCCAGGGTGTGAAAAAACACCCCCTGCGTGACATAAGTTACACCGACAGAAGTGCTGGTGTGGACAGCGCTATGTTGGTGGGAGAGCATCTCTCTCCAGCATAGCTACTGCCGCTCATGGAGGTGGTTTTATTATGCTGACGGGAGACCTCTATCCCATCGGCATAGAGCGGCTCCACGAGCGATCTTACAGCAGCACGGCTGCATCGTTACAGCTGTGCCGCTGTTTTACAGAAGAGCAGACCTGAGGCAATGAGGGGTGATGGGATTTATCGAGGCTATACAGTGAGTCAGTCATTGGCCAATTCAGAGACTAGAATCTGTGTTCTTAGTCCCAGTTCCCTGGTCTAACCACTAGGTAACACTCCCTCCCGTGTTAAACCAAATGGCAGGGACTTCACTGATGACTCTGGCCCTCTCACCCCTCTCCAAGAGGTAATATTTTTTATCCTGATTTATCAGATGAGGCCTCAGTCTTGCAGGGTAGTGAATGCTCTAAACTTGTTGTCTTTAGTGGTAACTGAGGCCGAGCTCAGGAAGGAAGATTTTTCTCAGATCTCATCTCACAGCAGGGGAAGTTTTTGGCACGTTTGATTGTTCCGTAATGTACTGAACCGAGCCCAACACACAGTGTTTGTTAACAAACAGCCATTTGTAAAAGCTGCTAGCACGAGCCATTAACTTTTCCTTTTAATCATTCAGGTTGCCTGTTCTTTTAAAAAGCAGAATTAATAGGCTTTGAAAAGGAGCTTTCCAACCACAAAGGTTTCTCTGGGGAAGAGTTCTGTTAGAGTATCCTGGGCTGATCAGACCTTCCTTTTCTCTCTTCTTCCTCTGAATGATGAATTGCTTTCAATTGATTTATGAGTATTACGCTTCATATCCACAACACACAGCAGGAGCATAGGATGTTTCATAGCACATCAGATCATTGACCCATCAGTTCCAGCATCCTGGCTCCTGTCATAGCAGATCAGGCCGCTGGTCCGTCAGGTCTGGTATCCTGCCTCCAGCGTTGGTCCACATTTGATGCTTTGGAGCAGGGATTCTCAAACTTTTTTTTTTTTTTTTTTTTTTTGCTGGGACTCCCTTTGAAAATATTTCAGGCTGTGATGACCCCCCCCCTCCCCAAAACGTGACGACCCCCCCATGCTGGGCCATCCTCCCTCATGTCTTGCCACCCTCACTTTTGCACTGCTGCTGGCAATGGCGCTGCCTTCAGAGGACCTGGTCAACAGCCGCTGTTCTCTGGCCCCCCAGCTCTGAAGAGCTCTGGCTGTCAGCCATGCACAGGGCTGACAGATGCAGCCACGGCAGGTGCAGGAGCTGACAGCTCGCAACCTCCTCTCCCCATAATAACCTCGCAACCCCTTGAGCGGTCCCGACCCCCAGTTTGAGAACCCCTGCTTTGGAGGAAGACAGAAGAAGTCCAGAACTTACTTAGTCGGTTACGTAAGGCTGTATCATTTCAGCCACCGTTTATTTCTTCTTTGACTCCTGCAGGCAATCAACCAAAGCCCAGCAGCATCGACTCTGATTAGCATCACCCATCATAGCCTAAGCATGTCTCCAAATCCTGTTAGCCTGTACTGCCTCGAATAATTAGCCATCGGAACATTTGTATTGTTCAGGAAAACATGTTCTAATTAGACAGAATAAACTTCTAACCACTGTCTGTCTGGCGAGGTGTGTGGCTTCATTTACTTACGTCTGTTCCAAAGAGGCAGCAGGTTTTTATGATCAATCTATTTTATTAGGACTAACTTACTTTTTTTTTTAACGGATCAAAGAAGCAGGGTTTGAGAAAAGCTGGCCGACTCCCCAGCTCTTTGTTTTTGAATTGCATCATTCTTTTGCTAAGAACAACACTTCGCTCTTCTATAGTGTTTAAAATCAATGTGTAAAACAAAATATGGATTCCTAGCTTGCTATGAAGCACATGCATAAATCCCATTGACTTTAATGGGATTTAAGGATCAGCACAAGCCTAAGTGCTTTGCTGAACTGGACATTGATGAGAGATGGTCCTGAATCCAAACACGCTTTGTGAGTGTCTGAAATCCATTCCCAAATCCACATCTGAATGTCGCAAATGGCCCCAAACTGTCTAGGGGGTTGAACCAAGCCCCTGGAATGCTCTTCCATATCCCAGATTTGGGGGTATTTCTAATCCAGACCTGGATGTGAACTAGATGCTTTGAACCTGGCTGTCCTCTAAATGTGCCCAGTAAAGCTTTACTAATGCGAGTAGTCCAGTTAAAGCGTGAGTTGCAGAACGGGGCCTGTATTTGCATTTGGAATGGAACCAATGTTCAGTGAGACAAACTCCTGTTTAAGGGAAAACTGCATTCCATTCATACTGATCGGTTTGATAGCACATGTGCCCGTTTTGACAATGCAAGGGGTAGGAAGGTTTTCCACACCAGATTCTTCAATATGCATATAAATTGTGGTGGGAAGGGTGTAGCTGATGAAGATGATCCATTAGACTTTCTTATTAGAAACTATGTGGAAGCTAAAGTGTGGCTTTAAAAACAAACAAACAGTACAATAGCAATAGCAATACAAGATAGCGTCCCCAAGCCTGCTCTGAGTTACACACCTTCAATGCCATTGAAATCATGCAGGTAATTGAAGATGGTGGGCTTGATTCTACAAATGGCAGCACATTTTTCATTTAAAATATTTTTACTAACCCTTCTTGCTATGTTCCTCCCACCCCTCAGTTTTGTTTTGTTTTGTTTTTCCTTGTCAGTTCCTTTCAGGGCTCTCATTGCCCCCCCGGGAAGTCCCACAAACAATTTCCCCTGAAGAAGAGATCACTGCTTGCTGCTCTGATCCTCACACATCTAGGAACAACCTGTCGCTTTAGCCTATGTCTTCCTTCCCTTCCTTTGAACGTGGAACACACTGTCACAGGAGATCACTGAAGCCAAGAGCCTAGGATTCAAAAAGGTGTTAGGCATTTATGGTTAATGAGAATAGCCTAGTTCTCATAGTGTATGCTAAACAAAATAACCAAGTGTTTTGGAAGGGCTATAAACCCTCATGATTCAGGGCTTAAGTGAACCGCTGGCTTCTGGGAGTCAGGAAGACCCTTTCTGTGGTGGTAGGTTTTCCCATAACTGCTACCGTTAGGCTTCTTGCACCTTTCTCTGAAGGATCTGGTCCTGGCGGCTGTCAGTATCCTGGGCTGGAGCGACCACTGATCTCATCCAGTGTAGCAGTTCCTATGTTACCACAAACAGACATGTCAGCTCAGCAAGAGAGGAGGGATAATGGTTAGGGAAGGCTGGAACCTAAGGCACACAGAAAGAGGCTAAGTGACTTGCCCAAAGAAGCCTGTAGCAGAACAGAGACTTGCACCTAGATCTCCCAAGTAAATTGTGTTCCGCCAATGTCGTTCGACGAGGGAGCAGTGGGGGGGCTTCTTTAAGAGAAGTCTTTAAATACTACAGTCCTGTCGGCTCTCTAAGCATTGAGGGATCAGGGCTGGGAAATGGAGGAAGGAAAGCAAAGAGGAAGGGAAATGTCCATAGACAGAATGTCACCTGCCCCTTTGCTTCTCCAAATCCATTATTGTGTAACATGCTGTGCAAATGCTTACTGCCTCCTGCCTTGACGGGGGCTGTGCTTCAGCCGTGGAGTCCTCTGCTCTCCACCGAACTGGCTAGCTCCTTTCACTGGAACCCGGGAGTCATCCCGGAGGAGAGTGGAGTCTGAAGTCACTGCATCAATTCGAAGCTGCTGACGCTCGAGCTGCCCTAAGCACAGAACAAGCAGAGCTGAAGGTAGCGCTGCAAACAAAATCCCTTGGCCATGACCTCTCTCTGAAAGTGAGCTGTGCATGTGCGTGGGAGATTGGGTTCAACAGGAACCAGTGAACACAGTGGAGGTGGAGGCAATATTGACTGAGCAACAAAACATCATTTTGGGGGTCGTTTTTTCCTACTTTTCTCTTGAAGAGTCAGTGTGGATTATTAGATCTGATATGGGAGACTCGTGTGGCTTATATCTGAGCAGGGTGGGAGAGGAGACCAAAAATGTTTGACTTTGACCACAGGACTGAAACAAAACAGGAGCGTTCAGCTACTTGCAATGCGCGTAGCCGTCTGAGCAACGCCGCGTAGTCTGTGGGATGTGCTGTGGGCTAGTGGTTAGGGCCAGGACTCCTGCCCTCTGTTCTGGCTCTGTGGGAATGTTACCTTGTGGTTAGAATGGGAGAATTCCCAGGGTCTGTTCCTGGCTCTGGAGGAAAAATAGCTGAGCAAGTGGGAGTCGCGACTCTTGCAATCTGTTCCTGGCCGATGGGCGAGAGGAGGAGAGTGTAAACTAGTGGTTGGAATAGAGGACTGAGAATCAGGATTCCTGGGTTTTATTCACAGGCTTTTTGATGACAGATCACGTGGATGTGTCTGCAGTGCTGCTGGGAGGTATAATTCCCAGTTTGCGTAGACTTGCTCAGGCCAACTCTGCTCGAGCTGCATGCTAAACATAGCAGTGTGGTTTTGGCGGCTGGGGGTAGCCTATCCGAGGTCCTAAGTATGTACTCAAATGACTAACCCAAGCCGCCGAGGTCATGCTGCTGGTTTTAGTCTGCTGTCTCAAGCACAGCTAGCGCACGTATATCTCTCTGAACTGGCCATCATGCCTCCCAGCTGCAGTCTGGATGTTCCCTTAGCCTTTCTGAGAGTCTGTTTTACCTGACTGTAAAATGGGTATAACAGCTGCCTCGCAGGGGAGCTGCAAAGATCAGATAACAAAGGAAAGTTTCCAAAGCTTTTGCCATGCCGGGTTTTATTTTCACTGCCATCTGATTGTGCGTTATCTACAGTCCAGTGAACTCCTTTTGAGAGTTAGCCTGGCTTGAGTGAGAGCGGTCGCAATGCAAACTAGCTACACAAGCTAGAGATTTTTGTGCGTGCACAGGAGCTGGGTTGAGGGCAACACTCAGGTCAGACCTTGACCAAGTGAAGACTGATCTATTGTTGCAATGTTTATTATTCTCAGTCTTACTGGAGTAAATCTATTCGTAGACACTAACTCACTGTACCCAGGCTTAATTGCACACTGCTAATTGGAGAGTGGCAAAGCAGTGCTCCATTAGTACACAAGGTTGTTGCTTTATTATATATTTCTTAGGAGATCTGTAATTTCTCTGTCATCATTTATGATAATCTATTCACTGCAGCATGACATAGGATGGGAGTCAATGAATAATGGAAACCCAGAATTAACACTGAATCCACATTAAATGTACTTTTCTCCCAGCTTTTTTTTATTTAAGAGGAAAATATTGATTTTTTATTGGGTTCAGAGGTTTACCGCTCACACCGTGTCTACGTTTTTGAGCTTGTAATCAGTATTCTAAATCTAGTTCTGGTAATGTTTGAGCACCGTATCCCATTCCCCTTCATGTCTGCAAATTACAGGCTTTCAGGTAAGTCGCACTCCATTTTGCAGTGATTGCAAGAAATGGATTTAATTAGCGCACCAAGTTGCTCAAGGAGGTTTGCATTATTAAGATCTTCAGGAGGAAAAGCAGCATGGGATGCTGCTGTTCATTGCCCCCACCAATGAGTGTTTTGTCAGGAGCACTATGGAGGCAGAGAAGAGTTTGAGACATGGTGAGAAAGTCACCCGGAAGGAAAAAAGCTGTGAGAAATGTTGTTTAAGAAGAGAGACAGGCAGCAAAATCCAAGTCTGGATCCAGGTTTCAGGGGTGTTCAGATGCACAGATTTTGGTTTGGTCACATGTATATAGTGGCTGTTTGCAAAAGGTGGATATGGTTTGGTTTTTAAACATGCTGCCCATCCCTTCCAGGTTTGGATCCAAGATGGATCTACAACTGTAGAAGTAAGCTTGGAACTGGGGATCTGACTGTGATATTCCCTCCCTACTGCTCCCCACCGCCCCAACACCCTTTTCCCCTGGAATTCATGGAGGTGGATGGCTTTTGATTTGTAGTTCCGGTTGGGTGTAGTTACTCGCGTGTGTATGCGCAGAGGATCGCACATGCAGACATCCACGTCGTACAAACACTGGTCAGACTTCACCAGTAGTTACCAAGCTGTGGTATCTGAGATACTGCAGTATTTCTCTGCACTTGGAATAGGAAATATCTTCAGGCTTTCGGGTACTTTGCTGTGATAAACGTTGATGGATTGATTGATTTTTAGCAGTGACAATTGTATTCGCTTGATTCTGGCGCAGAAGCTAACCGTGGCAATAATTCCCCGGGATGTACGTTGTCTGCGTTCCCACTATGCTGAAGTGTCAGAGCCAGACAGCATCACCCAGAAATGAACGGAGCGGGTCAATTAGGGGTTAAGGCCGGGCTTCCCAAAGGTGCAAATAAGGGGGTTCCTGTGGACTCATCACCTCACTCTAGGGTTCCTTTCTCCTGGCAGAACCACTAGGGATGTCATTGGTGAAAGCACCATTTACCCATGGGCAAGTGGCGTAGAGCAAGGTTTCTCAACCTGTGGGTCGAGACTCAAAACTGGGTCACCAGAATGTTTCAAAGGGTGGCGTAGCAGCTCTTGTGGCTCCCATCCCCCGGGGCTGGCTGGGCTCACCTCCCTGCTCCTGGCACTGCAGCCTCTGGGGTCCCAGCAGGCAGCAACACTCAGGTTTAGCCCGGGTGGGTCCAGATTTGAGCGTGTGGCCCTGCAACCCCATGAGCCGGGTCACAACTCCACTCACACCCGTTTGGTCCAGTCAGAGGGGTGGGGCCAAACCTGACTGGTGCTGCAAGTTACCCGCAACACCCAGAGCGGAGAGCCAAGCCCAGCCGTCAGCCCTAGAGCACAGGAGCTGCCACTGTGGGGTGAGTCCTGGGCAGGACCGAACCCTCTGGGGAGCAGGATCCGACTGAAACCACCCCAGGGCCTCCATCCCCAGACTATTTATTGAGTCGCAACAGGCCATGAACATTTACAAACGGGTCCTGAGCCCAAAAAGTTTGAGGACCACTGGCATAGAGAGATGCAATTCACATCCGTGTCCAGATCCCATCCCGTGTGTGTGTATGTGTGAGAGATCTCTCTACAGCCTCCAAGGGGTAAGAGGATAGAACTGTTTCAGTCTGAATGCCAAGATTAAAAGCAGTAATTTGCCCATTTAAAAACAACCCCAACCCTAACCAAACAAAAAGAGAGAGTGAACAGATGTCCTCTCATTAGGTGATGCTGAGACATAATGTAAAAAGCAAACAATAGATCGGGTTTGCTTTATTGAATTTTCAGCAGTATCAGTTCCACTTTGTTGGTCCTGCGTATGTGATCCCATACTTTGATGTTTCCTGTCCTCATGGAGTTGCTTTTGTTGTGTTAATTTTACTGAAGTAGAACCAGATTGTAATGTGAGATGACATCAGAGGTAGCGGCATGTCCTCCTTAAATTCCAGTCTGGGGAGGGCGGGTGGGACAATTAAGAAATGCCTCTGGCAGTGGAAGGGTGAATGGATAGGCAAACCAGGCACTGTGCTGCGTCTGTGATATTTATTTGTATGCACCGGCGCCAGTGAGTTTTGGGTGCCCAGGTTGAAACATCTGATGGGTGCCTGATTTTCGGAATGTGCCGAGCACCTGCCCTCTGATGATCAGGCCCCTTTAAGGTGACTCACGTTGGGTGTCCAATAACTGAAGGAACCAGAATCGCCTGAAAAACTGGGCCTCGCTCGACAGCCCGCTCATGTCAGGCTGCAAGTTGTCATGTAATGACAGTCACATGATTTTGTAGGGAGGCCGCTGCACTCAAATGCCCCAGTGGTGGGCATCAAAAGCCGGTAATAGATGGCTAGAAAATTAGAGTTGTGCTAGAGATGGGATTGAACAAAACCCAAGTCCAGACCGCCTCATTGTTTGGGAAAGTTCAGATGCAAACTTTGCAGCTAATTTTTTTTTCTAATCTGTATCCATTTCTAAATGGAACCCACTGGATGGAGAGGGACTTAGTTGTAGCTCTGCAAAATGTGCTCCGGGAAACCCAAAGTAGGCAGAAATCAGGTGGTTTGGGGCTTTTGTTACAAATGTGCAACTTATTCCGAGTTAGCCAAAAAGTTCTTTAGTTTCCGAGGAAACCTGGGTCGGTTTAAAATTTTATGTAAAACCAGGTGAGCCTGGTGGATTTTTTCCTTTTGCTTTTTTGCCTTCATCTAAAACTGAAACTCAGGCATGGCAAACCCAGATATAGCAAACTTGGAAATGATGTTCCTGTGGACCCTGGTAAACTATAACCTTAGAGCGTCACATGGTTCTGGTTTTGCTGCTGTTACAGCAATTTCTGTTTCATCCTAGTGTTTTGTTTCAGATTCTCTCATAGGGCACGAAGGGTTTGTTTACATGGAGTGAAGGGATTAATCCACGGAGGTTTTTTTTTTTTTTTTTTTTTTTTAACTTAATCTGCTTTGAAAATACTTGCATACGCACAAAGCTATTCATTACAGTGCATGGATTCCACATTTATCCTGAACTCTGGAGTCTTGTTTCAAAGTGAACTAACTTTGCTGCAGAGCAAGTTGGTCTGGTCTATTGTTCTTGTGCCCGCAGTGCTGCTGGGAACTACTTTGGCAGTCTTCCAACAGCTATCCCACACGGCTGTGCAGCAACCGTTCCTGACCTGTCTGTTTACCTGTGTGCCCTCCCCCGCTCGGAGGTCAAGTTGACTGGATGTTCCCTGCCCCATTTATAAGCTGTTGTACAGACATATTTTGTCCATTCACCACAGGATTTCAGTTGATCGCAATACCTGCAATAATACTTCAGAAGTTGCTTGGTATCTTCCTTTTTTCCGTGTCCTGATTCCACCACCACTGGAGATTCTCCTGTTGCTGGAGCTGCTGCTTCTGCTGCTGCCGCATCATCTGCAGTTTGGTGGCAGACGTTGTCCCAAGCTGAATTCATTAGGCTCTGCGTGCTGAAATACAGCCCAAGCAGCCTCCGTGCAGACGTGGTCGCCAGCATTGCAGTGCGGAGCGTTGTTGGGCCCGTGCCGGCTGACGGCAATCTGAAAATGGTGCTTTCCCGCCCCTAAAGAAAGTGCAGGGTAGAGACAGATGAGTCATGGGATGTTTTAAAAATTTGAACCTGCCTGGCTTCCCTTATGTATCCCACAATGCACAGTGAGACAAATCCCAGAAGGCAGCACAGCAAAGGAGCATGGGATATCCTCCGCGTTTGCAGCAAAACATTGTGTCCATAGTGTTGCGCATTGATGGAAGGAGCACTGTCCCACGTGCATGATATTACTGTGACTTGCGTAACACGCCTAACCTGACACGGGACAAAAAGCTGCAGAGCAACACCCCTATGTAGACAATCCCTAAGTCCAGCTGTCCCTACCCTGGCAAAAAGACGCAGAAGTTTTGCTTGCGTAAAGACTTCAGCGTTTCTCTATGTGGGTTTCCTCTTTCTTTCTCCACGTGTTCCTGGGCTTGGTTGTCGCATGGTTGATCTGTCTCACATAGAACAGACCCTTTGGGAGTCACGTAGTTGACCGAATAGTAATAAACTTGTAAGTGAAATATCGATCGCTGTTGAACTTTATCCTCAAAATGTGGCGCTTTGCTGAGTGACAAAAATACTCAGTGGAATGATGGTGGTTCAGTGTTACAGCAGGAAGTTCTCAGTGTTTCTCCAGAGATTTGTAATAGTAACGAGCTCTTTCTGTTAGCTTATGAATGGGGTTCATGGAAAAAACCTACAGGTTTATAGTCTCTGATATGCTTATCAGTTTGATGCCAGTATAACACTCGGTGCATCCTTCAGAAACACCTCCAACCCTAACTGATGGGATGTACTGTGATTGGCTTTGCAGAAGCTGGGACCCACTAAGAATCCCTCCCTCTAAGGTTTGACCTTTAGATACACTGAAAAGCAACCCCTGCGTTTGTTCAGTCTTCATAACTGGGAAACTTTACAACGACCTTTAGATTCTGCCCTACAGCAGCATGGCCAAATCTGGGTTGCGTTATGCTTTGCAGAGAGGCTTGATCTCATGGTTTGAGCACCAGAAAACGAGTCAGGAAACCAGAGTTCTAATGCTGCTATCCAATTATATAGCAGCTCCCCACTCGTTGTGTTGCATTGTATTTACTTCCCCCATTCAAGACACCCAGTTACTATTTTATGTATCTAAGTATGGTACTTCTATGGCCTCCATTACTATAGTATCTGGGTGTCTCACCATCTTTAATGCAGTTATCTTCACATCCTTCCTGTGAGAGAGGGCAGTGCCATTATTCTCATTATACAGATGGAAAACTGAAGCATGGAGAGGCAAAGTGACTTAGGAAACCTGTGGCGAAGCAGGGAATTGAACCTCGTCTACCAAGACCCAGGCTAGCACGCTAACTACTGAATCATCCTTTTCCTCATGTAAAATTTGAACTCCCATTGAACCAGTCATTGTAGCATATAATAAATGCACTTCCCAGTCTATTTATATATTCCGCTAAATATGCAATTCTCTGTCACTGCTTTACATGCAATAATTCAGTAATTCCCCAGCTTCTTGAAATTTCAGTTTTTTATATTTTTGATTCATTCACAACCTCATTATGTTGTATATTGTACACTCACAAGTACTGAATATTGAATATCTCACTGGAAATCCTGCTGAAAATTATATATATTTGAATGAAGAGGTGATAAAGAGATTGACTGTCTAGTTTACTACATGTGCAAATAGAAAAAAGTTGTTTTCAATTCTTGCAATATGTCTATCCCAAATAGTGGAAATATTGAGAGTCATTGTTTCCCCAAGTTCTCTGCCTTGATGAACTAGCAGCTCCTTGTAGAAAGGATTAACAGCCCCTGCAGGTCCACCCAGTATCACGGTGAGTTAATGGAGTACTTTAAATGGGAATAGTAAATGCCTTAGACTAGATGTAAGGAATATTCGCATGTGTAGGGATGTGCAGCCTAGGAAAAGTTTGTGTGTGAAGCGAAGGTCTCTGTTAGTCACTCTTATGGGAGAGGGGAGGAATTTTTTCCAGGATTAGGGAAACATTTGCTGCCATGATGGAGTTCTGCACGGATTATTATGAATATTTATGTATGTCTCAGTCGGTCTGCTGGATTGTGCTGCTTGTTAGGGATTAAGTCCGTTTTAGTTACCTTTGGGTTGCAGGACCCCAGTTAATGACTTTAGACAGTCCAGCGCTCAGATGGATAATACAGGGAATCCACTGTTCGAAGGCTACCTCTGACCCTCTCTGGAGAAATGCATAAACCAGTTAGGACAAGGTTCAGGGTCCCAGGTCAGACACAAGACCTTTGAAATGGATAAATATCTGCCTGTGAACTGAGAAATGGACGGACATAAAGGGTCTGCAGAAATGCAGGCTGAACCTTAGATTCAGAAGAGCTGACAAGGGCAGATGGAGTCAGCCTAAACAGGCAAGAAAAGGACACGGTTTAGGTGAGATGAGTTTAGGCTCTTATTACTTTAACCCTTTTCTCTCTGCTTGTGATTTTATTATGGATAAATAAGTCATACTCCTTTGAACAAGCTGTTCTCTGTCATTGAGTTTGCCAGCTGGGTCACAACTCCTGGGCAAGATTGTAGAGCAGGGGCTAAGCACAGCTGGACCTGCTGGATGTAATGCAATTGGGCAATACGGTAAATGGGAATTGCTGTAACCTGATGATCCAGTTTAAAGTGGAGTGAATTGCAGAATTCCACTCTGAGAGCGGTGTGGGTCTGTCACTTGAAAGGTGCCCCGGGGGAGACTGAGGGGGAGGTCACAGGTATAGTTCACCCTGAACTGTAACAAAAGCATACAGGATCATGTGCCCATGCACAGCTGACTACAGCCTCTAACGCTGGTAATACCCTTTTTGCACCTACAGCCAGCCAAGTGCCCAGCCATCCTATTTTGCATAGACAAAACAGATGCACGCCCACTTCTGTAGACACAGTCATTACTTGAGCAAAAAGGGAGACCAGCTTTTGGCTGCTCGAATAATTGGCCCTCTGCGTCTGTCCTTTGCTGCTATTGTGGTCCATCTGTACTGGATAGCCTATGAATGGGCCTGCTCCTGCAAATCTTTACTAAGTAGCCTCCTTAATTTCAATAGGGCTGAGCCAAATGAAGACTCCTCGTGCGAGGAAGAGAGTTTATACGGGGATCGATACCCCAGTCTTCTGCGGTACTTGCACTAAAAAAAGGTTTACTCTGCTGCCATTTTCTGTGCAGTGGGTTAGTTGAAGTATTCCATTAGATTTCCATTAACCTTAGAAAAAAGAGGAGGAGAGAATATCTCAGAGGCTTGACGAAGATTAGCAAATGCTGTTTACCATGCCTAACCATCAAGAGAAATTGCTGTCCATTATTTCAGCTGGTAGGAGGAGGGATGGGTGGAGGAATGGACATTAAGCAACCTTGTGTGAGCAGCATGGAAAACATCTACTGCAGTTAGAGGCACATTAGATTCAGCATCTGCGCAGAAACTCACAATGCTGTCACCGTGAACTCTCTGATTCTATCGTGATGAGTGCTATAGAGAGGCCTACAAATAAAATGAACAAATCCTCCTCAATGGTGCCATTTTTCATTCCTTGCTATGACGTTTGCCGTGGGGATGGATTAATTTGGTATACTTTGGTTTCCAAGTTCTTTCCATTTTTTATTTATTTAGATTTTCTTGACGGGAGGGAAAAAAGAACCTTAAACAACATAGACGCATTTTCCTGGCAAGACCGGGCACTCCATTTAAAATGAGATTTTTGGTTTTTTCTGCCTCCTTAACAGTAGTAGATCATTGTCGCTTGTGCTCTTATGGCCAGATCCTCATCTGGTGTAAATGACTATAGCTGCACTGAAGTCAAGAGAACTACACCAATTTACATCAGCTTGTGATCTGGCATTTAGGCTGCAGTTGAGCAAAGTGCTTACACAACGGGAAACCATTGGGATCATTCATGTTCTTAACGTTAAGCTTAAATACTTTGCTGGAGGAGGGCCTTAGCGTACAAGTCATTGGGATCCTGCAAACCCTTTCACGTGTGAGTAGTTGCATTGGTTTCAATGGAACTTTTTGTGTAGGAGTTGCAAGATCTGGCATTTTATTGCCTTCTGTAAGTCCCACATTGAATCTGTGTTGGTGATTTTTATCAGCTCTGAGGTCTGCAATAAAAATAAAACCCCACTTTCCTGGGAATGCATCCTTGTGCCTTTTCTTTCCTTGTCTTCTCAGTTACCATCTTTAGATTCGAATTAGGGTGCAGGATGTATGTATGTATGTATGTATTTATTTATTTTGCTAAATTTGCTGTCTCTGTTTGATCTTTATCATTAATGTTGTGGGCCATTTTCTTAGTCTCATTATAGTGTTTTAGCATCTGAAGAAAAGCAGAACCCATTAGGCATAACGTTCTGTGATAACTACCCTAATTCTTATGACAAAAAAGTGTGATGAGTGCAGGAAATGGGACCAAATTAGTCTATTGTCTGACAGCTTGCAGACTGTAACTGAGAGCAGGGGAAACAGCACAACAACATTTGTCCTTGTTGCCAGTGCAGTAATGAGGACTGGAAATTAACCAGTCTCATGGCTCTTCTGTCATCTAATAGCGCTCTGTGAATGCAGTTTATGAAGTCCTTTCAGCATAATTGTAGACTGTTGATGATGATGGTGTATTTGCGGTACATTAAATGCCGTCTCTCAATGCTCAGTGCTTTTAGTCACTGCAAAACATTTTTATGGGATTGTTCATTTCCTCTTCTTCTCGTCATCATTGTTACTATTTCTGTTATGGTTGTGCCTATGGATTGCCACAGAGATCAGGGCCCCATTGTGCTAGGTGCTGCACAAATTCTTAGAGCTAGTCTCAATATCTGTTGTTTGTGGTGGTGGTGCAGCTGTGTTGGTCCTAGGATAGGAGAGAGCCAAGGTGGGTGAGGTAATGTGTTTTATTGGACCAACTTCTGTGGGTGAAAGAGGCAAGCTTTTGAACTCCACAGAGCTCTTCTTCAGGCTGAGCTCCATGGAGTTCAAATGCTTGTCTCTTTCACCAACAGAAACTGGTTCAATAAACGAAATTACCTCACCCACCCTGTCAGTCTGAATATGACTGACAAAAAAAGATTCTAGGATCTCACAGGAAGTCTGTGGCTGGGCCATGAATTGAATTCAGAACTCCTGAGTCCCCGTCCAGTGTTATAATCACAAGACCCTCTTTCTCCTGTTGCAACAGTATCTTACTTTCTATTTTAACCTATATTTTCCTTCCACTAATTGCATTTGTGAGTCTGTATTTGATATATCTGTACCATATAAGTACCCTACCGAACAGCACAAGGAGGTGAGCTCTTCTGAGGCCTGATCTACACTCCCATCAACTTACTTATGTTGCCGTACCACGGCATCTTCACTGTGCTGTGTCAACCGGAGACGCCCTCTGGTCGACTCAGCCTTACTCCTTTCTGGGAGGTGGTTTAATCATGTTGACAAGAGAGCACTTCCAGGGTCGATTGAGCAGGGTCTACACAGCCCGCTCAATCAATCCTGCTGCATCGATCCCCAAGTCGCTGGCAGTGTAGACATACCATGAGAGAGCATGCAAGGTATGGTATTCCCTGTGTTTTCCATATAGTGCATACAGTGGTATCATCATCTGTTTGCAAAGACGGCGCTCTATAGATGTTAATGTTGATATTATTTGTAATCCAGGGAGTGGCCGCCCACTGCTAAAGGCCCCTCCCCCAGCCTAAGGGGAGGAGTCACTAAGCCCGGGATACAAACGATTACAGGAGACAACTAATGAAAAAACCAGGAAGGGGTGTGAAGGTCACAGGGTCAAACAGAGGGAACCAGAATGGGACACCAAGCAGAGAACCCCAGACAGTGCCCACTGCTCCCGGAAGGTGTCAAGGGAGCCTTAATGTTGATAGCTGTCTTATAGAAAAGTCCTATGGAACTTAATAGAAAATCACAAACTTTCTATAGTTTTATTTTTTTTTTAAGCATTCTATAGAATGTAATGAAATTTATCCTTGCTGCAGAGCTTTGCAGGAGTATTAACAAACTTACTGAAAGAATCCCATTCTCTCTTATGGCCCATGAGTGGAGGTTTTTGGCTTCACTCAGTTCCTGTTGGCATCAATGGTAGTTTTAACACTGATGCCAGTGAGAGAAGAGTTAGGACAACACTGATTGTTTTTGATAATTCCATCCTATACATTTTTAGACTGATTACTATAGGACCCTACTGAATTTGTAGGGGAGCCTGTTGGCGTCAGCCCTATGACGTTCTTCAGAACTTTCCCGTAAGGGCTCTACTTAGTATTTTTATAGATATTTTAATCTTCAAAATGCTTTGCAAATAATTTGTTCCCACGACATCACTTTGGGGTCGTTCGCTAATTAGCGTTATTCCCCCTTTTACAAGATGGGGACGCTGAGATAGAGAATTTAAAGTTGCCACCAAAGGATAGTGTGCCTGAACCAAGATTAGAAATCAGCCAAGTTCCTGTCTTCCCAGTCCTGTGCTCAGACCACACATCACTCTTGCAGGAGGTGATCAACTAATAATGAGTAGGCACGTTAAACTGGATGACCTTCCAAATTAGGACAGCACTTCCAGTGTGGCCACAACAAGCCTGAGGTAAATGTAAACTGATCTAATTACGGTCCTCCCCTATAGAACACCCTTTCTGTCAAGAATCTCAAAGCATTTTTGCAACATCAGTTAAAGCCTCACCTCCCACACCTTGCCCGTGTTGGAATGTATTATTATTCATCTTTTAAAATAAACAAACAGGAGTAAATTGAAGGTCACACACAAAGAATCCAGGAGCCCTAACTCCTAGTCTCCTGCTCTAACCAGTATATCACGCTGTGCCTGGGAGAACCCTTTGAAACTAGGTAAGGATCAAACCAAATGCAAGAAGGAGCCAAAAAAACAAATGCATTAGCAGGAATGCTAAAATATAGAGCAAAGGCACAGGGAGCTGAATTCAGGGCCACATTTTTCTCACCGTGAGTAAAAGACACTTCACAAAGGGCATAAAGGTGTTTTTTCCACAACATATAGCAAGGTAGGTCAAGCGCAGGTAATAGATTGCCCTTTTAGCAGGGACTGGATTGTAAGCAGTGACAGGACAAAACCATCCAATGCTCTCTAACTCCCGAAGGTGGGGATTCAAAGACATGACCTGTGTCCATTTGTCTATGGTTTTGCAAAACCAAAACTAAGCACAAATGTATATGAACATGCGACATAACCAATGGTCCCAGAACGGTGAAAGCCCAGATCTGGGCCACTTAGCCACTTCCAGCTAAATCCTTTTAGAATTTTCCTTCCTTCAGGATATATTATATATACCCATGCACCCACTTTATAAACATTGCTGTTCAGGTCTCTTGGGTTGCTGTGATGGAGTGGCAGACGAAATCTAAGTGGGGGGAAAAATTCATTAGATTGGGACATGGTATCCCACGGCAGCGGCTCTCAAATTTCCCAGACGACTGTACCCCTTTCAGGAGTCTGATTTGTTTTGCGTACCCCAAGTTTCACCTCACTTAAAAACTACTTGTTTACAAAATCAGACACAAAAATACAAAAGTGTCACAGCACACTATTACTGACAAAATTGCTGACTTTCTCATTTTTACCATGTAATTATAAAATAAATCAACTGGAATATAAATATTGTACTTACATTTCAGTGTATAGTGTATAGAGCGTATAAACAAGTCTCTGTCTGTATGAAATTTTAGTTGGTTCTGACTTTACTAGTGCTTTTTATGTAGCCTGTTGTAAAACTAGGCAAATATCTAGATGAGTTGATGTATCCCTGGAAGATCTCTGTGTACCCCCAAGGATACGTGTACCCCTGGTTGAGAACCACTGTCTCACAGCAGGGATTGGAGAACATCTGGCAGGTTGAGAAGGGATGTGCCGAGAGAATCGCAGAGTACTGCACATTCTCATTTCCTCATTCTGTTGGTGGGGTGTTTCAAAATTAGTGTATGTGTTTTAAGCCCCCCATTGTCCTCACAGGAGCTGTGCAAACCCCCTCAGTCAGTGAATTTCACCAGGCAGAACTCCTCTTGAGTTTGGATTACAATCCTGAAACCTGGCTTTATCCATGACCTGGAATGATTTTGGAGTGAGCCCGGGACAGGTGAAATTTGGAGCAACCAGGAAGGAAAGCCCTGGAGTATTAGCAAAAGTCCATGTTAAGGGCCTGCTCCTCCCTCCCACAGATTATAAACTGGACCCCTGTTAACAGCCCTGGTAGTTACTTGTATTATGCAGGAAGGGAACTGGGCCCAAAATATTTATGGCTTTATTTAAACTAGAGACAGATTCTCTGGACAAGCAGGACAAGCAAAAGCTTCCCCAAGGCACAGGGAGTTTTTGGAAGAAATGTGCTGCTGCTGCTTATGTCACTGTGTATTCTGAATGCTCCCTGTTTTCTCTCTCTCTCTCACACACACACACACACTCTCACACTCTCTCTCTCACACGCACACACACTCTCACACTCTCTCTCTCACACACACACACACACACACACACACACTGCTTCTTCCCTCCCTGCACACTTTGATTCCTTCCTGCCTGTAGATATTGCTTCTCCACATGCTTCCTTGCATCACCTTCTATTTCCTTTTCCCGTGCAGTTTCCACCCATTAACGTTCTCCAGAACCTTCTCTGTGTCGAACTGGAGCGATCTCCTTGAAGTTGCTTCTCCCCCACTCTCCCCGTGTTACTCCGTTTCCTCACAGGTCTCCACACCTTCCCTCATCTCTTGCTGTGTCTCAGTTTTCATTCCCCTTCCCCTTGAACATTTTGTGCAGCTTAAAAGAGCTAATTATGGAAAATTGCCTCGACTGTGCCCTTTTCAAAAATCAAAGCGAAATGAAGAGCTGTTTACAGTTGAGAGAAGCAAGAAGCAACTCCCTTCCTCCATCAATTCTCACGATAGCCTTGTTTCCAGCTGCTTTTGGTGACCCAGCACTTATGTTAATTGTGTGGGTAGCAACCAGCTTTTTGGGGTTTAGTGCAGACTAGCAGAATCCCATTAAACTTTTTGTCTTTAACTCTCTTATTCCAAAACACCAGCTTCGCATCAGTGCCTGCAACACACATTCCACCTTCAGCGTTTGGAACTGACTGTGAAGACACTAGTCATTACCAGCACAGCACGCTGCGTAAGTGACAGCTCCGGCTGATGCATCTGGGCATCCCAGAGCTCCATGTTCCGTTCCCTAGTTAACCGCGTATTAACAGGCATGCTCACAGCGGTCGTCCTTCCTTTTAGCCTGCTGCTAAGCATCCAAAAGGGCTGCTCTTAACTGATGGTCCACAGCAGGGACTGGTAACCCGCAGATGAAATTTTAGAGCATGTTGGGGGAGGGGGGGCAGAGCTGTAAGAGTTGTTTAAACGTGGCAGTGAGTGTAAGTACTTTTTAAGCGGATTCAAAGGAGTATGTTAAACAAATCAACCCATGCTTAGCACTCAGGCACTGAACAAAGCTTCCTCATCCTTACCCCTTTCCACCCAACCTAGCAGTGGGCCATTCGCCATACAGTTCCTCAAACTGGAAGGGCAGCAAATGACTTCTCTTGAGCCAGTCAAAGGGGAAAGCGCCTTGGGCAGCAGGACCCTTCTTCCCTGGCTCTCCCCTTTAAATGCTCCATCTGAGGATGATCTTTTGAGGCACTGATCATGTCCTGAGCATCCTTTTCTGCCCTCCCTGCCCCAGGAAATCACTGCAGTTGAGGGGTCTCAATACCGTTGGGCACGTCTCAGGAGCAGGCTCAAAGGTGGTGTATATCAGTGTACTCACGATAGCACTAAGGAATAGGGTGACCAGAGAACAAGGGTGAAAAATCGGGAGGGGGTGGGAGGTAATAGGCTCCCATATAAGAAAAAGCCTTTAATATTGGGACTGTCCCTATAAAATCGGGCCATCTGGTCACCCTACTAAGGAGTCAAGCACTGGAGCAAGAGCCAAAGCTTAGGAAGGCCTCAGACCAGGCCTTACGGAGGACTGTGCCACATGGGACATAAAGGATATGGATTATTTCCCTGTCTGCCTCCACATCAGGAATTATACCCTCGTCTCATGTTGGCCACCAGAAGTAATCCCTGCCCCTGCTATCCAACGGAGCAAGCAGCAGCGTATCCACGAACCCTCTGCAGATGCTCTCCTCTAGCGGACCCCAAGACCTACCTACCTTTCTCCTGCGAGGAAGATACCACATCTAAATTTGGTCGAGGGCCTCAATCCACATGACTGGGAGAGTCAGGATTTATGTGACACAGATGGAGCCAAACTTTAGCCCAGTTACAGCTGGCTGGTAAAGTACAGAGTTGACTTCAGAGAGATGTTCTGTGGAAATTGAGCTGCTGGTAAATTACACTCCTATACAACTACTCAGAAACTTCCAAATCAGCCTTGCCCGATCCAGATTAGCGCTGCCTGTGCTGCATTAGCTTAGAGGATGTGCTCTATTTCATTTACTGTTTTCTTTCTGGATGGAAACTCTGTCCTGAATTGTACGTATCTAGAATTTCTTTGGCTTTTTAATGCTGAGGCAGGGTGTTGTTACTGAACTTCACTGGGTGCTTTTGCCCTGGATTCCATTATTCCTTAAACAGGGTCAGTACAGTGTTTAGGAAGGTGTACGGGGGACAGGAGGTTAGATTGAGAATATGTAAAAATCTGCTAGAATTCACAAGAAGCGAAAAGTTGATTTTGGTGGATTTTGAGTGAATCAAGGAATAATAGTGGCATACAGAGCCCCAGGCACTGGTTCATATCCAAACTCTGCTGCCAGTGGCCATCTGTTGTGTGGTGGATGTGCTGGTGCTTTCAATCCAGTGTCTGGGCGACAGATGTCCCAGGTCACAAACACACACGCAACCAGTTTCACTGCTGCAGCCTTTTCTGGAAGTGGCAGCAGAAAGACCAGGACTGGCTAGATCCTGAGACTGTACCTCCCTCTGTTCCCTGGAAGTCATAGAATCACAGGGTTAGAAGGGACTGCCAGGGTCATCTAGTCTAACCCCCTGCCAAGCCAAGATGCATCCAAGACAGACGGCTACCCAGCCTCTTTTTGAAAACCTCTAGTGAAAAAAATTTCATGACTTCCCAAAGCAGCTTGTTCCTTTGTCCTACTGTTCTTACATCAATGGGAGACCCTCATCTGAGTTCTGTTCTGGTCCCTCTGTCAACAATGAGATGGGAAAAAATGAGAGGTCCAGAAATGATCTGTGATCCCTCTAGATCTGGGTTGAGGCACAGTCAGACGGGAAGTATGGCTAACGCTTGCATAGCTGCTGCCTGGGCCGGACCGCTCTTGCAAATAAGGGATGTTGGCATCCAAGGCTGTTTTCAGAGAATGCCTGTCATAATCAATATCCCTCACGGCATTTTACAGAGGATGCCATGACATTAGCTAGCACCTTCTGTGACAAGGATCTGCAAATCTGGACTCCTCTCTCATTCAGTAGTTGCAAGGGCACAACTGTAACATCTGCAAGGATGGAGCTCAAGACTTCATTGTTTCATTTTGAGTGTGTGCTGTTTATTGCTGGGCTGTGTGTCTAATTCTCTCTGGCATGGGTTGTTGGGGTTATAAGGCCTTTCAACTCAAATACCCTCCAGGATTTCCCCGTGAGTTACATACAAGAGCACACCCTGTGCAATGGAGAATGGGTTGATTGAGGCCTGGCTTGTACAGGGGTGATCAATGGGCTGGTACAGGAATGGAGCTGCGAATAGGAGGCAGGGAAGGGTATGAGAGGCCTGAAGTTCAGCTTTTGCATCCCAATTTCTGAATGTTTATCTGAAACAAGCTTCCCAATCTCCAGTGCTTAGCCCATTGCTCTAGATGGCACAGAGCTACGAGGAGCAATGGCAAGATGTAATCCAGGCTCGTAATGCCACTGACATCTGGCAGACAGCACGGCTGTGTCAAACGTGAAGTGCAGCAAAAACGCATTTGCAAACCTTAGGGACACAAACACAGCAAACAGAGCTAACCTTGAGCTGGGAGATCTTAAATGACAATTGGCCATCTAATTACATCTAGCAAATATTCTGTGCAATTACATTACAGATCTGGAGCAAAGAGGCCTTTCCCCAGCAAGGTCACTGCTCTTTGAGCACTTACCAAACATTAGAGAGCAGTTGTGAGATTTTTTTGCTCTCATTTCTGTGTTGGAGCTAAAAAAATATTTTTTTATTCCGTACTCTCTGAAAGGTACCAGGAGCCAGGTAATTACAACGCTCTGGGGAATCAAGCATGTCTAAACTCAGTGAATCTATTCTTGCACTAATGTGCAAGGGGGTTTAGGAGCTTTAAGTTACCTCCTTCTAGCATTAATGGGAGTAATCTCACAAATCTCCACTCCGCCCCCTTACGGTAACTGATCAGCAGAACAGAACTCTTGTAGGTTGGGAGCAGGGCTATACAAATCAGATCAAAGAAACTGCAGTGTATTTTTGTACTCACAGCAGCTTGCAGGCCAGCTCTCCAGATGCAGGGGAAAATTTGAGGAGCAGCCTTTGCTTACTTAAAATGCCATAGCGGTCTTGAGAACGGCAAATGGTGCCTTGTTCATCAAAGCAGCATTTCATTGCTATCCTTACGAGAGCAGAGAAATTCATTAGTACTTCACCTCCATAGGTGTATTTTATGCTACATAGGTAAAGCTGATGTTAATTTTCTTGCCTTGTAACACACCCTGTTTTATCTTTGGGATGATTTCACTCTATTACTTCACCACATTTTTGCCTTGGAGACAGAATCATAATCATCAGGGTTGAGAAGCTGTGTAATCAGCAGTATGGCCGACTGAGTCTGCTGATGCTGCTTTCACTCGCACTGGTGAAAATCAGGAGCAGCTCTTTTTAAATCAAGTTTAAAACTAGTGTGAGAGGAGAATTGAGCCCTAAAGTTTCCTGGATTCCATACTCCAGTTCTGCCACTGATTCTGTTGTGTGACCTTAAGGAAAGTAACCTAACCTCTCAGTTTCTCCTCAGTAAAATGAGAATAATACTTCCTAGAACGAGTCGGGAATTTTCTGCTGGAATGTTGTTCTGTTTTTCGTGATTTGGGCCGCTTCATTTTTGGGTGGCCAGTTCAGACACCAACAAATGCTTTGGTAAATGGCTGAGTAGTATAGGGTCCTTATTTTCTCCTCCTGGTCCAGGGAGGAGGGAACCAAACCAAAACGCCACCCACCCCACCACAAAGAACTTTGCTGGTTCAGGTCAAATAGACCTTGGAACCAGACCACACAGGTTTTGCATGTTATAGCCTGTGTCACTAATGCAAAATTTTATTGCAACCTGTAGGATGGGTGGCGGCCGGTTGAGCCAAGGTGTGGTGGACAGGGGCTGCAGCCGACTAGGTGTGGTGTGCAAAGGCAGGAATAGGTCAGGGGAGAGGCGTGACTGGCAGCTGTCGGGAAAAAGTCAGGAACTAGGACTCCAGAGCTGGCAGGTTAGTGAAGACAGAGGCAGACATGAGAGCACTGAGGACTAGGTGAGGGCCAATGATGCAGTGAAGCAGATGAACAGCTGTGATTGCAGCAGATGAAGGAGTGAGTCATGCTATGACATAACACGTTTATTCGCTGAGCATTTTTAAAATGCAGCTTTGTCTCCTATTGCCCCTCCGGTACATTCCCCTGGGCAGTGATCTCACTGTGGCTGGCATCCCTGCGATTCATTTGACTTTCTTTCATTCCATTTAGTTAGTTCTTTTGGTTCATTTCACTTGCCTGGGGAATGAAAACAAGAAAAATAAAAGGGGGTTCTCCAAGTCAGAAGAAGGAGGATGGGGAGTTGGAACTGCTGGATCCCGACCCAATCCCTGCAGCGCCAGCTTCTGACTCACCCAGTTACCATGAATTATGTTGGGTGGCGTTGGTGTCAGGAGCTGTTCCCATCGTGCGGCACTGAGTCAGGTGCTCTTCCAAAGCGTACCACATGTAGGGACCCAATTCTGTGAAATGCTCAGCACCAGCCACTCTGTGAAAATCAATGCAGTGGAGGGTACTACGCACCTCAGAGGAAGGGCCTCTGCACCTTGCAGGAATGAGTTCTGGCCTGTAACAAGAACTGTCTGCAAAATGCTGAGTGTCCTCCTCTCCCATTGACATCACGTTCAGCACCGTCACAGAATCAGGTTCATATTTCAGAGGCTTTCATATCAGGACTAATCCCAGATAGGAGTTTCACCTGGGGGGTGTATTTCTACAATCAGAACCATATTAACCCCATGTGAGAGACCCCCGATCAAGCCAGGGCACAGTGGCTTACCTAGGCTGGCCTCAGGTACACATGGACATAGCTTTACCAGTCTGTGGCCCTTGGTGTGGGTGCCACATCTGCTAAGCCCATCCGTGTAGTTTTCAGGGTCCTGACCCTTTAGAGTGAGTGTTCCTTTAAGAAAAAGAAAAGACTAATCAAGCCACTGAAATACCTAGCAGCGATGTGATTCTGTTTCCCTGCAGTGTTCACTCTCCCCCTCAATCCCTCCCTCCTGAAAACAGGTCTAGGTATCTTATGATTTCATAATCATGAGCTGTCATTTGGGGTTGCTGCTCGCAATTTCCTTGCTTCTCTTACATTGCTTTTCCCCGCTTCCCTTCACGGCTGACACTCAGTCTTGCCTCTGACAGAGGCTGATGTCCTCTTTTCCCCGTGGGACGACCTTTCTTTCACTGCTGTGCTGTTTAGTCATATTTTTGTGTCGAGAACAAGCCCGAGCCCTTGTTTCCATAAAGCATCCCAAGATCTGAGTGACAAGAGCAGGTTGTAAACTCCTGGGAAAGGCCAAGGTTTTGGTCAGTCACAAAATTATTTCTGTGGGCTGTCGGCCCAGAACGTGAGTCGTAAACGGGTTGGTGTGGTTCCCTGAACAAACCAAACTGTCCTGAACGCAGGGACCTAATTCTGCAAAGTGCTCAGCCCCCGCCATGCCATTGAAGTCAGGGCTCAGCCCTTCACAGAATCGAGCTCACTTTTATCGGTATTTCCAGAAGATGATGAGGTTAACAGCAGGCAGGTTCTTTTCATTCCGCTTTGTTAGAGATGGGTCGAAACTAGACCGTGAATTCTGATCCCTTTCAAATGTTTGGTGGTGGGATGTGGATTTAATCCTTGGACCTGAGGGTAACAGTGGATAAGAAGCTGGATATGAGTCAGCAGTGTGCCCTGGTTGCCAAGAAGGCTAATAGCATATTGGGCTGCATTAGTGGGAGCATTGCCAGCAGATCGAGGGAAGTGATTATTCCCCTCTATTTGGCATTGGTGAGGCCGCATTTAGAGTATTGTGTCCAAAAAAGGATGTGGAGAAGTTGGAGAGAGTCCAGCAGAGGGCAACAAAAATGATGAGGGGGCTGGAGCACAGGACGTATGAGGAGAAGCTGAGGGAACTAGGCTTGTTTAGTCTGCAGAAGAGAAGAATGAGGGGGGACTTGATAGCAGCCTTTAACTACCTGAAAGGGGGTTCCAGGGAGGATGGGGCTAGGCTGTTCTCAGTGGTGGCAAATGATAGAACAAGGAGCAACGGTCTCAAGTTGCAGTGGGGGAGGTCTAGGTTGGACATTAGGAAAAAGTTTTTCACTAGGAGGGTGGTGAAGCACTGGAATGGGTTACCTAGGGAGGTGGTGGAATCTCCATCTTTGGAGGTTTTTAAGCTGCAGCTTGACAATGATTTAGCTGAGGTTAGTCCTGCTCTGAGCAGGGGGTTGGACTAGATGACCTCCTGAGGTCCCTTCCAACTCTATGATTCTATGATCCATTCCTTTGTGTGCAAAGTAAATGGCACGAGTGGCAAAAAGCCAAATCGGAGTTTCACAATTCTTGGATCATTAGACTGAATGATTTGTATTACGGTAGCATAGGTTGATAGCTTCCTAGAGTTTAAAGTCCAGAAGGGACCATTAGGTCATTTAGTCTGATCTCTGAATATTACAGGCCACTAAGTTTCACCCAAATATCTCTGTGCTGAGCCCAATGACTTAAATGGAAGCGTTTTAGTCCTCGGTCTATAGAGGCGCAACATTCCTCCTGTCCTGGGTATTGTACAGACACACAGTAAGAGACAGTCCTTGCTCTGAGGAGTTTACAATCTAAATAGAGAAGGCAGACAAAGGATGGGAAGGGGCAACAGAGTCTCAAGGGCCATGTCTACACTTATGGTTGCATGTAAAGGTGCTACATGTGGAACTACATGCTGCAGTGAAAGGCTCCGGCACTGGAACACCACGCTCCTGAAAACAGCAGTGTAGACAAGAGATGCTGCCTGGGTGTGTAGTAAGCAGTGTAAGGTGTATACCCTTGGGGGTTCAAGCCTGTACGATTCTCTGCTCTGCTAAGCCTTGCCTCACTATCTACGCTACTATTTATACCTGTGCTAGCTGGGTGTGCTGTCTGTAGTCTACATGCTGCCATAATGTAGATGTTCCAAAAGAGGTAAACTCTTGCCCAAGGTCATGTAATACATCAGTGGCAGAAACAGGTTGTCTAGGTTGTAGTCCAGAGCCATATCCACTAGCCCACACTTCCTCTCTATCACTCATGATAATCCAAAATGTTATTGAATTAGGAATATTGGGAAGGTTTTTTAAAATATTTTTTCTTGTCTTTGTCTCTTTTAGCAGAGTTAAGGGTTAACAACGGAATCTGTGTCCCTGCTCATTAAGGTTACCTGTTCAAACATAAAGATCATGTTGTTTTTAAATGTCATTGCTGCTCTTGATCCAACCTAGGGATAATACCATTTCTTTTACATCTTGTTGGTTTTGCGGCTGTGCTGGTCTTTTAGGAGAGGAGGAAATACAGGGCTATTCAATGCAGCCAGTTGTTGGATGGCATAACTTCATTGCAGTTAATAGAATTACATCAACAGAGAATTTGGCCCGTGAGCTGCTGTACCCTGGGCTAGGACTCCTCCTCTACTCATTGGGCCAAACTCTGCTCTCAGTTACACCTGTGTCATTCTGGAGTGACTTCACTGGCTCCAAACACATGAGTGATGGAGTGGAGCGTTTGCTTGGGGATGCTGCTCTTAGAATACAGATGGTTCTTTGCTCACACCATTGTCAGTCTGGATGTCATTAGTTACTCCAGATTTGCACTGATGTAACCGGGAAACTGAAGCTGACCTTATTTGAACTGTGATCTCTTATGAGTGCATTTACCAGGCTTCATTAACATCATTGAGATTCACCACCCCCAGTCAGCCACTCCCCCTTCTCCTCACCACCCTTGCTGGCTTCTTTTCAGAAGAGCTCTGCTGGGGCCATTAGCTGTCGCTTTACCAAGAGAGGAGTCTTGCATCACGCTCCAACGGTGGATAGAACTGAGCTGGGCGCTGCTCTGTACTTTTGACTTGTCTTGTCTGATTAACCTTTTTGGTGTCTTGGAGACGAAGCTTCTGTAACTCTCAGGGGACAAAGCTCTCTTCTGCTTCTGTTTTGGGTACCGCATGTCCCCTCACTGAAAGAGCCACCCCAGATCTTGTTCTGGATGTACTGGTTTGCATGATCAGCAGGCAGCACTCTGCCGCCAAGAGTCAGCACATTCCCTGCCATAGGGTGTATGGCCGGCAGCTGTCCACCCGTCTTAAGTGCTGCAGACTGGAAGACCCCCTTGTGCTATCAGGGCCAGTGTGGGAGAATGGAGA
Organism: Emydura macquarii macquarii; assembly: GCF_026122565.2. Taxonomy (NCBI): domain Eukaryota; kingdom Metazoa; phylum Chordata; order Testudines; family Chelidae; genus Emydura; species Emydura macquarii. The sequence goes on from NW_027132905.1 coordinate 48,311,659, forward strand.
GACAAAATACACCATCCTCATCCTCCAAAGCACAGGCTGGGTGCCAAAAGAGAGCTGGAGGTGAGGTTGCTATGTCTGATCTAGAGGAACGAAAGGCTCCACTGCTTTCCCCAGCCAGCATGATGCAGGAGGGCAGGGAATTGAAACAAGCATGTTAGAGATGAATAAACCAGTTCTGAGAATTTCCTGGATCCTGACAGCAGCTTCCATCACTGTCATTGTCAGGGCACTTTCACAATATTTATTCAGGGTCACTTCTTTGCCTGTCAAGCGGATATCTCTGCCTCGATCTTATGCATAGTCTCCTGTTAACTAAGCGGAGGCAACGGCATTCACGCAGAGGTGTGTCCTGTTGCTGGAAAAGCAGCATTGATGCTGCCAGAGCAGGAATGCTAGACTCCCGAGCTTCTGCTGACACACCTTTGCCCTCAGCATGTAATTTGGGCATGCCGGACCAATGGTCAGTCCGATGCATATTCATTCTAGTCTTGGAATTGACAACTCTGCCGTGTGTCACTGGACATATCATTGTCTCTTGATTTGTAACAGATTATTGGACTTGGGCCTGTATGTAGCAAAGTATGACTGAACTCCATACAGGTAATATAGCACAATATGCTGGATTTGCTGGGAATGAATCAGTTGACAAAGATGCGGTCCATTAGCTGAACTCATTAACTGTCTCTGATTATTTGTTTGTACAGCGCCTAGCACAACAGGGCCTTGATGTTGGCTGAGGAATCTGTGCTCCCATAACACAAATCTTACGCTGAATTTAGCCTTTCCTTCTCCTCAGACCGAGGGTCCTATTCTCTTCAGCTTTATAAGATTCCAGGAATGTCACACTCTGCATGTGATGTGTGATCAGGTTTTTTTTAAGTTTTTTTTCCCCATTAAAAACTTTATTTTAAAAACCTCTACTTTTATTTTTTAATGAGCTATTTTGAATGAACTAACGGGGCAAGGAAGGGGAAGAATATTGAGAAAATAAGGACTTTAAAAATAATAATTGGTTCCATAGAGAGTAGACACCATTCTAGGTTTATGGTGCAAGAAACAGTGAATTTAGGACCAGGTTAAATGACTCTGCTCCTAGAGAAAAGTATTGTAGGCTTGTATAGATAACTACATAGGAGTCTTAAACCTTTCCCATAAGGCGTCTTTAGGAGGCAGTTGTAATGAGAGCGCAAATGGCAAAGTATAAATCCGATGTGAAATTTCATGGTCGTTTATTTCAGCAGACTTTTCAGCTCCCAGGGTGCTGATGAGATTTTTAACTGAAAATCAGCGCTAGAGGTTTTGATTACCTGCCTCGGTTCGATAACAGCCGTCAGTGCTGGGTTAAGCACCACCATTTTGTATGGGCTGGTTTTTGGTTTAATTTTACGCGGGTTAGCCTTTTCTGCGCTAGATCCTTAGTTGGTGTAAACTGTTATAATTTATTATTGGAATTACACTACCACTGTGCCAGGTGCTGTACAAACTGACATCATGAGAGAGAAAGAGCTGACAAGCAAGCTAGACACGGGGTGGGAGTTAGGAAGGTTTCTTTCCCCCATTTTACAGATGGGAGTCGGAGGCACAGAGAGGTGAAATGATTTGCCCCAAGGTCACACAGAGAACCTGCGGCAGAGACAGGGATTGAACCCAGATCTTCGAAGTCTCAGCCATAAGGCCTTCCTTTTTCTCCTTGACTATAGCGGAGTGACACCATTTTACACCAGATTAAGTTCTGGCCCTCTGGCTTCACTTCCTTCCTCTTCACACTTTCTTCTCTGAGTTTCGATTTGCACTCCGTGTTGGAATGAACCCAAAAAGATCAAAGGGAAATTCAGTTGAAACTGCCAAATGTTGCCTGGTTTTGGGTGGAAATCAGTTTACCCCAAGCTACAAATCAGCCTAGGCTTGCATGAAACTTGGCCCAGGTTCACACTGAGGCTTGCGACCTTTCCATGAACCTGGCCTTGAATCCTGTTCCCCAGAGGCCCTGACTGAGCTTCAGGGTAACAGTTCCCTGACCACAGCATAGTACCTGGTTCGGGTCTTCCTGTGCCTTGTCATTGAACCTGTTACACCCCGCTGGTCAGAATAAAACCTGCCAAGGTATAATACCAGCGGGTGGGCAAGACTCGTTTCCATAGTCATTGCCTAATTTTTAAAACTGGGGCCTGCATTTGACTAGTGACTTGTGCTATTTGAAGCTCTGCTTTGCAAGACAAATTTCCTGGACACGCATGTACTATTCAGGCTGCATAACATTTGTTTACAACTGCTCCATCTGCCTGGTGATCTTCCCTTAGGCCGCCCGGACATCTGAATGCTCCTTCAGCTCTCTGGACCTGTTTGCCCATTACCAATTATCAAGACAATCTCACTTAGTGCTAGATGCTGGGTGTTGCAGATGCTCAGCACATCACAGGATTTGGCCTTTTAAAGATCATGATTAAGAAATCCAACCCAGCCATATGTGAAGTATAAACTGCATTGACATCTTCCCCACCATCCAATCAGAAGCTGTAATGAAATCCCTTCAAAACCCAAAGCTTGTTAGGATCCGTCTGTTCTTCATAAGATGTCTCAGGAGATGGCTCTGTTCATCTTTGTGAACTGCTGGTTAGATCAGCAGCAGCAGCAGGCAGAAGAACATCATCTTGTCACCATGACAACTTCTGCATCTCCTTATCTAGCAGGAATCACTGGTACCCAGCTGATGGAGGATTTTTTCACTTGGTTCTGAAAAGAGAGAGGAAAAAGACCCTGACTCAAAAGACTCTGATGGAAATGTATCCAGACGATACACAGACCCGCCCCCTCTCCTCCTCTTCCCCCAAGGGTCGCAGTCACAAATTAAAACCCACGCACACCATATAAAAACCCTAACAAGCTTCTTGAATCCATAGTGATTTAATTAGCTAACACCCTCTCCTTATGCAATTTCCAACGAGACTTTTATTCCATTAACTAGTTAGGAACTCACAATCAAATCTGTACAAGAGGCATCATTAAATAAAAAGCTGGTAGTGCCTTCCCCTCACCTGACCACTTCGGCAGCCCCTGCTATATATATCTCTCTGCGCGTGTGCGCGCGCACACACGTGCACACACACGGTACAAAAGCAGGAGCAGGTTGGTATTGGTTCTGCAGATGTGTCTAATGCTAGCTGGTTAACAAAAGCCAACAAAATTAGTCAGCAACAGCAAAAGTACAAGCCCAGACCTTCCTCCAGTCTTAGCCACGTGACATTTTTCCCAGGGAGGAGCCTAGCACCTTTCATGAGGTTGCAAAGAATCTGTTTTTGGGCAGCTTCATAGCCATGTAATTGTAATGACACAAGTACTGCTGAGGGAGCAGAACCAGCCCTTGATTTGATTGCAGCTCGACAGGTGGTGATGGGAGAAGGGCAGAGCACATTTTTATTCGCATCTTGTGGATCACGGGCAGAGGCAGTGCTGTGCATTGGTTCCAATAGGAGGCGCCCCATGGCCATGTTGCATGGGACTTTATAATTCAACCCTCCTCTGTCATGGACAGCTGGGACAACAGTAGCTGGAGTTTCAAGTGCACGGTAAAAACTTACAAAAGGGCATGTTTCCTTATCCCACACTCAGCCCTTTCTGAGGCAGGTTCCTGCAGTGCTGTGGAGGTTTCGAAAGTCCACTTTCCAGGGTTTGGGGATTTCAGCCTCATGGTTAATGCAGGGGGCTGGGAGCTGGGACTCCTGACTCTGTGTGTTGTTGGGCAAATCACTCCACCTTTCTCTCTGTGCCCTGCTGTTTTTCAACTGTACAATGTCTATGATCGTGATGATACCTGCTCATCAGTTAATTAACCTTTGCAAAGTGCTTTACAATGGATGAAGACCTATGTGCATAAGAACACAACGTTATTACATTATCCCACTAACCTGGAGCAGGTTCCCTTGTAGTCCTTAGCAAGGCAAAAACGGTGTGTATTATTAGGGTGTTCTTAACAGATGTCAGCAGGCCACCTAGCCGAGTCCTGTTATATGGAGCTACGGGTAATGAGCATCACTGTCTCTTAACGAAAACACTGTCAAGTAACATAATAAACTTTTAGCTCTGAGAAGGCCTGTCCTGTTTTGCTGGAACTAATCCCCTCAGGTTTTGGGGTGTTCCCTTCCACCACTGTCTTAAGGTCCAGGCAAGTCCTGTGTGGCTCACAAACACCACGGGCCAGGTTCTGATCTCCGTTATGGTGGAGTAAATCCATAAAAGTGAGTGGCGTTACCAGTCTAACTGGGCTGTCCTGTCAGTGTGGGCTTCAGCACTCCCAGTTTAGTCTGGATCGGGCACTTCGCTTTGGGTAAACTGCTGCCGGAGGTGGGGACCTGATCTGAGCTACTGGTGCTCTGGTGCAGATGCACTAGGCGGTTGGAAAGCCAAGGTAACCCTGCCTAGAGAACAGCCCAGCGATCTGACTCGGCAGATGCGCCAGGACATGGTGCATCACGAGAAGAGTCATGCAAACGGTATGAGATGGGCAGTAACACGCTGGCAAGGGATATGTGCTAGGATCAAAGATTTTTCAGGCTCCTAACCCCCTTGCATTTCCTCGTGGTATTAACGGTGGGTGGAGATGATTTCTGCAGGGACGGTCTTACCAGCCATGCCGCCAGGAGGTGTCTCAGCAATAGCAGGTTTGCCTTGAGGGTATGTGGCGTATCGAAGGCTAAAGGTGATAATTCTGAGCAGCTGATCAGCACATGCATTGTGGGACCATTCTTCTCAGAAGTACAGCTCCTTTCTTCAGGTAGAATTACTCCCTGCGTGGTTGTCAGGAGATCAGAAACTGCATCATGCTGTTCGCCGAGGGCAACCGGGGTAGTTCAAATACCTGACTAACAGCTGGCTAGCTTCAGTTACTGCGGTATCCTGAGGCCATAGACCGATGTGGCAGGTCTGCATCTCGGTGCTTGTTTTCACTCTCCCTTTCTGTGTAAAAGCACTAACTTTTACATCTTATACTAGCCACGGTCCTGTAGAAATCTGAGGCAAGTGCTGTCCAGTCCCAACCTTTGGCTGGCCAATGAATACAGGGGAGAGAGAACAGGGGATGTCTTTTGGGATGGAGGTGAAGGGGCAGAGCGTCGCCCGGGACTGTGGGGAGCAAAGAGTTGGAGTATCACTGGGACGATGGGAAAGCTGAAAGAGGCAGAGCCGCCAGCAGGGATTGAAGAAAAGGTAGAACCTGATCAGGGACTGAAGGAGGAGGAGAGATGGAAAAGCAACAGGACAGGATTGAGAGCGAGCGAGGGATGAGGCGGAGGATCAATAGAGAATGGGGGGGGGGTAGCTGAGGGAGAAGACTCTGCATGAAATGAGTGGGAGGAGGATGGAAGTGAAGCACAAGCAGGGAGTGAGGGGAAGGCGTGTGGAGCATCAAACATAAGAGACTAGAAAAATTAGGAAAGAGAGTAACAGGTGAAGGATGAGTGGATATGAGGGGGGATGAGACACTGATTCATCTGTTCCCGTATATACGCGTCTAGATCTGGTGCTAAGGAGAGAGGGAAAAGTGAGGCCTGGGGATGGCAGGGCAGGAGTACAAAAAGCGAGAAGAAAGAAAGCGTGGGGAGAATCTAAGATGGAGGGGGAAGCCATGGGAGGCCTAGCAGAGAGGGGAGAATATGGAGGCGCAGAGCTTCTGCAGCGACTGGGTCTGACTGGAGGAGAAAAAGGTTTTCTGCCCATGGGGTGTGACCCTTCTGTGCTCAGGATGTGGCCAGATATACATGGGGTATCTGCTGCAATATCACCCACAAGGCAACCAGAAACGGGGAAGGGGAACTCAGCTCTGGCCTTTCCCCACTGAACGCCTGAAAGGGTTAAAGGCAGGCTGCTCGCTCTCCTTGGCCGGGGGGATGACATTCGAAAGCCGGGACAGCTTAGACTCTCTTCCAGGCCATCATTTGGCATCAGCAGTGTGAGTGATGTCAAGCGTTGGCCAGTTGTGTGCCGCTGTGTCAGCACCCAGGCTGTCAGTGCCAAGCCAAACACCCCTCACCAGCCAAGACAGCACAACAAAGGCAGATGGTAGGAGCTGACTCTAAGGAAAACGAAAAAAAACCACAAAAGCAAAGCCTGCTTCCAAGCAGTTTTCTGAAGAAACAGCAATGTGGTTCAAAATTCTACAGTAGTTTTCCAGGTTCGTCTTTAATCCCCCAAAGTTGCATCTGCTTCAAGAGAGCAGCTGGGATGCTGGCAAAGAACATCCTGTTGTAAGGAAACACTGCAAATACACAGGCACTCCTGTTCCTGTTGCAATGGAGGATCAAGGCGGGCTTGAACCACCACTGAGGAGCTCCCAGCGCAAGCCATCCACATACCCTTCACAGCAATTTGAGATCATTGAGAGCCCTCTCCTGTGAGCTGCCGATTGCCCGCAAGTCCCATTGGCTTCAGCGGGAGTTGATGGCACCCCAAACTAGCAGGATCATTCACGTGGGTAGGGCCCGACAAATTCACGGCCGTGAAAAACGTATCATGGACCGTGAAATCTGGTCTCCCACCATGAAATCTGGCTGTTGTAGCAGAGACCAGATTTCACAAGAGCTGGGTGTCTGGAGAGCAGTAGCTGCTGGCCGGGAGCCCAGCTCTGAAGGCAGCAGCACAGAAGTGACGGTGGCATGGTATGGAGGGGTCATCACTTTTTGGGGGTCAGGGCCAGCCTTATAGGTGAGGTGAGTGGGTGAGGCAGAGGGTGCTGTGGTCACCCCCCCCCCCCAACACACACACACACACACACACACAACCTGCTCATGGCCCCTTTAGCTCCCGAGTGTTGCGCCCGGAGCTGGGGAGTAGCAGGGCTGGGGGTACCTCAACCAGCAGCTCCTGCTGTGTGACAGGCTGGGGAGACGACTTCTTCTGCTGCACGGGCTGCTCCCGGGGCCAGGTCAATCCCACCTCTGGGAACCTCCCCCAGATGCAGGAAGCTCCCCGGCTGCTGGTTGGGAGCCCAGCTCTGAAAGCAGCACCGCCATCAGCAACAGTGCAGAAGTCAGGTTGGCAGGGTATGGTATTGCCAGCCTGCCTTCTGCGCTGCTGCTGGCAGTGGCTTCTCTTGGGCCGCCCAGCTCTGAAGGAAGCCGTGCAGAAGTAAGGGTGGCAATACCATGACCCTCCTACAGTAGTCTTGCAACACCTTCTTTTGCGTTGGGACCCCCCATGGTTACCACACCGTGAAATTTCAGATTTAAATACCTGAAACCATTAAATTTATCATTTTTAAAATCCTATGACTGCGAAATTGACCAAAATGGACCTTGAATTTGCTTGGGCCCTACACATAGGGCAGGGTGATGAGAACTAGAGCTGGTTGGAGAAACCTTAATGGAACCATATTCCGTCGGAACATGTGGTTCTGGTGACATGAAAATACTTGGCAAAATCAGGGTGATTTCCTTGGAATTTTGTTTTTTGAAGGGGGGAAAAAAAGGGACCGGGAGAGTTCTGACAGTGTCCAGGCAGGACGTGTTGATGTTTATGGAACAAAATGTTTCCATTTTTCATTTTGAAATGACTTTTCATTTAGGCATCTGTGGTGTAGGATGCTATATTACAATTAAACCAAAAAAAAAAAGTCAAAATCAAAATGGACTGTTTTGATTTTCTCAAAATGTAACAGTCCCTTGACCCCAAACAAACAAACAATTCTGAATTTTCCTTTCTGGAGAATTTAAAAAAGTTTTCCATTTTCACTCCAGTTAAGAATGAAGCCAGATTTTCAAGTCTCGAAATCTTTCACAAAACAGAACTTCCATCCTCCACGCAGTTGTTCTGAGTACCCATGACTTCCCATTGGAGTTGCAGCTGCCCAGTACTTCTCAGGATCAAGCCCTTAATGTCTTGTATTCCCATGATTGGGAATTCACTCCTCTCTGAATAACGGGTTCAATCCGTGCTCTGTCACAGGCTTCCGATGTGATATTGGGCAGGTCCATTAGCCTCTGAATGCCTCAGTTCCCCATCTGTACAATGGGTATAATAGCCCTGGCCGGCTCACATGGGTGGCATGAGGATAAATACATTCCAGATTGTGAGATGTTCAGATACTGTGGTGAGGGAGGCCATGTTAGTACCATAGATAGATTTCCTTCTTTGACAGGGTAACTGGTTTGATGGATGGGGGAATGTGGTGGACATTATATACCTTGATTTCAGCAAGGTTCTGGCCACAGTACCGCGTGACCTTCTGATAAGTAAACTGGAGAAATGCAGGCTCAGCAGAACTACCATTACGTGGATACATAATTGGTTAAACTACCAAAAAGAGTAACTATATTAATGGAATGATGTTGGATTGGACCATAGATAGATGATAAAAACAGTGAACCAACAAAAATTAAACCATAACGGAATATGATCAAAACAGCCTTTTGGACACCCCTGCAGTAGTAGTAATTTAAAAGAGGGAAAAACAAACCCTTCTGGCTGATTTCTCTCCCCGTTTTAGAAAATCTTTAGAAAATCCATCTCTTTGGTCTAGAGCAGATTAAAATGACCAAGTTCTCTCTCAGTCCTTGGGAAAGAGAATGTTTTAATGGAAACTGCCAATTGACCTTCTCCCCTAGCTGTCGCCACTCAACCCTTCTGCCTTCCTTTGGGTCATTGTCTGACCCGAGTCATAACAAGACGGGAGCGGGGCCTCATCTGGGAGGTCAGTAATTCCACATCCTAGATTTCAAACCACAGATCTCTTTAATGTGGAGCCCGGGAGGTGTTCTCTCTTTCTCTCTCCCCTCCTCCTTTAGAGTCACTAACTGGTTCACGACCACAGAGAGCCAGGGAAATACGGCTGACCCCAAGTGGGATTAGAGCCTTATTTACAAAGAGCAAAAAGAGTTCACATGCACGGCTTCTGCAGCAATGTGAGAGGTCAGCTTGCAACAGGGAGGTTTAAGAACATTAGTCTTGAGTCGCAGGCGAGCCCCGTACAGAATGGGTCCCCGGTCTGTCAGTGCTGGCTAGACAGCCTGTTTTGTGTGAGAAAGCACATGCGGCTGGTGGAGGGGTCTGAACCAAAATCACAAATCCAAAGAGTTCTGGGCTTTGGAGATATTTGGTTCTGATTCTGAACTTTGTGGCCCAGCAATACTGGCTCGGGGAAGATACACCCATTGCTACAAAGGGAGAGTACAGCATGCATCGATCAGTGCCCTAGAGCTGCTCCTGAGTGTAAACACAAAATCAGTGGCAGACAGCTTCCTGGAGGGCAGTGAGATGTATGCCTGCAATCATGGGCGCTGCGTATTATAGGCAGGGGAGGCTTAGCCATCCCAAACAGCCAGGCATGGCCTCACCCCCGCTCCACCCCCTCCTGCTGCGTCCTGCTCTTCCCAACCCGGGCAGGGGCTGGCCCAGGTGGGCGCTGCAGCAGCTCTTCCCTCCCTTGCTCAGCCTCCCCTGAACAAGGTGGGTCTGGAGGGGGGCAAGCCAGCCATTGGTCCGGGATTTAGGGCCACTCAGCGCTTGGACCACCTGGCTGGTGCCCTGGGGTGGCTGGGACTGCCAGGTGCTGGGGCCGCCCGACCAGGACTCAGGGTGGTTGGGGCCAGTGCTGCCCAGTCAGGACTTGGCCCATTGCCAGGACCGCCCAGTCAGGACTTGGGATAGGCCAACTGGGCTGGTTGGAGTGGGGCTCCTCCAGCTGCATTGCGGGGGGGCAGCTCTGGGCAGTGGTGGAAGGGGCGGGGCCTCAGGCAGAAAGGGCATGGCCATGGGCTAGCCTCCCCCTAATGGGCGGTTCACTCCCCACCCATGCCTACAATACTCCCGTGAGGCAGTGAGGAGACAGGACTGTGAGGCGACAAACCCAGAGGTGATCCTTATCTAGCCTGCTGGACGTTGGACTGTTGCTGACGATACCCTACAGGCTGTCACAGGAAGAAAGCCTAATGCCTGCTTTGAATGACAAAATCTTACCAGCCAGTGCACCCTGCAAAATATCTGCATGGAGCTGGTGGAGAGTGAAATGTATTGGAGATAGCGCACCCCTAGCTAGGGTCAGAAGATGCAGTAATGAGACGTACATAACATTGCTTTTTGGGACCTGCTCTTGCTGTTTACTTAAGAGAGATGTGAAGCGCAGGGCTCAGAATCTGGGGCAGATGTGACTAGGGCTATGGAGAGGCACCTCTGGAAGAGACTCTCCGAGCAAGGGAGCAATCCGTGATAACCGCTCCTGGTTTTATGCCACCTCTTCTGGCAGTAAGGAGATGGGGATACGGAAGAAAAGATTTTGACCCTGGGTTTCATCCCATGTTAGCTTGTTGCATTCATTGCAATGGGGGAGCATGGCTTGTGGTTAAGGCAGAAGGGACTGGGATTCAGGAGCTCTGTGTTATGGTCTTGACATTGCTGTTCCCTGCATGATCTTGGACAAATCAATTCACATGGCTGTGCCTCCGTCTCCCCATCTGTAAAAGAGAGAGACACTTACTGCTGTGCAGGCTGTGAGGTTTAATTCACTGTCGTTTGCAGAGCACTTTGAATTCAGTGCCTGGAAGGAGCTGCAAGAGGGCACTGTACTGTGATTATTGGGGTTGATGAGGCTATCATGTAAGCTCCTTGGGGCTGAGATCATAGCTCCCTCTGGCCTTTCTACAAGGCTCAGCACTCTGGACTCAGCTTGCCTCGAGGGGAGTGACCTCAGCCGCGTTCCAGTGCTCACTGAAATGTTGCATCCTAGTTAGCTGCCTCTCATTGCCTATGCCTAAAGCTGGCCCTGTGTGAGCAGGGAAGCCTGGAAATAAAGCAGACGAGTTCTTTTGTGAGAAGCCTGCATGTTGTGAGCGAGACACAATGTGTCATGTGACCTTGTCTCGGCCTATCACTGAGGAGCCTTGAGCATGTCGCTGGACAGTAGTGTGAAACAAGGTCACGTGACCTCAGCTGAGCAGCTGGAATGTGTTTGCCCATCTGGGGTCCTGACCCATCCAATCAATCAGTATTTATTGCTCCACTTTCGCCATTACAAGGAGCAATAAACAGACAAGACATAAATCCCTGCACCCCAAATGCATCTGCCTTCTCCACCTGTTTGATGTGGCAGATAAATTACAAAGAGGGGCTGGTTTGGAGGGCCGGAGCTGTAAAACGTGCAGTCCGTGATAAAAAACAAATCGTGGCAAGGAATGTAACAACTTGTGCCTCTTCCCTTTGGCTTCTTCCCATTCATATGTGGCCTCTCCAGAGTACAAGGTACTTTTATCCACCCCGTATATTATAAAGGCACCTTCCCATTTCCCTCTCCTACTGTATTGCTGTTGTATTCCACTGCCATGCCACCTTCTCCCTTTCTGTTGGTTCATCTTCTGCCTTCCTGTCCTCCTCTCTCCCCACCCAGGTTTTTATGCCTTCTCTATCCTTTATTGTCCCTCCTTGTCCTCTGTCCTGCTGTGCCTTTAGGGTTCTGGCAGCTGAGGGAAATCCTCTAGCCAGCTAGTCTCTGACACGTTCTGTGCCTGTGCTCCAGAGACTCGGGTCGTAACCCGCTTTGCTTTGTTGCCCGTACACTCGACAGGATGGAGCAGAGAGCGGTGCGGTGGGAGACCGTGACATTGAGCCCTGTATAGGTCTTTCCCAATGGGCATGAGTTCCATTAATATGGCTCCTTCGCTGGAGATGTCTTAGCTCGGTGACTGCATCCTGCAGCACATATATGAAGCTGAACGGACCAGCAGAGCCATGTACCACTTCAAACAAAAATTGCTAGTGGATGTAGTGCTGGTGAAAGGGGACAGACAGCGTGGCTGCCCTAGACGAAGGCCTCTTCACAACAGGTACAGAGCCATCAGTGGTGAGGCAAGCTTCCCCCCACCAACCCCCACAGCTATACCAGTGTGCCAAACCCGCTCTGGAGACACCATTTCCAGGGGGAGTTCAGGCTCCGTGACCCATTCAGGTCTTGACTTCCATTCTGAGATAGGGTTGCCAGTAGTAAGGGGTGGGTTTGTGTTGTGGATATTTATCCGTTAGCAACGGGTCCGTGAAAATCTACTTCTTTCATGTACACCATCAAACAGGCAGTAGCAGGTAACAGCTTTCAGACACTACCAAACTAAACTGGAGTCAAGCCAGTCACTCAGAAGGCTCGATAGTCTATTTTTCACTACCCTGATTTTACTGTCTCAGGTACAGGACGGTGTGACACTTTTGAAGCTAACCTCCCTGTGCCTCAGTTTCCTCACCATTATTACCACCAATGGAGCTTCACTGTTGGTAATAAAATGGTAGGGGAAAGTCTAGTGTAGATACAGTTGTTGTACAGGTAGGAGCTTGGAGAGTAGTGTATAGACAACCTGCTGCTGCTACCCTTACTTAACCTACTGCTGTACAAATATTAAGGGTTTGTCTCCATGGGAACACACAGGAAAATGAATCTGAATTAACTTTTGAAGTGGATTAAACTGCGTGAAACCCCTTTATGGACACACATCTTCAGAATGAAAGCGACTTTGGCTTGGTTTTGCTTAATTTACTTCATGAAGTAATCAAATTAAGGTCACTTTTAATTCTGAGTAAGAGTGTTCACACAGGGTTAATGTGGTTTAACTCAAACATTTTAAACTCTCACTCTTGGTTAATTTGGATTACTTCTACTGTGTGCCTCTGTGTAGACAAGCCCTTAGGCACACAGGAACCTCAGCCTTACTGAGCCTGAGTAACTTTGGTACTTTTCATGCCTAAAGGCCCCAGTTGGGGCAGTCCCGACCCCAAAGATCTTATTGTTACACTAGACAGGACAGAGAGAGGGGGGATGAGGGAATCTGAGGCACAGAGAGGGGGCATGGTTTGCCCAATGTCACACAACGGGTCAGAGGCAGAGCTGGGAATACAGCCTGTGTCACCTAGTCTAGTGACCTATCCACTAGACCACGCTTCCTGCAAGTTATTGATCCTCCAGTGTTGTTTGTAAGAGTAACCTGATAGTTTCATTAATCACGTGGGAGCTGCAGAGTATATGACAGATTTTGATTATATTGACTTATTTTCTTTGAAGAACGAGTTGGAAAGGGAGGAATCCTTCTCCCAAATATAAGGCAGCTAGAGATAAATTCTCCCCCTCCTGTTTTCTTCAAAGTGTCGCCTACAAGGTCATCTACATCACTCGGCAAATTTGACCCCACATATTGTGATCATGAGAGTTAGCTCAAGATTCAGGAGTTAGAGGGAGGCAGAGAGAGATCCTCTTAAAGGGAGGGATTAGTCGTTACACCTGATGGTGATCAAAGAGCTTTTAAAAGACACTCATTCTGACACCACCGTTCTGTGCACCTTAACTTCTGTTTCTGGCTGGAAAACTCCCAGGGGTGGAAAACCACACCTCCCTGCCAGTGACATCAGGCTAGCAAACTCAGCAACCTGCCAAGGGGTCAAATTCCAAGCCGCACAGGTAGCACATTGCACTTCCTGCCCTGCTGGGGAGGAGTCAGGGAGGAAGGAGCCTGCTACTGCTGGAGAGTGAGAGTGACAGAATGCAATCTCCAGCCTTTCGGAGCACAGCCAAAAAATCTCCCAACATGAAATCGGACAGCGAGGAGAGCAAGCCTGGGGGTATGTGTGCACCAGTGGAACTTCACTGCCCTGCGAAGGCTAGACGTGGGTTGCCAGAGGGGAGTGATTGGAACAACACTCTTGTGTGCGTTCGTGTGAAAAGAGCTGAGTGAGTGTGAGTCCTTCTTTCAGGCCCTGCCTGTTGTTTGGGTCATTACACACCGAGTGATTTTCCAAGCTGGTTAATTGAAACAAACAGTCCTCCAGAATTCTGGATAGTTGCTTGTTCCTTAATTCCTGGATGCTCTGCTTTTGGGGAAAGTTCTGTGTCTGTGGGAGAAAAGGAAAAAAACCTCAACCCTGTCTGTTAAACGCAAGCATGTGTGGGCTGCAGATGTTGAAAGGGAGTTGTGTGGGAAAGTTCTTGCTTTTAAAACTTGCAAATGAATCGCTGAGTGATTATTTTAACCATTTGAGTTTTCATTGAGGGTCATAAATAGAAAGGCCAGAAGCTATCCGTCTTGTTGGTCACTGTAACATTAAAAGAAAAGGGAGCGTTCAGTCTGGGAAGCTGTGAATCTAGAAGCAGCAGCCCAAAAAACCCGTCTTCAGGTATGTATGACTGTCCTGTTGCCAATTTCAAAACTGTAGTGTTCACCGTACAGTGATGGGATTGTACCATGCATTTTGCAGTATGCTTTGCTTTAAAGCAGTGGAGAGGCAGTTGTGCATTATTTTGCCTAGCCTTCGGGTAATCTTACTCTCTGACTGCTTCTGTTGAGTCTGGTTGCAGTTTCATTTAATGTGCATTAGCGGTTTTTGCTAATAGTCTGTTTAAGTCCATGTGTAAACTCCCACTCTGATACTGCTGAGTTGCTCAGCAAATGGGTTAGAAATAACTGGCTTCCTTTGTAGTTTTTATACTTGCGGGTTGAAAGATTGGCTACAAATGGGGAAACGGCTGCATTTTCCAAACAGCACCTCCACCAACACAGAAAGGGAAATTACAGTGCTGAAAAGAGAGAGACATGTGGTGTTAGGTTGATTTGTGTATAGCTAGCCCCCCCTCAGGTCATTACAGAAACATGAGAAGAGAAGTTTAAGGTTATAAACTTCGTGCGAGCATGCTGGAAGTTTACAAGTTGACCCTCTGTTTGAATTGCATGGTGCTTGTGAGTAGTTCAGCCGTGGGGCTACAGAAAGATGAAGTTGAGGAATTGTATCCAGCCTGCCTGCGTTGTATCTGAGGTGCTGTCTCATTCAAATGCAGATGAACCTGTGGATAAAATTAAAATCTTGGCATAGAGTGCTCCTAAGGTACGTGGGTGTGTTCCTCAGCTGAGGTAAATCAATGTAGCTGCATTGCTCTGGCTCTTTATTTTAGTGGAAAAGAATTTTGAGTGTTTGCAGTAGTCCAGTTTTCCTTCCCCATCTCCCATATTCTCCTCTTCCCCCTGTCCCAGAGCACAGTCGCTATGGAACAGTCTGTGGTGGACTCTGTCCCACCGCATGAGGAACCCACTAGCTTCCTTCTGTTCAGACTTAGAAGGCTGGGAACGCGTAGCCAAAACGGGAATCTGATTGGCTAAAGAGTGAACACATCACCCTGTTTTTAAACAAAGCAGAATCAGAGAGTTGGCAAAAGACAGGAATGGTGCAGTATGCGATAACTTGTAGTATAGCGTTTGTACAGCATTCAGCCTCACCATGCTGAGCAGAGGCTGCTGTGACTGGCGCTGTTAACTCCTGTGATGGTGCAATAATGTATTTGTGTTATCTATCTAAATGTACTGCTATCGTTGCAATATTCTACACTGTATTTGCAAGTGTGTATATATCTATATAGATATATTTACATGCACACTCTCTGAATATAATTTCTGAAAATTCCCTATACACTAGATTTTTGTGTACACACACAAAGATCTATGGTAACTATGACATCATGGCTGTCACCATGCTTGACAACTTTCTTCTTTGGAATTTCATGGCAATAATGGGGATAAAAACTAGATCTTCCTGCTCTAAAAACACAGGAATCTTACTGTTTGAACAAAAGCAGAATCCTCACTAGTTGGTAGCTGTATAGGCCCCGTGATATACAGATGAGCAATCCTGAGACCAACCAGTAGGGGGCAGTGGTACCCATTCACATTAGCTAGTTCATTTTAACTTTAGTATTATGGTTTATTACATTACTTCAAGTGTTGTGTCTGTGATATTATGGTCAATTTGACATGGTATTTGTAGTATTGTGACTCTTTTGGAACGTGAAACAAGGGCAGACTGTTTTGAACAGAAATATTATAAGCTTTTTATTATTATTAAAAACCCCTAAAAGGAAGAAGAGTTGCTGCTTGGATTTGGCTCTCAGGTTCTGAGAATCAGGCCACTTATTCAAGTGTCTGAATATGGAGATCGGTGCCTCTTTTTATGATTGGTGTTCTCAGCATTGGAAAGGATCCTTGAAGATAACATTGAAAGTCAGTGGGAGCATGACACCTAACTAACTTAGGTACTAAGTGAGATTTAATGGGGCACCTCTATGAATTTTCAGGTGCTCAGATACCTTTGTAAATCTGGTCCTTAGTTTTTAGAGATCTTGACCATTAATCCTAGTTATTTTGGTAAGAGGGACTAGATCAATTAAGTTCCCATGTGAACCCCCTAACATCTTGTGGACATTTGTAGATTCTTTTCTCCAATAGTTTGCCTCCCTCCTTTATTCAAGGGATTTTTAAATGGCTTGCTCCTCCTCCACTGTCTTTATATAGTAGTGCTTGAGTGGATCCTAGGAGATGCTGAAGTCAGTGGGCATTGTGAGCCCATGGCACATTGCAAGCTGAGGGAGACCATGGTAAATGCTTTCAGACAAGTTAACCTTTCAAGCAATGGTACTGGACCCACGATTGTAAAAAAACAAAACAAAACAATGTGTTTAATGTGGCTAATGGCTGCTTGGTACTCCCCAACTTGCATGTACTTGATTGTTTCTCAGCACTATCATAAGCCTAGAATGGCATCAGACTAGTCTGTCTATCTGTCTGTCTTCCCATCTTACCCTTTTGTATAAACAGCACAAGAAAGCACTCGTGCATTAATTCTGAAATCACTTTCAAATCCACCTTGAGTGATGAAATCCTCTGTAGCCAATGTTCAGGGCTACTTACAAGTCTCTCTCTCTTTTTAATCTATGGAAACATTTCTTGCATCTGCTTTCCTGAGCTGCAGTTAGATTTGTTTTAAGCCCCACTATCCAGGGATTCTGCAGTGATTTCCTCCTTCCATCTTTGCACCAGCTCTGTTCCACCGCCTAAAAACCTTGCACCCTCTTTGCTTCAGAGACTTTCTTTTGCAACTCATCTTCTATGTCAGGAATGGCCAAACTTCCTGCCAAGCCCCTCTCGGGAGGGTGGTCCTATATGACAATTAAACAGCCATTATTGCCTTTAACTTCCACCCAAGCTGTCTCTGCTGCCTCAGCCAAAATAGGTGCTGTCTTTTTTAGTGTCCCCTTGCAATTATTGGCACCACTTATTCTGATCCATTTTGTCTATACCCATCCATAAAACATTTATATTCTGTTCTTAAAAGTCCTGTCCACTCTCTTGATCCAGCCAAGGCTTATTTAGCATAACAATATATATGCTTATTCACCTTGTAAAGCTGCCCCTTGAGACTTGAAACCATCACTGTAATAAGTGATGATAAACCTTTCAAAACCCTCTTTTGCTTTAAATCCCCCTCCCCCACCTCCCCGACAGGGTTTATTGTATTGATTAGGACCCTTTGGAGGAAGGAGCTATGTTTTCATTATGTCTTTGTAGAGAGGAAGGTAGGTCCCATGCTTAGGGTGCCACCTAGGCCGTGGGAGATCCAGATTCCCTGCTCTGCCACAGATAGATTCCCTGTGTGACCCTGGGCAAGTCACTTAGTCTGAAGATAAAAGATTTGAAGACACTCAGACACTGCAATGCTGGGTCCAGATAAGTATGACAGATGGATTTGTGTATACCTAGCACAGTGGGACTTCCAGTCTCTGATAAGTCTCTAAATGCTACCACAATACATATAATTAATAATAAGAATTGCCTTCTATTTAACCCTTCACTCCCATCACCAGAATTAATTGTGCTTGTCTTTACTAATCCGTATGCTGTCCCAGCAATGTCCACATATTAGAGATAGTGCCTCTCCCTCCATATGACTGAGGTACAGTCCCTCTGTAATATAATGTTTCTCTGTTTTCCCTAAACAGCCAAAATATTTTGTGCTGTGACAGCCATCCAGCTGCACATTCACCCTTCTACTCCTGCTTACAAAATATGCACTCCTAGCAGCAGTTGGTAATCTCATTGAAAACACAATTGTGCATCTCTTTGCTTTATTTCCAGAAAAGGTGTCGTCCTTTGTTTGTCGTGTTAATGATCTCTGATTGTTTCTCTCTCAGTATATTGCATAAATACCACAGGCTGCTCCCAAGGACTAGCTTGTCAAACCTCTTTGGCAAGAGCTATAACCTTTGCCCCGAGCACACTAATCACTGTCCTGTTAACTTGGTCTCTCTTTTGGGTCTTTATTGGAATGTCTGTGTACCCAGTGCAGCTTGTGTCTCTATTTGTCTTTGTCTTATTTAGATCACAGAAGTGGTCATGAAAGCCATCAAATTAACTGCCTCTGTGCATGAACTTGAAACCGTGTGACAATTGCGTGGTTCTGAGTTTCCTTATAAAATCACACTGCGCCCTGATTCAAAACCAGTCTAGGCAGATTTATGGTTTTTTGCCTCAAAACGGCTCAAATGCAAAGTGGAGGAACTTCCCTCCGAGTTTTGGGTGTGTTTGGAGCAGGCACTTTTAGAGATATTTAGGGACTGGCCAAAAAAGTTTGCACTTAATGCTTTAGGAGCCTTTTGATCAGTCTAAATAATTATATAGTGTGTTCCTTTGGATGATCGAGCTGCTCTGCTGTAGTGTAGACACTGCAGCGATGTAAGAGGTTCTTCCGTCGCTGTAGCAAATCCACTTCTCCTGGCTTGAATTCTTCTATCAGCCTAGTGGGATCTACACCCGGGCTTAGGTCGGCTTAACCTCACTGCACAGGGCATGACATTTTCCCAGCCCTGAGCAATGTAATTGTGAGACTTTGTAGCGAGACAAGATGGATCCCATAATACCTTTTAGTGGATCAACATAAAAGGTATTACCTCCCCCGCCTTGTTTCTCTATTATTCTGGGGTCAACACTTCAACTGCAACTGACTTTGTAGTGGAGACCAGACCCCCGTGTGCTTTGCAAACATTAATTAAGTTTCACCACTACCCTGTTCGGTAATTTATGACTATCCCCATTTTACAGATGGGGAAATGGAAGCTCAGAGAGGTTAACAAGTAATTTCAATAAGATCACAGAAAAAGTCTGGGAGTTATAACCTGGCTCTCCTGACGTCCAGTTAGCCAGAATACCAGCCTCCCCATTTTTTAAATGGGGGGAGGAAAAGAAGGGGGGAGAGTCAAGAGAGACTAAAGAAGAACAGAGGAAATCTGTTAATAAAATGTCTAATTGGACATATATGGCATAAATTGATTACGTGATGGTGAGGGATGCTATAAAAAATTTATTGCCACTTGTCTAAGAGAGACTGGCAGAGCATACCAGTGACTCTGTGTAATTTGGTCATGACAAAATAGTAGTGCTATAAACTGACCCATCACATATTTTATGTAGCACTTCATAGGCATTTTTTTTTCATGGGTATTGTCCACTTCATTGCCTCTGCTTGCATTGTGTGAATGTGATTTCTCAGACGGTTGAGAACGTTTAAACAAACAGCTCCGGCAGGAATGGAGGAATGTCTTCATCAGCGTCTTTGACATTATCAATTGGGCTGTATATTCCTACACTCCAATAAACAAAATGTTCTGTGCAATGGCAAATTGCTTGATGCAATAAAGAATTTTACACCTTATCTATAGAGTTCATTTCAGTGTCTATGTGAGATTCTGTTCTGAAAATCATAACAAGTAATGTGGTCTCCAAAAAATATTGATCAGATATTTCAAATTTGATGACATAACTCCTTCATATTTAGGTGGCTTAAATTAAGTGGCCTGAACTTCAGAGAAACTACAACTTCCACTGAAGTCAACTGGCATGGTGAAATTTGATCTATTGCTTGGTTTTGATTTGTTGCAGAAGTCAGCTGGCATTGTGTCTGGCTCCTGATTAGATGAGAGTATTACACAAAGCCTGCATATGCTCACAGAAAATTAATTAAAATTTTTAATTAAAAAAAATTCTACCACCTTTTTGAGTAACTCCTTGTGTTTAGTCTGAATTACACGTATGAACAAAAGGCAGTTTTTCAAGGGGATTTTGTTTTTTAAATGTAATTCTTCAGTGTTTAAAAACTAGAGCTGGTTGAATAAATTTCAAATTTTTTGGGGTTTCCCCTCCCCTTTTCCCCCACCAGCTCAGTTAGAAACCCAAATGCAACTACAGTGTGCTTGTAGAGAAGAGGCAGTGTTTCCTAGTGGATAGAGCACTGGATTGGAACTCAGGAGATCTGGATTCTGTTGTCAGCTCTGCCACCGGTATCCTGGGTGACTTTGGCCAAGTCACGTCACCTCTTTGTGCCTCAGTTTCCTCATCTGTAAAATGGTACTATCTTCCTTGTAAAGCACTCTGAGAACTACTGATGAAAGTGTTATATAAGAGCTGGGTATTTATTTATTTTCAGTATTTGTGAAACGATGCGTACTAGAGTTGGAAGGTATACATGCAGCTCTTCCTTTTGCTCACATGGCCTGGAGGGTGCAAAACATAGATTTAGAGGGAGCCATGCACTGTCTTAGGTAAAACTCGACGCATTGCAACCCCAAACCCCGCTCCCACTATTCCCTCCCTCCACAGCCCCCATTGCCTCTCCCTTCCTCTCACCAGAAGCATTCATATGTCTGTCTTTTCCCCAACAATACTTTTTTTTACATTCTCTCCAAAATAAAATTGCCACCCGTGACTCACAAGTTGTCCAACCTCCAACCACTCCATGCAAAACTCCTTTTGTTTTCGGTGGGAACGTGTGATTAACGAATCCTTTGTTCTTCTTCGAGTCCTTGCTCATGTCGATTCCATTCTAGGTGGATGTGCGCCTTTGTGCACGGTTACCGGAATTTTTTTTCCCTTCAGCGGTACCCGTAGGGCCGGCTCGGGCACCCCCTGGAGCCCCGCGCACATGCCGTGGTATGTGAGGCGCTGCTGGCGTGTACAAAGGCACGCACACGCCTAGAATGGAATTGATATGAGCGACATATCTCGAAGAACAACAGTTACAAGGTGAATAACCGTCTTTTACCTTAATTGAAGGGTGAGTTCCGCCATGAAACTCAACCAGGTCTGTGACTCATGCAGTCATTAGTGCCTCTCAGTTTACCAGCACAAGGCTGCAGAAGGAAACGTGCCAAATGACCTCAAATGTGGGTCTCTAAAGCTACCCTGCACCTCTGTGAGGCGCACCAAATTGCAAAGCAGTCCAACCCCTGGCTCAACTGATCCTAAACTGGAGTCATCACCCCTGTCCCACACCTCCCTGAGCACACCACGTTTCAAAGGAATCTAACTAATCACGTTGGTTTGAGAGGACGTGGAAAGATCCACCTTTAAACAGAAGTGGTGACGCACCACTTTAATAGAAGCATAAATGGAGTAACTAAATTAGATTTCAATACACGTTTTTTTTCATGGTCTCCCAAGCTCTTTCCAACTTTGCTCCCAAGCAAAAAAGAATAATAATTTTGAAACAGAATCAGAACTAGTCCCTCCATTTCCCTTCCCTACTCCTCTTGGAAGATTTATTTAAGCTAATGCTTGCTAACAGGTGTGAGTCCACCTATGTTGGCTTCTGTTCGTGTTGACCTTGATACGGTATGTACTGGCTATCCTGTTATCTCTGCAAAGTATATTAGATACGCTATATATGTGTAATGAGACTGTCAAATTACCGCGCAGTAACTGGCATGGATTTTCTGAAAGCAGTTCCGAGCTGTATTGTATAGAGCCGCCTTTGGGGAATGAGATATCAAAGTCCTGTGTCTAGGTGGTAATTAAAGTGCTGACTTTCTTCCTGCCACCCGTTTTTCTTCTCAGTTTTGCACAGGCTTCTCCTCTTCCTCCTCCATGGAAGAAATGAGGGAGGTGGAGACTAAATTTCTCTGCATTCGCATGCTGAATAACACAGTAACAGAGGTCCCAAATCAGTGTGAGCTCCTTACCGCATGCTTAAAACCCACTGACTTATTAAAAGCACACCTGCTACCGTGCTTTGAACTAAGGCCACAGACTGACAGCAAAAAGTATGACCTCAGCTATTCAGGCAGAATAGTGTAGGTGTGAGGGAAAGATTAAACCACTCGAATAGCTCACTCCCAGGACACGTTTTCAAGAGACATGAGGTAATAAGTCACCGTTCTGTGACCCCGAAGGGTCAGATACAGTGCATTTTCACCTGGATCCATCTGTAATGGGTATGTCAGTGATTTTACCCACTGATCAATGTAAGCCCTTCACCACGCTACAGCAACTTATTTGAATATTTGGATGACAGTCTTGATATGGATTTGTACAGTGGTGGGCTACATCCTGCAGTCTTTAATCAAGCGGATCTCCACAAGCACCACTGAATTCAGGCCATGATACTTCCACTGCGAGCTTTGGGATTGAGTCCTGGAGGGGCTGAGCGCCCTCATCTGCTCTTTCAAACCAGTGGATGTTAAAGATGCTTAGTGCTTTTCGGGATCAGGCCCATTATTTGGCCGGTCTGCTGAGTAAAATTGCTGCTTGGTACATAAAGCCACCCTATCTTGGCCATAGAATCACAGTAATAGACATGTAACACTGGAAGGGACCTCCAGAGTTCATCTAATCCATCCCCTTGTGCTGAGGCAGGACCAAATATACCTAGACCATCCCTGGCAGGTGTTTATCTAACTAACCTGTCTTTAAAAACCTCCAATGACAGGGATTCCCCAACCTCCCTTGGAAGCTTAATCCAGAGTTTAACGACCCTTAGAGTTGGAAAGTTTTTCCTAGTACCTAGCCTAAAAGCCCATAGACCTTATCAGTAACTTAACAGAACAGACATGGAAATGCAAATTGGTGCCTAAGTTTCCATTACACAGTGACTGTTCTGTAGCCTTCCTTTCAGGGAAAATTGCTGAGGAAAGACCACATGTTCTGTACAGGCATCGAAGTCAGTAGCAGCCCTGCCAGCTTACGGACTGAAGGGTTTGGCCAAATGACTTCTTGTTTAGGTCTGTGCATGAACTGTATCTATTAGACAGTTTTAAAGCCACTCAAGGCTGAACTGAGATGTCCTGGTGCAAATGTTCAGTTCTTTTATTCAGTATGTTAGGAGTAGTTCAGAGGAAATTTTCAGAGGTACAGTAAAGTAGGCCTATGCACGCTAGACTCTGTTCTCTGATCCCTGACTCGCATCGGAGAATAGATTTTTCTCCCTACGTAACTTTCATTCTGGGACACTTATTTCCCAAGCACTAGTTTTGTAAAAAGGAATTGCTTGTGCATGTGTTAAATACACTTTTATAAGTGCACAGACCGAGAAAAACATACCCAGCAGCCCCAGCAAGTGGGTTACAGATTCCTTTAAAGATAAATTCCAATAGGACCTGATCCAAGGCCAACGGAAGTTAATAAAGAGGCTTCCATTAGCTTCAGTGGACTTTGACTCAGACCCACAGTTCATAAAGTGTGGGGAGGTGATTGATTTTTTTCTTAGAAAAGTTCTTGTGCCTTCGTTGAAAAGAATGGGATTGGAATGAAGACTCAAGATTTCGGAGACTTCAGTCCTAAATGCCCTTTTTATTCAAACCTTTCAAGAATTTTAAAAAATTCTTTCATTATTTACATAGCTAAATCTATAATCACCAATCAGATCTTAAAAATATCTGGAATCCTCCTCATAATGCCATGTAATTTTAATTATATAAACCAAAATATAGTTAGCTGTTAATTATTTCAGTGTTAATTGTAGCCTTCATCACTTGGCCTAGACATCTTTTATATGCATTAATTCCACAGCTATCTAGTTGTGATGTTTCCAAGAATCGAAGCATGAAATGCCATGAAACTAAGGGCTTGTCTACATGGAGAAATTGACTGGCATAGCATAATTATTCTGCTATAGGTATGCCGGAATAACTTCCCTGTGTTGACACTTTATTCCGGAATAATTACTCCACTCAGTTTCCCTGGTGAAGCTAATAAGATAGAAGAGCCAATAGAAAGAAAAGAATGCAGAGTAAATCATTTTTAAACCTATAGTGCGCATTGGAATTGTCCCACACTGGTTTATCAGAAAGTGTGAACCGCGACGCATTAAGTTCTGTAACCAGCTGCAGCCTGAGTTTTCAGCGTCGTTTTGCCCTAGGTTAATGCTCACCTCCTTCTTGGACAGCTGATGGGGAGCGATCAGCGTTTTCGAGAGCATCACTGCAGGTGTGAAAAACCCACTCGCTTCTTGCTTTTAAAATGAGGTCATCACGGAATGTAGGGGAGAGAAGCGGTGTGAGTCGCTGAGTAGGGGACCCATCTCAGATGCGGGAGGTGGGCGGCACAGAAGGAAACGTTAGCTATGCTTGTTGTAAATCTTTCTTCTGCTTTTGTGGAGCCAAGTGCCTTCCAATTCCTGGATCACTTAAAGATAACCCTGGAAGTGACATCACAAACACCACGAGTCTCATTGAAACCCATGGTATTTATGATGTCACAATATGATTCAGTTTTGGGACATCTTCAGCGAACTGGGAACTACCTGAAGGATTTTAAGGGGGGGGCAGTACTGGGAAGTATCTGTACAAAGTAAGTTAAAACTTCGTGGTCCCATAGCTTGGTTTCAAGACAGAACCTTAATTATATAAACCCTGACCCCAAACCCATTGAAGTCAGTGGGAGTACTTCCATTCATGAACTGGGGTTTGGATTGGGCCCATAAATCTGTGCTGAACTTTGTTTTCCTTGCTGCTTTGTAGTTCATCTTTTATACACAGAAAAACGTCTAAGAAAAGATACAAACTTATCACGACTATTAGTTTTTGTGTTACTGGCAATCATGATTGAGCCCCATTGTGGTAGTGCAGAGGGAGCAGGAGGGGAAACAGCCAACTTGCAGGTAAAAAACTTTTGGGCCTGTAAATTTTTCATCCAAACCTGGAGAAACTTTTTGGTGTTTCGGGAGAAGCTCAGGTTTTGTTGTAAACACCCTTTGTGATAGCCAATCATACAGTCAAATGGGACCGTTTGGGAATCTAAGGGAAATATGGAAGTGCGTGTATAATTGGCCAGCTGCCTACGTAGATGTTCTTAGAAGACACAGTCTAATAACAGGTTCCTTGGCAAAGATTTCAAAAAATTAAGAGCTTAAATTTAGGCTTTTAAATAATAGGCTTGCTTTTCAAAAGTCCCAAGATCCCAGCATTTCCCATGGAGATCACTGGCAACTGCTGGGTGCTCAGCACTTTTTTTGAAAATCAGGTCATATATTTAGGTGCCTAAATAGGGATTTGGGAGCCTAATGTTGGGTTCCTAGGCCCTGTGCATAAGGACAAAGGAGGAAATATAATAATATAAATGATCTTCTCGATTTGGTTTGGGAGCGCTCCTTAATGTCACCAAATCTGAAGTGGAAAATCCCTCTTTCTAAAGTCTAGTTATTCTTATACTGTGCTTCATGCAAATAAAATCACACCTCCTCCTCCGTATGATCTGTTAGCCTGCGATCTCAGTTATAGCGCAATGGAAACTTGTCAGGAACCAATTGCAAATGTGTGTTGCTTCTAGTAAGTGAAATAGAAAACGCTTTGGGAAAATAACTGAAACCTTTTAACAGTTTGTATAATTTTGATCAATGAATCCTTGCCTGCTTGTGATTTATTAAGAGCTCAATTAATTCTGTCTGTGGCCTGCCTGACACAGCTCTGACTGATCTGTAATGAGTGAAAATGTTTAGTGAGGAAAGCAGCACTGAAGGAGTCTAGAGCATGTTAACATAGATTTTATTGAAATACAAAAGGAATGTTGAGCAGAGGGGAAAAACTGACCTGTCTATAAACTCGGGGCTTGTTTATATCAGGGATTCTTGGCCAGAAAGGATCATTATGATCATCTAGACTGACCTCCTGTATAACACAGGTCATAGAACTTCCTAGAGCAGATCTTTTAGAAAAACACTCAATCTTGATTTAAACATTGCCAATGATGGAGACTCTGCCATGACCCTTGGTAAATAGTTCTACTGGTTAGTTACTTCTAGTGTCAAAAATGGACACCTTATTTCCATTCTGAATTTTGTCTCGCTACAGCTTCCAGCCAGTGCATTGCATTACACTTTTCTCTGCTAGATTGAAGAGCCCATTTATTAAATATTGGTTTCCTGTGTAGGTACTTAAAGATTGTAGTCAAGTCACTCCTTAACCTTCTCCTTGTTAAATACATTGAGCTCTTTGAGTCTGTCATTGTAAGGCAAATTTTCTAATCCTTTAATCATTCTTAAGGATCTTCTGTGAAACCTCTCCAATTTATCAATATCCTTCATAAATTTTGGACACAAGAACTGGACAGAAGTAAAATAACCTTTCTATTCCTACTCAAGATTCCCCTGTGTGTGCATCCAAGATCACGTTATCTCTTTTGGCCACAGCATCACACTGGGAGCTCATGTTCAGCTGATTATCCACCATGACCACCAAATCTTTTTCAGAGCCACTGCTTCCCAGAATAGCATCCTCCATCCTGTAAGTCTGACTTACGTTCTTAGTTCCTAGATGTACACATTTACATTTAGCCGTATTAAAATACATATTGTTTGCTTGTGCCCAGTTTACCAAGCGATCCAGATCACTTTGAATCAGTGATCTGTCCTCTTCTTTATTTACCACTCCCCCAATTTTTGTGTCCTCTGCAAACTTTATCTGGGATGGTTTTATGTGGTCTTCCAGGTCATTGACAAAATGTTAAATAGCATAGGGCCTAGAGCAGACCCCTGCGGGACCCCACTGGAAACGGACCTGCTCAGTGATTCCCTGTTTACATTTTGAGACCAATCAGATAGCCAGTTTTTAATCTATTTAATGTGTGCCACGTTAATTTTATAGAGACAAGAGGGGTGAGGTAATATCTTTTATTGGACCAACTTCTGTTGGTGAGAGAGACAAGTTTTCGAGTTTACGCAGAGTTCTTCTTCAGGTCATTTGTCTTGGTTCAAGTTCAAAAGCTTGTCTCTTTCACTAGCAGAAGTTGGTCCAGTAAAAGATATTGCTTCACCCACCTTGTCTCTCTAATGTTCTGGGACCAACACAGCTACAACAAAGTATGCTAATGTTATATCAGTTTTTTAATTTAAATGTTTTATGGTACCAAGTCAAATGCCTTAAGGAGGTTAAATATAATATATCAACCCAAACTTTGTAATCACCCAAACTTTGTAATCTCATCAGAAAAAGATATCAAGTTTAGTTTGTCAGGATCTATTTTCCATAAATCCATATTGATTTGCATTAGTTATATTATACTCCTTTAGTTTTTATTAATCGATCAGCTGCTCTATTATATTGCCCAGGATTGCCGTCAGACTGACAGGCCTATAATTACCTGGGTCATCCTGTTTACCTTTTTAAAATTGGCACAACATTAGCTTTCTTCCAGTCTTCTGGAATTTCACCAGTGCTCCAAGACTTACTGAAAATCAACATTAATGGTCCAATGAACTCCTTAGCCAGCTCTCTCAAAACTCTTGGATGCAAATTATCTGGTCCTGCTGATTTAAAAATGTCTAACTTTAGTAGTGTCCATTTGACATCTTCCAGAAATACTACTGGAATGGAAAGATTAGTATCATCACCATATGATGAGACTATATCATATGTTATCCCAAGTACAGAACAGAAATATTTACTGAACACGTCTGCCTTTTCTGTGTTGTTGTTGATAATTTTATTATTTCCATCTAGTAATGGACCAATACCATTGCCAGGATTCTTTTTGTCAATGGTTTGTTTATTTATTTATGCGTCTTCACCATGAGCTCTTGTTTCTGGGTATCTATGTGTATGTGTGGCAGTAGTGTGAGACCATTAGATGCCTTGGCCTGCAATGTTACCCATGCGAATGAACGATATGGATGTCAATCCGTCTCTGCTTTCTCGGTGCAGGACAGAGGTAGGGATGTGGATGAGAGCTAATTACATTCAGCTGAATGTCTGTTAGACAAATGTCTGAATGGGCTGGAATGGCTGTGCCTTTCATTGGGATACAGGTCTGCTTTTAGCCAGGATAGTTTGCAGTGTTGTGGTCATATTGCCTCCATCCCTGCTCATCGATTCCTGGGTGAAAGCATCAGCACCTAATGCCTTTTCCTATCTAAGGCAGGCCCAGAGGCTGCAGCTGTTCCTCCTAAAATCATCCTGCAGGATTGGGCCCTTATAATAATTGTTGGCTTTTTTGAAATTGGGGAGAGGAAGAGACGTGCATAAACTAGCATTTCAGAGACACGCCAGGCTTCCAGCTAAACGAAGGAGCACATAGCTACAGGGAAGGTCTGACTGACCTGCATCTGACCAACCGTTGGGTTTAACTAGATGTCAGCTACCAGGGAGGGGTTGGGTACCGTGTGTACGTCTGAACACAACTGTCTCTAATTACAGTCCTTGTTGTCAGTAGAGTATTGGTTTTCCAAGAGGCGCTAACAGATTCTCTGCAGTCTGCAGGCACAGATGAGAGCAGTTTGTTTTGGTACCACGACCCTGTTGTTTATGGTGGGAGACCTGGAGAATGCCTTCGGGACACGTGCCGAGCTGGAGAACTCGGGGCAGCTGAATGGCTTGGGTGCAGAGAGGGGGAGCGGCAGCCTTGGGCTGAATCTTTCCACTGCTGGGAACCATTTGATGGTCGTAGACTGCGAGCTTTGACCAGGACTCTGTTAGGTCAGGCTGCTCTGCTGAAGAGTCCTGCTTCAACTCTGTGACCTCGGGTGCTTGGCAGTGCTTTTCAGACCGCCCTTAGTCATGTCCCCACCTAGGTTTTCAAAGCAGCATGGAGCCTTTAACCCATATAGCTGCCATGAAGTCAAAACTCCACCCTCCCCTCCCCCGGGAACCTTTTGACGGCTTAGCTGGAAAAAGTGATGGGTTAGGAGAGATGTATCTGGCTTCATGCCTACGATTTCTACAAATGAGTCGCCTCAACAGCGCCAGAGGGGAATTTGTAGGGGAGCAAGTGCTGTGGTGGTAATTGGTGTATTAAAAAAATCTGACTGTCTGTAACTCTTTGATCTTAACCAAATGCCTGTTTCCCCCCAGCCCCTAGTGTATGGATGGTGGTGTGCACTGATGGTGGTGTGCACTCCAGCACTTTTTCAAATTATTTCTCTAAAACAAGACTTTACAGATGGGCCACTGGAATTTATGCTAATTTTGAAACCCATGTAGTAGTTTTCTCTTGGGCAATGAGAATTTATGTATCTAGGAAGGGATGGCAGGTCTATTCCTACCCTTATTATTGTAAGTGCTGGTGCGGGGGTGGGGTCTTAGCTGCACAGTAAATGAGATCGCAGCTTGACATATTTCCAGTGTGATGGGGAGAAAAAGAGAGTCTCTGAAAAATACAAGCTTTCCTGATGCTGAGCTCGGTATTAATGGAAAGATATTTCTTTCTTTTGGCTTCACAGTCTCACCTAGATATTTAACCCCACAATAACCCATATTTTCCTCTTTCTTTTGGTAATGTCTTGTAATGTGTTAAGGACCCTGTAATACCTGTCCTAAGCAATGATTATGAGGTGTCACAACATTGTACAACAATAAATTAAGAAGCCCTCCACTTCAGAGTAAACAGAGATCTCTCTGACTCGATCTGATACAGCACAGTCCTTCACTAGGAGACTGGCTGAATTGGTTTAGAATCTAATATCTGTATGGCACATACTGTGTATACATCTATACACCTTAATCCTGCAGTTGGATCTGCGCAAGTGTAACCCTTGCACGGAGTATCGCTAGAGTTTGGGACTCCACATGGGAGCTTAGCTGAAGGATCGGGGCTGTATTTTGTGCATAGGCCGCTTTGCATAGCTCTGTACGTTGCGCTGAGTTTTTATGTTGAAACAACAGTTACCTATAACAAACTTTGCCTTTTCATTTCACCCATGGTTATTGGTAAGCAGATCAGTGTCTCAGTGACAATGAATGACCTTGATTTTATTAAATATTTGGATTTCAAGTATTGTATATCAAATTAAAAACTTTGTGTGTTTCTTTTGTGGTCCGATCTTGGCCTCGCAGACACTAGTGTAAACCAGGAGTAACATCACTGATATCAGTGGAGTCACATCAGTATAAAACTGGAGTGAAAGCCGCCGACTCAGGCCCCAGTGGTTGGTATCACATAAGGTTGTGTGAACTGTCTATGGGATTCTTAGTGTATGCGCAATGTGCCCCACATGGCACGTGACCAGGATTCATGACTGCATTACTTACAGCCTTCCCAGTAAAGTTAGTGATAGAATTTCTAGACGTGTCAGGAGTTAAACATCACGTATGTTGTAAGGTTCAGCTCATACTGCAGATAGGGAAAAATCTGAAGTCAACATAATACAACTGAATCCTTCCATTGACTCCAGTAGGTATTGGATCAGGCCACTGATGAGTGGTATAAAATATCGCCTACGGGGGTGTAACAGCAAATGAAAGGCATTTGTGTGCTTGCATGTATAAATGCCATGATTTAGGAAAGCGACCCTATTCAGGAAGGCGTTGAAATATGCATTTAACTGCAAGCACATGCCTAAATCTCATTGACATAAATGGGACTTAAACACATGTTTAAGTTCTTTCCTGGCTCAGGGCTATATTGCATGTATTACAGGCAGACACATTTTTGTTCGCAGAATTGAAGTGCAAATACCTGCAGTTTGATTAGAACCCCTTATTTCTCTCCATCACTTGCTCTGGGCTGTGCTGCGCTGTTGAAGGACCGTTAAGGGTTCCTGGATTGCAGAGATTTTAACCCCTGCCAAAGGCATCAATTAGTGCTGTTGCAAAGGCAACTGTGAAGAATCCTGGATGCGAGTGGACAGTTCGTTCATCCCAGGAGAAAGAGGAAGCCTAAAAGGCAATTGTAATAACCCTATGTGGCTAGAGAAGTTGCTGAGCTGTTCCAAATCAGTACCATTCAAGAAGTTAAAAATGGATAAAATATACAGCAATCCATGTAATCCGCTGCAGGAAGTTTCCTGGGCAAGTTGCTCACTTCAAAGTACTTGAAATGGACTAAATGGATCAAATCAACAAATCCTCCCTGCCTCCAAGTGAATCCCACCTAACTCCAGGTTTGGGGTCCCAGCTCTAAATACAGCAGCTGGGGTTGGAGGCACAATGCCATCTTGGTTCCCACAGTCTAGGAATTACAAAGACTCAAGGAGCCTGATTCTCCACTCCATTGCCCCAGTTTTAAATTGGGGTAGCTCGCTGGTTTCAGTGATGTTTCACCAGCATAAAATTGGTGGAGGGGAAAGAAGCACATACAAAAGAGAGCGAAAGAGAAACAAAAACCCATACTTACCTCCAAGCCTGGCTCCCTTGCCTTACTAGTGACTCAGGACTTACCTTCACCAAGCTCTGCCCCAGCTTTTATATCTTGTTCCCAGCTTTTCCTCCTCTTAAAAACACAGCACACTGTCACAGAGTCTATTTCTAATTCTAGCTGGGAATGAAAGCTATGTTGGTATTTTCACCAACTGAAACCTCTTGGCGTCTGTCTCACAGAAATACCATAGTTTGGAGAAATATTTCTCTGTACTACAGGAGAAATAAGATCTGGCTTGGAGAACAGCTTCTTTTATTATGAGAACTGTTCTCCTAGGCTTGTTTTGTGAGCTCTGTTCCAGTGGTTCTCAACCAGAGGTATGCAGAGGTCTTCCAGGAGGTACATCAACTCATCTATATATTTGCCTCATTTTAAAACAGGCTACATAAAAAGCACTAGCGAAGTCCGTACAAACTAAAATTTGACTTGTTTATACTGCTCTACGTACTATACGCTGAAATGTAAGTACAATATTTATATTCCAATTGATTTATTTTATAGTTATATGGAAAAAATGGGAAGGGAAGCATTTTTTCAGTAATAGTGTGCTGTGACACTTGTGTGTTTTTATGTCTGATCTTGTAAGCGAGCGGTTTTTAAGTGAGGTGAAACTTGGGGTACACAAGACAAATCAGACTCCTGAAAGGGGTACGGTCATCTGGAAAGTTTGAGAACCCCTGGTCTAATAAATCATTTTTCAAGGAATATCTAAGACTAGCTTTTGCATTAAGGAACTCATACAATTAAGCTGTTGCAAAAGCAAAAGAAATTGCATCTGATATTACCAGAGGAAATAGATCTGTATTTTAAGAGTATTTTGTCCATTGTGTTTCCATCACTGGTGGTCATTTGTGATGGAAAGGCTGATTGTAGGATTTTCACAGTGAGGGGAACAAACTTCAGAATAACAATGGCTGTTGTAGGTCAGCACGCAGGTTCCCTGGTAAAGCTATTTGGAAGAAACTTGCATAGTCCCTGCCTTTACTATTCTGACCCTTGCCAGCCCTACCATGTCAGGGATGGCCTCCACATCAACTTGTGCTAAACCTGACAAAGTGTGAATTCAATCTGCTTCAGCTCTTTCAGTGCCTGTCTGCATATGAATATTCGTTTCGGAATGAAAGTGGCTAAAGTTAATTCAGCTGAATTTGGTAACAATCAACTTTTAGGAAACCAAGTTAGTTAATTAAATAAGTGCAAGTTTGTGTGTAAACCAGCTCCAAGCCGCTCTGATTAATGAGCGCTAAATGCCTATTGAAGTAAATCGGGTTCCTTCCACTGGCTTCATTGGATTAGGCCTTAAATTCACCCAAGACATTATAAAATATATCATCTGGTCTAAATCTGGCCCTAAAATATTTGGCTACCTTTTAAATATATTTCTGCATTTTCAAAATGTCTGATGACTGAATTTGTTCTTCGCAATGTAATTAGCCCCTCTTTGCTGGAAATTCTTCAGTAACCATAGTGTGGGAAAATTCACTAGAAACTAGCTGTTTTTCCTGTGGCCCACACCCTGGGATCAACTTCCAGATGACGGCTTTGATTGCAGCATGTTTGGATATGGATGACTGCTACTTGTGTTCTCTTGAATGATCCCAAATGTTGGAATTTAGGAGCTGAATTCAAGCCCCTGAGAAACTGTAACAATACGTTGGCAGAGTATCACGAGCTGTCACATAGCCCATGGCCACCCGCTTATTAGTTTTGCTAGGAATTCAGAGAGCACTTTGGACTTTAATGAAATCCCCAGTCCAAAGCTCGAATGTTCCTAGTTAGTGATTTTATTGCTAAATAATTTACAGGACGAGTCCTTGCCAATTTTCATAAGTGAAACATCTGAAGTATGCAAAACATTTTGTCTCCCTGAAGCAGCTGCTCCTTTGGGATGGAGAATGTGTGCCCCCTCTCCCCCGATTCGGTCTACGTCCCTCCAAAGTTGAAGTATGTGTGCTGTGCAAAGTAAAGCTAACTTTCAAGATGCTTTAGAGAGATTGTAAATGATGCCTGGCAAATCCAGCTGATCTGTCCGCCCACCTCTGTCACGGAGGCCAAGAATTTAGCAACATTCAAACAGAGAAGGGACCTTTCTATGGCTAGCAAGTATATCCAGAGTTATAAAAGTTAATGTTGAGAGAGCGAGAGCAAACGAGCGAGCTTGGAAGGCATGTAAAACCAACTGCATCACGGTTTAAGACAATCTCTGACTATTCTGGGTTAGGATGAGACCTTCATGGAGGGACAGATTATGCCACATCTACTATTGGGTGATTATTTGTAACTTCCTCTGAAGTAGTTGGTGCTGGCCACTGCTGGAGAGAGGATAAGGGGCTAGATGGACCACAGGGCTAATGCCTTGTTCATCATTATGATATCTGAGAGCCATATAAGAATTATCACCACCAAAATAGGTCTGTGGTTTCATTTCTTGCCTGTTTCCACTGAGGCAGTTAGGATTATTTGTTTATTTTTCTTTTCTCGTTCGTCCCTTCTTCCTCTTTCACCCATGGAGAGTCTCCCATCTCCCTGCTCAGATCATTCCACACCCATGAACTCAGTTTTGAAAAAGTCATCCACATCCAAACACTCTGTAATCAAAGCCGTCATCTGGAAGTTGATCCCAGGGTGTGAGCCATGGGAAAAACCGCTTGTTTCTAGTGAATTTTCCCACACTATGGCTACTGAAGAATTTCCAGCAAAGAGGGGCTAGTTGGGTTTTTGTTTTTGTTGAGGATTATTTTATTGCTTTAGGATTATTATTTCTCAGAAACAGATTGCAGAAGCCAAAAAGGCTTTAAAGGACATGGCTATGGTTGGTAAGGTAAAATGTGATTGACCTGTCTTGATAGAATCCCCATCTTTTAAGCCCTTACATAAGTAGCTCATTCCAGCCATGATTCCCCATGCTATATGAACCTGTGTGTGTCCAGTTGCCTGTTTTCTTTTCATATATAGATCTTTCTGTGAAATAGATCCACTGATAACCTGTTACTGGGTGCTAGGGATCAAAAATCCCACTGTTCTGCCAGCGTTTGAACCACGGTACTCTTCAGGAACACTGAATGCAAACTGTCATCCTCTGTTCCTGTTTTAACTTTAAACAATACATTTTGTGCTGAGTTGGTTGCAGTCATTTCAAGAGGTTATGGACTAAAGGGAAACAATTTGTTTATCCAGCAGCTCGATTTATAAGTTGGGAATAAATAAAAAAGGGACAGATGTCAGGTTTTCTGCCTCTTCGTTCTCTGTGCTGGAGCTTTGACCCTCCTGGAATCAACATGAGGGTGCATATGTGGGGAGGAAGAATAAAGTAACTGTAAGTTGTTGAGAAAAGCTGGAAACGTAACTGGTTTACAAATGGACTCTGAACTGCAGAATTTGGATCCTGATTTTGAATATCGCAATGTTTCTGGGAGGGTTTTTTTGAGGACAAAATATTCTTGAGAATCAGGGAGTCTGAGGTTTCAGTGGGATGCTTTTATTTAACTCATTACATCAACGATGTAATGGATGAAACTAGATTCGGGGTCTGCCACAGAGAACCTCTGAACTCTGTCTCAGTGTCTCTTTCTAGCCAACTTTGCTCAGCTACCTCCAGGACCCACAAGACGATACGTTCCAAAATACCATAGGGATGTCTCTGGTACAGAGGCTTTTTCACCCTCCCTTCCAAACACATGGAAGGTGCTTTATAAATTAGGGGTGGGGAAGTGGATATAACAAGGACCGACCCAATCCTGTACACCGGATTTTAACTAAACCAATTCTTAAGGTTCAAAAAAATATTGGTTGGTCAATATTTTTCCCTTCTATCCTCATAAAACTCTTCACCAAGACTACAGTAGTGGCCATGGAGAAACGCTGTGGAAGGGAAAGTACACACCCCTTTAACGTTCTGTGGCAAGAGTCCAGCACCAAGCCTGGCTTCTTGGGTTTTGATCATGAAATGTGCTTCTCACCGCACAGCACTCCAAGTTCCGCTCCAGTGAAGACGGTGTTAAGAATTTGCATTGTGCAGCCCCACGGGTTCCTCCACAGGAGTTTCTCCAGTAGCCCTGGCGGAGGCGGGCCTGCCGTCTCCTCTCTTTTTTTAATGAATTGCTGCAGATATTTGCCAGCTTGTTGGAGTGACCAGATGTCCCGATTTTATAGAGACAGTCCCGATGTTTGGGACTTTTTCTCAAAGAGGTGCCTATTCCCCCTATCCCTGTCTTGATTTTTCACACTTGCTATCTGGTCACCCTACAGCTCGTTGTCACACCCCTGTGTGTCAGCCCCTAGTGTCTACTCCATCCACCTCCAACTAAGAGCCTCTCCTCTGTCAACAATCTGGGCCAGGAACCTCCCAACCCCAGCTGTTTGACTGTCATCTTGAGCTCTGGAAACCTGCAGCTATGGAATTACTGGTACTCTTCCTGACCCGACCCCCCTGCTCCAAACAAAGCAGAGATTTTTATTTATTTATTATATTTTTAGATCGCTCAAATGCATTTTCAAACGAGCGTTGAATACAGAGAGATTCAAGCATGTAAGAAATGTAATAATTACAGATCTATATGTCAGCATTACATGCAGCTTTCTCCAGAGCAAATGTCCTTCCACTTAAGCTTCCATTGGGTGGGGAAGATTAAAACTTCAGCTTGCAAATGAGAATCTAATTTTAGTGCCAAAGTTTTTGAATTTCCATCCTTTTTATTGTATATTTTTTTAAGTCTACATCCACCCGCGGCCTTGGTTTTATGTTCCCCCACAGAGTTAACTGTGCATAGCTGTGTTTCTAGTCTCACACTCTCTGTATGAAACCATGTTGCCTACAAAATTTAAAAAAAATAAAGCTTTACTGAAGCTCAGGAAGATGATTAATATGCAGCACATGCACATATGCGAGCAAGTCTGTGCTAAAAGGTGCATTCAGAGAGTAAAGAGAAACAGAATAACATGCATAGAGACTGCTTTTTTAATAACAAATATATTTAGAGTCTGGAACAAGGAGTTTACACAATGCATGAGTAGTATGGATGCTGAGCCGGATAATTTTTATTTAGTATGTGGAAGTCACATACCAAAAATTTCGGTTTTTTTAACTTGTGTTTTGTGACTTTAATATAGATTGTGTTTTTTGGATCCAAGGTTGAGAATTCAGCCTGGTGAATACAACACTGGATTCAGAGTCATGAAATCTGGTGCTGTCCCTGACTCCGACACTGACCTGCTGCATGACCTTGGGCAAGTCTCTTCCCCAGCCTGTGCCTCTTTCCCCTCCCCTTCTTCATCTGTCTTGTCTATTTCGACTGTGAATTCTTTGGGGCAGGAACTGTCTCTTACTTTGTGTGTGCACAGCACCTGGCATAATAGGTTTCTCATCTGAGTTGGTGCCTCTAGATTTTACAATAATGCAAATAATTAATGATACTCTGCACCTCTAGGATCCATTATCATTTGTAGTCATCCAAAAATCAATCTTACTTCCCTGTCCAGCCACACAGGTTTTAAAAAATATACATAAGTGTCAGGATGTTTTATAACTGACACCCAGAGAAAAAGGCCATTGTAATTTGGTGAGATACTTTGAAATGATCATTTATTGCACAGTTTAATTAGAATCAGTTTCATAGATACATCTGTAAAATTAATGTGCGGGAAGGGGGGAACCAAAACCAAAGGATTTGTCTATGTGGAGAAATTGATCAGCACAGCTATAGCAGAATAATTAGCCCGGTCAATTTCCCCACGTAGACAAGTCCAAAACCAAAGGAAACATAAACTCTTTTAGTGAAATCGGAAACCGCTATTAAATATCATCACACATGTACCTAGAGAAGTAAAATGCATGTTGTGTATTTCCTCAGGAATTTCCTGTGCATTTTCATGATTGGACCCCTCCTATTTTTCTCTCTCCTTTTCTGCCTTCTATTGAACTTACTCTTTTAAAAAATCAGTAGATTTGTATAGCTTAAAAAAATTACTTTAACAAACGAGAAAACAGTGGCAGGTCTATCTGCTATAAGAAGTGTATTGTCTCTCTTTGTGTTCTGGTAGCTGAGGTCCCACTGTACCTAGAAAGGAGGCTGTGTGTTATGCCCGAAGCTTTGGGCGATCAATGTATAGTTGATGAGATGGGTACCATCAGACACAAAGAAATGCAATGTGAAGAACAGCCTCCTAGAATTAGAAAGGACCCCAGACAGTCATATGCTGGAGGGGAGTCTCAGAAGCAAGCGCCTTCTAAAAATTCTTCTCCAAATCCAAGTCAGCATGGGCTAATGAGTAGGGAAGTGGACTGGGAGTCCTGTGATCTGGATTCTCTTCCTGCCTTTGCCACTCAACTGCTGGGTGACCTGAATCAAGACTCTTTCTTTGCCTCGGTTTCCCTTTCCACTTCATCTGTCTTGTGTTTAAGACCGTAAGCTCTTTGTGACTGTCTCATTAGTTGTTTGTACGGCACCTCCCACAATGGGACCCTGATCTTAGGTAGAGCCTCTAGGAGCTATCGCAGTACAAATAATAATAATCAATAGCTCCTCTGCTTCAGATGGTGTCACCTCTATCTCTGTCAGATCATCCCAGCCGTCTATCCCCAGAGCTCTTGAAATTGCTTGTAGCAAAAGGCAAACATTTTGCTTCCAGACCAGATTGCACCAGGTGCCAGGTACAGAGGCCTTCTAGACTCCTCTAAGCGGCTTTTTACCCTCCCTACCCTGCCCTGATTTCAAATGCCACAAGTTGAACTCTGTAACCGTACAATCCGTAAACATCATATCGTTTTCAGGAACAAAGCATAAATATTTCCAGCCACCTGCACTTGGTACCGATTGGTTTGCCCAGTCCTGCCAAGTGGTTTTTGTTTCAATGGAAGAAACAAACGAATACATTTCCTAGTTCTTTACCTCCTCTGCCATGGGCGTGATCCAGAGCCCATCAAAATCAATGTGAGGCTTTCCACTGACTTTAGTGGCCCTTAGACCAGGCTCAGCAAGCACATGTACCCCAATACGCTGAGCGTGAAGGGAATTGTGGTGTCCTTGTTTTTAAATACTGGTAGCACGTGGCTGGTAACAGTGCCATTGGAATTTAGCACCTTTCGGAGGGTGGAAGAAATTGTGGTGGTGGAAATCGTGAAAAGTTTTGCTCTGATCATGCCCATTTCTGAAAAGTGGCAGATGCTGTTTCTAGCCTTCTAGCAATATTCTAGCTGTTTTGAGCTTTGCGGGACGTTTTACGCAAGGCAGCGATGCACCGATGCATACAAGACCGAAGTGGGGGGACACCTTTTGTTAGCAGGGGTGGCTCATCTCTCTTGTGGTGGCATAGATCTTTCTAGGTGCTTGCCACTGAGTTACGTTTGACCGGCAGGAGAAAGTAATTGCCAATTCTGTCCCTGGTGCTGCATTGCAATATTGTAACACTCCTGCAGTCTCTGCAATGGGGTGGGGGGTGATTGCAACATACGTAGATGTATCTGAGCTATCTTTAATCTAGTTCGCACAAGTACCTGTAGCAATGAAGCATGGTCTAGTGCCCAGGAAAGTAGCCAGGGTTCTGGGCAGAAGCTGGTGCTTCTGTGGCTTCACTGCGCTGGAACCTGGGCCAGCTAAATGAAAGGTGGATGGAGGGGGCCAGGCTTCCGCCAGATAGGAGCGGGAGTGTTTGGCACCTGTGCATTTGGGAGAGGAAAGCAGGGTACCGCTGCAGGCACACAGTCAGGTTTCGTCCACTCCGCACGGTCCCGATGACGCTCCCCATCGCTGGGATGTGGGTCCTGTTTTAACAAGCCACCCCTTGAGGGGGCGAATGTTACCGTGTCTCGCTGTGAGTTTCCTGATTGCTACGTCCCCTTCTCCTGTTAGTGCATTGCCTGTCTCCTTCAGTGTAGGAGTGGAGGAGGGGGATGTATGAGCGCTTGCCAATGAGACTCCAAGGACGGCGGTTTAGCAAACATTTCAGTTTATCTGTATGTGATGCACGCCTTCGCCTGCAGCGTCGCGTAAGCTGTTGTCTCTCTTGCACTTGTCGTCTCTCTTGCACTAAGAGCTGATTTGTTTTCAGCCAAGGAAGGGTCTGGTGTTTTCAGACTAAGAATACAGCGTGCTGGCAGATCTGACTCGCTTTCGGATAGGGGGTAGAATAGTTTGCTTCTGACGAATTACTGGCAACCTGCTGCTGAGCAGGACGGTCGTGTGATGTTAAGGCCACAAAGGGTGTTTATAAATTTCAGCTCTAGTTTAGCAAAATCCGATTTGGGTTGTATCGCCCCTAATGACTGGGAATTGAACTGAGAACTTAATGAGCCTCCGCGGAGGGGCTAACGGGCTACTTCTCCAAGCTGGGGGCTGTAGCAGGCTTGTTTCCTGTGTGGATCAGGCGCAGGGGGTGACACAAGAATACCTACAGAACAGTGGGTTACAGAGGCAGCACGTCTCTGTATAATGAAGGGGGGAGATATGATGCCACACGAAGCAACCTGAGGCCTGGGGAAACTGTCTCCAACCTTTAGCATGTTTCTCAGTTGGAACAGAGCAAATGGGCATTTTTACATTTTTTTCGACGTGAATTTAGTGCTGTTTGAAAGGTGCTGGCCTGGGGTGGCGGGCAGAGCCTGTCAAAACAACGAAAGACTCGCCCCTCCAGATGAGGGAGGGGCCACAGGACCCAGGACTTAACCAGGCATGGGGGACAAAGAATGTAAAACCCGGGGTAGGGCTGTAGGTCATAGGGTCAGATTGAAGGGACCAGAAGGCGCCCCTGACGGACAGCACTACAGACTCAGTCCCTTTATACACAGAACACAGTCGGCAGTGACAGCGTAAGTGTGAGTCTCCCGTGAACCCCACCACAGAGGGACCACTAAATGGAGACCTGCCAAACTCATCACACACAGGCCACCCAAAAACCACCTGATGGTGTTAATGGCCTTATGTCACTACTGATCTGGGGAAGATTTTAACTAACTTGTCACTGAGGGGTGAAAGGTTCAGGGGGAGATTTTCAAAGGCACAAGGGGCATTTAGTTAATGGGAGTTAGGCTCCTAACAGCCACTCGCGCCCTCAGTACCTCATTACCATGCAGCTCCCCTGGAAATAAAATGCCCTTGATTTGCAAGTATAGTCCAGCTAATTAAATGCTAGTGGGAACAGCAGCAAGTGTGAGGCTTTGTAATGGCCAGAGAACCGGGTAAGAATTGACCATTTAAAATTCCGGGGGCCAGAATGACTGAGGGGCCTCTGAGTGACTCTGGTATAACTCTGAAGAGGGTCCACAGAGATGGTTGGGAGTTTTGTCCATGGAAACATGTCACAGGCAAAACATTCTCTCTGTGTCTCCAGGAGGAGGGAGTTTTGCTTTGCAGCTGGGCAGACCCATTGAGTAGATCTCAGTTGACGAGTTTGTACTGTTGTAATTGGATTGTGATTAGATTAAAAGATCTGGCTTTGTTAACGCTAATCGCGGAGCTGAGGAACTTTCTCACTTGAGTCCTGCCAGCCTCTGTGTTAATCCCCCCGTTGATAGATCGCTGGAGGCTGGGGTTGAGTTGTTAAGGACGCTGGAGGTTTAAGTCACAAGACTGGCAAAAAATATGAAAACTCTCAGTTGGAGCCGGCCTCGAGTCAAACGTTCTGTTGTGTCCCAGGCAAGCGAAATAGCCGCTTCATTGTCCGGTGATACTTGCCCTCCTGAGCGTGTCTAGTAAATCCCACACTGCTGTGTGCTAGGCATTGAGTCATCCTCAAGGACAGCCTGGGTGGTGAGGCTCTTCTTTTTCATAGATTTCCAAGACCAGAAGGACCATTGTGATCATCCAGTCTGACCTCCCGTATAACACAAGGCATAGAACTTCCCCCCAAATAATTCCTAGAGCAGAGCTTTTAGAGAGACATCCAGTCTTGATTTTCAAAGTGTCAGTGATGGACAATCTACCATGAACCTTGGTAAATTGTTCTAATGGATAATCACCATCATTGTTAAAAATGTGTGCCTGATTTCCGGTCTGAATCTGTTTAGTTTCAGCTTCCAGCCATTGGATCGTGTTATACCTTTCCTGCTAGAGTGAAGAGCTCATGATTAAATATTGGTTCCCCACATAGCGACTTAGAGACTATAGTCAAATCACCCCTTAACCTTCTCTTTGTTAAGCTAAATCGTCTGTTGCTATAAAATAGGTTTACAAATCCTTTAACCATTCTTGTGACTCTTCTCTGAATCCTCTCCCATTTTTCAACATCCTTCATGAATTGTGGACCCCAGAACTGCACACAGTATTGCACTGGTGCCAAATACAGAAGTGAAATAACTTCTTACTTCTATTCAAGATTTCCTTGTGTGTGCATCCAAGGATCGCATTAGCCCTTTTGGCCACAGCATTGCACTGGGAGCTGCTTATCCACCACAGCCCCCTAATCTTTTTCAGAGGCACTGCTTCCCAGGATAGAGCCTCCATCTTGTAGGTTTGAACGACATTTTTTGTCCCTAGAAGTACATGTTTACATTTCACCGTATTAAAATGCATATTGTTTGCTTGTGCTCAGTTGATGAAGCGATCCCGATTGCTCTGTGTAACTGATCTGTCCTCTCTGTTTATTTACCACTCCCCCAATTTTTGTGCATCTGCAAACTTTATCAGGGATGTTTTTATTTTTTCTTCGAGGTCCTTGATAAAAATGTTGAACAGCAGAGGGTCAGTGCACTTCCCCAGGAGCAAATCGTCCTGGGACGCCCCTGCCCCATGCAGATACCAGGGCGTGTAGTTTGTCACTGGGGCTGACTCAAGCCCGATAGATGAAGACATGCCGGGTTCCTTGTTCCGCTTGGTATAGTGACATCGTATTTCAGTAGGGGAAAAAAAGACAGGACCCGTGCGTTCAGCCATCCCACTCGGACACTGACTCCTCTGTGCTTTACCTTGCCTATCAATGGCTCTCTCTCAACCTCTCTGTGTCTTTGTTTGTTAATTTGGAGCTGGGTAAAGGTAAATGTATATATTTCCATCTCACCAGGGCACTGTGAGGTTTCACTAAGACTGTGCAATTAGTATTGCATTGGAGTTGCTGCCTCTGTACAGATGTGGATCATTAAAAAGGCCAGAG
The DNA here is from genome assembly GCF_026122565.2 of Emydura macquarii macquarii. Lineage (NCBI taxonomy): Eukaryota > Metazoa > Chordata > Testudines > Chelidae > Emydura > Emydura macquarii. Next base: position 48,353,910 of record NW_027132905.1, read on the forward strand.
GCTCTGGTCTGAATAACATTGCTTGAAATATTTCTTGCACGTTTTATTCCTGTATGTAACAAATGGATATTTATGGTTTGGAATCAACCCTTCAAAACCACACTAGCTCACAACCATTCCTCTCACTCAAGCTAAGGAAACCAAATTGCTTCTGTGCTACTAACAGAGGCAGCGTTTATCAGGGCCCGTTATTTATTCTGGTGAGCAAGTCTAAAGTCCAGCAGTTTAACCTGGTAAAAACGTCTGCTTTGGAGGAGTTTTGATGATTGTCCTATGAGAGCCAAAGAAATCCAGTATCTGGGTCAATGATCAGAGCAGGGAGGTTTGTTCGCTCCCCGGAAAGTTGCTTTCTAGAGACATGATGGGCTGAGCAATGACGCTGTGTTAGTACCGATCAGTGTTGTTTTCACTGATAGACTGATATCACAGGGTTATCCTTTTAACGCTGTTGGCCAGATGGTCTGATCCCTGCCCAGGAGGGCAGAGCCGACAAGCAGCTTTTTTTCCCCTTTGTACTCCCTGCACAGGGACCATCCACATCTTCAGTCCTCACTTTCCCTTTCCCCTACTCTGTGCTTTGGCCAGCGCAAATGGAGTGGGGCGAAAGAGGAGTAATGGAGGCCAGTGCAGCTAACTGGATGCAAAGCGACCACCTGCTGCCCTCTCAAAGATGCAGCAAACGCTCTGGGAGGCATTGAGCCACCAGGGTTCCCCCGAACACAGCGTGGGTCTGCACCAGCTGCCTGTTTCCTAGAAAGCCGGTGGTGCACATGGGCACCGCTCGGTGGAAGCTGCACAAAATTTCCAGCCGCAGAGAATTTGGCTTAATATTTGCACAGACGAAGCTCTCCGCAAGAGCCCGGAGTCAGTCTAGCCGCGGCAGAGCCAGCCTCCCACACTCAGAGCTGGCTGTCAGCGGAGGATGGAGATTTGGCAGGTAAACTGTATTTTCAAAAAACGCAGGTAGGATCTCTCCCTGGGTAATCAGGGGTGACCGTTTCAAAGCTGTAAACAAAACGTCCTTCCTGTTCCCCACCGTGTACATTTGTTTAAAGAAAACCCACCCTCCTTTTTTTTTCCCCCCGCCTCCCAACTGGCCTTGTTCTGCTCTTTTCTTCCATTCGTACCTTGTTTCCACAGCAGTATTGCATTGAGGGGTAGATACAGCACCTCGATGCCCTTTTAATAAGAGACTCCACACCAGTAGTCTAATTGTGGCAGAAAGCCGGCTGGTCTTACAAGTGAATGGCACTAAATATAGGGGATTGGAGATCTTGAACTTCTGGCTCCACTATTCTTCATTGCAAAATGTTATCGGTGGAGTCCATGCTGCCCAGTTTTTCATCTGTGCTTTTGAATATGCTCATTGATTTCTATGTTATATTCCTGCTGCTGTTCTAAGGTTGACCCGGAGCCAAACTCAAGTTTGAAAACATGCCCTGTTGAAACTACTGCTTCTTGTCTGGAGGAGTTATTTACTCTTTTAAAAAAAAAAAAAAAAGAAAAAAAGTAATATTTACAAAGGTTTCTCAAGACTAAGGCATGAAAAACCCACTGGGTGTAAGGATAATGGAAAGTGATGGCGAGCAGAGGCTAAGAACAGCAGAGCGTAATGCATTTCTGAGTGCAGTGTCTCTGAATATTTCATCTATAACCAGCAGTGATATGAGTCTCGCCTTTTATTACATACCCTTTTTAAACAGCAGTGAGTATCTTTGCTGTTCGCGCTCCACACTGCTGTGATAATGGTTCAGAAACGAGTCCCCCCACAGTATTGTCTGGGATTCCATTATTCAGCCAAGGACGAGATCTGTTCCAGTATATCACTTTAACCTTTTGATGTATGAAGGCTCATTCTCTCCTCCCCCCACTCGCATACACGCTTGCAATATTTATGACAATTGATGCACTACAACACTCTGGCAAGCTGTATTTGGCATCCTCACAGCCCAAAATGGATCATTTCACAGCAGTTAGTAGTAATGGCTTCTCGTGAGTCTCTTTAAAGATGCATATTTTGTAAATGGGCTATGGAGGATACTTCATCTCCATTGCCTTGACTCTTAGAGATGCTTCCGGATAGCATTTGGTTGGGTTTTAGTTGACCACCAAATGGCTCTTAGTAGAAGCAGCTGTTTTTCGAGAGCCAATCAGAGCACCTTTTCCTGTACACACATGAACTATACCCCAAAAAAAAAAAAAAAAATTAAATTTAACGCAACTTGCAAGAACTATTTCATAGAATCCTAGAAGATTAGGGTTGGAAGGGACCTCAGGAGATCATTTAGTCCAACCCACAACTATTTCTGGACTTGCTTTATAGTTTCTCCTTTAACATTTCAGGATCCTCGCCCCCTGTTTCCATCCACACAGGGACAGTACTTTAAGGGGCTAGTGATGGTTAGTGGTTAATGTAGAAGAATTAGATACAGACCAGAAGGATTGAAAACCATTAAAAGTTTATTTTTTCCCCAGAGGCAAAAGGAGATTCTTCCTCCCTTTCCTCTCAAAACAGTTTTGCCAAGATTTTCTCGGGCAGAATTTATGAGCACATGGATGAATGTCAGCAGAACCTGCTTGCATTGAACTTAGATAATAGTGAAATTCTGTGTATAGTGGAGCAGATTAAAAGTTGAAGGCAACATCTTTTGGGAGCAGGCTGAGCAAATGCCTTCCTTAGATATTGTGGCTATAGCAAAAATCATTAAGGAACAGCAGGGACCTTAAAAATTAGCAGACTTTAGATGTAATGGTCAAGATTTTTGAAATGACTGGTGATTTTTAGGTACCCAGTCTGAGGCATCTTAAAGGAGCCTGATTTCCAGAAGGTAGGTGCTTAGCACTTTCTGAATATCAGACCCTTTTCCAAGAAGCCTTGCGTCTGGCATCCAAAAATAAAGGCACCCAAAATCACCCCTCAGTTTTGGAAAATCTTTGCTAGTGTTTCTCCAAGGGCTGAAATTTTCTGTCTGATCTTGGTTATGAGAACTGGGAAAGGAGCAGAATAGAAACAAGGTACTGGAGGGCACCCTCTGAGCTTCCTTCCAAGGGTTCCACCCCTCCCCTGCACAATTCTGACGTCAAGGGTGCGTTCTGTCCACCGCATTCATCTTTTTAAACATTTTAAGTAGTCCCCAGGTGACCGTCCAAAATACCTTCAGTGCTTTGGAGCGTGCAGATTGCAATCCCACTTATCAGATTTTCGAGTGAGGCTTTTCGATGGGGAATAAAAGTGACTTCACTGCCACGGCACTTTACCTGCGCTTCCAGCACTGTGTATCTAAGCAGTATGAGCCAGTTAACCGGGGGGTGCTGCGGTTCCCACTTAGCGGAATTACAGGGGCTTAAGAGTTACACGGGAAAAGCCAGCACTGGGTTATTTTTACCAATGCGATTTCTGTTGTCTAACTGCCCGAGCGACTGAAAGCCTGCCGGAGCTGAAGAGAACAGCTAGTCACTTCCTCGTATTGTTCTCTCTTCCTCCAGTGCTGTTACGAGAAGAAGTGTCCCAGCTTCAAGAGGAGGTTCACCTGCTCCGACAAATGAAGGAAATGCTAACAAAAGAGCTGGAGGAGACACATGGCAGCAAGTCGCTGGAGATTCTCTCCGCCACTGAGCTCAAAGTCCAGCTGGCACAGAAGGAGCAAGAACTAGCCCGAGCCAAAGAAGCCCTGCAGGGTAAGAGTTAAACCTTCCCTTTGTCTCTGTGCCCAGGTCTTTCTGTTTCCCATTGTCTGTGGTGACTCTGTGCTTTACACTCTCTCTCTCTGAATCTCTCTGTGCCTCTGACCCCTCCCTTCTCTTTCTCTCTCCCTCCCTCCCTCTCTCTGTCTGTTATTACAGCCTGAGATTTATTCCATGGTGATAACCAAAGAGGAAAGAAAAGTTGCCTCCCATTCTGACTCCAAGGTTTATAGTCACCCCAGAGCCTCCTGCCTTTATCTGCTGGAGGCAGAAGGAACCGGGCTGCTTACAAAGCGCTGTTTAGTTTAGGGTAAAGGGGAAATCGTTTATCAAGACCCAGGTGTAAGGATTTGGCTCTTACCAAGATTCTGTCTCTTGCTTCCAGACATAGCCCAACAGAATTCAAACTGGCCTGAATTCCCCTGCCATCCAGTGGATGTTCACAGAGGGCATCCCAATGCCATTTATCCATGTGTGTGCGTGGCTGCCTCCCACCCCCAATGCCCCATTCTAGCATGAGATGGGGGGCGTTGCCATGAATGCCAGTGGATGTCAGAAAAGCTGCAGAGATGTAACAAATTATGCACTGCTACCTTGAGTTTCTGCCAGGGCTTGGTGAAGTGATGGGGGTGGGGGGAAGGTCGTGGGGTGGGGGGAGGATGAGTCCAGCTTAGCTGAATCCCACGGCTTTCTTGTTTTCCTTGGTTGGAATCATTCATTCTGCTTTCAAAATTTCCTTAGTTGTTTTTGCCCCCAGACTTTTACTTTGCTTTGTCTCTTTGAGATGGAAACTGGCATGCACCTACATGTGTGTGCGTGTGTGTGTGTATGTGAGAGAGAGAGAGATGGAAGGAAACGTGTGTGGACGGGTGACCCATCCTCGTAGAAGAACTGAGGTTTTCTGAATAGCGCTGGCTATGATTCCTCCTCTTGACAGGTTATTCAGGACACTGTACCTTTTATTTGTCTCTCTAACCACTGTAGATTTGGGTGATATTTTTTAAAAATTACAATACTGTCTGTGAGCACTGTCACTCTGTAAGATGGACAATGTGCTGCCAATGGCAGAAGGACCAGGAATGGCCATGACCAACCTACATATGAATATAACTGAGGACATTTTGTTGTAGCGCCTACTCTGGTCCAGGAGAAGGTCAGTGTTGTCTCTTTGCAAAGCTGCTGTTTGTCTCCCGTGTGAGGTAATAATGGGACAAAGTTAGCACGATGGCTACCGGTTTCCCACTCACAACGCTTGTGAGATAGTTTAGCCTAGAAAATTATATTATAAACCCCTTCAAGTTTCCTCTGGAAGGTGTCAGTGAACTTGCTAATGTCTTTGCCTTTGTCTCCTGGTTACAGGCCTGGTTTTTCTGAGTATTAGCAAGAGTGAGCCTGTGTCTCCAAATGAAAACATTGGTAAACTACCACTCCAGTTTACACAGTGTGAGAACTAGGGCGAAGTGTTAGTATACACCTGAAACACTACAGCGCTTCAGTGTAGCCACTCACTACAGTGATGAACGGGGCTCTCCTGTCACCAGAGTTAATCCACCTTCCCAAGAGGCAGTAGCTAGATTGATGAAAAAATTCTTCCATGGATCGAGTGCTGTCTACACTGGGGTTAGCACAACTTAACTGTGTCACTCAGGGGCATGGATTTCTCACACCCTGAGCGACATAGCAGGTCGAGCATAGACCTGGCCTAAATCATCTTCTGTTGCTGCTCTATGCCATTAGATAAGGGTGAAATAAAAGATTTTGCATTTGGATTTCCAGTGCATGGAGCTGCACTGTTCAATGGGGTGCGGTGTAATTTCTGATCTTGTATAGCCTGTGATGTTAAGAAGCACCAGTTGAAATAACAAATCGGTACAGTTTCTGGTTTTGATCCCAGTGCACATGAGAAAGTAAATACTCGGCTCTGAAATTCCCCTTTAAACCACCGTCTAAGAGAAGATGATTGGTTCGCTGAAACAACAGCGTTGGTGAGGTTCAAGGCACGCAGTGTGGGGATCAGTGCCCGTACGGTGGATTTGTTGTATTGTAAGAAAAGTGGTGACTGCATCAATCGTTCAAAAGTGGCTCTCAAAAGCAGCAGAGGAACTAGCAAGCGGATCTCATCAGATGTTTTAGCAGCGCTAGTTTGTGGTGTGAGAATCAGCTCAGGAAAAATCCCAGTTGCCCTCCTTCGTTGGAATTGGGACGCTGGCAAACCTGTCCCCAAAGCAGAGGGGCTGAGGGTGGTGTGGGAAGGTAAGCGGGAGAAGAGGAAGAATGAAAACCTCTTGAGGCGCCCAAGGGTTTGGCCGCACTTAGGGTTGGGGCATGGTTCCCGGGTTAAGGAGCCATACCTGCATTAGCTCTCATCGAGCGAGCCTGCAGAAGATAAAGCATAACCACGGCGGTGCGAACGGCAGGCAGGGGCAAGCTGCCTGAGTTCATACTCATCCGAGGAGCTAGGTGTGTACTTGGGCAGCTAGCCTCTACTCCCAGTTTCACTGCCTGGGTTACTCTCTCTTTTTAGCAAGCTAGTGCAGGTATGTCTCCTCCAGCTAAGAATCACACCTCAACCCAAAGTGCAGACATACCCTATCTCACCTCGGAGGTTTCAGGGGGCAAGCGTGTAGTGGTTGTCCTTGTCACAGCAGGGGAAGCAAACCAACTCCCTCTGCATGCCGGAGGTGCAGCTAGGCAAGTGAAATGAGAAAGCAAAGCTGAAAGGATTCAAATGCTTTCTAACCAGCTACAAAACTTAGGGGATAAATTGCAGGCAGGTGTAGCCTGAATGCAACTGGCAAAAAAGGAATGTATGGGTCCAAAGTATGAAAACCTGCAATCTATGGCTGTCGTTGGTTGTTTAGGGAAAAAACAGAGCAAACAGCAGCTGTCAAGCAACATCTGCTAACGCCACCGTATCAGGCCTGTAGGAAAAGAGCAGCAGAAGAGTCACACCGGGGATGGATGAATCCTGACTTTCAGACTCAGAAAGATGTTCAGATAATCCCTAGCATAGCACAGTTAGCTCCCCTGGGGCTATGGATATTTTTTTGGCTCTTGCATAATGTCTTTTATCGGAGACTTCCTTTACAAGCATCGATTAAATCTCTCAATACCTGTGAGGCTGGAAAGAATTTTCTGTATTGAGGGGGAAACTGTGGGCCATAGTGTAAATGCTTTCTGCATCGCCAGAAGGGGTGTTTGTGTCGATGTAGACAATCCTGCTCTCTGAGTGGCGGTAATTATATCAATGGAAGAAATTTAGCCTAGCCGCATCTACACCAAGGGTTAGGTCAGCATAGCTAGAGTGTTTAGAGGTGTGAATTTTTCACCCCTCCCAAGCAATGGAACTAGGTCGATCTAAATTTTAAGTGTAGACCAGAGCTGAGACAAAGGCAGGTGGTAACTTCTCCAAGGTCCCAAAATGGATCGAACCCACAACTGTTGTCCCCGAGTCCTCTGCTCTGCCCTGTAGGTCAGACTCTGGAGTGAGCAGGAGTTTCAATAAACTTGAGCTCAAAATGAGCAAAACTTAATTCCAGCAATTTCCAAGTAGGAGACCATGGATCCTGCAATTATATCTTCATGGCTGGACCCTTATCCTCAGACAGAGGGCCAGTGCAGTCAAGAGGGGCCCATGAAGATCTGCCTGGATGGACCTGATTTCCGGGATCAAGGGATCCTGAGATCTGCCACTTGCGAGCAATTAACATTATTGATGTTACTCATTTTTTTTCGTACCTTGCGGGGGATGAAGGAAGTGGAAGGTTGCCTGTTTGTTGTTCTGTTATAACACGGGTTCAGGGTATGGCTGTCCTTTATACAGTTGTGGTAATGTTTATGACCTGCCTGTGGTAAAAGTCAGCATTTTAATAGAAACCACTATATCCACCTTTCATTTTGCCTGGGACTCTAAACTCAGAGAAATAAGAAGCACGTAAGGGCTAGTGACAGGATCAGTTATTTATTCTGCCTCAAGAAACTGCGTCTGATCCTGAAATAAGTCCTGCTCGGAGCCCTAAGGACACTAGCAAGCATCCAGGTCATGATGATGGGGGGCTGGCCAGGCCAAATTTGAGTGAGTGGTGCTGTGACCCCCTGTGCCGGGTTGCAATGCCACTCGCTCAAATGTGGCCTAGCTGGAGCTGTCACTGCAGGGTGAGTGTGGCGTGGGCTCTGCAACACCTCCCTCCCTCCCCAGCCCTCCTATCCCCATCCTGGAGCAGGACCCATCCTGCCACTCTGCACCTCCTACTCCCCAGGGGAGAGGGGGCAGGACTCAACACTCCCTGCACTATTTACAGGGTTGCAACATGCCATCAACATTTATAATGGGTCCTGAGCCCAGAAAGGTTGAGAACCACTGGTTCAGAACAAACACAGCAAGACAGGAAAAGAAACGTGAAGCTAGGTTACTGGTGGACACTCATTGGGGCATCGTTGAAATCTGGAGGGTGGGATTTTGCAGCTCAGGATGATACTGCAGACATGCAAAAAAGCATCCATTCTAATAATGAAGTGAAAATGAAATCAGGAAGCACCATGTCTTATCCATAGCGAACAGACTATCCTGATTGTTCCAATCCACCTGCCAGTCAGGGAAGGAACTCCTATTTCAAATGCTGACAAAGTTGCCGACCTAAATATAATCTCTAATTCCCAGCATGCCACATATACCTTTCACTCGTCAGTTTAAATGGAAAGGTTCTAAAGAGATCTCGTTGAAAGTTTTTAGGCTCAGAAGCCGAGCGGCCTTTGAATGTAATATGTTCCCTAAGACTGGATGCAGCACCAGCGAAATGTACGTCGGGGAACCATCCTGCACAGGCCAGGAGAGGAATGTGTTAAATGACCAAACAGGCCTTTTCTGCTTCTTAATTTCTTTGAGTGGCAGAATTCCTCTGCATTACATGCCTGAAATGTCCAGAAGTGGCCACTGAATTTGGGGGAGTCAGTTTGGAAACCCAGGCGGGCCTCGTTTGCTCGAAGAGGTTTTACACCCACTATTCCATATGAAGATATGGAGCGTTACAGGTTCTCAGCAGCTCTGAAAATCAGACTCGGAGTGCCTTGAGTTGGGTCACCCGGGGCTTTTAAAATCAGTGGCTGCTTTGGATGGTTTCGGCCTGAACATTTTTGTTTTACTCCAGCGCTTCGTTGCCGCTAAAGAAATGTCAAAGCACAAATGCTGCAATCCCAAGCATTCCAAAATGCTGAGTCAGGGCCCCTCCAAATATCAGGAGACTGGCTTTAAAATCAGGAGAATTAAAGAAAAATGAATGATGGGTTCTCTTCATTTGCCTTCTGCTTTCCTCACCTTTAGAGTTCAGGTTTTCAGGCTTCACTGAGTCCGGAACGTCGTGAGCTGGAAACTTACTTTAAAAAAAAAACCGAAAGCCAAATTTCTCCTTTAATGAGATGCCCCCAGGCGCTGGCACCTTAAGAGAAAAAAATCAAATAATGAGCCTTGCGATCGCAGAAGCTGGCAGCGCTGCAGTAAGTGCAGGTCTTGGGAGATCGATAAAAATCTCTCTGGAGTTACCAGTTAGCAGGATGCGCCACGTTTATCCATCACTCTTCCTCACCCCCGTAGAGCTGCAGTTAACTCAAATGCAATTTCCTAGAGCTCTCCAGAGGTGCGTTGATAGTGTCGGTGCACAATGATGCCTGGGCTGCAGAAAAATGCTATGTAAATTGCTGCTGTTATTTTAAAAGCGCATTAATGACTTTCAGCTCCACACTGGCAATAACGGCTGGGGAATCAATGACTGTCAAATGGAAGATACAACTGGCAAAAGAGAAATAGGGACAGATCCTCAGCAAGTATAAATCAGCATAGCTCTATTGATTTCAATGAAGCTACGCCAGTAATGCCAGCTGAGTGTCTGGCCCATTGTTGTTCTGCTTCTCTCAGGTCTTCTTATACCAATACACGGAGAGTAACGAATAAATATTTTAAAATCTGTTTTTAAAAAGTGATACTGCTGTCTGAAATGCAATCTCTGACTCCTCTGTCATTCAAGGCCTGCTTCAATACTCACTGAAGTCAATGGGTGTTGGATCCGGCTCAGAAAGAAACTGAATTCCAAGTCGTATGTCCCTTTATCTGGGGAGACCCGTTCAAAGCATTCCAGTGGTAGGAAGTGCATTAGGGAGCGGGGACTGCAAAGCATTTCATTTCGGGGAAGATGGGAGAGGAAGATGAGAGGCAGGGAAATGGGATGAAGAGTGTCTAGAGAGGAGGATGAGGGAAGGGGGCTGCTGGGTTTTGGTGATCAGAGGATGAAGTTTTGAAAGCCCCATTTTAGTCTCAATCCACCTCGACGCTGATCTCACTAAGATCTGGAATGCTCTCCTGGCTTCAATAGCCCCAGGAAATACATGGTTCTGTAGACTTGCCTGCAGCCCTTGTTCCATCCCAGTGCAGCCAACCGAGCATTCATCTAGCCAGAAAAAAAGCTAAACTCTCAGAGAAGGGAGAGAGCAGCTCCTCTGTGAAAGAAAGTTCCCTGTAGTCGTGCACATCTGTCCTGAAAACTCCAGGGGATGGAAACCGTAAACAAAACACAACCCAGGGATCAATATGGGCCAGGAAATGTGTTTTACCACATGCCTTACTGCTGATTTTTTTTTTTTTTTTTAAATCTAAATGCCATGTTCGCATTTCTCTCGTTTCAGTAACTTTTCCCTCCCTGTCCCCTTTCTGATCTGCCGTGATAGCAGCCCTGTGGAATGCACCACCCCCACTTTGTGCTGCTTGCCTGCCTTATCGAGTTGTTTTAGGAATTCCTTGTTCTATTTGCATTGAATGTTTGGCCTGAGAGAGAGAGATCATGAAGTTTGCTCATTGTGTTACCTTGTTGGTTTCTATTTATTGTGTGTGATTGTGTATTAACTGTGTGTGTGTGTGTAAATGTATTTGTATATCATTAACATGTCCATAGAATACAGGTGAGTGTGGAGTGGAATAAACATTTTTATCAACATGAATTTAGGAATGGCCCATTAATCTTGTGGTGAAGTTATGCAGCTGATCCTGAACGAATGCCAACAAAACCTTTATACCACGCCATCATGTATTCTGCAAGTGCCAGATACGTTAGTGGAAAACTACTTTAGGAATGTTTTGAAACAAATCCAAGAGGAGAACACGCAGTGAACTCCTGCACACCAGTAGGGTCGCCGCCCAGGTGCAGAGATCTGCAGTATTGCCAACAAAGATTTCAAAATCATGAATCAGACTCTCTCTCAAAAAAAAGGGAGAGTCCAAATTAAATGTGGGGCCTTTTTATTTGCTTTCTGCCATTTGAGGCTTTAGGATCACATTTGCCAAATAGTGCGAGATTCATGAGAAAATTGTGAGAGTTTGCTGGATCTGCCCACATTGCAGGAACTGGGCCTTAGTTTTGGAATGGAAGAGGAAATCTCATGTGACACCAAGTGACCAACCATACGGTAGTGCTAAGAAATTACTAAACATAGAAACAGATGAAACTGTCTCTCACTGCAACAATCAATCGGCTGACATTTTTATTTATTATTGTATTATTATTATCTCATATTCATTATTAGCATGAAAATTTAACAAATATTAACATTTTTTAAAGTTTCCAAAGCAAATAAAGTCTGTTTCCTTGAAAAAATCAAACGTTAGGACTAGTTCGCCCACCTCTAGTTCTTTGTTTGTTTTTTAAAAGCATATGGAAGTTTTTCAACGTTTAAAACTTTGTTTGGTGTGTTTATAAAGATATATTGAAGTATTATTAAAATCTTGGGCGAGTTCACCCCCGCCCCACCTCACTATGACCACATTATGCCCCTACAGTGGTATACAGGGGGCCGAAAAAGCCCCCTAATTAGCTGGGGGAGAATTCCCTCCCACAGATACTTCATGGGACAGCCATAGGCTGCCCTATGCTGGCTCCTCCCCCTCTCCCCCCCGCCGCTCTCCGAGCATAAGAGGTGTGCTGGAAGTGGGAGGGATGGAGCCATAGGCATGCCTGTTAGCCATTCTGAGCAGCTCCAGATTGCAATAACTTTGTGAGGCAGGTGCAGTGGGAGGAGCTTTTAGAAGAGAGAGAATCCGGGGTGTGGGCTGAGCTGAGCAGTCCTGAGGAAGGAAACCCAGGAGCTGCTAAGCCTGGGAAGAGGGGTTGTGTTGAACTTTATCTTATTGCCGTTTTCCTTTTTGATAAAGTCACACTCGGGGAAAAGGGTGTTAGCACTTTGCATGCTCTCGGGCTGCGTTTGGAGCAGGTTGAGAAAGGTGGCTGCTGACAGAGGGTTGTCTGGCGACGTTTCAGTCCGTGTAGGAAACAAGATACTACACTGAGTGAAAAATTGATTCTGGCAGTTGTGGCAGTTCCTAATATTTTCTTTCAAAAAAAATCCAGAATTTTGGTGGGCCATGTTGAAAAGCAATGTGTGATCTCCCCCTGCTGGTGTGGAGCAGGTTGTGCACTCAGAGGCAATCCTCAACAGCCTTGTAGGGAAATAAACAGAGGTAGCCAGGTTGTCTTTTACTTAATCTGAAACATCAGAGAGAGAGAGAGTTAGCAGGGAAAAACCTTTTTATTGTCCAGCTTCTAACAAAAGTTGTTACAACCAATGAGGAATAAGAAATAAATCTATATCTTTAATGTAGTTGAAAATGTAGTATTTGTATGACAGAAGTGCAGAGCAGTGGGTACTTGTGCTGAGGCCTGTAAGAATGCATGGTGTGAGATAGCCCCTGCCTGGAAAAGCTTCCAGTCTTAATTGCCAAGGCAAAGAGTGAGAGGGGAAACAGATTCCAAAAGGTGAAGTGTCTTGCCCAAGGTCACACAGAAGATCATTAGAAGAACTAGGAATAAAACTCAGCTTTCCTGACTCGAAGTTCAGTGCCCTATCCGCTAGGCTACCTATTTCTGTAATACAGCTGTGTAAAAGCAAAATCCGCCACATATATTCTTCTAGGTCCTGTACACAGTAAATGCCAAGATGCTTTTGCAGCGGTGTACAGATCATGTAAAGCGACACTTATGGCTGTTAATGGAAAAATTATAGAAGCCTGTTCTTGCTGTTGGTTTTAAACCTGCAAGTGCAGTGCGGAAGGTTAGGATGGATATTGAATACCCGGTGCTTAAAGCAGAGGGAAGCATTGAGCGCTGGAATAGCTTTGCCTGAAGTGTTTGTTTTGCTAGGCTTCAGTAATTTTAACAGCCTCACTTTTGCATAACATTGCTTCACTGATACCAGTTTGATGCTGGCCAAGTGGTTAGTGACAGATGTTAATTCTCATCTGGAGATAGAAAACTCGTGTACCGTGATGTTACTTCTCCTGATGAATATTTTAATATTAAAACTGCAAATCTCCTAAAATGCTGAGACAGCACTTTTCTTAGTTTTTGAACTCTAGAGATCTCCTGAAGGGGGTTAGCTTTGTAATAGTCTGAATACAAAATATGGATTAATCGTCCCTCTTTATGTACTTGAAATACATTTCTTGCGCTTTTTGATAGTTCTTACTGCAATGTAAACAAGGTGCTAAGCCGCACACACGGTCCCTTTCCCTCACTACGACCCTTCTGTGGGGGAAAGGAACAGAGTTCTGACCGTCTTTTGTTTTCATATAAATAAATTGGATAAACATTATATTTGTTTAGCAGAATATAGGTTGACTCCTATGCAGCACTGGGTGTTTGAATGAATGACCCAAGAGCTTTTCTTGATCCCTCCTAGTTATTGTAACACAGATGTGTCGTCTGCTTGTCTTTATCCCATTGTTCCTTCCTAGGGTGCTAATCCCATCACACGCCATCTCTAGTTTTGATCACTTGCTATCCAAGTAACACCCTTTTGAGCTGCACCGCATTAGCCCATATCTGCATTAGCATGCTGATGCTGTGACCCTGGGTTGTGCTAACATGCACTTTCAGGATTATCATGACTTTCAGGGATTGCATTTGAAAGAGACCCACCCCCCCCTTCACTTCAGACCCCTTCTCGAGTCGGGTTGTTTATCCAATAAGTAAATAGCCGGCAGGAGCAGATGTGGACAGTTGTATTGTTGGTAGGCTGTGTTATGTGAATTGGCTGTACCAGGTGTTTTGCAGCATTGTAGGTGCTTGAGATGGGAAAGACCTGCGGGAGGAATGAGCTCTGTTAGATTGTACAGCTGTCCCCCTTGGGAAGTGGCAGGAGCCTTGTTTCTGGGGAGGTTTAAAACGCTACAGGACCCCGCACTGCAGACTGTGGCATAGGGAACAAACCTGGCGTGGTAAAAATGAACGGACTAAGGCCCTCATTTAGAAGAACACCTAAGTGCCTGCTTCAGCCCATCCTCATTCAGCAAAGCACTTAAATCAATGGGATTCAAACTTGTGCTTCAGAGCTTTGCCAGATGAGGACTGTTCTCTCTCTAAGTTCCATGGCTTCCTTTTAGTGCAGGATAGGCTCGGTGTCTGAAGCGCTGATTTATTTAAAAAATTTTTTTTTTTAAATTTCTCTCCTTCCATCGCCGCCTCTTGTGTGGTTGCTTAATCCCATTTGAGCGCCAGGTTGACTGCAACAAAATACACTTAATTGTGGGAATGGATACACAGGCTTCCTAGCCTTCTGTGTAGAGAGGAAGCGATCTATAGAGATGGTCCAGATTTTTTTTTTTTTTATTATTTCCCTGTTAGAAGCACAGGACTCTGTACAAAAACCCAATCAGCTTTTCAAGGGCCTACCTTATTGAGCCAAACAAAAGAATAAGCTGATTTGCTCATCCAATCACTGAAAGTGTTTTGTGTGTAATACAAATTATATTTGAATTCCTACAGCAACATTTTCAACAAACACTGACTTTGATTTGATTTTTTTTTTCCCAGAGACACTTCTGCTTTGCAGTAAAGGAATCTGTTCAGCGAGTGAATTGCTGCCTGCTGGTATTTGCACTAAAGAAGATTTTCTAAAGGGAATTTTAATTAAATAGGGAGCTGCTGCAAACGTATTCAGTGTATTCAGTATCACATTCTTGTGATCTCGATTACCTTGCGTTGGAAGCATCAATATTCTTGGGATAAATTGAATCAAGAGCTGGTGTTTGTTACCTTTATAGAGTCAGCTGCCTGCTTGCTGGGATTTTGCAATACCTGCTCAGTGGTATGACGCACTCTTTACACAGGTCTCAGTCAGACCACTTCAGGCAATGGGCTGATCAGCTGTCCCTAGCAGTGCAGCCTGGCCCAGTCGATGCCTGAGTTACCTCCAGAGAGAATCCCCGGTGCTATGGGAAGAGGGGTTGATGATTCACTAGATTGCACTTTTCCCTCCAAGGATTAGTCTACATTGGGAAATGACATCACGTTATAACATGATATTAGTGTTCAACGCAGATGGTGACTGGTGTCACGGTTAACCTTAGGATCCTGTGTGCGAACATATATGTAGCAATGTTGCAGTTAACATGTTAAAACACAATGGCATTGGCCCGTGGAGGCACATCCCTGATTATAACAATCATTTGTATTACAGTAGCACCTTGGGGCCCTAGTCGTGGATCAGGGCCCCATTTGCGCCAGGCACTGTACAAATACAGAACAAAGGGATAGTTATATGGACAAGAGTCAAAGGTATTGGTTTTAATCTGTTGTTTGAAGTGATGCAGAGAGAGTTGTTTGAGATGGAAAAATTAAAGGAAGAAAAGGTGTGTTTTAAACATATGTTAATTGACCCATAAAATACTAGTGTAGACAACGCGAGTTGTCATTTTAACATGCATTAGCTGATTGAAGTAAACTCTCAGCTCACATGTGTTAAAGCGGCACTTTGCCTGGTCCACGTAATCCACACCTACTCAGCCTGGTGCTCTGTGCCCCTCTGACACTGACCAGGCCCCATACAGATGTCAATGAGCCTGCTACTGCCTTGGCTGACAGACCTGGCTCTTTTAGTTCAGCCAGTGGAGACTCTGGTTGTAAGGTCCGAGTTTCCATCCTACTTCTGACAACCCATCCAGGGGTGCAGCATTATATCCATACTTGGCTTTGAACGTGCGCTAGCTAACACGTTAAAACACACCTTTTTCCTAGCGAACATAAGGGTACGGAGAGGCTAACCCATATGGCCCAAGATGCAGAGGAGAAGGTTCTTGCACTGAAAATGGTGAGATTATGTGACGAGGGTAGGATGAGGGAATATCTGCCTAGGAATCTTCATTTTTAGGTCTCGTATGTGTTATAAATAAAAAGTAGTGTGCGGTTCTCATTTTGTTTAACGCACTGGGCCAGACTCCAAGATCTATCTTGTTGACAGAAGGCAAGTTTGCCATTGACCAAGTCCGAGAACGATTTGATTCCTCAACTCCTGTTTGTTTCAAAAAAATAAATCTTAAAATAAGAAGGAACCTCCTCTTACAGTGCTCGAAAAGGGCTTGAACCAAGCTGTTTACAGGGAAGGCTTTGCTGGAATTGCAGTAATAATGATATGTATGTAGAGTATTTTTAGAAACTTTCCGAATCCAGGAGGGAGATAAGTTTCATCATCCCCTGTTTTACAAATTAGAGGGGTGAAGCAGAGAGGGCAAGGAGCAGTTTGGGTTGCTTAGGGCCTGCTCAGATTGCATGTTGACGCCTGGGGCTTGCAGTGGGGAGAGAGGCCCCAAGGAATCTCCCACCATCCATACATGGCAGGGTCACAGCTGGCATTTATTATTATTTAATATTTGTACTGCAGTAGCCCCTAGGAGACCTAGCCGTGGTCCAAGACCCCATTGTGCTAGGTGCTGTACAAACACAGAACAAAGTCCATGCCCCAAAGGGGCACTGCTTCTCCAAAGGAGGTGGGAAGGACCCGTTGCCCTTCCTCTAACACCTCAGTCCACACAGGCAGTACAAAGAGGGAGCAACCTGTGGAAATAACACCCCTTGGGGTTGAATTCACTGACAGCAGGGTCGGGCCTCTCACGCAGCACTAGTAAATTCCAAGCAGTGTTCCTGGTGCCGCTCACCTCCCGAGAAGGCAAGAGGCTGATACTGTATAAATTGCCCAGCAAACCCTGAGCATTGTCCAGCAGAAAGGGCTAATATCAAGAGGGAAGATGCATTTTATCTCCAAATGTCTGAACGGTTGCAATGGAGTGTTTAAAAACACAGCCTGTTCAAAGTGGCCGTCTGCCCCTTTAAATGCGGTGAGAGCCTAGCTACTCCAGAGGCCGTTTCTTTCCCGCCTGCTCTGTTCTGTCAGTTTATGTGGGTAATGATTAGCCAGGGGCCTGATCCAGCTCTGAAGCCCGGTTTCCCCAAGGCTCCGGGTTATTTAGATGCAGGGCTTTCTTTGGCACTTGCCCATCCAGCTGTAAAGGCAATGACTGAACATGGGTCAGGAAGGATGGATCGTTTCTCTGCACAGGTGCACTGAGCAAGAATGAGGGAGCATGAGCGATTGAGCTGGGTAAAATGATCCTTATTTCTCCTTTGCTTCCCCCCCACTCAAATCCCCCATGTTTTCAGGCCCATTGGCCATACAAAGAGCAGAGGCATTGGGTGCCAGGCGGAACCCCTCCCCTGGCCTGCTGCCACCTTCTCTCCCATCCTGCGTGAATGACAGACTCTCCTCCTCATTCACTTTCTGCTGCCTTGCCCTGTCTCCCTTCCCCTCCCGCGCTGCTCCTTGCTTTGTTTCCCTCTCTCTTTGCCTTTGCCAAATTTCCTCCTTCGCTTCCCCTTTTTACCCTCCATTTTCCCCCTCCTCTCTCTGCCCTTTTTCTTGTCCTTTCTTCTCCACCCCCTTACTTTCATTGGGCCAGCGCTCTTCTGTGCTCTTTCCTCCCTTTCTCTCATCTTCTGACTCCCTTTGTGAGTTTTCAAAGCCTCCCAGCTGGAGTGCCGCTGGCTGGGCTCACCTCTCTCCTCCCGCTCCCCCGGGTGCAGAGAGAAGAGAGCCTCCTTTATGAACCCCGACCAACCTTCCGGGGTGGCCGTTCAGCAACTCTGGAAGCAATGTGCAAAAAATGAGTGGGTCTGTCTGATTCCGTTCTGCTGGCTGTCCAGCAGCTCTGTCCGTATCACAGCCTAGCACCTCCCAGAGAACACTTCACCACATGCCCTGTGGTTGCACTACACAAGCCTCTGCGCATAAGTCTGCCAGCTCAGTATCAGCATCAGCATCATCCTCACCAATCGCTTCATTTTTAGTGCTGAGAGCTTTAGAAGAATAAGAGCTGACCCTTGCTCTGGGTAGCTCATGCTTTCAGGGCCCAGTCCTGTCCACGGTCAGACAGGGGAGGAACTTTCTCAACAGTTCTAAGGTCGTCTAGCCTGTCCTCCTGCATAGCACAGGAATAGCCGAGCTCTGATACTAATGGAGCTACTCTCAGGTGTGAAGTGTGCACACGTGTGTGGGGGGATTGGGTCCTCAACGTACATTTAAAAAACAAAGTAGGAAGAAAAGGAGGCTCAGGACAATTCATTCTTTCGGTTGCGGTTGCAGCTAAGGACCTCAACTAGTCTGCGCTGGGCGCGGTACAAACAAATCACGCCAGTCTCTGCACAGAAGAGTGTGCAATCCGGCTTTCAGACATTAACAGCAGGTGAAGAAACAAACGGAGTGCGAAAGAGTGGGAGGACCAGGTAACCATGCAGAAAGCTGGCACTGCAGACCCCGTGGTCCAGGGCAAGCATTACAGTGCTAGTCTCCTGCAGTTGCTCCATTAAGGCATGTGCATTCCCTGATGGATTCATTAAATGTGTAACTTAAAATATCACCAGATAGTACAATTAGTTTTAGGAAGTGGATTCATGTAATTTTTTCGGAGTGTGTCAGCTCTCTCCTTCAAAGGGGTTTGAATGAGAAGCGGTGGGTAGCTTGGCACGGAGCTTTGGGCGGGTTGGGGAGGAGCGGTTCCGTGCACAGGAGCAGCATGGCACAAGGCGCGGAGTTGGCAGTGGAGAAGAGAATGGGGAGGGGTAGAGGCTGGCGTCACTGGCAGGCGGGGGGAGGGGGTGCACAAAAGGACTCAGGTTTGATGGAGATCAGGGCAATGTGGGAGAAGATCTGGAAAGCAAGACCAAGGAGTTTGCACTTGTCATATACATCGTGCTTCCTGTTAACGGAAAAGGCTTGATATGAAATTACTGTGTGAGAGCAGCGAGGCTTTTCCATGCAGATATGCACAGTCCATCCTAATGTACTGTCCCTGTCCTAGGCACGCTGCTTCGTCATGTCGTGCGTTAGGAGGGAATGGAGATGATTGCTTACATTTGCCATCGTTTGCAGAGTGCTGCCCTGAGACACCAAATAGCAGCTTTGCCATCCTGATTCTCTGTGCGGACTGGAGCTTGCTACGCTCACATGAGCAAAAAGCGGCAAATGCTGCAGATTTGTGCAGCGTGATTTCTTAGCCAGACTTTCAAACTGCACTGGGTGTTTTGTGATGGAGACAAATACCTTCTAAGGAGGAGGTCAGAGACCTCATTTGCACTGGTGGCTGAAGTTAAATGGTACAGTCCTGTCCGGAGCAGCAAAGGACTCTTGCATCCACCCGCTCTACCTCTGTCCTCTCACTAGACATATTAATAAGACTCTTGCACTGCTGCACTTTCAGTGTAAAGTCCCTTGTGAAAGCAGACTGGCTTCAGGGTGTGCAGCAGTGTGTAAATGTTCAGGACGCCTGACTTTCCTCTGGGCGCTTCCTTGGGGAGCCCTGGCTTCTTGACACCTGAAAAGATAGCACCATGAGGGTTTGTTCTGGAGCAGAGGTTCCCAAACTTTCTGCTGGCACGACCCCATTGTAATGAAGTCTTTCCTGCCTGGCCCCCAGGCAGCATGGAGAATGGCATTTTAAAGAGCAATATGTCATCCTCCGCACGCTGTGACTTTGCGTGCGCCTTACGTGTGAGGTCACAGCACATGGAGGATGCCATTTTGCTGTACAAAATGGTGTTCTCTGCACAGTGTGACCTCATGCGTATGGTTCATGCTCTGCAGAGACTGCCAGTTAGTAGGGCAAAATGGTGTTCTCTCTGCATCGTGAGCTCGCACGCTTTGTGCATTCGAGGTCATGGTCTGCAAGCCAAATGATGTCCTCTGCAAAGAAGGGGTTGCCACGACCCCATCTGCTGAGCGTGTGACCCCACATATGGGAACCACTGCTCTAGGGCAAAGGTTCCTTATCGCGGAGGGCTGACTGGTCTCGCTGAGCTGGCCCTCCTTGTTCCCAGCTGAGAGCAAGGCAATAGTGGGAGGGGGAGGTGAAAGGAAGAGCAAAAAGGACATTCCTAATGTTAGTTCATCAGGGGATGTTACGCGATCCTGAACGGGGAAAGAGGAGGCTGGTGCAATTGTGCCTGGGAGGGGAGATGTCTGGGAGACTCTTTTCAGATGCAGTTCACATAGAAATAAAAATAAAAAATGCTTCCTGCCGAATCCTCCATTGGCTGGCTGTAGACCTACTTTGGGGCCCCTTTTGGTTACGTGTTTCTATAGCATGATGGGGCCCTGATCACGACTACTGCACAATGATGAACATTAACCGTGGAGTCCGCTGCCCTGTACAGCCCTGTCAGTGATAGCACTGCTGCCTCCTGGCCCGTAGTGCAGAAATCCTGCCAGCACGGCTGCCGGAGGGGTCTTGTTTTCAGAGCACTCTTGTAAGGTTGCATTTAGAGAAGTGGAAAGTGAGGTGATAACTAGCGTGGCTGCAGGGACCGGAATCAGACCAGGGGGATTCTGACTGGATGGTGACCCAGGCCACCACCACCAGTACAACCCTCCATCTTATCACACAGCTGGCAGAGCGCGACAGGAGCTCCATGGAAATACCCCTTTGGCTTTTCAGAATGGAAAGGAACCTGGTTGGGTTCAGGAACAGAGATTTGGTGAAATTTCCCCCCCAAAGGGCCTGATCAAGCTGCTGTTGAAGTCCATGGAAAGATTCCCGTTCACTCCAATGGAAGTTGGACCAGGATTCAGTTAAGAAGTTTCCCCCAGGTTGAACTGAGTGAATGCTGTTTAAAAAAAAAAAATAGAGAGGAACAAGAGACATGAAAGGTCTATTAGTCCATGCAGTACCTCCGATGAATGTCCCTGTGGCAAAATGAGGCCCTATTAACTATCAGTATATTTTTTTTCCACCAGTGAAATTATTCTTTGGGCTGCTTTAAAAGGAACAAACAAGAACTGTCTAGCTTAATCTCTCGTAGCTGGCTCTGCCGCCACAGTGTGGATTTCAGTGGGGGTTGCTTGTCCGGGCTGAGCCATTATACCGGCTTGTTTGCTGAGATGGACTAAGCTGCTGCAATGTAAATAACTTTCCTCTTTCCCTTCCCCTCGAACCATTACCTTTCCGTTGTGTTGGATCTTCCTGAGTCTGCTGCCGGCTGAGACTTCCTTTCTGCATGGGGCACCTTCCACTGGGTGAAGGGACACGGATGCTTTTTCAGGGTGCTGAGATTCATAAGTCACCGTGTTACCCGCCTGTCTGGGTGGTAGAGAGACTTACTGGTGCTAAGCTGGGTGTCGGCTCCCTGTCACTGCAGTCTGTTAGCCGCCCCAAACAATCTGCTCAGAAGCTTTGCCAGCCTTCACTTTGCCTTGCAAGTTCACTTTAGGTGCACCTCAATCCATCAGCCCCCTGGATACGTGTCCCCCTGTAGTATTCAGCCCCATTCACTGGACACACAGAAATCACCCAGTTTGCTGTCTCCAAATAGACAACGGCCTGTTTGGTTCAGCTGAGACTTCACACTTAGCATGACAGTGCTCAGATCTGCTTGTGGTAAAACAAAGAGAAGTTTGTTAACAGTGACAGAGATTGAAGTGCGTCTGAGTAAGGGTAGTGGAAACAGACATGTTTACAATTCAAACAAAAATATAACAGTTTTAAGAGACAAACCGTCACTTTATTAGGCTAAAATCTTTGGCTAAGTTAAATGTCTTGCTAAAGCAACCTCTCAGGGTCAGCCCCAGAGCCAGGATCCAGCTTTCGTGGATACAAAAAGCCCTGTCTTTTTGCTCCCCGAGTGATGATTAACCAAACATCCTTTCCCCCTTCTTCTTACAGTCCAGTAAACATTTGAAATGTATTCCCGCTCTTTATTTTCTGGAGCGTTGGCCACAGAGGTGTCTCAGCTGTCGTGAGTTTCTCGGGCCTGACAGGAGCTGCTATTACATGGCAATGAACCCTTTGCCGACCAGCAAACTGTGTGTAGATCCTGTTCCAGCTGTGCCACTGGGGTAGTAAAGTGGCACCACGAGAAAGTATCACAGACACAAGGGAGGCTGCAGCTTCCTGGGAAAGCAATTGGCACGTGTGACAGAAGCTAGAGGGGTAATGTGCAGGCAGGAAACATCAGCTTCTGATTGGTTGTTTTTACTGAACTGGGAGTTTTGGGTGGGTTGTTAGAATGCAGGTTTATTTTTAGAAGCAGAAGGGGGGGACTTGATTATAGATGAATGGATCATTGCCAAGTGCTCAGAAGAAGCGATGCAAACTTCTAAGTACACCCGGTATTTATCCTGTTTTCATCACTGCCCCTCACCCCACACCCCTGCCCCTTCCTCTGGATTGCAGTGATCTTCCTATCAGATTGGCCTCTGAGCCGCCAGGAAATAGATGTTTGCAATAGAAACGTGTACGGTCTGGGGCTCTGTCCCTGATTGCCAGTTTCTTAGACTTGGTCCTGTGACCCTTCAGTGTTACCGGTTCAGGCTACACCGTAAGGGATGGGAGAAGCAATGGAGGAAAAGGAGGAGGTGGCAAGTGACAGCCGAGGCAGTGAGACACCATCTTTCTCCAGATAACCTCACCACCATATTTCTATACCTTTCATGCTGTGCATTTCCACCTCCCCTACCCCGTTGACAGAGCAAATAAGCAGTTGAAGTGGGGGTGGAGGAGCAGGGAAATACATTAGTACTCCAGCGGGGGCATTTCTTTTATAGACAAAGAATGTAATTCAGACCCAAAGTTCTTGGGCAACGTGTCCCAGGCTAGGTACTTTTACCTGGCTTAAGAAAATAATAATAACGTTGGGGCTAATGTAACCACACGTGTGTGCACAAAATGCAAAGGCTGCGTTGCACTTTGAATCAGAGCCTAAGGATGCATTTTAGAGCAGGGCTGAGAGCCGGATCCCCAGCTGGTGTAAATCAGCAGAGCTCCATTGAAGTCAATGGGCCAGACCCCAGCCAGTGTAAACCACCATCGTTCCATTCAAACCAATGCAACTATGCCAGTTTACCCCCGATACTTGGGTGATAGGGCAGGCTAATCAAAATGCAGACAAGTAACCTTGAAAATTGTTTCTGCATGGTATCTTCTGACGTGTTATCAGGCGTGTAGCCTTTGGGATTCCTGCCAAGTTTTTACTACCTGGCTGTTAAACGGTTGGTGTCATTTTCCCCCCTGAGCTTGTGGGGACTTCTTTGTGATTTATTAGTAGCGCGGGTAAAAGGTACCAGGTGGCCATGCCTGAAGGTTGGGAGCCCTCTGCTTATCTGCAGAACAGGTACAGCACGGGCAGCTTCTCTACAAGCCTCGCTGTGTCTCTCTGACTGTGAGCCACCACCTCCCGCTCCCAGAGCGAGAAGAGAATTGAGTCCACGCCCTGCGCTGCTGACGTTGTAGAGATGGTATCAGTAATATGGAGACTCCTCTGCTACAGTCTGAATTGAGATTGAGGCTGATTTTGCTCCATAGACGGGCCAGTCGTGCTCCGTTTGAGCACCAGCTCTCCGGCTCCGCTGCGAGCCAAGCGTACCACTGCCATAGCGCTGCACCGCTCCAGAATGCCAGGGGTCTGAATGAGTGCCGGAGTGGGGCTTCTCCCACTGCTGCAGCTGCCACACCACGAGGCGGAGCGCTGTGAGTCTGATCTTGATTCTGGAAAAGTTAATGACCATGGGAGCTTTGAACTTCTAAGACAACCTGGGTACGTGGCTCCTAATGCACTTCATCAGCGAAAGGCAGCCGCTTCTGGGACGAAACGCGGCAGCAGTCTAACAACACACACCAGTGCAACCTAACGGTTTAAGGCATTATATATCCAGCTGATATTTTTTTCTCCAAACTTTGTTCTGTGAAGCTAAAAACTGTCTGAAATGAGGATTAAAAGTGGTGACTTTCCCCTCCCCAGCATGTTTTGTATGCTTTGCTAGTAGCAGCTATAAACCTACGGCTGTAATTGTTCATCTTTTGCATAACTTTTTTATGGCTGCTTCAATTAATTTCCTATTAATCGGTTTTGGAATGAAGTTCTGTAATGGCTGATAAATCTTTTAAGCTTAGAAGCTAATGGCTTTTTGAGGAGGGGGAGAGATGGTGGTTTAAAACTGTGTATTAATTTTGGTGACTCTGTCTCTCAAACGTGAACTAGAAAAAATGGTGAATTGTTCCTGGGACTTTCTTATTCTTTATTAGGCTAGAACAGTTCGTCTAACTTCAAGTACGGAGCGATTTGTTTTAGAAGAAACCAATTGAGATTTCGGTCTATAAAATGTACTCATTAATTTGAAAGGAACTAAAATCTTGGCAAGAAACATTAACTAGGAGACACGTTTGTGTTTACGGTCTCAAGGACGGATCCTCAGCTGCTGTGAATTGGCGCTGAAGTCAGTGGAGCTGTCTTGATTTATGCCAGCTGAAGAGCAGCCCCAGAACTGTGTCTCTAACCTGTTGAGGTTGATGAAATGGCACAAGTATAACTGAGAGCAGAATTTGGCCCATATTCAAAGGGAAGGCTGATGGCATGGTCAGCCAGCCAGGAGGCCAGCATACTGTGCAGAGCTGAACACATTGATGCATGTGGTTTTCCTTGTGGAGGAGAGATCTTCAGGCTTAGCGGAGATGTGTTGACAGAATAATATCAGTAGTGAAGGGTAGATCAAGAAAAATTACTCAGCACTTCCTGGATCGGACTATCAGACCCGATTCTCCTCCTGTGCACACCAGTGTCGCTCCATTGCTCTAACCCCTGGATAAAGCTGAAGTAACTCCACTGACTTTGCTGGAGTTGCTCCGCACTGGCACAGGTGTGAGTGTCATGCCCACTGTCTCTGTACATCCACCACAGACACAGTAGGATTCCTGAGTTTGATTCCTGGCACAGCTCCTGACTTGCTGTGTGACCTTGGGCAAGACACTTAACCTTTTTAAACATTGTTTTCCACATCTGTAAAGCGGGGACAGTAACTCTTATCCCCTTTGTACTGGGCTTTGAGATCCTCTGGTGGATGCTGCTTTGTAAAGGCAGAGGATAAAAATTTCAAAAGTGCCTAAATTACTTATGCTCCTAATTCTTTGCTGGGTTGTTATAGCCGTGTTGTTAGAGAGACAAAGTGGGTGAGGCCGTATCTTTTAATGGACCAACTTCTGTTGGTGAGAGAGACCCGAAGAAGAGCTCTGTAGCTTGAAAATGTCTCTCTTCTCATCAACAGAAGTTGGTCCATTACAAGATATGACCTCACCCACCTTGTCTCTAGTAGGCTCCTGGGACACGTACGGCACAGCATTTCCAGGTGTCATTTCCATGACAGGTGAGTGTACACACACTAGCAGTGACTGAGCTAGGGCACTAAAGACAGTGGTGTGGCCATAGCGACAAGGACTAGTTGCCTGAGAATGTACCACGGAGCTCGGACAGGATTTATTCAAGCTGCCTCCGTGCTATTTTTAGCATGCTAGTTCAATCAGAGATAGAGCATGCACCTTTACCCAGCCTGGTAATTATGTCTCCCAGCTCCAGTGTAGATGAAACCTTCAGTGCCTTTGAAATTTTCACCAATAATATTTTAATCATTATGGACCCCAGACCATTTGGTCCCTGGATGGCTGTGGGAACGCGGCGCACCTGGTATCGATGTGCTTCGTATTCATACAGCACTTTTCACTTTGTTGTTGACTTGAGTGAGATCTGTGCCTGTGTGTGTGTTCCCCAAGAATCAAGTGAAGAATGAGACTGCAGTCTCCTGGCTGGCAGAGACTGTAATTTCCTGTGTGTTTATACAGGTCCCGGATCTGGTTGAGGCCTGTAGGCCCTACCTATATTACAAATGTTTATAAAAAATAATAGTAAAGATTTATTCACACGGGGGCAGTCCTGGTGATCTAAATCAGGCAAAACTCACTTAACATCACCGGGAGTTTTGCCCAAGTAAAAACTTCAGGGACTGGGCCTGCAGGTTAAAATATTCAGAAATGGCCAGTTCTTTTTGTATGCCTCTGTTTTTGCCTGTCCCCCTTCATCCTCCTTGGGCCTGATTTGTCGAGATGTGGTGTGCCTGCTGGTTCCACTGGAGTTTGGTTGGGAGGGGAAGGAAGCTTGCTCTTTATGTAAAATTACAGCCATCTGGAATAGAACACAAATGTTATTTAAAAAAAAATCCCTGCAGAAATCCTTGAGAACTTGATTTAGCTCCCTTTAAGAATGGCCTAGATTTTCTGCAGATTCTGTGGAGCCTTGTGACTGACTATGCAAAGAATCTAAAGTCCTTGCAGGTGCAGGAGAGACACTGCATTTTGGAATCTGATTTCTCCATCTCTCTTAGCTACTTTGTGACTGAAGAGAACCCAGGTGGCCAGAGACAGTGCAGTCTCTGATTACCAGCTGGCATAATTCAGGTTTCTGCAACACTGTGAATCACATGTTTGCTGTGTAAATTGATAGTGTCACGTTGATGCTTAACTTTTTGTGGAAAATGAGGTTTTATTTGCTCCCATTGGTTTCTTCTTTTCCATGATGATCAGCTGGAATGCAAACAAGGTGGCTGTTGTTGAAAAGGGAACCTGCCTAGACTAATTCCCTGTTACAAATACTCAAGAGCTAAATTGATAAGTATCTGGCCTGATTGTTTGACAGATGGCTTAACAGGCCATGTAAAGTGGATAATTTCAAGGTATGTGGGAAATTGTTTGGGAACATCGCTCCAGTCTCTTGTTTTCTTTACTGCTAGCTAACAGGTTGACTGCTGTTGCTCTCAGTCATGCATTTAAATAAGAGCTTTTTTTGGATCCGTCTATCCATTTACGCAAGAAAGAAATAGAACAATAGAGGTCTGGATAGTCCACTCATTTTCTCCCGTTGCAGAGGCAAAATAAGGAATTTCAACCTGGCTTTTGTTCTCATCCCTTAGGTAGGAATGTAGGTAGCGTTGATCTCTCTGTGCAATTTATGGCCACAATATCTGCCAGTTTCATATCTTGCTGTTTATTTTCTTTTTCTAGTGAGATAAACAAAAGCAGGGCAGTTTATTAAGGGATAATTAGACCCTATCTTTGGGAATGTGCAATAACTCCCAAGACAGATTAGCATCTCTGAGGCTGGAGATTTTTAAGAGTTGAAAGTTAAGCCCTATAGAATTTGAAAAGTCGTTGTGGTTTTTTCCCCTGAACATTTGATTAGGTTTTGGATGTGACCTATGACTTCTGTTGTTAGGTATTAACGCAGCTGGACGAAGGTTGGTCTTGTGGTTAAGGCACTGGAGTGGGACTAAGGAGATCTGGGTTTAAGCAGAGCCCCAGCCTTGAGGTTAATGACCTTGGCCTAGTCATTAATCTCCGTGCCTCAGTTTCCCCATCTCTACAGTGGTGATGGCATTTTCCTGCTTCACAGGATGTTATTTATGCAGATAAATTCATGACTGTTTGAGAGGAGCTCCATTACTATGGTAATGAGGACTGTATAAGAACATACATAAGCTGGTATCCAGACAGGTAAACTTTTTTATGTAGATATTCTGTAATTAATCCATAAAGATGCATTTAGTCAATGGAGCTGACTAAATTCTAAAACTAATAGTAATTCAGGGCTTGTCCACCCGATGCCACACTATGAGGGTGTGAATTGTAGAGCGCTCTAACATGTTGCACTCTAACTGCCCTGTGTAGACCCTGCTGGCACAAATTCAAAAGGTCCTAATTCACATTTACGCGTATATTCCACTTGGGTTCAGTGAGACCTCTGATGTGCTTCAGGTTAAACACACGCCAATGTGCTTTGCTGGATCACTTAGCAGTGCTACTTTAGTCAGTTTTGCCTCAGTCAACACAACAGCAAATTGTCGTGTGTCCTTTTTGCATCTCTCCAAACTCAGTGAAATTCTCTTCACCCCGACTGTCAGTCCAGGAATGAAGCTTTGTTAAATAGCAGGTTTATGGGTCCCAGCGCACCACGCACGTGCGGATTGCTGCTTTTCTCATATAGTGGTTCCTCAGGGTAAAATAACTGGTCATGCCAAGTGGCTGGATAATTATCAGACCCTGAAATTCTGCCAAGGCAGGATTGAGGAAGTAAGCTTGTCATGGGCTAACAATAAGGGAACTGGAGCTGGAGAAAGCAGACTTGATGGGTAAATAAGTAAAATAAATAAAAATACAAATCCTGTTTTTAGCAGAATAAACTGATCATTTTAATAATCAAGGCAAAGCCCGCTGAGTCTTATCAGGAGTTGTTTGGGTAGTTCTTGGCATGAATGCTTTTTATTGTATATTGGTAGGACACTGGGAATTCTAATCCTACAGCTGATGACATGGAAAGTCATCATTTACATATGAAGAGGATATTTTAATAGCTTCCTGAGAGATGCTTAGAGTATTTATTAGAGGGGAAAACTTCATAACCCCCGAGAGCTGCAAGAATGAAAAACACTCATTGGTGGGAAAAACATGAATTCTGCATCTGACCCCCCATATCCTCAGTAATATTGTGTCTGGTTTTAACTGAACTCATGATAGGATGTTTTAATTCTCCATTGCTGCCCTAAAGAACTTTAATTGGGCTATTTTTGCTTTCTTAATTCAGGTGGATCTTGAGATGTTGGATACTAACTTATTCATCAAGTCTGTAAAAAATACTGCTCTAGGCCCCGATTCAGCACAGCATTTAAGCATGTGCTTAACTTGAAGCATATGGATGATCCGATCCCTCTTCAACAAAGAACTTTAAGCACTTGCTTAACTTCCAGTGGTACTTAAGCATGTTCATAGAATGCTAGAAGATTAGAGTTGGAAGGGACCTCAGGAGGTCATCTCGTCCAACCCCCTGCTCCAAGCAGGATCAACCCCAGCTAAATCATGTGATCAATTTGCTGAATCAGGAGGGCCATAATGGTGGGTTTTCCTTTAAAACATAAGACCAAGATTTTCAAAAGTCTAGCAATTTTGGTTGACTGATTTAAGACATCTTTAAGGGGACACCTGTGTCTGAAAACCAGGTATCCCCAATTGAGTACTCAGAACTGCTAGTGACTTTTGATAATGGAACAGTGTTCATTGCAAAGCTGTCTATTTCACTCTTTTGTTTAACCTCAGCCCTTGTGTTAAATGTAATACAAACCCATGTGGCTGTCTGATACTGGTCCCTGTTTACTTCTCTTTATCAAAATAAACATAGAAAAATGTCATCACTTCCAGAGATTGAATATTGTTTCTTGAGATTTCTGCCCTCTGCTGATGGAATATGATTCTGCAGATCTATTTAGTAACTGGATAGTGGTGGATAAAGGGGAAGGTAGTTTTTCAGTGACACTGGTGGACCTTGGGATTTTTAGTTCTATCTCAGACCTTTCTAAGCACCCATCATTGTAGTACTCGGGGCTCGGATCCAGCAAGTCTCTTAAGGGGAAGCAGTGTGGCCTAGTAAATAGAGCACTGGACTGGGGCTTGGGAAACCTTAGTTCTGTTCCTTGGTCTGCCAATGGCCTGCTGGGTGACCCTGGGAAAGTTACGTCACTTGTCTTTGCCTCAGTTTCCCCATTTGTAAAATGGAGATAATGATACTTACCCTCCTTCATAAAGCGTTTTGAGATCTACTGTTCAAAGCAGGTTACAAAAGAGTTCGCTGGTATTATTGTGTATTAAACACACGTTTAAGTACTGCACAAATGTGCATGGGTTACAGGATGCAAAGTGGATATTTAAAATCTGGAGAGCAATTTCCTTGCTAGATTGTAACAATTTTAAAGTAAGTAAAATCCAAACCCTATAAACTATTTGATAACGTCCGTTTATTTAGGAATGGGAAATACAGCAAATTTAGAAGCCCAAAAAAATAAAATAGACCAGTTTGCCTAGAGATTACTGATTGTAGTGATTTAAATTGAATGAGTATAAGTAGATGAAAGATTAATTAAATTCATATTTAAGCCTACATTTTAGATTGCTAAAGCTTTAGAATAGAAAATTATAAATGGTGGGAGCATATATGTTTGAGTTGGTCTTTATTGATTTTGTTTTGGGTAATAAAACCCCGGCGTATTACACATGACAGCAATAAATCAAAGCTTATTGCAATCAGACACACGCTACCCTTGGCCTCTGTAGTCAATTGAACAGTCTGCTTACTCAGCTCTGACAGAAGCCAACAGGCAACAGAAGAAAGTAAGTGTTGCTTCATCAGAAACCTTCACAGAGAGCGAGCGAGCGAGAGCCCTTCTGAAATGCCACCTGTCGAAACAGTTGTGTTTCACTTCAGGATACAATCCTGCAATCCCTTCCTGCTGTCACTGGAGCCATGGACTAGAGCTGGCTAAAAACTGTGAATCCCTTCCCAGGAACAATTTCACGTTGTGGAGAAAAAAAAAAATGAGCTTGAACCAGGACAAAACATCAAAAATGTGAGTTTTTGTTTTTGCAGGAAGGGAATTCAGGAGAAAGGATCTTTGGGGAGAACCAACCTGGCTTTCTTTGTTTGTTTGTTTGTTTGTTTGTTTGGCTGTCTACTTTCCATCCCAGCTGCTGGAGTGGTGGAGACCCTGGGTGTGCTGCTTCTCCAAATCCGGGAACTGGGCACTCTCTAGGAAACCTTTTGCCAATTTCATTGGCAGAAGGTGAAAAGGGCAAGAGCCTTTATGATGCTTGTCTGGGGCACCCAGAGTTGTAAGGCACCTTACCAATGCCCACCCTGAACATGAAGCAGTCTTGTCTGTGCTTGTCTGTGGATCAACCCCCTGAAACCACCAGCCTCTGGCAGCTCAAGCACTGCCTTCCAGGCCCTTCCACGGGCCTTGCTCTCACTGTACAGGTAGCGATAGGCGCGCACCAACCCCCAGGCCCTTGAAGCCTGCCGTGTCTAGCCCCTTTTCCACTGGACACTCACAGAACTACCAGGTTCACTGTTCCCAAAGGAAGGTACGCGGCAGCTTGTAAGTTTCAGCTGAGGACCAACACTTTGCTAAAGGTCACAGTACTTAGATATATTTATAGTGGAAGGAAAAATAAGTTTATCATCAGAGATTCAAGTAATAGTGAGTAAGAATATTGGAAACAAATGATTACGTATAAAACAATATCAGAACATGCTTTCTAGAAACTACATTTAAGTTTATCTCACCCAAATTCTCTGCAGTGTTTTAAACAAAGACTGGCTGAGGGCCCACTTTCATGAATGCAAATACACTGTCCATTTACTTCCTGGATGCAGGATGCCAGGGTGTCGTCTGTGTCTTTTAGAAATGCAACGAAGTTCATCATCTTTTCTCATAGACAGGATAACTCCTTGTGGCTTGTTTTTTCCTGCGTGCGCCTTTCCAGTTGACTTCACATCTCTTTGCTAACATTTAACTTTGTATGTAACTGGACATCCACTGTGTTGGTTTACAATACTTTATTGACATCCTGTCAGATTGATACACGTCTCTTACTCCTGTCTGGAGGAACTGGTCTAAGGGATGTCAGCTTTTGGTGATCTGCTTTTATCTTGCATGCTTCAGAACATAATTTCTAGTCCAGATATATAACTCCTTACACAGTATATGTCCATCCATTTCATTGTTATACTGATAATCAGTGTGACACTGGCTTTCATTGGAGACTTCACATGGCATTCTTCGGTGATTCACAATGTACACACCAGACACCTAAGATTTCTGTAACCTTCCGCATCCCCTTCTCAGTTGGCAGAGATTCCTGGGTCTCAACCTTCCAGCCAGGAGGGCCATTTTGATTTTTTCCTGGCAGAAAATCAAAATTTTTCAGCACAACTGAAATCTTGTGGAAAATTTCAGTTTTGCTGAAAGGGTAGTTTTTTGCTAGAGAATCATTCAGACAAAAAATTTTTTTTGACCAGCTCCACCACGGATTTCAAGTGCAAGGATGGCGATATGGTTATGGCCTGGAGACACCAATACAGGGGAGTACTTAAGTACATGCTTAAATCCCATTATCTGTAATGGAACTTAAGCACTTCCCTGATTAAGGATGCTTTCCTGAAACAGAGTGATCATGCTTAGGATGCAGATCCCGGATTCAGCAGTGTGTGCCAAGGATGTGTAGCTTATTTGCATGCTTCAAGTTAGCTGTGTGCTTAAGTACTTTGCTGAATCAGGCCTTAGTTCTTCTGTGCCTCACTTCACCCATCTCTAAAATGGGGATGGTAGCACCTGAACACCGCACAGGGGTGTCACAAGGGTAAATACTTAAAGATCCTCTGGTAATGGGGAATAGGGGGCCACATAAGCAGGTTGGTCAATACTCTCAATAAGAAGTATTTGCAGGATTACACTGCACGCTTTGGCGATCAGACATGGTCACCTTGCAGGCTGGAAGCCCGGTCGTGCATATTACTCTCTGCCTGACTTTATCAAAGGAGTGCTGAAAGCACCACCCTGGGTAATGTGACTCCCAAATAGCGATTGGCCTGGTAACTTGCCAGTCCATCTCTGCTCCAGAGCAGAGGAACCAAGCTGCAGTACGCATTCTGAAACAGCAAATAAGCAACCAAAAAAAGCTGTGAAAACAATAGGGTTCAGCAATAATTTGGTGTTGGCCATGCAGTCAGAAACCCCACTCGGTGTAGGCATCAAACACAGTCACTGGCGTATGATCTGTACGGCAAACTATCCAGCGGGCAGCATGCCTTTGATGGATTGTACAGCCATTCCTCTGGGGCTATCCATCGGGGTTTGTGTCTCTGCAGAGAACAGAGGCAAAAAGTAAACCTAGGAAGGGGTGAGAAAATATAACACATTGACCACAGTTCTAATAAAGCTCCTTATGATAAACCAGTGCAGCAAGTCCATTCAGGGATCCTCCGTCGCTGAGACAGCAGTGTCGTGCTTTAAATAAATCTACCTCTCTACTAAAGTCTCTGTCCTTTCTTAGGACAAAGTAATGGGCAGATTTTCAAAAGCACCCTAAGTGATATAGAAGCACGGGTGTCATTGGTTCCTAAATCCCTTGGGCACCTCAGAAAATCTCTCCTAAAAACTTTTAATAAAAAATACATTTTTCCTCTCTCCCTCATCTCATCTCTCACATACATTCCTTCTTTTTTTCCCCTTTTTTCCTTCTCTTTTACATCCTGTTGTCTATCTGTCTCACATGCAAACCTCCCTTTTCTTTCTCATCTTCATCCTGAACCAGCCTTGCTTTACTGTATAATTTTTTTCCAGTAAACAACTAGGCGTAAAAACCTCCTCACAGTTAAATCTTTATCCGCATAAATCTTTTTTTCTACCATTGTTTGTTGTAATCAGCTCTGCATAGGACATCTGAAATTGAAACCTATTATATAAAGCTTGCTGCAGAGTAGGAAGAACTGAGTAAAGCCACTATTATTTAGAGAGCTATTTTAACACATTATAATAGTACCTTTTATCCCATAGTGTTTTATACCTTGTTATTATGTTGTTCTTCATTCTCTAACGAAATCTTGGGTCCACAATGGAGCATCTGCTGATAAAATATCCTGGCCTTGCTTGTTCTTTATGCCATATAAATGTAATAAAGATTTAGCTGCAAACAATTAGATTAAATCTTAATGATGCACTGATAGTCACTATTCAATTGTATGTTGCCATCCCATATTCCTTCCAAGCCAGTTCAAAGAACATCCTAATAATCTGGGATATATTGTGCTAAAATAAATATTTCCACTTCAAAGAGGCCATCAGCAAAGTTCGTAGACCCTAAGTAATAACCTTTATTATCTGCGGGTTTTTTTTCCTCCATTTTCAAATCGTTCTGCAAACTTCATGCAATGTGGAAGTGGAGACTTTTGTTGCTCACCTCCCCGTACAAGTAAGAGCCTTCAGTTTTAATGCTAGACGGAAGCTACTTGACAAGAACTAACAAACTAACGCACAGGTATGCAGTAGAGGAAATACATTTTTATGTTCAGATTTTCCAAGAGCCGTTTGGAAAAATGTACAGCCCTCATCAGGATTTGCTTTCTTCATTGGGGTTTGTCTAGTGTTGGAGATGGTTGGTTGGAGCCAAGGGGGTGCGGCTCAGGGCTCTTGGGCTCTGTACATAGCCCTGCCATTGGATTGGTACATGGCTTCGAACAAGTCACCCAATCTCCCTGTGCTTTATTATGTGAAAGGAGGAGGATGGTGAAACTTTGTCATCTAATGTATCATTTATAAAATAGAAAATGTGGCAATTAGCGAAGTTGGACAGCCTTCCTCTTGATTCGTGTTACCTTATACAATTGGTGGACAGTTCTTTTAGCCAGCTCACACTACATGGATTACATCCTCAAGATGGTACAAATCCATATAGCTCTACTGAATAG
Source organism: Emydura macquarii macquarii (assembly GCF_026122565.2). Lineage (NCBI taxonomy): Eukaryota > Metazoa > Chordata > Testudines > Chelidae > Emydura > Emydura macquarii. The sequence continues at coordinate 48,388,064 of NW_027132905.1, forward strand.
AGTTACACCAGCTTACACCAACACAGGATCTGGCACCAAGTGACTATTTGCTTGAAGCTATCAGATCTCCTAAATCTTCAAGACTTGGGGAGCTCTTGGCCTGTTTTTTTTTTCTTCTTACATCAGGAGGCATTATTGCAAACAAGTATTGCTACCGTCAATTTTATTTTGGAGCCTCGATATTCAAAGCTTGTTGCAACTCCAAATAAAATCAAAATAATATACAGGCTAATTTGTCAAGTTAATGTTCACGTAAATGCCTGCTCAAACCTAAAGTGGGAGTAGTTTGGAAAGAATTGGATGTGAATAGCAAAGCACAGAGGAGACTGGCACTCATTCATTTCGTATCTTAGTTCCCCGTGTAGAAGGAAGGTTTAAAAGGTACTTTTTTTCTTCTAGCTTTATCTGGTGGTGAATGGAGGTGAGGTCAGCTGGAGTTTTTCAGATGAGTGAAGTCAAGAAGGGGGACCATTTTAGGCAGGCAAGAGAGTAGATCTGCCTAGCAGAAAGAGGGAGTTCCCTGGAGTTTGCAGCTTGCCTTTCAGATATTACATCTGGCCCTTACGGGACCTGATCCTGAGAGTCGCTGAGGATCATCCCCAGGGGCCGCTGTTATTCTGACCGGTGAATGCAACGTGCCACGGCAATTTCACTTCCTGTTCTCTGGTGAAAGTGTTGCGTGTTCATGTTAAGATGCGTGTGAGGGCAGACCAGAAATGCAGCCTTAACGTGTCCATTGTCACCCTGTCAGTAAGAGCAGCCAGTGTTACTAAAGGACGTCGCTGTGCACGCTCTGCTTACATGGAAGTCAAGGGCCCTCCATGCTGTTTGCAATTCACTTAACATAACCGCGTCTGCAGACTTTTGTCAGAAAGTTGGGTTTGCAACTGAGCATTGCTTGGGACAGACGCTTTGCTGCCAGGCCTCTCATCTGCTGGCATGTGCCTCTCGGTGATTTTGCAGAGGACTCTCCCTAACTACTCCAGTCAGACAGTCCCCGTGGCATGTCAACCATCGTAGGCCATCACTAGGCACTGGGTCAGCATTGACGCCCATAAGGAAAAATGCCACCACGTGAGTCACCAGCCCCACTTCCTGCAAGCACGGAGGCATTCCTTGAAGGCCTCCATTCAGCACCGGGTCCCAGCCCTGCTTTGCTTGAACTTGCACGAGACCACAGCTCTTACTGGGTTAGCTATAAACACCAAGGTCCCGATCCTGGAGTGAGCGCCAAGCAGGCTGACTGTGGCAGGACTTGAGTGCAAATGGGGTACGCGTGCACAGAGCTCATTGCAGGATTAGGGCCTACATCTGTGGGAAGCCGCTGCTGGGATGCTGCGTGTAATTTCTTACTGTCCCTTCAAACACCATTCCGCTTTTTTCCTTCCTACTTCTTCCCTGTGATCGGTCACCCCAACTGTCCCCTGCTGTTCCCAGCAACACCTTATTCAGTCCACCTCCAGCATCCCCTCCGCTGTATTATTAGTTAGTGGTATATATTTCCTCCATGGGCTAGGGCCTGTGTGGGAATCGCAACTGAAACCAAATCAGCCCTTTGGAAGTTGAGGCAGTCGGTTTCTTTGGGTGGGCGAGGCCAGCAATTCTCTCCCACCATGTTATCGGCAGAGCTGCCACCTCGGATCTCTTCTGTTTTCTTACCTTCTCTCTCTTTCCTGCCAATCCGCTGTTTATCAGCTGTTCCACGGCATCCAGAGCAGCCGCGCTCTTAGCCTGATGCCTGGGATGCCGCATTTGCGGAAGGAGATATTTCCCACAAATCTCTGAAGGATACAAACTGCTGCAGGATGTATTTTTCTCTTAATTGCACTCGGCCCGCTGACTTCCCTTTTACAGCTCTCTGCTTGGGTTCAATTTGGGGGGAAGGAAGGTGATGGGGGAGTGTTACGGAGGATCTGGCCCCCGGCACAATATGTTCCTCCCAGAGCTCATCCATCCCTTAAGACCTAGTGTCACAGTTCCCTGCTTTCAGCCAGGGAGTCTGTAGCTGGCTCCAGATGGTTTTCTGCAGCTGAAGATTTCTTCTAGTAATTTGTTTTCTTTGCACTTGTTTTTTTCTTTACGAAGATGACAATACTCGGAAATTGACCTAGCATCTTCCGTCAAAGGATTTCAAAGCACAAGCCTAGAGAAGCACTCTAGGCACCTCCCAACTAATGGCCAGTAATCAGTTTAGCCACAGTATCAACTGTGACTTTATTATTTATAGCGTAGTACCGAGAGTCCACTGAGCGGACTGAGATCAGGGTCCCTTTGTGCTAGGTGCGGTACAAACTCGTAGTGAAAGAGAGTCCCAGAAAGCACAGTCTAAACTGACAAAGGATGGAGTGGAAACTGAGTCACATGGAGGTGAAGTGACTTGCCCAAGGTCACCTAGCAGGTCAGTGGCAGAACCAGGAATAGAACCCAGGCGTCCTCACTCCCAGTCCAGCACTCTTTCCACTAAGCCCATATTGCCATTATCTTCTTTCAAAGGATTGATTTCAGAACGCAGTGCTTTTAAGAACATGTTAGGTATCTGTGTGCAGGTCACTCAGTGGGCTGGGTGAAACGTTTCATGCCAATTTTTTTGTTGGCTGAAAAATGTGGATTCGGATTGACCGAAACGAGTCGTGAATTCGACTGATAGTTTCAGCTGGAGGGGAAAAAAGGAAACGTTTTGACCATTGAACCGATAAATTGGCTCCACATCCGGCCCTAGCCAGAAGTCATTGTCCTCTGATCGGTGTTCTGAGACCTCTGTCCCGTGAGGTTGGTGCCTCGTCCCAGTCCCTAGTGGATGGATGTCCACAAAGTGGATGTCAGTATGGGTGCAAAGGTCCCTAGATAGGTGAACCTTTGCACCCATCAGCGTGCAGCTAAAAGGGATTTAGGCACACAGGAGTCTAAATTCCATCAACAGTTGACGGGATTTAGACTCCTCAGTGCCTAAATTTCTTCTGAAAAAGAGATTTCTCTGCTAAATCAGGTAGCAACAGCATTGCTGAGCGCAGCAATGCTTAAATAGCTTTAAAAATCTGGGCCTAATGGAAGAGCTGAAAAAAGAAAGAGATGGGGCCGGGGCGAGGTGGGGCTAGATCCTCAATGGGAAATCAGATGGGACGGATTCTTCATGTTGCCGCTGCTTGGACAATTGCATCGGGATCTTCCTGCATCTTGAGTTCAGTGCGTCTAGGACTGGCGGTTGTGGCCATGCTCCTGATGATTCTGTTTGTAATCAGGAGCTGGGGAAGCTTTTGTTCCTGGAAAATCTTCCTTCGCTTTCTCCCCCCACTTCCTCCCTCCCTTTTCCTTCCTTCCTCTCTTGACAGCCTGTCCCACAGCTGGCCGGGAGGCAGTGATAGAAATGTAAAGCAACCGTGTACTAGCTTGTTTTGTTTTTTTTTATCAACAGCCTACAGCAACTTTGCAAGAGCAATAACCTTTATATTAACTTTGAAAACATCACCGGAAACAGGCCATTTCATGTCTGAAAGTACAATGGAATTAAAACTTGTGCCGAAGACTGGGGGGGGGGAAGATATGGGCGAGAAACAGTAAATGTCACTCGCCGTGGGGCGATAATGCGGGGAGAGAGGATTAGATCTGCATTGCTGTGCCATGAGATATAAACACATTATGTAATCTATAGGGTGGCTACAAGCTGTGTGAACTGAGGCTTTCGCTGTGAAGGTGTTGCCCAAATAGGAAGCATGGAAACCTGGGATAGACAAGGCTGCATCTTTAAAGAGCTTTCTTTTAAGGCTTTGCTTTTATAAAGGGGTCCCAAAGTGATTTGCCCACCACTATAATGCAGCCACCTCTGAGTTAAAACACAGCAGCTGATGAACAGTCCTGAAGATAGACCTGAAGGGAGAAGTGTACTTATTTCTTAAGCAAACTCACGTCTTCAGTTAAGACCCACATTTACCTCTACCCCACACAGATTTGGTTTCTGTCTCTTTCTTCTTTAAATCAGAAATTGAGAGAGATCAGAACCTGAACGTCTGACCCAAAGTGCCTCAAACTGAGGGGAGATTCAGAACCCGATCCACACTATGCAGCCCAGGCCCATTTTTAATAAGGAATAGAGTCAGGGCACAAAAATTATAGAAGATGTTCATTGGACTAAGGAAATTAATTGCCTTTTACGCTTCTTGCAATAATGACTTTCTTGTATCCCTTATTCCAGGTCTTTATCCCATATGTGTCTGGTCAGGATGAGAGAGCGCTTTAGCTAAAGGCATGTTATTGTGTAGTTTAAGCCACAAAATTAAGGTCTATGTTTGAAAAGTAAACACATAACAGAGAGTTGGGGGAATGTTATCAAACTGAATGTGAGCAGAAATGCTTTTGTGGCTTTTGAATTCAATTGAAGCTGGGTGTGTCTGAGCGTGCACACACGCGTAGCGAGCCTCTCTCTAAAACGTCTGCCTGTGATCCTGGAAACCCACACACAAGAGCATTAAGCTAGCAAGGGAGGACACAAAAGCACAGCTTTGGCTATGTACACACCGATGGCGGCAAATTCGCTACCGTCAGATCGATTTTTTTTCCGGATCGATGGAGCGGCAGCAAAGGACACGCTCAATCGATCCGGAAGTCGATCTATTAAAACCACCTCCAAAAAAGGCGTAGCGCTGCGTTGACGGGAATGCTGCACACTGAGGGGGGTCGGTCTCATCTCAGCGGTGCTGCGCGTTCTCCTCGCCCGTGAACTTCAGCAGGACCTGTGAACGTTCACGTGCTCAGCGCCCATCTTCGGGGCAAGACATATCAGAGTGCTCAGCCCCTGGCAGCTCCCAGGTGATGCTGATGGCCAGATTTCCAGCACCCAGAGAGCTGGGCGCTTTGAAAATCTGGCCACTTACTTTGGCACATACAGAGAGTCTGAGTTTCTTGATAACCCAGCACTAAGTGACTTGCCCTGAATCACATGGCAAGCCTGTGGCAGAGCCAGGAATAGAACCCAGGTTGTCCAGATCTAAGTCTCGTGGTCTAACTGCTAGGCAAACTGCCCGCCTCTAGTGACAGAGTGAGTAAAAAGAGGCTTCTGCTACATTCCTCTGCTGATTGGCTTTGGCTTGCTGCAGGGCTTTGGTGAAAGCTGGGCAGTGCCCATGGCTGCAGAAAACCATCAGCTAGAAAAACCATGTTTTAAATGTTTTGTTGCAAATGTCTCTCTCAGTGCAGGGGGGGCCATGGGAGTCAGTTTCAAACACCTGTGAGGGGAAGGTTTGCGTGTGCCCCTCTGTATGTGGCGCACCGGATCACATCAGCTTAAGAAGAGGTGACAGCAGCTTACGATCAGTTAGTCATCTCATGAAGGTGACAAATGCTGTAAAACTCGAAGCATTCTGAATCAGCCAGAAACGCTATTCCCTGGATCTTTGCCAGCAATGCGCTGTATCTAGGGCAGGCACTCTGCTCTCCTGTGCATTTGACCTGTCCGTTTCTTTAGGATGAATTCCACCTAGTAAGAAATGCATGGCTTTATTGGAGTTGCTCATAAGAAGGACAATTTGAAAACTTGCCACCATGATATTTCCCATTTTTCAGGACATTTTCCACAATTTTTTTAAACACATTTTTATTGGCTTTTTTTGTTTACCCAAAACCACATTTTTGAGCACAAAATGGGGGAGGTTTATAAATGACACATTTTAAACCCTATTTTAATTTTTTAAAGGATCAGTTAAAAATAGTGTGGAAAATGTTGTGGGAGACTGGGCTAATTATGAACCCTGCAAAGTGAAAACAGAAACTTTCTACAAAATCTGTTGTTTTCCATTCAGCTCCCCTAACAGCTTTTCACCAGTTGCTCTCTTCCTCTTAGACACCTTCTCTGCACCCTCTAGTGTTTTCAAACAAGCATTGCACAGGCTAACTCTTGCACTAATCAATTCGTGTTGGACGCAGAACTGTTAGATCTGATTTGTGATAACTGCGATGCTCATACACAGTAGAACCATTTCTTTCCTCCATTTCCCCTGCTGTGTCTGGCTGCTCTGAACTGGAGGACAGGCATGCCGTTGAAATGATCTAAGCATCTCTGAGAAAGAGCTAGTTCTTGGAGACACTTGTCAGGTTCAATGGAGCAAGGGGGCAACTTGAATAATCAGAGCAATGTGCATGCTTACCAAGTTGCTGCATCTCAGATGTGGCCTGCCAGCCTCCAGGGTTCCCCCTTGCAAACGCATTTGCAAATGATCAAAGCCACATCTGATTTTCTTGAGTTCTGCAAGCATGTGCCCCGTGTTGCACATATCAAGCGTGAAATCATTGACAATGGAATTAAAGTGGCCGGCAGTCGACAGTACGGTTCTCTATTTCCCCACTTTTATCGCATTAGCATGTCGGCGCCGTTGTCTAATCCCAGCAAGCAGGAACGTAAGGGGATTTGAGTACAAATCACATAACCCGCCATTGCTTGTTTCTGAAGCCCTGTTGGCTCTGGGGTGCTCTTTCTTGCAAGTCTTTGACGCGGAAGTGCTGCTTGTGTTTGTTTCTGCCCATACCCTTTGACCCTCATCTGCAGATCAGCAGCGGTGCAAACGTTATGACCGTCCACTCTCTTCAGATTTCCCATGAGTGGTGTCTTAAAGCTATAAACAACCATTCTGGAGAATGAAGTGCTTCAAAATGTACCGAATCTCTAAGTCTGCTGGAGCAGGGACCATTAGAGGCGGTTTGGCCAGCAGATGAAAAGAACCAGTAAAATGACATTCAGATAGCAACACAGGACTCAGTAACTTCTGCCTATGTAGGGTCAGCCCCTGGCTTATGCTGGGTAAGCTTGTGTCACCTGCAGCTCCTACACCTTTTCAGGCATTGCTCGTTAATGTTCAGCATGAATAAATTGTTTCCATTGGTGAGCAGTTATAGCAGAAACCTTCTGAAATACCCCATGGTTCAGGGAGTTATTTTGTAATGTGATTTCTGCAGACAACGCACCATGGAGCTGCAAGGACCGTTCGTTACGTCTACACTACACACTAAGCCCAGGCTATGTCTCAGATTTGGACCCAGTCCCCCCTTCCATTCGCACACACATTAGTCTGGCTCAGGTCAGCAAAAACTCAGGACCCTGATCCTCGGACCCCGCTGTGGGAAGTAGGTCAGAGCCCGAGTTCTGCTGTGTGTTCCGGTCCAGGCCCTGTCATTCTGCAGTGTGGACGCAGCTCAAGCCGCAGACCTGAGTCAGACGGTCTGCATAGCGCAGTATGGACGCATTACCATGGCAGAACGACTGGGCCCAGCAATTCTAAACCCTGATTTCCAGGGCAGCATGAACGCTTAAGCACAGGCTTGGAAACACCGAGTCCATAAGCCCACCGATCCAGTTTACAGTGCAGTGTAGACATACCCTGACTGGTCTGTGCTGCACTGGTAGGTACTTGTGACATCTTGCGCTTCAAAATTCTGTCTGTGGATGGCCGCTGTGTAATGTAAAGCGTGAGCATTAGTTCTTGAGTTCTGCTCAGTTTGGACTCTTGATGGAACTTCATTGTAGTGCAACCACTGTCACGTGGTCTCTGAAGACCATTAGTTCCTCGGGAAACAATTGTGGGTTGCTTGTATTTGACTTATTTTGTGCAGGCTGCATTCTCGGCTAGTAAGTAAAAGTGTGTGGGAGAGACGGAGAGAGAGAATTTGGCCACCCACTGACGCAAGCGATATTAGCATAACCTGTAGGGAAGCCCCCAGTTCCTCCAGTGGAGAATTGATAGACGGAGTCTGAGGACCCAGTTTGCTATTTACATATTTGATGAGAGACAGAGAGCAATGGAAGTGTCTTCAATTGGGAAATAAGTCAGCATTCCTGAGAGAGTTCTGTTCTAAAGATGTTTGTGAAGCGCCTCGAGCAGCTGGCGTCTTATGGGAAGCAACCGATAGAGCTCCTCCCACCCCATAACTCAACCCCACCGCCCTCTAAGACCTTCTTGTGGTGTGAAATGGAACGGCATTCAGGAGATTTCCTTAGGGAGGATATGGAACCTTTCACTTGGTCACGGGTTCAAGTCCAGGCCAGGCCAGAAGGGACTGGAAGTAACCATCATTTGGTGGCTGTTGTGAAGTGACGTTTGTTCACCATCATGCCTTGCGTCCTTGCTGGCAGTCTCCAAAGAGGCCAAGCACTGGGGCTGAGCTCCTCTGACGGTGGTCCATCCAGGCCATCAGAGATGAAAGCCCTATTGGATCAGCCTCAAGCCAATGCTGGATTTTTTCCATTCAGTGCATCGTCTAGTGCTTTCTTATCGGTCACTAGCAAAGCGCCATTGCCAGGATTGTGCCGGGGTAGGCTTGTACTGACTCTTCCTGGTTTGTGCCTGCTCTCCGAACCCCTGGAGGGAGTCCCCCCTCTTCAGTTGTCAGTGTAGGGCCTTTCATCACCCTCAGCTTCACTTGAAAGATGAAATATTTATACTGGGTTGTTTTTTTTTTTCTGGAAAGCAACCTGTGTAGCTAGCTACAGATTATATGCCCGTAAGAGCTGCTTCCCCCTTCTTTTATGACGTCTCCCTGTAACTTTGCTTCCTTGAGAGGCTGAGATAAAATGAAAGCGATTTGTTGTACATGTGAAGTCTGTAGCAGTAGTTCCCATGGCAACTGTCTCCAGGAGAACCGTGCTCTCTTTCTTGTGGGAGGTTCTGGCACTTCAGATAGCGCAGGTAGTTTTTTAAAAAAAGACAAACAAAAAAACCACCCCAAAACAAGAGCCTTTCATACTTCCCCTGGGAGGTATTCAAGTGGATAGGAGAGAATAAGTGGTAACTTACTCACTTTGCCCTTAAATCAGCACTTGTTCACAAGCAACTGTCAAGACCTAAATTGTTTCTGGTTACTGACCAATCTCTGCACTTGCAAGATTTGTTATCCCCGTGCTATAAACTTTTCCCATTTGCTGCTGTTAAGAAGTCCTTTGCAGTCCTAATAACGTCTCGAGTTAACTCTCATTTGCAACAGGTTTCGAAGAAAGACACAGCAAGGATGGATGGTGCGACAGGACGCTGAGAGTGAAGGAATGAAAGTGTTTCTTTAGAAAGTTTAGGGTTCACAAAGGAACTGAATTTGACAGTCCTACAGAGCAGGATAACCGTATAGCCCCAGAACTGAGCTAAAACCAGGAGTGCCCAAGCCAGGAAAGTTCCCAAAAACTGAGAATATATCATGCTAGGAAAGGCTGCATGGGCTACATCAGTAAAGTACTTCTCCCTCAGCATATCTCATCCTGACAATGGACTAACCAGTTCTAGGGAGAGTTAAATCTTTGTGGTCCATTCAACCCTTTGCGCCTCTGCTGGGATTGCCAAGAAGGAGTTCAATCAGAGTTGTGATTTCCCCCCATCTCAAAAATCCCACAATAAAAGAAACAAACTCAGAATGATGTTCCATCTCATACCACCTTTCTGTCCAAAGCTCAGCATATGACCTTGATATTTTGGACCAGTCATGGAGCTAAGTAATAGAAAAATCCCACAGCTTCTCTGAGACATTTTTTCACTTTTTTTCCATGTGTGGTTCCAGGTCCCCGTGACCCAATAGATCAAACCCGATTTCTATGGAAACCGTGATGATCGGGTCAGCAGCCTGTCATCCTTTGAGTCCATCTGAAACTTTCTTCAGTTAGTTTTGTAAATTCAGCACCTCCCCATGGATTCCTTTGCTGTGTAAAACGTGTGCTACGTTCTGCCCCAAATCCTCCTGCTGCGCAATTTCAGTGTATTCCTGGGAATTAGATGCAAAGGGGGAGTCGCCAACCTCCTCCGAGTTCCACCAAGTGTCTCAGACTGGAAATAAGGGGCACATTTTTAAGTGAGGGTAATTAGCCATTGGAAAAACTCGGGAAAGATTGTGGTGGATTCTCCATTGCTGGCAATTATTAAATCTAGATAGGGTGTTTTTCTAAAAACTCTTCTCTAGTTCAAACAGGAGTTAATTCAAGGAAGTCCGATAGCCTGTGTTATACAAGAGATCAGATTAGATACTCTCAGTGGTCCCTACTGGCCTTAGCATCTATGAATAGAAAGGGTTAAAATAATATAACAACGAGTTTGGGAAGAGAGATGAACCCTCAGGATTCAGTGCATAAACCAGTCTCTAACTACTGCGGGTTGAGAAGACACTTTCCCTGCAGGCCAGTTATTCCATAACTGCCTTCGGTGGGATTTCCTTCCTCTGAAGCAGCTAGGACTGGCCATTGATGGAAACAGGATGTGGAATGGGATGGACCACGGCTCTGATCCAGTATGATCGTGTTTCCAGCTAGCTATTCACGTGGGTTGGCCCTTAGCAATCACATTCCTGCACTCCCAGTGCCTGAGTTACGCTGTCCTCATAACAAAGCCTGCTCTCATCAAAAGCTAGTGTAAGCAGCATCCTGGGCAAAATAGCGGCTGGGATGCGCTAATTAGCACCACCAACGATAGCTGCTGTTGGAAAACCAACTCTGATAACTTCTCTGTTCTGCCGTTGGTGGGGATTGGCTTTCATTGCCAAGCTGACATTTATTTTTCCTAGTGCTGCTTCCTTCGGGGAAGGCTGCAGGTTGGGGCGAGGCCGCCGGTGTGTCCAGTCTCCATTCATTTTTGTTTTTGCTTGGGGGGGATTATGAAAATTGACGCAGGACCTAATTAAACAGTGACAAACAGAGAGGCATTTCCATGCCGTTAGTGAGCACGAGCAGGCCAGAGCTGCCAACCCAGCAATCACTATCAGTCAGGAAATGCCTGGCCTAGAGATCGCTACGGGTGCTTCTTTGGGTTTCATTGTATTTTGTTTTTTAAGAAGAAAAGAAAAAAAAATCTCTCGAAAGAGCTCATTGACTCTATCTGGAAGAGTTAGGAACCAGATTGCACGTTGCCATGGATATGCTGCTCTGTTTGCCTACTGGTCTCTTTTTGTGGGCGGATGCTGCCCTTTGACAAGTGAGGAAGGCATAGGTTCGTGTCTGGATTCCTTTGAAATCCAGTGGCAGTTGAGTACCTAATTCCCTTAGACGCCTTTGAAAAGCCCATCCCAAGGGCCTGATCCTGCAAACTTTTGCTGCCATGACTACGCTTGCGGGCAGTGGCAGGGCCTGTGCTAGTGAGCACTGCACCACGTGGCTTTTGCAGGATTGGGTCCTAATGAAGAAGCCAGGAGGAGAACAAGCCACTCCATATGCCCTTAGGTTTCAAAGGGACAGGAGCCCAGTAAAGACATTTTCTAGCACATGTTGCTAGCGGAAGCAGCCCATTTGCCAGCAGCAGCTGCATCTGTCAGATCTTATAGCACATCGGGGGTTTGTGTATCCATCGCTTGCTCGCTGTCCCCTACTGGAGCATTGTATGCAGCTTACGGCGCCCCGTGTCCTGCGTGCTAAAGAATTGCGGTGCAAAAGTAATCACAGATTCGTCAATTTTTAATCACTTTGGAGAATGGGTTTTAAAGCTGCATTGGAATTTACCACCATCATATAGCTCATAAATAATATCATGTCAGATTTCTCTGCTAGCGCCTTCCGCCGCCCTGGTATGAATTTAAAGTGGCTGCAAGTTTTACGATCGGCCTGGCATACTTGCCAATAATCACTATGCATAGGACAGGAGACTTAGCTTAAGACAAATTTCGTTTCTCTTGAGTGTGAACTGCATGCTGATGGGACACCTGGCATTGAAGGAATTTGTTAGCGCACTGGGGCTCTTTTCAGAAAGGGAGAAATGCTCTGTTCCGAATAGAGGCAAAGAGACGGAGCTTAGCAAAAATGAACTGGGGAGCCCTCTGCTGGCAATAGCCATGACGATAATGGGTCCTTCTAGGTTCTGCTTATCACAGCAAGAGAGTTTTAAACTGTGGGGAACATTGTTAGCGTAGCTGCTTAATGGCGAGCTCTCCCACGCTGCATGCTTTCGTGTTTAATGGAGGCTAAGGAGTTACGTATGGGACACTGAATTTTTATTAGCGCTGGTTGCTGGCACTTGCTATGTGTTGCTGTTCCAGAAGTTGGATCCAAGGTCATGCCAGAGACATAGTCAGGGGAAGCTGCTGCTTAATCTGTGAGGCAAGAACATGCCTGAATTTTGGCAACGGGGAGCTGCAGGAGCAGTTTAGTTTTAAAGAATTGTTGACGCACTGTTCTAAAATAAGTGGACCAAACTCCTAAAGACGGAGACAGTTGAATTTTTGGTGACTGTTCAAGCTGAGAATCTGTATTTTGCCTGTGGCTCCTGTCTTTCTGATAGGCCGATCCAGATGCCTCCCAAGCTGTGGGGCAGATCCAGATCTAAATTTTGCAGCCTGACGTCATCCATAATAGAAGCAAATGCAATATGGGACTGAAATCCTTATTGTCTGTTGGGTGCAGAGACAGTGTTCCCTTCCCATCATTGCTGCTCGTCAGGATCATAACTTGAGAGTGACAGAAACTTGGCTTCTCCCGTATGTATCCCTCCCTTCTTGTTTGGTTTATCCAGTAACTCAACAGTCCTGAATTGGGAGCATCATAGTGCATCAAAGTGTCAGCCTTTCTGATGTCAGCAAGGCAGCCCAGTCTCATCCCTGAACAGAATAGGCAGTGGAGTCTGAGTGTGTCAGGCCAGTAGTTTGACGCAGCAAGATTCCTGATCCTCATGTGTGCTGATTTTCTCTCTGTCCCTTCCATCTCCCAGACTTGGCTGTGGGAGGCAGCTCCCTCTCTGAATCTGTCCCAGTGCAAATCTGCCCGCTTTGGATGGGGAATGGGGCAGACGGTGGCAGCTACTGAAGGCAGGGGGTGTGGAAGCCCCCGGGAAGGGAGATGAGCCGATGAAAAGAAAGGAGGAGGATTGTGAGTGGTGGATAGGAGTGACCACCCCTCTGCCCCAGCGCCTAACTTCTCCATTTCTCTTCCCTCAGCCCATCCCAGAGAAGCAGCCAGGCCTTGCTGGCTGTGAAACGCTGTCGTCCATCAAAACAGCTTTATGCATTCAGGAGCCAAGCCAGAGTTTACTTAGATGCTGAAAGATGCTGGAGTTCTGGTACTGGAGCTACTGGCATGCTGAAATGAATAGGATTGTTCAGAACAGGAGCAGAGCCCTTTTAAAAAGAGACATGGCCGTTCTGCTTAGCACTTAGGGGTTCTCTTTCCTTGGACAAGGTGCACAGCAAGTGGTGTCTGAAACCCTGCAGCCAGCTCGCTGTGAGCATTGCCCCAGGGTTGGTATTCCTGCCTATGAGCCACTTACGCCCTATAGTGAGGGCTAATGGTGCATAGGTTTGGTGCTGTGTCTCTGCCCAGGGATGAATGGAATCCTGTGTGTTTCCTACAAAGGATAATCAGCTTGGTTTTGGTTTACTAGCATCATCGATGCCCTGGGGACTCGAATAATAGCAGGTGAAGGCAGAGAAGACCTATACAGGAGGAAGGATGGGTTTGTGGTTAAGACATCGGGTTGTCATTCAAGAAATCGGAATTCAATTCCCACCTTTGCCACAAACTCCCTGTGTCACTTTGCTCAAGTCCTGCTCTGGGCCTCAATTCCACATCTGTAAAATGGGAATAATAACCCATCCTTCCTCCTGTCTACTTGTTATCTTGGCTGCTTGAACTGTCAGCTCTTTGGGGCAGGCATTGTCTCTTTCTGTGTGTTTGGGCATTGCCCAGACAATGAGGATTCAGTCTGGGTTGGAACCTCTCTGTTACTGCTATAATATGAATAATATCTAACAGAAGGTCACGTAGTCCTTTACTCTCCACCAGTAGGATTGTGCCCTTTAGGCTATTCTCTGCTACTGTAGCCGGCCCAGTTTTCAGTGACTCAAGAAATGGGACTTCCTTCACTTGGGAGACAGCTTTTGTGTTGTACAGTTGTAGACACAAGACCAGCCAGTCTAACACCATCCTGTAGGGGATTTTCCTTCATACCGAGGTACATTGAGGTCCCATCCCTGTAACAAAATCAAACTGGCCCGTTACACAGTCCTTCTGGCTCCCTTTTATTAGATAAATATGGGTTTAGATGCTTTCTGCACTGAGTATTTGCCTAAGGTGTTCTGTCTCAGTAGACAGTTTGGTGAGATTTCTCTGCAGTGACGGTTGTATTCCCGGATCTCTACTACCCTCAGGTCTTTGTGACTTTAAACAGAGCTTTGCAGCGGAAGGTAATTACAGGAAATGTCTCTTTTTTTCCCCCTGGCATTTCTGCCCTCTCTGCTGCCTTGTCAAGTTGTCGATCCATTTTAACAAATTTGGTAATTAAAGTTGCTTCTAATCTGCCACGTGCGTGAGCTGGAATGATGCGCCACGGAAATCTTATCAGAGAGAGAAGGCGGCACACATCAGAGCAGCTGCTGGGTTGGTTATCGGCGCCGACGTGCTCCAAGACCTTTTTCGCAGCTTAGTATGCGAGCAAAGGAGAGAGCTGAAAATGTTTCTTCCCCAAGCACCACCTCCGTCTGATACCGCAACTGCTCCACAATAACTGGGAGGATGGTCTTGTGGATCGTCATATACAAGACTGGGATGCCAGGAGATCTGGCTTCTAATCCCACTTCTGCCAGATGCTTCCTGCGGGCAATTCACTTAACGCCTCTGTTTACCTGTCTGTAAGGTTTTGATGTTACCGGCCCTACCTCACGGGTTTGTTATGAAGTTCAACTGGCTGTTTATAAGCTGAGATCCCGGATGGCAAGGGGGATCTAGAAGTGCACGCTGATTGTTTCAGCTTTGCTGGTGTTTAGTGCAGCTTTGGGATTTTGCCACCAATAACCTTGTCTGCCATTACTCCAGCCTCATTACCCTAGTTATGCATGCACAACGGGATTGTTGGCAGGCCCAAATTGCTCTGAAGCAAAAAACCCCTGATCTTTATGGGGTTGTAGGGAAAACTTAGCTGACGTGAGCAGGCCCAGGCTTAGACAAGCCAGGCCTGAACAAGTAACTGCTGAACAAACCCAGCAAGTAAATGCTGAAACAACTAAGTATTGTGAATGTGCTTATAGTAAATAAGGAAGGCAGAACCCAGCTAATCTAACGATTGTGGGTATGTTTACATTGAACAAAGTCGGCAGAAACACACTGAACTGATAAGCCTGCCTCATGCAATCTGCACAGCGATTGGTCCTTACATGCAAGTATAGATAGGTTGTTTTCTGGCACCTGTCAATGAAGCACGTCCTATATGTGCTACAGGTGCAATAACACATGCATGCTCATTATAATGAACTCGACTCTGTACGGCAGGACTTTCCATTCCACCCTCCTCTGGACAAAGACACTACCCCTGAGACTCCTCTTTTATACACTGATATTGACAAGTTCCGCATTGCCCCTCTGACGGGGTTAGTTACCACCCTTTACCTTGTACCTGTTGGTTCGATCAAAACATCTCTATCCATCATACTGTCATCCTGACCTTATCTTTAAGAGGGGTCAGTGTGTCCCTGAACTGTTGTCAGAGAGTGTGTTTTCACAATAACCTGGTATCGGGGTGTTCTGGTGCTACCCTTCTGGAATGTGTTTACGTGAATACTTACTGCCTAGGAGTGACTGTGGTTTTGCAATGCCAGTCCTGTCCTTGCCAAGTTCATGTATTGGATAGTGAACCTGCAGGCAGGCATCTGCTTTGTAACAGAACCAGGCCTGACTTGGCCTGACTCTTGCTAAGTCTGCTTTATATTAGCAGGGCTTGACTCTGTTTGGATCTTAGGTCTTGCATTAGGCCATTTATACCAGGCCTGATGTCTCAGGCGCTCTCTCTCTACTACACGTGTTAGTGGAGGTACATGGTACCATGTCCATCAGTCAGTTCAGGACAGAGCATTTCTGGATGCATATAATACTGTAGGTAGCTTTCATTTAAGGGCCATACCAGAGGGATGCACGCTATTTGCAACTTAGACTCAACGTAAGATTTGATATAACAATACTATTTCACTTAGCTCACACTGGACCATATTTGCATCAACTGGTACGCCTTCCACAGAAACAACTGTCTTTTCTCCAATGGAACCTCTAGGTAATGTCTAAAGGGTTAAGCTGTTCCCATGAAAAAGGCAGCAATGCCAGAAGACTGTGTTTTGTAAAACAAAGTTGGCCCTGCCTGGGTTACCCACGCATGGCAACCTCTCTGCTTTCCCATTACATTCTCTGGCCTGTTTGAGTGTAACAGCCTTGGGAAGCTTATATATCGATCCCTCTTGTTGACTGCGGCATAGGTCCCTATCGGACAGCAGCAACATCAAGAGAAAATACTTACAGTCAGTGTAGGTCTTATGAGAGAGTTTCTGTTCTGCCTGATGCTGTTCATTAATCCCTGCAGGCTGGAGGATGCCTGACAAGGTTGCAATCTCTCCAGCACACCGCGCTGTAAAATTGGAATCTTCTGCTTGGCAACAAAATTAGCTCTCCTATTCTGTGTGTGTGTGTGCACACATGTGAGGGAGAGAGGCATGGTGGGTGGGTAATGCTGCCTGTTTCTAAGGTTGCTCAGTGCGTCTGTAGTTCTGGCACTTCCTCATTTTTGAGTTCTTGACTTTGCAACCTTTATAATGTTCTTTTAACATAGTTTTGGTCTTTGTGATAAATATATATATATCTTGGCTGCAGCTTGTCCTTGGCAGTGTTGTTTGTCCTTTCAGCTGTGCCCTTGGCAGTCATTTTTTAAAGAAATTTGCTGATCACATTATAGAATCCCTTGGAAAGAAAAAAAAAAAAAAAAAAAAGTCTATTTGCCAAATGGTTAGCAGAGCTTCTGCTGTGAGATCTGCTTGCAACGTGATGGATACATTTGTGCCTACCAGTCTTCTCTGCAAGCTCAACCAGTCGTGAGAGCTATTAAATGATAAGCAGAGATTGTGTGTGTGTGGCGGGGGAGGCACTGGACCACGACAGACCAGTTGATGTATACTCGCCTTCTCCACAAGCTCCATGGGCAGTGAGAGATGTTAAACTCTCTCATCCACCTCTTGAACTGATAGTCTTCCATCTTTTTCCTTATATTTGACCTGATTTTCCACTCTGCAGCTTGCGTCTTTGGGGCAAGGACCGTCCTTTGTATTGTGTTTGTACAGCACCTAGCACCACGGGGTCCTGGCCCTTCATTGGAGCTCCTGGGCGCTGCGGTAATGCAAATAATAACCAATGTAGCAGGAACATGTAGCAATTATTAATATGCATCATGGATCCCTGTCCTTTATATAACATATACATGGAGATTTGACTTACACTGAAGTTGGTCTGTAGAGGGGAAGGGCAGGGAGCGGAGACTTCTGACAGTCGCATGGTGAACATTCATGCAAGAGGCCAACAGCTGGTTCCTCCACACTCGTGTCAGCTGCAGGTGGGCCTCTGACACAAACTCCCAAGCATTGCTGGATTCAGATTCCAGCTCTGACTCATCTCTTCTCTGAAGCTGTTCTGCACTGGAAGAGATCACCAAGGCTTGGAATCATTAGAAGAATAAAAAGACGAGGACAGATTGCTACTTTCAGCCGTCAACACCAAGGGCTGGGCAGGGGCTGAATTAGAGAAGTGTGTGCAGAAGAGGAGTGAGGGGAAACTACAGGCAGTTTGACTCATTAACGAATATTCCCTGATTTATTATGTCATAATTTGGCTTTGTATTTTCTACGCTCCATACAGTACTTATAAGACCAAAAAAAAAAAAAAAAAATTACTTCACCGCGAATGAGCGTCTGGAAAACAAATAGGGGGGAAATCAGTGAATTTTAGTGTAACCTGAAACAAAAGTGTTCCGTTGTTCTGTTTCTTTCCCTCTTTTGGTTTTTTCCTCCTGGTGCATTCTCAAGCCAACATGATTTCAAATGGCTACAGAGCTTTGCAGTGTAAACCTTTAGATTTTTGTGGCCAGAAGGAGCATTAGGGCATCTAGTCTGATCTCCTCTAGAAGAAAGACCATAGAATTTAACCCAATTGCTCTCGTGTTAAGTCCAGTGGCTAGCGCATCTTCCAGAAAGGCATCCAGTCTTGCTTTGAAGACATGAAGAGAGGGCGAATCTACCACCTCCCTCGGTAGTTTTGTTCCCATGACTGATCGCCCTCCCTGTTACAAGTGTGTGCCTGATTTCTAGTTTGGATTTGTCTGGCTGTAATTGCCAGCCATTGGTTCCTGTTCTGCCTTTCTCCACTAGATTAGAGCCGTGTAGTACCTGGTATTTTCTCCCCAGTAAAATACGGGAATTGTGTAGGGCACTCAATCCGTGGGGAGAGTTCAAAGTAACCAGGCTTGAAAATTGAAACTGTTTGGGCCTGATTTTGTTATTCTTGTTCCTGCTTAGTTTAGTACTTTACACAGCAAATTGTCCCATTGAAAGCAATGGAATAAAGTGACAACATATCTAAAGAGGACAGAATCTAGCCCTTTTAAAAATGTATTATTTCGTAAGCTGCAGAATGTACCAGTAGGTGATGGGCAAATTGCAAAAAGATTCAGGGTTCAGTTTGAATAAGAGCCTGGAAACTAGTGTAACAGCACACTGTCGTAGACCCGGTTAATTAGCTGGAGCAGAAGAAGATCATGATTTAAGATCCAGAAGTCCCAGGTTCAATGTCTGTAGATGTCTGGGTATACATAGTCCTGTTTCAGCGGGGATGAATCTTGAGGTCTCTTCCAACCCTACATTACTATGATTTTTGAGCCAGTCAAGGGCATTATAACCTGAGCATGTTTATATGAACTATCAGAACGCTTGCTCTGCAATATTAGGCTGATTCATGGGCACAAGTTTCCTTGTCAGATTCCTGACACTTCTCACTTCTGATTGGACTGAAAGTGTCACAAGAATCCCCTTGATCAAGGCATGTCTCTTTCTGTTTGCACTCTGGTCCTGGCATCTCTTTCCAAGGAGAAGATAGGCTATATTCCACCCTGTAATCTATGAAAGAAACTAAGCACTGTATTTTCCCAAGTATTCTTCTATTCCAGCTCAGACATACATGTTTCATTCCTCCCATCAGTAGTGCTAGGACAGCGCTACTTCTCTGAGCTGGTACAGGAGGGCTTGGGGAAATGAAGTGAACTGGTGAAAAGTCAGCACTCGTTTTCAATAGGCTGCTGCTCCCCGTCAGCGTGTTGCATTGGTTGCATTGCAGGAGAGGTGAAGATTAAGAGCTGTAAATAATGCTGTGATATCTAAGTGTTGTGAAGAGGTCATGGTGTCAGTAATTTACATTCGTTGGTGAGCAAGGAGGAAATACCTTGTTTATTTAGTGTCAGCCTCCCTGCTCCTATGGTTCTCTCTTGAGTCTTTCTTCCCCATTTTACTAATCTGTTTCACTGAGGCACCCCACGTCTCCTGCTCCTTCTCCTTGAATGATGCTTGATATAATGTAACATGATGGGTGACTTATTTTTTCAGTGACTAGAGGTAGGAAGCACTCTGCCCAGCAGAAGGAACCTACCTGCTGTGAAATGTCTTTAGACTGAAATCTTGGAGACGAAAAATCTCAAATGCTTGTTTTCCTCCCCTCTGGCTTTGTTCTGTAATTGGAATTGGAAAATTGGCTTGGAGTGATTATTCCATCAGAACCGGTAGTGCTGCTCTGATGGCTCAGGCTGTGTTGGGATTGGAAGGTCTGACCAAATTCTGATCTGTGTCTCACCAACGCAATTCCGTCAGGTTCAGTGGAACTACTCTGCGCTTACGCCAGCATACATGAGATCAGAATCTCGCCCCTGGGGCTGTGGTTTCAGATTTTAGTTATTTTCTTTAATTGCAGTTAGCATAGAGATGGAATGCCAAATCCAAACTCCTTCAGACTTTAGGGGGGAAACCTTGGCCAGTGGGAATTTTGCCACTGACTTCAATAAAACCAAGATTTCCCCCCCTGTGGTTCTAGGGTTAGCTATAAACTTGGCTTGGTCCCATCTTCAACCTAGAAGGAAACTTGGCATAATCAGTAGAGGAATTTCCTGCCATCCGGCATGGACTTCACTGAATAACACTGAGTTCTTGCTTTAAAAATGAAGGCATTCTCTTCCCGGAGACAGCTGCATTTGAAAGACTCCAGAACTGTGAATGATCAGACCAGAATTTAAAATCCAGTAGGATTAGTCACTACCAACCCCACTGTTTCTTTTTTAACTTAGAGTTTTAACTTTTAACTTAAAAATTACATTGGTTTTGGTTGCAGTAGATAGGTAACATTTAGATTAAAAATAACACAGTTCTTTTCTTCTTTAGATCAAATTTAGGCCATGATCCAGCAGAGCATTTCAGTACATCCTTGTCCTAAGCACGAGTAGTTCCACTGAAATAAATAGGGCTAACCATACGCTTAAGTTCTCTGCTGGATCAGGGCCTTCGTTTCCAACCATGAAAAGAGGCATTCATAATAAATGGATGTGGACTGGTGAATTTACAGATGTCCCTAGTCTAGATCAGGCTTTAGATTCCATTTGCATCATTCAGCTAACCATGGCAGAGTATCTGCGGCCGTTCCTTGTCACGCTAATTATTACTGGAAGGTCAGGAGTTCAGAGCCGTTCATAAAGTTGTAGTTGTCCTGTGTTTAAAATTGAGCCCAGAGTGTTTTGGAGGAATTGAGATGTGATTTTCCCCGGTTCCTGTCTCTGACCTTGAGCTGTAATTGTGTTTTTTTTCATGCAGCCATGAAGGCGGATCGAAAACGTTTGAAGGCAGAGAAGACAGACCTGGTAAGCCAAATGCAACAGCTCTATGCCACGCTGGAGAGCCGGGAGGAACAGCTACGTGATTTCATCAGGAACTACGAGCAACACAGAAAAGTAAGCTCCTGTATATCCAGTCCTGTCTCTCGCACCCAAGAGCTATTGTCATATGATTTTACACATGTTCCCGAGGATCTAATGTGAAGAGTAAAGCAAAGTCCATGGCTCTGGCTGTGTGTACATATCATGTTAATCTGGCAGGGTTCACTGTGCACCTTCCTCCCTCTACATACCTCTCCAGCTCAGAATAATCATGAGAGGGGCTAAACCAATGTGAAAATGCCTTACTCCCCCCCGCCCCCCCCCGAGCAAAAAGCCCCACCTGTTGACAGCAAGAGGGGGGGGGGTAATGGGAGTGAGGCAGTCTTCATAACTTAAAATAAATGCTAGCATCACCAAATTAAAAATTGAAGCAAATGCTGGAGACTTTCCTTGATGTTGGTTGTGTTGTACTAGGAATTTAAAAAGAAAATACAGAGTAGATATTTCAGGAGTGCAGCAAAATGAGAGACGTGTTTGGGAATAGGAATACAGGGGCTGATACAATCTGATTACAAGCCCAGTGACTTCAGGGCAGTTGCATCTGCTTAGTCGAGATCAGGATTTAGCCCTTAATGTTACCCAAAGCCAGAGTAACAGAGGTGGTTAGAGGCAAAAAGGCAGCCTTTAAAAATGGGATGTCAAATCCTACTGAGGAAAACATAAAGGAGCATAAACTCTGGCAAATCAAGTGTAAAAGTATAATTAGGCAGACCAAAAAAGAATTTGAAGAGCAACTAGCAAAAGACACACAAACTAATAGCAAAAAAAAATGTGAAGAATATCAGAAGCAGGAAGCCTGCGAAACAATCAGAGGAGCCACTGGACAATCAGGGTGCTAAAGGTGCATTGAAGGAAGCCAAAGCTGTTGTGGAGAAGCTAAATGAATCCATTGCCTCTGTCTTCCCTGTAGACGATGTGAGGGAGATTCCCACACTTAAGCCATTCTTTTTAGGTGACAAATCTGAGGAACTGTCCCAGATTGAGGTGTCAATGTGAGGAGGTTTTGGAACAAATTGATAAATGAAACAGTGAATAAGTTATCAAGACCAGGTGGTATTCATCCAAGAGTTCTGAAGGAACTCAAACATAAAACTGCAGAGTTACTAAGTGTAGTAGGTAACCTACTGCTTAAGAACATTACCAGCCCAGACAGAAACGGTTCGATCCTCCACACTGACGTCAATGGCAAAAGTCCCATTCACTTCAGTGCTGCAAGTTCAAGTCCAAATTTTACTCGCAGCCCCATTGCTGTGATGAATGATGGTCGTGAAAAGACCTGGACAGATTTTACTCCCTGATCAAAAAAACTTCTCTCAGGTGAGAACAAATACAGTTTGGCAAGGCAGCTGGCAGTGTAACTGTGGACGCTGGAGCGCTGGTAAAGAAATAAATAAAGGACAAGTCAGGTCACTGAGCAAAGTTAGCAATGTTTGATTTAAGAGTATTGCTCCATCTGTGTCATGAATCGGCTCCGACTGGAAGAAATCATTGAACCAAGATGGTGGTCGCTCTCTCTTTGCTCAAGGGAATGAACCTTTACAACGGGTTATTTCAAGGACAAGTTTTATAATAGTCCTTAAAGTTAAGAGCTTATTAAAAGAACATATAAACTGCAGTGACTCCTGAAGTACGTCACTCAGTAACAAACAGCATTTCTCTGAATGTTTTCAGCATCTCTGCTCTATTCGCAAGACAAGATATCTATGTATTTTTAGATAGTTTCCTGTTTTGCTTTTGATTAGGTTGCATAAAGCTTTCCGTTCCAATAAGCAGCCACGGGAATCAAACATCTGTAATTATTCTGGGCTTGTTTCCATGCGAAGAGAGAAACTTGCTATTTTTAATGTATCGTAATGAAGATCACTTGACTCCAGCTTTAGGTTTTTTGGGAAAGTTGTATTTTTCTTTCCTGCCCCTATGAGAAAATCAATGTTGTTTAGAAAAACCCAAGCACACATGAGGGAGGAATGCAGGGAGGAAAGCACGTAGGTTGGGAAGAGGCCCTGGGCACTGCTTATTTGCCTGAAAGATGCTTATGTTATCTGCAGCCCCTCTACTCGTTTCATCCATATCCACTGGTAGGATCTTTGTGGGAGATTCGGAGGCAATTCTTCCCTGAGGGCTATGTTTGCAGAGAGGCTTAGGATACGTCCTTATTTCCACTCTGTGGCAGGCAGCCTGCATATTTTCCCCACTGACTCACTGGAGAAACTTGGTACATGAAATGACCCATGAACTGGGATCTGGGTGACTCTGAGGTCATCTCTTGTATTTGTGGAGGAGGATAAAAGAGTGTGAGAAAAAACATCCTGCCTCATCTCTGTGCTTGTCATCACACGTCATTTCCTTTGAACCTTGTGGAGAGATGTTATTGCCACCCTGGTCTCGAGGACCACCAGCACCCATAATACATAGCAGTGGCACAAGCGACGTAGGTCTTGATTGCAAGGTGCCAATTCAGCCCTCAGTGAGTTGTTGCCGTGATCAGGCACGGGTGGCACTGGGCTTCGCGTCCCCTGACCACAATGCAATCCTGGAGGAGTGGACTCTCAAAACAGCTGGACTTTTCTCCAGCTGCTCACGACTGAGTCACTAAAGCAGCACCATGGTGAGGGAGACCTGGCAGATACCTGTACACAAATGCAGCTACCTTAGACAGTCCTCTTTTACAAAACTTGCTTTATTGAAAAGTTAAAAATCCGTACAGCAGATTGCATGATGCCATTAGCACAGTCACTTCAGTGCAACTTTCCCCTCACTGGAATAGTTCACACTGTGCCATGACCACCAGCAAATTAATAACTTGGTTAGCTGGCAGTCTTCATCAGCTAGAGTCCCAGTGCCGCAAGGCCTTGACAGTATAAGGGAGCTGCCTTATGTGCTTTTTTCAGCCAGGTAATTTCCCATCCAGCAGTCTCCTTCCAAGTGGCTCCGTAATGTCATCTCATTGATGTAGGAACCTCAAGACAGTGTGGTTCAGTGGGCAGGGAACCGGAGTGAAAGTCAAGGAATTGCAGTTCAATTCCTGTCTCTCCCATAGATTCTCACTCTCCTGAACCACGTCACTCCTCTGTGCCTCAGTTTCCCTCTTGTGTCAAACAGAGATGATGGCGCTTTAGCCACCATTGTAAAGTGGACTGAGCTCTGTGGAGGAGAAGGGCTGGAGAAGGCCTAAGTATTATTAATCTTCAGGAGCACAACAAAGCTCTCAAACCCAACAAAGGAGAAGAGTCAGGGTTTCTTGACACGCACTAGGGACTAGACTGTTGCCACCACGTTTCGTGTGTCAGGGGCTTAAATATCACAGTGGTAGGCAGGAGAGCAGAACCCAAAGACAGATAGACTAAAACCCCAGAAAACATTTATATCTGTACCTAAGATGCACACAAAGCAGCTGCCACCTGTATTTTTTTAATCTGAGTTTCTTTGTAGAAATGGGGAGTCTGTCATTTTATTAAGCTCTGTTGGGAGTGATGAAGTGGGGGTTGGGGACAGGTTTCCCATGAGGTCAGTTTATCATATCACGGTAGCCACGGAGGAAAGACCAAATCAGCAGTTCAGGAGGAGACACCGCAGGCTTGTGTCAAACTGTAGAAAAATGGTGCATTGTCAGAACAGCCGGGCTTGCGAAGAAGCGTTAGGTCTCTTGGCACCGCGGGTTACAAGCCCCAGTGGTAGCTCAAGCGGCTAACTACTTGCTTCTGTCCCAGCGTTTTTTTCAGTGCTAACGTTCTGGTGAAACACTGACACTTGATTATGGCCGCTGACGGCACCTCGGGCTGCGATGGTGGTACGTCTTGCCCCATGGGCATGGTTGGTGCCACTGACGTGGACAGATGGTCTCCAGGAGGGGTCTAGTCCATGGTGTGGTAAAGACGCACAGCTGGTGAAAACCATTTCTGACTTTTGTGTGTTTGCCTCTGTTTTTTGGACTGCTGCTTCTGTCCCCACTTCTAACCCCTGAGTGAAGAGAACCTGCTAGTGAAGACAGGGGTGAAATCCTGGCCCCATTGAAGCCAGTAGGAGTTTTGATATTGACTTTGGTGTGATCATGATTTTGCCCAGTGTTTTTAATGCAGGATAAAATGCGTGGCCTGGATTTCCTGGGAAAGCCAGTTGTGCCTGATCCCTCAATTCCCTTCCTTTGCCCTGGTGTCTCTGCAGGAGAGCGAGGATGCGGTGAAAGCACTTGCAAAAGAAAAGGATCTCCTGGAGCGAGAGAAGTGGGAGCTACGCCGGCAAGCCAAAGAGGCAACAGACCACGCCAGCGCGCTGCGCTCCCAGCTGGACCTGAAAGACAACAGGATGAAGGAACTGGAAGCGGAGCTAGCCATGGTGAGAGCCCTCCATTTGCACAAGCAATGCGCGGGGGAGAGAGGGCAGATTTGCTGCTGGCTTGTGCTGAGCATGCTCAGTAACACTGCTGAAGCTGGCTGCCCTAACTATGCTCCCCCTCCCTCTCGGCAGGCACTGGTCATCTCTGGGTGTTTTTTTAGACTGGAGTGCAGATGGGGCACTGCTGCACCACAGCTCAGGAAGATGTTCACCTGCTAGCTCTGCAGGAGCTACTGTGCTAAGAATCAGAGGATTACAGCGATGTCAGGCTGGAAAGGACCATGAGAGGTCATCAGGTCCTGCCCCCTGCACTGAGGCAGGAACAAGTGACCCTAGACCCTCCTTGACAGAGGTCTGTCCAACCTGGTCTTAAAAACTTCCGAAGATGGGGATTCCACAGCCCCCCCTTAGAAGTCTGTCCCCGTGCTTAGCTAGGAAGGGGGAGAGAGTTTTTCCTAATCTCCAGCCTAAATCCCTTCTTGCACTAAGTGTGACTGCGGTGGCTCAGGCTGGCCCCACAAATACAATACCATCTAAGAGTCTAGGTACGGCCTTGAGCTGCGAGCCCAAGCGTCTGCCCGTATCGATGCAGCTTATGCTGCTATTTGTAGCACGCGAGCACTAGCATGTGGCTATCCAAGACAGGAATTACACCTCCCAGCTGCAGTGGAGACATACCCTAGAAAACCTCAGCCCTTCCAGAGTCTCTGCCGTTAAGATGAATTGCGTACAGTTTGCTTTTGGTCTGATTCACTGTGACAGCCCCTGACTGGACACTTTCACCTTAGCAGATGGTCGTATGTTTCTGGTCCAGCAAACCTAGACAGGCTAGTTGAACCACCCTGGAAATGCACTTATAGAAGCGACGTTTCTGACTCATGCAGCCCTTTGAGATTCTCCTAACACTCATCATTTGCTGCCTTCGTGCTGTTGTACCCACCTGTGATGTGAACTCTGTTTCCCAGATGTTGAACAGCCTGCAACTTCCCTGATGCCCTGTCAAGTGGGAGGAGACTGGGGAAGCACAGTCGCTCTTCCTCACTTTCAATCAGTGTTTAGCAGCTTGGGTGCTAAACAATCTCATTTTGTTAAGGGGGTTGCAATACCAACCAAAGGTAGGAGTCCCACAAATTGACCCTCATTCAAAACCCTGCCTCGGAAAGGGAAAACAAAACCGTCTCCTTGGAACCATTTTGTTTGTCTAATTTCTCTGCAGATCGGCGTGGCGCTGGAAGCCCAAGGTGAATGTCATTGAAATTAGGCACCCTTCTTAGTTGTATGTCTGCAAGCTTCTTTGGGTGCTGTCTAGCCAGTGAATTAAGTAGATGAGGCAAAGAGTTGAAAGGGCATCTGGCAAACTTCAGTATGATATGTGAAATACATATGGATGTCCCCATTCCAGCTCATGCGTGGGAACCGGGCGGGCACACACATCCCTACCTATCTAGACCAATACTGCCGTGACTGATGCCTTCAAAAAGCTTACAGGTCTCAAACAGATGCAGACACTGACACATACCCACATCACAACTCCTAAGCAGCCGTATGTCCCCACTGTAATACACAAGTCCATTCGTCCCGTTACTTATATATACTGTGCTGGAGCTATTCAAACACATACCAGGGTATCCATAACCCGGTTCCTTTACAGTTCCAATCACGTGTCCATAGACCCACACGCCTCCCATACCGCTACCCATATATGCCTACATATTCTTCAGCATTTGGCTCTAAAATCATAAGCAGGCTGGTTCTCAATTGCCTCCTGTGTTTTCATTGTTCAAAGCCAATTTCTGCCATAAAACACAAATGACAGCTGGACTTGCAGTCAATTTTTTCCCCAGCTTAGAAACATTCCTTGGTATTAAATAAATACATCACAATTCGTTGTGCGTTGATTCACCTTGCACTGAATACATTTCACTGTGCCCAGTCACTGCCTAACTGCGACACCTAGTGTTCAAAGCCTGACTGGGGTTCACGTGTCTGAATAGACTAGACAAATGGTTAGCTGTTTCTCCAGAAGGCAGACCGGGTAGCTCAGAGAGAAGGAATATTGTGGTTTTTTTTATCACCTTGCTGAAAAAGGAACATGCTTCCCAATCCAGGCAGCAGATCTAAGGAAACGGCACTGTAATGATTTGTATTATCATTATTGGACTGTGTGTTGAGAGCTAACTATGCCTTTCTTGGACCTGGGTGTAGAATACACCTGAACGTTTCCAATGTAAGGCCAGAATTCTGTCATGTTTAATCACGGCGAGCACCTGGCTTTGCAGTTCTCTCCACTGAAGACAAGGGGGCTATTTGCAAGTTAGCCATCACTCTTCATGAGTAAAGGGGGAAGAATGGGCCCAGAGTAATTCATGTTTAAGGACTAAAGCTAGAGATTTTATAGCATCTGACTGGTAATGGAGCTTAATAACATTGGGCAATGATATTATATAGGTGAACTCACAGCAACCAATGTTTCTGGCAAGTATTTTTGTAAAGGAGTTTACAACCTTTATAGCACTTTGACAAGAATATCTGGTCAATAACTGTCATAGTTGTACAGGTATGGTGGTTTTTTTACCTATTTAACTCCCAAGGATAAGAATGTGTGATATACATTGCATAGACGGTGCTCTGCTTTTCAGACAACTTCTCTTCTTTGTTAATTATTAAAACATTAATAATCTCCAGCGTAGCGCCGTCGGCTTCGATGGAGCTACACCGATGTGTACCAGGGAGTGCCTCATATGAGTTCCACCCCAGCCATGTCTGCATTATTTGTAGCACATTTTCAGCTTGCCAGTCTAACCGTAATCCAGGGGTGTTTGCTTACTGGAGGTTGAACCAGCAACGTGCTTGCATTCTGATCATTGCCTCCATAGTCCAAAAGGTGCCTCATTTACTCGCTTGAAGGGATGCCATCTTTCGACCTGGAGAAAAGAACCTAGTCTTTCACTTTGCAGCCGTCTCTGGCGACTGTGCACGCACTCCATGCTGGGACATCAACCAACACAAATTTCACTCAGTAGCTCGCCACAGCCCCCTTGAAAACAGCAGGGGGTTGCGCAGCTGTAAGAGAGGCGAGTAGGATTTGAAGCAACAGAGTTGTACAGGTTAGCGTTGGGCAGAGTTCCACCTGCAGAATTTTGATTGGAGGTGAGGCGTGAGAAGGGAAGTACCCAACTTAGAGACTCAGACCCCAGATCCTCAAAGATAGTTGGGCACCTGTCTCCCCTTGAGGATCTGGGCTGGGAGTTAGGAAAACTCTCTTTATTCTTGTACACCAAGCCTGTGTGAGGCAGAAATGACTTAGACACCAAGAACATGGAACCTCCCAATAATGTATTTTCACAGAGTCGAAAAGCACTATTAAACATTTTCACCAGGGCATTTTGTTGAAAATGTGCTTTTAAAAACGAAAAACTGCTTATGGGCCGAGGTCTTGTGTGCATGGGCAGGCTGCAGACTGGAGCACCCTTTTATAGCTGACTTGTAAACCCTTGGAAATCAGGTTTTGTAATGGAAACGCTGACGGACCCTGAGCTGTAGCAGCACTGCTGGCAACTTGTGCATGTTCCTTGAGATGGGCCGTTGTACATAATGTTCCGTTGCCTTTCAGATCTATGTATATTTTATTTCTGGGACATATTATCTTGTATTTATATGCAAATTCCACCCGCTGTTACAGATATCCTTCTACCTAGGTTTTTCCACAAAAGCAAAACCTACGGAAGACCTGGGCTATATGAGACTTACTGATACACAGATTTACAGTCCGCGTGTGCTGTGTGTTTTGCTGATTCCTAACTGCTCTACTGGCAGCATAAGAGCAGCACTCAGAAGTCACTTTCTTAGCATTAAATTGAGTTTGGTAGAACAGATTAGACAAAGCAGTAGTAGGATGCCCGGGGGTTGGAGGGAGGAGGAGGAGAGGGAGAAGGAAGGTGGGATTGGATGTATAAGAAAGTTTGGGTTTTGTTTTAATCCTATTATACAGTCTCTCTTTTCCCTGCTTGTAGTCAGTGGGAATATCATATAAGTAAGGTGAGTATTGGTTCAAAAGCTACAAAAAATATAGGTCGCGATTTCATTGGTTTTCTCTTCCTCTTTAGTTTTTAAAAAGTGAATCACTTACCAATAATGATTCTTCCCCAAGGACACGACCCAGAGCCCATCAAAGGGAAGACACTTATTGACTTTGGATCAGGCATGTAGGAGCTGATCCTGCACCCACTGACTTCACCGAGAGCAGGATTGAAGAAGAAACCAAAGAAACCCAAAGAAACTCATCGCAGGCTCAGTGCCAAGAAGCGCAAACTCTTTTTGAACCTTAAGACCGAATTCATGGCCTACTGTTCCCCTCAAGTACGAGCGAAGGCACCACATCATTTGATGCAACAGTCAGTCTTGATGTAGACCCTGGGCCTTTAATCTGATCACTGAGATACCTTTATACCCGCACAGAGTCCCAGGGAAGTCAATGGGGCTTCACACAGGCATAAAGGGGCCACAGGCAGGGATCAGAATGCAGGATCGGGCCTTTAGCAAGTTACATCTTGAGTGACCGGAAAAAACCCAACCAGCCTATGATTTCCAAGGCACTTTAGAAATAGTCTATAAATGTTCCTAGGTACGAAACAGCAAGTGAATCATGAGAACTATTCTCCGCTGGCTAATTAAAGGAACAGTCAAGCAACAGGCACATCTTCAATTGGAATTTTAAAGTTATTTTTACTTTGTAGATGCTTCTGCTTAATTTTTCAAAAAAAAAAAAAAAGCAAAATATTGGCTAGGGAGAAGCGTCCCTGCCATTCTCTGAGCCTGCCGAGTCCATTGGGAACAGCGGAAGAACAAACAGGCCTGTTTAACACAGCTGAACCAAAGCCAACCGCTGGCTTTCTCTGTGTGCCTTTGCCTTTCTTCAGGAAATTTGGCACCACTTGCTGAATAATTCACTGACTCCTGTATTTGCAGGAACAGCTGTTTCAGTTTTTGCTCCAGGTTTCTCTCTAAGGTAAATCACACACTAACACTTTGTTGTGCTGTTTTTGTTTTCTTTGTGATGGCCAAATAGGTTTGACTTCAAGTGGCCAGTTTACCCCCAACTCAATCACTCCTGCTTAGTCTTACATGGTGGCTGCAAGAAAACTGGGGCTGGCTTCCCAGCTCTGAACAAGTGCACGTTTTGTTTTGCACGAGATTAAACCTAAAGGGTAGTTGCTTGCATTTGGAAATTCTTGGCAAGTTTTGGTTTGTTATTTGTTATTGTTGCATCGTTGGCAGCACACAGATCCTGCAGAAGAATTAATTATCAACCTCGGGAAAAGAAACTTAGTAGCAGCACCTACGCCATATTCTCTCCTTTGAGGGTGAAATTCACTCCTGTGCATTGTGCTAGCCCTTCTGCATAGGGGAATTGAACTCATTGCAATCTGAGTGCTGTCTTGAAAGAAGTGTTTCACTGTCCTGTGTTTTCCCATCAGGCCAAGCAGTCCTTAGCCACGTTAACCAAGGATGTCCCCAAGCGTCACTCCTTAGCCATGCCAGGCGAGACGGTGTTAAATGGGAATCAGGAATGGGTGATGCAGGCGGATCTCCCGCTCACAGCTGCTATCCGGCAGAGCCAGCAGACACTTTACCATTCACACCCCCAGCACTCAGCAGACCGACAAGGTGAGCTCCAAGCCAACAGCAAACCCCTTTGGGAACCCTCTGTGATTTCTTCTGCCTGTAAGATGATGGCGTTCTTCAGAAAGTCGAGCAGCTCCTTGTCCCAGTAAAGGGTTAGTCTTGTGTGTTGTGGCAGGGAGGGGAATGAAGCTTTGTATGCCTCCACTCTAATGAGAAGAGGGCATAGCAGATTTAAATACATACAAGGGTTCTAGAGGCATGGGGCCAGATCCCCAGGTCATGAAATTTGGCATAGCCTCACTGAAGCAAGTGTATCTATGCCAGTGGCTGAGGCCCAAAGACTTGAACCAACTTTTATTTGAAGCTTTAAAATTTCCCTTTTGAATATCCACAATTTTGATTCATTTTAAAATTGGGGTTTATCTTTCGCACTCAGGCTTTTCGCTGTATTCCCCTTTCAGACAAGGTGTAAACCTGAGGACTTGACCACACTTGTGGTCACTGAAGTCCTAGGATTCTTTTGAATCCCACCTAAGATGATTATGTTCTGGCCCCCAGAATCTCTCTTGCGGTATCCAATGGATATGCAGCATTCTTTGTGACTTCCTGTGGTAAGATGATATGTAGCGTTGCAATGCCCCGTTACAGTTGCTACCCTTCACCCCAGAGGTTGGCTGAGTTTCAGTGGTTGGGTTTGTGTCATCCCCCGCTATCTCTTTCCTGTCCCATCCAGATGTTGAAAGGCTTAATCAATGCCTTGTTGTAAAGCACAGGGAGATGTTAGGAGAAGGGGCATTGTGGGAAGAGATGAGCTGGTTCTGCCCTCTGTGGTACAAGTCCCTCCCCTGTTTTGACAAGGGCAAGCACGTAAGCAACCTGACCAAGTCTCAAAATACAGATTCAGGTCAGACCCAGGCCTCTACGCATCCTCCTCCTGTGCATAACCTCACCTTCCCCTGTGCCTTCAAATTGCTGACTCTGTGCTTGCTGGGCAGCCTGATTAACCCATCCCCTTCCAGGGAGCAGCATTAACTCAGTTTCAGAGCAGCAGGCAAGAGTAAAGTGAAGCTAATATCGGAATTGTCATTATTGTCTCAAACTATGGAGTAGCATTCTGGGTGTTGGGCTAGCCTGGAGGACCTCTCACAACGTGTAGGAGGATGGAAGAAACCAGCAATGGATTAGCCTGTGTCATCATCTGAAGTGTAATAAATTCCAACCAAAAATGTGTGCAGACAGATTAGTGCTTGAACGCTGTGTCTGGCAAATGGGACCAGCTAACAAACTTGTGGGGCAAGTTGTTTTAAAGGGACAATATCAAGATTAAATGTATATATTTGAAAACAAACAAATAATCTTCCCGTTTTACAAATATCAGCCTAGATTATTGATAGAGTAAATTCATTCAGCTGTAACAGTGAAATTAGTCTGGGCGGTTTTTGAGTCTCTCACAACAGCACCATTCTCTTGGGTTGGATTTCACAGTATTGCAAGGGACCATCTGGATCTTAAAAAAGCAAACCTGTTACATTTATTAATATTTCTATTCATCCTCTGCCTTTTCCCCACAAAAATGGAGGTTGGTTACTGTAACTGGAGATTCTTTGAGATGTGTGGTCCCTATCTGGATTCCAGATGTGGGTGCACATGTGGGCCATGCACCGGAGCTGGAACTCCATCCTCCAGCAGCACCAATCTCTTCATTTTGCCAAGATAGGAGCCCAAAGCTTCCCACTTGCCTGCTGTATCGCTAATAAATAATGTGATCTCTGACCACTGTATCTCATTACAGAAAAGAGATGCAAGAAGTCTCCTCTTATTTACACCACTACCCAGCAGCTAGGGACATTAACAGTTATTCACTATTCTTTATTTTAGTAGCACCGAGAAGTCCAACCAAAATCAAAGCCCTGTTATGCTAACGCTGGGCAGATGCCAAATATGGATGAGAGAGTACCTGCCCTGGAGAGCTTACAAATTCTTGTCTACATACACAAGTTGTGCTCATTTAATTAATCGACAGGGCCTAAAGAAGGGGAGACCAAGGAACTTTACAGATAGGGAACGGAAGCACAAAGAAGCGTAGTGATTTGCCTACGGTCACATAGTTAAGTTGCGGCAGAACCGGGACCTGAACTCGGGTCTCTAGTCCAGCACCTGAACCATGAGACCATCACACCCTCTCTATCCCTTCAGCTGCCCCTCCAGAAGCTAGTCAGGATAGTAGATCTGAGCCATTATGGTGTGGTCTAAAGCATTCATCCAACATCCCAGCCAGCGACTGTCGATGTATAAATAGAGCACTGGAAAGAGCCAAATTCACAGCCAGAGAATGGTGTAGAAATGAATTCTGTAAGTATATTGCTAGATTTACATGTTAAATCCATACCTGAGCTCTCACCCTCATGCATAACCACCACACAATGCACCTTTCTGTGGGAACGTTGCTGCCAAGGTGTGTAGTATCCGGACTAAAGCAAAGCCCTGTACAGGGAGGGCATCAAGATGGAAATACTAATTCCATTGACACCTACCTCTGCTCCTTGCCTTCCAGCTGTCAGAGTGAGTCCTTGCCATTCACGGCAGCCTTCCATAATCTCCGACGCGTCGGCAGCAGAAGGCGATAGGTCATCGACACCAAGTGACATCAACTCGCCTCGGCATCGGACGCATTCCCTCTGCAATGTAAGGCGGTTGAGAAGGTCATTTGTGACTCCTAAAGCTGTCATCTTACCTGCTTACTCTTACCTGCTTGTCTTTTGTCACCCCTTCTTCTTCTAGGGCCTGATCCAAAGCCCACCAATGACAAGGCAAAGTCTCCCACTGGGCTTTCCATCAGGCTATTCATGTAAAAGCTGCATTTGAATGAGACTTTAAAACTACCCACATACCAACCAGGAGCTGATTCTCCACTGCCTGACTCTTTGTATGGTCACTTGCACCTCTGCAAAGTGAGTGTCCATGGCTCCCACGGTGGCTGGGGCAGTGTTTTGCTCCCACTTTCCTCTGGTGGCCATGTCCATACAAAGTACGAGGCAGTGGGAATCAAAGTCCTTCTTTTCAAGAGTTGTGCAAAAATGAGGCATCTCTTATTTTAGTAAAATGTCCTGAAGAAATGGCTATAATTTTGTTCCAAGCCATTATTTTTGCAGCTCAGAACATTGATTGAAAAGGGGTTTATTGAAATGGCAGTTTTCCTAACTAGACGTTCAGAATCTCTTGGGTTTCCATGGGAGGAACAAAGTTCAACAGAGTGAAAATTTAAAAATTAACTGAAATACTTTAAAACAGGTCCATTTTTGAGTTGAGCCTGGACTGAGAATTTAGCAAAAGGCTTCTCCCCTCAGGCTACGTTTTATAGGTGTTGATTGAATACATGCAGAGCTTTAAAGTTTCTCATGGTGTGAGACACCCCCCCCCCACCCCGAATCAATCAGAATTGAGCCACTTAGAGTGAGTTTCACTCTGAGCTTTCAAGTTTCTCTCAATCAAACTTGAGAGCTATGAACTCACATGAGCCAAAATGAAAAGATAATTTGTCAAACTCCCTGTGAACTGAAGTGGCACAGAGCTACTAGCAACAGCCATTGGGAAAACACACACTTGCAGCATTGGGAACAGAACCTAGCAACTTCCTCTCCAAAAGCATAGGCATGAGTTTAAAGGAGAATCTCCATCAGCTGACAGTATTAGGGCTTATACTTTCTCTAGCCACTAGAGGGAGACATAATCTCACACACATAGCTGGTGTAAATCCACATTTCTGCTCTCCTTTGAGGCTGATGTAAATCTACAGTAATTCCATCAGTGAGATTACTCTTGATGTAGAACAGTGTAAATGAGAGCAGAATCTGGCCCTTTGCATTCAACTTTTTTTAATTTGGGGGAGGGGACAAAAGAGAGAACTTCCAAACTGAGAGCAGCAACCTTTTCTACTAATGAAAGAAGCAAAGAAAGATAGGCGAGGAATCTGTTGCTTCATTATTGAGAGAATTGATTAAACTGGCTGAAGCAAGAGTATGGGGGAGAATATTTCCAAGTTCAATAGAGAAAATAAATTGGAAGGTGCTTCAAATATCCAAAGATTTCAAAGGGGTTACACTGTTAATGATGGAAGATATCCTGGCTAATAGAGGCAGATAAATATAACTTAATTCTAGGAGCGGAGTTCAGTGAGATATGAAACCCCTGCAGCATATGCTAACGAAGGCAAAGATATACGAATGAGAGAACAATCTCTAAGGCCCGCGGGCGATAGTGCCACTGCAATGAAGGAGAAAGAGATGGGGGTGGGAGGTGTCTGCGCTGTGCAGTGGTGAGAACAGTGTGTGAGGACTGGCTGGCTTGCTGTATCAATACCCAACCCTTTAGCTGTGGGTCACCAGTTAAAGTCCAGCTCACGTCTGTAAGTCAGCAGCTGATAGCTGTGGAGTGACCTGTGTGAAATGAGTGGGTTGCGTTCATCTAGCCCCTAGGGGTGTCAGCATCTTCAAAGCCCACCCTCACAGCTGAGACTCACTGAGCCTCTCGTTGGCCCAGCTGGCAGGGAGACCAAGGGGGTGGGTGGTATAAACTCTCTCTTAGGGCTTGTGAGCAGATATCCCGATTGTATAGGGACAGTCCCGATATTCGGGGCTTTTTCTTGTATAGGCGCCTATTACTCCTCCACCCCATCCCGATTTTTCACACTGGCTATCTGGTCACCCTATCTACATATGAAAGTTAATCCAGAATAAAGTATGCCATGAATTCAAAGCAGATGAACTATTCCTGATTAACTCCATGTGTGGACCCTCTCATTCCAGAATACAGGCTTGTTTAGACAAACAGTTCATGGCAAGCTGGGTTGTAAATCTACCTCTTCCTAGCCTCCCACGCACTGTCTCAAATGGACCCTGCGGCTGTGCACCAACAGTTCCTTTGTGTGCTATGATCTGCCCCACTTGGAAATGGGAGCAGCTCAAAGTGCACTGGGGAATTTTCAGTGCATGACAGCAGCGTCCAAGACAGCCAGTTAGTGTGTGGCAGGCTAGTGCCGGGTAGATTTTCACCTCAGTTTACCAAGCACTAATGGTTCATGTAAACAAGGCCGAAGAGTGCCTGACTCCAAGTTTGCTTCGTTTTACTACAGAAAGGACCACTTGGATTAAACTAATTCAGAATAAGGCCCTCTTATTCTGGAATGAGGGCATCCACACATGGAGTTAATCAATAATAGCTAATCTGGAATAACTCAGTGTAGACAACTAACTTCTAGTGACTAGATTAATTTGTGTGGCTTTTGTGGTTTCGCAGTCATGCTCACACACACGTTCATCTCAGTGGTAGCTTTTTTTTCACTCACTAAGTTAGTTAATAAAGGATGGTGCTTCCTAGCTGGGTCTAAACTGAGGTATCTTCCCAAATCCTTGTGCAAGCTATTAACAAGGTTGTTTCCCTTTTGGGTCCTGAACCATTTCCACATAAAGCATCTAGCGCCCTGTATAAATAATAATGATTTGTTACTAATTTGTGATAGAGCCAGGCACATCCCCCCTCCCTAACGAGGGGTTTGTTTCAATCCGCCTCGTTACATTTTTGCTTGGCCAGTTACATCCAGTATCTGTGGCATTTGAATCAAGATGCGAGGCTGAAAGGATATGAGTTGAGAGCAGAGCTCAGGCTAAGGGAGTGTAAGTTGCTATCAACCGCACGCTGAGAGGGGTGTAATAAAGAACTGAGAAAAGGTTGGAAACTTCACAGGTCCATCTCCACACTTCAATTCAAGCCAACTCCTTCCTTCTTCTTCTAGTCACTTGGCATGTATGTTTCACCAATGCATGCGCCTTCACACCACAGCCTAACACGAATTAATGTGCCAATCTGTGTCATTTCCTATACCGGTCCAGAACTAATGGTGTTAGCCCCTGGCCAACAGGCAGAGGCAGACCAACTCGGAACAGCATAAATGGTGGCTCCGCATTAACCTTTTCCTCTTTAGTTTCTTGATCGGACACCCAAAGGGCAAAGGGACCCGGACCCAAATGTCGGCGTTCGTCTGGATTTTATTTTTGTTACTAAGGAGGGTTGGAAGGATGTGTCTGGGCCCCGATGACAACCCAGAAGTTTGGGTGTGTCTCAGAACTTCTTTGGTTTGCAAAGATGGGGTGGAATTTTCATGAGACAAAGGTGGAGGAGTAAAGGGAACAAAGGGTTAAATTGATCTTGTCTCCGTTCAAGAGCGTTTGGTTGAGTTCAGTGAATTCTCGTTGTTTCTAAACTGATTCACCCTTCTTTATTCTGAGATTCTGGTTTTCCAAAAGCCATGTTTGAATTTCCCTCTTGGTTGCGTTTAACCTATCTGCCTAGTTTATGTGGCTATAAAATAACAGGAGAAATACGGTTTTACCTGCCTCGGCATGATCTGCTCTTTCCTCAAACCCCTCTTCAACATTAAACAGCAGCACCTTTGCACCAGCTCATGCTCTGATGCCCAGAAATAAGCAGGATTTCCGCAGGGAAAGCTTTGGGCTGTTCATTTATAGCCACAGGCCAGTTTTGCTCTAGCTGTGCTATGGGGTACCCAGGGCTGTGTTTATGCTGTTTCAATATGATCTGTCTCCTTCTACCGGTAGGGGGATAGTCCTGGACCGGTACAGAAGAACTTGCACAACCCAATTGTACAGGTAGGAAACTGATTGCCTTTCTCAACCAATCTCCTAATGAAATACCGTTTGTGTGTAGCGTGGTTCGCGCACACACACACACACACACACACACACACGAAGCAGAAGCTACAGTCATGTGAATACTGAATAGGACACATGCAGGTATATATGGAGACCACCATAGGCAAGATCCACCAGTGTTGGAAATGGGCCTGAATCAAAACCTTGGATCTAGCAGCCCTGAACTTAGGCTCCAGATCCAAACTTTGTGACTCAGGCTCACTTGTAGTAGAGGAGATGGGAGAAGAGCTCAGTCACCACGGGAGAGAGTGATTAATGCTGCCGAAGCTGACAGGTGTAGGGAACAGCGCTCGCCTTTTTTAAAGAGGGCAGCTACATCCCTTAGGGCAGAGGTTCCCAGACTATGGGGCGGGGCATATTCAAGTTATCTGGGGTGCATGAAGACTTGGGGGGGGGGGAGCCACGCTGAAAGGCTGAAGTCAGGAGGGGCAGGCTCTGTGCAGGTCTCGGCTAGCATGACCAGGCTCCCTGCCCGCCTCTCTCCCCGCCCCTGCTGCAGCTGCATCAATCACCAACCAGCAGTGATGCTTCTCTTCTGGGGACATTGGCAGAAACTCTGTGAGCGGGGCGGCCATGCCCCGGGGGTACTGACCCCTCCCCACCCCCTCACCAGGCAGAGCCCCTTCCTGAGCCTGGCCCTTCCTGGTCCCCTCAATTGCCACATGATTAGTACCCCCAATCCCCTGTGGACTGGGCCCCCCATCCCTGGCCCCTGTGGGTACAGGGTACTCCTCCCTAACCCTGTTAAAAAGAGGGGTGTGTGTATGGGACGTGAATCTCTGAAGTGGGGCTCAGCAAAAAAAAGTTTGGGAACTTCTGGGATTATAAATAATGGAGGGGGCATGACCGATTCCATGAATGACAAGGGCAGGGCACGACGGAAAAGGTTTGTGCGTCACTGCCTTCGGAGCTTGCACTGGTGTAACTGCACTGCTGCCAATTTCCTTAGCAGACAGGGCCTTAAATGCACTCTGGAACAAGTCCGGTTCTTTTGTGACTGAGTTGCACACAGTGAAAAGGGCTGGTGAGGAACGAGCTGCTGGAACTGGGGTTGGACACAGCTTTTTAACTTCAGGACACTTTTGTTTTGAAAGAGAGTTTCACGTAAACCACGCATGGCAGTCTACAAAGCAATGGCTGATCTATCCCCAAGTTAGAGCCCGTTGCTACTAAAGAAAAACGAGAGGGGAGAAGGTTGCTGAGAGAGAAGAAATGGTTAAACCACCTTCCTTTAGACTCAGGGCTTTCCATTCCCAAGGGTTGGTGTGAACGTCGCCTTTGGTTTTGAGCTATGGAGGCTTCACGTCCCTGGGAGGTTTGGATTGCATGAGCCCCAGTCGTCCTTGAACTGTGGGGTGTTCCAGACACAAATATAAATGGGCTGCTCCAAACACTGACACCCCCTCCAGGAATACTTGTGGTGGTCCAAAGCCAGGTGTAATAACTTAGCCCCAGATCCTCAAAGGTACTTAGGTGCCTTACTTCCACTGGTTTCAATGGGAGTTAAGCACCTAAATTCTTTTGAGGGGAATCTGGGCCTTAGAGTCCCGGCTCTGGTTTGAATAAACCCAGATCTTCAAGGCAGAGCTTAGTCAAACTACTCTCATATTTTACCCTCAAAAACGATGCATTTTGCACTAAGACCTGAGTGAAATCCTGGCCTCCTTGAAGTAAAGGGCAAAACTCCCCTTGACTTCAGTGATTTCATCCCATAAATCCTCCCAGGTTTGCTCAAACGTTTCCCTACGCTTTCTGTCGAGCTGGTCCAGGTTTTGAGCTTGTTCTGTCTTGCTCTAGTGCTTTACTTAGGTTGAAAAACAGGGAGCCAACTGTACAGGGTTATGTAAAAGTGCTTCTGGCGTGGCTGCATTCTGCAGAAAGCAATGCCCTGCATTTAAGAAAACAAGAACTTCCATCATGTTCATCTGAAATCCTCTCCCCATGCACCACCCTGTCAGAGTCTCTCTGAAGCATCCCTTCCCCTTGAAGCTCCAGTCTTGCTGGAGTTGAATGAGCAAGATTGGATCCCAATTCCTTAGTCTAGGGTTGGTTGCTTTAGTATTGTAGGAGAGGGGGTTATTGAGGTGGGAATCTTTTTCCTTCTCTCTGCTCCTGGAATGTATTAGCCGCTGCTGCCTTTTCACAAAGTTCTATTAATTTTAATAACCTCTCTAGTGCATGGATACAGTGTAAATAAATACTATGGTTATTATTTAGGATAAGTGATGGTCCAGGTGCAAGATCCAAACCAAAGCCCAATTAGCCTTCAGTGACATCAGATTAGCCCCTTATTAATTTCATCACATTTTAAAATACACCCAAAGCCACCCACCCACTGCCCAGGGTGTCTAAACTGTAAATGAAAAACTACAACTTAAAGATAGGCAAGGGACGGCCCACAAACATCTCCACCTCCTCACGCAGGCTCCTCCACCAGCCTTAACCAAGATGGGCTTGCAGCTTGCCTGAAAGATCAACAAATCCAGGCTCTTGTGGATCCATGGGTTGGGGAGCAAATTCCAAAATTGAGGACCTCTGCCAGCAGCTCCCTCGTTTCCATTGCAAGAGTTCCAGCTTGAGCGCTTTTGTTGATCTCAGAGGCGTTCTGCCTGCCTGCCTGCACCATCCCCCTGTCCTAGTTATCAAGGCTGAGATATTTAATTTGGATGTACATGGGCTTCCCAGTCCCTTAGATGGAGATTTTTGAATGCTACCATTTTAGGATTTTAGCCTGCTGCCCATCACCATAGCATCTGGGCACCTTCCACGTTAAATCAGTGGCTATCGCAAGGTCCCCAGTGGTCTCCATGGAATCTCTGGAACTTCTCCCTTCCCTCTTAGGGTTGCTCGCCCCCCCCCCCCCCCCCTAACATCTGAGCACCTTCTCTCCCCAGATCGTTGTAGATGCTCATGTTCTTTCCCCTTTCTTCTCCCTCCGCTTTGCAGTCTCTAGAGGACCTGGAAGACCAAAAACGAAAAAAGAAGAAAGAGAAGATGGGATTTGGTTCTATCTCCAGGGTATTTGCCAGAGGAAAGCAGCGGAAATCCCTAGACCCGGGCCTCTTTGATGGTACTGCTCCCGATTATTACATAGAGGAAGACGCAGACTGGTGACCCCTCCCCTCCCCAAGCTGGTAGCTTGCCTCTCTCTGCTGCCGGTGTGCGTGCGTGGGCGTGTGGCTTGTGTGTGTGCGCGGATGCATCTAACTCAAAAAGAAAGTGAGCCTTTTCCTCTGCGTCGCCACTTCTGTAACTGATGTACATACTACAAACAAAGCCTGTGTGTGAATATGTTAACTGTCGTCTTTGGAGCGATGCGGTCGTGTTGTAACCCTCTCGTTTTGTTTCTATATTTGTTTTGGTTTGGTTTTTTTATTTTTATTTTTTTTGTTTTTTTTTTTTTTGTTTGTTGTTCTTAATGAAACTTGAAACTTGAAGGACTGCTGTGTATTTGTAAATAACAAAAATATTGTGCACTTTGTGCTTGTGACGTCTCTTGTCCAAAAACGCTGTTTTCCTGAGCCCATCATGTCGGTGCATTCTGTATCTGGTATGTTCTAAAAGTCAGGAGTTGCAGGGGACAGTGTCCAATTCACAGGGTGCACCTGAGTTACAAAAAACATTAGGCTCTGCCTATCCAGAAAGACCTTAAAATCTCACTCAAGATGATGTCTTCCTGGCCAAAATCTCAGGAGGCAACACTGTTCTCCTTTTAATGCCTGCCTGCCTGCCTGGAATAATGGTTTAACTTTCCTTTGATTGTTTAGTTTAATTTATTTGCACAAATCAGAAGAGCTATTCTAACTAAATTATTGCGTAAAGATTGGAATTTATATTTTTCCACAATGGTTTGGATGGGGGCGGGTGGGGGTAGAAGGGTGTGTTTATACTGTACTGTTCTATTAAACTGCTGCCTGCAGAACTAGGGTAGGGTTGGGTAGAAGGTGAGAGAATCAGTTTTTCTATTTCTGTCGTGTTTTTCCAAATGAAGTTCTGTTGTATTTCTCTCTGTCTCTCATGCTTACATGGTGTACATCCCCAATCCTGCAGTCAGTCCTGACAGCAGGATCGGGGACCCAGATTGCTATACAAGACGTCTAACCTGGTCAGATAGCTGTAAATATCTTTATCTAAACTATAAAAAAAAAAATGCTTAACATATTGGAAAAAGAGCAACATAGATATTTATTTGAAATAATGTGGAGGAAAATGTTAGACTGCCAAGCAGACTGGAGCTTTCGGCACTGCATATATTTGGAAGGAAGCACTGACCTTTGCTTTGATTGTATTTTCTGTCCACAGAAACATACAATTCGTTTTTGCCTCATGTCTGCAGTTTTTCCTAGATACGGTGTTCATTTAATTTATTAATAAGAAAGGGGGCTAAAGCATGTCTTAAGGAACCAAGGCCTGGATACAGCAATCCATCTCTTCGCAGGAAAGTGGTTAAGTAAATCCCACTGACTCCAGTGTGACTTAAACACCTGCTTAAGAGTTGTGCGCTTTGTCGAATGGGAAATGGAGACTTCAGCGTAGAGTAGGGAGTGAGTCCACATGCCTGTAAATATCAGGAAATAGCTTAGATCAGACACTTGGGGAACGCTGGACAACTGTTCTGGATCCAACGTTGTTAAATCGGTCCTGGGATATTTATTTTGTCTGTAAGAAAACTGGTCTGGGTCTGAGCTCCTCTTGTCATTGGTCCCACAGTGCAGCAGTCTAATAGCTTTGGCACCCCAGGAAAGCAAAGCTGGCAGTTGCCTCTCTGAAACCCTTCTTCTGCGGGCGTTGTTTCCTTCTCACTCTGCTTCACAAGCAAAAACGCATGTGCATTTTGTAAAGATCAGGCAATTTGGTACAGTTGCTGCTTAAACCATGTCTGCTCAGTCTCTTCTAAATTCTAGTTTACTTGGGGGGGAGATTTTTGCAAGAGCGCCTAAAAGATTTGTAAGCACAAAGCTCACTCTTTTTGCTGGGGGCTTGTGCTCCTAAACCCATTAGGCTCTTTTCAGAATCTGTGATTTTTCTCTGTCCACTAACCCGCACAACTATGTGGTTACTACAAAATCCAGCGCGTTGTGCTTTAACGCTTCCCATGCAATTTTACGTTCTTAAAAATTTAATAAGATTATTTAATAAAATATTGTGTATTTTTTTTAAATTCCTTTAAGTGCACCCTGTTTGAAAGGGATATTTTGTCTTTAATTATGAAACTAAAAAACAAAATACCACCATGCTCCATTTCCTTCTAACAGAATGAAGTGGAGAAACCACAGGGGGTTAGGGAAAGTGGCTTTAAATACCTGCTCTGTTTTGCAATGGGATCTGTCTTAAATCGGGGGGCGAGGAGAACTACCCTGTGGCATCTTTCTCTGCAGAGGAAC
Source organism: Emydura macquarii macquarii (assembly GCF_026122565.2). Taxonomy (NCBI): domain Eukaryota; kingdom Metazoa; phylum Chordata; order Testudines; family Chelidae; genus Emydura; species Emydura macquarii. Next base: position 48,430,844 of record NW_027132905.1, read on the forward strand.
ATTTTAATACATTTTCCCCCTCTTGTGTTTTTATAATTTAAAAACAAGCAAGCAAAACTCCTGGTTATTTTAGTAGTTTCCTTTTCATTTCAGCTTTTCTAAATTAATTCTAAAAAAGTTACTAAGAGGATGATTTATTTAAAAGAGAACTACAATTAATAGCATATGAATTATGGGTAACATTAGATTTAACTTTTCCCCTGTGAGTGGGGAAGAGTCCTTGAAGGCATGGATGCAAATATAAAAATAGAAAAAAAAATCTAAATAAAGCTTATTTTAAAGTATGAATGAATTCTATGTGATTTAATTGTTTCTAAGTTGTGTTTGCTAGGCCTGGATCCTTGGCTGTTCCAGGTGATTAAATGTGATCCTATGTATTGTCATGTCCCGTAATACAAATTAAGTATTTATACCACTTGTCACCAGGGTAGTTGAAGCTCGGCTATTTGTTATTTCCTCAGACCCAGAGTTTGTCTAATACAGTGATTTCTTCCGAGCCAGTTAGGAAGGATATGAAGTTTCAGAAACTTGACTCAACGCACACATCCAAAGCAATCGCGGCTTTGGAATCCAGTGACTGATTCTTTTAGGTAGAGTCCAAGATTGTCAAAGAACGGTCTGGGGAGGGGGAGTGAATTGATGCATATAGACAATAACTTTCAGTTCCTCTTCGAAACTCACCTCCACTGTCCAGCGTGTCCCAGCCCTTAGTGTAACACCTCCTTGTGGCTGTGTCCACCTTAACACAAGGGGTGGGGGTGGAGTTCATGACTTGCATATGAAAAATGATATATTTAAAGCCAGATCTTCCCTAGACAGGACAGCAAGGTGGAGGGAGCAGAGACTCTGCCCACTGTCATCTGCTTCAAGAAGCCCTGGCCAGGAAAGAATTCCCATGGGAGCAGACACTCTCAAATCTGCCTTGCTTGTCCTCTGAGCAGGGAAAACATGCATACGCAAAATCAATGCGTACTAGTGCTTGCTGCTTATGGCAGGATAAATGCCAGCGAACCAGGGGGGACTAGCCACACCCCAACTCATAGGCCACACCCTCTTGAGGCTATAGTTTGTAGGTTAGCCTAGCTGTGAATCACTATCAACCTCTTTCTCCTCATTACGTGCTGGATTGTGTATCTGATATCAGGTACAGCAGTTTAGGACTGCCCTGGCTTTCACAAAACCTGCGAGGAATGGAAATGCTTCCCCCATTTCCTTTTTAATTTCCACCCCAAGGTTTGGATGGACCTGACTATTCCCCCGGTGGTGCTGCAAACCCAAACGTAACAGCATGGTTAGCTAGGAAGTGAAATCGGCTACAAACAGAAGCTGAAACTGACTGGTCTAGTTTCATCCTCCACACTGAGCAAAATGCAAAGAAGAACCAAAACAACTGAAAGAACTATGCTGTTAAAACTTTTTTTTCTTTTACAACCCAAGATAGAGGGAGTAACATGAGACCAAATTCACCCACTGCCCGTCATTCTAAAGGTCTATGGCACCTCTTACCTCATATCAGAGCACCTCTCAATCAAATGTATGTATCCCAGCCTAGCATCCTGACCACTGGACCGCATGCTCCATCTCAACTAGAGGGGGGGGACAAGATCCCAAAGCAACACAATGGCCCTATCTGCCCCTTGCTCTCTCATAGAACTGAAGGGGAGAGGAAGTGGGGCGACTTGGGGAGAATGTGGGGCCAGATGGGAATGAGTGGGGAAAAGGGAAATGCAGATTTAGGTGGAGAAAAAAGATATTGTCGCGAAAACTGCAGAAGGAAAGAAGATGCGTGAGAGTAACGGAAGGAAAGGGAGAGGATGTAGAGAAAACCTGACTCTCTTTTACTTCAGGGGAAACTTTAACTGGGCTGGCTTTGGATGTATTGAATATTGTCGCACTCGAGTTACTCAGCAACATGCAAAGTGCCAGCAGGCAAATTAACTTAGGGTTCGTAGAGGAGAAGTAGGAAATATTTACCTAGGGCAGGTGAATCTGGCACTCGCGGGGAAAGCTGCAAATCCCAAACAGCATTCTTTACCACTGAAGATAGATGAGGACGGGCAGGCTGTGGCCACCAGAGAGAAGAGGGCCAGGAGGAATTCCACACAGCTAGAAGTTTCCAATTGATACCAGTTCCTCGGCATGGAACCTGAAGAAGATACCACCCAAGATCCAGTTGGTCCAAGGGAACGGAGAGAAGTATGGGACATACCTGTGGATGGCAGTTCTGCCCAACCTGTAAGAAAAGCTAGCTTGCCCACAAAGAGTTCTCCAGCCATCCAAGGAAGACAGATGATCCTTGTTTGGGGATTCAATGCTCAGAAGAATTGAAAGAGCATTCTGCAAGGGACAAGCAGACCACAGGACAGTGCACTGTCTTCCCGGAGCTGAGGCATGAGATGTCACTCTAAGATTGAATAGGCTTCTGAAGACAAAGGGTCAGGATCCATTGGTGATGGTTCATATCGACACCAATGGCAGGGCATTGAGGGATATCTTACAGATAGCAGATCACTTCAGAGAACTCGGAAGCGTGCTGAAGCAGAAGAATGTTTAAGTGATCTTCTTTGAGATCCTTCCTTTCTGGCAAGCAAAGGAAGATCAAAGGCAAAAGATCCTGGACATGAACCACTGGCTGGGTAAGTGATGTAGTGTGGAGGGTTCTGGTTTTATGGAACACTGATCCCTCCTCTATGGGGAGAGAGGGCTATATAATTTGGATGGCCTCCACCTCAGTAGCTGGGTACCAAATCTCCTTGAGGACAGGCTGACTAGAGGACTCTGGAGGGGGTTGAACTAATAACAAAGGGGAGGTGAGGGTAAAAAGAGTGAAAAACAGAACAGAATCAAGATGTTGAGAACAAAATTAATCAAGGAACCAAAGGACATGAAGAGAAGAACATTTTAATGGTGTGTACACCAATGTTAGCATCCTGGGTAACAAACAAGAGGAATTGGAGTTGCTCATTTATGAGCATAAATTCAATCTAGTTGGTATTACTGAAATGTGGTGGGATGATTCGTACAATCGGAACGTTGAAATCAATGGTTATCATCACCTAGTTGAGAAGGATTGAGTGGGCAGAAAAGGAGGGGGAGTGGCGCTCTACATCAAAAACCGCATCATCTCTTTCTGAGTCACTGATAACGCAGAAGAAAATTATCTTGAATGCTTATGGATCAATGTCCTAACATATAAAGCACAAGATGGGGTATTAATTTGAATCTGCTACAGACCACCAAATCACACTAGGGGTAGGATGGCCAGCTCCTAACACATTCATCTAAAATGTGTAGGGGAAAAAGCTGCATGATCATGGGGGGGACTTAAATTTGAGTGACACATGCTGGAGGTCTAATGTTGCCAGTACTAAAACCAGCTTGGAATTTCTGAATATTTCTGATGATAATTTCCTAACTCTAAAAGTGCTGCAGCCAACCCAGAGGAATTCTATTTCTAGACCTAATATTGACCGATAAGAAGAACTGATCACAGAACTAAAAAATAATGGTAGCTTAATGTGCAAAGAGAAAAAAGTCCAGACCAGTAATATATACACACACACACAGTTGGTGCTTTAAAGGGGCCAATTTCACAAAGCTGAAAACGATGAGCCAAATGAGGGGGAAGGAAGAATTTAATCAAAAAAATGTGAATGATAATTGGGAATTGTTTGAGAACACTTTATTAGTTGCCCAAAAAGCCAAAATCCAACAATCAAGAAAGGAGGCTGTGTTGGTTTAAAAAACAAAACAAAACAAAACCTGGTTTTGAGGGGAAGTGAAGGCAGCTATACAAAATAAAAAATTAATATATAATAAATGGAAGAAAAGGGATGCTGATAGTAATTATATAATTCAGAATCTAGGAATTGTAGAAAATTGATAAGGGAACCAAAGGGCCAGCAGACAATCAGAATGAGTTTTTTAAGTATACTAGGAACAAAAAGAACCCTAACCGTGGTATTGGTTCATTACTAGATGGGAATGGTAGAATTATCAATAATAATGCAGAAAAGACAGAAATGTTCAATAAATATTTCTGTCCTGTATCTGGGAAAAATCAAATGATGTAGTCAGGTCATATGATAACACTCTTTCTATTCCACTAATATAGTGGGAAGATGTTAAACAGCTGCTACTAAAGTTAGACATTTTTACATCAACAGGTCCACATAACTTGCACCCAAGAGTTTTAAAAGAACTGTCTGATGCAAATATTGTACTGTTAATGTTGATTTTCAGTAAGTCGTGGAAAACTGGAAGAAAGCTAATGTTGTGCTAATATTTTAAAAGCATAAACGGGATGACACAAGTAAAATAGGCCTGTCAGATTGACATTAATCCTTGACAAGATAATGGACTGGCTGGTACAGGACTCAATTAATAAAGAACTAAAGGAGGGTAATGTAATCTCATCAAAAATTATATCAATGTAGACAGGATCTCTCTTCCATAAACCCATGCTGATTGGTATTAATTGCAAGTTTGGTCGATATAGGTAATAGTGTTGATGTAATATATTTACACTTTTCTAAGGCATTTAACTTGGTGCTGCACACTTGATTAAAAAACTAGAATGATTTAAAATTAACATGGCACACGTTAGATGGATTAAAAATTGGCTAACTGATCGGTCTCAAAATGGAACTATGCATGGGGAATCATCATCGAGCGCAAATGTTTCTAGTGGAGTCCCGCAGGGACTGGTTCTTGGCCTCATGCTACTTAACATTTTTATCAATGGCCTGGAAAAAACATAAAATCATCCCTGACCAAGTTTGCAGATGGCACAAAATTTGGGGGAGTGGTAAATAACGAAGACAGATTAAAGGATAAGAAAACTTGCCTGATAGTGATAGACCAAAGGAGTTCAAAAAGAGACGGTTAAGGGGTGACTTGATTGCAGTCTATAAGAACTTATATGGGGAATTACTATTTAATAATGGGCTCTTGAAATCTAGCAGAGGCAGGTCTAACATGGTCAAATGGCTGGAAGTTGAAGCTAGAAAAATTCAGGCTGGAAATAAGGTGTACGTTTTTGATAGTGAGAATACTTAACCATTGGAACAAGTTACCAAGGGTTGTGGTGGATTCTCCATCACTGGCAATTTTTAAATCAAGACTGGATGTTTATCTGAAAGATCTGTTCTAGGAATTGTTTTTGGGGAAATTCTCTGGCCTGTGTTCTACAGGTCAAACTAGATGATCACAACCGTCCCTTCTGGCCTTACAATCTATGACTTTGCCAGAGCCAAGAGTTCCTGGGTCCTAGTGCAGTGCTCCATCCGCTGGTCTGATTTAATTCTTGCTCTTAGTGTGTTTATTTCCCTCTTTGCATTTCACTCCAGTTCAGACAATGAAACTAGACCAGTCTGACTATTACAGTTATCTCACTCCCTGCTTCGCATGCACTAACACTACATTTTAATGACAAACCGCAGGGGAATGCTTAAATGTCGCACCAAAATAAGACAGGGTAATTAATATCTTCCTTTATACTGGCAGATCCCAGTACCACCATCTGGGCCCCAGAACCTAAATTCCCCCCCCCCCCCAGATCCCAGCTCACTCATAGGATGGTTGTGCAAGCTAAGAACTCCAAGGCTCTGTATGTGCTTTGAGATGAAATGTCATGCTGGATGCCAGGGCCAGCAGCTGGTGATTAATGTGTCATTTCACTCTCTTGTGTGGCTGGAAAGGGAATGCAGAAGATACAGCAACAGCATCTATTTCATTCACTACATATCTCTCTGCATCTTCCTTCCTTGACACCTGTGCAGCACAGCTCCCACCAATGCTTCTGGGACTTCTGCCGAGGTCTAATGAGCAGGCTATAAGCCCCTTGTGTAAACAATGTTTACCAAGGGTTCTTCTGGGTCAAGGGTGCACGCAACCTGCGGAGCAATAAAATGTAACTGCAGAGTGAGGACAGAGCTCATGAGCTGCAGGTATTTCCTGCTGCTGAGCTCAACCAACCAGCAATTTGCATCCCATTAGCGAGTGGACAGACAAGCCAATGCTACCTGGGGTGCATTTTTATAACCTTCTGCTAACGCAGCCCTGGGTTTCACAAACAGCACATTCCTCTCCTAGGGGGTGGAACTTGTGGCCATCCCCATCTTCAACTAACGATGTGGTCTGGCTTGCCAGGTTCCCTAGACTGTACAATCTTAGGCTTTGAAAAAGTTTGGAGAGCGCAAACCCCAGTCCCCAACTCCCACAAATAGGGAGAGAAACAGAAACTAACTAGTTGATATTTTCAAACACCTGCTCCCTGCTGGAAACACCAGAAATCTCATAAGGATGAAAGCCCCGTTCTTGTGAGATTGCCTCCCTAATTTTCCAGACTCTGGGTGTAGATAAACCTCTGACTTTTCACAGCACGTTTCTGAACTGAACCCAGAATTTGCAATCCATTCATCCCATGAGTAGCCTGTGTGGCCTGTTTTAAAATGCTGGGGTGAAACCATCATGCTAAATTCTAGGACTGTGTTTAATACAATTTTTTTCCTCCTGCTTCCCCAGAGTTATAACCACTGTGCATGATTCCCCCTATATCAGTTAAGGATATAGCGTGGCCTAGTTTCCTATTCATCTAACCCAGGGACGTGCAAGTCCAGCCAAGTACTGAGAAGTAAATGCATCAAAGGTTAGAATGGAATATAGCAGCTGAATGTATTATGCAAATAGATGTGCAAATCAGGTGCGGCCCTTGGGCTCCTCCCAAGTTGCCGCGAGGTGTCGTCAGTTTCAGGTGCCTCCAGATTCATATCAAGGTGTAACACAATGTCAGGCAGAGAGGGTTTCTCTTGGGTCTTGGATCCTGAGAATGTGACACAGGGAACAAGCCCACAATCTGAAAGGCATAAAAATGTAACCCACACAAACAGTGCAGCTCTTTGTATCTTTCTAGTGGTGGAATCGAGTATACAGCGACTGCCTCTGAGCTAATACACCTGCTCCTTTAGTTTGAGCAGCTGCAGATTATGCTTCTAGATGCCGAGCTCCTGGGCTCAGTCCTGACTGATGATCCAGCCCAGGGCATCCTTACAGACACACCAAAGGGGGAGAGGAATTGTGTAGTGCAGCGTATGGGGAAGTAATGAGATGAAACCAAGGAAAGGGAAACAGGGCTGATTATCAGGAAAACATCCTGTTAGCACGTGGAAAACCCGTGACCGAGAACATTTAAAACTACACTGGACTAAGAATTCAGACATATTGAGCCAGACCCTCAGCTGTTCTTAATCAGCATTGCTCGGCAGGTTTCACGGGGCCTAAGAATTTATACCAGCTTGGCCCACTGCAGGGAATAATCCAGCACGAGTCCCTAGTGGGATGGACTGGAGCGGTCATTCAAATCGGGAAGCGATCCCCTTTCTTAATCATTTTTATCACACCCCAGGTTTGGCTGGGCTTTGTTAAAGGGCCTGTTACATCTTCTTGAGTAATGAGTTTTCAGTGGGCATACGAAGGAAAAGCCCTGCATTAGCCTGGCATGAGTTAGCAGCTGAAGTAAACTGTTGATCATAAGGAACATCTGTTAACACAGCATTGTTGATAATAGACAAAAAATAAAATGTACTAAAGTTTCATCCCATTATACCGGTGCCATAACAGACGCAATTTGGCTAAAGTAATACATTAACCCCAGCTTTGCCTTCTCCTGTTGTGTCCCATGGCAGCATATCGTGTTTTGCTTCCTAATAATGCAGCCAAAATACTGAAATCCTACCATGCTTCTTTCTTTGTCCCTTTTCACACTGAGGGTTTGATTCCCCACAGCATCACGCTGCATGGCATGCTGAAGTCAGTGGCGGAGTAATGGAGTGGCATTTCAGGCCTAGACTGTGGGTTGTTTTACTGATGCATGAGGTTCATAAGGAATTCTTTGCCCCAGAGCTCGTGTGAGCTGTGGCCCACGCTGATGCTAATCAGCCAACACGTTGGTTGGATCTGAGTTATAAAGGGGCCGTTACCTGACCTTCCTTTATGTGCTCAAAATTTTGAGCCCAGATGTAATTGTTGGAGCAACTTTGTGGGTAAAACATGAAAAAGTCTATGGCCCAGGAGCACTGAGGGAGATGAGTATCAACCTGCTTTCATTCGTGCCCCAAAATACATGTGCCTGAAGTTATCTGCCATTGAAATTGCAGGTGCACAAAGGAAGGGCAGGTTTTAAAAACCAGGGCCGTAATACTGTGCACCTTTCACCTCTGGGCAGCAAAGTGTGGCACAGACATTAATGAACCGAGTCTCATGCCTTGGAAGCAGAGAAGTGGTATTTCCACATTTTTCAGGTGAGGAAAAGTGAGGCACAGCAAAGTGATGTGCCTTACTCAAGTCAGCATCCGGGCCAAGAGTCAGAACCCAGATCTCTTATTTTCAATTCCTTGCTTTAACCATCAGGCCTCTCTTCCTTCACCAGCTTGAACATACTCCCCTCCCAGCTCTACAACGGATAGTAAGGAAAGCTGCTTGCCTACGCTTACAGTTCTTCTATACATGCCATGCATGCGTTAGGTCTGCCCAACTTTTAAACCTACTGGACAGTGTGGAGTGGGGAATTCTCCCATTCACTGCTACTGAGCCCAGTGTGGGGACCAGGGGACGGCTTGCACCTCCCCCTAGCGCTGTCAGAAACTCACATGGTGGTAGGCTAAAGCCAGGTACAAGGGTAAGTGCGCTTTATAGCTGCTTAGAAGGCAAAGATGGCTCCGAACCAAAGTCAGACCAGCGATCCAAACACCCAAGCGCCTAACTGTGGGGTTAGGTTCTGGCTCTGCTTTATAGTAATGTTTCAGTTTATTCCTGATCTGGATGCTCAGTTCAATTCGGGTGATAGTTACAGTGCTTAGACACCATGGTGATGAGTGCTATAGAAAAACCTGAGATAGATGGCTTGATGCCATACTGCTGCGCTAAGCCCTCCAGCATCATCAGCAGCCCAGGCAGCCACTAATCTCATTAGGGCACTCAAGCATGTATTCTGTGTTTTAAGAAAATGTTTATTGCACATATGCATTTCCTTGGCTCTGCATCTCCAGGGATGTAATGCAGTCATAATTACAGGCCGTTGGCTTTTGGGACTTGATGGAAAGCGGAAATAAAGGCCTGCTTTTATGATAACACAAAGCATTAAAAGAGCAGTAGCACATTTGCATTTTAAAAGCTTGTTAATAGATAAATTACCGCCTATCATGGCATTTTTGCTCAGAATGCCACGGTAAAGTGGTGTCAGCACTTCCAGTAGGACGCAGTGGCATTATTTCTAGAGTTTATCACTTTGATCACAGACTAAGAGGAAATCTGTATAAGGTTTTATCAGCTGGAGATTATTTCTGCAATCACATTACTCAGAAGAGAGTTTAAAAAATGAGGAGGAAATGAGTAAAAGCTGAAGCATAGCCTGGTGTCATTACTTTTGATATCTCAGTCTAACTGATTAAAAATCACCAGCACACTGAGATTTAACAATCAGCACATCCATCAGCAGAAAGTTTATTTGGACTGTTGGCTGCCGTGGGCAATGCAAACCGCACAGCCTGACTGAAGCACTGGAAAATTCGGTGGTTTATCAGCACTTACCCAGAACCCCTCTGGTATCAACATTTCTCCTGAGTCTGCTTTCCCAAGAGATCTCTGTTACTTCCTGTTTGGGCTAAACCAGAAATACTATGCCAGAGCTTCGTGTGTATAGTATTTTAGGCCCTGATCCTGCATTTTGACCCATGTGAGCAGACCCGTTTCAGGCAGGTTCAGGAGTCCGCCCACCTGGATCACAACAGGGGATCAGTGCTGCACATTCACGTTTAATTTCAGTCATGTAAGTAGATCCACTGATGTTTGTAGGTGTTTGCAGGATCAGGCTAATGGTGCTTTTAGTTTCCAGTCCCACAGGCAACAAAAAAAAGGCATCCCAGCTAAATAAATATATCTTCCCCCTGCTGTGCTTTAGCAACTAGGCATTTCTCCTTCTGAGACCGTAACTGGCTCCGATAGAGACACTGTCAGAATGCGGAAGCACTCGGAGAAGAGCTAAGGGAATATTGAGCAGTAACTCAATCCGTAACTTTAGCCATTTTGCAAATTGCCTGTGACCAGCATGTGATTCTCTCAAAACGTAATCTGCTCTTTAGAATTAAATGCCCAGTACTGGAGGTGAGATTCACCCGGCGGTAGATCTTGCACAAGGCCTACATGCCATTTAAGTAGGACACAAGTGGTATTCCGAGTCTGAATAATTCTTAGTCCACAGCTCATTTATGAGGACCCATTGGAAGAAGACAAGTTCATAATCTGAGATGCATTTGTCAGGCTATATGGCATTTTTTCTATTTCTTGGTTGGGTTAGTGTAACAAGCAATTCATTCTCCGCCAGACCTCCTCCCAGTGAATTTTGCCACCACTGGTGCAGGTGAGAGGTTATTTAAAGGGCACCCACAAGTGTTACATTCACAGCCCTGGGTGTTTTCTTGGATACACCTTATTAATATCTCTGCAAATGCAAAGCAGCAGACAACCACTATGGATGTGTCGGAGGGAACTCACACCCGTGCAGCAAAAACACCTCTGGGAACAGCTAATCACATTCACAGCGACTCTAAATTACTTGGACTACTAGCACAAAAACAAATGACAAAAGCAAATAACGTGTCAAACCAAACCAGCCACATTTTCTGAATTTCCCAACGCTGACACTTTTTGTCAAAATTTCAGCAGAATTAAAAATAGGAGGAATTTGTCACAAAAATAAATCAGTCTGTTTTTTAAATATAGAACAGGTAACAATCTTCCCCATTTTGATGAAAAAGGTTTCAAGCAACAACAACAAAGACATTTTCATTACATTTTTTGCAAAACTTGTTCCCGTTATTTCAAAACCAGATCAAGTCACATATAATGGTTGAGTATCTTTCCCGTTATTCAGAATGATAGGTTACAGCCCCAATCCTGATTACACTTAAACATATGCTTAACTTTACTACCATAAGGAGACCCCTTGAAATCAATGCAAGCACTCACATGCTTAAAAGTTAAGCACATAAGCAAATGTTTGCAGAACTGGGCCTATATCAGTTTCAGCACCTACAGCCACAATCTTGCAAATATTTATGCATATGCTTAACTTGAAACACATGAGTAGTCGCTGAAGCCAATTAAGCGCACACATGCTTGCAGAATCAAAGCCTGTTTTTAAAAGATCACCCGACACTTCTTTAGCATGTTGCCTGAAACTGCTACCCAACTTCAGTTTTAGGAAAAAAGTTCTGCTCTTTTATTGCTTTGGTGTTGGCTTTGTGCAATAACTTTATATGTTCTAAACTCAGCATAGTTTCCTTCTTTGCAACCACATCGTTTATATTGCAACTGTGGGCTGAAGTTTTTTCCCTAAAATAGTGTTGCCCACTCTCACAGTATCTGGTGATTTTCTTCAAGTGTCAGCTTTGGGACTGACATGATGAGAGAAGAATCTTAGCTGTCAATATTTAACAAACAAGGGGATGTTTCTAGCCTACATGACTGTACAGAAAAGTTGGAAAATGTGACCCGAGCGCTCCCTTAAAGGCTCAAAACAAGGCAAAGAAAAAGAAGCCCCATTTTTTTAAGCTCATGATTTTTAAGTGACTCTCATGATCTTGGCATTCTGAGGTTGCCAACTATCCCTCATTACAAGGGACCTCCCTTATTTTTTCATCTCTGTACAACAAAATCAGGAGTTACTAGGTGCTGCAAAAAGCAGCAAGAAATACCCTAGCAAATGTAGGTGAGTACTGTTTATTATTGATGATGATGATATCAGGAGGAGTGGGACCAGGGTGCTAAGAAAACAGTCCCTTATTTTTGAAATACAGTGCTGGCAACCCTAGTTAGCACCATGGCTATCATTTTTGCAAAGCCATTATTTCTGACTATTCCTCCTGTAACTGAGAGCTGAACTTTCCTACTTCCCTACAACTCATCATTGTACTGAAACGTTAATTAAAAGAGGCGAGCACACCTGCAAACTTAAAGCCTACCCTGTTCCCTGTGGAAAGGTTTTACGGCGTTCAAGCCACAGAGCGCTTTCTGCACTTCCCAGATCACCTGTCTGGTTTGGGGGCAGGCCCAGATTTAAAGAGACTGGGGGTCAGAAATGTAAAGATGTGAGAACTTCTTCTCCAGATTTGTGTAGGCCGCTTTAAAAAGCAGGTTGCACTGAGAGTGGCAGGGTGTTTCTATGTGCAGCATCCCTTTTAATGGCATTTGCAAATGCAGACACAAATATTGCTGAAGCTCAGGCTGTTACTATTTTTAAAGGACAAATTAATCAAGCAGACAAGGAAGACAAAGAAGCAATGGGATTCAGCCTAGGCCCCAACCTGCCAGCTGCCCCTTCAGAAGCCACTGACTTTTTAACAGAGCTTTGCACTGCTATGGTAACCCCCCCGGCTTACAGGATCAGGGTCCAAGAAATCACACTGTAAACTTACCCATGTGCAACAGGCTGAAGATCCAAGCTGAGAGGTTGCCATTCACTCAGTCTTAGAAGGCACTTTCCTCTATGCTGGCTGTATTAGTGCTCACACAAAACACCTGTGCGTCATATTCAGTGCAGGACTCGTTCTTCTAGAGCAATTCAGCCCCACCTGATAGCTACTGGGGAAATGCACCGGCCAGTGCATTTCAAAGTCACCATGTGGGTGGGGGGCCAGGCTTTTGCAGCAGTCCAAAGCACTCCGGGCTGTGTCCCTTTCTTTTGGCGAGTCACTGAACGCTTCTGAAGAAGAGGAGAAAGGGATTTTCAGCGTTCCCCTCATCTCAGTACGAAAGGACAAAGAGGATCCAGCTGAAAGCTGGAGCAAGGCAAAGGAACATGTCCAGTTTGGACACCAAAGAACAAGGCTGCACTTGTAGCCAACTCCTCAGTCTGCTTGGCTTCCTGCTACAGCTTGAAAGGAACAGTAACGATGCCTGCAATTCAGTCCTGTGCAGACAGCCGTGCAACACAGACAGCCTTCTCGAGCCCTGTTCTGAGGCCTGACGTGTGAGTCGAGCGGGGCCTAGGTTTGCACTGCCTCTCTGCACGGGGTGGGGCGAAAGGCACCCCGAAGCGCAGCGTCCTCAGGTTTGGCGGCTGCCCTGCCGGGAGATGCAGGGATGCAGTGGTAGGTAAGGGTGTGATGTTGGTCCCGCAGCGCCAGTCTCCGTCAGCCAGAGGTCAGGCTGTAAGTGCCGCGGCTGCCTGGTTGATGGCTAGGAAGTGCTCAGCCTTGCACGGTGAGGCCTGGAGTGAAAAATAACAACACCTCGCTTGCGGGATGCACATCTAGCCCCACGTGCCGGCACTTGCGTACGGCTGATTCTACTGGGACCTAACCAGCCGGGCAGCTGCACCTAGCCAAGTGTGTGCTGAAGAGAGGCAGTGTGGTGGCTAGGCACAGTGTGCAAAGCGGGGGCAGTAGGCGAATGCACCGATCTTTTGGGAAAGGTCATTCTTCCTCTTTTTCAGGGAAGTAGATTGATTTGAAAGGTGTTTCGGAGAAGCAGGCCAAGTTCCTAGTTATTGCTGGGGACTCCCACCCCACTAATCTCTCCTCCTTACTATGTATCCCATCGATCTGCTCTGCCTAAGATTATGACCAGATAGCAGCACGTCAATCAATGCACAGAGCATCAGCCCCTCTTCCCCCTCATTCAGGGTATGCAAATTGCAGCCTCCTTGGGTTTCAGAGATCCCGCAAGCCTGTGCTGCCCAGCCTGGAGCCTTGCCTAGCTGGTAATTAGCCTGATGGATGGGCAGCTAATGGCCTACTGTGTGAGTGATCCCTTGTGGGTGATCTGTCTGGGCCTATTGGCAATATGTCTCCTTGCAATAAGCAGCATTTGCATTTCCCATGCAAACCGTCAGTTCTTTTCCTCTCCTTCCAAACAACAAAGAGAGGAAGGGGCTGTATTGTAGCCCGATGAAAGAAGCAAACCTGGGTCCCATTCCAGCGGCGTTTGGATTTCACTGTGCCCCTGGCAGCGAGGTGGGGAGCGGAAAAGGGGCCTAGCACAGCTTCCTCCTGCCTCCGCTGGGATGGGGAAACAAGACGAGGCTTCATCGCAAGCCACCCGATAGAGCCTGGGGCCCTGCAATTCTGGAGCACCCAAAAAGACTCAGCAACTCCGTGGCTTGCCCGTTCTCCCCTTCCAGCAATGGGACTAGAGTCAGCTCCGCCAAAGGCTCCCTTCTTGACGCGGCACTCAGGCTGGTGGGGGAGAATGAAGTGCCTGGCCTCCTCCTCTGGCAGAGTGGGCCATGCTTGTGTGGGGCCTTGTAAAGAAGGCCTGAGAGGGCAGCTCCCATTGGTCTCACCTAGCGGAACTGTTGCCGACCAATCATGGGGCTGGTTCTGAGAGATGCTGAGTGCCCACGACACCCACTGATTTCACAGGTGTGGGAAGCGTTCAGCCCCTCTCATGCCCAAGCTCTTAGAAGGTCTCGGCATGAGAATCAGCGTCTGGGATGGGCAGTGGATACTGGACACGCCCACTGATTCCGGCTACCAGGTGGCTGACTGTGCTGAGTTGCCCTATTTTCCTCCCCCTGCCTATCACCTCTTGTAGCCGTAGGAGAGTCAACACTTGTTTTCAATAAGGTCTTTATTTCGGAGGCCCATGTGCCATAGTTCCAGCTAACGAGGAAACGGACAGGGTAATGGGGCGTGTGTCAATGCATTGGCTGAGCCCTCTAGGGAGACGTTAATGGGCAAGAAGATCTTCCATGAAGGGGCCAGGGCTGAAATTGCTTCAAGAGGACGGGAAGATGATCTGCCCAGATTAGACATTGGCTCAGGGCTGGGTCATGGTGAGACAGCTTTAAATCCCAGCCATTGTTGCTCAATGCTTCCTACTTCCTTCCAGAGCTGGAGGTGAATCCTGATGTAACACAGTGGCGCAGTGTGTTATGTCCCTCTCTAGTGGCTGGTCCATATGAGGGGATAAGCGCCTACTATTGCTATCTGCTACTGGAGTTACTGCTTTGGTACTCAAGTTCTAAGGTTCCAACCCTGCTGATGACAAGGCAGGGGGTTGTACTGCGGCTCATATTAGCAGAGCTAAAGCAGGCATTCTCACTGCCTTTGCATTGGCTAAGTGCTAACAGTGCCGGGGTTCTCAAGTTCCAAGAACAGTGAAGTGTTCACATCAACCTAAGCCGTGAAATTTTGTCCCCAGCAGCTGCCCAGGTTTCTGGAGCTAGAGCCGTCAGGGGAGCTTTGGGAACTATTCCTAGCCGAAGTGTTAGATCCCGCTGAGCCCCGTTGGCAGACAGCCCCGCAGCACTTCCACCATTTGCTTTGTGTTTCAGAGTCCGACAGCCCAACCCGCCTCAGCCTGTCCGAAGGGGAGGAACAGCTGGACCGGCTGCAGCAAGTGGAGCTGGTCCGCACCACGCCCATGTCCCACTGGAAGGCAGGCACCGTGCAGGCGTGGCTGGAGGTGGTCATGGCCATGCCCATGTATGTCAAAGCCTGCGCGGAGAACGTCAGGAGCGGGAAGGTAGGAGAGCAGGCTGCTTCTGGGGCCACTTTTCCCAGCTCAAGCCCAGCTTCACTCACAGCCAAGGTGTTGGGTGGGAAAAAATGATGAGTGGGGAAGAGGGTTCCACAGTTAATGCAGGGGATTGTTGTTATGTCTCTCTGCCCCCCAGTTGACTACTCTGCCATCCCCACCACACACATAGTCTGGTCCCGGCTGCGGTGAGAGCCTTCTCCTCCGCAGCTTCTGTCACGTGCAACAGTTCTGCACCGCATTTCAAATCTGTTTCCCCCCTTTGCTCTCACCCACTGTTGTTGTTTAATCTCTGTTGATGTTATTTTTATTGGTTCGCTTCTCTATGACGCGCCTCCCTATAGGATCAATCAGTTAATTCACCTCCACGAGGGTGGGAAAAATCATTATCCCCATTTCACAGATGGGGACACCAAGGCACAAAGACAAAGTGGCGTGCCCAAGATAACGCAGGGAGTTTGTGGCAGAGCCAGGAACAGAACCCAGATTGCCTGGACTCCAGCCTAGCACCTTAACCACTTCCTCCCTTCTCTATTGTTTTGTTAGTTAACTCTGTAAAGCATTTTGGGATATAGTTTTTACAAACCCACACTGCAGACTGTATTGCTGTTATGTAAGTGACCTAAATCAATAGTTGGGTTTTTGGTTTTTTTTTGTGTGGAGAGCAGATGCTGCTAAGTCTGAGCGATGAAGATTTGGCGACAGGGCTTGGGGTATGTAGCTCCCTCCACCGCCGCAAACTCAGGCTGGCAATAGAGGATTACAGGGACGCTGAAGCAGGCAAATGGTAAGCTCCCCCTGCGGGCACTGGAATCCCACTTTCTGCATTCACTATGTGTGTATGCATGCTTGTGTGTGCATGCACGTGTGGCCCCATGCAGGTGTGCGTGTATGTATGCATATGCAGGTATGTATGTGTACATGAGCATGTGCACACACGTGTATTCATGTGTGCATGTTTGTGTGTGTATTCACATGTTATCCTCACAAAACAGTCACATTTTCTGGAGGGCAGGGGGAAGAAAGAGTGCAAAAGTGAGCCGGGGGGGGGGAACAAATGCCAGGGAAAAATCCTTACTGCTCTGCTTAGTCTGAGAGAAAACTCACTTTAACAAAACTGACTCTTTTGTTTTGCATAATTACTTCCTTCAGTGACTTCCCCGTCATTTTTGCTCAGTTAATTAATCAACTCTAGTGTATGTTGCTGTTCCTCACAGAGCCGCCTCAGTGATTAAAAACAAAAAAAATCAAACTCTTCTGTCTTCTGCATTTGATGCACAAAACCGACAACAACAACCGAAACACCCCAGTAGGATTTGGGAGTGAGCCTGGCTAGCAATTCAGAAAAAGAAAGGAGGCTAGAACAAGGTTTTCCTAATATTAAATGACTCCAGTAGAAGCAAAACAAAGAGCTGTCAGTCTTCTACCTGGTAGTATTTAGTGTTATGGAAATATCTCCTCTGGTTCCTGGAGTAGGATTTAAAACTAATGAAGCAGACATATGCTTAGAGAATCCATACCCAGGTTTTACATAAGGCCCACCAGGCTAGTAAAGGGCTATTGAAGTTTTACCTACTTTAGACATACAGGTTGGATGGATTGAGTGAAGCTGCTTGTCTATCTTTACCTTCACAATAGATCTTAAAGCATTAAAACCAGGTTCTATGTCAGGGGTAATCAATTATTTTTTGGCAAGTCCAAATGTCTTGTATAGTCAAAGTCTGCAAGTACCTGGCTCAGGGCCCCCACATGGGGGGAGGAAAGGTACACTTTACCAGGGCCCAGAGGCCCTGCGGGGGCCCAGCCCAGGCTGCAACCCCCATTATCATAAGGAAAAAATGGAGGCTAAATTGTAGCTCATGCCTGTGGATATTTATAGAAACGTGTTTCCCTGTATCTATGTGTCTATTGTCCAGATCTTGTGAGATTTGCAAATCTTGGGGATTTGTAACATGGGAGGGGGCCCGTGTTACAAGTTTGTACTGGGCCTGAAAAAATGATGCTCGGGCCCTGGCCGCGCTTTATGGGAACGGATGACGTGCCCAGAGGAAAGAACCATTTGTGAACTGCTATTTCGCCTGCATCTGAAAGAGTTCTTTGGGGTTTCCCACCCGTGAGATCCGTTCTGAGAAAGCCCTGCCTCCGCAGAGTAAGAGAGGAAAGCAGCTAGTCAGCAGAGTGTGCTGTAACTTGCCAATGCTAAGGGAGAAAATTAGCCAGGCTTTCTGCTCAGTTCCTGCTTTATTATAAACTTCAGAGCTGGGAATAGGGATGGTGAGGCTAGCTTAATGACGAATTAATTCATCCTTTAATTAATTAATCTATTTAATGATGTAGAGCCGATTGCCACAGCAGCTGGGCAACTCCCAGATAGTTGTAAGTGAACAAACACAAGCCTGTGCCAGCAAATCACAAGTGGCTCTAAGGAAACACATGGGGTTATGTGGCTGTACATTCAGGATAAGCAGCATGAGAATCAGGCTCAGAGTTGCTTGTTTCTTCCACCTTTACTGTGTGGTGTTTGTCGTTGGTGGAGGCATCTAGTGATTAACACGGATGCACGTCTCCTGGTGCTGGGCCTCACCTCCCTTGGCATTCCCTTACGAAACATAAGGCAGACATTAGAAGCATGCAGAAATGTATGCTCCACTGCCGCAATTCAGGATTTGCCGGTCCCGTTAAAAGAACACACCTGCCTGTGTGCCTCCCCCATGCTCTTCCATGCTGCAATGCTGACATCCTGTGGCTAGTCGGTGAGCAGCATGGGTGTATCCCTTATCTGTCTGTAGAGGCAACTCCGGCTATTCCTTTAAAGGGGACGGGCGAAGCGGAATCATGGCATGCACCCTTTATTGGAATTTTTTCAAAGAGGGGGGAAGTCACAATAATCAACACAGCACCCAAGCAGTCAGCACTTTTCCTGTTTTGTTTTTAAATGTAGGGAACAAAACAAGACTTTAAAGCATATGTAGAAATCCCCACCATAATTTAGGTCCCAATCCAGCAAAAGACTTAATCATGTGCTTGACTTTATGCATGTGAGTGATCCTACTCCAGCCAGTGAAATCTCTATAGAGATCTTGCAGCAGTGGAGAATCACTGTAATGGAGCTCCAGTTTGCCCTACTTTTTGCCTGCCCTGAGCTCATCCCTAACTCACGTCTGCCACACTCCTACCCCTTCTCTGGCATGTCCCTTAAGCCAGCTGGAGGTGGGAACTGCTGGGGCTGGAGCCACCTCCACTGGCTTTATGCCAGGGAATAGTTCCCCTCCACAAAGCAAATTTTCCACTGGAGATCTCCTGCCAGAATCTAATCCCTTTGCACCATCTCAGTGACACAAAGTGGTTGGAGTGGACCAGAGAATCCAGCCCATAACCTTTGCAAGGTATTTGCATGATTTTTAATACAGGATAACAGATGAATTATGTACCTTGATTACCTTCTTATATCTCCGTCTTCTTACACTCCACAGCTTGTCTAAAGCCTCTGAACTGGATCACCACTGGGTAGCCAAGGCCTGGCTGAATGATATTGGACTGTCTCAATATTCCCAGGCTTTCCAAAATCACCTCATTGATGGAAGGATGCTAAACTCACTGATGAAACGAGACTTGGAGAAGTACCTCAATGTGTCTAAAAAGTTCCACCAGGTCAGCATATTGCTGGGAATAGAGCTGCTTTTTCAAGTCAACTTCAGCAAAGAGGTGAGACGAGAAAGGGTTAAACCAGGAGGTTTGGGTTGCTCCAGTGTACTTAACATCGTGGGTTGAACTATTTGTCTTTCTATCGCAGCATTAGTATTTTACTCCAGGTCAGTGCAGTTCCTCTGAGTGCGCTGCATTCCCAGTTCCTGTCTCTAATACATCAATTACATTAGGGACAGAGCATTCTCATCTCCCATCGGCCTTTTTTATATAAATAGCCGTACCACTCAGCAACCCCAGGGAGTGGAGATTTCAGAGTTCCTCAACTTTGCTGGAGCAGCTCTCACCCCACAAGGCTCATTCGAAACTGAGCCAGGAACAAAATAACCCCTTAGCTTGGGTGAGGAAGGGGAACAGAAGGGCTGCATTGAACTCAAACCCTGTCGTTGTTGGAAGGTTTGGCAATTCTGCAGGTAATGTTAACCCATTTTGCCTCCCCATCAAGTGATTCTTCTTCCTAGGCAGATTGGATGGATGGTCGGTTGGACGGTTTGCAGTACTGTAGCTGTGTCAGTCCCGGGATGTTAGAGACACAAGGTGGGAGATATAATGTCTCTCATTGGACCAACTTCTGGTGGTGAAAGACACGCAGTTTGGAACTTACCCAGGTCCTGAAGAAGAGCTCTGTGTAAGCTGGAAAATTTGTCTCTTTCATTAACAGAAGTTGGTCCAATCAAATATATTACCTCAGCCACCTTCATAATTCAAGAATTGATCCCCCCTTTGAACCATTTCTTATTGGTCTGGGTCTCAAATAATTTACTGAGTTGCTCCCCTCTGACCATCCAAGATCCCAGGGGATGGGACTGCAGGACCCCAGGCAGGCTCTGCAAAGGCAGAAGAGGGTACAGCTGTGATGTTTGTGGAAGAAGTGAGTCTTTAGGAGAGCTGAATAAGGAGAAGGCAGGGCCTTTTCTATTGTCAATAACGTTAACGTCCCGGTGTGTAGGTTCTGCAAGAGCGGAGGGCTCGGTGCACGACACAGAACGTCGATCCTCTTGTCTGGACAAATCAACGGGTGCTCAAGTGGGTGCGAGACATCGATCTGAAGGTAGGACCTGCTTGCAAGGAAACGGCTTGTGGCTTTTGCTGAGACTTGCAGCATGCGTTGCGCTATAGGTTCCTGTCCGGAGCGTTTGGTTCAATCGGCCTTGGTGTCCCATGGAAGGCTGGCAGTTCAGTGGTGAAATTCGGTGCAGGAGGAGAAAAGGAATCACCATGTAGAGACCAGAACGTTCCACTAATCTCTCAAATGTTATTTGTCCTGTCCCCTTTTGTACATATACCAGTATCGCCATCTCTCGCAGCTTTACTGTGTTGTCCCTAAAGCCTCAGCTCCTGGAGCCAAGTGATTATATGAGAATCTCAGCTTGCTTTCTTTATTTTGTATTTTAAATGTAATTTTCTAGCCCTCCTGGTTGCGGAGAAAAGCCTTAAAATGTGAACTGAGTGCACCCTAATGGCTCAGAAACCGGAAGACAAACCAAAATAACCCCACAATTTGTGATTTTTTTTAAGCCAATCTCATGATTTGCCTGAGGCCTGTCTCATGATGTTTGAATGCTTGGGGCTGGCAGTTCTGCTGATGTGCACAGGCTGTGTATGTGAAGGAATAAATGTGTCTTCCTTGCTGAAGGCTACAGCCAGAGAAAAACACCAGTGCCCAAAACCATAGCATATGGTTCCATGACAGACTGTGAAGTTTAACAACACATAGCAGTGCGGGATGACCACAGGAAGTCCCCTTCGGGAGGATGAGTGCTTAGCCAGCTGAACCGCCTCTCCCCACTGCCTTAGGTTGTGCCCCAAAGCACCGTCAGGTCCTGCTGGCAGTGACACATCAGCTGGGATCAGGAAGTTAATGCTCTTCCCAAGGGGTGATGTTGCCTCACATGACCGAGGTTTTCTTGAATGTATATACATAAAAAGTGCTGCGTTGTTCTGCAGTAATTCTCCGGTGCAGAGGGTTTGTGGTTGCAGTATGGTGGACTTGCTGCCTGCGAATGGGGAAGCAGCTGCCCCATAAGTAAAGAGCATCAAGGGGAACTACAGAGTCAACTCGGGCTCTTATTTGGGTGTTGCCCCCCAAACCTCCTCCCAACCACACACAAAACCCTCGCACCCCTGTGTGGCGGCTCTTTCAACTAGCTGGCCCAGCTTGACGTGTAGGTATAGGTGCCACTTCCACTCGGGCTGATCACCCACCCACTTTGCAGTGAGGATGAAGGCTAAACTATTTAAGGGCGGACGCAGTCCTCCAATGTCTTCCCACAATTCCTCCTGTGTGCAGACAAGTTCCCCCAAAATTCCCTGAGAAACTGTAGTGCTAAGAACCATGGGGTGTGCCTAGCGACCTAGCGACACAAACGGATGAGTGCAACACCTGTGAGGACACAGTGACTCAGGTAGGGATTTGCAGTGTGGCTGCTTATGCCCAGGCTTGGCTAACCTGGATGTTCAGACCCAGATGCCAATCACCCGAGTTAACTGTGCAATGAAGACACACCCTGAAGGAGTGGAAAGTGCCCGACAGGCACTAAGAACTTGTTGGGTTTTTACTCTTCATGTAAAACTTGCAAAGAGCACAGAGAAAAAGAAATAATGTCCAGGGAATGTGCCCTGAAATCCCATTGCTAGAGCATGCCAAGTTCTTGTACAGACTGTAAAAACTAAAGGTGGGAATTCACCCCCATGCAGAGAGCTGGCACCAGGGCCCGTGCGCCCCTCGGTGCTCTGAATTTCACCCTGACCGAGGACGTTGAAAAGCTGAACAACTTTACTTCTGCCGTGCGTTGCACTCCCAAAGCGCAGGGCCAAGCGGGGGACAAGAGTGAGTGCTCAGTCTTCAGCACTCAGCTTTCAGGAGGGCATTTGAAGCGTCACCGATAGAAATAGTTAAGCAGCATGGACATGGTTCCAGGGGCCTGGCGGTCATGCAGGATCGAGAAACCCGTCAGGCTCTCTGCTGGCCTAGCAGCTGTGAACAGCATCAGCCATACCAGGGGAGGGGGCAGAGGTGTCCTTTCTTGTCCGCTAAACCTGTGCTCTGGTTGTTGCTTTTAGGAGTATGCAGACAACCTGATGAACAGTGGTGTGCATGGGGCTGTGCTCATGCTGGAGCCCACATTCAATGCAGAAGCCATGGCGACGGCTCTGGGCATCCCTAGCAGCAAGCACATCCTGAGGAGGCACCTAGCAGAGGAGATGAACGCCATCGTGAACCCAGACAAGTGAGGCCCTTTACCGCGCTCACTCACTGGCTCTCCGGGAGGAGGGGGGGAAAATTCCTGCCCCTTCTCATGGACTCACTGGGGATGATGCAGTTCTGCGGGGAACGTGGGGGACAGGATGGTGGGAACACAGTCAGGGAGTCGGCAACCCCCTCTCTGCCATCGTGCTGTTCTCTGCAGATGCAGGGAGGTCTGGAGGGAGGGATGGGACTAAGAGAGGAGATGGAGATAGGGCTAGTGGATCCGGCAATCATCCACAGATCCACCAGTCACTCCTTTTGTCCCTGCACACAGGGGGAACAGCAACGGTGGGGGCTGCTCCAGCTTTCTCATGCAGAAGCAGCTGCAGAGCAGCCTGGGAGCAGATTCCTTGTTAACCCACCAGCATGTAACTCTGGTTGGGCCTGATCCAACGCCCATCAAATGAAAGTCAATGGGATACCTTCCCTTGACTTCCAAGGGCTTTTAGATCAAGCCCATTGTGTGCTGGATGTCTGCGGCCTCAGTAACAAGTCCCACCATCCCCAAATGGAGTCAGTGGCTCCTGGGGACATCCCGGAAGGAATGGTGCGGGAGGGGAGCGTTGCATTTTATTTCTTGCGGTGCAACGAATTTAAGAAGGAGGAATGATGTTAAAAACACGGAGAGGCGGCTGCTGACCTGAGCTCCTGTCAAAAGAACAGACCCGTTCAAAGGGCGGGAATTCTCCAGGCGGCAAAGCCAAGAGGCTTCTGAAATAGAAATTCTCTAAAGAACTAGAATAGCCATAAAGGCGACACACTTCATTCAGACACCAAATGCTAAGTTCTGAGCACCTCCTTTCTACACTTTGCTGGGCGCACCCCGCCCCCAAAGGCTCCCATTCATTTCAGTAGACACTGGATCAGGCCCTATATGCAAATGTCGACCTCGCACTCAAACACAGACCATCATGTGGTCCTTTCCCAGTAGAACAGATGCTCAAGAAGACGTATATATGTGTAGTCAGTCTCCACAGACAGTCATTCTCGAGTACTGTACTAGGGAGGAGGGGAGCTATCTGATAAAGGCATTACCCCTGTGCAAAAAGCCAGCACAAAACTCACTATTTACCATCATACGGCCTATAGACCACTCAAGTCACAATTAAACTCTATGGGTGTAAGTGGGATTTAAATTGGAGTTAAACTCTATGGGTTTAAGTTGGGATGTAAGTTTCAGTGCTGGAGCTCTGCAAAGAGGTGACTTTCACCCTGTGGTGAGTAAGGGGTGATTTTGTCAGCTACATTCACCCCAATATCAATCAACTGATCCTTTATTTTAGCTAAAAATAGCCCAAAAGCAGCCGGGGAGGAGATAACGAAGAATAAGCTAAGCACTGATTTTTGCATGGACTAAAAGAGGGAGTCACCCACCCTTCCCCTGGTTCCTTTTCACTGCTTAACTCTGCTGAGTGCAGCCTACCCAATGGACAGTCTGGGAAAGAAGAGATGGCTTCTGCGCCGAGTCCTGCCCAAGGATATCAGAGGAAACCCTGGAATCCATCATCCTTAAAGGTCTCAAGTGCCTCAGGCTGGCTGACGGTTGAACTGGGGAGAGAGGCAACAGCTATTCCAAACTTCATAGGCAACTGCCCTGCACAGTCTTGGAAAGGAAGCCTGGATTCTGTCCTCGCACAAGTGAATTCTGAAAGCAGAGTGAATGACGGGGGTTCCCAAGGATGAAGCAGGGACAGATACGGCATTGCCCAGAGGCATCAGGATGTAAGCACCTGTGCAGATGTATTGCTGTTACTCAACCCAATGTTTCTGTCATGCCATGGGCAAGCCAGTGGACTCCAGGATTACCTGGTACCTCTCATGTTTGGCAGCACTGAAGTTATTTATTCTCTACAGTGTTCAGTACCATCCCAGCTGAAATATCACCTTGGGGATAATTCTGAGAATCTGCTTTTCTATGTTTCCACCCCAGCAACAGGAGGAATTGTCCAAAGCAGAGTGTTGGAGTCAGGCAGTCAGTGTGGACTTGACAGGAGGGAAATACATGGTGGAGTTTGGTAAATGTAAGGAATAGGTTATCCTTTTGGCTGATAAGGATTCATCACCATTGGGAGCTGAACTCACTGTGTGCTGTTCTTTTAATTTAGTTTATTTAACATTTGCCTAATATTAAAATCGTAATGAAGCTGCCTGTGCTATTTCCAAACAATCTTGTTACTGTATCTTGGCAATGTGTACATTTGTCATGTTTCGGAAATGCATAAAAAAAACATAGGCAAGGAGTGTGTTCCAGTAGTGACAGCATGAGAAATGGGAGTCAGGACTCTTGGGTTCTACTCTTGCTCTGCCACCGACTCACTCTGTGGCCTTGGGCAAGTCATTTAACCTGTCTGTGCCTCAGTTTACTCATCTGTAAAGTGGACATAATGATACTTACCTACCTCACAGGAGCATTAATGTTTGTAATTTGCTTTGAGATACACATGTGACCATGCAAAATATCATTATAGTATGTATATCTCTACAAATATTAAATATTTAAATAAATCCTCAGGACAGTTTGTGGCTTTTAGGACACTTGGTCTGAGGAGGCCTCTGAGCAGAAGAATATGTGTTTTGATGGCCCACCCGTTGAACATAGTGCTCTCAATTCATCTCTCTGCTGTGCGGGCTCCTTATTTGCTGTCATTCAGCTGCTCTCGGGCTGGGAACTCTGTGGAATGTAAAAAGACAAATCACAGAAGCTCCTTCAACTTTCTATGGGGAAAGTCCTCTTCCCCAATGGACATTCCAGTGGGTTCCATTAGAATCCTCCAGTTGGTCTCCACTGGTTTTTACTGGTCTCTGTTGATTTGTACTGACTTCTTTTGTTTTCTGGTATAGATTCATAGATTCCAAGGGTAGAAGGAGCCATTGTGATCATCAGATCGGACCTCCTGTATAACACAGGGTTATAGAACTTCCCCAGGTGATTTCCTTGATCGTATCTTTTAGAAAAACATCCAATTAGAAGTCCAATAGAACCAGCAACGAGTACACTGCTCTGTTCCCACACCTACTTGCCAACTGGAAGCAGAAGAAATCTCCCCACCCCATATCTCCTTAAAAAACCATTTAATTACTTAGGATCTTTTACCCAGCCAGTAATACCCTAGCATCGTGCCAGAGGGAGATAGCAGGAAATATTTCCAAGAAGAAATTTGGGCCTCTGATCAGTGTAGCAGATGAACTTACATCCACTGGCCATAAGTGTCATAAAGCACAATGGCTTAGGGCACCACGCTGTGGCTTCAGTTAAAATCCAGACTGAGGCCTGAATGTGAAAAATGCTTGTGATGGTCTTAACTTAGTCAGTCCTTCTGTGCTATCACAAAGCGACCATGCAGCGTGTCATGACTGGAAGCGTCAGTTTGTGGCTCCACTTATGGCTGAGTGAATAATGGATTTTTCGGTTTGTTGGCAATTTCGAAAAGTCGGGCAAGAATTGTTTCGGGTTGGACCAAAAGCTAAAATGTTCAAAATTGCCATTGGTGGCCCACCTGCCATTGGGCAAAGCTAGAGATTGGTCGTCTCCACAGTCAGAATTTAAATAACTACGAATGAAACAAACCCCTTTGGGTCAAATTCTGCCCTCAAATGACAATATGTGCAAACCCAATGGAGTGTATGTGAGGCTTTCCCGCTGTAAATCAGGAAATCTCTTTGTGATGATGGCTCACATTGGGTCGTCAACAAGGATTTCACTCTTGACCTCATACTAAATGCATGAACCTCTACTGCTTGACCTAAAGGACTAAATCCCCTTAGTTGGTAGCCCATTAACCTCTTATGTGGACCAGCCACTAGAGGGGAACAAAGTGTCATACGGTGGTGACGTGGGTTGGATCTTCAGCGGTATAACCGTGAGTCACCAGATTACCGATGTATATAAAATACAGAGCTCTTTTCTGTCTGGGATACTGCCAACTAAGGAGAGGAGATCCCTACATCACGAGCTCTCTCTGACAGCAACTAGATGGACCTCACCTAGGTAAGGTGCTACCTTCTATAGTAACCCAGTGCTGTACAGCAGGCTAGCACAAGGTCTTTGCACAACGTTAGTCCTATACTGAGGATGTAAGTGGTGCATAGGGCTGGTCTGCATAGGAGTGAATTTCATGCCGAGTGAGGCTGAATCTTTCCCAGTTTCTAATCTGTGGAACTGTTTGCTGTGCTCCAGAGAACCTTGCTATGACATTTGAGCTGCAGTAGGCATACCGTGTCTGAGATCCGTATCCAAACAAGGTTTCCTCGGTGTTTTATCATAGCTGACAACTTACCCCCCCACTGCTTTCGCTCTCCCTCCAGCCTACGCCATCGCTAGCCATCTGTTCCTAATTCTGCAAAGCTACATTAAACTTCTGTTCAACTCTTTCAAATTTCCTGTCTCTAGGATACCACTTCAGTTCTTATCTTACAGCCCCAGTGGGTTAAAGCCTCGGATTTCATTTTCCAAAGCTCTCTGCTTCCTTGATTGTCTGGCTTTGGTTTCGAGATCTCACCATCAAGCACAGAAAAGCCCTTAGGAAAAGTTAGGAAAGTTTCCTCGATCACATCCAGAATGTGGTGATGGCAGTGAGAGTGTTATCATTCTTCTTCAGCCAAGCTCCAGTTCTGAAAGTCAGAAATGTGTCCAGAGCAAGACAAAACATGGAACAGCTCGTACCCTACTGTGGAAACACCAATGGAAGGCCCAAGAAACCTCCATGGGGGTGACAGATGGGGGGGCCTACTGATGGGGCAAAGAGGGCAGCTCCTGGACTCCGAAACAGAACCACTAATCCCTGCCGCTCTGGTACCTCTCTTCTGTCCAGCAGAGAGGCCTCAGGACTACACAGTAGCAACCAGAGAAGATTGCCAGCAGGAGGTCATGCTACTTCATGGAAATCCAGTGAGGTCGGCAGGGCCGTTCCCATGATCCCAAATCCAATGCAGTGCTGGTGAAGGAGGCTCCCGTGGGGCACCAGGAAAGCTGCTGGATCTTTAGTTAATATCGAACCCTTTGAACATGTAGACAGCTACGCTGTATTGTGACTGATTGTGATATCAGCTCCCTCCACTCTGGGAAGCAGAGAGATAGATGGGGGCCTGGGTCACTTCAGCATCTGAGATTTCAGTCTGACAGTTCCAACCTGTGGCTTCCCCAGAGGCTGTAGGCCTGCCCCTGTACATCCATAGTCTGCCTGTGGTGTTCACTTTACATGCGTTACAGTTGCCATGGTAGCCAGAACTTTGTTTCCTGACTTTTCTGTGTTTGACACCTCCACCAAATGTTGTGTTAACATTGTTGTTATCCTGGTTTTAGGTGAAAACACAATCCCTTAATAAGTGGCTTAACTGACCAACCTTCCACAAAGTATAAAAGAAAACAATCCACGTTGCCTCCTAGCAGTTTGCTGGTGAACTCTTTGTAAGCTGATGATAACCCGTCAGTTCTGTGGGAACATTGCTCCCACTTTGCTACCCCCTGGCAAACCTCACGTGAACTTTCGCTCCGTGAACGCAGTTTGAAAGCAGAGGCACATCATTAAAAAATGATCCTTTGCTAAGGAAAGAAGCCAGGCGGTCAGGTTTACCTAATTAGTTTGCAAGAGATGGTGCAAAGGTTCTAAAAATCTCTCTCCCTAGCTACGGGGACCAACCTTCACTTCAAATGAATTCAAAGCTGGACAAGGCTTATTGGCTATGAAGTGCTTTACTTTCACACTGGCTTCCAAGGAGTATATGCAACAATTCAGACAGAGATTAGGCAGCTCTCGGTTTTCATGTTGAACTCATGCAAGCTGTGGGAGGACAGCTGCAATGTCAGTTTCCTAGCACAGGGGATCAACTTTTTCTAATCTTGTACATCTGTAGCAGTTTTCCAGACAACGACCTTAACTGTACCCGCCAATGGCAAACCAATGGATCTTCTCATCTTCTCACTATGCTCCGGCCCCTAGTCATGTGATTGCAAGTCTAGGGTTCAGAGTAACCCAAGTTCCATTGGGGCGTAGAGCAGAGATGACCCATACCTGCCAATATCGGGGGACAGAGTGAGGGCAGTGGCTTCAGCAGATATTACTGAGCATGCTCAGTACAAGTCAAGCAGCAACCCTGGGGAAGAGGGCGCATGACCCCGCATGCCCCACCCCCCATGCGTCACCTCTGGTGTAGAGAAGGGGAGCAGCCTCACACTGAGATCCAATAGAGAGACTCATTCTACCCATCCGTGCTTAGGTAATACGATTGGTGACATGTAAACTATCGAGTATCTAGATGCCTGGCTGGTGGGTCTTGCTCAGATGCTCAGGGTTCCCTGATCACCAGATTTGGGGTCGTGAAGGAGTTTTCCCCAGGTCAGATGGGTAGGGATCTTGGGGTGTTTTTTCTGGGGTATGGTTCACCTGCTGAGATCATCTGGGCATCTCTCACCTAATCAATTCCCTGCCATTGTAGGGGCCTCAGACTTTGGCAACATCTTGGTCTCTCCTGTTTCCTGTCTGGCTCCTGACAACTGAAACGCTTTAATCTAATGTAATTGGGCTTAGTATAGCGATATCTGAGTGAAATGTAATGGTCAGTGAGATATGGTTTGGGATTATAATCCTAGTGTGAAATTCTCCAGTGTGCTCTTGTGTAACCCATATTATGTGCCCCCTCTGTGCCTAATTCACACAGGATATGAGTCTCTTATAGCCTCTGCTACAGAATCTGTCTCTTGTGCTCAAACTGTAGAGATTTATGCTTTCAGTGCTAGGCATCTGTGCTTATCAATACCTGTTGTTGGCCAAGATGGTGACCATCACATCCGGATCGGATAATGCTCTGTTTTAAGTGAGAGTTACGTGGTACATAAGCCGTTGTGCTGGCCTTCCACACAGGGAATGCATTTCACTCCTATTGATTTGCAGATGGAAGAAGCTGAGTGAGTGCTGCTACCAATGGATGAAATGCTGATAAATGCACAGGCGGCAAGTTCTGATGCACTACTGAAAGTTCTGCTCACTGTGGAGACTCCCCAAAGGGTGGGTCTGTCCCATCAGTCTTTGCACAGCGCTCACTCTGACATCAAATGATTGGAGATTGAGGCTAGAATACAGTCAGCTGTTGTGACGGTAGCTGAATTATGTAAACCCAAATCTAATCTAGCTAAGCATTATTAGTGTGCTCGTGGCGGTAGCGCTTTGGGGAGTTCTGAGTCAGTTGGGAAGCAAATGTCGCCCTTCATCCAATCATTTTAGCTGTATATAGCTTTTGTTCATAAGGAGAAACCCCTGTTTGGCGGTCTGTTAGATGGTATCAACTGTCTTTTTCGAGATGAAAAAGAGACAAAGTCAGCCCAGGGGGTCTGGAGCTGCTATTGTTGCTGTTGGTGAAGTCCAATCCTGTTTTCTTTAAGACAGAACACACACGCACACAAAGGGAGAGAGAAGAACAGCTACAATAGAAAACACAGCTTCTGTTTCTGGTGCTGACTTTCACTTGCAGCTTGGCTGCTGGAGAAATGCAGGCACTGCACAAGGTCTTACCAGCTACTCCGAGCCTGGCAAACTTCTTCCAGCCCCAGGCTGTTTAAGGCACTGCCGTTAGCTTGTCTCTCTGGTCACAGGCTTACAGCAGTCTTGCAAAGATGGCGTTGTCTTGGCCAGCAGAGCTGGAGTATTTTTAGAAAGAAGACAGAAGGAGGGAGATAAAGAAGAGGAGAATTAAGGCAAGGAAGGAAAATTACACATGAAGGAGGAAATGAAAGCAGGAACCAAAGTCTCCCATGCCAGCCATCTTTCGGAAAGGAGCTGAAGCTGGGGCAGCTGGTAAGATCATTGGTTCCCTCTCTCCGGCCTGGTCTGGTCAGGATGGCTCTCAGGATCAAGATGATGAAGGCCCAATAGTGTCACAGTGGATATTGGGGTCCCATGCGATGGGCAGGGTGGCAGCCATTATGGTGCAGCTCACTCCTGGCAGTCCATGCATTTCTCTTCCCCAGCTCCCATGGAGTGACCTCCAGAGCAGCAGCTTCATCCCATTAACATTCACCAACTGAAATATACGGCAGCGATTTCCAACCTGAACATTTCCTCCCATCTCTGGAATCTTTTGGCTCATTGTCACGCCACCCTGTGACTTTACCAGGAGCCTTGCAGACCTCTCAGCACAGTTCTTGCAGCTAAACAATTCAATTAGTATCAGTCTGTTTATCTCCTTTTTTTGCTGACTTTCATAAACAACTTGGTATAACAGTCTGAGCTGGACTTCTGTTACCTTGGACAGCTTAGAGTAGAGGCCTCTGCACAGCACATACGGCACTCATTCACTGCATGGGACTTCTGTCAACACAAGCAAGACTTATTCAAACCAAGTATCCAGAAATTCTCCTGTACATTTCCAGTTCAGGCAGTGAAACTGAAGCTTCTGCCGGCCTGCCTGTACAGATGGCTCTGGTTAGTTTGCTCACCCAAAACAGATGGTTCACGTTGCAAATATTATGCTTTTGTTTGCACACATGTACACTCACACACACCCTAAAAGCCAAGGCAAACTGGGAGCCCTAGAGTGTCTGAGCTGTCAATACTATACAAATAATTAGAGGTGTTGGACAACTTCGTTCTGGGGATGTCGGCACCGTACATTGCCGAACCCATCCAATAGAAAGGGATGTTTCTGCCCGTCCTGATTACCGACTGCTCTGTTACTGTCAAGATGAGAAGCAGCAGCCAGAACAGCAAAGACACAGCCCCACTCGCCTGGCATCAAAACCAGCTGCCCAAAGACACCAGGGTGGCTCACGGCATTGCTAATGAGCTGGGGAGGATTTCACTGCTGGCTCAGCTGTTCAAATCCAACACGTCAGGAGTGACTTTAAAAAGGCAATAATCTAATCATGGGCCTTTGGAGTCCTACAGAGAATAAGTGGGGTTTTTTTGGTCCACCATCCCAACTGCTAGTACAGGCAGAGAGGTCAAGGCTGGAATGTGTACAGAAAATGTCTCCACCCTCATTTCCAGAGATGGACCCTTCAGGTCAGGCTAGAGGGGCAGTGAGAGGAAGCTGACTCTATACGCCTGCCACCAGGCTATCCCTGGTGCGGGATGAGGCAGGATATCAGATGACCAGGGTGGTGGCCAAGCGGGAGCCAGGGGGCGTCGTCCTGAATCCCTTTCTCCCATTAGAGGAATCAGGAGTTGTCAGACCTGGTTTCTCCCTCCTGCAGAGAGGGAATAACAGCAGCATGCCAGCCAGTGATGGAGAGATAATAAGGGGCCAGCAGCAGGAGAAGGAGGAGGTAAGTCTGGTGAGATAAAAGAGTTGCTTCCCAGGTAGTTGTGTAAAATCACAGTACGTGCATGGACAACGGGAAGGCTGAGGATGTATGAGACTGGAGCCTATCTCACTGCTGGCCAGCGGAGATTGTCTGGGGCCCAGGCAGCAATTGTGAGATCAGATGATGAAAAGAGGAATGTCCGTGAAGGCACAAAAGTGAGGCAGGTGTAGGTGCAGGCCCTGACTCGGACCCTGTGTCCCTCGAGCCATTGGAGGAGCAGTAAAAAGATTTCCTTGAGCCACAGTCTCACCACCACATAACACGGCAGGGCGGGAAGAATTCGTGGCTGCATGGGGAGCTATGGCAACGGGCGGAATGGATGCTGGGGGGTAGGAAGGCAAAGTGTCGATTGATGGGAAGGCAAATTGAAACTGACTGGATGACGGCACGGAGCAGGTGCCACGAACTGTGAGTAATGGTGAGGACTGGGCTATATCATGGCACAAAAGGATCGCAGATGGCCCTTCTACTCATGGATGGCACAGGAGAGGGGATGAATTAACCCCCCCAAGAAAAGCAATCCTGGAATCAAGCCAAAGCAATTTCTCCTTTGGAATAGAGCTTCTAGTGCCACAGCAGGGTCAGCTGTACGGACCAGCACATCCATCTGCTTTCTGTTGCAATCTGCTCTCCCCTTGCTCTCTCCCTAGTGCAATGATCTATTTTCTGGCCAAGCCAGTTTAGGGCTAAGGTCCAATTTGGGTTCTCTTATCACACACCCATCACCATATTCACTAGGTTGGTTGAAAGTTTTGTTTTGGGCCTGACTCTGGCTTGCGATGGTGGCTCCTGAGACTGTTGGCCAATCACCAGGACCTGATGAGAGGAAGGCAAAAGTGCCACTTGGCATCGCTATACAGAGAGAAAAGGGGGAGGGGGCAGATTCTTTCTTGATCCCTACGGCCATCGCAATACACTTGGCAGACTGAGATTACATTAGTTCTGCCCTGGCATGTACGTTATAACTGAGCCTCAGTTATTGGCTGTCAGGGATGCATGTTATAACTGGTCATCAGATGATCCGGTCCTTTTAACATATCCAGCCACCACTTGTTTGGTTTGGGGGTGGGGGGTTTCCCCCCAACCTGGAACAGTTTGGGAACGCGGGTCTTTCACTGACTGACTCCACATAAAAACTGCTGCAAGATGAGTGCCTGTTCATTGCTCAGCCCTACAGGTGTGCTAAAGAGCGAGCGCTATGGGACACTGACTCTCATCAAACAGGGTTCGTTAAGGCGATCCTCCAGCGCTTCCAGGCAGAACAAGGAGGAGGGGAACAGCTTAAAATGCAAAGCCAGCAGGGTAAGTCTGTGGCTAGTGGGGCAGCAAACATGACCCTATGGCCAGAATCGGGTACTAAACGCTATTGAAAAATCTAGGCCTGAGCTGTTTTGAAAATATGACTTGATTACTGCTTCCTCTGGAGCGGATCTCTTTTTTTCCTGCTGTCCTCCCTCTGAGGTTCTATCTGTCGACTTTTACGGTCCCGTCATCACAGCCTATGGAAGTGGTATAGAGATCAATAAAAAACAGAGCAGGCTAGAAGCCTCTAGACTGTTCTAGTAAACCCCTCTGCAGTTTTTCCCACTGATGCTGAGAACTGTTATCAACTGGGTGTGTGAGTAAGGGCGTTAAGCAGCACAGTGCAAGGTGGGTGACTATAAATCAGTGGTTCTCAACCTGTTTACCATTGTGGGCCACGTTTGCACTCTCTGTGGGTTATGTGGGCTGCATCCACACGATGTATATACTGTCTGTATGACACTGAGGATATCACATGAGCTGCTGCTGTGTGCTGATTGGGCCACAGGTTGAGAACCACAACTATAAATCATGTTCTTTAAGGTAATGAAATTGCACTGCAAGGCCTCTTTGTGTCCAGGGAAACTTGGCATTTTTAAGCCTGGAATTTATGTGATGAGAAGCTCAGTAACAAGCCAATTATAACTTGCACAGGATGGACCATTTAAATATCGAGTCCAAATTACTCCCATCTCTCAGCTGGAAATGACTGATTCTCTGCTTTGAGTTGTCATTTCATCTCCATGATAATTGGGGATGTAAATAACCAGAAGAGGCATGGGTCAGCTAATGTACTAATTAATTGCATTCATTTTAAAATTAGCGCTATATATATAATCTTAGAGATACTCTAAAATAGTCTTAGAAATACTTAGAAATACTGTTATACACATAGGTGCTGGGCTGGCAGTCCAGTGCAGTGGATCCAAAGGGTCAAAGCTTTCACTTGAGATATCAAGGGAGCACTGGGGTAGCAGTAGGTTCATCATCTTATGTTGCTTTCTAGCAACCCTTGCTGGCCAATATCATCAACTCCATAGACTGGCGTGGGCCAGCCTCGGGTTTTTAATTGTAGTGTAGACGTACCTGCATTTTCCAGATTGAATTTCCAGCGCTGGCAATTAGAAAAACAAACTTTTCATTTATATACTGAGCAAATTTGGATCTGGAAGCTCTTGTAATATGGAGCTCTGTGGCAGTGACATCTTTACCATCATACTTCTGACTGTAAGTGGATGAGGTTTGGGTCAGTTCTTGATTAAACAGATCTAGTTCCCCCCCCCCACCCCCAACATGACACTATCAGGCATCCTGCCTCT
The DNA here is from genome assembly GCF_026122565.2 of Emydura macquarii macquarii. Classification (NCBI taxonomy): domain Eukaryota; kingdom Metazoa; phylum Chordata; order Testudines; family Chelidae; genus Emydura; species Emydura macquarii. Next base: position 48,465,255 of record NW_027132905.1, read on the forward strand.
TTTTCCCCCATGACAATATTATCCTTACACTCCTCTGATTTCATTTGCAGCTTCCACTGGGGAAAATCGGAAGGGGATTCAGCGGAAAGGACATTGATTTCCATGATGACTATGGATCTCTCAAAAATGAAGAGTGCTGTGAGGATATGAAGCTAAGTAGGCCAGAGCAGAGCCGCTTGGACCGCTGTGGCAGCCTGGAAGTCACCAATGTGTGATGATCTGAATTATTCAGGCAAGACAGGACGCACTGAAATCAACGGTGACACTGGCCAGCAAATGGGAAAGAAATCTGAAGAGAATGAACAGAACGCACACTTTCTCTGGTTGTCCATATTGTAGCTATTGCTAGAGGAAACTATTCAAACCTAACGTGGCGGCATGTCTTTGTTTAACGTATCTGTATTGTGTTAATGCTCAGGGGCCGAGATAAATCCAGTACGATTCCCTATAGCAAGCATTCCAGAAAACGTTCAGAGATGAATCCAAGCCCTCTGTGAAATGGTAGTGATGACCAGTCAATGACCTGACTGGTCCAGTTCTTCTCTCTGAGTGGGCCCCCCACAGATACACAGCGCTCTCCTGGGATGACGGGGACTGCCAGCTTGAACAGGGCAGTTAAGACCAGCCCCAGTGAGATTGCTGCCACTGGTGATGGCCAGCATCAGCCCCTCGGGTTTGTCCATTGCTTTGATCGGAGAGGAAGGACAGAAAGGGAGAGGAAACCCAAGGAGATGAAGAAATTAGGTGAATAAAAACAGCACGTGCTTTGGAACGGGGTGAGGTGACTGGAAGGATCTGGCCCATTGGGGCACCCTCAGAGCTGTCCCTGGTGAACAGCTGCTGGGAGTGCTGAGGCCCAGTGCCCATTGTGCTCGGTGGGGGTGAGGCTGCTCAACACCCCCCACTTGGACCTGGACAGATCAGGCCCTTTCATTGTTCTCCAGTGCACAGATCCCACGGTGAGCCGTGCTTTGGAAACACCATGGACCCATTAGGCAGCAATGTCAGGCGGGGCAGTACTTAAGTCATTTCAGCATTGTGCGGCTAGAGATTAAACACCTGACTCACCTCTGAGCCTCTGGGGCGCTCCCCGCTTCCAAAATCGACAGATAGCATCTGTAGGAGCAGCCCTGAGGTCCCATGTGATTTCACAAACCTGGGCAAGCTTAGTGCACGCCTGGGTAGGAAACCTGCTAGGAAGTTGCTGCTGCTACCAGAAGCGATGCTGGCAATTCCACAGGTGACATTCTTCCCTGGCAGTCAGTCCTGAGCCAATGCCCTGGCGTGGCGTTAGGGAGCATGTGCTGTTGGAAGTGTCCTCTCTAAGATTAAACATGCTGCAAAGATGAAGAGATCCCACTGAAGAGCTGAGAGAGTTTTTTCCAAAGCTAAGGAGAGCATTGGCCCCGGTATCTTGGCCAAATTCAAACCTGGGCACATACATTCTGCCTCGCTTCTTACAAGAGTTCTCTTCCCTCCCAACGAATGATTGTTTAGCGTGTCTGGCACAGGATGGCTGCTGTCTTCCTCCTCGGAGGTGGATGCATTTCAGCTTTGGCTGCGCAGACCCTTCGCTGCAGTTTCTAAAGCACTTTGGGGACTTTCTGGATGAATGGGGCTGTATTATTATAGGCGTGGTCTTCCCGTGGTACAATTATTGCTATACATTCCTGAGTTTCAAGGACGCTTTAGTTTACTTATGAGAAAGAAGTTACGGGAGCTAATCAGGGCTCTGGGTTCTAAGTAAATGTTTTCTTTTGGTGAAGCATATTGTCAGGCAGGCAGCCGTTGGGTTTGTTTTATTCCGAGATCATCATTATGCAGAATGACCTCGCTCCTCAGCTCTGCCAGTTTCCACCGTCTGAGGATCTGGCCCAGTACAGTCAAGTGGCTCACTAAGGGCTCCATGAAAGAGGAAAGATCAATTTTTACACTTTTGAGGCCACAGTGTAGATGTCAGACAAGTCCTTTGGAAAACTGAGATGAAGAGATTTCCTGGGAAGACAGGTTCATTAGCATGAATGGCAAACAATGAAGGGGGGGGAGAAGAATCAGGAAAGCAGAACGTGAAACTTAAATCTCTGAGTGGATCGGAGCGTCACTTATGCACGTATTTTCTGCTTAACACTTTTCCTCTCAAGTATTTAGGAAAAGGAATTTTAAATCTACTGGGCCAAATTCCGATCTCATTTACAGACAGGTAGCTCTCTAGTCATGGGTGCCTGGCACCAAGGTTGCCAACCTTGCATTTTAGTTTTTACTGACATGAAGATCTGAAGTTGATTTTTTTTTACTGACATGTTAAACTTTTCACTGACATCACTAAAAATACCATAAACAATACAGTAATGTCACAAAAGTGTGTACTCGCTTGTGATATTCTGTACATAGGAATCTGGAATGACGCAATTGTTTTAGCTGCAGTTAATTGATCAATCGGGTTCTTTGGGCGTGTGCAATAATAGAAAACAGGAAATTGATAAAGTCATGATCAGTGTCGTTTTATGATACAAGAAGTGATACTGAACGACGATAATCAGTGTCAAAATACAATATGTTTTATTTCTACCCAATTTTACAGACATTTTCATTTATTTATGGATTTACGGCCAGTGTTAAAATTGTACATTTTTTTATTGACTGCCCGTAAATTTACCCTGCAAGCACCTCTGAAAATCAGTCTACTTCGATGCCTGAAGTTGGGTTTAAGGCAGTCAGACCAGCTAGCATGCCAGAGCCTGCATCTGCTAGGGACACATGTGCCTAACTCCCTTTGAATCAATGAGTTAGTTAGGTGCCTACCTGCGTCCTTAGGCACCTAAATAGCTTTAAAAATCTGGCCCACAGGCCCTAATTCAGCATGGTATTTGAGCATGTGACTAACTGCAAGTATGTGAGCAATCCCATGTGTGTTTAAAGTTAGGTACCTGCTTACGTTCTTAGATCGCAAGTGGCACATAAATCTTGCGTGTGTTCTCTGCACAGGGGTGAATTTCACTTTAAAGGCCCAATCCTGCAGCTGCTCCATGGGCATCATGGCTGAAGAAGGTGTATTTGACCTGATCCAAAGCTCCTGGAAGTCAGTGGAAAGACCCACCTATTCAGCCGGCTTTGCATCAGGCCCTCACACAATTCCTTAACTAAGGGCCTGGTCTAAAGCTCATTAAACCGATCTGAGTTTTTCCACTGACATTAATGGGCTGTGGATCAGGCCCTTACATTTGAGTCAGAATACTAAGACTTACTGAAGTCTCTAGGCAAAGCTATTGTCCAAATGCCAGCTGGGCATCAATGAGCTCCGCTGACAACAGGAAGAGGCTATTCAGTGAGTAGAACAGTGGCATCAAGTGTCACTTTGAATGGCTCTTTTGTTTACATGTCGAGAGCTCACCTGGGAATCATTTCCTTTGCTATCAGCAAGGTATTTATCATCGCATATTAGACCCCAGGAGCCCCAAAGAGAGACAGACCTGCCATAGGCAAGGTAAGTAGTGCTAATGAGTCACAGATTCAAGTTACCATAAAAATACCTCAACAAGGACTGTAGTATAGCTATAGGAGGAAAGGAGCTATTTAGATGTCATGCAAATGAATCAGGACTTATCAGGAAGATATATTGCACCAGAGGGGAGGGCAGAGGAGGGGACATAGGAAAGGATCCATAAGGACAACAGATCAGATTCTGCCCTGTGATGTGTGCATGCAAATCCCATTGGTTTAAGGAAAGAGTTGAAGGGAGGAGAAAGCCACTGGAAATGGGCAGCCGAGAGACAAGCAGGGAGGAGAAGTAAAATCTGTTTCAAAAGGAAGAGCTGAGAGAGGCAAGAAAAAACAAACTGGGTATGGATCAATCAATCATACGTACATATAAAGATCATGCCACTTGCCTCTGAAATGCAGACACCTCTGTGGTGAAAAGCAACAGGTGCTTAACTGGACATGAGACTATGACGCCATTAAGCTGGAGAGGAAATGCAAAAATATTGACATAGCTATATACAGGGAGATAGCATGGAATCAGCACACAGGAAATTGGCAAGGAAATTCCACTTAGCATTCCGGTGGACACTTCTGTTATTTCATGTCTGCTACAGGCTGCATCTCTTGGTTCTATTTTTCTACTTTTCTTTCACTCTTACCAAAGTGATACCAAGGTCAGCTCTTAACATTCCCTTCTAATAGTTGCAGAGCAGACTTGGCCTCAGTCCACTGTCTGTAAGATGTCCAGCTTTGGATGATATTCAGCTTTACAAAATGGGAACCCAATGGGAACCTGAGAGCGCAAGGAGCTCATTTACGTAGGTGAAACTCCTCTCTTTGAGAGTGCCATTCGGGAATTGGTAGGCGTTAATCGCACATTTGGAAAGATACCTGGCTAAAAATCGAACCGGGCCGAATATGAAGCATTAATTAAGCAGTGTCTCCTGAATGTTTTCAGTCCTACATTTAATGGTCACATTTTTGACAGGTTAAATAACAATTTAAATACGTACGTTCACAAAATCAGTAACATTAATGGAAACATATAAAGTGCATGTTGTGTCTCCCTTCTGAAATTTTCCGTGATGGAAAATTCCAGGGAATAAATAATTTCAGGTCAATCAAAACATTTCATTTTGACAACTGGAAATGTTTCACTCAGTTCTGACTTTTATAGATTTTTGGCTATTATAATGCAACATTTTTAAAAATAAAAATGAAGTCATTTCAAAACAAAAATTGAAACCTTTGGCTCCCAAAATATGTCAAACCCAGAAATTACGACATTGTCAGAACTATTTTCCTGTTTTCTTCCTAAACAAAATTCCAGAAGGAGTGACCCAATTTCCCAAGGCATTTCAGTTTTGATGGAACTGCATAGTCTGGAGGAATATGGTTCCATCAAAGTTCCTCTGACCAGCTCTTGTTCTGAGTGCAGACCTTGGGGTTGATCAGTGCTGGCATTTATTGCTAAAGCTTATTGAAAAATAGCTGGAGTACAAACGGAGAAAGGCATGTGTGTGCTTGCTTAACCACCAGACTGGACTTCCAAAGTGCTGTGCATGGAGGCTTTCCCCACCCCCTTCCAAGCATGACCAATGGTCAGGATAAAGGAATGTTGCTCACACCAAACATCCTGAAGTGATTTCCCCAGTCAGAGGGAATTCATAACATTCTCCAGAGTGGAGAAACACAGAGTGGGGGTGTAGTATTGCAATTCCTGCAGTCCTTGCTCTGGTCAGTGGTCCCACTGAAGCTGGACTTCCAGGGGATTATTTGCATGAGTAAGATGTATTCATGTGAGTAAAGTCCTTAATTTGGATGGGCATGTTGGATCTTCAACCAGATCAATACAGGGAGTGTTGCCTGCTCTGTCTTTCTGCCAAAAATCTTGCCTGCAGGTTCCTGCTAAGAGTGAATTAAGGCAGTATCTCTGGGAACCAGCCCTTGAAATTGGAAGTGACCCAGATCCATCAGTGAGTCAGAGGCCAACTGGTGCAGGCCTGATGGCTCATGGTTACATGCTGGGTTGGGCTGGAATTGTTTTATTTGGGAAGAAGATTAAGAACTGGGAGTGGGCGGAAGGCAAGAACTCTTAGCTTCGTGAAGAATTTGTCTAGGCAACCCTGTGGAACACACAATGAACTATTTTCACCCCTACGGGTAAGAGGTAGAGAGGATGAAATTTGCACTCTTTGTGTCACGGAGGTAGCTGCATCACATTCACCCATTTCCAGGAGATTCCACTTCCAGAAGAGGGCAGCTTTAAATTCCACTGGAGCCTGCCAGGAGCATGATGTACTGAATCAAGTTCAGGGATGGGATGTAGCTAAAAGTGGGTGATATGATGAATTCTACTGTGTTGTATATTCACAGGAAACTTCCATCTGACTTTTAAGGCTTTAAGTAACAATTCAAACTGAGCTCCTAAGATGAGTGGCAGGCACGTCTTGCCGGATGAGGCTATCGATCCTCTTTCTTCACCCCCAACTAGAAAAGATGCAATGAAAACTCAGCCCCAGCAGATTCTGAATCCTTAGATATCATTTCTGAGCCCATCAGAGTCAGCAGAGTTTCAACGGAGCTAGGACTGAAGCCCTTAATATCTAACACCTGTATGAAGCCATCCAATAGTAGTCAAATCCCTAATATCGGCAGAAGGATAGATAGCCCAAAGTCTCTGTAAGAAAGCACTGCCACTAGGCATGGGGAAAAGTGATGACAAAAGAGTGGCCATGCAGTTTAGAAGATACAAACCTACCAAACTCCTTGCTGAACTAGGAGAATACCACCCTGCACGTGTACATAGAGACGTCCTGGTTGTATAGTGCCAGGTGAGTTAAGAGCCAGACCTCCCTGCAGGAATGACAGGAATGCATGGCACACTCCTGCGAGTGGGAAAGCCCCAATTAATGGACACATGCCAGCCAAGGGGAGGGAAAACTGGACACAGTCATAATCACTGCAGAGTTTGCCAAGCTGTTCAGCGTGAGGTAGACACGTCCTGCTCAGCTCTGAGACAGATCCAACCGGCACTTCTCTTCCACTGGGTTGCCTGCCAGTCACAAGCTGGACCAGTTTAGGGGCAGTGCTTCTCATTTTGGTTTTGTATTATACTGCAGATGAGTAGGTGTGCATGGAAATTTCCAATGGGTTCTACGCCCCCACTCTCTACTTCAACCAACTTTGAACAAGGCACAACACTGTGTTGTGCTACTATAGAAAAATGGCAGCTATTACTTCGTCTTCTGGCATCCTATCACATAAGGTACATGTTTCTGTGATGGTGAGAGCGGGTAGGTTTGTCCCTGTGTCGCTACGTTTCCAAAGGATGTACACTTTGTAAAGCACAGGAACAAGCGGCCAGAAGGCAGTTGCGTTAGTTGCACAAAGACTTAATAAAATTAAATTCCAAAGTAGGCATGTAAACTAGCAACTGACTAGACAGTGCCCATAGAGCCAGGTGAATACAGTGGAAACATTAAGGGGAAAAAGCAAATTGCAATTGTTTGAAGGGGCTACAGTGTTCAAACAAAGTTCTAAGTGAATGCAAAATTGCATTCACAGCAAAATCAACACACACGGTAAGTTTTACTAGCTCAGTAAAGAGAAGATGACACTAATGAGAAAAGAAACAGAGAAATTGTCGTCTCCGTATTAGGGCTATTGTGGCAGGGTGGGATGACCTCGTTAAGGGAGTCAGGCATAGCCCCACCTGTGACTAACTAGGTTCCTCTCTGGTGGTGAGATCAGACCAACAAGCAGCTTACTTGCGGGAGACGGGGTTACAGGAGATCCTGGGCAGGGAAGGACCCAGAAGGGGGTTTGTAATACTAGCGAGGTGACAGACCTGGCTGGGAGCACCTGCTGTGACAGAAGCAGCCGTCTGAGGCAGTAGGAGGGGCCAGGCACCAGGACCCGGTTTACCTATCTGATTGATATTGAGCTGTATTTGTTACTGGTGGAAACTCCTTTGATGCAACTGGCTGGTAAGTTGGCCTGCGGGCTTACCTGAGTGTGGAAAAACTAAGGCAGAGGCAGAGTCTGATGCGGGGTTTGGGGCAATCCTGTTACAGCTATCTATTGGCTAGTCAGATAACTTTACATGGATGGTCCATATGAAATCTCCAAACTAATAAGGATCTAAGTTTAAATAAACTTTAATAGTAATAAAATGCAAGCTTTTTTAGTGCATGCATATCAGTGTCACAGATAACGGTGGCAACGGGGCCAGATCCTCCCCTGGTGTCAATTGTGACAGAGCCATCTGAAGAGCCGGTGCATGCTCTTTATCCAGTGCAGCTAGAGTCCCTTATGGTGATTTCCCATTGTTATTTATCTCTTTGTTATATTGGGTGCCATCCTGGTTCACTGGCCTGGGCAAAGTTCTGGGAGTCAGGAGAGCTGTGTTCTGTTCTTAGCTCTTCTGCTGACTCACTGACTGTGTGAGCCTAGGCAAGTTACTTAACCTCTCTGTACCTTAGCTCCCACACCTGAGAAGTGGGGAAATCAATGCTTAAGTGTCTCTTAAAAAAAGAAATGTATGCAGTAGTGTTATAACCCTGTCCATCCCAGGACAGTAGAGAGACAAGGGGGTGAGACAAGCGTGTCTCGCTCACCAACAAAAGTTGGTCCAGTAAAAGATATTATCTCATCCACCTTGTCTCTCTCTCTTTTTTTGAAAGTGCTTTGAGATATAGATGAAAAACGCTGTATAAAAGCGAAGTATTATTACTTTGAAACCAGAGATGAGTCTGAACTAGAATTCTGGGCACAGTGAGGTTGGCTCAGAATTTGATCTTTTGTTCAGGTTTGTCTCGATACAACTCTAAACTTGGGGAATGTACTGATCTGTATTGGAGCTAGGCCTTGCAGTTCAGTCCTGCTCCTGAAATAATTCTGGCTTTCCCTGGTCTAGTTGTTCATGGGGATACTGCACACTAAATGGTCTTGCTGGATGTCTGCTAGATAAATAAAATAGTCCTATTATATTTCAGAAGCAAAATAACATGAAGTCTCATGCCTAATTCTGCAAAAGTAACATGATTTTTGGGGCACCGGGGGGGTCCTCACCAAGTGCTAAGAAGTTGACTCTGTATATCAGGGTCCTTTAAGATGCCTTGAGTTAGTCACCCAAAAATGGAGGCACTTGAAATCACTATTCAGTTCTGAATGAACCTCAATGTTTGCTGTAGCTATTTTCATCACCACTGCAAGCTCTTCTGTGATGTGTGTTCAGCATAATGTATTCTGGCCATTTAAATATGTTCTCACTGTAAATGGGGACCTACAATAGAAATGAAGTAAACAGCGTCTGACTTTCTCAACCACTCAAACAATTTTCCACTGATTGACCAAAACTGCACATCTGGTGAAATGACAGAGAATACAGTTAAGCAATTTCATCTCAGAATAATTTCTCCCTTATCTGATAGGGCAGCTATTTCTGCAGCTCTAGTGACCAGAGGTACATTTTACTCTGTCTCCGCTGAAAACTGCGGTTCCATGAAGTGGTGCAATCACACTGAATTCCCATAAGAGCAAGTTCTATGGGGTACTTTGGCTTTCTCTGTAAGATCTTGCTTCATAAGCCAGTTCCTTAATAATAATGTTGGTAGAAACCCTAGACTAGATGGGGGGGTGGCAGCTAGAGTCACCAGATAGCAAGTGTGAAAAATCGGGACGGGGTGGGGGTGGGGGGAGAAGTAATATGTGCCTATATAAGTCAAAGCCCCAAATATCAGGACTGTCCCTATAAAATCGGGACATCTGGTCACCCTAGCAGCAGCATTTTCAGCACCATGTTGTTGAGACATCCTCACAACAGAATTAGATGGCATGGTGTCTCAACCTTCATCAGTGGCTGCCATCTACCGTCTATCCAAGGACACCCGGCGTTTCTAACACCAGGAGAGCTGGACTGTGTTAGAAACAGTTTGCAAAAGTTTCACACTGTAGACAAGGTTCCAGAGGCCACTCAGAGCAAATCAGCAGCCCCCTAGATGACACCCACCATGGGGGAGGAGAAAGATGTGATGGGGAGGACCGGGGCAAGGATAGTAGCTCCAGGAAAAAAATGATTCCACTAGCACACAAACCTGCTTATGGGGGTTGAGCACAACAAACTTTGGCTTTGACATGGGTCCATTCCCTGCAGTAGCAGCTGTTTGAGCTACTCTGAGCTGGCTACTGCAGCTTGTGGACAAAGAGTCACTTCCCTCGTGCCCTTTAGTCAGACTGTTAGCTCATTTCCAGATTTTCATCCAGAGTTTTTTACAGACTCTACACAGGAAAGAATTACTTCATCCACCTTTGCACTAAAATGCAGCCACCTTTGGGCTGGAACATAGCAGCAGTTTAACAGTGCATGACAACACTATACATCAGTTTATGACAGAAGGTGAAGAATACTGGATCCATATGAAACTCCATAAGGGGAATTTAGACAGGGAGAAAGTAACTTCAGAGGCAGTGTTGGCTAATGTTTAGAGGAGGGGACTGGAGTCAGGCAGCCTGGGTTCGATTCCTAAATGTACAAGCAAGTTTGGGAAAAAGGCAACATTTTAAAATATGGGTTTCAAAACACAGGTGCCATTAGAAGCCCTATTAACTACATCTATAGCCATATTTAGAGATAAGCCTATTCATGAAAAGGTTATTGTTAGATCTTCAAAGCCTTTGGTGGAGAAGGGCTATTACTTACTAACAACTATTTTATGAGGCTGCACCTGCTGAATTATTCAAAAAAGCTGCCTGAGGGACCACACTGCAAATCCAGAGGAAAAGAGGAAGGCAAGCGATTAACCATCAAGAATCAGCCCTGCCACACTGTGGGATCAGAATGACTTAGTTCTTTTTGGCATCAAAGTTGTTTTTCAACCGAAGAATAAATGCAATATTCATTTGTGTTCTCCCTGTCATGTTTACAGTGCAGACCAATGTTGTGTAATTACTGTTAACCAGGGTAAAAGCCGGAGCGTGGGGCTCTTGAGTCATAAAAGAACATACGCCTGAAAACACTGTGGGAAACGGAGATTAAAACAAAACTGATAGCTCCTGTAGAGGAGACGGCTGAGCTCCATCCCGGAGACTCCACAGCTCTGGTTTCTTTTAGGTTCTTAGGGCCTGAGCCAAAGGCCACTGCAATCAATCTACATTGTTCCGTTGACTTCAGAGTGACCTTGGAGCGGGCCCTGAGTGCGTCACAGCAAATGCAAACTGAAAGTCAAAACACTGAGTTATAATGCTCAGTGGGCATTTTACAATCTGTTGTTTCTTAACGTATAAAGTCTCTGGAGCAGGGACTGTGTCTACTCTGGGTGTGTGCGCCACTTATCAAACGCGGCCCCAATCCTAGTAGGGGCCTCAGAGTACTCCTGTAATGTAAACACTACATAATACTACTGCTAAAAGACACCAGTACCGTTCAAAACAATCGCCAAGTGCTTTAGAAATGTCACTAGCTGATTGTGCAAAACTCTGGGACAGATTATACCATTCCCACCATTCCTCAGAGGGCAGGAAAAATGTGGATTATTGGCAAAATTGGCCTAATTTTCAGTGGAGAGAAGTGGGTGTCCTACGTGCTCTCACCCCTTCCTCCTGACTGCAGAAACCTTCTTTGTACTTTAGGGACACCATGGGTCTAGGAAAGAGCATGGGAAACGGCTTCTCTTTACAGCATCATTCCCTCCCTCACCTCCTGAAATATATGGGGACTTTGTAGCACATGATTTCTTGCACATACTCCTCCCTCCTCCATGCTGGCTACCCCCGCCCCCGAATGGAAGCTTTGGCAGGGGCGTGGAGCCCTCAGGGATGGGAGCGGTGCTCAGATATCAAAGTGATGAATGCTGATTAAAGAGGAACGATGAACCTAAATCACATAACATCAAGGTGACTGGATACCCGGGGGCCTTCATGGATGTCCAATGGGCCACAGGATTTACCTGCAGGTTTTAGGATTATAAGATTATTAGGGCCCCAGTCCCTGTGTGTCCCACAGAGGAGTGAATGCCACCTCTGTCCCAGCTGGATGTTTCCATTGAAAAATCACAATGGAGTGACACCAGGGACAAATGTGGATGCAAATCTCTGTCCAAGGTCAGTGATTTGCTGCACTTTCAGTTTATGGACTGCACAAAAAGATGAGCCAGGTCTCAGTCTGGGGCATGTTTTGTAGGTGAGGACAAAGTAAGGGTCCCTAAAATGCCATGAGTTTGTCAGTTCTCTGTGGGCCTGGAGACAAGACCTTTGGGGACTTGTAAGGAAAACATGTAAATGGTTGAGACACTGCGGTTTCAGAAGCGGTTATGCCCTCGTTGTCAGTCCTCTCCTCACAGGGTTTAATTTGTAGGAAAAGAGGAATTGCCGGATTGAACTGGACCCAAGCTCCACCTATTCCAGGCTCCTGTCTCTGCCAGTGGGCAGCACCAGCTGCTTCAAAGGAAGTTGCACTGAGGAAGGGGCTAGTTTCTCAACAGACCGCATGCTCCTTCCTCCCATGCTCGTGGCAAGTCTTGTGGGCTGTAATAACCCCCGCACAGCTGCTTGGGGTAGGGCAGAGAGGGAACCAGAGACTGGGTCTTTCAGAACAACAGGCCTGGGTTGCTAAAGGTGCTGTGTTCTTCTCCATGATTCTTCACAACAGGCCCTTTTCACACTCCTGCCATTCGTTATCTTTCTAGCAGTCACTCATCCCAGGATATCCCGTCTCTCACCTGCATCCAGGAGGATGCTGCTTGTTCTGACATCACTCCCAGTACCATACTGCGACAAGGGCTGCACCATTGTGTGCCTGTGTGTTTCCACACTGTCCCCGCTCGTGCTTTTAGGGTAGGATCTTCAAAGATGCCTAAGGGAGCTAGGCACTCAACTCCAATTGGAATTTGGGCTCCTTACTCTCTTAGGTGCTTTTGAAAATCCCAGAGTGGACTGTAATCTCTGTGGGGCGGGGGTCTAGTCTTTGGCACAGTCTACCTCTTGTAACGTGTCCTTTGAGCCAATAGCTCTAAATAAGATGTTGCTAATTATTTGTGATTTTATCACGAGGCCTGCTGTCTTTGACATTTTACTCAGACCTCCAGCTCCTGGAGACAAGTGACTACATGGGAACCGCAGCGCTCCTGCTCTTGAAATAAACTACATTTCTACCTTTTGTGGTTGCAGAGAAAACCTTGAAAACGTGAGCACCACAGCGCACTCTGAAGACACCAGGCCAAGCCCCAAGGATGGCGGTGATGCTGAAACACGGCTAAGGGGAAGGGTTGGGCCTGACAATAACCCGACCCTGTGAGGCTGGGATCAGGTTCGGGTCTGGCTTTAAAAGGAGGCGGAAGCCGCCCTCTAATTGACGCTACTGAAAGAATAACTGTGGCTCTGAAACAGCTGCCAGGTTCCTGCCCAGAGGCGGTGGCATTACAGTAGTGGATGCTGGTCCCGGTGGAAGCAGAGCTGCTCGGGGAATGTCAGATAACACCCCCTTGCTTCAGGTTGTACCAGCAGCAGCCGTGGGAAGAGAGAGGCGAACCCAGCCCCTGCCGCCCGCCGCGCCCAGGGCCGGCTGGGGAGGCTCCAGGAGCGGGGTGGAGCCGCGGCGGGGGAGGGCGCGGCCGCTGGTTCCTTTCTGCTCGCTTCCTTCCTGGATCTCCCTCCCCGGGCGTCCCGGCGTGGGGCCGCGGGGGAGCCGCCGCCGGGCATGGAGCGGCGCCGGAGGCCAGCCGGGCGCACAGGTGAGCGTGGGGGGCCGGGGCCCGGCCGCGGGCAGGACGCAGCCAAAGTCCCCCTCTCCGCGCTTCGCTTTCCGTGCCGGGGAAAAGGGAGCCGAGCCAGCCCGGAGCCTGGCGGGGGGGAACCGTGCCCGGGCCCCGGCCGCTGGAGTCCTCCCCCCGCGGGGTCCCCGGCGCAGGCAGGCTCCGAGCGCTCCCCGCTGCCCTGGGATCTGCGCGGGGCTCCGCTCGCCGGGGGGGCGCTGGGGGACGGGCGGTGCCGTGCTCCTGCCCCTGGGACGCGTCTCCCACCCGCCTGCGTTTCTCCGCCCTCCGGCTCGCTCTCGGGCGGCTGCTGCTGCTGCTGCTAAACGACTTGGCCCCGGGAGCGGGACCCGGGGCTGTCCCAGCCCGGGCACGGGGACTTCTCCCTTCTCAGCGAAGGTGCTGGGGTGGGAGGGGGGGGGATCGCGAAGTTGGTTTCGCCGCCTACACAGGGCATCTGCGGGAGAAGCAGGGCTTTGAGCCGCGAGCCTCCATAGCAGGGCGTGCCGAGCATCTCCTGGAACCAGAGCGGGCTTGCACCACCTTATTTGGTGACCCAGAACTCGCCCTCCGTGCACCCTACAAGCAGGGTGGCGGTTGGCAGGCTGGAAAGACCAGGGCTTGAATGCCATTTCCTTATCAAGGGAGGCTTCACTGGAGGGATCAGGTTCAGGTACCTCAGCCTTATGAGGAAGGGCAGCCTTCTGTTTGAAGACATTCAACAGGGACTCTGGATTCAGCTGCTGTTCTGCCACAGACTGACCTGGCTTCATCTCTCTGTGCCTCAGTTCCCCACCTGTAAAATGGAGATAAGAAAAATGTCCTTTCTCCCACCATTTACCTGGTCAATACGCTCCTTGGGGTAAGGGTGCTTTTGTTACAGTACATAGCAAGGTGAATGTCCCTCGAGATGTTGCAGTAATACAAACAATAATACCAAGGTCCACAGCTCTAATTGCTATAGTATCTCCCTGCCAAGAGAACAGGAGAGGGCTATTTCACCACTGATACGATCCAGAACTACAGAGATGACTTTGTCCTGTATTTTACAACAGAGACCATTCTCCTGTCCATAAAGTTACCACTCCCCCCTTCCCCAGCTGTATGTAATTTATTATCCAATCATTGCTTGGGCAGTTTATAATTCCATGCAGTTTCACTAGAACTCTTTGTGGGCATTTGATGAGCTTGGTTGAATTAGCCTAGAGGGAAAATTTGCCATGGTGAAATGATGCAGAACATTAGGGAATTCTGGATGCTCATTAACGACTCAGGTGACTCTCGCCAGTACTTTCTGTATGCTACCTTGCAAGTAATATGGGGGAAAAGACTGGAGTGGTTCCCTAACTTGAACAAGTAGGCACCACTACCTCCTATGAGAAGATTATGTGCCGAAGAATAGATTTATATCTAATATTTCCCAAATTTGTGTTTTCAGCATCTCCAATGTATTTTAATTCACCTTGTTATAGTGGAACGTTTAAGCAAAGAAAATTTGCCTTATCACCTGGCCAAGTTTCTGAGCTGAGAAGGACAGAACTTCCAGCAAAAATACTGAAGAGGCATTAAACTGTATAACGGCTCTATAGTGAATATACCCCCCTTCTGCAGGTTGTGGGGGGAGGTTGGAGTTTACTGAGATGGGGGAGAGTAGAAAAATGCTAGGTAAAACTTCTTTTTTGTATTAAAAGGGAAGAGAGAGAGATTTGGGACCAGTCTGGAGCCAGGAGTCCAAAGGATTCCTAGCTATGCTACTCTGCTTTTCCCAGTCTGATCCGGACCTTACCCACTGGCACTGGGGTAGGCTTCTCTGAATCATGTTGATTGACGTGTGGCCTCGCTCATGAATAGTGGAGGTAAGGGCATATGTGCACTGCCCTGTAGTTTGGACTACAGGGGTGTGAATAGCAGTATGTACCAAAGTGCACTTTGGTGTGTGCTGCTATTCATACCCCAGAGGTCCAAATTGCAGGGCAGTACACACTTGCCCGAAGTCTTATCACCATACGAGCAGATCTGCTCTTTACAGCGATTCTGTGCACAGGTGTAACTGCAACTTCCAGCAGGCGATTGTATGTCCACAGGCTGCTTCCAACTGTCTCCTGTTAAAATAGATACACCTGGGTGGTTTCATGGCCCTAGTATTATCTTCTAATTTTCTCTAGTTAAAAATTAATAACAACCACCTGGGAGCAGAAAATGTCCAGTTGAAAGTCAGCAAGAGTAGTTCAAAGTCTGACAGCGGTTCTCAAACTTCTCGTACTGGTGAACCCTTTCACAGAGCAAGCCTTTGAATGTGACTTCCCTGGGTGGCTGGGACTGTGAACCCCCGCCACGCACAGGGCTGACAGCCCCAACCTTGCCTCCTGGGAGCTGACAGCTCACAACCCCATGTAACCCCCCCCCCCCAGTTTGAGAACTCCTGGTCTAAGAAGTCTAAAACACTCTATTTAAATATAAACCGAAAACTAGTCTCCTAAAATAGAGAGATGGTAACTGGTTTTACAACTCCAGTGAAAAATGTTTTTTGATTAATTGAGCATAGAATGTGTGTCACTAAAAGCTATGTTAGTACCATGTGTTGTTAGTATAGTGAGCTATGACTTCATAATGGTTCACTGTTATCTTAGTAACTGAGGGCCTGTCTTATGACAGGCTACATCAATAAATCATACGCTGGCTTGTGGTTATTCTGCATGTCAGGCTGTATTTCTGCATTCCAGCGTGTCTGTGTGCTTGTACCTTTCCAAAGAGTGTCCAAATGAAGAGTCATTCTTGGTTTATGCTACTTGTAAGAAAATTAAATGGTGACCTTCCTTCTCCATTGTCTTGTGCTTTGTGTATTTCCTCACACCAGAGCAAAGGGGATGTGAACGCTTTCTGTGTTCTGTGCCCATTTGACACTGATCTAAATAATGACACGATGCAAAGCAGTGGAGATCTGGGCCTCTGTCTTTCTCTCAAAGGCCTTGTTCTGCAAATGCTCAACAAGCGTGTGACTAATTATGAATGTGCATGTGAACTCTTGCAGCAGTGGGGCCTACAAGAAAAAAGTGAAACTGAGGTACTCAACAGAAAACTCCTCTAGTCCAACACCATTTTGATTTTCTCTGTGGCTTTGCTTAAGGGAACTTACACACAGGCATACTGTGGGAGAACAAAACAAAAGGACTTTTGTCACTTGGTGTTTATAATAGAAAGAAACCCAATTATGTACTAGGGGTAAGGAGCCTAAGTATCATTTTCCAAAGTGACTTAGGCACATAAGTTTTATGAAGGTCAATAGGGTTTAGGCTCTTAAGTCAGTTTGGGACTTTTAAAAATGTTACCTTAGCTCTTTTATTAGAAGCAAATTGACTAACAATTTCTTATAAGAACTGATAGAAATGTTTCTACAATTTTAAAAAAAAGTCTAATTAAAATGACTATTTTTAAAACGCATTAGCAACCCCTGAAACCCAAATATCGCTGTATTAATAACCCGTAAGTGAAGCTGACTTTATAGCCCGAGGGATGCAGAAAGCAAACAGAAAATAAATAATGACAAGCTTGATTTAATAGACACAAAAACTTCTAAGAATCTATGATGGTATTAATTACTTCGGTAAATGTTTTAACTGGACAGTAATGCTTTTAATATAATTTGTGGTAGAAATAAAAACAAGCGTATTTAGTTCTAAAAGTTCTTTTGGTGGACGTGTATGAGTAATGCGTGACAACGTGCTAAAAGTCTTCACCATCCAGTTTGGTTAGAATTTTGTACATTTTAGTCCAGTGTTTTTTGTTTTTTTGTTTTTTCTTTTTTCAAAAGGCTCTTATCTTCTAAATTCTCTTTGTCACAGTATTAAGAGAAGGGACAAGCCATTCCTTCCATTTGCTTTGAAAGTAAATATGTTACAGCGTAGTCTCTCTAGTCTTGAACCTGTCTTGCTACCACTTTGATTCAAAAGCTTTCAGTCTTTGCCTCTTATGCCCTTAGGTGTAAAAGTGAACTGTCTTAAAATCAGGCATTAAACTTTTTTCATCTCTTTCCTCTTGTCATTTATTTCACAACCCCTTTGCCCCAGAATATTTTAGATTACAAAGACATTTGTTATGAGTAAATCATGCATGGGGGGGATAGAGAATTGGAAAATGCATATTATGAATAGTTGAAGTAGGTGATCATTTGAACAAATTACAGGAGCACACAGGACCAACTGGTACGTACAGGGTTAATTTACCATTATATGAATTAGAGGGGTCAAGTAGATTGGGAGACTGTTGCACAAGGGATATGGTGGAAGCTCCATTGCTTGAGTCAGTTCCTTATAAATCATTTGAGAATGCATTGTAAGGAGCAAACCTGCATAATTGTGAAGACATACTAGATGACCTAATAGGTTGCCTCCATCTCAGGAACATAAGAATAGAAAAGAAGAGGGCACAACCAGCTATCCCATGTAAAATAAAACCCTTAGCATGTTGGTGCTGCTCACAACTTGGCTACCATTGAATTTCATCACCTCACAGGATCAGGCCAGCAGTTCGAAAAACTCATCTATCACTTTCTAAGCCAGGCTGAAAAACAGCTGTGCTGCTATAGTTCACAAAGGCATGCACGCTGGCAATTTAAAGAAACATAGGAGTCAGGTACTGTATTTAACTGTAACACTGTTGATCAACTTTCCATTTAATATGCTTTTTATGAAGTAACTTACTACGAGGGCTGGCTGAACAGCAGAAAAAACAAGTTCAATTTTGCAGGTACTTGTAAAATAATATATTGCCCGAACGGTATTTGACTAGTTAAACAGAGTTAATCAAATAGCACAGAAAGGGGTTTGAGTAAATTATCGGAATACCGGTGAAATTCATCCAGTGATTCCCCGCCCACTGTTCCACCATAACTATTCAATGCATCTCTCTTGCTTTTTGTTCTATCTTCTCTCTTTTCCTTGCTTCCTTTTCTCTCTTTCCTGTAATAGGCCTTGGTGTATTTTTTTTTCCTGTGTTGTCTTCAGTTTCTGTCTCTTTCCCTGTCTTCTCCCCTATAACTTGTATTCTACCACTTATGTTTAAATTTCTCTTTTTTTTCTTCCCACCCCCAATCCTCTCATTACTGTACTTCCCTTTTCTAACTTGTCCTGTCAGGCTCTCTCTCTCCTGCCACCTCTCTCCTACCCCCCAAACACATCCAGGGACCCATCTGTAGGACTTGGAAACTTTACCAGTTTACCTCAGTTGTGGGTGTAACCCCTAATTTTGTGCCACTGAGCAAGGAATGAGCAAACTGTTTGCTCAATCACACTATATTTATCGTTCTTCTGTGGCAATGCATCTTATCAGCACGTTGCAACTATTGGTAGCTATCCACCCTTGTCTGATGCAGTGACTTTTATGCACAGTTGTGGTATGCTACTCCCTTTTTCAGAGCATTCTTTTGTCAGTGCTCCTAATGAAAAACGTGGTCAGGAAATGGTGACAGATGGGAGCCTTCTAATAATGCGAGTGTTTGAATGTTACTTTCAATATCTGGTTTAATTTCAGCTGTTTGTTTGCAAAATATTTAGTGTGCATAAAAAAAATTATGCAGAGCCACATCTGATAGACAGAGGCTGTATTTATTCTGAAGATATGGGATTGGACCGGGAAATGAGGAAGAAAGGTCAATTGGCAATTTTAATGTTTTGCAGATGATAGGAAATAGGCTTATCCTAAGGGAAGGAGACTGCAAGTGGAGATAGTGTCTAAAATTTGGAAGGATACTGTAGGAAAATTACCTCAGGGACAGGATCAAGAGGATAGTATCGCAAACTAACATGGGGCAGGGAGGAGATCTAGTCAGTCCTTTGTATAAGAATGACTTTGGACCTTCTTTAGCTTGTTTTACTTCAGGTGGAGAGGGTGGAAAAAAAACTTGGGAGGTGATGTAATACAGTAGGAGTCATCGAAATTCAGGCGGCAAGTGGCAGAGCTTTGCAAGACGACAAAAGTGCAAATGCATTAAAAACAAGGGGGAGGGAAAAGACCAGGAATGTGAAAGCACCATCCTGAATGAGACAACAGTACAGTGATGATCTGGAGCATGAGAAGGGCGCCTGGCCTCAGATCAACACCAGATTTTACCGCTATGTAAGACAGCTAACACTTCTAATGCCTCACAAGCATAAATGCAAAAGCCAACGAATTATGGAATCCGATTTGTGCAGAGTTCTATAACCCAGAGAACAGTAACGGTGGGATAATTTTCCATGGATGCAGGAGCAAGGAGTTAGAGATGCTTAAACATTGTATGAAGAGAGTGATTCCACAGTACCCACAGAGTGGAGTGCAGCAAGAAGGTACAGTCTGCTCTGCAGAGGTTTACAGACTGGAACAGGGAGTTTTTCCTAGATTAATCTCAACCTAAAAGGGGCCAGTATCTTGGGGGTGGGGTGTGTGGGTGGGTTTAAGCTTAGTTTGATTCAATAGATTTTGATTCTGAATGCATCCCCAGGAGTAAGAGTTCTAAAGTGCAGGGGATGGCATTGGTGTTAGAGAAAGCAATAACTAAACCTCAGTTCATGTGCTTCTTATGCAACCCTAACTTCAGTATTAGCCATCAGTTTCGGGAGGATCTGCTCTCCTTTTTGCAGCCTGCCCTGACCTTGGCATTTTCAGGGGGCTACCCTGGGCACAGACGGGTCACATTGGCATAGTCACAGCAGGATCCACTGAACCAGATCATTTGAGGTTTGGATCAGAACCCCCATTCTATTCCAAACTTAAAATTTGATCCTGAAAGTGTTCAAGGTTAAAGTTAGTCACAGTGGGAGCTGTAAGGATGCTAGCAGTGGAAAAACAAGCAGCAGTTTGAACACGAGCAAAGACTGGCAGAACTTCTGATGCAAGAGAAGCAAGCCTTCACCCAGCTGAAATCAGAAGCTGGGGAGAGAGTCCCGTGAGCTGACGAGAGTCAGGCAAGCTAAAGAGAGAGAGAGACAAAGAATCTCACAGGAGGCAAATGGAACTTCTGTAAGTTGAAGCAGAACTTCCCAGATTTAAACTCCAAATCAAAGTAATAAAAGAACAGCAGCAGGATCTGTATCATCCTGGACGTCCAGCTCCTCTCAACAGCAAAGATTGGGAGAGGATCTATCCCATCTATAACAATGTTGGTATGTTATTTGATGATAACATGGTAAATTTGTGTAACCAAGTTGATGTCATAATCTAGTTCCAGAGAGTGAATGTAATCTTCTGTGTTAGCTGTAATCACCAGGAACATTTGTGAAGGGGGTGGGGGAGATGCATGACTCTAAGCAATATTTTTTGTTTAACCAGAGACTGACATTCAATAAAAGTGGGGTGTGTATTTCTTTTTTGGGGCTGCTTGATAACCAGTGTGGGGAATCAGGAGCACTGGTTGGGGAATCTAACTTCAGCATTAACCACCAGTTTTGGGAGAATCTTCTCTCCTTTTGCAGCTTGCCCTGACTTTTCAGGCAGGCTATCCTAGGTACGTACGGGTCACACCCAGAATATATAAACAACCTTATAAACCCCATTAAGAAGAAGGGAGGAATCTAAGTTACCCATTCTACTCTCCAGCTTACTGCAGCTGCGCTTAGTGCTTGGAAAACCAGAGATGTGACTATAGTTAAACAAAGATTCTAGTGACTCCTCTGCTAGGTCATGTACTAACCACTTTGGCTCCATTCTTTTTGAACATTGTCCAAGATGCTCATAGGAACCGAGTGCTTAAGTTTTTATCAGCATAGAAGTTTCTCCGCAAAGGTCCAGGTAAAGAGACTCGCCTTCTACCTAGCTTCCATCATTGGCATTAGGAACCAAATCGTTTTAGTAATGTATAGTCTTGCGGAAAGTGTCCTTACATCTGTTTGACAGAGCCTGTTCCAGGGTACTAAGTTCTTCATAGTAAATAGACTCTCTTGCCTTACTTAACTAAATCTTAATTGCCAGATTGTGGTTGTATCATCACAACTTGCTTTTTGTTGCATCTCATGTTTGTCCTCTCTAAAGAGAACTTGGTCCAATGAAAGATATTCCCTCACCCACTTTGTCTCTCTAATGGATTTAGTGCAGGACTGAGAGGCAGCAACTGCTGAGCGCTGATCCTAGTTCTGTGACTCATTTAAGGTGCCTTGGAAAAGTCATTTATTTCAGTTCTCCCCCAAACACTGTGTGAAATGGGGACAATGCTTACTGTGCTTCACTGGGTTGCTGTGAAGGTTAATCGGAGCCCTACATAAGTGTTAAGTATTACTCAAAAGCAACCCAGGGAAACTCATGAAATCCCAGGAAGAGCATAATGCTGGGATATCCCCATGTTTTACTGTTTGTTTTTTGTCAGTCGCTGAAGTGTGTATGTTATTGTCTGGGCATGGTTTGTTTTTTTGCATGTGCCCAAAGACTTCGATACTTCAGGAGTGCTAAAACAGTGACACTAAATGGGATTGTTCACTCTTGAGGCGCCATTTCTAAAATCTTTAAAACATACTGACATAATTATCACTGAGCAGATGAGAGGATTTTGGAACTTTCTTGGTCCATGTGTGTGTTGCTTTTACCCCTGAATTTATTAGACTCTGATTTCAACAAGTCCTTCTTTCTACCAGTCCCTTCCTTCATTAAAGACTTGTTGGCCCTAGAGACCAGTCAGATGGGGGTAGCGAAGAGTTTTAAAAAGGTGTGAAAAGTTAACTTCCTTGAAGTAAATGGGAGTCTCTGGGCATTTAGGATTCTTGACTTACCTAGGTGCCTTTGGGTGCCTAGAAGTAGGCACCTATTTTTTTTTTTTTTTAAATCTTGGCTTTGACGTTTTTTGGATCATATATTCTGTTAGTACAGCACAGCACCAGCGCGGAGATTGGGAAAGAGGGTGACAAACGCTCTTTGTGCACAACTGAACAGTAGCACTTAACCGCCAGTCACATCATGATTTGCAGGGGTATCGAATATGTGGTGTTCCCTGGATATTAGAGAGACAAGGTGAGCGAGCTAATATCTTTTATTGGACCAGGTTCTGTTAATAGATATCACCTCACCCACATTGTCAGTCAAACTCTTAGGCAATTGGAACAGACTTCAGGAGTTTAGGATTTCTCAAACAGGGCAGCTTTTATTCTGTGGTGACAAAGCAAAGGATCTAAGGTTGCAGAATCCTTTGGATACAAAGTTGCAGCCTATGGGTCATTAATTTGCAAGGATAAGTAACTAATTATTTGACTCAACTCTTTTCTTGAGGTCTTCTCTGATTTCAGAATTTAAAAGGAAGTAATTGTTGGCTGCCTGTAACCAGCCAGTTGAAAAAGCACCTTCCAACCTGTTCATAATTGTTTATACTGCACGTGTAGAAGACTGTCCATTTCAAGGTTTTGCTAATCATCACTTTCCTGCAATGGGTTGTTACTAGGTCTTACAATACAAATATCCACTTGTTCACTTGCCAACGTATGGGAAGCTTTTCTTGGTGAATAGGGATGGAGAGGGTAGGAGAGCAGGGGTACTAGAACATTAGTTTCTGCAAAATTTCTGGTAAACAGAATGTCATTCTCTAGCCCTTAAGATTGCAAAGCACCTTGTAAATGTGAGCCTGATACAGAGCTGACAACTTGAGTCTCCAGGGCAGGGGAGCTCCAGTACTCCTGTTCATAGCTCTGCCAAGCCACAACAGAGTGAAATTACCAAGGTGCTAGACCATTTCAGGGCTGTGAGAGAGCAGCTGTGAAACTGACAAGCATACTGCAATTTCACTCTGTTGGTGCATGGCACAGCTATGAGCAGTGGCGGGCACTGGAGACCGAGGAAGCGTGAGTAGTGGCTAAAACAGCAGCCAGGAAGCTGGGAGTGCCTCAAAATACCGCAGACCTCCCACCCCGAAGTTGGGAGGCTGTGGAAGGGCTGTAGCAGTGGAAATTGCTTCTCCCCACTTTTATCAGTCAGGTGTGGTGAAGGGGCTTCAGATGTAGCAGCCTCTGCCTAACGATGTCTGGTACAAAAGATGGAGCCCTCAAGCAGGATCTAGGGACATCAGTCTGGTAGAAATTCCAGCATTCTTCCTATTCCCAGAAACTGGGGGGCTAAGTTTTTCACATGGCTGTTTTCCCTGGAACTGACTGGTAAACAACTTCCTCCTCCGGTGTGTCACTGGACTAGCAGACTGAATCCTCTAGCTAGCAGAAAACAGAGTTTTCAAGCCCTAGTTAGTGCATTTTCTTTAGTTTATAATGGTTCAATGTCTGCACTAGAGGAGCGTGTGAGACAGATGGGCAGGCTAATGAGGACAAGTTGTCCTACTTGCTTGATGTGCAACAGGCGTTGAAAAGTTATTCATAAAAGGGACATGATACATTGAGCGCTAATGGATCACTTACGCTGTTGTAAATTGGTGCTGGCGTGCTCTTCCTGACTCCTGCTGAAGTGTAACAGAGATGTAAGCTTCTTAAATCAACCTGCCGGTCTTCTCACTGACTCTAAGCCGGTTAGATTGTTTTGCATGTGCTGCAGGTAAAATGCAGTCAGACTACTTCATTTCGGGCTTCAGGGGGATTTAATTTCCCTTCCCCTGGCTAGCAGATAATGCGTTCCCAGCATGATGTGCTTAAAGGAAAACTGCAGCCATTCGGTCAGTACTGCAGCACATGGAAATGATCACCAGGGATAAACTAAGTGGGAAGTTAATTTACAACTGGCAGTTCTGAATCTAGGACAGGATTGCACAAGAGTGTTATTGTAACTCTCAGGGAATGTATGGGTGTCCACCAGACACCAGTGGGTTACGCTATCAGTTGTGATGCTAATATTATGGGAACTCAATGGAAGAGCTGGTAACCCATGTTACCACCCTAATTTATTAGTGGCTTGCTGGTTGTTGACTTGTTTAAATTTTAGAGTTGACTTGAAAACATGGAACGCTGACATTTTTTTTCCTGACAATCTTGAAAGCAGAATAGTAGCTAATATATAGACTCTTCTATAGGTATAATACTGCTGATGTCCAGAATTGTACCCCTTTTAATCAAAATGGCCAACCCAAGTACTTGAAAATACCACTACTGGTTAAACTTTAAAAACACCACTTAGTTTGAAAGAACTGGATCTGACCAGTAAAACTTGCTAAAGGTAATTCTTATTCTTCAGCTGTTGGGTGTGAGGGTTATGAAGGAGGTTTTACCTGTATATAGTCAGTCAGTTATGCAATGCTATGTCGAGTTGCTGGTTTTCTTAAAGTCTCTTCCTCCCCTCCCTCCCTTCTTTTGACCTTACTCTGAAGCATTAGCAGTATGCAGATGGAGGCTATCCAATCTGATTGACTGGGTAGTCTGCTCTGTTACCTTTTTACTTATTTATATCACGTTCACCATCATAGCAATGGCAACTACTGTGTTAAGACCTTGTGAACCTAGAATGCACCTAGAATAAGTAAAATGGGTGCAGTTTCTGTCTTAAGTGCAGGGATGCTGACACCATTGCTCTTTGTTCAAGTTCAGGTTCCTCTAGATTCTCCCATTATTCATGCTCTTTATAATATATTAGTGGCCACAGCCGCTTATCAGGATTGGGGCCCTGCTCCTCTAGTTGCTCTACAAGGATACATTGGCGAAACAGAACCGCCAGTTTAAATAAATCAGTCCAGCTTTTTGCACAATTTCTTATCTGTGCTGGGTGATAACAGATCTTAATTAAGATGGACCCATAAGGCCATTTGTTGAGAGGACTGAAAGGGTTCCCTTTAAAATATTGGTGAGGAATGGGAAAGGGTTTGGAATTTGGGTGCAGTATGTAGAATCCTGGCAGGACGTGGAAGCATCTGAACTTGTAAAAACGGTAATTGTTCATCACTATATCAATGCATCCCTCTGCCTGTGCTAATTTGAAACTAGTAATGGAATGAACCACATATAAGTCAACCCTGCCCTTCTTGTACTTTCGCTAAATGCTTTTCTGCACCATTAAAGTCAATGGAATTACACACCTCCTCACGCAAGGCCTTCAGTGTTCCTAATGGAGTGAAAGGTTTGGGTAGAGCTGAGATTGGCTCCTCAAAACATGGGCCATTTCTCTTCTCCAAATCTTTATGGAATAATGTACTCGATGAAAAAAGGTGTCCATTGCAGTGGTTAAAATCTGACCTGCTACATACAGCACCTTCTGTTTCACACCTTCTGGGAGTGGATTTAGAAATCTTGAGCCCCTTAAGGAGTAATGAGACGAATGAATTTCCAAAAGCACATGGCCAAGGAAAGAATTAGTGCACTTTAATGAGTGCCTCTCTGGCTTGCTCCTGGAAAAAGCACACAAGGGCTTAACGTTGGCCGTGTATGTTTTTGGTATTAAATTTTTAAAATCAGCTTATCCTCATTAAGCATGGAGTTCCACTATTTAGTGCATCCTGTTCCTGGCAGTGAGAAGCATACAAGGGAATTCTGACTCTGCTTCATTGTTTTATTAACTCCCTATTGAATTTATTGTTCCTAGTGGATTGGAATCCTTCTACAAATCATGACTGCACAGAATGGGTAAATGCAGCTGACTGCCATTCAAGAGCCCTCTAATGGAGCAAAAACTGATTGGGATTTGCTGTATTAATAAAGACTTTCCCAGCTTGTTCGGTTCCACCTCACCCAGAAATTATCTGGGGAATAGCTACTGAACATGAAAACAGAAGATAGCTGCATTAAATGCAAGCCTGGGGTCTGATTCAGAGGTACTAATCAACTGCAGCTTCCATTGGCTTCAATGGCAAGTGAAAGTAAGTGCTAAGCACCTCCAAAAATCATGCCTCTAATTCACATTTTTAGTAGATTTGAAGAGGGGTGGAGTAAAATGTTATTCTCGATAATCTGACCACAGGTCTCTTAATGGCAGCTGAACTCTACAGACTTTCAATGTTTTTTGTCATCTTCCTAACAAACATCTGGGGAGAAAAGCTTCCAATAATGCCAGCTATTGAGAGGTGCAAAGTCTATGAGATCTGTTAAGTGGGTGCCCTCAATGGACCACTAGGCAGGAGGGGATACTGCTGCAGTTGCCCTGAATCTGTGACACTCACCCTTGCCAACAAAAAGAAAGTACCAAAAATGGTATTTTCCTTGTTTAGAGAATGACTCACTCCAAATTTCAGAGCAGCTATCTGGCAGTGTTAGTCCTGTATACCAAAGTAATTTAACTTTCTAAATGGCAATCAGTTCCCAAAGCACGCCCAAGCATTGCATTACAGTTGCATTATATCTTTCTTGCCAGCATTTGAAAGCGGTATTCATTTATCTGCATAGGTTGTGGTGTACTTTTATTATATTTTGTTGCATCCTCAAGATTAAAATTCATCAGTGACCTTAAACCACTGTAGCTATAGAATGTTTAAATCTGTGGTATGCAGGTTAACAGGAGTCTGACCATGATGGCAGCAGAAAGCGTAGGCAACCAAAACCTCCCGTCACTTCTGCCAAAAAGTAACTGTCTTCATTTAAACCGGACTAGTCATTAATTGTGCAAACTACAGTAAGTACAATTTGTTGTTGCAGCAAATGATGGGCTTATCTTCAGCAATTGCTGGGGGGCGGGGTGAGGGGGGGGGGAATTATACCTGGCAACTTAGCTTAGTTTCCTCATTTACCAGCATCAAAGGCAGATTTGTCCTTCATGCCTAATTAATTCAGTCATCTGATGGGTAAACTCCATCTTTGCTTTGTGGCTTCCAGTAGAACCCCATTGCCTAGTCTGCAACATAGGATTCCAAATGACGCGTACCTCTGCCATGCTGAGTGCACACTGTACACTACCCTGATTTCACATTGGAGGGTGAAATAGCCCTCAAGCCTAATTTAATAAGTTTGTTCTGCATCGTGGCTGCGTCAGAGATTTGACCTTTTCCCTTAATTGTGGACTTATCTGTGGCTATCTCATAACTCGGATTGTAGATGTTTTTGAAAACATGGGATGGGAGCAACGTAATGGGGAAAGAAATCAATCCAAAGTTTGTTGGGGTGGGGAAAATCTCAGATGCCCCTAGATGATCTCGAAATAGCTCCCTGACCTGCATACGTGCACCTGCCAGCATGATTCCTCTAAAAATAGGGGTGGGCAAACTACGGCCTGTCTGAGCATTTCGTTGGGCCCGCTCCTCCCTCCCAGCCTCACCCCTCCCCCCCGCCCTTCTCCACCACATGGGCCCAGCAGCGCCCTGACTGGAGTGGCTCCGGGCCCCAAGTGGCGCAGCATGGTGGCCGCTCCCCATGCACAGCCCCGTCCCTTCCCCCCTGCCCCAGATGTGGCCTTCAGGCCAAAAAGTTTGCCCACCCTTGCTCTAAAAAGCTCCAAGTTCCAAAGAAGCTGCATTCCTTCTTTTCCACACATGCCAACAATGATGTCTGTAGCTCCCTTTGGATTGGAGCTCTTTACTTCACCCCAGTTTATGTCCTTTGCCGACTGACCAGCATATTATCATGTTCCTAACGGAGGTGCAATTATCCATCCAGATCTCACATGGCTGAGACGTCCTAAATCCTCTAATTCTGATTAATCAGTCATTGAAACATCTCTGAAAAAGGCTTAAACTCTTACGCTCCAGGGGACCATACTGAACACTTTATAGGAAGTGAGGTGATAAGAGTCTGCTAGGACACAAAACAGAAGTGGCTTCCCCTCTTTAGCCGTTGGCTTATCTAATTGTTTAAACAGGTGAGTGTGAGTGAGTGTGTGAGAGAGAGAGATTCACATAGGAAAACTTTAGACTTGTAATGGGGGAGAGAACAAGCCTGCTGTGGCCTGGATGTGGCATCCAGCATGTGGGCAAGAAACCAAAATGAGCGAGTCAAATCTATTTATTCATATCTGAATACTGGTAACATCACAGCAGAATTTTCAGAAGCCTTCTCAATCCATTGCTGACTTTGCACAGTCAACAGCTGACCTCTCTGTGGTCTACTGCACACCATCTATCCATCTCCTTGCTGTAGTACGATGACCTGCCACCATTCTGTCTGTGATGACTTTCTCTTGGTTATTTCCATCTCTACGTCTGATGTGACCACCTGTTGATTTCCAAGAGCAGAGTTCACTTCTCGCCACTAATATTTCTAATGTATGCGTTCGTTACCTCTTCCATCCAGGAGATGTGCAAGAGTCTTTGCCGGCACCACATATCAAAGGCTTCAGTTTTTTTCATGTCAGTGGCATTAGTTTCCCAGCATTTACATCCATAAGTTGCTATGGAAAAAAATTAAGCTTTTCACCAGATGAACTTTTGTACATTTGAGATGCTGCAGTTTTTCTACCCTTTTGTAAGGGAGGCCATGGCTGAGCGACCCATCCTTAGTCGTCTTCTGATTTCTTTGGAGCAGCCTCCTTGGTTGGATATATATGATCCCAGAAAATTAAATGAATGTACTGCCTCTTCAGCTTGACCTTTAAGTGTGATGCCCACTTGCATCCTATTGTTGTTGATTGCATCAACATACGTGCATTTTGCTTTTTTCAGGGAGGAATATGGACTATTCCTGAATGTAACTTTTCACAGATTCCAACATTTGTTGTATTGCATCAATGGTTACAGCAAAGAGTGTTGTATCATCAGCATATCTGAGGTTGGTTAAGAAGTGTCCACCAAATGAAATCCCAGCTCCTTCCACAGTATCAAAACCTTCCAGAGCTTGTCTCATAATAAATTCCAGAGGGGTGGCCGTGTTAGTCTGTATACAGCAAAAACAACGAGAGTCCTGTAGCACTTTAAAGGCTAACAAATTTAATTTCTGCAGGCATAAGCTTTCGTGGGCTGTAACCCACGTCGTCAGATGTCATCCTCTAATGTCATCTGATGAAGTGGGTTACAGCCCACGAAAGCTTATGCCTGCAGAAATTAAATTTGTTAGTCTTTAAAGTGCTACAGGACTCTCCTTTTTCTTTATAATAAATTCTGCACACCTATTGAAAAGACTTGGGGACAGAACGCACCCTTGTCTCTCACCCTGCCCAATGGAAAACCATTCACGGTCGCCTGTTTGCATTGTGGTCTGTTGTTGACAGTGGAATCTTGCAATGAGTTCAAGAGAGATGTTTCTAAATCCCCATGTCTGCCAGTATCCTCCAGAGATGGTTGTTTTGGAGAGTATCAAATGCTTTGGCGTAGTCAATGAAACACACAATCAATGGTTATGTTGGATTTTACAGTGATATGACAGATATTCATGATTTGATCATGTGTGCCTTGTTCATTTCGGAAGCCAGTAGTTGTGGTAGTTCTGCTTCTATCATTTGCTTCATATGATCCTGAATTATGTAGAGCAGCACTTTACTTGTGTGCAGTACCAGGGAGATGGTGCAATTGTGTAGTAACTGCTTATATCCCCTTTCTTTGATAATAGCAGACAGATGGCTTTCATCCAGTAGCCTGGCCAATTTCCACTCATGGTTGCAAATTTTCCACATGAGAACAATACTGAGGTCACCGAACACTTACAGGAATTCTGCTGGTACGTTATCTACCCTGGTGCTTTCCCGGGCTTTTATTTCATAACAGCACGCACCACTTCCTCATGCAGGATTGATGGCTGATTTCTTTCATCCTGTACTGTAAGCAGATCTGATGAGGCATACAGATTGGCAAGGTAATCTCTCCATCTGCATTTGATATTGTCACCGTCAGTAAAAACTCTGTCATCGTGATCTTTTCTTATGCTTGGTCATGGGGGGAAATGAGGAACACAAGAAAAGCTTGATTCACAGCTCTATGCGGGGACAGGGGAAATTAATTTCTCCAGCATAAACAACCTTTCCTGTAACAGCAGTTCTAGTCTGGTGACTTAGTGTTTCTAGTGTAAATCATTGATAGTCCTGGAAATGCGATAATGGCAGGTTTGTGAGGCGGAGGCAAAGATGAATCTAAATTCAGGGACGACCAGTCTCATGGAAGCATGATTCATTGTGAGGTGGGGGCCAGGGCAGTTTCTCATTGAAGTGGAATTGGAGACACTGAACTCCCTTTACCTTCTTAAAAATAAAAAAAGTGAGGGTGAGTCTCTTAAGGCCCATTTTAGGACCAAATTGAAGTTGAGCACTCGCCACCACACAGGATTGGATGTGAAAGGAGAGAGTCAAGTGGCTCGGTAGAAACCAACCTGTAAAGTCCCATGGGGTAGTACTTCAGGCTGTGGGCCCTTCCCCATTTCTTTGATGCTGGCTCTGCACTTCCAGCAAGTGGTTGGAGCTGCTAATTCTGCTGGACTGGACTCAAGGCTTGTACTTAGAAGCAGATCTTTTCTTACACAGGTGATGGCAGCGCTGACTGCTGATGTCACAAGCAGGGGAGAAAAAGTTTGTCGTCTTATGAGTAGGAAGAGGAAGGAAATTAAGTTAAAACATGGACTATTTAAAAAAAAAAATCCTAGTTTAATTTGCCCTGGTACCAACTGCATTTTAACACTCCAAGGACTCTAGGTAAAACTTTCAAAAACACCTTTCCCAGACTTAAAGAAGAGCTCTGTGTAAACTCAAAAGCTTGTCTCTTTCACCAGCAGAAGTTGGTCCAGTAAAAGATATTACCTCATCCGCCTGGTCTCTCGAACATCCCGGGACCGGTACAGCTACAACAACATTGCAAAAAGCATCTAAGCAGTTTAGGAGCCTAAACTCCATTGACTTTCTGTAAGATTTTAGGTGCTGAAATCACTTTTGAAAATGGGAGTTGAGAAACTTAAGTATGCTTTTGGAAACTTTACCTTCTGTCTAAGAAATATTTTCTTACCCTTTATAGTGGCACAATAATAAGAAAACAAGTCAAAGGAACCAGTGTCCTGTGCATTTTTGTACTGAGGTGGGACAGAAAGAGGAAGCAGAGTGGAGTTAAGTGATGCTCGCTCAGTGAATACCCATGTCAGCCATATCTCAAGGCACTGCTCGCTTTACGGAACACTAAATTAATGTGTCGTAAAATATTTTTGGAGAGGGAAGGTGAAATAAAACAAAAACTATTACAATTTTGATTTCTGCCACTGGTGGGTTCTCAGCTGGAGCCTGCCACCATCCTTTTCTTTAGAGGAAGGGTTTAGATGAAGGGTAGTCCCAAATTTATGGGTTGGAGGTGCAAAATGTTTTGGTGCTGTAATATGGAGTTATTGCATGTAAGTCCTTCTCATTTATCAGCAAAGACTTCATAGTAAAATTCTGAAGTGAGGTTTCATATACTAAGACGTCATTATTTTTACAGGATGTACTACTGTGTTTACTAGTGACTATGTTAAAACTAAACAAAATCAGCCAAGTATGTTCTGTAATACAATATCCTTTGTTGTTCACATACTAATTGGCAAAATTCAGTAATTTATAATGGGTGTCCTAGTATGTTTTACTTTGTTCTTGCTATACATGTATATCCACTATCATAAAACCTTCCAGAGAAAATAAATGGTAACAGGCATGCTGATGTAAGCACACTGGGGGCCCTTAAATACCCGGGAATTGACTGCTTGTTTGCGTAAGGCTAGCCATAAACTGCTTTGGTTTGGCATCTATCTGGGCATTTATAAGGTGCCAGTTGCATATTATCTTGGGAAACCAACCAAGATTAGTTCCACCAATGGTGAAAACAAAAATTCAGTTTACGGGGGGTTGGGGGAGAGGGGCCAGAAATTCTAAGGTCAGTTACAATGCCTATCTGGCCTGCTGGTTCAGGAACTTGAGCTTCCGACTAGAGTAGGCCTTGCATGCCAGTTTGCAGACACATGGCCGAGTCTTGTCATCACTAGCTTCTATTGCATTAATATCCCTTCTGAAGAGAGTGTCTTTCACATCAGTGGAGCATCTGGGTATTTAAGAGAGAGAGAGAACAGAACAGCTAAGAGAAGAGGAACCTGTGATTCAGCTTGTTTCCTTGCAGAAAAGCTGAGACAGAAGTCTTGCTTGGTTTTGTTTTGTGTGACGAGACTTCCCTCATACCCCCAGACTGCGGCCAGCCAGATCTTTAACCAGTTCTTCTTTCAAAGTATTGTTTTTAAGGCTTGTGATTTTCCATTTTGGTTTTAGGACCAGTATGTTGTGCTAATTGCAATTAAGGTAGTGAAGCCCCATAGGGCATGGTGGCATAAAGAATCTTAACGTGGTAATATACATTTGTTGGGGGTTTTTTGTTTAAAGTACCTTTCATTCAGAGATCCCAAAGCATTGCACAGATTATATATGTGGTCATGGAGCTATTGTTCACCAATAATACTTAGCACTAATACCTAGCACTTTTCATTTTCAAAATGCTTAACAGTCGGCCACAATGACACCCTTTTGAGGTAGGTAAGTTACATAGGGTAAATTTTTCAAAAGCACCTAAGTGTCATTGAAAGTCAACAGGAACCTAGGCGTCCAGGTGCCCAAGTCACTTTTTTCAAATGGGACTTAGGTTCCTAAATCTCTTAGGCACTTTTGCAAATGTTATCCATAACCTCTGACTCAGGTTCCCCAGTGCCACAGAAAGTGTAGTCTCTGTTAAAGGCAAGATTATAAATTAGGAATTCTGGTTCCCTGTGTGGTGTTTAAACCACATACCAAGGAAAGAGAGAGATTCTCCAGTTGAAACTACAGGGTGAATTGCATTTAGGCAGACTGTAACCACTCAAGTTGGAATTTGAAGCTTGAATATCTCCTGGTTCTGCAGAACTTTGGCGGAGAGGCTTTGCCAAATGGCCAGGATCTACCTTTCATGCCTAACACCAGAAAAGCAGCATGGGGGGAAGTCCCGGGGATGCTCTCCTCCCATGGATAACCCGAATGGCCAGTAGTGATCCTTCCTCTGGCCACCATATTATCCCTTGACCGACTGCATGGTCATAAAAATGTGCTTTAACTTCCAGTATTAAGATCAGTGGAACAAAATGATGCCAAGACCTTCTTGTTCACTGTAATTGTAGCTCCTTATTTAAGTCGCATGTACTAATTGCTGTTCTTTTACTTTTTCCAGATTTCTCTCTCAACTCAAACATTTGGGTGGATTCATAAAAGTGCGAAGCCTGGATTTTACACACCTGTTTTTTTGGAAGTGGCATGCTATAAGCTGACTGTGCTTATTATCTAGTGATCTAGCACAGGGCACAATGGCCCAGTCCAGGTCAAACGGATCTTACTATGCCCTGACTGCTATAGGGTTAGGAATGCTTGTTCTTGGGATCATAATGGCAGTCTGGAACCTGGTCCCAGGATTTGGCCATACTGATAGGCCTCAGTTATCTAGTGGAAATAGCAGCAACCCAGAGCACGATGGTGGAGGAATATTGAAGAGTAAAACCTTTTCAGTGGCTTATGTATTGGTTGGGGCTGGAATGCTGCTGCTTTTGCTCTCCATTTGTTTGAATGTCCGGGACAAAAAGAAGCAAAGACAAAGTGAGGATATTGCTAGGATCCAGCAAGAAACATCCTCTGAACCTCAACATCAGGAGGACAGGTAAGTCTTTCGGTTAAAGGGTACTTCCTGGGAATGGTGTACAGATTAAAATTAAAAGGGGTTCTTTTAATAAAAAAAAAATAAAAAAAATCACGTTCAGAAATTAATGTGTTCAGATCAATTGTACCACATGCTAAAACATAGGCAGTCAAGAAATATAATCTCTGGCAAGTCAAGCGTAAAAGTAGGCAGGCAAAAAAATAATTTGAAGAGTAACTGGTACCTGACCAATGGGAATCTGATATTAGTACATTCAGAAATTGGCAGGACACTCATTTGAAAATGACAGAAAGGCTTTAATTGCTACACTTATAAAATGAGCCACCAAACCAAAAGTCCAGTATATATTAGTTGCAAAAGCAATTTTCATCAACAATGCAGGCAAGAGGGGGTGGCTTCAATTCTTGACAGCTTATCTGAGAGCTTGGATCCGTAGTATTAGAAGAAAGCTGGGTGAGATGACAGTTCTGTGTCTAGAATGATTTCTCAGTCTTGAAATGCACTTTTGCTCCTGGGATTGCTTCTCTCTTTATACTCTCAAATTCAGTATTTTCAAAGCACTTTTGGTAATTACGTGAGAGAACAAAGGAAGCCTAAACAAAAACGGGAAAAACCTAAATGTTTCAAAATAACTGTGGAAAGACCAACATGTTTCTAAGAAGGTGTTAGCCACCTGGATTTTGTTTAATCAACAATCCAGCACTTGTTTGTCACAAAGTTCCACCCTTTCCTAACAAAAGGGGTTTGAAGTTTGAGATGAAAGTTTGAATGCCAACTGAGGTGGTACCCATCAGAAGATAGGATCAAAATGTATCCTTGAAAAATACAGAGCCACTGAGATATTGTGATAGGTTAGACAGAAAATATCTTAATGCCATTATATCAAACTATAGTAGGCCCACACCTTGTATACTGCATGCTGTTCTGGTCATCCCATCTCAAAAAAGATTTATTAGAATTGGAAAAAGTACAGAGAGAGGCCATAAATATGATTAGAGTATGGAATAGCTTCCGTGTGAGGAGAGATTAAAGACTGGTACTGTTCAGGGTTTAGAAAATCGACATATGAGGAAAGGTTTAAAAAAAACTGGGCATGTTTAGTTTTGAGAAAAGAAGAGTGAGGTGGGACCTAATAAGAGTTCTCAAATATTTTAAGGGCTGTTATCGAAAGAACGGTGATCAATTGTTCTCCATGTCCACTGAAGGTAGGTCAAGAAGTAATGAGCTTTATTTGCAGCAAGGAAGATTTAGGGTAGATACTAGGAAAAACTTTGTAACTGTAAGAATAGTTAAACGTTGGAATAGGCTGTGGAATCCCCATCATTGGAGGTTTTTGAGAACAGATTAGAGAGACTCTCATCAGGCATGGTCTAGGAGGTATACTTGGCCCTGCCTTAGCACAAGGGGCTGGACTAGATGACCTCTTGAGATCTCTTCCAGCCCTACGTTTCTATGATTCTGTGCTTCAGGGCATAAGTTGATTGCCTTAGAGCTAAGGAAGGAGTTTATCCCTCTATAAATATCATAATGTAATGGGCTACGTGAATAATAAAGGTTCATCTTCCTCAGAAGTACAAGCTGTTGGCCATAGCTGGAAGCAGCATACTTGACTGGATGGACCAGTGTTTAGAACAAATAGGATAAATCATGTATTCAAAGCTTTTGCTTGCTTCTGTAGTGTAAAAATGCTATGGTATGGTGGGCATCTTGAAAACAAGACCCATTGGTGTCATTGTAGAAGAGGCAAGATCCTTTTTGTGAGCCAGGCAGAGCTTCTAGAGGACAGAGAGATGAAAAGGAGTCTGCCATTGCTACAGGAAATGTGGATATCTTTATTTCTGCTGTGGCCTTAAGTCTAATCATTTTGTAAAGATACGAAACAGCCTTTCAACAGCAGATCGGGAAGTATACACACAAGGTGCAGAGAAATGGAACAAACTTTTACATCCGTTGAAGTTGTGCAGTTCTCATTAGGAGGTAGGGAAACTCCAATAAATACTGAGCAAAGAACGTTTCTGTTACCAGAACATTTTAAATAAACCGCTTACTGACACTGGTTCAACATC
Organism: Emydura macquarii macquarii; assembly: GCF_026122565.2. Taxonomy (NCBI): domain Eukaryota; kingdom Metazoa; phylum Chordata; order Testudines; family Chelidae; genus Emydura; species Emydura macquarii. The sequence continues at coordinate 48,500,960 of NW_027132905.1, forward strand.
ACAGGGAGTTAGATGAAATCACCTGGCAACGTGTACACTGGGATGGTGTTTGATGCAGACTATATTCTGTCCCCAAAACACTGCCCTTTCCCTCTGAAGAAGGGAAAGAGTTTTTTCATATGAAACATGTAACAAGAGTATGAGGTAGCAATGTTCCAGCTTAGTTTGATTAGAAAGTACCATGATGGCAGCTATAGAAAACGCTAAGAATCTGCAGAGAAGGCTTTTGTGCTGTAGCAGATGATGTGAAGGGAAACTTACTCATGTTAATAAAATGCAGACTGCAGGTTACATGTAGATACACGCTATAGATTGGCATGATGTCCCTTTAAAAGCATCTAAAAGAATCCCTCTTCCCTAACAAAAACAAAAAAAAAACAGGTTTACATGAATATACTTTCATTTAATTCCCTTATAATTAGGGCGAGTCCCTTTAAATTAATTCCAACTGAGTGGTATAGCTGACAAGGAGAGATGTTATGGTAATTCTTCACCTGTCTGTTAGAAGAGAATCACTATTCTGATTTACAGCATATATACCTGTTTATGGGGAAGAGAATGGAGAAACCAGGAATAATTAATGCAAGATGCTTGAACTGTAACTCGTTAGTCATAGGGCAATGAAAAGGCAATAAAAATAATGGTGCTATAATCAGTTTTACAAAAGAAAGAGAAACTGGCATTTCCAGTCTGGTACTTAAACAGTGTAAAAATGCAACTGTAACTCCTCCTATCTGTTCCTTCCTTGGTTTTTTTTTTTTTTTAATTCGGATGGGATGGTGTTACACTAAGCAGTTGATGCCTTAATTGAATGTTAGTTACAGAAAAATGTTAAATTCTAACACTTGGCAATTGCATTTCGCATTTGAGAATCATGAAGGGCTTTGCAAATGTGGTTTTTGGATGGGTAAAGTGAATTTGTTAATTGCAGCGAGTCCTGTCTGTTAGCATTCCCCCATTCCCACCACACAATCGGAGATTTGCAAGCAGATTGGACCTTTTTTATCTGGAAGATAACTAAAGATGGGGAAAAAATGCATACTCATGTTCTTGGCTTGCTTATTTCCATGATACACTAAATTACATAAAGCAATACAGAAAGTACATTTGCTGTCTTTTTCAGTGTACACAAAGCCATTTGATATTCGGATAAAAAGTAATCAGTTTACACCTACTGATTTCTCCTGAAAGTTTAGGGGAGAGTGAGAGAGGGTTCACTAGATGTCCTAAACAGATCTTTTCCAACTCTAATTTCTGAGTCTGCAGTCATTGCTATAAGAATCCAACGTATGACCTGAAAGACTTGTTGCTGTGTGACATCACTGACTTCCTAATTTTACATTGATATGGACACTTTGAACTCAGTTGTACACCCTAAAACATTAGTGTGGCCTAGTGATTAGAGCTGGGAACCAGCATTCCTGCAGTGCATCCCCACCCCAGAAATGAATTTGTCACATACAGAGGCAAGTCACAACTTCTGCGCCTCTGTTTCCCACCTGTAAAATAGGGATAGTAATCTTGCTCACAGGGATATTAGAGGTTTAACTAATGTGTGTAAGGCACTTTGTGATCCTTGGATGAAATGTGCTGTAGAAAGTTATTATTGTATCCTCATGTATTTCTGGTCCCAACATTTGAATTCCCAGAAATGCAGCTGAAATGGCTTAGCTTATTGACCATTTAAAAATTGTCTTCTACAGTCAAGAAGAGGATGATGACACACCGTCCCGATACTACGTTCCCAGTTATGAAGAGGTTATGAACACAGGCTATCCTGAGATGAGAGACTTGGACAGAGGCACCAGGATCAGCATCTCTCTACCCTCTTACGAATCTTTAACTGGGATTGATGAAACTACACCTACTACAACCGCCAGAGATATTGATTCGAACATAGAGCGGCAGCCAAGCAGGCACAGCTCTCGCTTGAGCAAACGTTTGAAGCCCCTGAAAGTTCGGAGAATTAAGTCTGAGAAGCTGCACCTAAAGGATTTCCGAATAAACCTTCCAGACAGAAACAGTGCAGGTCAAATAACAATAGAACCATTGACCCCTCCTCCACAGTATGATGAAGTCTCAGATAAACCACCAGGTAGCAAGCAAGCGACCTAAAACTTGTGGACTATCTAGGGGAAAACACTACTAGATACTTGATATATAGGTGCAAATGCAGTCAAATTCCCACAAGCTTTAAAAAGTTCAAGCAAATGATGAGCTATAGACCTCTTTTTCAGAGGGAGAAAATGACCATTCTAAGTCATGGCTTTTCATGAAATACCAATACAAAAATTAAACACTAGTGCATCTGATACTCTGAAATAAATGAAGTCTAGAAGTACCAGATCTTTACTTACTTTTTTTTAATTAAGTAGTACATCGTATACATCTCTAGTCCCTTTTTCTACACTAGATTTTTCTAAGCCACTAAACTGTTGTCTTTTTTACCAATAATTTTACAAGTAGAAAAGAAAAGGTAATTTTGTGTTAGTTTCTCTTTTCTTCTACTTAAAGCCACAATGTTGTTTGGTTTTTCTTCTCCGCTTCCATTAAAGTGGAGTTGAGGTAACGGTAGAAAGCAAACCTGCATTTTGTAACACTTCATAGTCATGCTGTGAAATAATCTATTGAATGAAATGACAATTTTGAACCATCAGATTTGTTGTTGAGCAATAACTCATGATGCCAGTGACAAGCTTTCTAAGCACTGTGGACCAAAGAGGAGAAGATGGCTTTTGGTGTTCCAGTGTGACGGGACAGTGTATTTAAGGTTAACCTGTAAATTCATTCATTTGGTAGCTACTACAATGTGCACTTCAAAAATTTTTATTATGTTCTGTTTTAAATTAGCATTGAATATGCTAAGCAATGGGAGACTTTTTCTAAATAAATGATTTGTGTGTGTTGTAAATGGGAACAACACAAGTACTTTCATCAGGGGCTGTACGAAATGTAGGGTAAAATGTTTTTTCTATTCCAGCTCGGAAAATGGTGGTTTCAGCATCCGTGATGCACACAATCCCTCTTCTGGGTTTTTAGCAAAGCCATAGAGATTACAAAAGCATGTTCGGCTGTGAGGTCATATGAGGGAATATGCAATAAGTGTACCTGTATTGGCCAGAAGATAAGCTTTTCTGAATTCACAGAGCAGAAGTCCTTAACATGCAAAGCACAAGTATCTCTGGCTTTCTTACATGCACTTGCTCTGATGTTTGGCAAGCCAAAATCAGCCAGTTCCCCTGGTGCCTCTTCCTGGAAATGGTCTCTACTATTTGGTGATGCAGCTGAGAAGAAACCACTTGCATTGATGAATGTGATGACATGGTATATATCAGAGAATCTGACATTTAGGGTAGAATACGATCAAATAAGATGGCTGGCCTTTATAAGACATGCTATGCCCAACTATGTATGATGTAAATGCAACATGGCCAGTATGAAGTTTAATTATGTAATTAATACAAGGTTAACAAATGTCTCCTGTCACAGGACAAGTTTGATGCTGGCTGCAAATTTCTTCAGGCACTCTTTGCTGCACTAGACTTATCCAATAGTAAAAATAAGCTAGAAAAGAGGCTTTTCTGCTAGCTGGGTGTTTGGAAAACATCTGGAGAATTCTTCAGGGAATCACACGACATATAGATATTCGTTACTGTGGCGTATTATCTGTACCAGAAGCTGGCCACAGCTAGAGTGGAATGAGCCTTGGTCCTTTTCAGACATCAATCTTTTTATAATATTTCACTGATTTGCACTACCTACTATTCAGTGACATCTATTCTGGAGATGAAGGGAGGAGGGAGTTGTCTCATTTTTGTTTCTGGTAGGGAAGACCCACTTGAACAAGATTTTAAAATATCCTATAGGGAAGAAGTTTCTCGGTACTCTATGTTCCTGTCCGATAAACGAATCAGACTGTGCTTGCCCTGCACCAGCCTATGTGCGGCTTTAAGAATGCATAACTTTTGGAATCCTTGTCTCTGATTCAAACTCCCTAGTACACCACATTCATTTGGATAATAATAAAATGGGTGTGATTTTATTTATGCTAAGGTCCAAATCCCAAGCAACTCCCCTGAAGTCCAGGTTTTGGCCCTTAGTTAAACCCTCTACTGCTAGTTTCCAAAGGAGTACTAATGTAAGAAATTGTTGGTACAATAAAGTGATTGAGAGAAACTTGCTGAACCTGACCCTTTTCTTTAAGGGGGCACCTTCCTTCCCAGCTGCCATTAGTTTGCTTTTGGCAATTTCTAATCAATGTTGCAGCACTATATCTTACTAAACTAAAACTGAGGAAGAGGAGGGGAGTATGCAGTAATGATTAAAGCTCAAGGGCTAAGAAGGAGCAGCCTAGGTTCAAATTCCAGCTCAATCAGCTAGTTACTTGCTCTGTAAGGTTGAGCATCACATGTGACCCTGAACCATTTCAGCGTTAAGGCAGCTGGTACCTGGAAAATTACATGGGTTGAACTGCACTTTTGCAGAGTCAAAAAGCTACCCCAAAAAATTCAGATACTCTTTGAAGATAATCTGTTTCTTTGGCTGTGAAACTACTTTATGTCAAGTTTCAGGGCAGTCTCTCTTGACTACAAAGTAATTTATCATTAGTATAGTTATCATTTTATTCTAAACTGGCTTTTTGGATCTGACTCTGTCTTAGTTGTAACATGCTGAGTTTTTTTAAAAATCCATATCACAAGCAAATCCCATCCCATCCCCTTACTTCCCTTTCTCTATATAAAAAAGATTGCCTAGGTACAAAGGGCTGAATCCTGCTCCCTCCAAGATTGAAAGGGAGTTTTTCCACTCGGAGCAGCATTGAGTCCTTCAAGAAACAACCTCAGGGCTGTTGCTGAAGGAAACACCTACTATGTGTTCATGCTAGAAAATGGACAGAGTATATTTTACAACTGAGTCAACTAAATCTACATCATATATGGCACACCCATTTAATCTGGATAATTACCAAGAAGAGCAGCTCCAGCGCAGTGCATTACAATGATTTTGAACAATGAATGGTGGTGCCTATTTCCAGCAACTATCGTGTTACTTGGTGTATGCTAGCATAAATATCTCTGTTCAGTTCCCAAATGTATTGTCAGATGAGTCAATTCTGCCTTAACAAAGCTTTTAAAATGTGTTAATGGATTAAAAATCAGAAATTAATGAAATACAGCAAATGAATATAAATCAGAACAGTCAAATCTTTGTCCTAATTAACATAGGTTACTGTCATTTATATGGTATGCTTCTGTTTTGAATAGGTATGCTAATTAAGATGTTTATACAAAACAATTCTGCACAGTATTGGTGTCGTCAGGCTCTAGGAGTGATGGCACTCTACTACCCTATCGTCATTTGGGAAATGACCTGTACAGATGGGGCACCACAGCTGCAACAGCCAAGAAAAAAGGCAACAAGATCAAGGCTGGGTGAATGTTTTTTGTTCCACAACAGCCCCTTGGATCTAGTTCAGTATAGTGTTTGAACTACTAACTGGGTCACATTTTCTATGGGAGAATGAGATGAGACAAGAAGTTAAAATCAATTAGACCAAATCTGACAAGGAAGTAGACCACCGCCCAAGAAATAAGCTATGCTGTGCTTATACAGGAAAAAAAAGGTATAAATCAAAGTTTTTTCTGACTTTATGTAAGACCCACATGTAATCACGTCAAGAATTCTGAGTCAGTCAGACCTGTTTTAAGCAAATGCCCCACCATTGAAGCCAATGGAGTTACTCCTATTTATACCAGGGATGATAATATACCAAATGGGTACAATAAAAGCGACTGAAAGACTGCGTGTATAGTAAAGCAAGCACTCTATTCCTCTTACTATCTATACTAAGTGGTTGCAGAATTTCTTTCTTTGGTATCCCAGACGTTACAAAATTCGTTAACTAAACACACACAATAATGCTTTGTACATGACCTTTAGAGGTGAATACATCTGCAATTAAGTTCTGTGATGGCTATAACCTTACCAGCATGCTGCATGCTTGAGTAGGGCACCCTAATGTCAGTTGGCTAGCTGCAACTTCCATCCAAGGCTGAAAATTGTGAAAAATGGATATCCATTTCTGGGCAATACAGTAAAACCCTTTTAATCCAGTTCCTTCTTTGTCCAAATCTATGTCCCCTGACATGAGTCAGTTGCCCAATAACTGCACTGATTATCTGCAGGCCTCTATCTTTTTTTAACTTTTGTTATTGTCTCCTAAAACATTCTGGATAATAATGTTTGTAGCACCAAAGGGAATATTTTTTCATAATTTAATTTTCTTAATGTTTTAACTCAGTTAGGTGTGTTTCTAGCAAGAACTGATCTTAAATGCTATTGCTAGAAAGGTTATATAGTTTCTTGGCCAGCACAAACACAGCATTAAAATAAGCAGATCTGAGTTGAGCTCCAAACATCTATTCTTTTTCTGCAAGAGTTAATTATAGGACTTCATTGTAATAATTTTTTAAGTGTCAATCAAGAAATAGCATGGATGTAAAAGGGAAAGCATGAAATGAGTTAGTGAGTTGAATCAACTTAGAAGCAAAAATTTGGTTTTGTTTAAAAAGAATTCCTTTTCTACTGTTCTTTTAAAATAATTCAGTGGAACTACCTTATATAAAGGAATACACAATAGTATCTGAAAAGATGAATTGGGAAAGTGAAACCGACCTTTCCTCCTCTAACCTGAGAAATGCAAAAAATGAAAGTAATATAATAGTGGAAATATAAAATAGATTTTTAAAAGGGTATTAGTAAACCAAGTCAGAAAATCTGTAGTGTTTTTAATTAAACTGATGTGCCTTCGAAATAAATGAGAAGTTGATGGCAGTCTGCTCAGACTTGTTCTACAAGAACAAGTTATCCTGCTTTCTAATTATGTTGTCAGAAGAGTTGCTCTCAAATAAGAAATTGTGGTTTACAAAACTGACATCAGAAAAATGTCTGACAAATTATGAGAATTTAGGAAAAAGATTTTTTTTTTAAACTGATTACTTTAAAAAATTGGGGATTTTGTGAAATTGTGAAAAGAAAATGTGGATTATGTAAACCGTGACGTATAATCACAGTACACAAACTCAGTTACTTTGAACTTGTACTTCTCTGGATAGTGCAATTGCTTTTTTAATATATAAAGCAAAGTTATTGGCATTTTTTCTGTACCCAGTTTTGAATCAGATTCTGCCCTGATCTGCAGTTGATGGTTGAAGTTAATAGGATTGCATGGAGTGTAATATGGGGCAGACTATGGGCTTTCGTTTTTTAAAAATGTTTTCTTTTTCATTGTTAACTTTGTCTAATTTCTGTATTCCTGCTCACGTCCAGGGTACCTGGAGTTGTGTTTTGTTTGCTGGTGTTTTTTGGTTTTTAAATGTGCTCTTTCCCCTAGTCAACGGGGATATTATAGAATCAGGACTAGATGAGGAGTCCAGATGAAGAATGAGTTGTGTTTACACTAGGCTATTCTGTTCTTGGGCTGGAGGCAAGTCAGCACAAGCAGGATGGTGGCCAGCTGTTTATTATTTGCAGTTGGGTATTGCCCAAAGTGTAGGAGCCGCACAAACACAGGCCATGGGCTCTGGCCTGCCAGCCTTACACGGGGAAATGGCAGCCCCCCAGCAAAGCGTGGGTGGGGAGGGGAAGGTCTCCAACATCCACGCAATGGGCTGAGTGGCAGCGGACTCATCTTTAAAAGGCTGACCCCGCCGGTTGGTTATTTTAATGCTCGGCTCTCATGGATTTAAAAGCCGAGCTGGAGCTACCTCAGTTACCCCTGCCCGAGGGCGGCCCGCCAGTTTCCACCCTGGGTATTTAGTTAACCTTTGCCCGGTCTAAGAGCAAGGCGGTGGCCCCCCCCTATTCAGCAGAGGGGCAATCAGCGAGCTGTGTGCGCGGCTGCCCCCCCAGGCTTGGGAGCAGCGCTGGGGTCGCCGCCGGCTCGGCGGGTGCACGGCGCTGCGCGTCGGCCTGGCCCGCGCCTGGGACTTGACTCCAGCGCGGCCCCGCACGCTGGAGCTGTCGCACCGCTCCGCCTCCGTTGCCCTGGAGACGCGGCTAACACAGAGGCCTAGCACCGCCTCAGGCCGGACCGGACGCGGCCTGGCTCGGCGGAGAGACGCCCCCGGGGCCCTAATGCCCGGCCCGGCACCTGCAGCGCCGGTAAGTGGGGGCGGCCTGGGAGGGTGCAGCAGGGCCCCGCTGAAGCTGAGGGCTCCTGTGTGGAGGGGCGCTGGCGGGAACATGCCCTAGAGGGGCCCAAATTGGAGCGGGGCCCCCTAAGGCAAGACTCCCCCCCCCCCCCCGGCGATGACTGCTCCCCTTGGGCCTCGCCCCCGCCCCCCCCCCAGCCATCAGGACCCCGGTTGCCCTGAGGAATCCCCCAGACTCCAGGGGCTCCCTTGTGCAAGGCTGCCACTGAGCTCAGCGACAAGAGGCCCCCTCATGCAGGGCTCCCCTGGGCACGACCCCGTTCCCCCCCCCCCCCCCGAGGTGAGGGGCCCCTGGCGTGGGCCTGCCACTGACTCCACAGCCTGCGCCGTGCACGACTCCCACTGGGCCAGACAGCTCCAGGGATGCCAACGCCGCCCCGGGGCGAGGCGTCCTCTGGTCCAGGGAGACCCGGGCAGGTGGCATCCCTCCGGACTGAGCGGGCCTGGTGGAGAGGAGCAGTGCCCTGTGCCAAGCCATGGCCTGGAGGCAAAGGGCTCTGGGGAGGGTAACGTTTGTTTCGCAGACTAACTGGCTCAGCACAGACGGTGCAGTTCTCTGTTCTGCTGCTGGCCTCCAAATCTGCCGGGGACAGAGGCTGCAGCTTTACCCATATCCTGAGCAACCAGTCGCCCCTTGAACTCTGACCACTTGAGCTCGTTTCTGTAGAAACTTGAGAGGTAGCCCTCCCTCGTAGGTACCCACACCCTAGAGTATCCTCTCTCTGCATGATTTTTGCATGATTATGTCTCACTTGGCCTCCACATAAAGTGCTGCCTTTCTGCTTCTCCACAGCCTCATGAGAGGAACAGGGGCATCGCTGACTCTGCTTTCCAGCAATGGACCCAATGACAGTTGGCGCATAAGGTCAGTGCATGTAGCATTCACATTTGGAGACCTTAACAGGTCTTCATGCCCTCCTTCAAATGATACATGTCGAACGCTGCTCCACTCTTAATATATGCTGAATACTTTTCAGCATCATAATACGAGCGTTTCCAGTGAAGTGTAGCTTTAGTTTGGTTGCCAACTGGTGTTACTCCCAACCCTGGCCAAGGATATAAAAGGCATGCTCGTATATAGTGGAAAACAAATGAATAGTTTCTCCAGTGCCTCTTGAGCAGAGGATTTGTCATAGGCTATGTGGGCAAATGGTTGTTGGAGCACCTTGTTAAAATATTGGCAGCACATCACTGTGAAATGCATTTCAAAATATGTGCAGAACTTATACCAAGAGAAAGAGGAGTTCTGTACATAAAGTACTTGCAGGATTGAACTAAAAGTTTTTAAACAGAATTGGTATTTTACAGATTAAACTCACGTGGGATGTAGTCATCTTTTTGCTGTGATGATAGCTGCAGGGGGCACACAAGTTTCTCACTCTGCTGTGAATGTTAGACTAGCTGACAGTGTCACTTTAGGAGGTCTAAATTGCAAGTGGGGAAACAAATATACAAAGAAACATTGGTAATGATATTTTTAAAAGATCAATAAAAACGCTTGTTTAGATCTAAATATTTTCACCTGCTGGAAACCCAAACATTGCAGCATCTGTCAGCAAAAGAGAAAGTGAAATTGACCAGTCTCTTGTTGCCTCTCAGTCTCAGAGTGAAGTTCTGAAAGTACACAAATAGTATGAATGGTATAAAAAGTAAATTAAACATTTAAACTTCTTTCTGTTTTAGGATTGATTTTGAATTTTAATGGTAGATGGATGCCTAACTCTCTAGGGCTGTCTTGAAAAATCAGTTTTAATCTTTTTTTTTTTTTTAGTAGAGAATTTGTCTTTGAATTTAATTTCAGTCTGACAGCATCCCTGTAAATAAATTATGAGTATTTCTACTATGTTATTTGATACTGTTCATTTAAGCTATTTGAGATGTTTTGACTGGAGTAATTGCAAAAATGCATTGGATACCACTTAGAAAATGAGATTTTTAAAAATAAAACCTTACAGGTAAAAAGATGACAATGAAGGCCTTTTTAAAAAGTTCAGATGGTGTTTTTATGCTGAGATCAAAAGTAACTACTATAGGAAGACATGAAGATTCAGATCTTGTTCTGAAGGTATGAACATAAAATTCATTATTATTCCTTACAGTACTTACTCTGACCTAATTTAATTACCCTGGTTTATAACAATTCCATTCTTTCTTAGCCAGCAGCGGTTTATTTGATTTCATTTAGAGCCACAGGGATGAAATGGCAATTAGAGAACTTGTTTAAACCTTTTAAGTTAGACAACCAAAAGAGAGAGGAATTATTTTACATGGTTTAGGGTCATAGGGTCATGAAGCAACAGCCTGAAACTAAAAAAAGGAAAACGTAACATAGACATTAGGAACCATCAGGTCAATTAGGCAAGTCAATAATTTGCCAAGGAGGTCATGGAAACACCATCATTACAGGTGTTCATAGATGAACTAGCTAAAACTTAGGAAAGGATAGGGTATTATAGAAAATAATGCCTCTTTAGTGCTAGAGACTAGATCCAAAGCCCATTGAAGTCAATGGAAATCTTTCCTTTTACTTTGGTGGGCTTCAAATCAAGCCCTGTGTGAATAGGGGATGGATCAGAATGTCATTTTACCACTTTTTCATCTATGATTAAGTTTAAGATCACAATTAAAAACAGTTCGTTTTCTGTAGATTACTTCGCTAAAAAACATGTTTCTATACAGGAGCATTTTTAAACCAGGAGCATACATTAGGGATATTGTACATCCAAATATTAGTCAAGAAAAGAGCAAACTGAAAACAGACTGCACCTTCATACTCAAAAGTGATCTAAATAATGTTTGTTTATTCCTCCTCCTCAAACAATCAGAACATACACCCAAATGTATGTAGTAGATATTAATGTTGATACTATTTAACAGTTGTATATTACCACTAGTCTACAGCAAGTATCAAGGATGCCTTATGGAGAGGAAAAAAGACAGGTTCCTGCTCCAAGTAGCTTACAATGTATGGTCCTAATACTGCAAACATTTGCATATGTGATTAGTAGTCCCACTGAAATAAATGGCAAATTTACTCATGTGCAAAGTTACTAATGTGCAAAGTTACTCATGTGTTTTAAGTGTCTGTAGTATTGAGGCGTTGGCTAGATATGAAATGATATGCTGTAAAGAAAGACAAGAACCAAAGGAGAGGGAAAAGTTCTTGATTTGATACCTTCAGTATCTGCATATGGATGTAACTGTAACATCAGTTACTCATTTTTATTGCTGTGATCTTGTATGTTTTGATACCTGTTCAGATGACTTGTCTGACTTACAAAATACAAAATGTGAAGAATTTAAAAAAAAAAATCTAGCCAAAATATGTGGAACAAAATTAAAAAACTTACTATATCTTGCATATCAGCTACCATTCTGACTTCCTTTGAGCCAAAACATATTATGATATGATGTTAGCCAAATGAGACAAAGCAAAATAAACCATGGTAAAATCCCCATTGCGATTCATAACTCTGGGTAGTTTTATGCACTGATTTCTGAAACGGTTACCTGATTTCAGTCTGTAGGTATTGAAGATCACCATGCAGTCATTGAATTCAGTGATTCAGAAAACAGCTTTGTTCTTCAAGATTTCAACTCTCTTCATGGCACTTTTGTTAATGATTGCCATATACAGAATGCAGCAGTGAAAGTGGGGGCAGGGGATGTTCTGCGCTTTGGTTCAGGAGGAACAACTTACGAGCTAGTGATAGAAAACACTTCTCAGGTAATGTCCCATGAGTGGATAACATTTTCCTATTTTGTAAGGTAGCTGCATGTTAATGTCTGCTGTATGGGTGAAATTCTGGCCCCTTTGAGGAGGAGTTTTCACCCAAGATCTTTTAGAAATTCTTTTTTTAATTAGTTTGTTCACCCTTTTATGCTAATTTAAGAATAATGCAGAGTGGAACCTGACAGATGTATAAAATCTAAAACTGAGGAATGGACAATCCTCCTTATTTATAAAAATAAATATACTGATGCAAAGAATGGAGTCAAATGTTTAGTAAAAAATGGGCTGAAATTGCTGAAATCTGACTGGATTTGTTAATTACATCTATACCAAATGGCCACTTCCTTGGTCTTATTCAATATCTCCTTTCTCAGGTAAATCTCCATTTGACATCAAGTACAGTGTGGAAAATGGCTCTAATAGCTATGTATTTGGTTACATTTAAAACCCAAATGTACTACTATATTACTATATTATACTATATTAATATACCAGGAAAATAAAAGCTAAAAAATTATACTTATTTTATTAGTTGTAACCCTCTCTTATGTTTCTCCCTTTTGTAATTTATGCATTTCTGGTCCTTTTCTCCTTTCCACACCTCACCATTCTAGTTCTTGTTCATTTTCAGTATTATTATTTAGAGGGTCGCACACTTAATAGCTTATGTAGCTCACCTGGGGCTAGCTCTCTGCTCCCGTCCATTGGCTGTCAGCATAGCATTCAGGTGATGCACCATCTCCATGATGCCTTGCCCTGCCCCTTTTCTGTCCTTGTTTATTTTTTCTGGTGCCTGGGGGACTCCCTGAGATGGGGGCCCTGTGCAAGTGCACCCAGTGCACATTGGGTAATCCAGGCCTGCCACCAGGGGTTCTGTGTGGCCCTCCATTAGGCCCCCGTTGTGCTAGGTGCTGTACAACCAGCACAAAAAGATGTTCCCTGCCCAAGGAGCTTCTTTCCTCTTCCTTCTGATTTTTTTCCCCTCATCCTTGTCTTTGGATATTCCCCTTCTCTGACACTCACTTCCTTAACTAGTACAGCGGGTGTACTTTAAAAGGTTCTTATTGGATTAAGAAGTATTACCAGTTCCAATTGTATTTCCTATTCTAGGTATAGGGCATGTATCTCAAACAGACAGAATCTTTCAGAAGTAAAGTGTGATCATTGTACTTTAAATCACAATCTACACGTCTTACTCAAGTTTTTATATTTGCTTTTTAAAAAAGTCAGCATAGCTAGATATGGTACTAAGGCAAGTTGTTTTCCATTTGAAGAAGCCGCCTCTCTTAAAAGCAAAGGAAAGAAATGTTCATGAATTAATTGAGGGAATTGGAAAATAAGAGGTTTTTAGCTCCCCCTGCTGCACAATCTGCCACACTTCATTGGGAGGTTGTGTACCCTCCTGGCTTTTTCTTCTACAAATGTTCACTATGGAAAAGAAAATTAAGCTTCTAGAAAACTCAGAAATCTCTCCAGTTTTTCAATTCTTCTGCAGAGGTACAGAGTATCCAAACTAGAAAATTCCCCTTTTGAGCTGTGTTTTCAAAAGTTAAATGGTAAAAACCACTGATTATAAAAACTGTTACCTTTTAAAATATGTGCTTAAAAACAGTGAGATCCTTTTTCAAAAATATACCTGGATTATATGTAATAACTTTATTGGCAATAGTATCATTCATGTCCTTAACATGAGACTGACATCCAGCAAGGTCACAATGTAACACCACAATTCTTGAACACAGTGTAAAATAAAAGCATTCACATATATAGGAGATGACATTTAAAAGAGAAGTGTAGTACTCCTGTCCCTGGACAATCAGCTAGGATCAACAAGATTTCAGGCAATTTATATGGGAAGGAATTGATAAGAACCAGTAATACTTTTATTGCTTTGGGTCTTGAAGATCTCAAGAAATTGGAGATCTAGAAATCTGCTTTGAATAGGATAAAAACCAATCTGCTAGATTCAGGCATATCTTTGGAGACATGTCTCCAGAATTGGGGGAGAGTGCTCAGCAAGTAGTGTTTAGTAGTAATAATTAAGCCTCATGCACCCCCTGTAAATTAAGGAAGCATTACTTCTATTGTACAGACAGGGAAACAGAGGCAGAGAGCTGTTCAATGACCTATTCAAGGTCACAGAGTGAATCAGTGGAAGAGACAGGAGCAAAGCCCAGAAAATCTGGTTCTCAGTCCTGTGGTTTAAGCACTAGTCTATATTTCATATATATAAATTAGATTGTAAAAGCTTCTGGGCAAGAACTGAGATTATCTCTATGTGTGTGTGTAGAGTGCCAAGCAAAATTAAGCCCTGATCCTGGGCCTCTGACCACCACCTCAATACAGCACAGTCCCTGCGTGCCAATTTGAGTATCCAGATGCAGATTTTGGACGTCCTAACCCAGTTTAGTAGTTTTGACTCCTCTCGCCAAAGATACTCAGAATACTGATGACTGTGGGAAAAAATCCTGATTTTAGATGGGGAAACCAACTTTATGAACTGATGCAATTAGAATTCCAGTGCTGTGGCAGTAAAAATGTTTAAGTAAAATTTGTCCACACCAGAACGTTAAGCATTTACACTTCAAAAATATTTTACAGTATATGCTGACTTAGAAACAGCACAGCAGTGCTTTTTTAAAGCTTCAGACTTTATGATCCCTCTTTGATATATAATGGCTTTGATGTTTCACATTGCTCACCGCAGGTGGTAAATCATGTTTAAGTTTCAGTGCATCAAGTATTTACTATATATAAAAAGATGGTTTTCTCTTTTTTCTAAGTATTAAAGGTAAAACAATTTTTAAAATGATAATTGTATAAGGTATTAAGTTACGGAACAAAATAATGTGTAGCCCTGAAATTACAAATACATTTTAAAAGGTAAATAAAAGCCTTTTCTTTTTTTAACCTGTCAAGATCTGAGCATCACAAACACCTATACAGAGTAGGGAGCTGCATTCATAATGGTGCTTTAGGTGTGTACAATGTTATCAGTTCTTGCAGGAGAAACATTGGACCCTGAAGTTGGGTCTTAGCAGGTAAGTAAAAGAAGACGTTATTCTCAGTGTTTGCTTCAGATTTTATTTTTAATTTTTAAGTGTATTCATGCATTTCTGTTTAAGATTTAGGATCTTTTTTGTATGTATTTTAAAATTATTTCAGTTCACCTTAAGTGAACCCAAAGTGTCCAACCTTGTTCTTTTTCTCCACTGTTAGGTATTTAAAGGGGACTGTGGGGAGGACAAATGCATATTCTGCTTGTATTCATTGCCCTATTTTGTAACCTCCCTTTGCCTGAAAGAACTTCAGGTACCTATATTGCCCCAGTGTCACAGAGCAATAGAGTGTCTGAGGAGTTGATTGCTAAAGCCTCAGTGGTAAACAGATTTAAAAGAATAAAACAGACAAAATATTGTTTGACCCCAAAAGTGGTAATATTTTTCCAGCTGCAGGTAGGCCACACTCAAGAGATTCTTTGAGTCCAGCCTCTTTCCTTTCTTGGAAAATCAGCATATTCCAGTCATGGGTACAGATCTGTGTCCAATGATAACTGGAGAAAATACTGAAGTCCAGGGAGCATTAGCTTTTGCCAGAAAACTTAAGTGGCTGCCAAGAGAGACCCTGGCTCATCCTTTCTGTGGAAGGCTGCTAGTGTGTTGACTAGAGCCCTTGATTTCATGGGCCATATAGCTGATAAGAAACTCACTCTTCCAAACTGTTTCCAAATTCTGGAACTTGTCCTGTAGCAAGGGAAGTGTTGTGCAGCATGCTTAGTGATTGCCAGAGAGCTTATGGTAGGTCCAGCTTCTTCTAGAGATTGGTCAAATTAGCAATGGTTAGATCTGGCTCAGGATTAGGTTTGGGTTCAGGTTTAATGCTAAATCAGGGATAAGGCATGGGTAGGATAGAACATTGTCAAAATCTTGTGAGCTGTTTCCATCAGAATTCTGTCACAACCAAACTGGAAACTAGGCCTCTCTTGATTTTGGATCTGACCCAAGACTGAAACCACAGGCCAGGCTTGTATTTCAGGGCAAGAATATAAACCCACATCATGAAATTAAACGGAGTTGAAATTCTAAACTTCAGTTTTGGCTAATCTCCACAACAATTGAAAGGTTAACAGATGGACAGGCATGGCCCTACATAATTTCTCTGACATTTAGGGTTATCAGGCTGGATAAATCTGATCTCAAGCCAGGTGTCCTCATGGGGATAACCTTTGTTTCAGAATACCAAATGACAGAGTAAGAAGATAGCCTCCATTTTAGTCTCCTGTTAGCAACACAGTATTGTTGCTCATAAACCATTAACTTAACCACTTTATTTGGCATAGTGCCCTTCGTACAATTATCCCAGAGTATAAACTTTTATCCAGTTTATCTGAACATGGGTTTGCAGCCATTGTCTCAAAATGAAACTTTGCCAAAATGCCAGGGTTGGGGGTTGAAATCATGCAAACCAATGGTTTCCACATGAAACCATAACCCCGCCACAAATTCCTGGCCAGATTGAATACCTGGCCAGATTTGCCTCCAAAGGTTCACAAACTTAATATAATTGATATAAGCCAGCACTGTTTGTGTAAAGGAAATTTGTGCTTTGTAATCTACTAGAATTCTTAAATCCTATCAATAATACAGTGGATAAAAGAGAACTGGTTTGACTTTTACAAAGCCTTTAAGAAAATTCTGCACAAGAGTTTATTAAGAAACTGAGGCCTCAGCCAGCTAGGTGCTTAAGAATATGCCTAACATTAACCATGGGTATGTCTACACTGCAGAGTGAAGTCAATTTAATTTAAATTGGTCTTCATCCACCAAGCCTCAGAAGTCAGAGGAGCATGATCACACCATGCTCACTGCATCGGGTGTTTGTGTCCCCACTAGCTATGCTTGCATCAATAATCGAAGCAGTGCACTATGGGTAGCTATCCCACAGTGCAACTACCTGCAGTGCCTTTTGGGAAGCTTGTCATCTTCCCATGATGCAACGTGCTCCCTCTCCCCTCCTCTCTTATCCAAAACAAACAGACGAATGTTTTTTCATGCCATTTCTCCAAACCCGTCTCTGCCGGAGAGGCCATTTCATGCCATTTTTCCAAACCTGTCTCTGCTGGAGAGGCATGCCTCTCCGTCTCTGCTGGAAAGGCATGGAGCCCGCTCAGCTGTGCACTGTCATTGTGAGCATCACAAATACCTCACGACTTATCCTACAGTATTTTCAAGGCCGAAACAGGAGCTGCAGCATGGAAAATTGCAATGTTACTGAAGCTACCCTGCTACAAGCCATAGAGCGAAACAATTCTCATTTGCTGCAGGCTGTCACGCAACAACTTTAGTCAGTGGAGCGCTGCTTCTGGTCCTGGGAAACAAGCAGTGACTGGTGGGATCACATCGTTATGAAGGTGTGGGACGATGAGCCGTGGCTGCAGAACTTTCGTACGCGAAAGGCCACTTTCACTGAACTTTGCGCAGAGCTGTCCCTAGCGCTGAAGTGCATGAATACTCGCTTGAGACCTGCTCTGACAGTGGAGAAGCAAGTGGCCATCGCTGTATGGAAGCTAGCAACCCCAGACTGCTACCAGTCAGTTTGGAATCAATTCGGAGTCGGTAAATCCACCGTGGGAGCTGCTGTGATGCAAGTGTGCAGGGCCATCAATAGCCTTCTGCTAAGAAGGGTAGTGACTTTGGGAAACATGCAGGACATAGTGGATGGGTTTGCCACAATTGGGTTCCCAAACTGTGATGGGGCGATTGATGGGATGCCTATCCTTATGTTAGCACCGGACCACCTTGCCACAGTGTACATAAACTGAAAGGGATACTTCTCAATGGTGATAATGCAGGTTGATTTGAATTCTTCTTCTACTCACGCATGTTGCTGGGTTCTGTATTTATATTTAATATACACACACTGTATTAAGTAATTTTTTCCACCCTCTATATATAGTATTGCATTTTTTCCCCCTGCAGATGTCTTGCCCACCAATGAAACGTCGTACAGCATGGCCTGGGCAGCTCCAGTTAATTGCAGAGACAAAACTTTATACCCCTTCAACAGCTCCTCCGCAGCTTCCTTCCCTCCATTCTCAGCACCCATCCAGCATTCACAACAGTTGGATGCCTGGAACAAATGGAACCACACCCCATCCACCAAACAGAAAAAGACCTGTGAGTGCTTGGGGGAGAAGTATGACATCTTCTTTCTCTCCAGATACTTTCAATAGGACTACTGCAGTCAGACAAGGTATTTCATGGTGCTTTCATTAACTCTTTATACAGTATTATACAACAGTAAAATTGACCAGGGCTTCCATGCAAAATGATGTTTTTTCACATGTACCTACAGATCAATCTACAGAAGAACTGTGAGATACTAGGTCCAATACTCCTCTCACCCTAGTTTCACAGTGATGTAATTCCACTGACCTTAGTGGAGATATTTCTGATTTACATTGGCAAGTGACAGGAGAATTAGGTATGCAGACCCAATCCAGTGCTGATGCAGTCTGCATTGTCTTCAGTGGGCATTGGATCAGGTTCATAATATAGAACTGCTGTTTGTTAAGCAGTGTATTAATTAGCTCAGCTTTGAAGTGAAATTTGCTTGAACATTTTCATTATATGTGAAAGTGGAACTTGCTCTGTTACTGCTTACTGTGTTTTTCATTGGTGTTACATTCAACTGTTACTCCAACCAACAGGTTGTAACTTTGTTTTCTCTTTTGATCTGTGGTTATCAGCTGTTTTCAATGGGAGTAAGTTAAAAATAGATCCATATCTTGTATATATTTCCTAAGTGTAAAGAGCAGGACAATGTCATGACCAAGGAAAGTTTATGCAATTTTAAAGCCATATGACAGCTAGGACTTGGTAATGTCCCTAACTCTACTATAGGCTCTAATACTTTAGCATGACATAAATCAAATATTTAGTCTTCTTGTTCTTGGTTTTTTTAACATATAATAATACATTTCAATTTGATGATTTGCTGTTTAATCATTTGTATCTAAATGTTCCAGACGAAAAACTATTGCTACACAATCATCCCACCACAATAGAAAAGCAGTGACTGAGGAAAATGTTTCAGCATGTGTATAACTGAATTTTTAAGTTCATTGAAGTTAATGGGACTTAAGGACATGTTCAAAATTATTTGTATGCTTCAGTGCTCTCCTGAATAGTGATGTACTGAAGCATGTGCTTAAATGCTTTTCTGAATCGGGGGCCGAAATGATCCATATTATCTGCCCTGGCTTGCACCCTGGAGAGGTACTCCAGTTTCACCTGTACCATCAACACAACATGGGAAGCAGCAGTCTTTTGTTTTAAGCCCTTACTTGATTGGCGTAAAGTTGAGCGCTAGGGGCTGTCGCTGATGGTGGGAGAGCTCCTTGTATCTCATTGCACAACTACAGCCTGCCATAAAACTGGGCAGCCCCCCAGACAATAAAGGTGTTGTCCCACCACAGTCTGCTTGCTTCAATGGGTGCTCAGAGCTTAGAGTTTTATAACTTGACAAGTGGACTGAAATCAACACACCAGGCAAATTAAGTAGGCAGAGCTCAAAGGATCAAAACACCACCTTTAAATTTGACAAATGCGGCAGAGATTCCCTCTCTTGAGTGGGTCTCTTCAGTCACAGCCACGGCAGCCATGAAACCAACTGAGCAAACTTGAGGATTTTTCATATCTTGAAACTATATTATTATTCACTGATTATATAGTTCTTTTGTGCCAGTGAATGTCATCTATTATAATAATTTATTGTTGTTCTGCGGTTGCTTGGATAAAGTGCCTAGATACTAAAATGATGGTTGCTTTGGAAATGCTTGTAGACAAGTTAAAGAGATAAAGATGCATTAATCCTAATCAGAACAGGCTCTTGTGTTGCATTTCTATACAAGTCATTAAAAGCGCCTTTTATTTTTTCATTTTTAATCTTGACAAATATACCAGGAAATGGACAATCTGGAGCAAGTGGAGTTCCATTATCAGGAATTCATCATATGGATTTGCTTCTTCAGGAAAAGGTATGAGTGTGGTATGGAGATAGATCACAGAAACATTGTTGATATCAATAGGAATATATTGTATGCAAATGGTATGATTAATAGGCAAACAGAGCAGAAATGCTATACCAGTAGGGTCTTTAAATGACAAATAGTAAAATTCCCTTCACCCATGTCAGTGTAAGTAACTGATTTAAAATGGAACTACTCACAGGAGTGAGAATTACTATGTGGACAAAGGAAGGAGATGTCTTGGAGCTAGTGAATTTCAAGGTGAGGAAATACTCATATTAGTTATGTCACATCTGAATTTTTTTATTAAAGTTGTTGGACTACCACTATATTATAATAATACTAGAATGAGCAAGTATAACATTTTGGAGACAGAAAATTTGCTATACATTTTAGTGAAAATCATTTGAAAACCTTTTTGGAACAGGCACAAAGTTGTATCCACATTTGTGTATAATCAAATTTATTCTGCATGTAGGATGACATAATTCTGAAAATGGAAGACAAAATCAATCATCTCTTGGGTTTTGAAAGTGAGTCAAAATATAAAGATACTGTGATAGCCAATCTTCAGGATGAAATTGCAGTGATGACAAAGAAGATGGCTCAGGCTGCTGCTAGGAATGATATAGAGTTTACTCAAAAACTACAGACCTTTGAGCGAGATATTGAAGCAAAGACAGAAGAGATTAAAGCTTTGAAAGAAAAGGTATTGAACTCTTCAAGGGACACTGTCAGCATTAAAAATCAGACTTCTCTGTGAATTTTTTTTACCAACAATTGTTGCTAGAAACAAAAGAGATTAGAGGAGTAAAAGGTTTTTTTTTTTTCCCCCCAGTTTGTTCACCTTTTTTACAGCCTTTTGTATAGAAACCTTTTCACTGTTTCCTCTGTATAGACAGTTGATTAACTTCCCTATTTGTTTGTGTGGGTCCTTCACACAGCAACAGGAGAGAGAAAATATTTTTAAAATATGGAATTCTGATTTAAAAACTATATAAATTGGGAGGGTGACTGAGGGCAAGTATAATATTTGAAACTACTTTTAAAACATTTTTATGTTGACTGTATTTCAAGTTGACAGTGTTCCTTTTAAGCTCTGTGTTCATGTGAATGCCCACAATGATAAAAAGCAAGAGCAATACTGAAAATCCATTACATAAGCAGAATTATTTCTGTATAAAGTATTGGTGATTATTTTCCATGAGTTGTCAGCAACTCTGGTTTTGTATTATGCTGAAGATATAGTTTTCTTGGAATCTTGGAAATCTTGAAAAATTACAGTATTGCAGGTACAGATGTCCCTTTCCTGACAAACACACTCCCCCAATGGACACCTTCAAACTGTTTATTTACCCCATCTGAATTAGGCTCACAAAACCAATTATTTTAACAATGGGAAATTTTATTTCCTTCGTTCTTATTGTCTCTTTGGCCATGATATGCAAAAGTAGACTGCAAAGTTTCATCTGCACTCATGATAGCCAGGAAGTAATGTATTTGTTCTTTATTTGCCTTAGAAAAGAGAACATTATTTTTTAGCATGTTCGCAGCTGTTTTTCCATTTAACCTTTACACGGATTAAGAGCAATTAATTTACACATTAATGTGTTATTCTATGATCCATACTTTTTATCTGGATTGTAGACAATGTGTAAATGGACAATAGTAAAGTTTATTAATAGCTACTTAGCCATTATTCAATGTGCAAAAAATAAAATATATTACAATAGAACTTAAAACTATATCCAGAATTTAAAAATATTTAAAATACATGTACAAACAAATTAAAAAGAACATTAATTAAACCATATATAATCACCATGCCACTTGCCTTTTCCTTATTTTAGCAGCTGACCATGCAAATAGGGTAACTGCTTGAATCACAGATACATTGTCAGTTCCTAACAAATACTCTACTTTTCTAGAGACAGGCATCCTGGACAAAATCACAGAAAGTCATTTGACCTTAAGTGGCAATACAAATGACAAAATCATAAGTAATGGGGTAGGTCTTCCACCTACCCAAAGCCCCATGGACAGAGGTGATTACATTTCTCAGTGCCAGTATATCAGCCTTTTAAGTAAGCTGTCTGCATAGATTGAAAACGGAGAGCTGTAAAGGCCCTCCTTAACTTGCTATTGGACAGACTATCTATATATCTGGCATACCTATGGAGTTAGAAATGTAGCAAGAACACTTGTGTCATAGCAGCTTTTGATCATGTTTGAATTGGGAAGTGTAGATGTGAGTGTATATGATTAATTTTAACAAAAACCCTTTTCAAAGCTCAAAATAAGTGTGGTTCAAATTTAGAACAAGTGTAGAGTTTGTTTGACCTGAGCTGGTTCACCCATTCCCAATTTAAGGTGACCAATAATTTATTTTCTATGCATATCTTTTGTAGATCAGTAATCTGCAGAGAGATTCGAGCCAAGTCATGTGCCATTCCCTCTCTGAAAGAGACCTAGAAATTGCAAACTTGAAAAAAGAGGGTGAGAAGTTAAGGCGGAACCAAGTTCTAACTACAGGTATATTTCCTCTGGCGTCTCAGGGTAGTGTAATTTAACATTCAATTTTTAGGGCTAGGATCACAATTAATATAGTTTAGCAATGAAAAATGTATATACTTTAAAACTTTTCTGGCAAGAAATGGTTTTTAGAGGCTTTGTGGACCTTCTAGAATTGTTCGTCCCTTTTTTCTTTCATTTTAACCTCTTTGAGGCTTACAGATATCTTCTGACAGAAGAACTAGTAGAGTAGAAATAAGGAATATTCGGACCTAAACCTGGGTGAGCGGTGGTACAGATGGTTTATTTAAAACAAAAGAAGAAGAAGAAGAAACAGAAACAACAACAACAGCAACCCTGGAATATAAGGAACTACGGTGACTATAGGCCAGTGCCTTAGCTGGTGTAAACCAGTATAGCTCCACTGACTTCAGTGACACTGTGCTGATTTACACCTACTAAGGATCTGGCCTCCTATATCCAGTGTTTTGAACATCTCTACAAGGGCCCTATCTCAGAGTGCAAACTGTTTTCCAGCCTTCCTTTATATGATTTCATAATATTTACACAAAATACTCAGTGTTTTTATTCAAACAGTAGCTAACAATACAGTCTTGTTAGTGAAATCATTTAATTCCATCTCAGTTTTCCAAAAGCAAACAGTGTATTTAATATTTACTTACACCAGTCCACAGGGACAAGTTATAAAAGTTTCAGACCCAAGCATAGTTTTTCAAGAAAAACTGAGCTGTAAGAGAATTGGTCTTGCTCAAAGGAACATAGTCTCCAAAGCACTGAATTCCTTGGGACCAGTGGTTACACTAAATAACTCTCAGAGTGTACGGACTAAATCGGAATCTGCTTTCCTAGCCAGATATCATTAATATATGATAAATATTTTTTCTTCTTCAGTGTTTATATGATGACATTATTATTTATCAGGTTTTCATAACTGAAATACTTTTGTATTCTTTGACCTAAATTCTGTTCTTGACAGGACTGGTGACCAGTTTGCAAAGAGACATTTCAGCAAAGGAGCAGAAGATACTGCAACTAAAACTGAATGCAGATAAACTAAAGAAGGAGAACAGGGAGAAGGATAATCAGCTTGCAGTTGTTTCGGCTAAGGTTGACATCCAGGCTTATGTGTTTTGTTATTTACTATACTATAAATGGTTTAGTAAAATAATAATAATAAAATGGACCAAATTCAACTGCTCACTGATTTTTACTAGAATTCTATCAGAGCCAAATTTTGGGACAATATCTGTAGTTTCTGTATTTGTACAGTAGTTTAGTGCTAGGGAAGAACTAAGAGTCAGGGAAATAGTGGGTATGTCCTGCCCACACAGGATCCTAGGCACATACTTGGGTGGCCCCAACTTGTTTTGTTATGACCTCACTGCTATTGTTACTTGAGCTAGTTTTGGTTTAGCTAGATTAAAGCTAGCTCAGGTATGTCTACATATTCTCAATCCCACCTACTGATTTCAGAGTAGAGACTGAGTGTAGACACCCACTGTCTCATCCTGTAATGCCACAATTCAATTTTATCTACGCAGTTTCTGTATCAGTCTCAAATTTCCTTCTGCTGTTCATGTAGATGTGATTCAAGGTTTTTGTTTGGCTCTGGCACTTGGAAATCCCACCTGCCCTCCATGGTGAATTCCACTTAATGGCACTGAGTTCATGTTAAAAGTACACTCCCTTACTGCAAGGCAGGTGAAAATCTCAGGCACTGGCCTATATGTTTGGGTTTTTTATTCTCCTCCTTCCAATTTTAGCAACATTGCTTTATTTCAATCACGTGAAAATCTTTTTCATAATCTGCATGGTCATTCTCCTCCAGTTCAGTGAACCTCTCCAAGGTCTTTTCAAAGAAAGAAAGTCTAAAAGAAGACTCCCCAAAACCCAGTGTATAGGTTTGTGCCCAATAGTTTTGCACACTTTCCTTGCTCTGCTATTCTGACCTCTCTGCTGCCAGGTTGTAGCCATATTATAGCAATGATAGCACAACTGTCTGTTCACAAGAGACAATGGTGCCGAATTAAAAATGTGGCTGACCCCTGCTTAATGCTACTTTGCCTCCAACTCTAGTCAGAGCAGCCATTGACCTGCCCGGAACAAGACTGCAAGAGAGCCATGTTACATGCCCTGTTCCCTGAAGAGCAAACCAACTGCTCAGCAACCTCTGCAGCAAACTTCCTGGTTCTGCCTGAGAGGAGAGCTCTATGGTTCCACCAGCCACCTAAGAGGAATAGCATTTTCCCTGCCAGACTGAACACTTTATTAGGAAGCCATGGGGAGGGAAGGGGAGCCCAGTCAGGAGGGAGAAGATTTATTTGTGCATGAGAGCACTTTTGTGTGCCCAACCCGGAGGAAAGTTTTTGTCAAAATGTGGTGCCACTTTTTGATGGTGTGACTTGGGGAATTCTGGAATGTGAGCAGAGCTTGTGGTTTGGGTGGCGTTTGGGAGAGTGGTGGTGGTGGTTTAATTTGACACTTCTGTGAGAGTTCATCCGGCTGCTGTCTCAGCTTTTCATCACAGAGCTGCTGCTTCATCATCATCATCGTGATCTGTGTCTGATATTTCCTGAAAGGGCTACTCTATAGTATCCTTTGGCAGGAGAAATTCTCTTTCTCTTATAGGGCCTGAATTTGATCCTCATCCAACTCTGGGACCCTATGTTTGAGCCCTTATAAGCTGAGCTCATCACCTTTTCTCCCTTAGTGAGTGTTTTTTGTTTGTTTGGTGCTTTCGATTTGATCCAACTCAGATAGAAGTCAATGAAAGTTTGAGTCATGTTACTCAGGTATTACAGTGATGAGGGCCAGGTATGTACCTAGATAAGTTCATTTGTAGAATCAGCAAGTTGCAAGGTGTTTTAATGGATTCTTCTTTTTCAGAGTTCCAGTTTCCCTCTTGTGAGTTTTCCTAGACCTTTTCCCTCTGTGGGGCCTGGTGGTATTTCTATGAATCATCTCCTCTGTTTGCTTGTCCAAAACACTCGCATTAGGTTATTTCCAAGCAGAGATTATCTACTTCTGAGATCCAATCATATTGTTCTGCCTCACAACCAAGCCCACTTCTGATTGTCTTCAATTCTGTTCTTTAAGAAAGCTGCTGTATAGCTCTTCCTAAACATGTCCTTCATATTTGCAAAGCTGCTATCTCAAGCTCTGTTTATACCTCTTGCAAAACAGCATAATCACATCAGATGTAGAGCTGATGCTTGATTTTGATCAGACAGCATTACAGAATATTTTAACCTAAATACATACTATTATTTTGTAGTTCCCAAGCAGAGAGGGAAGGAAACCTCAAAAACCATGCATACTGGATTTCTGTGATCCAAGAAATGTTCACAGAATCCCTACTCCTCTGTCCACATACTCCTCATTTCAGATCTTTTCCCCTTAACACCTCACTGAGTTGTTTGAAACATGGGTGGGATGAGTTGTGCAAGATGCATATTTATAGACAAGAGGGAGCAATTAACGGTGGATGAATGAGAGCGTACTGTTGACAGTTTGAATGGTGGAGTTTTCCAGAGTCTCACAGTGGCATACTTGTAGAATTCCTAAGGAGCAGGCAGCTGTAACAGCAAAATACCAATTAATTATAAGTAACCCAGTTTTCTTGCCTGTAAATGAAGAACTGTATTTTCTCTCCTTTTCTTCTGAGCTGGATTTTTGGATCACTTTATTCAGTTTTAACTTGGAAGGCACAAAGTAGCTGATGGTTGGAGGCGCATGACTCAAGGGATCATTGTGAAAACATATGATGTTCTTAAAAATAGCTGGCTCCTAAATTCTCTGTGTGACTCAATGTGGATACAGTTCCATCACTGAACATGGGAGTTGATGTGCTTAGCAGTTTACAGGAGTCACTCAGCTTCTCTCAGGATCAGCTCTCTATAATCCAGACCCTATCATGATTCTGTGTAGCACTACAGAAGATTTACAGGGATCTTTCATTTCATACAAACTCCACTGCACAGAGCCAACACTTCCATCAAGTTGATGACATTATAGGGCTGGCCTTGCCGGCCATGATTTGTATGAGATGTTCTTTTCAAACCAGTGAGATTACTGATGAGAAGGGCTACAAGATAGCGCTCTAGGGATTGTGGAAAACAAATAGTTGCAAAAGGGTGTGCTGAAAAAGCAGCCTGTTTTGTGATCCATAGCACCTCACCACCCATTTTGTCCCCTCAGGTTAATCCTGATAGCAATATGGATAGAGCAGGGTGAGAGATTTTTGGCAAATAGTTTATTTGTTGAAAAAATACGATTTTGGGTCAGTCAAAACTGTTCACGAATTTGGATCAAATTCAGCTAATAGTTTTGACTGAAAAAAAATGGGGAAAAATTTCTGAAAAAGTTAAGACTTTTGGTTTTGATTTTTGTTTGGTTTGGCTGTCGAACTGAAAAATCAGGTATTCACCTAGCTTTAGTGGGGGTGGGGAGACTGTGTGATTTCTTTTATCAGGCCAGGAGGCATATGCTTATATGCAGGAAACATAGATTCCTTACATATAGCCCCATCCCAGAACTTCCCTCCAGAATTTTTCGTGTTGGAGAGCTTGCTTGAGTTCTGGAAAGAGCCAGAATTGGGGCATACAACTTTCACACTGCACTACCCTATGTCCATGGGCTTTCTGGTGTGCGCCTGTGTACACATGGCAGCCAGAATTTGACTCCTTATCTGAACTACTTATAACATTTGGTCCTATAAACATAACCGCTTTCTCTAGGCTGAGATACTATCTGAGAACATACACATGTTGTTTCATGCATTTGTTTTAAAATTTCTACTTAATACAAGTTCAGATTATCTTGTATGTTTCAAAAAATTCTTCTTTTCCTTTCTTCTTTTCCTCTGCGTTTTCAATAGCACTCTTTTTCTAAAGCACAAGGGGTTTGTCTTGTGTAGCTTTGTTTACTCTTAACTATCCTTTTCTTTTCTTTTCTAAAGCAGGAAATGCTTTTCTAAAAGTCCAATCCTGCAAGGTGCTTAGCAGTCCCTTCTCACATTTCCTTTACTGTGAGTTGAGGGCATTCAGCACCTTGTGTTATTGAGTCCTTACTGTAATTCCATACTATTTTGATGTGTGCTCAGCAAAATATAAAAATGATAGTATCTTGCTTGCTTGATGATTTTTTCCTTGGTTGCTGTTCATTCCAGTGTTCTAGAATTAAAGAGGAAATGAAGCATGAATTCAGAGAAAGAGAAGTAATTACATACCAAAAAGTGAGTTAGTTGTCTTAGTTTTTAGTTGCCTGGGTTGTTTTAGCACATAGGCAAACAGCAAATTGAAAATCTGTATCTCTGAGAGAATAATTAACTAGACATGTTAAGAATTTTATTTATAATCCAGTTCTTGTCATGGAAAGGCATGTAATGCATAACAGATTGGAGAAATGGTGATTCCTGGAAATATTTTAATAGCAGCTTTCAGTGCAGTGGAATTCTGTTTGAAAAAAGATTTAAACTACAATTGGAAATCACTATATTGGTTAGTAAATGTAATAAAGCATCAGAGGTAAATGAAACCATAATCCTGCCTGTTTTGTACTGTAAATGAAACGTTACATCTTAATTTCACTAATAAGATAACGATTATTTCCATGCAGCTCTGTAAATCTAATATCCTTAAGATGATAGACAGGGCAAATGCATTTCTTATTAGTTAAAGGTTTAGGATATGTAACAACTGATTGTTTAATAAAACAAAATAGGTTTTGAAGTTAATGAAATGAAAGTAGATGGTTTATTGAAATATAATCCCATTAAACTGGGTGATTTACTATTTTGTGAGGTTGATTCCATTTTACTGGGACTTTTGCAGCGCATTGGAGAGCTGGAGCTGCAAGTGAAGGGGCTGCAGGGAGAATTGCAGAAGTACTGCACTGAACAGGAAATCATAACAAACAGGCTTGCAGAAAAAACAAAGGTAAATTTCCATCCCGCCTCTAGCTTCTCTCTTATGAGGTACAATCCTTAAAAGGAAATTATAATTCTGAGTAAAAGGAAGTGTGAAACTGCAAGCTAATATAGTTTTGAGATTGGGAATGAATCCCCTGACTCCACTGTGGTGTTAAGGATCACAGTTCCTCTGCTGACTTTGGGCTATGCAGTTTCTTGTTTATTTGTGAGTGGCATGCCACTTTCCCCCTTTTCACGTTTGTTTGTGGAGATCTGCTGATTAGGACTCATCCCAACACATGTACAAGGGTGAAGGAAATTCTTTGCTGCTTTGCTCAACTATGTCGTAGCATTTTTCCTGCTTTTGGTCTTAATGTGCCAGCAGAGGCCAGCTCAGGATTTGCGCTAGCATCTGCAGCACATGTTCATGTACTATGCTTGCAGCTGTTTTTTTTTTTTTTCTTGATATAGCTTTTTTATTTTTCTTAGTGACAGAATGAAAATAAAATTATATTACATTTTATGACGGTATTTCTGCAACGTAATATTCTCCATTACGAAGGATTCTAAAATTACTCTTAGCTCCTTTATACTTCCTTGCTGTTCCTTGGCTGGTGTTTTGGTATAGTCCCTCAATATCATCTCAAGTCAATTTTCTTTCTTCCACAGCTTTTTTGATAATGTTCTCCTTTTCCCAAGTAAAACTATTGTGCAACTCAGGCTGTAACCCATGGAGTCAGATAAGCAGAGAACCCTTCTGATGTTCCTGAGTATAATCTTGCCCCCTTGAAAGGCCCATTTAATGTGCTTATAGAGCCATCACCAAGAACCAAGATTTGTCTTTCTTTGATCTCACTACTCGCTGTGCAATAAAGAATTTTTACTTCTTCGAGTTGTGTCCCTGTGGATGCTCCACTTTAGGTGTTGGTGCATTCTCATGTCCTCAGTCAGGGATTTCTATCAGCAGTGCTGGTGCGGGTCACACATGTATCGTCCCCGTCTCACTGCACCATTGGCGCCTCGTTTGGCATCCGTGCAACCCAACCCCCTCAGTTCCTTCTCGATCGTCCGTGGTCCGAGATGGAGCTCTCAGCAGTTTAGATCTTTAGCTTGTTTTAGTCATAGGATAATCCTTTTTATAGTATGTCTCATTTGTGGGTGCTCCACTACCCATCGTTTTCCCGTCTACATCAGAGTTCAAGGTAAGGACTCTATGGTAGAGAAGGAACTGAGGGGTTGGATTGCATGTGCACCAAATGAGGTGCCCACAGCGCCACAAGATGGGGACGACACATATGCGACTCACACAAGCACTGTTGATAGAAATCTCTGATTGAGGACACGAGAACACACCTACACCTAAAGTGGAGCCCCCACAGGGACATACATCTCAAAGAATCTCCTTTACTGCACAAGGTGAGTAACCTTCTCTTTCCATGAATGTTAATGAATTCTTGTGTCTAGTAGTGTTTTCCTACTTTGTTACCTTCAATTCAGTGGATGTTAATGATCTTGGAACAAAGTACAGTATAATCAACTAAGCCACATGCACAAGCATTAGCATTAGCAGAGATCTACTACCTCACCTTAAGAATGATGTTTTCTGTTAATTGGCCATAGTATTAGATCACTAAACATTTGCTAGCCAGCCACTAGGGGGGTATGATAATCACAAACTAGCAGATACTTGAATAGGTCTGATTACATTCAGTAGAGAGAGAGAGACACACACACACACACGCACACCCACCCACCCCCATCCGGTACATTACACACCCATGAGGGAGTAGATATGTCCTTTTTAGATTTATCAGGTATGCTGGTACTGCTGAGAATCAAAGGAGTTGTCTATATATTACTCGCAAGTCAGGGAGCCTGCAGTAATCCTTGTTTTATAGATTGGCTGTAGTGTGGAATATATTCAGTAGCTCTTTTATCTTGTGCAAGAGGAGACTCAGCTAGCTCCAGTACCAGAAACTTAATTTAAAACCATGGCCAGCGTGGTTAGAACTATATGACTGATGAATTACTAATGACCAACAACTAGGATTTTAAATAACTTAAGTACCCAGCATTGCAAATTAAAAAGAAAAAAAAGTGACATTGCATGACCCAGAGTTGCATGTTGACTCTACTGTTTTCAGTAAGGTTTCTGTAGGTAATCGTGATCGATCCCCTGATGGCGTTATTTATACGGTATCACTTTGATATTCAAGTGCTTTTATTGTTTCAGGCTGAACAGGAACTGAGAAAAGAGTGTGAAAAGAAATGTCTGCAGTTACAAGAGGTGGGGCGCAGAGAAAGCCTTGTTAAAGCTGACTTGGAACTGGCAAAAACTCAGGTAGGGGTGGCTGAAAGGAACTATTACTCTGTAATCTGCACCATAGCTAGCACTAGGAGCATTTCTGTAGGAAAAATTTATTTGTAACAGCCATCAAAACCACTGAAAGCTACAGTGCCAGAAAGGAAATACTAAACCTGGAGCACAGAACTCTAGATTTAATTCTAAATCGTGTGCATCATGGCTGAGTTATACTGCAGGGTGTGTTTCCATATCTTATTTACAGATAACTAGTGTTTATGCGATACATAGGCATTATATGCTCCCTCTATTTTCTGTTGTCCTCTCCATCACCCATATAAACCATCCACAACTGCTGCCTGACTCTACTCCATGCAGAACAAGTCTTTGTAAAGCACTTCTGTTTAAGTATCTGCTCTGGTGCAGTTACAAATCCTTTAAGCGTTTAATTTCCCAGTTTAGGGCCTTCTCCTTACAGAATGGAGCTAGCTACCACAATCTTTAAACAAGGTTGTTGCTAGCAGGATTCATCTAAGGGTTCCTGTCTGATATGGACAGGGATATATTTTTTGGACTGACAATCGTATTAGAACAGTGTTATAAAACTATGCTATAAGCAATCATCGCACTGCTATCTTCCTTAGTGGCCTATAGCACAGTGTTGTTAGCAAGGTTCTTAGCAAAGAAATCCTGTTGACCTTGGTCAGAGAAACTCTACTATAGTATTAACTCTTTGAACAGGTGTATGCTAATTATCCACTATTTGTGTGAATAATGGGTTAAAAGAGTTAATATCAGGCCCTTAGTAACATCTACTTCCCAATGAAGTCCTGCCAATGTCTAACAGGAACTCCCACAATTGTCACAAATTACAAACTCCTTGTGTTTGTGGATAAGTTAGATGAGAGACTGGGTAATTTTTGTCACATTGCAAGGGAAGAGACAATACCATCTTGCAAACAAGTTACATTGAGCTCACTTCACTGGAAATGTTTATAATTTGTTTCTGAAAAATACACAGTGAGTAGCATTTTCAACAGCCTTCAGCACCAGCAATGGGAATTTTACTTTAGAAAATCCCACCCAGAACATACAGCTTAGCAACTTGTTTTAGTCTAGCAATGTGTCTGGTTTGTGTAATTTGAAATGCTAGTAGGGCAGGGAGTTAATACCTTGTAGAGGAGCCTTTGGAAAATTGTTTAAATACCTGACATTTTGATGCAATCTGCTGCCTTTGCTCTCCAGAAACATTTTTGAGCTTCATGGATAAATCATCTCTGACAGAGGTGCTTTGGCAGTATCCAGAGAGGTGATTCAGTAAGAGGCAGAGAACTCAGACCAATCTTCCCTTCAGTTTGTGTTTGGAACGTTAACAAGAGACCCCCAAGAACCCCCTCTAGCACCACCGTTACCACATCTGTTCCTGGGGGCCCAATCTTGCTCACAGTAAAATTAATGTCAAAACGTGCATTGACTCTAATGGGAGCAGATTTGGAAATCCGCTTTCCAGTCTAGTTCCTCGGTGGATCCTTTTGCTTATGTGTTTACTGCTTATGTCATTAAATGCTTTCTTATTTTGTTTGCTGTCTTTACTTAGGATATTATTATAGGAATCCTTAGGCTGGTTTTTTTAATGTACTTATGT
This sequence comes from Emydura macquarii macquarii, assembly GCF_026122565.2. Taxonomy (NCBI): domain Eukaryota; kingdom Metazoa; phylum Chordata; order Testudines; family Chelidae; genus Emydura; species Emydura macquarii. Next base: position 48,533,322 of record NW_027132905.1, read on the forward strand.
TTCTATTTTTATGCACACTTTCTTCACATTCCTTCCAACATAGAGTACTTTAAAAAAAATGGCATTTGTTTTCCAAGAATCACTTTTAATTCACTGACATTGATTCAACAATCCCCCTGGAGTCTCAGTGTTGATTATACCCTATAATTTAGTTGACAACATTACTAATATTCTTAACTACAGTGCTATGCTAGCAATGTGGTGTAAACTTACAGTTTAGTTGTGGACTATTCTGATAGAAAATTGATTGTGAGCTGAGTTTATAGCTTGAGGCAAGGGCAAGTGCGGTTGCTGGGCTCCAAGATCAATGATCATGGGCAGAATACCCTCAAAAATAATTTAAAATGACTACTCTTTGTTTTAGACACTCCTGCCCTCTATAATTACTGAAAATTTTAATAGAACAGCATCATTATTAAACCAGTGTGCCCTCCTCATTTATTTTTCAGGACTAGTTGCAGACTTGCCAAATGGAGTTTTTGTTGAATTGAGTTCTTAGTGATTTTTCTTTACTTTTTCAATCTCTGTTTTAGCTGGAATGTTTCAAAAAGCAAATGATTGAAATCTTCTATTCACAAGAAACAGAAATTCGAGAGACTATAACAGATCAACAGGTTAGTTCAGTGGACAGCAAACACAACTACTTTTACATTTTGGGGCCTTCTGATATGGAGGGAGCAGATCTTTTTGGTTTTGTTTGTTTATACACATTTATACACATTTATTTTGTTGGACCACATTTCCAATGACGCAGACTCATTTTACCCAGTGAAAAACAAAGGTAATTTGTACTGTCTCTCTACCAGTCCCAGGCTGCTGGGTTTCTTTCCATGCAGACAAGGTGCTGCAGACACCTTATACAAGGTGACACATGACGCTGGTCCAAAAGATGCTCATGAGTACAGAGCTAAGGTACCTTATTGGATAATTTTGGAGCAGGGAGGTGGGGAGAGAGGGGTGTTGAGTACTATATGAATAAATGGTACAGTCTTGCTAAATGGGCCTGGTGCTATATCTGAGTCCAATTTCACTGGAATATCAATTACAAAAGGAGGGACCTTTTTAAAAAATGTTAAATTCATATGCTTTACTGCTCCAGGAGTTGGCTTTCTGCCTGCCTACCACTTTCCTTAGGAAGGTTCATGAGACCATCTAAGTTAAACACTTGAGTAAGGTGTAGTTTAAGATATGATGATTTACTGGTTTCACTTGAAAAATCAACAGTATTTAAAAGGAAATGTGATCCTTTCCCCCTCCAAATCTGGGGTGGAGCAAGTATGTTTTAATAGGAAAACACACTTCAAGATGGTCAGGATTGGTAAAATTTTGCACCGAATTATAATTTTAATCCTAGATTTTTCAAGACTCAGAAAGTTTGCCCATGACCCAGGGGAGAGGTTCGTTTTCTCTTTCATTTTAGTCTGCAGGATCTGCTGTTGACACTTACTGAATGGAAGTTTTACAAAATGGAAAGAAATTGGGTTGCACATTAGAGACATACCTTGATCCTGAAAGGTGCTGAGTGCTCTGGTCTTGATTGAGCAAAGCACTTAAACACTTGTTTGAATTTAAGCATCTGTTGAAGTCAGTACTGACTGGCATACAGATTGGACAGTTAATTACTTTCAAACTACTCAAGTTGCACCCAGCAATCTTGAGTGTGTGCGTGTGCGCATGTGCTGGCGCACAAATTCATATGCACATGAAAACAATTTCAGACAAAATGTGCACAAACATTAAGAATCTGTCTTTGAAACTTGACCCCTTGGTGGTGGGATATTCCTTAAGCCTACTCATAAAAATTAATTTCTTGGGCCCAGATCCTTAAAGGTATTTAGGATACTCAAAGGTATTTAGCCAGAAGTCAATGGGAGTTAGGCACTTAAAAATCTTTGAGGATCAGGGCCTCAGTGATTAGTAAAGCACCAAACTATTTTAGTCAATTATTTTAGACTGAATTAAGAATTTTTGTGAAAAATGTAAGCTTACATTTACTAAGTCATTCTTTTCAAGTGAAAATGGATATGTCTTCCATTTATTAGTCTATTTATTTCTTTTTCTGCCTTCATACCCTTTTGTCAGCTAATGGAAAAGATAAGACAGATCACTGATGAAAATCTGCAGATTCATGAAGAGGAGAAGTTATTACAGGAGGAAATAAGTTCCAAGGACTCTGAAGAGAAGGAAGTGTCTGAAAGTGTTGAAGTGTTGAAGAAATCATTGGATGAACTCCAGGTCACTTGTTTAAATGCTTTTTGTATACTGAAAGTTAATTAGAAGATAATCCTGATACATTGCACTAGATTGTCCTAAAAACAGACTAATTTAGATGTTTAACCAGAGAAAAGATCTGCTGCATATCATCCTGAGGAGATGTGCTCCTGCTCTACAAATCAGTGGCAATGCTTTGTTTGTTACAGCTGGTCAGAAATATTTGGATGAAACATTTTCCAATCACAAAATGCCGATTAGTCAAAAGCAAAATTTTCTGCTGGAGTATGTTGATTTCAGCGAGCCTTTCAAAGGAAATCAAACAGGATTCCAGTGGAAACTTGCCTCGTTTCCTGCCAGCTTGCCTACCTGCCCATCTCCCCCATTACTCAGCAGTCTGCCTGATGTGGAGCTTGGATGCTGGGGCTTCCTAGGCTCCTAATCTCCCTGCCTCTTTGGCAGTCTGACTGGTGGGCTGCTGCAGAGTTGGAACTCCCAGGTTTCCAGGCTCTTGGGTCCTCCCAATGCCACCTGGCAGGCTGCCAAGGAGCCAAGATTCCCCAGGCTTCCAAGCTGCTAGGAGCCTGGCAGCCCCAGATTTTTAGAACTACCCACAGCAAAATCCTGGTAATTGCATGTAGCAAATGCTGGTTAGACCTCTGATTGGCCATTTGCATTTATATTTACTATGAATATAAAAGTTATGTGCAATTCTAAAAAAAGATGTAGTTCTTTGTCTTATTATTTTTAATCTTCCAAGTTAGGCTCGTTAGTGCGTCATTGGGGTATAAAGAATACGATCCATTGTCCATTTCATCTGAACAAACATTACTGTTAATGTGTAAAGCCCATTTTTTTGGGCCTTTTGAATTGTCAAAGGAGCCCAAGGGAGTTAGGTACACAGCTCCCAGTGACATTCAACGCTAGATGCAAGACTCCTGAGGATATAATTTCTTCTTAGTTTGGCTTGGATAATTTTTCTAGGCTATGGAGTGGAAAAACACATAATTTTGCTTTTTCAGATTGTCTTGAAATAACTATAGTTTTGCTTGATCCTATTGGTAAATGTGTGCTTGACTTTAAGAGAGTGCTTATAAAGATAGTCTACCTGAAAACAGGTTTGTGGCAATTACAATGGATAATAGTATCAGAGATATAAATATGTTTTACTGTGGAGCCGTAGCTATTCCTCATCACAGATGTATCAATAGTTGTCTGACATGTGGGGCGAAACCCAGTTGGGTCCAGAAGACAATGGAAATGGCCATTGCAGGCTAGGGCTTGCTGTGCATCATAGTACACATTCAGTATCTGATGGAGTGAACATAGTTGCGTTACATCCCACAGAAACCACTTTCTTGAAAGTTGTTGCAATAAATAAATAGGTATCTTTAAAACAGCATGATTGTTGTAGTGATAATACAGTCAAGGCCCCCACATGGGGGGGAAAAGGGTACACTTTACCAGGGCCCGGAAGCCCTGGGTGTCCGGTCCAGGCTGCAACCCCCATTACCATGAGGAAAAAAATGATTATGGCTCATGAGATTGTATGTATGGGATGAGGGATTGTGGTATTTGTATGGGAGGGGGCCTGTGTTACAAATTTGTACTGGGCCCCAAAAAATTATGCTTGGGCCCTGAATAGAGTGTATTTTGTTGTAAAGGGTTTATTGTATTAACTGTTGTGTTAAGACACACATGACCCATAATCATGATGAGCTTTGGATTGTTTGTTATTAATTCTCTTTCAGGCTTTCTTAAGGACCTCCTACTGCAGCAATGGCTTGAAAAGAGAGATTTGTAACCTTCAAGATTTGTGCATTGACCCCTCTGTCTTGTGGATTCACACATCAGTAATTGGAATTCTCAGCAGTTTACTGTCCTGTGTAGAAGCAGTGGAGCAGCTTGTTCAAGATGTGGGGATTGACATATCTTGCTCTGACAAAGGTTCTTGGTTTTCTTTTACTTACCTAATGGGAAACATTTTTCCTATATATCAAGCATGAGAGTTCAGAATGCTGCTTACAGTACTATCACTTATTAATCTTGGGCCCAATATTTCATAATAACTAAGTGTGGGTTTACAGCCTCTTAGAAGACAGAGTCAGATGGGGAGAGCAGCAGAAAGCAAGATTCTTGTGCATTTCCATACCAGGCTGACTCAGAGGAATTGAATAGACAAGCAAAACAAGGGGAGACATGATGTGAGCAAACCCACAGCAGATAGTTCTGATACTAAACTTGCCAGCTCTCCTTTTAGTATTTTTAGTTGGGATTTTCAGAAGAGTTTATGGAGTGAGGCGCTCATGTCCCATTGAAATTCTACTTATCCTATATTTTTGCCATGACTGGGAGTTGGGTGCCTAGCTTCCTTATTCTCCTTTGAGAATAGCAGCCTACTTTATTTTGAACAAGTTTGTGGGCCTGCAGCATTGTAAATCCTTGTTAAACCGGGTAGTTGTCATGGCAAAAATATAGGATGTGTCATGGCAAAAAAGGCAGAAGTCATCGTTTTATGACCAAAAAAAGAAGAAAGTCACATGATATAGTATTTTAACATTGTTTATTTAGGGAAACTGAGAACAATCAATTAAATATCCTTAATTTTACAATAACATTGTTTTAAAATACTTAATATTAAACTAATAGTTGCAATGCATCTGAAAACCCACACTCCAATCTCCTAGGCTTATACAGAGTCAAATGTGTAAAGATTTATGGAGAAGTCTTGCTCAATAGTAGGTTGTTCAGGGCAATGAAGACCATTACTTTTTACAAAAAAAACAAACAAAAAAAAACCCCGCTAAAAGGTACAGTGATTGTCATGGAAGTCATGGTGTGACAAAAATAACGTTTTAATCATGGTGAGTCCCTTTTTAAAACACTGATATGTATGGACTTCCAGTTTCTTAGACCCTCTTAGTAGAGATGGTTCTAAGCCAAAACCCCAGCCCTGAACATCTCCAAATTTGTACCTGAGTAAAAAGCTGTGTGTGAATTGCATGGCTGGTCACTATTTCTATCATGGCCCAAACCAAAACTCCAGCTCCTAACATTCCCAAACTTTGTGGAAGTTTTGCTTTAAGTTTGCAACTTGGCTCCATGTGCATCCCGGCTTTAGCAAGTGCTTGGGTATTATGAAAACAGCTGATTTCTGCTCTGGTCTTTATTCATTCTGTGGCATTAAAATAATCAGATCCTGCAGCTATTTCTGTCCATCTGTCTTATTGTATCTCTACGTTTATGGCCATACTGATGCCAAAGTCACCTAGCATAGTTGATATCACCTAAACCATATTTTGATCTTTGCCCTTCTAAATATGCTATTTATATTTTGGATCTTATGTAGTTGAATATCTCCCTCCACTCCAGTTATTCTATCTTAGTGGTTCTTTTCCTTTTGTAATAATAGAAAAGGATCTTGGCAGTGAATTTAGCACTGGTAGCTGTTTTAGTGCCAGAGCCTTTATCTTAACTCAGTGGTGCAAGGTAACAGATTGTCTTGTCTTTCCCTTCCACTTTAATCTGTATTGTGAAACAGAGCAGTTTCCATTTCTGATTTACTGAAAATAAATTAACTTTCTATGTGGAGAAACAAACAGCTTTTCATGCCTTGATGCAGAATAATACATCATGTCATGCAACTCATATTATGTAACCTAATCCAAAGGTGATTCATTGCACTGAGAAGAGGGAAATTAACTTTTCTCTCACATAGGGCATGTGTATAGAGCTGTAAACATTGTATCTACTCATACAGTTTGAATTAAAAAGATGGATCAAAGCAGAAGGATGGCAAGAGAACCCACACTGTTTAGGGAAACCTTGCTGGGACCGGGTTTTAACACTGTTGTGGGTAGTATGGTTCTAAACATAGTGCCAAAAAGGCCCAAGAATGCCATTTACCTAGTGGAAAGTTGATTCCTCATCTTTTGAAGGAATCCCAAAAGCAGAAATAAGGTGAAACACAGCCACAATGGCAGCATCACTCAGCAAAACCACAATTTTGAGATAATCTTTTCAGGGAAAAGTACTGTTTCAGGTTGTTCTTAAAATGAATCTCACTTAAGGGGGACATTTTATTGTGGCTGTGTTGCATTGGCCCATTGGTTTCTTTGATTATTTTGCATGATCTCTTTAAATATCTATAGTTTCCTTAGCATAAAACATACCATGTAGCATGTTATATACCAGAGTGTGTCATGAAACCACTCGGATGTGGTATGCATGTTTTCCACACCTCTTACCCCTATAGCAGATGATGATAGGGATTAAATTGTCTGTATCTTGAATAACACATCCAAAACTACATCTACTCAGCATTTTTGGATCTGTATACCAATAACAATCCTTAACACTTGACAAACATGACACTCCTCTCAACACACCTGTGAAGTAGCTAATTGTTATCCTCATGTCACACGAGGAAACTGACGCACGGAGGGGTTTAATGAGTCACTGGCAGAGCTGGGACAAGAACTCAGGAGTTCTTGGTTCCCTTGCGAGTACAGTACTGCCTCTCCAGTATGAGCAAGTGATTCTTATCCAGCGACAATATTCTGCTCCATTGAAGTGTGAGTGTCATCTAAGGAAAAATCTGGTAGTTGTGTCCTGATCACAGGTTAGTTACTGCATAAATAATGAATAGGCTGTGAGTTCCTTTCCTGTGTGAAAGCAGCAGTCAGGGAGAACTTATGCGCATCAACCCGCAACTTCTGAGCACCAAAGCAGGGATCCCATCTTCTCAAGACTGAAGGACAGTATGGAAAGGTCATAGCACATGGCTGCAAGTTCACACATAAGCCAGAGACTCCTGAACAATGGATTTAAAGAAGATCCCATGGATCTCAGGCCATTCCACACAGTGTCCCCACCTGGGTTGACTCCAGGTTCCTCCCCAGCATTGTAGTAATACTTGTTCCATTGCCATACCACCACTCCCAGCCTCCCCGGTACTGTAGCGGGTCACAAAGGCCATGGGAAGGGGGGAGGGGAGCAAAAATGTATGCTGCTCCAAGCAGCATCAACTCCTGCAGCTATTTCCATCATGTGTTGTATATATCTGTGAGCTGAACATGCCATGTAGAGTGTCTGTTCCTTGACTGCTCCCAGCCCCTTCCCTTCTCAGAGCATGGATTGTGCACATGTATTTGGTAAAGAGGGGCTAGAGGCAGCTGCACTGTGGTATGGGATGATTCCATGGAGGCCATTTTCTAACTCTTTATTTTACATCTATTTGGTCTCCTCAGCACAGTGTGAGGGAGGGGAAGACAGAAGCTATAGTGAGGAGAGTGAAATCTAGAATTAAAAAGGCCAATATTGAAGCTTTTGATTTAGAAAGAAAAACAAACTGCACCCTTGGCTAGGCCTTTCCATGCACCATCACTTTCCATTGGTAAATGACCAGAAGTAAGAAAATCCTCAGGAATAAAAACCAGATTATATAAACCCCTGTCTTTTTAATTTTCATTTCTTGCCTAGGAATGGCCTCATACATGAAGAATCTGTTGAAGAAGAATCATGAAACTGTGGGCAGAATTCAAACATTGCAGGTAAAAGAAAATGCCATGAGACTCTTTTAGTGGATTTGTATTAAAAGAAAATATGGTGATAACTATTAGTGATCTGGTTTAGAGACCTAGATTGATTAATCCACAGTGGAGCAGAGATGTGAAGTGTAGGACATACCTGCAATGCCGTGTTATGGAAAGGTTCTATATCCAACGCCAATTTTATATTTGGGGTTTTTTTTTTTCAGAAGTCACTAATTACAAATGTTGTTTAAACATAATTCTTTTCTGAACAGTTTTTTAAAATGTTAGTTTAGTTAGTGAATGTTAGTGATTCCTTCTCATATTCTTAAATGGCCGGTTCCTTAATATCTTTGTTTTCTTAATATCTCTGTTTTCTAACATTTTTCTGTAGGCCCAATTAAACAAGTTACAGGAATCCCAGAATTCTCTGCTACAGGAAAAACTGAATGAATTAAAAGCGGAACATGAGAGAGAATTACAGAACAAGATAAAACTAATGCTTTCAGAAAAAGAGGAAGAAAATAAAAAGGTACAGTAGAGCAGTTCATTTAAAAAATACATTTATTTTATGCACAAAAAATACATACAAATACAGTGTTGTATTTTACATATATAAAGAAAATAAACTCTGGCTCCAAAATTCAGATCCAGATCCCAAAGTTTAAAAAAGTCTAGTGGTGAAATCCTGGTTCCTTTGAAATCAGTGGGAGTTTTGCCATTGTCTTCAATGAAGCCAGGATTTTATCCCAGATCTGGTGCTCTGCTTTGGGCCCATGTCTGTATGTTTCTGTTAAAGTGAGGAGAGATAAGACTTGGGTGATAATTTGATATGATTTCTCAGATTCTGGACAGTGCTGTTGCCCAGGAAACGGACAAACTAAAAGAATCTGTGGAGGAAGAAAAGAAAAAGGTCCAACATTTGGAAAATCAATGGAAATATTTGACTGAGGTATTTAGAAATAGAACATCTTACATTCTCATTTTCAAAATCCGCTCTAACCTTGGAGCCATTGAAACTTCAACAGGAGATGAACATGTTAACTATACATCCAGCTTGTGTATACACACATCAAGCACACACTTTGGGCATAACCTATTTGGGTTATGTGCCAATCATACAGCTCTGAAATGATTAAGGACCTTGAAGAAAGGGAAGGATCTGCACCACTTTGTTCAGAGTCAGATCAATGCACCTGCAGCTGTATTTCTCTGCAGCAGCAATGTTCCGCCAAGGTGTCTTTTCCCTGTCAATGTTCCAAGGATTATATATACTTTCTTTGTCCCCATTCAAAAGGACATATTTGGCACCAATTGGAATTAACTCCAGTACAATAATAGCTAGTGACCTCTGACCTTTTTTCTAATCTGTGCATTAGAATGTAAAGTATATAATTGTGAATTTCTCCAGTTGAAATATTGAATATTCACAATTAAAAAAATAATTACTATGTACACTTATTTATTAGATTTATTGGAAATTCCTGGTGCTTAAATATAAAATTTAAATCATGTTTATAACTATGAGCCAAATTCACCATTGGTGTAAGAGGGCACATCGCCATTGACTTCACTGGGTTCTGCCTACTTACCCAGGATGAATTTTCCTAGAGATTACATGTATACAATGGGCTGAGTGGGACTCAAATAGATTTCAACCCTATTAGAAATGAAAGGAAAGATTCTGGTTCTTTTTTTCTCATTTACTGCTTATTTTCTGATTTAGGTAATTGAACTTAAAATGAAGGAGGAAGAAATTGTAAATGCCAAACTAAGAGAAGCCGTGGACAGCTTAGAAGAGGCTAGAAAGAGAGAGGTAACTACAATAGAAAGGAGGTATTTACTAGGTTTTGCATTATGCACTTTTTTGTTTGAATGCAATTTCCCCATTGCACCCTGATGAGCCAGGCTGATTCAAGTACATCCAGGGCGCCCTGCAAACCTATTCATTTGAGGGGCCACCTCCTATGTAATTGTAACCCCCTTGAGAAGTTTGTGGATACTGCAGTAGCAGCTCACGCTTTTAGCTCTGTAAGTCCAGGCTCAAGCAGGGTCAGTTACATAATCAGTCAAACTCAACCAATCCCCACTTAGAATTAAAATTACGATATGGTTGAGAACTGGGGGAAGAAGAGGGAACCAGACATAGGGACAGGGAGTAGTTAGCACACTGGCAGTGGCTGAGGGAAGCTGAAACAGCCTTTGCTGGGGGTAGCGACAGCAACAACTAGGCTTCTGTAGCTGGAGCTCTGAAGCAAAGGAGTAAGTGAGAGAGCTAAAGAGACAAGAACCCCAGCCCTGCCACTAACATCAAATATCTCCATTTCCCCTGTGCTCACCTTTCAGCAGGGAATGTGAACCAGTTCCAAAATGTGTGGGCTGGGACTGGGAACAGTTATCGGGTCTTGCTACTGTTCATGAAACCAAGCTTGCTCACACACTTCTATTAGGATATGGAAAAAAAGTTAGAGCTTTGAAAAATGTCCCCAATATCTACTTGCCTGAGGATGAAGCCCATTATCCTTTTTAAAAAATGTTTAAAGTTCAAAAACTTCTCACAGATTTAATAAATGTGTCCTAGGCCGTGTTGCAAGAGCACTTGCTGATGCAGGACAAACATCTAACACTCATTCAGGATGAGAATGAGTTACTGAAGCAGAAAGTTCAGAAAGAGATAATGGAATATAAAGAACAAATAAAGCAACATTCACAGACAATTGTAGCTTTAGAAGACCGATTGCTGGAAGCCACACAGCATCAGAAGAATATAGAGGAGGAAAACATAGCTCTACAGGAAAAAATAGAAAGTAGGTAAATGGATGTATGGGAGCTTTTTTTTTTTTTTTTTTTTTTTTAAATTGTAAACACTCAGCAAGTGTTAAATTAGCTGCATACTTACAGGTTCTGTAGTACATTGGCTTTTACTCTGAAAGAGCATTCTTTTGTGTGTTTATGACGATGAGCAGAACCCCTGGGGTACTGCCTGGCAGCTGGGGTACCACTGAGCCTTTTGTCTGACCAGCTTGGGCTCCCTCCCACACTGTGATGCTCTGACAAGCTACAGACCTCTGACATGTACTGCACTTGCACAGGCTCCATAGGCGGGGACCACACCCATCTTAGTTCAGTGAATGCTTTCCAGCCACTCACAAACCAACAATAGGGAAGCTCCAGCTGGCTCCCCAGCCCAGGACCCCAGGACTATACAGTCTTGCCCTGGTCTAAAAGCCTGACTCGTGAAAATTATTACCCAGTCTGCCCTTTCCTCTAAGTGGAAGGAATGTGCACCAACTTTTGTTACTGAGCAGAGTTTGTCTATACACTTCACTCAAAAACACACTGGTTAAGTTAAAACATTAAACAAGTTTATTAATTATATGAAATCTATAAGGTCTATAAAATCGTGACTGGTGTGTAGAAAGTAAATACTCCTTCTCATAACACAAAATCTAGGGCTCACCAAATGAAATTAATAGGCAGCAGATTTAAAATGAACAAAAGGAAGTATTTCTTCACATAATGCAGAGTCAACCTATGGAACTCCTTGCCAGAGGATTTTGTGAAGGCCAAGACTATAACAGGGTTAAAAAAAGAACTAGATAAGTTCATGGAGGACAGGTCCATCAATGGCTATTAGCCAGGATAGGCAGGGATTGCTGTTTGCCAGAGGCTGGGAATGGCCGATGGGATGGATCACTTGATGATTACCTGTTCTATTCATTCTCTCTGAAGCATGTGGCATTGGCCACTAATGGAAGACAGGATACTGGGCTAGATAGACCATTGGTCTGACTCAATATAGCCGTTCTTATGTTCTAACTGCAGAAAAATAGATTTTTAAGTGATTATAAATGGCAAGTGTAAAGAGATTAAAAGTAGTTACCAAAAGAAATAAACATACAAGCACAGTCTAGGTTCTACACACTAACAAGATTTGAATTAGCAATGTTTCATCCTTGTTAGTTGGTACAAGCCATTTCTTAAATGCAGACTGGGCAACCTTCCCTGCCTGTGAGTCCCCTACCCCCTTTCAAAGTCCTTTTGTCTTCCAGACGACCCTTCAGGTGTTCAGCTGTATGAGAGTGGAGCCAAGTGATGATGTCATTCTTCCCCTTTTATAGTCTGTTTCAGCTTGCTAGAACAGTCCATGCATGCGACATGGCAGCTGCTTCCCACTGGTCAAGAAACCCCATTGTGAACATGCGTCATACAGTAAAGCCTTCAACTGTAAGCAGTCCCTGGTAGTGGACTCTTTCCTTGATGGACTGTTAGACCCGCTGGCTACTTCATTGTTATACCTAAAACGCTGATTTAGGTGGTTCCCACCTCACATGTTCCAGTAGCATTTATAACAATATTTTATAACTTCACATACCATGGTAGAACACATAATCCATATTAATGTTTTAATTATATTAATGTTTAGCAGATTGAGACTTTTAAAATAATACCAACGAGGCATACTTTGTACAGAACGTACCATAATTATATGACATTGGTGAATATGGGGTTTTGGGGTGTTGTTTTGAGACACAGGGTGTCAGTGTTATTCTGAGGTTGGTCTGGATATCACAGTGATATCATGAATTAGTGATTTTTTTCCACAAGTATGAATAATATATCTATGAAAAGTCTCTTTATTATACTATATTTTCTATTATGAGTTTTCCAAATGTACTCAGGCCACACTTCAGTAAAGATTCCCTCATCAGGAAGGGTCCATAGCCTTGGGACTTAAGCGCATATTTAGAGTTAAGCATGTCCTAAGTGCATCTGAGGAGGGATGGACTTAAGTACATGTTTAAAAGCTTTCCTGAATTGGGGCCTAAGTGTGTGAAGGATGAAGGACCAAATCTAGCATTTTCTGTGTATTGCGCCATGGTTGCTAAGCCAAAATATTTCCTTGTTGTGCCTTGCTGCCTATTAATATCAAGATACTAATGTCTGGATTTGAACAGACAGACTTACAAAAAGTCCCTAATCAAATAACATAATTCACTTGTTGATGGAACATCTACTGAACCATCTCTCAAAAGCCCTGTATTAAACTCAATCACATCACAAAAGCAAACAGGCTTACAGTAGCCATAGGTTTTGAGAATAAACTAGTAACTTAGTTGATTGTAAATAGTCTTAATTTTATTTATTTTTTTCTTTAGTGTTTCAGAAAGCACCTCCGAAATCAGCATCACCTGCTTCACAAGAGCTTTCTGACAATGAAGAGGCCCATATTCTTATGGTGTAAGCAGCTGGCAACTACTCTCTGACTTTGATCATTATGTAAAAGGATTTAAGGAAAAGTAGTGATCAGTAACAGAGTTTTAAAAAGACCAAGGGCCTGATCTTATTTACACTAAGCCCTCTGTATACCACTGTGGCTATGTAAAGGAGCTTTCCCATGGGTATAAATGGAAGTTATTCACGCTTTCAAGACCCCAAGGGTCTCTCTATACAGCAAAGAAAAACTCACAGCTGGCCCATGCCTGCTAACTTGGGCTGTGGGGCTCAAGCTATGGGGCTGTTTCGTTGCTCTGTAGACTTCTGGGTCGGACTGGAGCCCCAGCTTTGGGATCCTCCCACCCCGCATGACAGATCCACAATGTAAATGAGAATCAAGCCCAAAACATCTAATAAATGTGTGTAGAGGCCCATCTAAATGTGAAATGATCTGTACATGAGAGTTTTTAGATCACCTTGTTTTTGTGGGTTTTCTTCAACTCAGCATTACTTCTGGGGACTTAAAGTATATTAAGCCACAAAACATATAGCATGTTGTTCTGACATTGACTTGACTACTACATTCACTGCTTTTGTGGGTTTGAGTATGGATGGCCACTGTACAACCCACAGGTCAAGAGATGGCTCTCGGATTTCTACACTGTGATTCACAGCTGCTCTTATTTTCACTGTTGAGCTGCAGTCAGCTGAGACGATGTTATACAGTGTTCCACCTTCAGCAGAGTCATGTCATTTTATCTGTCATCCATTCTGCAACATCTCAGCATGATGGCTTGAGTTAAGAACTGAGAGAGACATAATAGCTAACTCTACATGCCTGGGTTTAGAGGATTTAAAATAATATTTTAAAAATAATTTCTGTGTATTACTTATATGATCTAACCCTATATGACATATACACTTTAAGTAATATTAATCTTTCGAATGAAATTGGGTTTTGCAATTATCTGCCTCATGAATTTCAGAGAATTAGCAGCTGCTCGGAAGGAAATCCTGTCCAAACAGGCTACCATTCTGGAATTAAAGAGAGACCTCTCAGAAGCCAAAGCCAGAATGTCGGATATGATAGGTTTGTGAAATGCATTATGTGATTTATCATACTGCCATGATTTCCCCCAAACTATACTTAGGGAATAGGTGTTAGTGGAAGTAGAAACAAGATAGTGAAAAAAGGATATTACTTTCTCACTGCAACATTTTCACTGAAGTCTAGGCAAAAGCAAAATTGTCTGCTCTCTTTAGCTGGGTAAATTGCACTTTGGACTCAGCAAAAGAAGGCTAAGATTTTCAAAAGTAGCCAGTGATTTTGGATGCCTCTATTTTTGGATGCCCAACTGGAAACACCTTAAAGGCCCCAGGTTTTCAGAAAGTGATGAGCATCCATCTTCTGAAAATTAAGCCTCTTTAAGATGTCTCAAGTTGGACATCCAAAATCACTAGACACTTTTGAAAATCTTTGTGCTAGAATCTTAAATGCTTTATCCTTTAGGGATTTAAATATTGTATTCTGTACAGGAAGGAGGGAATATTGTGAGATAGAGTCTGGAAAAATAATTTTAAAACTAGAAATGTGTGTATCTAATTTATGTAGTGTGCCGGTAGCCATGGCATATGGATGTGCATTACAAACAGCATATTCATTTAAATGTCCACAGTAAACAATACAACCTACCTCATCCCTGTTTCTTTCCAACCCAGAATAAAAACTGCACTAGCAATGATATAGACAAACAACTGCTGAAACAAAAGGATATGTCTTGCACTGGGTTCTAAGGGGCAGTAAACTCAAGCTCTAGAGGACTTCCATAGTGAGTGAGTTCTACAATGGATGTCCTTGGATGGGCACAGCTAGGAAAAAGCTCCTTCATTGATCTCAGCCATCATGATGTTGCATAGGGAAGAGAGGTGTTCTCCAAGACCCTGATCCTGATAGAATTGAGGGCATCCAGCACCTGGCAGCATCAGGCTCTGAAGTAGCTAATAACCACTGAAACCTCTCTCCATGCAGGAGAACTCAGTGAGAAACAAAAGATGGAACTGGAGCAGAACCTAATTCTTGTTAGAAGCCAAGAGAGTGAACTGAACGTGCTTAGAGAGAAGCTATCTGAGATGTCAGATCTTGTGGACAAGAAGGATAAAGACCTGAGAACTTCACATGAAGAATTAAGGTATAAGCCACCTCATTATAAAGAATAACAGAGGCTGAACCACACAGCCGAGCAAAAAACTGCTGTCTTCATAAGGTCCAATTAGTATTTCATTTAGATAACTACTTCCCTGGGAAACATTTTGAAATATAAGTTTTTACTAACAAGTCCTTCCTCTGCAAAAATCTCAAGCAATCTTATACAGATATTTGGAAGAACCATTGCAAACTGAGTGGTAGCTAAATCACAACTAGTTATCTATTCCTGTCTATGCATTTGTATGCTTTAATAGTTATTCATGTTGCTGTTCTCAGCAAACTGATTGTTCACCTTCAACCGTCATCCTCTTCAGCAATATTTTCTGCTCTTGGCACAGGCATGCAAAAGAAAAACTGGAAAAGCTGAAGAATGCAGCAAAAGAAAAGGAGAGTGAGTTTGAGAAGCTACCACACACAGAGGTGCAGGCCAGTACCATGACAAAGGATGAAGTCCCCAAAACGAAAAAGGTAAGTCCAAATCAAAACCCACAAGGAAACTGAGGATGCAGTAGACTAAACTGAAAAATAAAGAATAAACAATTGTTACATAAAGAAAATCTAAGGCAAGATGTCCTTGATGCAGTAAGAGACTCAGACAGAATTGGCCAAGGTCTGGTCAACAATCTGTGAGAAGCAATAGGAGGAGAGAGGAAGGATCCACAGATAATATATATTTCATAACATATTTTCCATTTACTTTTTGATTTGAGATATTCATTTCACTAAGAGATGCTCTTTAATCAGTTAGACACTGCTTCTGATTCTGATCTCACACCAAGTGCAAATCCACAGTACATCAGTTGAAGTCAATGGAGTTACAGTGATGTAAAACTGGTGTAAGCGAGACAAGAATCAGACTGTGGGGTCCAGTGCTTTCTGGCATATATTTGAAATGTTCACTGCCAGATTTGGTGCTCTCGGCAGCTGTGAGGGAAGGAGGTGGAGGGTTGTATTTACTTCCTGCCTTTAGATGCATTGGGACAGGGAGGGAGCAACATTTTTATTCTCAGACCAGAGCAACAGAAAAGGTTGATTGCTCACTGCCTTGATGGGTCTAGTGCTTTCCAGAGGCTCTCCTGGTACATATGTTTGTAGCAGTAATTGTGTTACTGGGTAGCTGTGTGCTATGTATATTATGCACCCATCAGGTTGTGCACATACCTATCCTAGGTCATTGCATAACCAGGCTATTGCTACCCTTGACCATCCTTCCTTCATTCCCCTCCTCCTTTCCCCCTCCTCTTCTGTTCTTTAACCTCACTTGGTGCATCTTGCCTTAAATTCAATTGCACATTTTTCAGGGCAAGGATTGTATCTTTCTGTGTTTGTACAATTTATAACAAAAAGGTGCTGAATTTGACGGGGGCATTTGGATGCTATCGCAATACAAATAAATACTATATTGATGTAGATGTGGGTTTTATAGTGGATGGCTGTATTGACCATAATAGTAGTAAGAAGAAAATGATAAAAGATTTTAAGGTAAAGTGGCTTTAAAGTTCTTGAACTTTATAAATGATGAAGGAAAAAAAAAGAGTTTGTTTGCATGACTTTGTCATAGAAGTACATTCACTGTCAGACAAGCAGCATTATCTAATGGACTAAGCCCAGGACTGAGATCCAGGATCTTTTGAGTTCTCTACCCAGTTCTGCCACAGACATATTGTGTGGCCTTGGGCAAATCACTTACATCAAAATTCTCAAAAGTGGTCTGATTTTCAGGGTTGCTGAGCACCAGTAGCTGCTTTTAACTTTAATGGGAGTTGTCAATGTTCAACACTTGGGAAAGTCCAGGCCCAATGTGTCCCCGCTCAGATATTCAAAAATCAAAGTACTCAAAATCACTAGCAACTTTTAAAATGTTTTGGCCTTAACCTCTCTTATTTCCCCATCTGCAAACTCAGAATACCAGTGCTTATTTAGTACTGCACAGGCATTTTGTGATGATTACTTAGCTAATGTTTGTACAGCACTTTGCAAATGTGAAGTGTTGAAAGTGCTAAGTGTTGTTATAATTGCCAGTTAGATTGTGCAAAGCATTGTGGAAAAAAGATACCATACTTTAGCTTTCCCTTCCCTTTGCATATTTTCTGCACATTCCTGGTCTTTCCTGTGATACATCAGCAGATAGGGTCTAATATCCAGTATAGGATATTTCTGTGAATAAGAAAAGGGAAAAATGTGCACTCTTTTCCTGCTTTGTATTTGAATGCTGTATATATTACCATAAAATATGAACAGATTAAAAAAGGTTGTAATAGCAGAAAGAGGTTTTTTAATTAACTCCTTTATGAAAATCCTCTGTAATAATGACAGGCAAAATGTAAGATGAACTGACTAGATTTATACAGCCAAAGTGGTGATTCATGGCTGGGCGTTGCACCAGGAATTATCACCAGCCACTTACTGCATACACATGAGGTGGGGAAGGTTGCAGCTATATATGTGCAGCACGACTTATTTCTCAGTTTATAAATGAATTGGTTTTAAACAATACAATGAAAAAAAGCATTGAGACCCTAGATAGCATCCTCCATTTATCATTAGCCGTGTGCAGTTTGAATGAATATGCTTACATAGACATCTATATATATTAATCATAAAGCAATACACTGTGCAGTGGTGGAATACTGAAATGCATCATTTACATATTTTTTAAAAAAGAAATAGGGGCATAATTTATAAGATCACCTTCAGATGTGGCCTGTAGAGTGAGCTGGTGGGAGTGCTTTGAAAACAATAAACACATCAGTGTGCGATGCAGTTTCTTGAAGAAGGCAGGGATGGAAATAATTGAGGAGAGCAATGCCTTAATTTAAACCTCTGTTGAAAGGGGTTGAAAGAGCTGACTTTACATTCAGCTTACACTTTGAGACCAATGCCAAATAAGCTGCATGTAGGTGTGGCGACTGCCATCTTGGATGATACACCAGGGACTGAATCAGAGACCCCCAGAGCTAAAAATCATGAGTTGCAACAGCTTGAACTAAAGAGCCATGGCTTTGCAGCTAAGGGCTGTAACAACTCCTGTCCTTTGTGGATTGATGCAGAGGAGAACCTGTAAAACACACATTCTCTAGTGTGTTACGTAGGCACTGCTAGCCAGCCAGGCGCTGACTACTCCTGTTTTAATTTCTGGTCTCCAAAAGCCATGGAGAGGGCTACTTTTCCCACACCAACCAGAATTTGACCCTCAAAACACCTAAGATGACAACATGACTTCTAGCTGGTGAGATCAGAATCACAAATATTGCATAGTGGGATGATAGTTTTAAGGAAAGCTGCAGAATTTTAAGGACCGAGCACCGGTATGTATGTGTTTCCTTTAAACCAAGCTTATGATATTGCAGTTATTCAAGAGTTACATGGTGATCATTTGTGCAGAGCACAGTAATTTGTAACATAATCAAGGATTGTTTGAATGGGTTTTTGATTTCAGAAGCAGACTTTGGACTTGGAGGACCTAGGAGCTAAATGTAAAGGCCTCAGACATGAGGAGATAATTCAGCGCCAAAAAGATGCACTGACTGAGCTCCGAGACAGAATCAAGACGCTGGAAAAGACTCAGTCTTTAAGTAAGTACAGCATGCAGTTCTTCTGCTAGAACATTTCTTGGTAATTGTGTATGTTGAATGTAATTGAAAGTGATACTGGGCTCTTATACAATAGAGAGAGAAATCGAACGGGTGATGCTGGGATTACTAAATTTTCATAGGATATCATGAGTAAATCCCCAGTCCTCCTAAGATTTATCCACGTGCTTAACATTAAGCACAGGAGCAGTCACGTGCAACAGAATAGGATTATTCAAGTGCTTAAAGTTAAGGATGTGTGGAAGTCCTTGCAAGAGTGGGGCCTAAACTAGTAGAATGTTTAAAGTTAGGAAAGCCAACTAACTACATTGTGCCCTTAATATGGCCAAAATCTGCTCTTGTTTTCACCAGTGTAACTCCCATCTAGTTGAATGGATTTACACTTCTGCAAAACCAGGCGTATAGTTAAATGATAATAGATGCATACTGTGTATCATTCAGAGGCAGTCAAGTATATGTAGGTATATACATAAGAAGGGCTATGTTCCACTCAGAGGACAGCAAAATGAATCAGCAAGAAGAACCTTTAATCTCTGTTCATTATATTTCATGATTCAGATACTGAGCAGAGGTCTGACTAGACATCTAAATATCATGGGCCACTTCCACTTCTGATATAAGCAGGTGCAGCTCCACTTAAGTCAATAGTTATGCCTGCTTATACCAGCAACGAACTTGGCTTTGTGAGCTGTATTAATACAGTAAGTTATATGTGCTACTGCTATAAGTTTCCTTTCCCCTTTTAATTTAGCTATATTTAAATTGTTCGCTCTCCGGGTATGTCTACATTTGAAGCTGGGCAATGTGATTCCCAGCTCACATTGATGCAGTCACGCTAACTCTCGTTGAGCTAACTCGCTAAAATAGTAGTGTAGCTGCAGTAGCACGGGCAGCCGCAGTGTGGCTAGCCCAGGCTGAGTACAACCTGCCTCAATCCCATGGGTACATACTTAGCACGGCTAACCTGTGCCATCGCTGCTTGTGCTATACCGGCAACACTTATTTGTAGTGCACTAGCTTGAAGAGAGCCAGTGCGAGTATGTCTATGTGAGCTGCCGGTCACACCCCTAGCTCCCAGTTTAGAAGTAGCCTCATTCTCTGTCCACAATTTAGGCATCTGAGGAAAAATATTGACGATAAGTATAAACGCCATAAAATTCCAGGATTAGAATAGCACTTTCCAGTGCAGTGCCTGAATTTCAAACCTTGAGCACAGTACTTGAATGCTAGATTTATTGCAGGTTCTCCTACTGATTTTATGATAAATACATTGCATGTGTTACCCATTTTATATTTATATTTTTGACATGAATATTTCTTTAGGAAATTTTGAGAACCTATTATTAAAACAGTGTGCTTTTAGTAAACCCATTACATCTTACATGTGACAACGTAACAGCTCTGTGTGCGGGTTTTCTTGTTCCCTTAGCTTTTAAAGAGAAGGTTCCTGAGCCACTTATAGTGCTAAAGAAAGACCTGTCTGAGAAAATAGCTCAGAAAATTGGCTTAGAAAAGGAACGTGTGCCATCATCAATAAAAAAAATGGAGGCCAAGGTAAACAGAATTTTATATATTATTTTAGTTGTGGTTTCATTAAAATATGTAGGAACATCTTTAAGGTGCTTTAAGAAAGCTACAGATAAAATGTCTTTGACTTTTTAGTATAGTTCTTGAAGTTGTCTGTCTTTACGAAAAGTGACTTCTTGTAACTAGATGTATATAGAACTTTTCTAGTACCTCTCTTCTTTAACTCAGCATTACACAATGAATGTTGAGTTAACATGTTTAGGCTGAGATTTTCAAAGCTGCATAGCAGAGCCAGACACCCAGTTCCTGATATTTTTTAACTTCTATGGAAAATGCTGATTCACACTCACAGAGGATCTGGCCCCTCTGCCCCCACATCCTCCTTGGGTCCATTCTACACTCTGCCTTCAGGCTGTGAACCATGCAAAAAGACAGCAAAATGTATATGGAGAACAATAAAGGAACTCCCCTGATAGTGTGAATGATTGTAAAAAAACGATGGAAGCCAAATGATGGAATCGAGTGGCATTTAAGTTGAAGTGAATGTTTTGGGGCTCACATCAGAGTTGGTTTAAAAAAAAAAAAATTTTTTTTTCTGCCTTAAAAAGTCAATGGTAATATGGGCAAGCTCAAGATAAAGAGAAGAGTGTACTAGCAGGGGGAAAAACACAGCACACATACCACCAAAACCCAACAACCATTGGGCACTGAGCAAGATTTGGACCCTAATTAAAAGCAGGTAGAAAGCTCCACTTGGAAGTGATGCCCCTCTGAAGGTGTATAAGAGGAGAAAGAGGCATGGTTAACCAGAAATCAGGTGTGTTTAACATGTAATCTAGTGTAAGCAGATACTTCTGACAGACCCTTTGTTCAGACCAATGCTGTACTTCGCACAACACAATGGGCCTTATGACAGCCAGAAGTGACAAACATTGACATTGGTGGGTATTTTTGCACCAGAGCTTTGGGTTGTTGAGAGAGTGAGTTTGTTTGTTTGTTTGTTTATTTTCTGTGGGAGGGAGAACAGAATTTGGTATATAAGTAGTAAGGCGATCTATTACTCTATTTCAGCTTCCAAGCCATTTTCCTAACACATGTTCAAATATAGCCTTAGAGAGGACAGCAAAGTTGGAAATGTCTGATGCTTTAGACGTCAGCGAGAAGATGGTATGTAAATAAAAGGCAAGGTAATATCACATTCAGGAACTGTATATTGTGGACCATTTCAAAATCAGTTTCAGAATTTAGTGATCAACTTCCAGGAACCCTGAGAATGTCATGTATTTATTAGAGTATGAATTCATATCTGCAGGAACTACAAAACCCGTTAGCTGCCTGGGAAATGCACGGTCTGAACAGCAACCACTGTGTTTCTTTTCTCCTCAATTCTAAGTTCCAAAAATATGTTCCCTTAAAAGACCTTAGACCTTTGAATGTCTCCTTAGTATGGCATTGAAATCAGGCCCAAATGATTTATGTAGCCAGACTGTCCTCCAGCTAATGGGCCTCCCTTCTGTGGAGTGACAGCTTACTGTAGTATATACGTGCTGAAGCACACTTTGCCTTAGAAGAAGAGAGGATATTGTAGGAGGAGTGGCAGCTAACAGGAATAAATAGCCTGAGACAGGGATTTTTAAAATGTATTTAAATGCATTGGGAGCAAGTGCCATTCTTAACCTTCTCTAAAACACAGACTACACACTATGAAAAGCCAAATACTCATTCCCTTTCTGAGGTTTGGCAATTTAACAATGTTTAGTTCAAGCCTTCTTCCCAGGCTTAGCTGCTCCTAGGATTTCTACCTGAGAACTGCTTTGTCCATACCTTAGCTCTCCTGTCTCCACTGCCGCCTCCCTTGTAGCAGAATAGGATTGTGAGCCATGAGCATTAGTGAGTCAGCAAAACACACTAAATACTTTTCCATCGGAATCAGACTTATTAACAGGGCAGGGTGTTTTAGTCAAACATTGCCAAGCCTGTTGGATGATATAAAAAAGGCTGTGTAAACAGAAAAGCCTCTAAACTTCAGGAGATATACTTCCCAAGTGTTCCATACGACAATAAATGGTTGGGTAACCGTTTAACTGGCTGGAAGTGGAAGGCAGAACCAAAAATCCATTAAAAGAACTAAGAACATAAAAACGGCCATACTGGGTCAGAACAATGGTCCATCTAGCCCAGTATCCTGTCTTCCGACAGTGGCCAATGCCAGGTACTTCAGAGGGAATTAATAGAACAGGTAATCATCAAGTGATCCATCCCATCAGCCATTCCCAGCCTCTGGCAAACAGCAATCCCTGCCCATGCCCTGCTAATAGCCATTGATGGACCTGTCCTCCATGAACTTATCTAGTTCTTTTTTTAACCCCATTATAGTCTTGGCCTTCACAACATCCTCTGGCAAACAGTTCAACTCCCATGCTATTTTAAGGTGCAAGGAGCTTTTGCTATATCCCGTATATCAGTCTAGTCCTTTATACCCTGCCCATCATCTGAAGACTTCACCTTTGTCAGAGATGCTCCAATTTTCCACTTCAGAAGTGGCTATCTGAGAGACACCTCTCCATCTCCCCATGGTTTGGGTCTAAGAATGTTTCAACCTGATCCTGCATATCCCTAATAATGGCTTCACAAGCCACTGCTGAGAACCACTACCCTAGGATACAGTCAATGCGCTGATTCATCTTGTTTATATTTATGCCCCAATTATTGTGTGTTATTTATCTCCTCTTTTTAAAATGTGTGGATCATCACCAAATCACTGTAAATAAAATCTCCCTATTTTAAACCCAAAAGCAACATTTCACCCTAGTTTCTTCCTGGAAACAAGGCTGACCTCCAAGGTCTAGTTAGTGTCTAGTCCTTATGCCTCCATTACATGGGCATTGCGACAACCCAACAAATAGTGGCTTTAGAACCATTTGGATGCTGATCCAGTTCTGAACCTAAATGCTTCATACGCAAATTAATTTTTCTAGTATTATTTTATGAATGTACATATTTAGCACATTATTGTTCTGCTTGATTCCTTAGGAACACACAAAGCAGCTAAGGGGAAAAAAAGTTAAATTTAAATGAAGGGAATTGCACGCAATAGTTTATTTACTACCTTTTAATCCTTTTCACTAAAGCAGAAGGAAAGCAGTGATATTTTTCTAATCAGGAGTTGACGCACCTATTAAATAATTCATTCTCTCTTCTTCATGCAGTACCTCAATTTAATTCATGCTCTTGGAAGTCTGATGAATGTGAAAGAGCTGGCAGGAGTGCAATCTGTTAAACATCTTTCTCAGGATGAGAGGGAAAAAGTGGGAATGCAGCGACAGAAGGATCTTGAGCTGCTGTACGATAAGATCAGTAAACTCAAGAGTCGGCTGGAAAGGAAAGAAGAACTACTGAAAGAGTATGAGTCAGATGTTGAACAACTCAGGTACAGAAAACACACTTACTTACTATTTACTAGGAGTCACGGCATTGGATCCAGCTGTTTTAGCAAAATGACCCAAAACTGTGACAAAAATTTGTGAGAAATTTAGTGAAAGGAGCACATTTACAATTAATTACAGTAAATTTGTGTGTTTCTATAAAAATATTCACTGTATTATTGTGTGGAAATGAAGTTGGTGGTGTAAGCTAGGAAATACCCTGTTTGAACTTCATAGCTCCCTAAAACAGTATCTTCTAAAGCCACATCAAGCTAACCAATGAAATAATTGAGGAATTCTATTTAAAAATTAACCACACAAAATGGCAAATGTCTATTGTGTTAAATATCTTTGTGTTATTAGGACTGTCCATTCCTATGTACAGACTCTGATGCCCAGTTTTCAAAAATGGATATCTTAATAGGACTTCCGAATTCTGAACCCCTATATCAGTGCTTAGGCATTCATTCATTTTAAGCATCTGAGTGCCCATTTGAAATCCAAGTTTGGGGCTGGTCACTTAACTACCTACCATAGAAACTCACATTTGAAAATAGGATCCTATAGCTCAAAATGATATCTAAAGGTTCGTAGTATGAGCAAAGGGATTTCTGCTGCTTTTATTCTGCAGCAACATCACTCGTCCGTTTTTCCTGTTTGAGAGTTATTATTAGTAACAGATATAATAATTGCATAGTCTTTAATTATGCATATGATTCTTTGAAGAATCCATGGCAAGTGATGCTGTGTTCTGTTTAATCCTATGCATCACATGTGGTGTTTGTTTTATAAAAGAAAAATGTCTGAACAATTTGGAAAATTAAGCCAAAGAAACCAGTGGAGTGTTGGATGAGAGCCTGGGAATCCCTGGTTAAAATTCCATCTCTAACCTGAAGGGAAGGTGGGAGTTATTTCCCTGTCTATGAAGAAATCCCCATCCCTGTCAATACTGAAGTCTCCTAACAGAACTAGTTATCCCTGGAACTCATAAAAATGCATTTTAAAGGAATTTGTTTTTTTACTTAGAAATGTACAAAATTGTCCCAAATGTGCAGGTATTTTCAACATAATTCCTTTGCAGGAATCAAGTATAAACATTCCTAGCAAACACACTCAGCAAGTTGTCTGTGGGTTGATGCTACTTCCTTGTTTGGTTGTGTTTATGAGAAAGCATTTTTGTTTCAATAGGAAAACCAATGAGTAGATTCCCCATCCCTAGCCACTCCTTTCTGCAGAGATATGCACCCTAAGGAAAGGGACTGATCATGAATTAAGGAGAAACATTTGTGGGAAGTCTTTGTTAAAATATTTTCAGCATTTCACAGGAAAAAACAGAGGGCCTGCTTCTCATTTACACCAAGGCCTTTTCCTCGCCTCTGGTAGTGTAAAGGAGCCTTAAAATGGGTGTAACTAAATATAATTTATCCTCACTTTAAGGCCCCTTACACTGCCAGAGACGTATCAAGGGGCTGTAGAGCAGATGAGAATAAAGCCCAAAGGATTCTTCTTCTGTTTTGTACAGGGCGCATAAGGTATCTTTGCAAGCATACCAGGCTGAGGTGGCTAAACTGGAAGATGAAGTCTATAAAGAAGCAGAAGAGAATGCTCTGCTAAAAGAGGCTCTAGAGAGGACACAGTTCCAGCTGAATCAGGAGAAAAGGTTGAACAGAGCTGTTAAACTGCATAAGGTAACGTTCTAGGGACAAAAATCACGGCAGTGCTTCCATGAACCTGGTAAATAAACATCCTCTTCTCCAACTGTGTGTTGGATGGTAACCTCAATGTTTAAGGGGCTAAATTTTGGTAGGTGCTGTATGAAAACATCCTCACTGTGCCAGGCACTGATGAAAGATTATAGAGAAAGCTGCAGGATTCACAGTGAGACGTCACTCTGCAATCCAGACACCACAGAACAAGATCCTGCAAGTTTTGTCGTGGGTAAATGGAGGTGGGAGGGGAACTAATCACAAACAGGCAGTAAGCTGGAAGGGTGCACGTCTATCTTTGCACAGGGTTCAGCAAATCCTAAGGAGCATATCACCTTAGGATGTAACCAAAAATAGAACTAGCTGAGATTTAGGACAAAAATAGTAGTACACTTGCTATTTTTTTCTTTGATTTCTCTCATCCATCTATGCAGTGTCATGAGCTTGGAGAGTGCTTTATAGCCCCAAAAGGGCATATGCTAAGTGGTTTTATCCAAACTTTCATATTAGTTGATACTTCAGGTCTTCATCAGAAAGTCCCTTAAAAGGATGAATTGCACATTGAGTACAAGTACAGATCATCAAAATTTGAAGAAAGTATCAAGATTAGACAGTAATTGTCAGCAGTTAGTTGCTTTGTTCATTGCAGGTTGGGTGTTGGCTTTGGGGAATGTAAGTAACTAAATCCACTTTGTCAGTCTTATCAAATTGAGAGTCATATTTAGTTCTGATGTGTCCCAGCTATATTTTTGATAGGATGTCCAAGGCAAGATTTGTAATTGGATGTTATTTTACTGGTATTTTCACCCAGAGCCATTTAGAGGAACTGGAGAAGAGAAGTGAAAAGTTGTCACCATGTTATACCTGTTCACCAAAAGACAGAGCCAGGAAGGTATGAATACGTCTGATCACTTGCTCTTAGTAGCAGGATCAGTGTATCATTTTGCCTAAATTATAAGGTATGGACTTCAGTCCATCTAATACTAATTCATCTGTGTGTCAGAAACACCCATGAATGAAGAGATTGAACTGGCCCAGCAAAATGAACGAAGAGCTGTCAGTAAAGTAGTAGTAATATTAATGGCATTGATCCAAAGAACTCAAAGCAGAAACTCCATTATGCAGACTGGGAAACTGAGGCACAGGGATGTTAAGTAACTCATTCAAGATCACTTGGCCAGTCAGAGGCAGAAACAGAACCAGTTCTCCTGATTTCCAGTCTCCTGTTGCAGCCAATAGACCATAGTGAGGCAGGGGAAAGCTGGTGCTGCTACTGAATGAACAGCAGGAGGGAAGCAGCAATGAACTGTGGAGAGGAGGAAGCACACACAGCAAGAGCCTGGGGAGAAGATGACAAGATAAGGGAAACTGGCAGGGGCTGCCGCACAATGGGGGAGCCAGGCATTGAATTAAAAAGTGCCAAATTTGGATCATAAGTGAAATCACTATAATTCCATAAGGGCGTGCAAGCTCTCATTTTTTGACACATCCTGAACTCGTCAGGGGAACTCTGGCCTGTTCATTCCTTAGCTGCCTATTATTATTTCTATGCATAAGGCACTACAAACATCAGCAGATACAGAATTTGAAATTTCTGCAAGCTCTACTTAGAGAACCTTGAAAGATATTGTACATTTCAAGCTGCAAGTATACACCAGTGCAGAGTCATCTTCTCCCTACACTTGATGTCTGAACGGCACGTGTTTTTCTGATTACATGATAAGTTAGTGAACTATTTATTCTTGCAGTAAAACCTCCATCATACTGTGTAAAGATATGGTTCTCTTAACCACATGGTCAGCCTAAGGCGAATCACCTTAATTAACCTGTGCTGTCTAAGCCATTCTATGCCTAATTAACCCACTGATTGTAAATCTCCTTTTATAGAACCAGAGTAACATTTTCAAAAGTGTCTTCATTCCACTAAAAGTCAAATGATGTTTAAGTTGCTTAGGCACTTTTGAAAATTTTACCCACTATGTCTGTAGGGGAACAGGAAGATGGTCTTAAAGTCATGATTTATCTTCTTTGGAGCTGAGAGGTTTCTTTTGCAAATCATACTCAGTTTATGGAATCTAAAGGTCCCCGTATCTCTATCCGAAACAGAATTGTGCAGCATCTGTTATACTTGCTTATGAAAATACCTATTCCAGAGGACCCAATGATCTTTCTTTTATGGATGTGGCCCCACTATTTGCTTTAAGCCTCTGTAACACCAAGGTATTACATTTTACTTTTTTACCAGGTAGGAAATAATGTGGTCTGGATACACCACACGGGATACTCAATCTAGTAAAGTGGCGCTTTAGAATTTTTCACTATATGGAATTTGTTTTAAAGATCCATCTCCTGGAGTCATGTGATTACAGATACTCTCAGCATTCGTTTTAAAAAAAGTAAATCTGTAGCCCTCATGGTTGCAGAGAAAAGCCTGAAAACATGATCCCTGGAGGCTCAAAAACCAGAAGGCAAATAAATAAAAAGAACCCAAAATGTATTATTTTTCAAATATCATCATTTTAAAGCCAGTTGCCTCAATATGGAGGTCTTGACTCATGATTTTTGAATTGGCAGTTTTGATTGGGATTGGCAATCCTCTCCATTTGTTGTTATAGGCCTTGTCTACACTAGCACTTATTATGCTGGCAAAACTTTTGTCGCTCAGGGGTGTGAAAAAGACATTCCTCTGAGCGACATAAGTTTTGCCGGCATAAAACCTTGTGTGGACAGTGCTATGTCAGCAGGAGACGCTATCCCACCGACATAGCTAACGCGCTCATTTAGGTGGTTTTATTATGTTGGAGGGAGAGTTCTCACCCATTGACATAACGTGGCTACACAACTTCAAGCACTTATGCCAGCAGCACTTATGTTGCTCAGGGTGGTGGTTTTTCACACCCTTGAGCTACAGAAGTTTTGCCGGCATAAGTGCTAGTGTAGATAAGGTCATAGACTGCATTTTCACCCTCACCATCCTTTCACTGTGGGGTGCTGGTTTTAGTTCTCCCAGGAACAAGGATCTACGGGGGAGATCCCGAGATTGAGAAGGCAGGGTTATGAACCAGTAATTGGTAATCTTCTTTACAGATCTACACCCACCTACCCTGCACATGTCACTTAAATCACTAGTATTCACTAGGCAGTTCAGACAGATGAAACAAAATACTTTGTTACTTGTTGGTCACTGCTAAGTTACTACAAAGCTCCATGTGCACTTGTGGCGTTTCACAAATAATATCTGACATTCCCCTGTGGGGGAAGGAAAAGAAACTAGTATATTTTATTTATATTAACAAACACATGCTTAAAAAATGAGATCCAGCACCAGATTCTCCAGATGAGTTGTAAGGATTATAAAGGGGAGGTCATGCATAACAAATCTGATTAACTTCCTTGCTGAAATCACAATGAGAGCTGACAGGAGTGAGGCAGCGGACGTAATCTACTACAAGTTCAAGAGGGTTTAAACACAGTACCACCAAGGGAGAGAAGTACTGTGTATAAGATTAGTAATTGTAGTATTAATGATGAAAAATTGGCATTGTGACACTTGTCGGATAAGGAGGGGTGATGAGTGATGCAGAGACTGTCCCAACCTCCAGTCTTATTCACGCTCCATAGAAAAGAATTTGCATTTGGGTGTATTAGTTTTCTGACCAAATGCAACTGGAAGGGAAACTAGGACCTAAAAGATCTGGCTGAAACACAACTTACTCATAAGAGCGAGAGGAAAGTCAAGAAACAGGGAAAGGAATTCCACTCGAAGGTCACCTGCAGTCTGTTCTTGAAAAGGAAATGGTGATAATAGTGAAGAAAATATTTCTAAAGTACTTCACCTTCCTTTATCTGCCTTCCTTTGGCTCTGCGGAGTCACAAGTATCATCTTATAAAGCAGTGCCCCAATATCCAGGCCGGTAACATCTTGATGGCAAGGGGTTCCTTCCATGGATTTTCCTATTGCGACACCAAATAGGGGCAAGGAATAGTCTGTTTGAAAGAAAGGAGAGTTGTGCAAGTGTGAATAGCTATCAGTGTATTTATATATATAACTCAGAATTAGAATTCATTCAGCCTTTGGTATAATCTCTATTTATGCAAGTCACCAAATCATCAGACAAGTTAGCAGAATGCAGTGGATCTGGAATTCTCATACAAATATTCTAAGCACTGGAATACAGAGGAGTATAGCTCATTAGTATTAAAGTGCATTGACAATGCTATGTGGGACTGTGCATGGAGTGTCATATGTAAGGCATAGAAGGTAATTGTCCTTCTCTCTTCGGCACTGATGGGGCCTCAGCTGGAGTACTGAGTCCAATTCTGGGTTCCATGCTTTAGGAAAGATGTGAACAAACTGGAGAGAGACCAGAGGAAAGAAACAAAAATGATAAAAGATTTTAAAAATCCAACTTTGAGGAAAGATTTAAAAACTGAGCATGTTTAGTTTAGAGAAAAGAAAACCGTTTTTAAATATGTTCA
This sequence comes from Emydura macquarii macquarii, assembly GCF_026122565.2. Taxonomy (NCBI): domain Eukaryota; kingdom Metazoa; phylum Chordata; order Testudines; family Chelidae; genus Emydura; species Emydura macquarii. The sequence continues at coordinate 48,563,217 of NW_027132905.1, forward strand.
GCACTGTTGTGAAAAGGACGATGATCAGTTGTTCTCCATGTCCACTGAAGGTAGGACAAGAAGTAATGGGTTTAATCTGCAGCAAGGAGGTTTAGGTTAGATATTAGGAAAAAACTTTCTAACTATAAGGGTAATTAAGCTCTGAATAGGTTTCCAAGGGAAGTTGTAAAATCCCCATCACTGGAGATTTTTAAGAATGGGTTGACAAGCACCTGTAAGGGATGGTCTAAGTTTACTTGGTCCTGCCATAACACAGGGAGCTGGACTCGATCACCTCTCAAGGGCCTTTCCAGCCCTACATTTCTATGATTCCGTGGTTTAACCCAGCTCAATCAGTAGCTCATTATTATGAGGATTAAATTGAATCATTAAAAAATGGGTGCTTAAAGTTCGGCTCTAAGATTCATATTTAGGCATCAGAAATGGCCTGATTTTTCTGAAGCGGTGGATACACAGCAGCTTGCATACACTGAACCACGGCGTCTCTCATCCAGGCCTTCCATCTTTGTATGCTGCACTAATTAGGAGCTAGCCCTTCTGCCACAGCAGGTATCGTGGACAGCACTTGCACCACTGCACCTTGCTCTACATGGTTTTGTTGTAACCTGGTACATGTTGGCAGTCTACACTTGGAAGTTGGTTTAAATCTGCATGTATTGCATAATATTGATGTGATGAATACTTACGAGCGTGAGAAGGATATGAAAGTTCAGTTTTACATTGCAATCCACAAGCTTTCAGTTGTCTCATATAAGAACATTTTTTAATCTCTCTGTCTCGCAGCCTGGATCCAAAACGAAACCATTCCCCGAAAAGCTGAAGACGACAGATGATGTAATAGAAACATTTAAGAAGAGAGCACATAGTAATGCCACCTCATAGGCATTTCTCATGCAAAATCCTGTGGTAGGAATTTGCCAACTAATGTAATACCATTTGGGTTAGATTTGTTATTAATTGTATTGTTTTGATGAGAATCCATTTAGCCCTTGTGTAAATACATGAAATGCTGCAGCAGATCTTAAATTACATAGGACTTTGTTTTTTCTTAAATATGTTGCATTATGTACCATATTGTATTTTTGATTATTAGAAGTGTAAGAAAAATGGTCATTTTAATACAAACTGATTATATATATATATATTCAGAAGTGTATTTTTTATCTTTATAAGTATCCTTTTTTAAATTGTCTCAAACTCCTAAAGTCTGCTTAGGTTAAATTTTGTTACGCTCCATTTGGCCCTGACGCAATCCTAAATCCCAGTAGAACCATAATAGAGTTCCAGCATAAAGTATGTAAATGAAAATGGACCACCAGATTCTGGCAGCTAAATTACTGCACTGCGTAAATGTGACTGAACAGAACCCTTCGGACGGAGTCCATTATGTAATTACAACCAGTTTAAAAAGCACTGTTCATTTACCAATATGTTACTTAAATAATACACCCGTATGAGCAATCTGGGAGCCACGTTTGATAAGCAGCCTCAGGGACCAACCCAAATTCCCATACTCCCAATTAATACATAAGAGCAAGGGCTCACCCGTCTGTTACCCTGTTCAGATATATTATTACTGTAGCATTCTTGAAAATGAAAGGCTATTTCCTTTGTAAAATCAGATCAACACATTGGTAGTAGCTACCCCCCAAAATAATCCTTGATAGCTGAGAAAGCTAATCTTGATAAGTAATGAGGCAGATGTTAGCTAATTTGCTGCTGGGTTAGTGCATTAAGTTAGTCATTCTGGTACACATTGTCCCCGCAGTCATTCTCCATTTGTTGGATTCTGAACAGTTTGTACAGATCCTTTCAACTATGGGTAATTTGGATTCTAGGCTGCGTAGATAAAATCTTATTATAGTGCAGATTGTCTAAATTTGGCACTAAAAAAATGGCTCATTAGTGCAAAAATGTCCAGTACATCATGTGTGGAGTTGGACATGCTGTTAGTCAGACTCTCACTGCTGATGTTATGTGTGGTCACTAACTAGTAACTTTTTCTTGGTGCAGACTTTCTGGTTTAGTCCTTAACACACTGGCTGACGTCTGTCTATGTTTATGACTTGGCCTATTTTTCTTACAAGATGTGCAATGTCCTTCCATTTGTACAATGTCCTGGGTTTATTTTGTGACATTACGTGACCTCAAATGCCTGTTTCATTTTAACATTTTGCTATTACTCCGCCCATCTGTTCCATATGAACCTTTTGCAGCAGTTCTTCCTTGAGGATTTTTAGTATCATTATTTTGCAATCTTCATATATTGCCCCTCCCCTGCTCTATAACATTAGCTAATTTCTATCGCTGTAGTACCCTTGAATAATCTAGTTTTGCCTTTGGCTATCACTTCAGTATTGTCCCAAGGATTTGAAAAGTCTCATCTGTCTCTGTCTTGCTTGTGATAAATTCAATCTTCTAGTCAGCTGCTAGTAAGGTAATCATTACCAAACTAGCATGATGCACTACATTATTTCCTATGTTTTTTCTTTCATATTCTTATTCACTATTCTTCACAGTGCATCAGTTGTAGATGTAACTTTGCTATAAGTGGGATAACTTCAGGTCAGCTCAGATAATGATCTTTTAATCTGCAGAGAGCAGTCACTCTGTAACTTCATAAAGAATAATTAATGGTTTATGGTCAATTTCAGACAGCTACAGTTTGTCCCTTAATAGTCTGATTAAACTGTTCTCTAGCAAATACGACCTTTAACAGCTTTTTTTGGTCTATTTGTCTAATTTCCATATGTCAGTCAATGTTGTATCTAAACAACAGGTCATCACTGATAATCAGACCTTTGCTCAAATGTGTTTTCTAGATGTTTCAGGGTATTTTGCAACACATGGAAACTGTTAAGGTTATACCATTCCTGCAGAGTTCTGATGACACCAACAATCACTAATTTTGCTCTTCATGCTCAGCATGTGATGCCAAAAGTCTAGTAACTTCCAACAATCTGAGAAGTTGAGGAAACTAGTACAAGCCATGCCATGTTACTACTCTTATGAAATTGTTAAAAATATATAAATAAAGCAGATTTGATTTTCAGAGATACTGAGCAACCACCACTTTCTGTAGAAGTTAGTGGGAACGTGCGCTCATCACCTTTAAAAATCAGGACAATTATTTTTAAAATGCTTATTTTAAATAGGTTACCTATTCTCAAGATCCAGTGTACAGAGCCAGTGTGCACCAATAACCTTTTCCAGCACGTCATGCATGGAAAGAACTACATCTTTGCGATTCACACCCATTGAGTCATTATTTTATCTCTGTATTTGGCACTAATGCAACACTGCTGGAATGCTGTATCCAATTTTGGTGCCCATAATTCAAGAAGGAAGTTGATACATTGAGGAGGGTTCAAAAAAGAGCCATGAGAATGATTAAAGGATTAGAAAACATGCCTTATAGTGAGAATCAAAGAGCTTAATCTATTTAGCTTAACAAAGAGAAGGTTAAGGTGTGACTTGATTACAGTTTATAAGTATCTACATGGGGAACAAATATTTAATAATGGGATCTTCAGTTCTAGTAGAGCAAGGTATAATACAATCCAGTGGTTGGAAGTTGAAGCTAGACAAATTCAGACTAGAAGTAAGGTATACATTTTTGACAGTGAGGGTAATTAATCAGTAAAACAATTTATCAAGGGTTCTGGTGCATTCTCCATCACTGACAATATTTAAATCAAAATTGGATGTTTTTCTAAAAGATCTGCTCTAGGAATTATTTTGGGGAATTTCTCTGGAGTGTGTTACACAGGAGGTCAGACTAGATGACCCCAATGGTTCCTTCTGGCTTTGGAATCTATGGAACAAGTTCTCCTTTATAGATTAGACATATTTATTTGCTCTGCTTATTTCTTCACCATTGCTGTGTACTTCATGGAACAGCTTCTGAAAAATTGCCCTACTAATTCCATTATAAATGTTCTTTAGTAATTGCATCTCTAGTACAGAGAACTGTGACTTTAATTAAATATCATTTTCGTGCAGTATAGCCTGAGGGGGTTTTTTTGTTTGTTTTTTTCCTTACTGCCAGCCCAGGCCATGGAAAAGGACACAACACAACCATGCTTTTAACTGCTGCTTTCAGTTCTCTCCCACTCATTCAGTCATGCTGAAACCAGGAGGTTTTGACAAGAGACTGGCATTCAAAAATATCTGTTTCAGCCAGCTATCATCCTAAAGCTTGATATTCTCAAAATAGCCAGCGACAAGCATAAATCACCTTTATCGAAACTATTTCTGTTGCCAGAAAACTTAAGACCTGCACCAAAGAAGAATAATTTAAAGCAAACAAAAGCAGAGTCTTTATCTTGTTGAACACTCAAAGCAATCATTAAGGGTTATACATTCAGCTGCTTTGTGGCCCTTTTTGCAGGCACAAGTCTGAGCTCTAGCTACCTGATTGCAGCTGCTCAAGTAGTCTGCTTTGCACCAGCAATTAAATTGTGGGTATATGTTACACCCTGCCTTTGAAAATGTATCCCTGAATACATAAGACTTCTTGAGCATAACGGCCTCCTCTAGGTCATATCATTTGTGAGAGTAAGCCTGTTGGTGGTAGCTTTTTAAAAGTGTAATTCAGGTTGAATAGAAGTGAAGACTCTGGAGACCACACATACATACCCCACTTTTGCTGAGATATCATCTCAGCCATTTCCTCCATCTTTTGTCCTGCTATTCAGCTTGCAGGCTCTTTGGATCAGCTGCTGTCTCTTTCTGTGCATTTGCCTAGGGGCTAGGCTGGTTGGGGTCTTTCTTTTTCAGTGAATACTCCAAAATTACAACTCATAGAAATGTGGGGCTGGAAGAGACCTCGATAAATAAGTGCTGAGGCAGGACCAAATAAACATAGAACAGCCCTGAGAGACGTTTCTCCAACCTGTTCTTAAAAATCTTCATTGATGGGGATTCCACAACCCCCCTTGAAAGCCTATTCCAACGCTTAACTACCCTTCGAGTTAGAAAGTTTTCCCTAAATCTCCCTGGCTGCAGATTGAGCCCATTACTTCTTGTTCCACCTTCAGTGAACATGATCACCATCTGATCACCATCCTCATCATAACAGCCCCTAACATATTTAAAGACTGTTATCAGGTCCTATTGCACTCTTCTTTTCTCAAGACTAAACATACCCAGTTTTTAATCTTTCCTCACAGGTTGCTCATTTTATCATTTTTGTTGCCCTCCTCTGGACACTGTCCAATTTATCCGCATCTTTCCTAAAGTGTGGTGCACAGAACTGGACATAATACTGTAGCTAAGGCCACACCAGTGCCAAGTGCCCTGGGACAATTACCTCCTGCGTCTTAAATATGACACTTCTGTTAGTACACCCAGTGGCACACAGATGGGGGGGCAGCCCCCCAGGTGCCAGCCTGTGGTGGGAGGCCGGGCTGGCCCTTCATGATGTGCAGTGTCACAAACATGGGATTATGACTTCACTGCAAGGGATTCCAGCAGAAGGAAAAGTTTGGCCGGGGGGTGGAAGAAAGATGATCAGAATCTGAGCACCAAAGATAATACAGATGAGAGGTGTAACTCACTGTCAGCTCACTCTGTGGGAGGGACAGCCCCAATTAGGGGTTGTATTTGTCTTGTAAAATCCCTGTCATCTCCTAGTCTAATTCATAGTAATGACAGCGAAAGGGACATTCCCACTAGAGGTTTCCTTTAATGGTGTTGATTAGTGAACATTTAATATGTAAAGTAAATTGATATGGGATCTGAATACTAAAATGCAGCAATATTAAGGCTTAGCGCTTAGAAAAGCTGCTGTGTTGTACAATTCCCTTTAAGGTCTACCTACCTAGCATGCTCTGATGTCACCTCGGTTGTCTGTAATTGTAAGATGTTCAGCTATCATAGCAGTGCTTGGTATTAAAGAAACCCCAAGCTATTCATCTCTTTCAAATGCTGGCAGATAGTAGTTTGACATCTCTACACACACCAGCTCGTCCACCTGGCCTACAACAGTCTCATCTCCATTATTACACACAATATGGTCACACACAGCCAGGGAATAGTTAGCTTGCAAATCTATGGTGTCTTCTATTCAAGGATCTCAAAGCACAAATTAAGCTTCTCTCTCTCTCTCTCTCTCTCACACACACACACATATGAACAACCCAGATACTGTCCCTGTTTAACATGCAAAGGCCAGGCACAGAGACGTTAAGGGCCACATTCACAAAGGTAATCAATGGCAGTTAGGAACCTAAAATACCTTTTAAAAAAAAGGCCTTAAGTGACTTTCCCAAGGTCCCAGAGGAATTTTGTGGCAGAGGTAGAAATGTAACCAGCTGACCATTAGACCAGTGGTTCCCAGCAGCAGTTATTGGTCAGCCCCTCAATGGGCTGCAGCAAGCTGGCCAGGCTGGTGGTGCTGCGTCTGCTTGTTTCCATCTGCTAAATTGCAATAAAAGAAACTAAAAATGCATTAAATACTTCCGTAACGTTACTGTGGCATGTCACCATTGCAGTAGCTGCCAGCATGCCCTCGGAGGAAAAGTGATCACACCAACACCAATGGGAAAGGAGGGATGCACTGGCCAGTATCTCATTAAAAAGTGGTCCAGTTTAAGAACCCCTGCTCTAGAGCGTGAGAGCATAGACGACTAGCACACCAGGGAGTGCTTCCCCTAGGAAATGATGCAGCTGAGGGTGCAGGGCATCGGAGGGGCCCTGGGAGAATTGCTCTGATTGCTACGGTTTGCTCCAGAAGGAAACTCCCTCTCTTTAAAAGGTGGCTCTTGGACTGGGGGCATGTGTG